>NC_060047.1:6745000-7995000 GCF_905333055.1 Maniola jurtina | reverse complement strand
TGTTACACCAAATATGTGGCGGCCAGCTGTAGTGAGTAACTCAACCAGTACATAATCAATAATTGGTGGCATAGTAGGCATAGTAGCCGATTGTGATATTGGCAGCGTAAGAAGCGTGGCAGACAGCGAGCGACGCACCGCGATCATAACTCCTCCGCCATCACGCCGCCCTGCCGCCGCTCGGTTTCTGTCACATCGGTATACGTGATATCTTGAATCAATGAGTTCATTGTCAAATATATCATCAGTTAACCATGTTTCAGTCAAGAGTATCAGGTCATAGTCATACATAAGTATATTCATATAAAGCGTGTGGAGCTTAGTCCTTAATCCGCGACAGTTTTGATAATACACTGAAAGAACCTTATCCATTAAAACAACCTATTGTATACTAATAAAATAATAATAAAAATAATTAGACTTTCGTACTAAGTTACAAGGTAATTTTATTATTTTAATAATTTTTAGACACCAAGTGACACGCATGTTAAGAATAATTTCATGAGAACTACTATATAATTGTTTATTAAGAGATCTTTTATAAGTAGCATATAATATGTAACATTTACAAATAGTATGGTTTGATTTACGGAGAATGTGATTAGAATACGTTAAATTAGCTAAATAAAAAAATAAACATGTTTTTAGTAACATTATCGTACAAGGAAGGCAATACCAGCAATAAATTATAAACACAGCAGGGTAATAAGTATATTCACTAGTGACAATCGACAATCGCAGTAAGGTAGGTATGTTTTTATATTCAGGCCTACAATGCATACAAAACCAACAAGAGATAAACCTTATTACGTAGTTCTTAAGGCCTGTAATCGGATGATGAGCGAGACACAGTGCACAAAAAATACCTATGTGTTTTATTTGACTGCAACTAGGTTTCCATTCTGTCCGTGCCTCGACTTTTGAATCTAGTAAAATCTCCAGTAGATCGGATAGCAAATGATGGCGAGGTGTCATTTTCTCGGACGAGAATAGTTGCATTTTTGACCCACACGTACTTATATTTGAGCCTCTTTGCCTCCTCGCGGCACTCGCGAAAAAGTCGTTTGTTCTTGAGAGTAAGATGCTCATTCATATAGATGACTTGCGACTGACCTTGAATACCAATCTGTTCACTCCGTACTCCGCGGGCCTTGCGGAATGCACTTAGAATATTGTCACGCAGAATCCTAGTGGTGAATTTGACAATTATGTTTTTAGGCTGGCGATTGTTCTGATTATTTGCGTGTGGGACTCGATGAATCGAGATTACATCTTTGTTCGAGATTGGATATTTAATAACAGAGCCTATGGCTTCTAGGATTGACAGTAGATTTTCATTCCGTTTGTCAGGTACGTTACAAATTTCAATATTGCATTGTCTTGCTTGCTGTTCTAGGGAGTCGATTTTATATTCCAGGGAAGAAACGAGATTACCTGTTCCAAGCGCGTCCTTCTTAAATTCCTCAAGGTCACGTACCTTTTTTTCAATGCGATCGCGCTGCTCTGATTGAAATTGGGCCGATGATTGCAATTCGGTGATGTCCTTGGTTACACTGGCCAGACTACTCTTCAAGTTAGCTTGCTCGGTCCGCAGTGATTGCATTTCAAGCTGTACTTCAGATAAAGCACTTTTGATATCGCCGCTGATTCTATTTAAGCTGCCGTCGATTTCTTTGCGCCATATTTGTAGCATATTTTGGAGCTCATTTGTAAAGCTACGCAGGTCAAATTCTGGATGAGTTGCCTGTCGTTCAAGGAGTTTAGATGACGCGTCCGTTTCCTCAGCAGGCGGAATAACTGAATTTCGTACCGGAGTGTTTTCACGGTTTGCTTTGTGTCGGCGAGAAACGTTGCAGCAGGAGGGACATTGCCAGGAGGCCAAGTAGTCCTTAGTTAGTGTCTTGAATTGTTGTGGGTTAATATTCAGACACTCACAGTGGTAGCCTAGTTTACAGTAATAGCATTTCATAAGCAACTGTTCTGTTAGAGGACGTCCACAACCACTACTGCACTCCATATTTCCAGTAAACAAAAAAAAAAAAACTAGACGAGATTATGCTTTCTGTAGTTAATAAATAATTAGAATCACTATAATCACAATAACAATGGAAGTACACATGTAACTCGCGCGGTGGCGCGCGGCGGCGGTATGATATCATTTATTAGGGTTCCGTACCTCAAAAAGAAAAGCGGAACGCTTATAGGATCAATTTGCTGTCTGTTTGTCTGTCTATCTAACTGTATGTCTGTCTATCTGTCCGCCTGTCAGTCTGTTTTGTCCGTGTGTGTTGTGTCTGTCAGGAAAACCTATAGGGTACTTCCCGTTGACCTAGAATCATGAAATTTGGCAAAAACCATGAATTTATGGGTTCATTAAAAAACAATGTGTTTCAATTTTCAAAGTAAGATAACTATACCAAGTGGGGTATTATATAAAAGGGTTTTACCTGAACATTCTAAAACTGATTTTAATTTATTTTTAAGCATAATAGTTTTTGATTTATCTTGCAAAATGTCGGAAAAATACCTGAGTACGGATACGGAAACTTGGTGCGCGAGTCTGACTCGCACTTGGCTGGTTTTTTTATGTAAATACGTCACTAAGTAGTCAATAATAAGTTTGACCAAAAATTGCAGTGTCATAAATGTTTTATAGATCAAAAAAATAATCATACTATTAAATATTCCTTCAACTTAGACCTTATTGTCACAGCTTAAAAGTTGAAAATGTGCAAAACAAAATTTCATACGTACTTAATACTTTTTCTCATAAAACTAGTTCAATTTACAAGAAATGAAAGATCCTATTGTGTTTGCCTTTGTCAATACAAAGGATCTTTATGGCTTTTGTATTCTCACTCACGTATACTAACATTAAAATATCGATGTTAAAATATTCGTTGTAAAACTTACCTTATGCAGTTATTCTTAAAGTATACATTAAATTGTTATTAGGACGAGAGTTGCTTCGTTTTGGAATGCCAAATCAGTGTATCAATTTTTCTTGTTTTGAATCGAAAGGTAAGAACAGTAATAAAATGTAACTACTGAAATCGTTTGTTCGTAGCTTTTATAGGTTCGTGAGAAGTAGTATTGTTGTATGATAATTTGGTCAATTTACAGATCAAATTTCTCAAAATCCTGTCTTAGTGCGAGTCTACGTTATATAGAGAACCAACTGCACCTTTTCAAACTTCAAAATCCCATCAGGACCAGTCCTGGCACAATTGTTAGTTAGTGGTAGTACCTTTTCACCCCCACTTTTTTTCATATTACATCCGTTAGGTCAATTTTTTTCGTATAAAATGTAGCCTATGTTACCCGGATCTTTACGACAAATCGATTTACACCTCATTCATCAAAATCAGCCCAGTAGTTTCGGCGCTACGGTGGAACACACAGAATCTGGATACAAACACACACACATATATATACAGACTGCTAAAATCATAACTCTTCCTTTAGGCTTTGCCGCAATGGGGTAAAAAAACAGGCTGAATTGAGAACCACCTTCTTTTTGGAAGTTGGTTAAAAATTAAAAAGGGAGCAAGCAACAGACCATTTAGACTATTTACTTTTCCAGACGTTTTAGATACTATCTCATTCAGCGTTTATGTCATCCAACTATGTAATTTGACGTCTGGCTAATGAGGTGTTCTAATCATACAGACTATTCACAATTCCAGACGTTTTGCTACTTGTGCATTCTGTTTTTATGGCGTACAGCTAAGTTGACTCTCTGCCGACTGGGTAATCTGCTTTGATGTCATCTAGCTGAATTGTCTATTGGCTTACTAGGCACTTTGCTTTCATGTCAGTCAACGTAAAATTGTCTTTTAGCGAAAAGGTAATGACCTCTTTTTCTGGATGCCTAATGATAGGCATCCAGAAAAAGAGCTCAGCTTCTGAATTAGAGAACATAATTACTACAAATTTAAAATTTGAATCAATGGCCCGAATCTGAATATAACAAAAAAGCTATAAAATATTTTTAATCTCTGTCTTGACTTTGTTCAGTATCATATAAAAACATTTCTCCAGCGCTTTGACTTTGAACCTTAACGTAAACAGTTAAGTTAGCGTATTGAATGTGTACATACCCACTTATGCTCTTTTGGAATATTTCACCTAATTAGTTAACTTTTATGGCTATTAGCTCCGAGCGGGCCGGTTTGACTGTAACCATATTGAATAAACAAAAACAAGGATTATAAACAAAACAGCTTTTTATACAACACGAAATATATTATAATGTTATCCTGTTATGGCTGCAGGTGCATATAATCTCTTTCAGGTGTTTTTGCACGCCTAGCGCGTGTGATATTTTTTTACTGTAAACGTTTTGATAATATGAAAAAATAGGATTTTACGATCTCGGTAATTAGTGAAATGCAATAAATAGTTACTTGTGTAATGTCCGTGCTAACTATATTTTCATTG
The DNA here is from genome assembly GCF_905333055.1 of Maniola jurtina. Classification (NCBI taxonomy): domain Eukaryota; kingdom Metazoa; phylum Arthropoda; class Insecta; order Lepidoptera; family Nymphalidae; genus Maniola; species Maniola jurtina. Next base: position 7,990,560 of record NC_060047.1, on the reverse strand, counting down.
AATTTCAGTTGAGTGTAATTTCTATAATCTCAGCATCTATAATAGCAATAAGATATAGAAAATATAAGATTTACCTATAAATGTAAGTAATTAGGAATGACAGTGTTATCATTATCAATAAGTGAAAATTTCAGAAACTTGGACTTGTCCATGCTATAATCTTTTATCCATGTGAAGTATCTTCTTTCAAGGCCAAATGTAATGGTCACCACAGTAATGACCAAAACTGGCAGATAGGGGTTTATAATGAGAACGTTAACGTAAAATAGACCTTAACCGCCTTGTTTTATAGCTCAAATTAATCCATTCATGTATAGCCAGTCAGACAGAACCAGAAATTAAAATCGGTGTAATTGAATTTAGGACCTTAAGTCAAGGTTATTTAGGCCCATTTTAATTTAATGTTACTGTGTGTGTGTGATCTCATTCTATGAAAGTTGGTGAAATGTTAAATCTCCTACTATAATAAGCATACAGGTTGAAAAAGACACCTATTAGCATGATTGTAAATAGATCTCATTCATTATTTCTCGTTGTTGACAAAACAATAAAAGTACATTATAATATTTTTTTTTTTTATCAGTGACTGTTTACTAACTAATGATAGTAACTTGGCAACAGTGTGTATTAAAATCCATACTAATATTATAAATGCGAAAGTGTGTCTGTCTGTCTGCTACGTTTTCACGGCCCAACCACTGAACCGATTTTAATGAAATTTGGTACAGACTTGGGATACATCCCGGAGAAGGACATAGGCTACTTTTTATCCCGGAAAAATGAAGAGTTCCTACGGGATTCAAAAAAACCGAAATCAACGCAGGCGAAGCCGCAGGGATCCTCTAGTAGTATATAAAACAATATTTAACTTGTACAAATATTTTTTATAGATACGCAATGTTATATATTACAATAAAGTAACCCAGCGAAGTCGAATGTAATCGATTCTGATGATACCTACAGATTAATTTTTTTAAATAAATTTTTAATTATTTCATAATAAATATTTTTTATCACTATAACTTTGAATTTTAAACTTATACATAACTTGACTTTTTACTCCATCGTAAACACTGAAGTGGGGTGACGTAATGATTAAATGCAGGAGCGATGTGAAAATAATAATCTACACTGTGGCGATGCGCAACCGGTTCAGGGGCGTCTAAGAGAGATGCCGATACAATGTGTATCGCCATCTCTAGATTTGAAATTATACCTGGAATATACCGTCCCCTTAAGCTCTAATTCGCACTGGCGTTAAAAAAGCGTTGCGTTAAAACCCCGCGTTGCGCTGCAAATACAAAGTGTGTGTTAAAAAAGCGTTGACGTGTGAACAGATACTTGGGAATGCATTTGCTCTATTTGAACGCTTTTTAAAGTCCTAATTCGCACGATCGTCAAAAAAGCGTTGCGTTAAAACCCCGCGTTGCGCTGAAAATATAAAGTGCGCGTCAAAAAAGCGTTGACGTGTGAACAGATACTTGGGAATGCATTTGTTCTATTTGAACGCTTTTTAACGGACGTTAAAAAAACTCTCGTGCGAATGAGGCCTAACCATAGAAAACCTAACGTTGCACGTGGTTGTACGCGTTAAAAAAGCGTTGTCGTGTGAACAGATACTTGGGAATGCATTTGTTTTGAACGCTTTTTTAACGGATGTTAAAAAAGCTCTCGTCGTATGAATGAGGCCTTATGAAATATTCTGTTATTCTCGCACAGGTGACAGGAGCATGGCGAAGGTTATCGAGTACAGTAAGCGAGTCTGTAGGGCTGAAGTACGCTCTGCGGCGCCTGCAGACTGTCCCAGCGCGAGCAGCACGGCTTGTTCACGCGCTTGTGGATCGCATGCGGGTAGGCGGAGGTCCAGTTGTTGACACAAAGCTTGGCTCTTTACGTGGACGAAGAGTCGTGGCAAGAACTAGCGCGCAGACGCCGTACTACAGTTTTAAAGGAATTAGGTAAGAAATGAAGTATTATACTTATTAGGAAATACCTGCTGAATTTATAATTTGTTAATATTTATTTCAAGTAGACCTCCACACATACTTTTCAAAATAATTTACAACGAGTAGCTATTACATAAATTATGCCTGTAGTAGTGAGTCGTGACTCTCGCTGGAACCTGGAACGAAATACAGATTCTGACGAGAAAAGGCCGGCCGAAAAGCTAAAACTCAATGAAATACTCGTTTCAAGTAACGATATCCCACTGAATATTGAATCCTGTACCTAATATCGGTAGGCGAAAGAATTATTTCACCTCTCGGAGCAGAATAGATCGATAAATAATTATTCTAAGGTAAATACTTTTCGTTTTTTTAGGTATGCACAGCCTCCACGCGGCTCCCTGCGGTTCAGGCCGCCTGCTCCGCTGGAGCCCTGGTCAGGAATCCGCGACGCCCTCGAAGAAGGCGCCGTATGTCCCCATCGCTTCATGCTCTTTGACACCTACAAAGGGGATGAGGACTGCCTCTTCCTTAACGTCTATACGCCCGCTTTGCCTGATAAGTTGACCGGGTAATGATTTTAGAATTATCTTTAAAAGCACTTCTCTTAACTTAAATTTTGCCAAAATTAAAAAAAATTGTAGCGATTGTAGGATAGAGTTGAAAAAGTTAGCGTAACAATTTTATTTAGAATGGTTCGAAATGATATGGATTTTTTTTAATTGAATGAATGTGACCTTAGTAAGCAATATAATGCGTAGCACTCTGCATAATATTATGTGTGTTAATTTAAATAAGTGCGAGTCGGGCCTTGCTCTTTTAGGGTTCCGTACAATATGAACATCATATTTTGGGTGTATTAAATATTTATTTTTCGAGCTAGAACATCGCAAGAAACCGTGAAAGAAACCCCCAAAAATGTTTGTTTGTTTTGGCCACAGCTTACAAACTATTTTGTAAATCGTTGTTTCCAGTATTTGTCGTTTAAATACAGTACGTGTATGGTACCTATATAATATACCGAAATTTTTCTTTCCTAACTAGTTAAGTTTTTGAGATAGCCCCCGTCATAAAAATGGTCTAAAACTTTGATTGTCCCCCAGTTCCTCTTTTTATAAGAAAAAAACAAAATAAAAAAATATGCTTATACTCTACTCAATGAGCCCTAAGCAATGATACCCCACATGCTAGGGTAAGATTTTTTTTGTTTCTAGCTCCTTTTTCATGTATGGGTTTTGGGTCAACGTCTTACACCAAATACAAAAATTTTAGGTGTGTAACTAACTTCGTCTACGAGCTAGAGACTTGTGACACGCGGACAGACAGACAGACAGACAGCAGAATGACATTAATACGGTTCCGTTTTTACCCTTTGGGTACGGAACCCTAATAAATAATAATACAATATTAAGTATTCTATTAGGCGAAAACGACAAGGTTGTTTTTACATCTTTATTTATTTAGTTTTATTGTTTATTGCACCAGACAACCTTTGACGAAAGGAATCGCGAAAGCACGGGGTAATATTTGCGTCCAATACATTTCGTAATAATTAAATTACTCTCGATGTTATGATTAATCTACCCATTGACCTTCCAGTTAAGTGGAACCTTTAAAGGTACAAGAGATATTATGTTTGGCGGATTATATTTTTAGGGTGTCGTAATTCAAAAGGAAGAAAGGAACCCTTATAGGATCACTGTGCTGTCTGTCTGTCCGTCTGTCGTGTCTGTCAAGAAAACCAATAGGCTACCTACATCCCGTTGACCTAGAATCATGAAATTTGGCAGGCAGGTAGGTAGGTCTTAAAGCAAAAGTAAAGGAAAAGTCCTAAAACCTTGAATTTGTGGTTATATCACAAAAAAAATTTAAACGTGTTCAATATTGGGACTGTAGTGACGCTTTGTTTCGATAACATTCTGCTATTAGAGGTACATCTTATACTGTAAACTAGCTATTAATGTATGCTGCATGCATTTAAATCAACATCTAATAAGTTTTAAAATATGTGTCTGGTAATTAGATACAACCCGAAACTCGCAGTGATGGTATGGATCCACGGCGGCGCCTTCGCAGTGGGGTCTGGCAACGCGTTCCTCTATGGGCCGGATCATTTGATCGGCGCTGGCGTCGTACTCGTCACGCTCAATTACAGGCTTGGGGCGCTTGGCTTCTTGAGCTTGGACAGTGAAGAGGTGTCCGGGAATATGGGACTTAAGGTATAAATACCCCTACATTTTTATCCTATACCCTCAGCCCGGCTAGCATGGGCAGTAGATAAAAATTATATCCCCGATTATATCCACTGATTTCTATGACATCAGTGGATATAATCGGTTGATATAATTTTTATCTACTGCCCATGCTAGCCGGGCAGGATTGCTTTAGCATAAAAATGTTAATCATTAATTATTGAGAACGTGGAAGGTCCCGAGGTAAACTACCATTAAAGCTAGACCAAATAAGACGGTCGCCCTAGTGTCTACGTCTTGTCCTTTAGGTAAGTACTGCTTGAACGTTTGAAGACAGAATACGGCACGAGATAATAATTACCCTAGCAGATGTTTTCCATTACCCCACCGCACTCCGACACCGGAGCGTCCTCAAATGGACTCAGCTATTTTTTTCTCTTTTTCCTTTTTTTTACTTTTTCTTTTTTCTTTTTTTTTTACTTTTTTTAACTTTTTTTTTAAATCTTAAAATCTTAAAATAAATTAATCTTTTTTTTTCTTTTTTGTCAGCCCTAGCACAAACTACGGTCTATTTGGGCTGCAAAATTCCAAACACCAGTCTGTTTTTTATCTAGTGCTTTGGTCTATAACAACTGGTGAAAAATGTTTCTCTTCAAATTAAGTCTATTATTAAATAAATAAATGAAAAAATAAAATTATGAACATCGTTCACAGACAGTCAACATTCGATCTCCTATTAGTATGTATAAATATCAGATATTACCTACAATACAATATTTTACCAGGACAACTATGAATAAAATATACATTCACGGATGAACGCATCGTGTCGCAGTCGTCACGCTTTCAACTATGCCTCTGTCTTTCTAAGCTTGCCAATAAAAATACTCGGGGTTTCAAGGTTTGTTGTTAAACTTGTTTACAAACATAAATTATACCTAATCGCTCCTTATTGTCACACTATGTTGACTAGGGTTCAAGCATTTTTATTGTTTGCGACTTTGACAATGACAATGACTTTGACAATCCAGCCCACACGGCGAAAACATCCGAGAAGAGATGAGACCGTTATCCGTTCGGAGTCAGTTTATAAAGTCTGAGACAAAAGAGTTCACTGTTGAAAAACGAGATCGTACCTAAATGTACCATACTCACACCATACTCACACCAAGAAGTCAGCTACGAGATGTAACCGATGCGAGATTTCTTAGCGTGAATCTGGAGTTCGTTTTGTGATAGTTTTCAGTTACCTACTTACTTGAAGGAGATTGCTGGTTAAAATCTATGCAACGTTAAAATCTCATTGTTTCGTTGCGTTAATTGTTACATTATAATATGGTACACAAAGGGCTGACTATAGTTTCCTTTAGACAAGACAAAAGCAATAATAGTTTAGAAGGGCGTTCGGAAGATTTGCGTAGATCCAGTCTCAATGATGACTCTAATAATATAATGCTGAGTTTATTACAGCTTGAGCAATGCTTGGTCACACATGGTCAAGAGTTATCCATACTGATAGACAGATTTCTGTCTGGTAGCTTTTCACGATGCATCCGTCTAAATCCTAAAGCAGAACATGTTTTTTTCGTGACTGCTGAAAATCACGTGGAAAATCAAAAAGTTTCCACTGGATTTTTAAAAATAATATATTTTGGGTTCAGGTTGGATAATTAATTGACTACGCGAAAGCTATTTGGAACTCTCATTTTGGGTATTATTGTTACTATTAAAGGAAAACAAGATTTGGTGAGCATTAATCTATTTTGGCAGGCAAAAAGAATATAAATTACAACACGTACAATTATTCTAATGAGTGTACCTAATAATTGTATAGAGTGGGTTTATTTCTTTTTGAAGTTAACATATTTTACTTGGTGCTTGGTCTTAGGGTATAAAAATTATTTTGGTGAGCATTTAAATTATACTCTAAAATAAAGGTGTGTTCTTTTTACGCAGGATCAAGTGATGGCTCTTAAATGGGTACGTGACAACATCGAGGTCTTCGGTGGCGACCCGGAACGAGTGACGATCTTCGGCGAATCCGCCGGCGCCGCATCCGTGCATTTGCACATGCTTTCATCATCATCGCAGGTGAATATAAAACACAAGCATATTGGCGTAAATCTTATGACGCGTTTCGGTACTTCGGTTGGTCGGATATTTCCAGAGATACGTCATTTGGGTCAGTCGGTTCCATGAACGGCATCTATATTATTCCACTTTGTTTACCTGGGTGAAGGGTAACTCCATCTGGGTGGCAAAGTGGAACCATACCATCTGAAAATCATAATGTAAGAGTGAAGCGGCCAGTAGGTATCATATTTTTTTATTAAAAAAAAAATTTGAATATCTTAGTTCTAAACAACGTGTTCTTGAATTTCAAGGTGTTCTTAAATATATAGAAGTTCTTAAATTTTATCCTTAAGTCTGTTTAAATATTCAAATGATCTTCAAATACCAAATACTGGCCGCTCTACTGTTCCGCTATTTGTCAGGTAAATTAATTCCCAGATAATAGTGATCACCCGGTAGAGTGAGTGGAATGGACTAAGTATTGTCTAATGGACATCTAAGAGGATAGAAGACAACCCTCAATTGTTATAGTGAGAGTGCCTCCTATTAACCCTGACTACTGAATACAGAATATTAAATAATATTATGTATACCTAACAGAGCCTATTTTCCCAGGGCCTCTTTCATGCGGCAATCGCGGAAAGTGGCGTGGCGCTTTCGCCGTGGGCGCTGGCGCAAGATCCCCGCACTCGCGCCTTTGAGCTGGGCCGAGAACTTGGCATCGATACCAACAACACCGCAGAACTGCTTGGTAAGTATATCCCCTCTTCTTATTCGATCACTGATCGCTCCTGAAAGAAGCAAATTACACAACTGAAGATTATGTAAATGATAAAACAAACACATAGATGATCACAATATAACACTCTTCGCGTTGCGCAGTCGTTTTAAAAGAGGGTTTTTCTGACAAAAAATTCTCAATATCCACTAGCTCGAAGTTCGGAAGTTGGCGGTGTTTCACACCTGTGCCACGGAGAGCATTTCAAGCCATCCGCGTCACGTCGGTTCTGCGCCTAATCTTTCTCCAGTCATGTCGAATTGCCGTCCCATCGGACAATGAGAGAGGAATATGTAGACACTAGAGAGGGTACCTGTGTTTGCGCACATACTTGTACACTGAGTATAACATCTCCCGTGCAGAATGGCGAAACTCTGTTGGCCGTCGGCGTCGGAAATCGAAATTCGTTCGGTAGGACTTATCCTCACCCTGTCACTAAGTTATATTTTATAACCGCTTGTAACGACCTAGCCATAAATCGGACCTCACGTTTATTTTAATGACGACTATTTTAAGAACATAATTAATAAAACAATGGATGAACTCAACAACATTGAACAATGACAAAAAAAATCTTCACCAACGCAGGAATTTTGATTAACACGTCATATAAATTCACCACAGCGCATTTCAAGTCATGACTTCGTCTTACATAAAAGGTGAGCCGTTGTATCGAGGTTAATAGTTAATCTTTTAAGGGTTCGTGGTGTTGATGCGCCTGATTTATTATATGCATGTTCATCTTTATCATCCCTGACCTACATTTCATATAGGTAGCTGTACGAAATATGTTAAGTAAATGAATTATGCTGTTTTTAAGTTACGTAGTTGTTATTGAATATATATTATGTATGAATGTTCCAATGTAAGAAATCGACGACTCTTAAAGCTTGTTATAAACTAGTGGATCAAATCATAAAAAATATGAATGCCAAGAAAGTTACGGTTACCATTTTTATAGACATGACGAAAGCTTTTGATTACGTCTCACATGAAGTCTTACTCAGCAAACTTGAAAATTTTGGAATTACTTAGAGGGCCAGCTTTGGAATGGATTAAATCATTTTTGTCATGTTGAACGTAATGTGTCGAACTAAATATTGGGCGCATAATGTAGTACCTACTTATGTATATGGTTACATTTAGCATACCTAATATGCAGATACGCTGCATACTGCATAATATGTATTATGCTTTACCTACTTACCTACGCCTGCTTAGGCAGACATTGTATTATGCTAGTACAAGTGTAAATTAATACCTAATTATAACACCCCCGACAAGTAACTAGAAAAGAGCTGATAACTTTCAAACGGCTGAACCGATTTTCTTGGAGTAGGTATAGCTTAGAACACTCTCGATCAAGCCACCTTTCAAACAAACAAAACTCAATTAAAATCAGTCCATTAGTTTAGGAGCTACGATTCCACAGACAGATACATAAATACACACGTCAAACTTATAACAACCCTCTTTTTGGGTCGGGGGTTAAAAATGAGTAATTTAATATCAAATGTAACTCTAAATCATTGCGGATAAGGAGGAAGGTAGGTAGGTATTTTTTTTTTAATAAGTCAACATACGTAATAATTAGGTAAAATGGACAGTGCATTACTAATATTTTATTAAATACGAAAGTTGTTTGTTGGTGGTGGTCCGTTAAACACGGCGGGCGCAAGGGAGCAATGAGCAAAGGATCGACTAGAAAGTGACATACTCGTAAGTTCGCTGGCATCAGGCGGCGCAAGACCATGACGTGTGGAAGTCCCTACAAGAGATTTACGTCCTGAAGTGGACGTGGTGTTTTTGTTATTGTGTCGCGTTTTTCAGGCTCTTTCAGGCTTTAATCGAATATTTTCTCGTCCTTCAGGCTATCTTCGCGCTACACCAAGCGAGTTGCTAGTGAAAGCCGGAGTGCGGTTGGCGGGGGCTCCCGGCAAATCCGAGGACCTACACAGCACAGTGGCGCTGCCTTTCCTGCCCGTTGTGGAGCAAGACATACCAGGAGCCTTCCTGACGAAGCCACCCAAGGAATTGCTACCGGGAGCGGACGTTCCATTTCTTACTGGATATAATGCGCAAGAAGGCATTATATTGTTTCGACGTAAGTACCTTTAGAAATCCTAATCCATAATATACATCCATATCCATACTTTCCAATCATTATACCTAATATATGCGAAGGTAGGTCTAACCGTGGATCATGTGCTTCGTTTTCACGGGTTTTGACGTTTACAGAATTAGCTTACATCTAGGGGATGGACGGCTAATTTTTCTCAGGAAAGTGTAAGAGTTCCCACGGGATTTCTGAAAAACTTAAACTCACGTGCACAAAATTGCGAACACATTTACTTATTTCAGACATAACTTAGCGACGGATTAATTATTCTTTATCCTAGAAAGTTCCCATGACATTTTTGGAAACCAATAACATGTTGTACCTAATATATTAATATAATACTTATCTATACTATGTAATAGTAAATCGTAGGTATATAACATATGCACGCGGACGAAGTTGCAATATCATCTAGTTTGCTGTATGCAATCAATTATATATGTTTATCATATTATTATTACGATGAAGCAAAAATGAGATAATTAGTGACTACTTAGATAATAAAGCCGAGAATTTGCAATTTCATTACATCGTCCATCATCCTCTATAGGCAGAATGTGCATGTCATTCAAAAGCCGGAAAACAAAACCTAAAATTATAATCCCTGGAAAATTAGGAATAGACTATAGATCTCTATTATCTAACCCTTATGATACCCTAATGATGTAGTAGGTACCTACTACCTATCTATACTAGTTATTATTATTGTAAATTGAACAATTGAAAAGAGCAACCGCCGAGTTTCTTGCGGTTCTTCTCGGTAGGAACGGCATTCCGAACCAGTGGTAAATTTTTTGACGATTCAAAAGCACTTGTAAAAGTTTATTTGAATAAAAATCTATTCTATTCTAGTGATAGGTAATGAGGACTAATGTGTAAACTTTCAACTTGACTGGTAGGTAGGTACTCCTATCAGAATTTTTATTGTACGTAATATTTATCTTTACGATGTAGCTGTATTATTTAGGTCAATAGCCATACTGCAACTGGAAACATTTATTGCAATAAGGGCATGGTGAACATAAAATTAAGTTATAACCAAAGTTAACTACAATTTGTAATCGATATAAGTCCATATTATTAATGGTCATAATGAGCAATATCATAAATTTTTATTTGTCATCAAACCTCAACACTTAAAAGCATCATAATTCGTAACCGACAGGTACAACCTACCATAAGAACATGCGAAATGCCTTTTAAGCAATTACTGGTCAAAATAAGTAGGCTCATTGGTTTTTATTAAATCAGCAAATTATAAAAAATTAACAGTAGGAAGTAGGAACATAGGTCCAGTAAATTTAGTACTAGAATGCATTGACTTATAATCTGAGCTTATAATTATTAGTAGACCGTGTAGACGACGGCTCACAAACAAAATGATATTAGCTGAAGTGGCCAGGTTTGCACACATAATGCATCTATGTCTCTTATTATTATGAAATGTAGAAAAAAGTTTTATAATATCAACAACTTCAGTTTATTACAAACCTTGGCATTTGAATATAAAGCTTAATAACGATTGCAAAATATTTATATTTAAGACCATTGTGAGAACAAAATATTTATTCTTATATAATAAAACAATATGTAGGTACCTAAGCAATAAGTCTAAAAATTTGAGCAATTTGAAATAAGCATATAAATTGGCTGTTATTTTTCGGGCCGCATAATATGAAGCACTTCATTTCTTGAGCATTTTATTTCTATGCTGGGGTGTGACGAGTGTCGCGTGGTTTTTTTCCAATAATGTGACCGTACCTTCATTGGGCGCGAAAATCCTTCGAGACTTTTCGCAAGTGAAAGGAAACGAGAAATATGTTGCTTTGCCAAAGCTGTCTAGAATTTTATAAGACTACCTATATCGACTTATCGCAAGGTTTAAAAAATAAAAAATAATCTAGTATAAAAAAAAATAAAGTTTACCTAAGAAACTTATTTATCCAAACATAAATTCTAAATAAACGAATTTTGAAATATAGTATAAAGAAAATAATTTGTACTTATTTTGAAATTAGACCATCTGATTCACGTCTGCCTAATTGCAATTTGTAACCTCTAGCTACTCGAGAACCGCAGAAGGCAGAAGATTTAATAAATCTTTCAATAGATATCGCAAATTATCGTAACGCTAAAATAGCTACGGTTTCATCAAACTACAATCTACATCGCTAAAGCGCAAACAAAAACAACTTTGTGACAAACGATTGCGACAGGTAGGTACTTAATGCTTAAATAAATTGTCGCGAGGTAAATTATAACTTAATGCTCGATACAATTGTGATATACCTACCCAAGTAAATACTTAGAAATAGATAGATAGATAGATAGATAGATAGAACACTTTATTGCACACAAAAACACATGTAAATCACAACACAGAAAGAAGAAAACAGAAAAAACAATTGTGTGCAAAGGCGGCCTTATTGCTTGGAGCAATCTCTACCAGGCAACCTTTGCTGAAAGGAGACGTGCTAGTGTTGGATAGTCTTGACTCTACCACAATTTACTACTACGTATAGTGGTTGAATTGTAGACAGTATGTTTGTATATATAGTTATTTTGAAACTTCTGTAGTCCCATAAGTATGGAATGAAAATATTACTTTCCAGTAGGTAGGTATATGTATACTTAAATAAAACTAGGGACAAGAATGATAAACTTGTAATCCATATTCCATACTCTAAATTATATCATGCGAAAATATGTCTGTCTGTCTGCTAGCTTTCAGGCTGATTGTGACGGGGTACAAGAGGATCGATGAGAGATAGCTTGCATACCGGGGATGTACATAGGCTACTTTTTGTTTCGGAAAATCAAAGAGTTTCCTTTTCAAAAAACCTAATTCCACGTTGACGTAGTTGCGGGCATCTATACCTAGTTAGTAAATAAAAACATTATGTATGTATACCTAAGTATACTCTGTGCTGTTGGTGCAATTGAAATAATAAATGTACACCGTTGAACTGATTGTCACAAGCACGAAATATTACAGCGAAATATCATAGGCCAAGCTTAAGAAACTACGAGAACTGCGGGGTTTCACATGCCTTAGTCGGCAATACTTGCATCTTGCGTAGTAAGTATATAGCAAATAGCTACTTACTACGTGAATGAGTAAGTTTTCGGACCACGTAACACATGTTATGTTATGGTCACGTACTACGAGTATGTCGTTTGTCGCATTTCCCGACAATTGTTAGATAACAGACAGTGAACCGAAGAGTGGACTGGATAATAATGTAATGACAGCATGAGGATGTGACCTCATCCGTGACTACAACGGTTCAGTTATCTGTACACCTACTTTGTTGAGGCATTGGTTTTAGACGACTGCTCAAAAAAGCAGCGTATTAAGTTTTCAGGGTTCATTGAAAACATTATAATGAAACTTACAGCTAGCCTTATCGAATTACTATACAAATCATGCCCGCGTGGAATGGTGCCAAGAACACTGGCTGCATTTCCGCGCTAGACAGCATGGAATTGGGTTTTAATTCAGGGTTCATGTAATATGTAGGTTTTTTTTTTTATTCACTATAGGTAAGCGCTTGACCACAATCACACCTGATGGAAAGTGATGATGTGGTCTAAGATGGGACGCGTTTACCTAGAAGTAATAGTATCCAGAACCTAGGTATTGGATTTCTTTGTTTCACCATAACTTCTAAATGCCAGATGTAATAGAATATAGTTGGAATCCATTCCACATCATCCCAAGTGACATAAGCGATAATTTTTCTGAAAAAAAATCAATATAGCTTCGATAGCGATAGATCAACGGTTGAGGAGAGGACTGAATTCCGAAAGGTTGGCGGTTCAAACTCCACTATTGTCGTACCCACTCCTGGCACAAGCTTTACGCAAGGGAGTATTAGTCATAATTAGCATGGCCAATATTTTTCTTTATTAAAAAAAATATATATGGCAGGGGAGTCGATGTTTTTGTTTTATTATAATTTTTGTTTTAAGACGCCTGAAGTAAAACAAGGAGCCGTAATAATTTCGTGAAGTCCATCTGTCTGTCTATGTATCACAGACATTTTAAAAATAAACAATAAAAAACTGTTGCCTATCAGTGCTTTTTTGATAATTTACAGAACAAATCTATCATCAGAGATATCTACAAATGACAAAATGGTCGAAAGTTGTATTTCTCAATATAATGATTATACAGATTTAACATCGTGCAATAATCTTACGTAAAACGCGTAAAATTCTTAATTTCGACTAGGAGCTACCTGCTTAGTTATGTTTAACTAAATTACTCACTACTATTACCTTGTGGCCATCTTAGATTTATTAACATAATAAACAAGATTGTTGGTTTTGTGTCACAGGTCATAGACCACCACGGTCACGCCAAAATAAAACCCGGTGATATACCTACCTACCTACTCCCTCAGAATATTTAATCTACTGCCTCTTTATTTATTTTTCTCTGTTTGCCTTTAAATCAGTTTAGCCGTTTTCGCTTGATTATAAATATTAGGTCAAAAGGAAGATAATAATAATAATTAGGTATAATCTCAGCTTAATCCAAGAAATTATATGTAGGTAAGAAGGTATCAATTACGTATGTACATTTTTATCTCGAAAGTATAATCTGAGTCAATTCAATGAAATGATTAATGGCCCTGATTAATTGATTAAATACGTAGGTAGGTACGTACTTTCATTTAGGTAGGTACGTGGCTATAAAAAGTTCTGTATTTTTGCCCATTACATTTACCGAATAACACTAGTACCAGATCAAGTGTTAGGTACGGAATAATTTTCAAGCTCCTGAATTAACGGAGTTTTCTTCGCCACTTGCCCCATGCAAACGTAGATTGGCTCTCATTTGAATATTAACCAATCGAACCCCATGAAATTTTATGGACACGTTCTAGAAAATAATATCTATCTGCTGTTTGCCGGATTTTCGTAAAAATATCTAGTTTTAAAGTTACATGAGTTAAACGATTTGTATTGAGCCCATGTAACTTTGAAACTAAATATTCTAACGAAAATCTGGAAAACTAGAGACAGATATTCTTTTCTAAAACGTGTCGACTTTTCATGGAGTTTGATTGGGTAATATTCAAATGAGAGCCAAAGTACATTTGTTTGGAGCGCACTACATATAAACTCCTATTAAATATAACGCTTTTATTACGCAGTGTCTTACATGAATGACATAATCCGCTAACGGCAGTCTTAGTATAGGTAATATAGGTAATAGGTATACCTATAACGTTACGGCAGGTCTACATTGTGACTGGTTTATGTAATGATCTATTTACTATAACAAACGCGTTTCTGGTATATTCTGTCCTTGCATTTTATTATTGTTTACTGTTTTGGTATTATGTATTGCACTTACATTATGCTCTTGAAAATATATAGGTAACTAATGGTCTAGACTCTAGTCCAATCAGAATTCTACTAATAAGATGTGTGAAACTTTAACAGAGCCAATTTGACATGTCGGAGTCATAGTAGAAGAAGATTAGGTACAGTTCTTTCCGATTAACTTGCCTTGTCCCATTTTTGCAAAGACTCTGCAAGAGTGGATATCTGTCAGAAACTCAGGTGCTCATTGCGACAAAAAGATACTCAATAAGCTTCGTTTATTGAGTATCAAGAAGAATGACCGCACAAAAAACAATAACTCAGTTTGGAGTAAGTGCTCTTGCGCGAACTGTGTTTCCCATCTAAATTTAAACTAAAACAAATAAAAATAATTAAATCTAAAACCTCATCGAGACCACCGCAGCGAGGCATTGTACCCAAGATGCTGGCAACATTACCCCTTTGGATGGCCAAACTCATTCTTTGCCCAGGGTAGCTGCCAGCTCTCGGGTCCCCGGTTGACTCGATAACCCTTTTCGAAATTTCCTCAAAAAGAGCTCGAGCCCCCGGGCCCCACGGGCCCAAGGTCTCCACGCCAAATTATTTAAACAAATTCCATTTACAATTTGTAGGCCTTCAACGCTACCCTAAGCTGCTGAGCGAACTGGACCGCGAGTTCCAGCGGGTCGTTCCACCAGAGCTGACGACTTTAGACGAGAAACGAGCACGCCGAGTGGCGGACCATATCCGAGCCTTCTACTTTCAGCAGCGTCCTGTTGACATACACAACATCGACAGTCTCATCGACGTAAGTAAACTAAGTACTTACCTATACAAAGCATATAGAGCCAGATCCCGGAACCGCCAGATCCTACTTCATCATCATGAGCCTGTGGACGTCCACTGTTGGACATAGGCCTTCCCTAAATAGCGCCACCACACCCGGTCCTCAGCCTTCCTCATCCAGCTACTTCCCACCAGCCGCTTTATATCGTCAGTCCATCGTGCTGGAGGACGTCCCACACTACGCTACTACTTATTTTAAAACTGGCCAAGTGCGAGTCAGACTCGCGCATCGACGCGACGGTTACGTACTCGGGTAATGTTTCCGACATTTTGCACGATAAATATAAAACTATTATGCATAAAAATAAATAAGAAATCTGTTTTAGAATACACAGGTAAAGCCCTTTCATATGAAACCCCACTTGGTATAAGTTATCTTACTTTGAAAATTGAAACACATTTTAATTTTTTTTAATGTTGCCACAAATTCATGGTTTACAGACAGACAGACAACAAAGTGATCTTATATGGGTTCCATTTTTCCTTTTGAGGTACGGAACCCTAACGAAATGTGTGGGATAGAATAGTGTTAGTGTGTACTTACTATCAACGTGCGTATCTGGTAACATGTACCTTGGGCCAACTTATTAGTTTCAGAACAGCGGCTAAAGGTGCCAATCACAGATCTCATAATTAATTATCATATACTAGTGCCAATGTAAAAACATTATTCACTTTCAATAGATCGACGATTGTACCTACACAACCCATGGATAAAACTTGGTTGCGATTTCAATCATATTGGGCAACGATAACAATAGATCGAGCAATACTGGTATTATACCACATATAAGTATCTAGTAGTTTACATAGTGATAAAAGTAGTAAGGTTGATATGCACCCATAAGCTAATTATGGGAAAATAAAAATTGAACTATGAAATTTTTCTAGAAGCAAGTCATTTTAGCTGATTCTCACGCTCTGAATTGAATAAAAATAGTTCGGTAGTCCAGCCACCAAAGTATTTATTCTGTTTTCTACTATTTTATAATGAACATCTATAAAGACGGGTCATAAAACCGATTTCATTGAGATTTGCAAATGAAAAAGCACGTTTGAATTCAAGGAACTAGAATGGAAAAGTAACTATTCAACTTTTAGTAAAGTATTAGTAGTATAATAACTAATACAAAATATCCAGTAGGATTTCACACCATCTCTCCAGCAATTGCGGCAGGGACAGTATCTGAGTGCTTTTGACATGATCACTACACATACACAGCACCACATTCATTTATCCGTTAACACCAAAATTCTGGTCAGATATTCTACATTCGTAGTCTATTAATTACTTAAATACCTACTATTTACTTGAGTTTACTTGTAATACGAAATGTTTGCATACAGTTGTTCACAGACGTAATGTTCCTGCGGCCAGCGCTAGAAACTTTGCGGTTACAAGCAATGACAAACAGAACCAGTCCGACTTACCTGTACCGGTTCGCGTTCGACGGTGCTCTGGGCCTCTTCAAACGCATGCTGGGCATTACGCACCCCGGCGCGTGCCACGGCGACGAAATGGGCTACCTGTTTTACTTCTCCAGATTAAACTACAGGCTAGATGACAACTCGCCGGAGTCGACGGTTTCCAAGAAAATGGTTCAAATGTGGGCTAATTTTGCCAAAACCGGGTAAGTTACACTCAACATACATACGTAGGACTTAAATTGACTTGAACTAAGTTTACACCTAGAATAAATTTCCTGCCAGGATTCCTGAAATGATCATTAAAAACTTACCCTAATTACTTAAAATATGGGCAAATTTTTGTAAAGAAGTGCAAACGGCTACTTTAAAAAATGCGGCCAAGTGCGAGTCAGAGTCGCACACCGAGGGTTTCGTATTCGGGTATTTTTTCCGACATTTTACAAGATCAATCAAAAACTATTATGCATAAAAGTATATAAAAATCTTAGAATGTAAAGATAAAACCCTTTCATATGATACCCCACTTGGTATAGTTATCTTACTTTAAAAATACTAATTATTATTTGTTCATGAACACATCTTTTTTTTTGCGATGTAACCATAAATTCGCGGTTTTCAGATTTTTCCTTTACTTGTGATGTAAGACCCTATTCGCCAAATTTCATGATTCTAGGTCAACGGGAAGTACCCTATAGGTTTTTTTGACAGACGCGACAGAGGGACAGACAGACAGGCAATTTTCCTTTTGAGGTACGGAACCCTAATAACATTATTGGAAGTTGTACGGTAGAAAAACACAAACAAAAAAGAAAAGAAAGAAAGAAATAGTTTAGCAGCAGAATCACTGGAACAGTACATCAAAATACAATAAGAAAAACAAAAGATTTAAATTTTTCAAAATGTTTCTTGACTTTCAGGAATCCAACACCCCCAGTGGACTACGAGTCCGTAGTGGACTTCAAGTGGCTGCCAGTGAATGACACAGCCAGCGTGAACTACCTCGACATCACACAAAACTTCACCCTCAAAGTCAACCCTGAACCGACAAGAGTGCGCTTTTGGGATTGGCTCTACGAAAACTATGCAAGTGAAAAACATTGATAAGTGTTGAGTGGACAACAAAAGTTGAGAACAGTGTATTTAAATCTAGTTTATAAGTGAAGTGTGAATAGAAACTCTAGTAAGCATAGGTAACTGTATGACTTGTAACTGTAATAGCATGTAAGGTAATAAATGTGCGTTCACATTGTGGTTATTTCTCTTGTTTCATTCAAATCGATGATTAAGTACCTAACATTATCATTCAAATATCAACACAAGAATTCTTGTTTCATATGAATGAAAAAAAAAAATTTCCTTCAGTAATAAATCAAATTATTTTTAACTTTTTAGTGTTTGTGGTTATTGAAGTCTGTTTTATTTTTCTTTTGTAATTTTTTTATTTCACAATTTTTAGCGGCCCTACTGTACTAAAATATGCTATGCCTAGTTAAAAACCTACTGTTTATTGAGCTATTAACTGATCGCGAGCCATTTACTCTTATCCATTGAGGAGTTCTGTTCTCCATCTCCGAAGATATTCATCAGATCTTCACCTTTATATGGGACCACCTGCAAGTATACCCTTTCAAACAAAAAAATTCTAAATCGGTCCAGGCGTCTTTGAGTAACCGGGGAACATACATAAAAAACCGGCCAAGTCTCGCCCATGAAGAGTTCCGTAGCAGCAAGTAACATCATATAAAAGTTCTTGTAGTTCGTTGTAACTTTGATCGATGTTTTAATAATAGTGTATTATTTTTTAAATTAAGGTATGATAAGTAAACATTGTAATGAAAGGTAAATTGCGGTTTACGATTTATGACGTATTAAAAAAACTTTTTGTTATTTAAAGTTAGTTTCAAATCATTGTAACGTACGTGGGCGAAGGTATACGATCAGCGGCAGTATCGCAACTGTGTTGCTGTCTTTTTGCGATTACTTGTATCGCTATTCGCTACAACTGAATCGGTGCAAAATGTTACCATGGGCGACTACGAAGGAAAAACAATAGACCTACCTATTTCCGGAAATTTAATTATGTTCCTGTCATTTCTATTTCATTAGCATTCTAGTAACAGGTTTAAGAAAAGTTAATGACCATAGAAATGTCTTTTGTTCATGCTTATCTACTGATTAACTGCTAATATTTGATTCTGATTAAATTGCCTACATCATACATATATTTGTAACATACAAAATATTGGAATCATATTGTTTTAGTAGCAGTAAAATACATCTAAGTGAACCTAATAGTTTATATAAGAAGTTTCGAGTAAGTTTGGGCCGCATTATAAAAGAGTTCGTGATCATAGGTGGCACGATTACCGGGATAAAAGGATAGGTGGTGAATTATTAAGACTTAAGGAAATTAATGAATATTGATAACATGTTTAATTTAACAAACGCACAAAAGCTCTTAAACAAACATAAGGAAAATTATCGATGGAAATCTCCGTAAGTTTTATTTATTCCGTAACATTTTCCTTCAGTTTCGAAGGTTGAAATCTTGGTTGAAGTACTACTTACTTACTAAAATTAAAAAAATATTTTGATCAATAATAATAATTGTAGTGCGTATAGTGAAAATTATTTACTATCCTGATCTTTTACAGGTACGTGAACAGGGTATTCGACGGTATCTTAGATTTTGTCGGAAACACTCCAATCGTCAAATTAAATAATATCCCAAAAGACCATGGACTTTCTTGTGAGATCTGTATGTAAATTAAATGTAGTATTTCAGATAGTAAATTGTTTGTTTCATTACCTAAAAGTCAAACATATGCTTCATTTATTGACTTTAACTTTCAGATGTAAAGTGTGAATTTATGAATCCAGGTGGTTCTGTTAAAGATCGTATAGCTCTTGCTATGGCTAAGGATGCAGAACCATTTATATCAGATGGTACTCATTTTGTGGAAGCCACCTCCGGTAACACGGGCATCGGGGTTGCTATGAATGCTGCACTATTAAGTGAGATATATTTTCATAGACATAAGACTTAAATTCGATCTAAGTATGTTGACCTGCTAACTTTTTTAACCTAATTATAGAAAAGAAATGTACCATAGTAATGGGCGAAAAGAATTCTACACAAAAAGTAGACACCATACGCTTATTTGGAGCCAATGTCATACAGACAAATAAATCGTCTACCGAAATAGCCAGACAAATTAAAGACTCAGATCCAGATACTTTCTTGATGTTGGATCAAGTAAGCTATACATATTTAAATTATCACACTGTCTTCACCCACTGCTTATTAATTATTATGATCTGCAAGTATAATAAATATATATATCTCGAGGTACTAATACATACATCTAGTTTTGATTCTGCATATTTAAACCCGTGTATAATCTTCGACCAACTTATTGATGTCGATATGATTCTGAACTTTCAGTTTGAAAACCATTGCAATCCGAAGGTTCACTACGACACGACGGGCTTAGAAATTTTGAATACATTAGGTGAAGTAGATATGCTAGTCGCAGGCGCAGGCACTGGTGGAACTATTACAGGCGTTGGATACAGAATTAAAGAGAGATTTCCTAAATGCGTCATAATCGCTGCAGAACCAGATGGATCGACTATGTTCAACGAACATGCAAAAAAACATCCATTTTTGGTAAGCGCAAAATGTTTTGGTTTGTTAGGAAAAAAGATACTTCCGCAAACATGCGTATGAAGTATGTTTTGTTAGATTAGATATTATATTAAAGATTGAGGTGCCTACACAAATTGCTCGAAAACAACTTACTTACGTACTTTATACTTATCGCTTTAGAATGTATATATACTATTAAGATAGCAGTCATCCAAAGTAAATATAATTTTGAAATAAAAATTTAGGTCGAAGGCATTGGAGGTTCAACTGTTCCGATTGTGTTGGATAAATCAATTGCAGACGACTACGAAGTAGTGACCGATGAAGAATCGTTCCTCATGGCTAGAGAACTTATAAAAAAGGAAGGTATATTGTGCGGTAAGTGCCTGTAACTATGTAAAGAATGTACACACGTTTACTTACTTAAATCGTTAACTATGGTTTTGAAAAGATATATTGAAGAGAAAGTTACTAAGTCACAGTTAAGTTGATCAATAAACAAGGTAGGTAGAGGAGAGACTGAGAGGTAGTTATGTTTTGACGAACACAGCTCAGCAGCACAGCAGCGTTTTTGCTCGACGTTTCTGATACGAACTGCTTATGTGTGGATGGATCGCCCTTCCTGTGCCCAGGTTTCCTGCCAAGTATAACTTGAATACCTTCAAGCGTGAATAGTGAATAGGTATCTTCTTAGGCAAGCATGCTGCAATCCAGACTCCATCATTACACTGTTTCTTAGGCCTCAGAAACCGCAATGCTACCTGTCAAGCGCAAGCCTTATCACAATAAAAAACCGGCCAAGTGCGAGTCAGACTCGCGCACCGAGGTTTCCATACTCGGGTATTTTTTTCGGCATTTTGCACGATAAATCAAAAACTATTATGAATAAAAATAAATAAAAATCTGTTTTAGAATATACAGGTAAAGGTAAAGCCCTTTCATATGGTACCCCACTTGGTATAGTTATCTTACTTTGACAATTTAAACAAATTTTAATTTTTTTTAGTGATGTAACCAAAAATTCACGGCTTTCGGATTTATTCCTTTACTCGTGCTATAAGACCTACCTACCTACCAAATTTCATGATTCTCGGTCAACGGGAAGTACCCTATAGGTTTTCTTGACAGACACGACGAACGGACGGACAGATAGACAGACAGACAATAAAGTGATCCTATGAGGGTTCCGTTTTTCCTTTTGAGGTACGGAACCCTAAAAAAGCTGTTTTCGTTGAAAATTAAATTCGCTTATGAATATAATAATAAAGGTTTGAAATTGATAATAATAATAATATGTTAAGCAAATAATTTTAGGCGGAAGCAGCGGAACAGCTTTGGCTGCAGCTATTAAAGCTGCTCGTAGAAGAAATATGGGCCCTGGCAAGCGTATTGTCGTGATAATGCCCGATGGGATTCGTAACTATATGAGCAAGTTTGTTATTGATCAATGGATGGAAGCACATCTTTTCATGGATCCACCCGAGCGTAAATGGAAGTAGGTATACCATGCATTCAGATGTTTTTGTTCGAGATACGTGCAAAATTAACCTATAGATTCCTAATACTTACAAAATTTCAACTAAGCGAAGTTTAAACAAGCGACAGATCATAAACCAGCAGATAGGTATTTATATATTATATATTTATGTATTTATTTATTCTAATATTACATATAAATGTATACTTACCTATCTCTAATAATCTGTAGCTATGTCCTTTGCACCATTTTGGTTGCCTGGAAGAGATCGCTAGGTAGCGATAAGGCCGCCAAATTGTACCTATATTTTGTTGTGCTTTGTATGTGTTTTTCTGTACTAATTTTGTGGTGTACAATAAAAGTATACTCTTTCATTCATTCATAGCAAATTAGAGGTTTTAATTATATTTTTTATTTAATTTTTCAGATGGTGGAATCAACCAATGACAAATATAATCCCGCAAAAATGTCCTATTGTAGACGACAAAACCACTGTCATTGAGGCGATTCACGAAATGCAAAGGCATAATCAAGATATAGCCATTGTTGTAGATGAAAAAGGGTAATTCCGAATACATTTATTTACTTAATGCAACTAAGTTAAGTAGAATATACAACTACCTACTTAGGTATATAAATCGGACTGCTGAATTGCTCTATCTGGAAACCCTATGCCTATACCGATAGGGGAGACTACTGAACCCGTCTTGTTTAATTTGAAAAGTACTTTTAATTTGAACTTGCAAAAGGGCCTAAAAATTCAACAAAATGACGAATGTCTAAGGCTCTGAGAGAACGTTATCTAAAGAAATCTCGATTATATCTCAGAATACATAACAGTATATTCGGTAAAATATAGTGACTATTATGAATATTATGGCTAATTCATTTCTTTCAGATGGTTTGTCGGGGCAATTACAAAAAATAGTATTCGGCATGATACAACGAACTCCACAAAACCAGATTTCAATTTCAATGATCCAGTTTCAGACCATTTGGCTAAAGATTGTTATACTTTAGCCAAGAACGGAAAGAAGGGCATGCCTAAGATAGGCCGGTTATCGCGCATTTTAGACATAACACCGTTTGTCGTTATTGGGGTTGAAATCCACGAAATTGACAATGGTATGCAACCTATTAATTAACCCCCGACCCAAAAAGAGGGGTTTTATAAGTTTGACGTGTGTATCTGTGTATCTTTGTGTCTGTGGCATTGTAGCTCCTAAACTAATGAACCGATTTTAATTTAGTTTTTTGTTTGAAAGGTGGCTCGATCGAGAGTGCTCTTAGCTATAATCCAAGAAAATCGGTTCAGCCGTTTGAAAGTTATCAGCTCTTTTCTAGTTATTACCGTAACCTTCACTTGTCGGGGGTGTTATAATTTATAAATTTTTAATTTACACTTGTTTAGCAATTATCTAACTACCTATTCTATTTGGTCTACTTGCCTTTTCAATCTAATATTCTTTTGCCCTAAGAATGAGTTAAAATGGCCAGGTATAGGTACTTAACTTACTTACCTAATTTTGGCCACTCGATATACTAGCATTTTTACTTGCATTTGTAAGGTTACTTTTATCGAATTTATAACATTTTATAATATACATAACATTTATAACATTTTTAAATGCACTTGTAAGGTTATTGTTATCGAATTTATATTATTTCTTACGTTACAGATTACTTTTTACCGGATGGTGTTGTTACGGGCGACAACGTCTTCGACTATATCTTCAATCATCTTTAAGAAGCAACATATTTACATATCGATATTTTGATAATTTCAGCGAAAAAAACCAATTCATACATTGATTTTGTTTTATTATTAAAAAAACATGTTTAATCTTATTTACTAGACTTAATTAAAACTACTTTCTTATCAACTATCTCATTATTAGATAAGTAGGTCACAACTACAATATATCTATGATCATAATAAAATGGGGGAAAAATGATGTTTTTCATTTAAGTACACAATTTTTTACTGTCAGTAATTTTTTTAGGGATAATTTATTAAGAACTTCATACTATGTGCTAATATCCTAACTTTTTTTTTAGATTTTTAGGGTACTTCAAAAGGAAAAACGGAACCTTTATAGGATCACTTTGTTGTCTGTCTGTCTGTCCGTCCGTCTGTCTGACTGTCTGTCCTCTGTCGTGTCTGTCAATAAAACCTATAGTTTACTTCCCGTTGACATAGAATCATGAAATTTGGCATGTAGGTAGAACTTATAGCACAAGTAAAAGGAAAAAATCCGAAAACCGTGAATTTGTCGTCCCATCATTTAAAAAAAATTAAAACATGTTTCAATTTTCAAAGTAAGAAACTACTACCAAGTGGGGTATCATATGAAAGGGCTTTAATGATGAGGAAGGCGGAGGATCGTGTGTGGTGGCGCGCTCTCAGGAAGGCCTATGTCCAGCAGTAGACGCAAACGGGTTGATTGGTTGATTGATAACAGTTTTTGATTTATCGTGCAAAATATTGGAAAAAATACCCGAGTACGGACACTACGGAGCCCTCGGTGCGCGAGTCTGACTCGCACTTGACCAGATAATTTAGGGATTACATATATAAGTAAGGCGTGGTCAGTGGCCAGGGGCTGGGCCTTTCAACTCCTATAGCTACTACCACTTTGGGACTCATTGTGTAAATGGCAGATTTTTGAAAAACTGTTCAAAAACTTCATAATGATTTTAATTATTACCTACCTATTACACGTAGATTCATGGACGAAAAAACAAGGAAGTCAAGCAACGAGATTAAGAAGTGCTTTACTACCTATCACACCCCAAATCCTGCCGATCAGGGGGCACGGCAGTGCCCCCGCCAAGACGAGCCAAACGGCGGCCGGGGCGCTACGTAGTACCTTTTTCTCGAAGTGTTTCGCCGTATTTTCGACCCGTCATAACTTCGGTCTGGATGACGCTAGAAAGCTGAAATTTTCAGTATAAGGTGTCCTCAGCAAATTTACCAAATATACTAAGTATCAAATATCTAGCTTTTATGGTTACAGATTTATTGATACCTAAAATACGCCGTTTTCGTCCCTCACTGATGATCATCACAATTCATAGTCTGTAATTCTAGGGTACTTCCAGAAGTCCTAGAAGGCTGAAATTTGGTATGTAGACTAGAAATTGCATACAAACTACAGGAAAATTAAGAAATTGGTAATGCCCCCCCTCTACGACTCTTATGGGAAAAGCAAATCTGTAAATTCTGTCGGTAGAATGCTGATATTTTCAGGATAAGATGTCCTTGGCAAATTGATTAAACGCATTGAGTATCAATTTTCTAGCTTTTATAGTTTCAGATTTATTGACAGTCAAAACTTCTAGTCTGTAATTCTAGGGTATTTCCCGAAGTCCTAGAAGGCTGAAATTTGGTATGTAGACTAGAAATTGCATACAAACTACAGGAAAATTAAGACTTTGGAAATTCCCCCCCTCTACACCTCTTATGAGAAAAGCAAATCTGTAAATTCTGTCGCTAGAATGCTGATATTTTCAGGATAAGATGTCCTTGGCAGACTTATTAAACGCATTGAGTATCAATTGTCTAGCTTTTATAGTTTCAGATTTATTGACAGTCAAAACTTCTAGTCTGTAATTCTAGGGTACTTCCCGAAGTCCTAGAAGGCTGAAATTTGGTACGTAGACTAGAAATTGCATACAAACTACAGGAAAATTAAGAAATTGGCAATGCCCCCCCTCTACGACTCTTATGGGAAAAGCAAATCTGTAAATTCTGTCGGTAGAATGCTGATATTTTCAGAATAAGATGTCCTTGGCAGACTTATTAAACGCATTGAGTATCAATTGTCTAGCTTTTATAGTTTCAGATTTATTGACAGTCAAAACTTCTAGTCTGTAATTCTAGGGTACTTCCCGAAGTCCTAGAAGGCTGAAATTTGGTACGTAGACTAGAAATTGCATACAAACTACAGGAAAATTAAGAAATTGGCAATGCGCCCCCTCTACGACTCTTATGGGAAAAGCAAATCTGTAAATTCTGTTGCTAGAATGCTGATATTTTCAGGATAAGATGTCCTTGGCAAATTGATTAAACGCATTGAGTATCAATTGTCTAGCTTTTATAGTTTCAGATTTATTGACAGTCAAAACTTCTAGTCTGTAATTCTAGGGTACTTCCCGAAGTCCTAGAAGACTGAAATTTGGTATGTAGACTAGAAATTGCATACAAACTACAGGAAAATTGAGAAATTGGAATTTTCCCCCCCTCTACGCCTCTTATGGGAAAAGCAAATCTGTAAATTCTGTCGGTAGAATGCTGATATTTTCAGGATAAGATGTCCTTGGCAAATTGATTAAACGCATTGAGTATCAATTTTCTAGCTTTTATAGTTTCAGATTTATTGACAGTCAAAACTTCTAGTCTGTAATTCTAGGGTACTTCCCGAAGTCCTAGAAGGCTGAAATTTGGTATGTAGACTAGAAATTGCATACAAACTACAGGAAAATTAAGAAATTGGCAATGCCCCCCCCTCTACGACTCTTATGGGAAAAGCAAATCTGTAAATTCTGTCGGTAGAATGCTGATATTTTCAGAATAAGATGTCCTTGGCAGACTTATTAAACGCATTGAGTATCAATTGTCTAGCTTTTATAGTTTCAGATTTATCGACATTCAAAACCTCTAGTCACAAATTCTAGGGTACTTTCTGAAGTCCTAGAAGACTGAAATTTGGCATTAAGTAAGAATTTCAAGAGTTAAGAACAACAGATAAATTAAGAAATCGGGTTCCCTTTCATCCCCTCGTATATGAGATGCATATCTGTAAAATCTGTTGCTCGAATACTAAAGTTTACAGGATAAGATGTCCGTGGCAGATATATCAAACGTACCAAGTATCTGTGTTTCCTGAAGTCCTAAAAATTGAAAGACTGAAATTTGGTATATCTGCTTCAAAATTGAGTTGCAAGATTCCACCCGAACAAACATACTTACATACGAGTACATTGCAAGTTGAATAAAAGCTTTTAAAAAAAGAGGTAACGATAGAGAGTGGGCCATGAAAATGATGTACCTACAACAAATAGATCCAAAAAAAATTTAGGGCACCTGCCAAAAAGAAATGAAATCCCACCAAAAACATTTAATGTAAAAAGTTAGCCAAGACTCACAAGTTCATAATGTTTTCACTGTTA
This sequence comes from Maniola jurtina, assembly GCF_905333055.1. NCBI lineage: Eukaryota > Metazoa > Arthropoda > Insecta > Lepidoptera > Nymphalidae > Maniola > Maniola jurtina. Next base: position 7,963,546 of record NC_060047.1, on the reverse strand, counting down.
AAAAGTTATGAGATCTCTAGTAGAGCCAAGCCCCTAGCTGAGCTTAGATTTGTGCTGGCCATGGGACCTATCCCAAGTCCAAAGTAATATAGCTCTTAAATGTTCTTGACTATATCACATTTATAACAATAAATAACAAATCACTCTACTTACAAGCTCTGATTCTACAAACCCTATATCTTGGTAAAAAAAGTACGGCTTGGCCGTTTAATGTTCGTAAAACTATTACATGACATAACATATTAAACGTTAAAGTTATTAAACGGCCAAGCCGTCTTTTTTTTTACCAAGATGTAGGGTTTGTAGAATCAGAGCTTGTAAGTAGAGTGATTTGTTATTTATTGTTATAAATGTGATATAGTCAAGAACATTTAAGAGCTATATTACTTTGGACTTGGGATAGGTCCCATGGCCAGCACAAATCTAAGCTCAGCTAGGGGCTTGGCTCTACTAGAGATCTCATAACTTTTTAACAGTGAAAACATTATGAACTTGTGAGTCTTGGCTAACTTTTTACATTAAATGTTTTTGGTGGGTTAAATATACAGTATACCCAAGAACGATTACCGATAAGTGTCCAGAAAATGAAGTGCCTACAGGCTACAGCTATATACCAGATAAGTATTCCTCTAGGAATGGCTTACACTGCGTAAGTAAGACTAGGTACCTACCTAACTAGTCACCCCAAATTTTATAAGTGTCTGATAACCTCTTGGTTACTGGGTAGATAGATAAAAATCATGAGTATTAAGTAATGAGTCTTTCAATGCTGATTAGCGATTATTTTCAAAACATTGCGAACCTCGTGGCAACCTTTCGCCTCTTCGCCTCGTACTGCGATACTAATTAATGCAAGCCTAGATCTTTTTTTAGGGTTCCGTAACCAAAGGATGAAAACGGAGCCCTATTGATGCCACTCTGCTGTCTGTCTGTCTGTCCGCATATCACAGGTCTCTAGCTTGTAGACTAAATGAGTTGCAAGCCTAAAATTTTGGTATTTGGTGTAGGAAGTTGACCCAAAACCAAATATAGAATTAGAAATCAAATTATTTTTCAGCGGGCCTGAAAAAGCTTAGGAGTCGATTTTTTTTTTTTTACTCTAGCATGTGGTGGGGTATCATTGTTTAGAGCTCATCGAGTAGAGCACAAAATATATTTTTTAATCATTTTTATTTTAAAAAATAAGGAAAAGGGGGGCCGTCAAGTTGTCCCTTTTAGATTATTTTTGTGACCGGGTCTATCTCAAAAATAAACTAGTTAGGAATATGAAATTTCGGTATACGTATTATGTATGCACCATAAACAACAAATACTGAAACAACGATCGAAGATCTGTGTAAGTATCTATGAAGTTTATTTATATCGAGCTCTCTAGATAATGTACATATAATGTACCTACCCACCTATCTACTAACCTATCATACCTATCATACATAATATGTCACCAGCGTAGGTAAATCAAGTCTTGAATGTAACTTGATGTTGACCTATATAGATAAAAATGCAATACCTCCTATAATGGCGGACAATAAACTCTTCAAGAACATCTGATGGATTGGGTGTGTTAAGGACTTCACACCTACTATACTGATATATATTTTCTATTCTGGTTTGAATAATAAAAGCATCGAATTGAGACTATTTCTTGAAGTTATTATATTAGCTATTGACTATTGAATTTTTTACAATAAAACCCATTTTAAAGTTTCAAAAAAACCTAGGTACCTAACTTGAGCGAATATTTAAGTTTTCTCTCTCTGTGCGTAGTATTCCTCATTGCCGAGGAACCACCATCACTTTCCAGTAATCACATAATGGTTAGGAGTTTTCTTGGCATAATTATAAAGCCGAGTTGTGATAGCCATCAGATTGATGGCAGCCTGTTCAAGGAGTCTGAAGGTCAGTCTCAGGCACGGACCTCTAACTTGTCGGAGTTAGTGCGTTTTAAGAATTAGCTAGGTACTTGCTTTAACGGTGAAAGAAAAACATCGTGAGGAAACCTGCATGCCTGAGAGTTCTCCATAATATTCTCAAACGTGTTTTAAAGTCCTCCAATCCGCACTTGGCCAGCGTAGTGGACTATGGCCTAAACTCTTCTCGTTCTGAGAGGAGACCTGTTCTCAGTAGTGGGCCGGTATAATAAAGTCACAAAATGTACGAATACCATAAAACGTACGATCTGTGTCCTCGGTGCTTGTTTGCATTCCACATTGCATTCAGATGTGTACTTCCGCTGCATCATACGTGCTAGTTGCAACCAGACGTCGCATCTGGGCTTGCTCGGCCTCATTTTATAGGAGTCGTCGTCACAATACCTACCACGCCGCTGGTCGCGTGTCGATAGACATCGAGCGTTTATCAGAAATCTGTATTTAATAAACCGGTTCCAGTCGCTCTGCAACACAGTACAATACAGGCCGTGCGTGGAGATTGATGTGTAAGTTCATTCGTGACTAGTGAATTTAGTGAATGTTCCACGATAGGAATAACACGTATATTTGAACGCTGCGTGATTTATAGTCAGTGGTAAATTGACTCATTATAAATCTACTTCTAATAATTCTGTTTTTAGTATTGAAAATATAAAAGTTTGAGAGCAATCAGGAACTATGGAGAACGGAGCAACGAACGGCAACTCTTCGAAGTTCTTTAACCTCAAGGAAATGCCACATATAATTAGACCTTTGTAAGAAACTTTAAAATACTATTTGATTAATCTTTTTGGAATACTATTTTACGCATGAGAAATACATAAATATTCGTTAAAAATAAATTCTCTAAATTTTTAGGGATCGAAAACAAAAAGTTTACGAAAACATACTAAATGTGATAGGAGATACCCCATTGGTAAAACTATCGAAAATACCTAAGGAGGAAGGTGTACAATGTCAAATGTGTAAGTATTTTTTTAATGTACTTACTTATCTACTTACTATAAAGGTTTACCTACCTACCTTTCTAATTAGTTACGTTTCATGCTATAAAATTTAAATTTTAAAGCATGATAGATGACGAGAATTATAAATTCTTGAAATATTTTTAGATGCTAAATGCGAATTCGTAAGTCCAGGTGGTTCAGTGAAGGATCGCATTGCATATAGAATGGTACAAGATGCTGAACGACGGGGAGTTCTTATTCCTGGAAAATCTGTTATTATCGAACCTACTTCCGGAAATACCGGCATTGGTTTGGCTTTGGCATCAGCTGTTAAAGGTAAAGTCATACAAACTTATTTATAAAAAGACGTAGGTAAAACTTTGCCTTCTCGGCGCTCCTCTTTATAACGAATCCATACAATCACTCTTGGATCAAAAAGTCAGAACATTTACGGTTAATACTCGTAAGTACTGACAAATTGGGCATTCTGATTATTTTCACATTGCATTTTCGATCCTAAAATATTGCCATTTTGTACCTAAATTAACTTTCTAACATGGATGCCACCCTTAAAAGCCACTAGACACCATGGTATCATTAGCACAGATTGATGGACTCCCTTGCCAAAGGAGCACCGCCGCGGCTATTTCGGCATGACTCACTAAAACGATACAATCAAAAGGACTCTTGCCAGTTGCCACCATAGATATTCCTGCGCTCATTAAGCCGGCAGGGATTAGTCGGGATGATAGCAAGAGACCTGATGCATAATCTGAACCAGCGTCAGCTGGTTCCCTGGGAATGGGGACAGGCCCTAATGTGTGTCATAATATCAGGAAGACATCATCAAGACCGGGAGCCGTAGCAGAAATGGCTGAAACCGCTAATCGGCGCACGTATGCCTCTACTCGTAGCTTACTGAGTTACATTTTTGTTACCGTGGAGATCCTGGGACCTACCTATAGTGCTAAAAAAATTACGAGTCATTTTTACGCGGTTAGTAGCCTCATCTGGTGACAGAAGGGCTCATTTTCTGCGCGCGAAATATCAGCTTCGACCAGCGCGTCCAGCCAGTCCATTGGATAAGGCTACCTTTAAGTTTTATTGTGACATTTTCAATTAAAAAAAAAAACTAAAAATGTGAATTTCATATTGTTATTGTTACATCAGTATTATTAATGATCACAATTAAAATTACATGTTATGGCATTTTCCTAGTTACGGCTGTCGCCCGCCTCACCTATGTTTAACTACCTACCCATACCTAGGTACAATTATACATATATTATAAGACGTTATACGTCGTTTTATGGGTAGATATACTTATGTTTATTTCAATGTCATCGTCATAAACTAATAACAGCTTATAATTAAGTAACTAATTAATATTGTAATTTTTCATTAAAAAGCTTTTTTTTGTGCCATATTAATCTGGCAATTTGCGGTAGGTATGTAATAAGGTACCTACATAACAGTTTACTGCAAAAAAACGTATTGACTCCCAAATCAAAACCTACCTAATTGTAGCCATTTTTGTTAAGGATACCGATGTATAATTGTACTACCGGAAAAGATGTCCGACGAGAAAGTGAACACACTGTTAGCCTTGGGCGCGGAGATCATTAGAACACCAACCGAAGCTGCGTCCGATTCCCCCGAGGGTAACCTCTTGGTGGCACGAAGACTTTCCAAAGAAATTCCTAATGCAGTTCTGCTGGATCAGGTAAAAATTATTTAAGCCTCCAGTAATAAAAAAGCGTGTTTCTCTTTCAACCGCACCGAAAAGGTGAGTATGGGACAGTGGTGCCAACACTAATCTGGCAAACTAGAGTTTAACTAAGCAATTTAGCCCATAATCAAATAGTTATCTTTCGTCCAACAAAATAAGCTCTTCACTCTGTAAAGCTTTAGAAATAGAATGATTGAGTAGTCTACCTTCATCTGGATAGCTAAACAGCACGGCGGAGGCACAAAGGTAGATAAGTTCCAATTCCATCCTGATTCCAGGATTTAGGTCAACAATATAAAAACGAAATGGATTAAAAACAAGACATGATGGTAGGTGCGTGTTACCTATAGGTATCTATAGCTGTTTACCTGATTCATTGTTAGTTTTGAAGATGTAATCCTCCGTGTGATCCACTTCACATTCAAGCGTTAATTTATTTAACCTCGCATGTAACCACGACTCGCTCTTCCGTTGTCAAAACTAGCTCGCAAGTCGCATTTATAGATACACATAAGGTATGATCCTGAGTACAATAGAGTATTCTCATCCTCTTCTTACTAATATAATAGTGAAAAGGACGGATACAGTTTTTGCCAATCGCGAGCCTGTTGTTTAGCGTGCACTAAAATGAACAATTTATTTTCCGTTCCTTTTTAGCAATATTAAAAAGAAAAATACGCAGATACTCTAGTTGAGAGAAAGACAACAGAATCGGTGCCACTATATTGGACTTGGTAAAAGAAAACATATTCCAGAACGATGGACTCTTACACAAATGCAAACAAAGTTCCTACATAAAATAACAATTGACCGCGAAAATGAATCTAAGTAGACTACTAATCTACTCTACCTTCATTAGATATCCATATCCATTTACTCAGAGGAATCGTGATTTGTTTATTAAATAGACTACGATTCGCTTAAAGCCTTGTCGTATTTATTATTTAAGACAACGTAGTTTATAAACATGATTTAAAATTTATTAATTCACGTAGGACAACTAGTGTGTCTTTCTTTATACTACGACTACGTCTGTCACTCTACCACCGGTTTGCAATGAAGATTCTACTGAGATGAGCCGGCAAGAAACTCGGCAGTTGCTCTTTTCAAATCATAAAAAGTTACAATATTATTAGTGTACACTTAACTACACGTATCTTATAGGCAACTGAAAAGCTCAGCCGGTTCTGCTTCAACGTATTTTATCAATAAGGAATTCCTCAATACAATGTTTAAAGTATAACTAACGGCAAATCTAAAAATTCTTACGGAACCACAGTTATTATAAAAACAAATACTAGCCCCATAAAGACATTCTGTACCTAACTACCTACCAAGTAAATACGTTGCGCAGACGACATTCTATCTAGTCTCTAGTATCAACCCAGATCGATTTTAGTTAGTTATTGTAGTCACAGACAATGTAATATTTAAACTAAATAATTGATTGAGCCAGAACTTATTTTGAGAATCATCTTGCCATTTTTCTTTAGTACAACAATGTATGCAACCCACTGGCACACTACGACGGGACAGCCGAGGAAATCCTCTGGTCACTGGACGATGACGTCGACATGGTAGTCATAGGCGCCGGGACATGTGGAACAATCTCTGGAGTTGCCCACAAAATTAAAGAGCGCTGCCCTAAATGTGTCGTGGTGGGCGTAGATCCTGATGGTTCTATACTCGCTGAGCCTGAGGAGCTTAATGTGTCTGATATTCAGATGTACGAGGTAAGTTTAACTTTTATGAAAATTACAAGTAAGTAACGTAGGTAAATAATTCCTTTAGAATGAATCCGTCATCGGAAAAGAATGAAACTTTTTTAATGACCTTACAGCTATAAAAAATACCCACTATTTCTGCTAATTTAAATATCAAAGTTTAATCACATAACTACAGAATAACAGTACTTAGGTAACGTATTAAGTGCCCCGTAGTTCATTCAAATTAGTTCAAAACACGGTCTTGTTTTCTAATTTTAATGAGTACATTAAGCAATATCGTATTCATTTAATACCAGGATAATGCCAACGATTTGCATGAATTGAGTTTTTTTTCATGATAACTCTTTGATTTTTTCGGGTTAAAAGGTAGCCTAAGGCCACTCACCAGTCACCAGGTCTTCTTTATCTATATCCGTGCAAAAAATCCACGTCGATCCGTTACGGCGACGTAAAAGGACAAACGAACAAACATACATAATTTGTCAATTGATTGCATTTATTGTAATATAGTAGTGAATAGTAATACCTATATTATCATTTAGTTATCAGTTTATAAATTATATCGTTTATTTAGACACTTTTGCTCTTTGAACCTATACGAATAATGGCGTACATGCAATATTTTTTCTACCGAGTAATAATTCAATTGAATATAATATATTTATGTACCTACAGTATTACCGATTCGTTGAATAGAATTGATAACGGTATATACCGTTATCAATGGATTTTGATCGATTCTCATAGTTTCGTCCAGTCCATAATAAACGTGTCTCAGCTGTTTTAGAAAGACAAGTGTAAATTAAAAATTTATAACACCCCCGACAAGTGAAGGTTACAGTAACTAGAAGAGCTAATAACTTTCAAACGACTGAACCGATTTTCTTGGATTAACAGGGCTCTCTCCGTCACTCGTTTCCACTCGTTTCATACAATCGTAGTTCCAATTTCATTTGAATATTAAGCAACCAAAGTCCATGAAATTTTGCAGACATATTCTAGAAACTAATATCTATGTCTGTGGTGTTTTAGATTTTTCTAAAAATATGTAGTTTTAAAATTACAGGGGCTCAAAGATTTGTATGTAAATTTTAAAGACCGCGTAACTTTGAAACCGAATATTTTAACAGAAATCTAGAAAACCACAGACATAGATATTAGTTTCTAGAATATGTCTGCAAAAATTTCATGGACTTTGGTTGCTTAATATTCAAATGAAATTGGAACTACGATTGTATGAAACGAGTGACGGAGAGAGCCCTCTTAACACTTTAGATCAAGCCACCTTTCAAATAAAAAAAACTAAATTAAAATCGGTTCATTAGTTTAGGAGCTACGATGCCACAGACAGATACACAGATACACACGACAAACTTATAACACCCCTCTTTTTGGGTCGGGGGTTAAAAAACTAGTTAAAAGGCACAGCAACAGTTACCAGTATGTAATTAGTTACTCACTTCAGTGTTTATTCAAATGAAAAAAATCTTTTAGGATAAGTAGTTAGGTAACTACTTCCTAAACATGAAAAATGAGAGACTTTTGGGCAACAAACAAGTGAGTCTCAATAAGTATAATTTAAATCATTTAAAATCATTATGAAGAACTGCCAAAGAACTTTGGAAGTTTTTCGAAAAAATGGCGGTTACGAAATAATGAGCAACAAAGTATCAGTATGGGTATTTAGTTTTATGAGTTGAACGTCGCAGCATATACTCCTAAACTACTAGGTATATTGAATTAACTGAAAAATTACTAAAAATATTTACCACTAGGGATACTTACTCATAATAGTATCCAGTAGGTACGTGCTAAGCTAAAGCAAGAGTGCCAATACGACACCTAAGAAGAAAAACATTGTCAGGTGTCGATAAGAGTCAATTTAGGCAAAATAATTCCGGAATCGAGTACGCATTGAGCTAACTAAGCAAAGGAAGATTAATCTCACAAATATTTCTTTTTTAGGTGGAAGGAATTGGGTACGACTTCCTGCCGCGTACTCTTGATAGGAAAGTAATAGATAAGTGGATCAAGACAAACGACTGCTGCGCGCTGCAGATGTCAAGAAGGCTTATCAAGGAAGAGGGCTTGCTATGTGGTATGCATACCTACAACTTTTTTTGGCTCTGGGCCTCTAGCAAAGAATCCTGGTCATAGTTTAAGTACATGGATCTTAATCTTCCTCTTCTTTGCCCTCGCCTTATCCCGTTACGTGAGGTCGGCTTTCCTTATCACGCGGCGCCATGTAGATTGCGTGACGGCGTCTTCGTCATTGAGGCCGAGGCGTTTCGTGTCCCTTTGGACATTTGTCATCCAGGTAGTTTGGGGTCTTCCCCTACCCCTCTTTTCTTGCACGGATTTGTGCGTAGCTCGTTCATGGGTTGCAAATTGCAATTGAAGTTATCATCACATAATTATGTACTTTTCATACAAAGCAACGCTAAGTCAACGTTCCGTGAGCCACCCTGTTTAAACCGGAACAGGAACTTTACGGTAAAATACGTATTTGTTTCGAAATCATTGATAGAGTCATAATCTTGTGTTTATAACAGACAATCGCCCGATCGATCGATTAATAAATAGTAAATACTTAGTTACATTCAGCACAACTAATCATTTAAGTCTTATATCATTAAAATCTGTAGACATACCGGGCAAGGCCATGTGGCTTAATCTTGAGTTAAGGATTATCTATGAAAACATTAATAGGTAGGAAACAAAAACACTTCAAATGACTAATTCATCGACACCTATCCTAATCCGCTGAAATCGTAAACAAGGACATGATATCAAGGCAAGGGCCTGCGGAAGAATATTCTACGCATTTTTTATTTGTAGATAAAGGTCTAGGTAGGAAGCCCCTAATGTCGACAAATATGACATCATCAGGACAACTCATCGTCAGCGGGTGATGGAGAGAGCTATGCTTTTAGTTTCTCAAATCGAGAAACGAGGGGATCCCTAGGACAACCAGAGTAACCGACATAGCTCAACCGGTTGCGAAGTTGAAGTGGCAAGGCAGGGCACATAGTTCGGAAACCAATAGACGTTGGGTTCCCAAGATGCTAGAATTGCGACCTCTCACCGGAAAGGGCAGCATTGGAAAACCACCCACTAGGTGGGCAGACGGCATCAAACGAGTCGCAAGGAGCCGCTGGATTCAGGCGGTGAACGACTGTGGCGTGTGGAAGTCTTTACAAGTTGATAATGATGATGATGATCAGAACAAACTATTAGGTACTTCGAATAGTTAGAATTAGGAAGCGAGATCACAGGAGTAAAAAAAAGGCAGTTTCGAGAAAACGGCGCTTGTTTTCTTATATTTGGTTTGTGACAGTACAGTCTACAGTAGACTTATGTACATAGAGGCATGAAACCCAGATAGAACGACAGTCCATTTGACGAAAATTCCATAATTATAATTTTAATTAAAAAAATCGGGGAATCAATACGCCGTGGGTATTGACTATTGACGATACAACTAATACTTAGACAAAATATCAACCCGTTTTCTTTCAGGCGGCAGCAGCGGAGCAGTAATGTCGGCTGCAATCAAAGCGGCAAAGCAACTGAAAGCTGGCCAGAAGTGTGTAGTTCTTTTGCCAGACAACATCCGCAACTACATGACCAAGTTCATTTCGGACCAGTGGATGGAAGCACGGAACTTTAAGCCTATCCCTAATAATGACGACTTGTGGTAAGGGCGAATGCATTTTACTTTTTTTTTGAAACACGAAAATACTTGAAGTCTACAATTTCTATCGACTGGTAACGTCCTGCCATGTTTGGAAGCATGCTGGTAGCTGTGTGTTTTAAAATAATCGTAAGAATTAGGTAATTCGGTAATTTTTACTCATACTTTCGTATAAAATTAATGTAAAAGTACTGTTGTAATATTATTCTGCGAAGAACCTAGTATTAATTAATTTTTATTTGAATGATTATATTATTATTTTTACCTACTTCATACTTTGCGCTTTAAAATAAATTCTTATCAAACTAAACGCATTCATCATTCAAGGAGGCGCATTTACATTAGGCAAATCAATAGATTAAATGCAGTGTATTATATTTTCTTCGCAATCAATCATGTAATATGACACTATGAGGTCATCGCGAGGTTAAATAATAATCAAATCATTATTATAAATATTTGTAATAATTAAATCTCTTCGGGAAATATATGTACCAACAAAGGATAATATTCTTATCATATACCTACTTTGATGGACTTTATAGAAATATTCATTTACGTCGATACCAGATATAGAATATGACAGGTGACGTGGTTGAATAAAATTTTTCAATCAACTAGCTGATGCCCGCTACTTTATCCACCTTGATTTAAGTTTTTGGGAACCCCGTAAAAACCAAGGAGATCATTCTTGATTTTGGGTAAAAAATGCCTTACGTCCATCTCCAGGATGCCACTATCTCTGTGGCAAATATCGTCAAGGTTTGTTCAGCGGTTGAGCCTTGAAAAGGTAAAGACAGACACACACGCGAGAGCAGCATAATGTCTTAGGGTATCTTATCTGTTTATGTTATAAAATCAATTTCATGCTACATACAGGTGGTGGAACAAACCCCTTTTGGAGAACATGGTACCAAGTACAGTGAGCATCTCACTAAACAGTTCACCCTCTGACGCGATTGCAGCTTTACGGAAAAGTGAATCGCCCGTGGTCACGGTCGTGGATAATAAAGGGTACACATAATTTTACTATTTTCATAGCTCTTAAAAAAAATTAAACGTTGGGTAGCTAGGTCATCATAAATATTATATCAGTGTTATGTTTGTATGTTTTTCTTTTTTTGTAATTTTTAGTCTTTCGTAGGCATTTAGCAATGTATTTATTATTGGATAGAATCAGGCGTTACTTTGCGGAAGTTCATGTTTAGCAAGAAACAGTTAAAAATTATTTTGCTATAATCCGCCAACAGGATAAATCTGTATGGTCAAACATGCAGTTACAAGCTAAGCACCGCTTACCTTCCCAACCAAGCAATAAAGCCAAGTTCCCAAGCAAGCACTGCCACCACCATTCACATGCAACACCACACAAGACTTTTCCACTACTCTCGACGCACGTTTCGCCCCGACACCGGAGCATCCTCAGGAGATTTTGACTTTACAATGCTGTATTGTCAAGTGACGTTCTAATCAAATGCGCGGTATTATATACTGTTATTTAGTCCCACAACTGTTGCCCCGCCCATTACCCCCCTCACCCCCTGTACTACCCCCGCCCCCCTCCAGTCTACCCCTTTCAAACAAACGAAGCAACGGTGAATTTGAAACATTAACTTGTTCATTGAGTAATTTAAATTGATTATTATTATTATGTTTTATTATTTCTAATTGTTCGAACATGCTCAATCGAAGACCTTTATCGCAAGTGTGTAGGATTTTATATGAATGGTCGGATGATAATTTGTGTCCACTATCTAGGAGATGTTTAGCAAAATGTGATTTTTGGGGTTGGTTGTTCCTAACTCCTAAGTTCTTAAATTAAATTCAAATCAGAATTAGAACTAGATAACTCTATAAGTTTCCTTGATCTAACTATAACTCGTGCTAACAATAAACACCAATTTGGAATTTTCCGGAAACCCACATACACTGACACAACCATACCCGCTTCATCCTGTCACCCTTGGCAACATAAACTCGCAGCATTCCATAGTTATGTTCATAGGTTGCTGTCTATCCCACTTGAGAAAGAAAACTATTTAAAAGAATTAAAAATTATTTACCACATGGCTCAGGCAAATGGGTACAACATTAATATTGTTAATAATATAATAAAAAAACAACAACTACGACGGATCAAAAAGGATTTATATTCATCGCCATCAGATAAAATAAACAAATACAAATCCAGTCTAACCTATTTTGGAACAGTGTCCGAGCGTATAGCTAAGACACTTAAAGCACATGATATACATGTTGCATTTAGGACTAATAATACACTTAAAAATATTTGCAACGGTAAAGATAAATTAAACAACAAACAAAAATCCGGCATTTATAAACTCGAATGCTCAGACTGCAAAGCCACATATATCGGTCAAACGGGTCGTAAATTTGAAACACGTTACAAAGAACATTTAGCCGCGGTTAGGAACAACCAACCCCAAAAATCACATTTTGCTAAACATCTCCTAGATAGTGGACACAAATTATCATCCGACCATTCATATAAAATCCTACACACTTGCGATAAAGGTCTTCGATTGAGCATGTTCGAACAATTAGAAATAATAAAACATAATAATAATAATCAATTTAAATTACTCAATGAACAAGTTAATGTTTCAAATTCACCGTTGCTTCGTTTGTTTGAAAGGGGTAGACTGGAGGGGGGCGGGGGTAGTACAGGGGGTGAGGGGGGTAATGGGCGGGGCAACAGTTGTGGGACTAAATAACAGTATATAATACCGCGCATTTGATTAGAACGTCACTTGACAATACAGCATTGTAAAGTCAAAATCTCCTGAGGATGCTCCGGTGTCGGGGCGAAACGTGCGTCGAGAGTAGTGGAAAAGTCTTGTGTGGTGTTGCATGTGAATGGTGGTGGCAGTGCTTGCTTGGGAACTTGGCTTTATTGCTTGGTTGGGAAGGTAAGCGGTGCTTAGCTTGTAACTGCATGTTTGACCATACAGATTTATCCTGTTGGCGGATTATAGCAAAATAATTTTTAACTGTTTCTTGCTAATGTATTTATTTATCCTCGGATTCATCCATGCTCGGATCAATAATATTTTTATCTATATTATTAATACATCCAAACATCCAGCGGTTCAAACCCCACCCGTTGCACTATTGTCGTACCCACTCCTGGCACAAGCTTTACGCTTAATTGGAGGGGAAAGGGGAGTATTAGTCAAGATTAGCATGGCTAATATTCCTTATAAAAAAAAAAAAGTATAAAAAAAGTATAAGTAAGTATAAAGTATCCCCGATTTTGAACGAAACTGCTCAATGCTTTGAATTAATCAAAATTGACAGAATCGACACAAAAAATGGCAAAATAACCAATAGGTACCAGTTCATTTTTAATCACCCATACATTTTCAGTTTTATTTCAGTTAAAGACAAAATTATTATGGTTTGGAATGCTGCTCTTACTTTTACTCTTAATAATATACACATACTTAGTTATAATATTTCTTGATCATATAACCGAATCTGATTAATATGTGGGTGCGTTTATTCGATGTTAATCCACAAAATTATTTTGTATCATGGATATATTGAGGATAGATAATGATCAGCGAAATGATAAGATCATTTAATAGAGTAGGTTAGGTACAGACTACAGACCTACTTACCTATTGAAGATAGCTATATTTGTTGGACTAAACGTGGGCAGTTTATTTATGTCGTATTCTATTAACTGTTTCATGGTTTCATCCCATAGCAGAACATAATATTATAAGGGAATACCCTTATAATATTATGTTCTGCTATGGGATGAAACCATGAAACAGTGATACATGTATGAGTATAATTATATGCTTAATACCTTTCGATGCCACATCGTACCGAAAAGTTTAAAAAAAAAGAAACGGCTTTGCCGGTAGAGATGCTAATTGTGATAGTTTCCCACAAGACCACAGACCTAAATAAGAAATTATAAATGCCTAGACATTTAGGCCTGCAATATAGCCTCGCACAGTTATAATTATTGTGCTGCGGCATTATACGCCGAGAACCATAGGTATATCACAAAGATCGTCAAGACTTAGGATTTATAATAATTTTAAGCTAATTTCTTTTAGATGCTTAACCGGGGTATTTACGGCGGACAATACGAGGAAGAGGCTTGCTAATATTTCGGGATCAAGTACGGATGGTCTCGAGAAGTTTGTAGTGAAGAAGATTTATAAGGTGGATCTTTCAAACAACCCCACACTGGGCGCTGTGTCCCGGATACTGGATATAGCGCCTTATGTCGTTGTCGTTAAAACAGGTATTACAACAATTAATATTTTTACGTTATTAAGTAGTGCCTCCCTAGCATCATGCCTTTTTGTGGTTATTCACATTGCAATGATTACAATTGGCTATACGCTGTGGTAGGAACTAGATATATTCTCCCTTTATTTGTGCATATTTTATATAACCGACTTCCAAAGTAATTGCGATTGCCACACGTAGCTTTCTAAATTCGATTCTAGGCCTCCATTTCACTCTTAATGTAATAAAACTTTTTTTTAAATAATAATAGCGAGCAAAGGAGCAGGCGGGTCACCTGATGTTAAGTGATTACCGCCGCCCATGAACCTTTGCAGGGATTTATAGGAACCACCGATGCGTTGCCGGCCTTTCAGGAATTTGTTGGGCCGCCCCTTGAATAACCCCATATTGTAATCTAGTGGGAACACCGCCGATGGAAGTTGATTCCACAGCTACTAACTGCTAATGCTCTAACTGGCTGATGGCTGCGATTTCATCTGCGTGCATTCAAGTTTTTCAATATCCTGTGTTTATTTTTTTGCGCAAGAACGCTAAACATTTGTGTACAACATTTCTGTTCACAACATTTGTATACAGATTTGTGTACTTACAACCAAATTAGCTTAAGACCAATGTACGTTTTTACCTAATCCAAGTCCACTTTTACTGTAATATCTTTGTAATATGTATTCTTTTAAATATAAACTGTATATCTGCAGAATCACCACAAAGCACTCCGAAAGTCATCGGCGCGATCACATCAGACGATCTACTTATATTTATCAGCAGCAATCAACACGCTACGACGACTGCGGATTCTCTAAGCACCAAAACTCAAAATGGAAATGTTGCTTCTCCTGATAAGAAGAGTCCAAAATCCTCATCAGATAATGTTCAAACCATACAAGCAAATTCTAGCATCACTGTATAAGTGAAATAAGTATCATTATCAACCATACATTTAAGACTTTAAAACTGCTGATCACACACCAGGCCATTCATAGTACAACAAAAAAATTCAATTCTTTGTAATAACATTTAATTTAATGTATTGAAGAATGCAGCTTTGGTGCAGATCAGTATGCTAAGTTGCATAGAACATCATACACAGAAAGCCGAAATTGCACCAGACAGGCCAGATATTATCTGATCACATGTGATCAGCTTTGAATCCGACCAATTAGCACTGTGTGTCTGATGCTGAAAAATCTTACCAATTGGATTAAACAACTACCCTTTTCAGACGCCCAGTGCTGCAGGCTAAAAAAATGCTATGCTCATTGTAAAACTCTCACAGAAGAAAAAGCTCACAAGTTACAATATTTTAACTTTACCTTTTCCCATGTGTGATACCTACCTATGTTTTAAAAACAATTTTTTACACATTTTTTAAAATAGTGTATTAGTCAGGTATTTGTGGTTGTAAAGGTAATTAAATATTATATCTCAAAACTTTATTTCTTTAGAAATAATTGAACCTTTCTATTGAAACACAAATTAGTTTTAATAGTCACTGTATGCAGAATGTACTATATTCAGTTAGCAAAATTTTTTGACACCTTAGAAATACATGATATTTCAATGGATATTTAATTTAGGTATATTTAATAATGGTTATTTCTTCAAATACATTGTTTTGTATAATAGATTAATCTATATTGTGTATCAATGAAATTTTAAGATCATAATCTTATTACAATTTTTTAGAAAAATGGGTTCAGAGCAACCTATTTTGGAAATTTATTTCTTTTTAGTCTCAAAATAAACTACAACATTAAATAATAATAAATGACATGAAAACTAGTCTGTATTATGAAAAATCTGTATTATCAGACTATTATATATTAGAGATAATATTGTTCAAAAGATAAAGATGAAAACGCTAAGCTAGTTTGTTTCAAACAATACACTTATAATAAATAAACTAATAGGTTAATAAATCAACAAACTTTTATTTATTTAACCTTACTAGCTCATGCCCGCAACTTCGCCTTCACTCAAACTAACTTACCCCTTTAGGGGTTGAACATTCAAAATTTTTTTCTTTCCAAATTTTAGTCTGGTCCGTGACTTGTCCAGTACTTTGAGCTGTACATTGATAAATTTAATTTATCAATGCACAGCTATATAATAAGGATTAATTGCAATCTGAAGACTCTAGAATAGGGAAATAATATTTGTTAACGGGCCACTTTTAATAAAAATTGGGTACTGGATATGAAGCTGAAAAATTAATGCACATTAAGTTATAGGCAAAAATTAGTTTCAGCCTTCAATTTTTTTTTGTTTGGATGATCTGTCGCATAATATAGACATAGAGGTAGAGGTAGTTAGGTAGTTCAATCCCTTTCCTGTCCATACTAAATCATAAAGCGTGCAGTTAAAGTTAATCTCTGGACTCAGATGTGATTGCAGTCCAGTAAAATTCTATTTACTTAAATAAATAAATGTGAAAATGAAATACAAAGTTTAAAATCATCTGGATTAATTCATCGTAATCATTTATTACATAAGAGTACATTACCATCAAACTGTCAAAAGCAACACTAAGGAGAGAGTGGTGGAGAAGTCTGCTTGGCATTGGCAGCAAGTATGGCTCCCGGCGCAGGGTATGGCCTCATCTGATACAATGATCCTGATGCAGTGGTGTCAACCCCTGTTTTGGCATGGGCATCAAGGCCAGAGCTCCAATTACCTCTAGGAATATCAGAGTATGAAGCTGGATCCATTGGGTCCAGATCATTATCTTTGACTCTATGTTTCTTTTTATCTCTGTGATGTACCATTTCACGTTCTTTCTCCCGGCGCTCATGGCGTTTCTCTTTATGATTCTGCTGGGGCACTTCTTGGTCAGATGCTTCACTGCTCTCATCACTTTCGTCTCCCTCTCTTAAGAGTCTCTCCTCACGAAGATGCGCAGCACTCTCGCCAGGAGCAGCGCGAGGATGTGACGGTGGCAACCACGAAACTAGATTGTTATTGACGTTCCAAAAGTAAAAATAACCAGTTCCTTCGTCATACACCTCCTCCCATCCCGCCGGCAACGGCCACAGTTCCAAGACTTTTCGCTTGTTTTCCAAATACTTCTCACTAGGCGTAAGCTTTCCTTGTTTCCATGTTTTAACACAAACTTTCGAGCACTCATGATAAATATTGCTTTTATTTGGACAGCCCTTATGTCCTTTTATCGGGTCAACATTGACCCCTTCTATACCTTCCCAAAAGTGTTCCTTAGGGCTTATTTCTTCGGGATTATTATCATAATCTTCTGCTATTATCTCCTCGTTTGCTTGAACTAAAGGAGTGTCATTGGTAGCATCATTTGTGGAGTTTGTTTGTAATATGCCTCGTTTGGCAAGACGTGCAGCCAGAGCAGGTGGTAATGGCATGATATTTTTCACGCAAGAAGCATGTAGGAAACTTTCTTAGAAGCAATTTAATTTTTAATAATGAAGTGAAAAGAAAAACTCCCAAAATAAACTAGGTGGGCTATTGAATAATGAATAGTCTTGGAATAATATTGAATAATATTCCAAACAAACCTAACCACAGACTTCGTAAAACACTTTCGAAGTTTTAACTGTCAGTGTCAACTGGTAGTGTTTTCATTTACGATTTTGATTTTACCCTAGTTTCTGTAGGAATTCGACCTAAATTACCGTACAAAAAAATTCAAAATACCGTAATTTAGTGTTCATAATTATTGTTACCATAAAGAACATCATCATTTTACGTTTTTTTGTGATTTTTAATCTTGAGTCTTGTAATAAAGATTTTGGTTCTAATCTTCTTCAATTATCAAATTCTGTCTCATACAAATAAATAAATAGCTACTTACCTAACTATTGTATACTAAATATGTATTAATACTTTATAAGTAGCTAGCTAAAAAAAGCTAAACCTACAAAAGTACGCTAATAGGTAATATAATTAATCCACGATGGAGTATGATATACTTTTTCATTAGTCTTACTGAACCTATCTCCCTATATTTAAGAAAATACAAAATATACATTGGTTGGGTGTGAAAAACAGGGCTATCAACGGTATTTTAATTTTAACCCAAATTACCATATTAAGTCGCTGCCAACATAAAAAAGACCTGTCGTTTCACCTAGAATAGGGTAAAATTCTAATAGTGGAAACACTGTGAACTGTCTGGTCCCTTCACAGACTAAAGGAATATTAAACTTTAAAATGTGTGCAGTAGAAACGGGTAACATTGTTTTAAAGCAGCGAGGGGTTTTAGGATGCCATATTTTTAATGTTAATACTATGGTCAGATACCTATATTTCAGGAAATTAGGTGCCCACAGAGGTTCTTGAAGAATTTACAACACCAAAAGAAAAGATAAATAGCTGTAGAATTTTTTTAATTAAATTTTTGTGTTATGAATGATCAAACTTACTCCACCGTTGCGATAATTTTTGAATGAAACTGAATTAAAAGTGCAGTATAAAAACATCTAACAAACCAGCGGCTTAAAATTATTAAATCTACCCGGAATGGCTACACAGCATATCGCATATAATAGCGTACTCAATTAACTAACTTCGTTTTTCAGCTAACTTTTAATTCATATTCTGACATGAATTGGACAACCATTACATAATATTATTATTATGTAGGTACTTAGAAATTTGTTGGATCCAAATCAACAGTTTCAAGCATGATCACAAACCAAAGATTTCAATTTTTAGGGTTCTGCACCCAAAGAGTAAAAACGGAGCCCTATTAATTAATGTCACTGCTGTCTGCCTGTCCGTCCGCCGGTCACCGGTCTCTAGCTCGTAGATTAAAATGAGATACAAACCTGGAATTTTGGTATTTGGTGTAGAACGTTGACTCAAAACCAAATATTAGAGAGATAGAATTCAATTAAATTAATTATTTTCCCTTTCATGAAAAAGTTCAATTCCAGTTAAAAGCCTACTTGTTTACTAAGCTTTTACACTGATCGCGAGCAATTTGCTCTTATCCATTGAGGAGTTCTGTTCTCCATCTCCGAAAATATTCATCAGATCTTCACCAAATTTATATGGGACCACCTGCACAGTATACCCTTTCAAACAAAAAAAAATAGATTCCGACGAATTGAGAACCTCCTCCTTTTTGAAGTCGGTTAAAATGTGTGTCATCTGCGTAGGCCCTATTGCTGGCACCTTCTGCTTCCTTTGCCTTGCGCTCTTCAACTTCTTCTGCTCTCGACAGAATCCTAGATATCATAATTGCCTTACTCGAAAGATATAAGTAGATAAGGTGACACAAATATAATGCATTGATTGCAGCACTTGCTTCAGCTGGTATTCAATCATTTTTAGGGTTCCTACCTTAAAGAAAAAAGGAACCCTTATAGGATCACTTTGTTGTCTGTCTGTATGTTATGTATAAAATATACTTGTATAGCAACCTAAAGGGCATTTCGCGTTGACCTAGAATCATGAAATTTGGTAGGTTGATCTTATAGCACAAGTAAAGGAAAAAATCCGAAAACAAATAACAACTAATTGGTTACGTCACAAATTAAAAAAAAAGTAATTTGTTCAATAATTTACAAAATGACGCAGTCCGTCATTAGCTTGCAGTGTTCTACATAAAAGTATTAGGTTTATTTTGTACAATGGTACGCAACCCTTCATAAATAGGAGACATAACAGCAGAAAATGTAGTTAAAAAGATGCTAGCAAAGGAAGAGAATTGGATTGCTGTTGCAAATTACGCCGAAGTAATCATGAAGGAAAAGGAGGAAGAAGAGAAAAGGAGGGAAAAAAGTAGATGAAGGGGCAAAAGTGTTGTGCTGTGTTTTAGGCTGCGAGGCGGGCACACAGCCAACAAGGAGACAGCAGGGGTTTTAGCCGGTAAAAGTCCGGCACTACCCAGTGGGTGTCCATGAGGATTTCCCCTGCTGTATAAGAAAAAAAAAAAAAAAAAACCCTTCATGTGCAAGTTCGACTCGCACTTGACCTGTTTTTTTCAGCGTAATCAGACAGGTATAGTTCTCGAAAGGTCGACATGGCAATCGGGCTCGGGACGCCCCGCACAGCCCCCTGCTAACTCGGTGCGGGATAGCGCCCCGATTCGACCTGTCGCAAAGTATAGGTACGTGGTACTTTCCCATATCTTTTTTTACCGGAATATCATAGGAATGATTTATGTATTATGTTTAAAGACTACTTTTTACGGAGTTCCGTCCTCAAGCTCCGAAACCTTTGTCAAGTTTGTGAAGTCAGGTAGGTGTCCCCTGTGGTGAAGATAAGATGAATAGTTTCGGAGATGGAGGACGAAATTTTTCAACCGTAAAAAACAAATCAATGGCGTTTTGTAATAGTTTTTGAAAGTACCTAAACTTTTAACCATACATAATACTTAACATAATATTATAATAGGTAGGTAAATAATCACATACATGTTTTTTCATTAATTCCTAATTAACTAGTAGGTAATACGTTCAATTTCAGTAAAAAAAATAATTAGAAAGCATGTGCTCAAACTTCTCTGTGGCATTCAATATGGTTTCCTTACCTATCATTTAGAAAAATTTACAAGGTAGTTTAATGTACCTACCTAAGTATTGTTATTATAACTCAAAGGTATGTCTAAACCTGTGGTCTAAATCCCTACCCTCAATCCATTTTTTCTGTCTTGGAATTCTAGTTTTTTTAACCTTTTGTTTAACTTTTATATAAAAGTTCATAATTCCGAAACAAAAATTGGACTTAGGGACTTCCTTAAATGGGCCATTTGCACTCCTGTAGCAACGTAGCACTATCTAGCAGGACGTAAGTAGCAGGACCTACAGTACGACAAGGCTCTTTTGGCGCGTGGCCAAAATCGTAACTAAAACCGCCATCTTGAGAAGTGCACTTGTTGATAGTTGGCTGTGTCGGCATAAAGCTACAACAGCGCCCTCACTCAAGTGCCAAAAGAGCATTGTCCAACTGTTTTACGTGCCGCGCCGCTTGTCTCTAACCTGACGTGGCGAAACATTGGGTTCGCGTAACGTGTGAAACCGCACAAAACCTAGTCAAAATAAAGAAAGAAAGTTTTTATATACTTTTTAATTAATGCATTTTAATAAATTTATATCCACTATTATAGACGTGTTGGAGTTATGATGCAAAATTTAATTAACTAAATGCATCGCTAAGCATGTTATAGATTGTTAAGCATTATTCCAAAGTAAAAAGTACACCAGCACGTTCTGGAATTCTGTAAAAAAAGTCAGGATTATTATTTATTATATTAATGAATAGGTAGAGTCTTGTTCAAAAAGAAAGCCGTCGTGGCCAAAAAGTGAACTATGGCGCTAGTTACTACAATTTTGAAAAATATTTAAAATAAGATCTTCTATTCAAATTCTACTTCTTTACTGTTTAAATGAATCTTCTTAAAAGCTGTGGTTTCACTACGAAATTATCTGCCATCTGTATGATAAAAATTAGATATTACATTTTAAATTAATCTAAAGGTACTCAACAAAATAAATCTATACTAATAAATAAAATTGGAGTGTCTATCTGTAATTTCGATATAACTACCGCATATTAAGCTCATATGGTTATTTGAAAGATACCCATAACTGAATCACACGTTTTTAAAATTTTTGTCTGTCTGTCTATCTGTTTGAGCGACAGACTTCGGCGGGGAGGGGCAACGCACGCACAACAGACGGAAACGTTTAAGTGCGGAAACCAGCCCAGAGAGAAGAAGAAGAAGATCTGTTTGAGCGGGCTAATCTTCGATACGGCTGAACCTATTTTGGCCTCGAGGACCCAATTCCTCAATCCTGATGCTGTAAGGAATTTCATTCCTAAATCCTGGTGATCCTTCGGTATTTTTAAAGGATCATCGGTTTAAAACTTTTTACGTGGTACAGAAACAAGTTGCATACCGGGGACGGGCTATTACGGAGAGGCTACTTTTGTCCTGAGAAATCAAAAGTTCCCACGGGATTTTTAAAAACCTAAATCTACGCGGGCGAAGCTGCGGGCATCAGCTAGTACTAAAATACAACTGGCTGCCTACGTTAGTTCCTAGGCACGGTGTGGTGGGTACTGAAATGTTTGATTTATTGTAAGATAGATTATTTTTCATTTCTTGTATCATTTTATTGATTTTATTACACGTCCTGATTAGTTAAACAACCAGAACTACTAATGTACTTAAGAAAATATTATTGTGACAGTTATTTACAACTTCACATATTCGTTTTCATTTATAGTGGATCTAGACATACGGCCATTAACTACAATATGGTCAAAAACTTTAAGCAGTCATGCGTTGGCCTTAATAGAAGGGAAAGTTTTATCACCTGATAAAAGATGGTCTTCACTCACCACGGACGACAGAGGTATCACCACGAGACACTTGTGTTGGAAGAACTATTTCGTGAAATTCACCCGAATGTATTAAATTAGAATTTTTTGAAAACCTGTCTTCAGAAGGAGTAAACGGAGTTATCACATCCATTTCATCTGAAGCTAATTCGGGCAAAGAGTATGGTCGTTCTGTTAGATGTTTTTCTGGACTATCAAAAGGCCCCAAACTCTTCACTTCTAATGCAGTGTCAAGATTATCGACCATTGTTGAATCATCATCAAGCGTAGTTTCTAAGACAAACTCTTTTACGTCTGTTCTTTTATTTCCAGATTCTACTAGTGATGGGTTTTCATCTTTATTATTTTCACTTATTAGCAATTCTTTAATAGAATCGACGTCCTCACTTAATTTCCCACTATTATTACTTGGAGGTGAAGTTGACTGAAAAGCATCCTCCCTTTTCAATTGCTTCCTTCTTTCGCTTGTATCATAAGCTAGAGGATGCAAGTTAGTGGAGCACGGTGGACTGCCATCCATTGACAAATCTATAGAAGTCAGCACACTTTCATCTCTGCTCATAAAATGCCCACTTTCGGGTACTATGTGTATGTTTAAAATGGTTTTATTTTTTCGGTTATCATTGTCGCCTTCCATAGAAGTGAAAGACAGTCCATCGGAATCAACTCCCGAAGTGGTAGACGAATTCTTATTTAAGTTCAATTTATTTCTGATCAAATAGCCTCTTACATGTGCTTGTATTATTGTAGCTGCACTCGATAGAGTCGATGAATCGTCAGTCGATTGAGATAAAGATTTCTCTTCATTTACTGTTTGTAAGACAGTATCCATCCTACTTAGACCTAAAGTTCTTCGGTCTTTATTGACATTCATACTTGACATATCATTATCGCCCTGAAATCAATAATATCCCAGGCAAATTAAAAACAATAATTTTGTCCTAAACAACATGTCCCTGTAAAAAATAACGTATACTTGTAATTTAATATTTTTAATGTAATTGATTAATTCATTACCTTCTCGGTTTTATCTTCGATCAATGAATTGATATCAACGTTAGTAGCATCATCTGTACTTAAAGTTTTGTTTTTAAAAAGAAAATTTCTAAATACTTTCTGTATAGTTATTGCGGCTGTTTCCAAATCCATTGAAGTATTATTTACATGATTTTCTAATTCACTGTTATTTGAGTTCAGTAATTCATCTCCTTCAGGAAGTGCCGATGGAGTTGAAGCCACAGTATTGTCTTGTTGTTCTTCAAGAAAATGTAAAGATATCTGGTCTTTATTAGTATTCACTTCCTCTGTAATAAGTGAACTGCATATAGTAATTTCATCGATATCCGGTGTTTTTTCAATATTTAAATCAATTATTGCTTTATCTTCCCTCTCTTCAAAAACACTCAAATCTTTTGGTTCGTCTACAATGATAGAAATGGAAATGAAATCGTCTTCTTTATTTTGCATATTTGCTGTATTCTTGCAGTTTTCTAAATTATCATGATTATGGGGCGATGTTTCACTTTTAAAATAATCTTCGGTTTTTACTAATGCTACAGTAGAAGATTTATTTTCACCATTATTATGAGTTTCAACAGATTCCACAGATTTTTCTTCGTAAAATGGTATGGTATCAAGTTTATCATCAACCTGCCTACCTATTTGATTTATTTCGATTACTTTTTCTTCCTTTTCATTTGTTAAGTTATCTCCCACCTCTTCAATAGTTTTGTTATTGTCAATATTCTCAGTTACATTTATTAGAGAATCATCCTTAACATCATTTGTTATAATAGATTGTTGTAAAGTGGCAGACAAATCATCATCGCTTGATTTTGTTTCCGCCAGTATCATCTCCGAGTCTTTTTCGGTAAGCTTTACAGCTTCGGATGTCAAGAACTTTTCTTTTATGTTAACAATAATTTCATGTTCTTCACCAGCTAAATCTTCTTCAGGAATTTTTACTATTTTATCTTTGGCATACTGTCTCGCGTCTGAATTATTTTTATCGATACCATTATTTTCGTACCCTTCGTTGTTTTGGCTTTCTGACTGCTTATACGTTTGCATTTTTTTATCGTAATCTTCACGGCGGCGTGCCGCTCTTTCCCTTATTTTCTTGATAGCCATTGCTATTTTTTGATCCAAAGTCATAGTACATTTGGTAGCTAAAATAATTATTTTAATGTCTGAAATCTGAATACCTCTTATCCAAATTTATAGAAAGAAGTCTAGACTCAATCAACCCGATCCAAACCCTTAGACCTAAAAAGCTTATTTACACAGAGGTTCCCTTTTTAAAGTATGGCAAGGAATAATGGTACGGTTTTAGAAATATCTCATATTTAATCCTGATAGATAGATTAATACATCGCAAATAAGTTGCTTAGCTAAAAAAAATTTTTTTTGTTTTCAATCATCTTCCCTGATTAGCTATTTATGAAAGTCGAGCATCAACTGAAAAAATATAACCCAAGGAGTTGAAACAATATAGTCAGTCTGCCCAGACTAACAACGGGAATTACCCTATAGGTCCTATAGAGTACTTCCCGTTGACCTAGAATCATGAAATTTGGCAGGTATGTAGGTCTAGCACAAGAGGAAAAATGGTAAAACTGTGAATTTGTGGTTACAAAAAAAAATGTTCATGAACAAATAATAATTAGTACCTATTTTCAATTTTCGAAGTAAAATAACTATACCAAGTGGGGTATCATATGAAAGGAAGGGCGTTACCTGTACATTCTAAAACAGATTTTTATTTATTTTTATCCATAATAGTTTTTGATGTATCGTACAAAATGTCGGAAAAAATACCCGAGTACCGAACCCTCGGGACTCGGTGCGCGAGTCTAACTCGCACTTGGCCGGGGGGTTTTGCTGATACCGTCTGCAACCTATATCTGATACAATCTATTCGCGATGTATCAATCTATAAATTATTATCTAGGATAATATATTTTCTATCACGATTAAATAACAGATGACGGTAGATATTTCTAATACCGGATCATAGACCATAAGTGCGGATTTTTTGAAATCCCCACGGGATAGGCAATCATTTATAATATTATTTTTGTAGAGAGAAGCCACAGGCTAATTTTTTAATACAGTTTTTAGAAGTACTTACTGGGGCCGTCTCTGATTTCCATCAGTTTCTGCATGTGGTTAGCACAAAATGAGTATACATCAGGAGGATTGCACTTAAGAACATCTTTTGCTAGTCCTTCCATCAGCTCGACAAGGCCAGGAGGCATTTTAGGCGCGGGAGCCGTATACATTCGTGAACTTTTAACACTCATCTTGCCTAAAAGTTTAACATAAACAACTAGATTTTAACATAAAAGGCAAAATTTACTAATATTTTTATCACTTACCTTAATTTTTGGCGATCTTGTCGTATTGCGGGAAAATGAAATGTCGATTTCAGTACGCGATGTTTGTATTCCGGTAGCTATGACGATAACTTGAACTTGGTTAAATACGCGTCTGCTATCGATTCTTTTCATTCCAGGTTCATTGCACTCTTATAACCATATTATGTATTTTAATTCTTGTTGACAATCTGTAATTTATAGTACTTCAACGTAAAATTGTTGCGTTAAGAAATAGCCGTATATGCCTACTTAATATCAAGGATTATGAAATATTTTGCTGCACAAAAAGTCAATAAAATAATCAATTAATTTAATTACTTTTAAATAAGCATTTATTATGTTCTTTATTTAATTTGTTTATAAATCTTCTATCTGTAGATGTTGATACCTATAGGTATAGGTGCCTTAATTAACATTTATTACACAATAATGTATGTTTTATGCTACTGCTTTTTATCATTTTTCCGTTCACGTTTTAGCAATTATTAATTTTTGATTTTTTTATGTGACGAACTAGTCTTAACTTCAAATTAAAATTATGATGATAAATTACAGTTATTCTAGATTTGTTTGTTATGTATCGCAGACATAAACAAGCAGGACTATTATTTTTATTTAATTACTATGGTAAGGAAGCGTTCATTCCAATATACATTATAAACTACCTTTCATAAAATAGTAGTTTCATGTACGTACAAGTTTTTAAATGCACTTGTACATACTTTAAGGAATTCATAAAGGAAAAAAAATCAAAAGAAAATTAAACAAATAAATTAATCCTAAACTGAATATAACTGCTATTGTTATGTATAAAATTCAGTTGTATATTGTTTCCAAAATTCTTACTTTCAACTTCATAATGTCATCGCACGGATTCGAAAATAAGTAAAACGTAAGCTCAAGTAAGCTCGGCGCTAATGGTTACGAATTAGATTTATTTTCTTACAGTTTTGTGGTATAAGAATTATCAAAGTTTTCATTATATTTGTGTTTTTATTTTTACCCAAGTACACATATTTTACAACACAATTATCGTTTACGTTAACCTAAATAATTAATAACCATAAAAAATATTTTTTATTAAAAGAAATAGACTATAAATCAAATGTATTCGAATATTGTAAAGAGAACAGAAATGAAATGGCTCGTGTATGCGATATGCGTGACGCAGTATGCGCCGTGCGCGGAGGACCGCGGCGGAGCCTGCTCGCTCGCTACAGGTTAAAGAGAGGTTCTGTGAGACAACTGTTTATTTCCATACTGTGTACTATAATATTAATTCATATATAAGATCATATTATAATTTGCAATGTCAATACATTTTACATAACAAACATGTCCATAGTGTACATACATACAGGCGCTGGGCGGCCGCGGCCCGGGCGGCGCGTCGTACATACTATATACAGAGGCGCGGGCGGGCACCGTCCGCGCCGCTCTACTAGTGATGATAGAAAAATTAATAGCTACAGCAATATCATACAAATTAATGACTATTTCCTTACAAATTATTATATCTACTACGGCATCGCTCTACTCCAATATGATCCGTTACAGTTTAGTTGGACACCGAGCCATATGCGCGATACATGAATATTCTCGGTTCGCTGTTCGACCGTCGTGTCCCACTCCCGCAGCTATGTATAAAAATCACACTGCTATAAATTTATAATAAATAAATGCCTATTTACACTATGTATCTATACAAAATGATAGTACTTCGAAAAACATTTCTGTATTCAGCGTCTAGTTAAACATAATTCCATAGAACATAGTGGCAGCGGGCGCGCCGCAGGGCAGCGCCGCGCGCCGCGCCCGCCCCGCGCTCTACTCGAAGTACACCTACCAATTTATCTAGGTTTTTTTTTTGTACAAACATGTTCAGCCGGAAGCCGGTGCCCGATTAATACAATTATCGGTGATCAAAAATGCAATACAAACGATCACGCATCGACAATAATACATACAACTTTTAACTTATTAAACAATTTAACAATATTAAAAATCCTAAAGTAATCTATGTAATATCCTACGTAAACGAATACAAAAATACTAGTACAATAATGACGGTGCATTCGGGACGCGGACGCGGGGAGCGGCCAGCGGAGCGGTCGGTGGATCCGCCCGAACGAACGAATCATTAGAGGTATAAAAAATTAATAACGTCATTAACAAAAATGTAATCGAATAGAAAATATGAATACATAAGTGAAAATAAAATGGATCGCATTATCTAGCAGGCGGAGGGACATCAGTTGGCGAGCGCGGCGCCGGCGACCGCCTGCTGCCGCTTGTGCCCGATCTCCATCTCGCCCAGCCGCTTCCACAGCTCGTCGCGCTCCTTCTCGCGCTTCTTCTCTCTGCGGACAACACACGCGTCAGACTCGGCCGGCAACCACCGCGGCGACGCGACCCAAGCTATACTCACTTCTGCCGCTCCGCCTTGTAGCTGGCGGTGAGCTCGTCGAACAGCTTGGAGTTCATCTCCATGAAGGTCTTCAGCACGTTGTACACCAGCGTCACGATGGTCTGGTTCCAGTGCTCCTTGCTCATCCGGTACAGCGCCGGGAACATGATGGGCATGATCACCTGGTTGTTCTCCTCCATCAGCGACAGGATGTATTCGTTGTTCCAGTAGTACAATGCCCGTTCCGCTACCTGCAACCGTGTTGTTCATATCGTGAAAAACTAATACCACTTCATCCGAGATCTATACAGCATACTAGGGCTTTGCTCAGACTTAAGGGTCATGAGACCAGCCTGCCTGCGAAATTCAAATTTAATTTGGTTTTTCGAAATTTGTAAACTAATATGATAACGTTGGCTTATGGTTATTTTATTTGCGACAGTGGCAATATCATCCTCACAGGTTTATATAAAAATCTTTACTTGAAAAGGCCCAGTTTAAGAAATAAATTAAAGTACGACTAATTAGTCGATTGGCAGGCCAGTCTCATGCCCCTTAGGAGACAGATAAAATGAGACAGATTTATATCAGATACATAATTCTGTCTCTTTTAGGTCCAAATAAAGTCTGAGCAAAGACAAAATAAGCTCATAGATTTCAGATATCTGGTAGCTATAGGTTTACAAAACTAAAAAAATCTCAAAAAAAAAGTTTCACTTTCGCATGTACGCAATGGGCATGGACAGTACCAAATTTTAAATTATAAAATATTAATTGATATAAGAATATTAATTATTTACCTGGAAATGTGGACTGGATACACATTTTGCAATTTGTCTAAATAGTGGCTCTTGGATTTTAGCAAATTGTGCTGGTTCAATAACGTCCAAAATCTCCTCAATCTCACCAAGGAACATAACCTGAAACATTATAATGTGATAATTTGTAAATCATAAACTAAAATCATAATGAAATGGAAGTGATCATAGACAGTGACAGACTTTCTCAGGTGATCATAGACAGTCTTCGTCATCATCCATGCAGATCGCGATCGAGATTGAAATCTAATTCAACTGTTGTTAAGAGCGCTCTCCATGGTCACTCCAAGTCGAGCATGAACGCATTCTGTTCCAATCACCATTTACAGACGGGACATACTCAAGAGTGAGATGGACGATGTTTTTACAACGCAAATCATCACTTGGTATTTTGTATTTTGAAACTAAGCACTACGAGTATTTCTAACTAAAGTTTACCTGAATGCCATTTGTTTTGCAATGCTGTTGTTTTTAACATTTATTAACGCACGAAAAAAGGATATTTCAATGGCCATATAATTTTACTATAAGTATATTTATGTTGGACATAAATAATGAAAAGAAAAATAAATCGATAATTGGTTTAGTTTTGGATCTAGAGTAACAGATAATAGAATAATCGACATAACACCTTTATAATGGAGTAGCGCGTATGAAGCATAATCTTAGGGGCATGTACTGAAGTATTACGCTATTTTAGAATACTTCTATTTTAGAATGAGAATACTTAATGTATTGTTTGCCTATACTATAGTCTTATAGCACAAGTGAATTTGTGATTACATCATTTAAAAAAAAATTAAAATGTGCTTCAATTTTCAAAATAAGATAACTATACCAAACGGGATATCATATGAAAGGGCTTTTCTTGTACATTCTAAAACAGATTTTTATTTATTTTTATGCATAATAGTTTTTGATTTATCGTGCAAAATGTCGGAAAAAATACCCAAATACGGAACCCTAGGTGCGCGAGTCTGACTCGCACTTGGTCGGTTTTTTCTTTCTTTTCTATCTGTTTACACTGACCTCTTTCTGCGAGCAGGTCTTGGGCCAGAACTTGAGCAGGCCGCGCACCACGGGCTCGGTGAGCGTGGCGTCCTTCTCCAGGAACTGCACCACGCAGTAGGCGAGCTGCGCGTGGTACAGCGACAGGCACTTCACCTTGTGCAGCGGCAGCAGCACCTTCACCAGGAACTGTTTGTGCTCGCTCTTCAGCGGCAGAGCGAACCCGTTTATTATACTGCGAACGAGGACCCCTCGTTAACGTGTATTACATTACATTCATCATAGTTTCTTACCTTCAAAAAGTTAGTTTTTTATTTGCAAATGCTATACATATACTTCATCACATATACTTCATCTACATGTTTCTTTTAAATTCAACATGACAAAAAGTAGCCTATGTCTGTACCCAGGATAAAAGCTATCTTTGTACTAAATTTCGTCAAAATCGATTTAAACGATGGGCCGTGACAAGGTAGCAGACAGACAGACAGACACACTTTCACATTTACATTTACTTTCATATCGACGCTATCTCCCAAAGCCACCATAACCCAAACTTCATAGTCACTGATCGTTTGTCCCTGTATAATGATGTGTTGCACTGCACTTTGAATTGGACTGTACTGATAGCACTTCTAGATGGTTTTTAAAAATGTTTAATATAATCAAATGTTTAATAAATAAACGCTGGTATTATCATGTGGCCGGTAGCACCGCGAATGAAATCGTGTCGCGCGCCGGCGCCCTCGCCGCAAGGCCCCCCGCTCCCGCAGCCGGCCGCCGCGCACGCCTTGTTCAGTGCTATAGCACTAAACAGTCCCTATGTGGCAACAATATGCAGAGAAACTTTGAGCTTTTATAAAATAACGAAGGTCTAACATGTCCTGACTCTCTCTCTACTATAGCTCCGCTACGATGCCGCATAATATCCGACTAGGGGTAGGTTACTTTTTTTAAAACTAAATAGGCTTGCTTGGAAGATGCCTATTCACTTTTCTTTTGAAGGTCAACTGATGAGAAAACGGAATCTGGAAGAGCATACCATATTCTAACAGAGCATAAGTAAAACTTCAAACAAATTAAACCTAAGCTTGGTATACATAATAATGTACAATCAAATTACTGGAAGTAAGCCTATAGTACTTGTGAACGTGTTAACTAAGTGGATTAACTCACTTATTCCAGGTAAACAAGATTTGGCAACTTTGGTCATCACAACTACCTAACGTTGAACTTCATAATATATTTGAACACTTTTTACCAATAAAATACTTTTCTTTTACATTTTATTGATGTATTATGCATTAACTTTAGTTAATCGAGTAATAGATACCAATCTAAAACGTTTTTAAAACAACAGATAAGTAAACCGAGCTGCAAGGACCTTATATTATTATGTATAAAATAAGTACATAGAAGATAAGTATTAATAAAGTGAATACTTAAAAGTCTGCTGTCCCAATCAATGGTAGTCTTGACATATGTGGCATTAATATTAAATAAATAGATTCATTTCATTTCACTCAGGACACTCAAGACAAGTATCTTTTCTTTTTATTAATAAAATTGTAAAAAGGATATAGAGCGATACTATCAGAATTCTGAAGTAAGTATTATATTAATTGAAATTTCTATAAAACCAATATTATTAACTTCATAAAGATAAAATCTAATTCCTCAGGTTTCAAATAGGGAATCTTTGTTGGTGGTATACTGAAAAATAGATTTATCTAATGTAATTGGAGCATGATTTTGACAGAGAGATCAAGTTTCATTATTATGTTTCTCATCAACTATTAAAATACTTGATTATATCCATACTAATATTATAAATGCGAAAGTGTTTCTGTCTGTCTGTCTGCTACCTTTTCACGGCCCAACAGTTTAACCGATTCTGACGAAATTTGGTACAGGGTTAGCTTATATCCCGGGGACGGACATAGGCTACTTTTTATCCCAGAAAATCGAAGAGTTCCCACGGGATTCCAAAAACCAATCCGCTTAACCGATTTCTATGAAATTTGGTACCGAGGTAGCTTGCGTCCCTGTAATTTACATAAGCATTTAACCCGGAAAATCAAACAGTTCCCACGGGATCTTTAAAAACCTAAATCCACGCGGACGAAGTCGCGGGCATCCTCTAGTACTTAAATATTAATGGGACTTGATATTTAATAAACAAAATATCCTTGTTCGCCGAAAGGCTCGCACAAATAAGGGCGGGCCGCATCGCAACGCAAAAATCCTCCTGCATCCGTTTCACACATTTTGTATGAACCATCGCTCAGTACAGGCCGACTACATCGCATCGTGCTTTGGCACTCTAAAAGTGAAGATTGGAGATTTATAAATCGAATAAATATTTTAAATTAGAACAGTAATTCTTACCTTCCCAATATTTCTAGAAGTTCACCCACACCGTTAAAATGTTCTGTCTCATAGACAAATCTCAGGAAGATGTTGTTGATTTGTTTCCGTATGAAGGCGCGGAGGCCCAAAAACTTCCCGTAAATGCGATGCAGCACAGTCTTCAAGAAGTCACGCTCGCGCGGGTCTTCCGAGTCGAACAAGTCTAAAAGCTGTAACAAAACAATCACTAATTTCACTAACTTTCTATGACTGACAAATTTAGTTTTTAGGGTTCCGTACCTCAAAAGGAAATACGGAACCCTTATAGGACCACTTTGTTGTTTGTCTGTCTGTCTGCCTCTCTGCCTCTCACACCGAAACCACTAAATCTTGAATTCGGATCGGTCTAGAACATAAGCACACTTACCAGTGCCGGCTTTACCTATGGTGCAGAGTCAGGGAGGTGGAGCGCGTCTCGCGACACCTCTAAGGAGCATGCGCCATTCGCGGTGCTTTCGAAGACCGCAAGCGATGTATTGCTGTGTATCACTTACGCATATTATAAAATGCGAAAGTGTTTGTTTGTTGGTTTGTCCTTCAATCACGTCGCAACAAACTGTCTTGATTTTTGCATGGGTATAGGTAATTAAAGACTCGGATAGTAGCATAGAAATCCCGGAAAATCAAAGTTCCTACGGGATTTATAAAAACCTAAATCCACGCGGACGAAGTCGCAGGCATCAGCTAGATGGCTATAATTGCTTCCCAACATTATTTATAATTACACCATTTGCACCCGAATTTCCGATCTCTGGTGAAAATATAACTGTAACTACCTATTCCATTTTGATCGCGCACCTACTAGGCGACACCAGAGTATTGTTGCATAGTGTTATTGCACCCAGGCGCTACATTACTGGTTAGTCGACCCTGGCTTTTGCTGAAAATACTAAAAGATTGAATTTTTAGCGGCTGAGCATTGAACTGCAAGAGTGAGTCCGCACAGCTAATAGATTATGGAAAAGCGGCAACAATCTCACAATCTCAATTGTTGCGAAAGGCTGAATTTATGATATTCTTGCTGCGACAATGGATTTTGACCAATAGCGAAAGAGTGTTAGCCAATCAGACGTGAGTGCGAACATTACACATTGGCTTCATTTTACCGTAACCAAGCTGCAGATATAGTACGGAAAGACAGTGACAAAAAATGTAGCAGTGGTCCAAAATAATACGTTATTGCAAAGCGACTTGCGCGTTGTTCGTCGTCACAAAGATTGCTTTGAACTCATAGCTTGTGAACAAACACAACTTTGTTTTCGTTAATTTGTGAAAATGAAATTATATCAAACAATAACGTACGCTCCTGCCTTCTGGCTTATATAAAGCTCTGGTGATAATATAAGTATACCTACCAAAAAGGGGGCATTAGTTGGTAGTACAAATATAAATACAAACAACATATTGAAGTTCAATTTCACTATATGGCCTACATTATTTGAATGCCGCGCGAAGCAATGCCAGTTGGTAATTAATATTAACAGAAATAGAATCGTTTCAAAACAATCTAAAAGAAAAATATCTCGACACCAAGTACCATTCGCCGTAATGTATTTAGTTACGAATTTAACGGTACACTTGTAACCACGCGTTTTGAGTCTAGTCAAACCATAGTACATTTTATGGCTCTAAACGCAGCGAACATCTGACAACACGCTGCCTGCATCGTCGGCTGTACGTGAGAAGAAGTTGCACGTTACCGTGTTCGTGTCGGACAAGTCGCATAAAAATTAAGAGTTTTGTACCACCTTAAGATCATATTAATCTTTAAATATGTAAAAAACGAAAAATTCTTCTACCTATGCATGTCTGTTATAGATTTTGAAACCATCTTAGAAAGACAATAATGCACAGATGGCATTTTTTTTGTTTATGGTTTTTTGAGTATAGTAGCACAGCCAGGTATCCGCTAGTATCTGATAGTGTTTTCTTGACAGACACGAAAGACTGACTGACTGACTGACTGACTGACGGACGGACGGACGGACAGACAGACGGATGGGCGGAGGGACGGACGGACGGACGGATAGACCAGACAGATAGACAGACAGCAAAGTGATCCTATAAGGGTTCCTCTTTACCTTTTGAGGTACGGAACCCTAATAAAAACAAAGAAAAAGAAAAAGGCCATAGTCTGCCACGCTGTCCCAGTGCTGATTGGCAGATTTCGCGCAACTTTGAGAACATTATAGATATTTTAAGGAAGCCTGCATCTCAAGATGCTGGTTTCCTCAAAATGTTTTCCTTCCCCATTGAAGCAAGTGCTATCTAATGGCTTAAAAGTTAAAACCATGGAGGTTAGAGAGAAGGAGAACGATCGCTACGCGCTAAAGCATTAGCGCGCCTGTCCCTGAAAATTGGTAGAATTTATAATTCGTTTTTCAGCCACCAGCCGCGCTGTCGTCGGTAAGGAGTATCTGTGAAGTTAGCTGTTTATGAGTACAAGTAGATGAAGTTAGTTGCATAATGTATAAATTTTCTTCGCGGCATCGGTGAGAAAATAATCGTGCTCCGTAATTTTTTAATTTTTGACGAAAAGAAACATTAAAAAATGGTGAAATATTGTATTGTGCGTGGATGTACAAGTGGTTTAGCATCTGATCGGAAAAATAGAGTTAAAAACAATTTACGTCAATCATCATTATTTAAAGTACCAAAGGTAATATCTTCATAGTAGCACATTGAAATATTGAATGTGTAAAATTATTATTTGCTTAGTTAATCATGGTTTTTTTTAAATATTATATACACGTATATTAAACGTTGATATATCATTTCAAATTAGCGCACAACAGCCCGCTTTTATTGAGACAACTTAGCGATCACAGTGCCTCACTTATTTTGTCCGTATTTCGGGGACACTATTTTCTACAGCGATCGTTCTCCTTCTCTCTAACCTCCATGGTTAAAACACAAATAGCTCCGAAAAGGTAAGAGTTACAAAAAATTACCTGCAAAACGAATTTCTGGTCAATGACTTTCTTGCCAATAGTAGGTTGAAAGTCAGTGGACTCAAGGAAGCGCAGGAAAAATTCGTAGACTAGCTGGAGGTGCGGCCACGAAGCCTCCAATGTCGGGTCATCCTCTTCTGGGTCGAAATCAGGATTTTCACTCGGTGGCAGAGTGCGGAACAAGTTGGCCGATATCTAGATACATACAAGATGTTATACATGGTATTAATAAGGCCTCATAGTTTTAGTGTTAAAGTCATCGATGGTTAAAGTTGACACATTTAATAACTAATAGTGGATGAAAGAAAATGTTAATATAATATCAAAGAAAGATAATAATTTTTAAATAAGTTCTGTAAAAAATAGAACTTGAATCTATGATTCAAACTGAATTCAGCATAAGTCCATCAAAGGATTATGCATAACTATACAACTATGCTAGATAAAGTTTGCCTTACAAAATAACTAGTTTTTTTTTTGTGCTGAAAGCATCCCATTGAATCATAGAAATAAAATGCTCAAGAAGTAAATGCTTTAAATGCCGACCGAAAAATAACAGCCAATAAGCTTATTTCAAGTTACTCAAATATTTAGACTTATTGCTTAGGTGTTAAGTTTTTTTTTAGAATAAATATTTTTGTTCTCATTTGAAAAATTCCAATATATTAAAATTTATTGTCCATGACCAGAGGTCCTAAATAAAATAAATATTTTACAATAATTATTGTTAAATAAACTTTATGTTCAAGTTTTAAGGTTTACATACTACTCACTGCTGCTATCAGAGACCAAAAAGCGATAATCAAGTTTAACCTGGCCAGAAATATGAAAAACTTGCTCTGAGGGTGCTACTAGTATATTATCATCTATGTTCTCTAAGTTTATGGTCTTGTATAAATTAATTCTACAGGTTTTTTACAATATGGTGAGGTATTTTATTTTTCTAGTGAGGCTTTATCTTTAAAAACAGATTGGAAATAGTAAGTCCAGTGTATTTATGTGTATTAGTAGGGGTCAGTGATGTCAAGACAGTTCTCAGATATAGCTACACATTTATTAACAGAATATGAACACTACAACTGTCAATTTATGTAATACTAGCGACCCGCCCCAGCTTCGCACGGGTGGACACTACCACGAAAAATCCTATCTATTTTCCAGGATAAAATATGGCCTATACGGATTCGGAAGAATCCCTCTAAGTTATGGTTAAAGAAATTTTTAAATCAGTCCAGTAGTTTTTGAGCCTATTCAATACAAACATACAAAAATACAAATGTTTCCTCTTTATAATATTAGTATAGATTGGGGAGTTTTGGGGCATTGAAATATCAAGTTATACTTATTAGTAATTAGATACATAATTTTACAAAGTTGCAGTTATCTGCTAATAATTTTACATAATGTATAAAAAAGGTACAACTAACTTTGCATTACAATATGCCCACAGAAACATCAACATACTCCTACTTATTGCCACTACCAAACTGACAATAAGAAAATCACTGCCATAAAATATGTTCATTGTACCTATGAAGTGATGAATAATAGTATATAACATAATATATTATGCTAATTTGTACACTGAAATGAAGATTTATAAGTGGAAGTGCTTTGTACTTGTATACATGAACAAGAATAGAGTAAAAAAAAAATGATTTTGGCAAAGATGAGCAAGTACATTTCGAAGTGTTCTCTCAGTCATTAGCAAAGTCATATGTGTACGATTATAAAATAAGATATTTTACTGTTTCTGTTGTTATGAAACTGTGATCAATTTGTCCTAAAAGACTTTTCTGGAATCATTTATTACCTAAACATACCCACTGGCCAATCTGGCCCTGGCCTGGTGTAAAATTTTGATATTGACTGTGAACTAGGAACATGTCCTGTGTCAAACACTTTATATTATTTCTTACAATACAGTGCCACAGTTTAAGATGGTTTTCTAGCTTGGAACAAAAATTTGCACACACACACACACACGCACAGAGACCCACACATAGACACAGTCAAAGTCACAATATGATAAATTGCTTAATTAAATATGGACCCTCAGCCTTACTGCGAGACATGTGCACAAAACACACCAAAGCATTCATACGAGGTAATGAACAACACCATGAGCATGAAGTATCGCATAACGCATGTGGAATGTGGATGCACTGGTCTGCTAAAGGTGTTAAAGATGGTTTCAGACTAGTGCTTACAGGCGCTAAATTCGCGCTTAAACGAACGCGCCTGCATACGCTCATTTAGATGTGTTTGCTTGAGCCATTGGGCCATTCAGTAGCACTATGTATTGGAAAATTTATCGGCACGCGCATATACGGGCTTTACAGGCTACGCGTAACAAAAGACGCACATATAAAAACAAGCTTATACACAAACAAAACGCTAATCTGAAACCATCTGAAGTAGTGAAGGCAGTTAAAATTCATCTTAAATTAATACCATTTTGATGATCTCTGGATAGACTGGTTCAGTGAGAACTCCACGGCCACCAGTGATGTACTCTACAAGCTCATTTAGTGAAGCACGTTTAATCTCTTTCCCCTTCAGGTCGGCCACGGGGTCCATGAAGTCGAAAGCCACACAGCACTGTCGCAGTTTACGGATAAATAGTTCCTCCTGCTCACTGCTTGGAACATCTGCAAAAAAGAAATCCATATTCTTTTACCATTTAAACACCAACAGCCCTACAGTAATTAATTTATTGTTATTTATACACATTTTAGTAATAATATCCCTCCCAGCTTTAGAAAACTTTTCATGGGTCCCATAGACCGACAGATGGACTTACTCTCACCACAACGGTCCCTTTTTTTACAATTTTTGTAAGACACCTTAAAAACCTCTAAAAGAGATAAGCCTTTAAAAAGAATATTCTAAGATGTAATTTCTAAAATTAGATCATAAAGTGATCAAACCAGTCTTGTTTATCTTTTAAGTTATATGTACTAATTATTTTTTTATTAATTTTATCAATTACTTAATTCAAATTTACAAATAAAATCATACTTTTGAATGTAATTACTCTAGCTTTACCACAAAATTAAATACAAAGAAAGAAACTACGGAGGAAGATACTAAACTGAGACACTTGATGAGCTAATGGCAGTATATGGACAAAGAAGATGACTAAGGTGTATCTAGTTCCACACACCCTTTTTATGCATCTTTGCTAACCCCCAGTGGATAGGCCACACTAGCTCATTAATTTGTAAG
Organism: Maniola jurtina; assembly: GCF_905333055.1. Classification (NCBI taxonomy): domain Eukaryota; kingdom Metazoa; phylum Arthropoda; class Insecta; order Lepidoptera; family Nymphalidae; genus Maniola; species Maniola jurtina. The sequence goes on along the minus strand of NC_060047.1, from coordinate 7,924,714 downwards.
CTTTTATACCATAATGAAGCAACAGTTTTACAAATTACACAGCAAAAATGACCAATGATTTCATAATGCTCCCCGCAATAAAGGATAGCACTCAATTTAGACCTGTCATTTTAGTTTAAGAGATTGTATACAAAAGAATTGGTGCCATTTACTGCAAACCAAACCAACCAAAGTTAACTTAGAATATTTCTCAGATATAAGTGGAAATAACCAAGAGAGACAGACATATTACAGAACGACAGCAAACTATGAAATTGAATAACAAACTTAATAACTAATTACAAATAATAACAAAATTAATAACTAATCTATTAATCTGCCGATAAGTTATTTAGCAATATGGTTATTGGTCAAAAATGGAATGGTATTTTATGACAAATAACAACTTGATTTGATAGAAATAACAAGATAAATAACTACAATCCTGATATTGGCTAATCTGTGTAAAGCCAGGAAAAAAAAGAAATAACAAGGTTGATTTGTAGTTTTGGTTGTATGTCAATTACCTGTTACATCCCTTTAACAACTTACAGTTAAATAATAGGTATTTTAGTAAAACTGGAATTATAAACCATATGTACTTTTTGATACATAATAAAATTATTATTACTTTTTTTTTATTGTGTTATAGGTTTACACTTGACAATAATCATGCTTAAAAACTTAAAGTCCCTGTGCTACCTTAGCCCGCCTGTAAATAGTAATCTCAGAGACTACTGTATTATGATGTACTGATTTTCATATGGTTTTCAACATCAAATAGACTAATTCTGCAAGGTTTAGGTGTATATTTATAAAGGTTTAGGGTAAATTGAACTATGATGATAAGTCTGATAAAGTGGACAAAGTCAAGCTACCTATGGGCTGATTTCTATTGTGTAAACTATTGTATGAAACAATTGTAGAGGTTTTTCTTACACACAGATCTAAATAAACTGACATTTATGTTTATCTCCTAAACTAATTCACAAATATCAAAAACAATTAAAAATGCTAGCTAAAAATGTGTGATTACTTTGCAAAGTACCATGCAAAGTTTTGACTACTAGTTTACTAAATAAATCCTTGTTTCATAATCAATATCCATACTGCAGCATCTGTTTGTCTAGCTTTTCATGGGCCCATCTGTTTAAACTATTTTGACAAAAGTTGGTACAGAAATAGCTTACATCCCTGGGAGGGGCATAGGCTACTTAATCCCTGAAAAATCAAAGAGTTCCCATGGGAATTTTTAAAACCTACATCCACACGGGGAAGCTACAGACATCATCTAGTTATTTACAAATGAACTAAGTACACTTTTTCCTCAATAAAATTAATTGATACTAAATAAAAAAGCTGTTTTAAAGTATGTTCCATGGAGGATATTTCCAAGGATTATATTTTTATTTATTTTACTAGGCAATCAAAACAGATTACAATATTTTACTACCGTAACTTAATTTTTCAATCACCGCATTTTAGCTTGAAAATTGTAAAATTATCACACTTCGAGTCACAAATTATTCTGATGGACTGAACTTATCCCAAAGACAGACATGAGCTATTTATATCTCCAAAAATCAAAGAGTTCACACAGGATTTTTAAATAACCTAAATTAATGCAGACAAAATCAAAGACATTATTGAATATTTCTATAAATTCTAAGCCTGCACAGTCCTCTTTACAAGGAGATTCCACATGATTTGTATAACTTTTAATAGAGCAAAGTATTTTTATAGTTCTTTTGTACAGTTTGTATGACTTGACTGGATTAAAAGGGCTGAATTAAAAGATGTATAGCACTTGGCAATTATAGCGTACAAAACACCTCTTATTGGTTTTAAATTGAATCCCACTGAAATGCTAAGTTACAGTGATATGAATTTGCTAATATGGATTAACTAAGCAGTCTCACCATTGCAAGGCTCAAACCAATTTATGATAAGTATGTCATTTTTATTTTTCTATGCCAAGTACGATAACAAATATCTGCTTAGTTTACATTTACCAAAAAAAAAATTCTCTCATACAAAAAACCGAGCATTAATATTTGTATTTAATTGAATAATGTTTTAATTTTAAATGCAATTTTTTTAATCTGTTTTTTAAATAATGGCAAGTGCAAGCACAGACTCACCTTTTAGGAGAGGCAGAGCCTGGAGCTCGACATCCTGCGTGTTGCGGTAGCGCGAGGATCCTTGAGACTTCTTAGTCTTTTTCTTCAGCGACCGCTTCGCGAAAGGGTCAATCCTATCCACAAACGTTCCCGAAGACATTTTGCTAGTATAAAAGTGTCCGATGTGACAAACGGTCGAGAACGATCAATGCAAATCTTGTTTTGATTCGGATAAATTCATGTTCCAGTCCGATGTAGGTATCAAACGCGCACTTGGGGCGAAGTCGCAGCAAAATATTAAAGCCTAAACAAACATTCCTTCGTCACACATGACGGTAATGGAGTGGTCACACTCAGGCCATTCTTTAATACACTAAGAATCCACAACAGTTACGTAATTTTAAACCGTCTTGATCACCAAAACGACACAATAACTAAATAGAATAATTCCATTCACAAAATTATGTTTTATTTTCTGAGGCGTGTCACTAATACCAGAAGGCAGAAGTCACATATACATACAAGCCTCGTGTAATATCAGCCGGTCAGTCGATGACAATATAATTTCCCCACAATAATCGTCGAAATATTCAAAGATTTAGCAATATTAACACGGAAAACGTCAATTTTAATCAAAAATTGTCCTCCTTAGATATGGTACAAATCTAAAACGGCAATGACACAGAGCAATTTTTAACACCAAAAATCTATCACCGTATTCTCGCCATCGCTCACCATCCGTTTCGATTCAGACAGTGAAACAAGACGCATTTTATTGTTAGGCACAAGAATATACCGACAGATTGCACTTTCACAATGAAATTTATATATTTCAGCGTCTTTTTCCAGCTAGAGCAAACGATCAATTTACAAAAGCTTTACAGCAAGATAATCATCACTGGTTTGCTGCGAAAACGCTAGCACTCAGAAGTACCTATTTCTGAAAATAGATGGAGATATAAAAATGTTCAGATGGTCAGAAAACGCACTTTTAATATCAATCATAAAACGCAAATGTTGCGTTTGAGTAAAAAGTTGTCATTAAATTATAACTTTAATTAATACGTGCAATTCAATATTTAGTTCTCCCAAGATTAATATAAAAAAGATATTAAAAAGAACTCTTATTCTCAAACGGAAATATGTTTTCCCACTCAAGACTGCAAATGAAAAATTAAAATTATAGAAGCGTTCATGTTAATTTATTGGTTATTATTACACAAGAGACATAAATAACTAAAATAGGTACTTCTATGAATATCTAGGTACATAGGCAAATAAAAATAGCTGAAAAAAGACTCAATGAAATTATTTGATCTTTTCCAATATTTTTTATTATTGATCCAATCATGAACCAATATAAATAGTAGAAACGGGTAACATTGATATAGTAATGGCCGAAGGACCGAGTAATAATTGTATTCTGTGGTAATGGCATTGGCATATTAGTAACATGTTGGTAACGTAATAGTTTGTCATTTTAAAATAGCGGTTTGCATTGCGCGAGTCCGTGTGGCAGATGCGAATATTTCCAACCGGTACAGTTTTTTTTTTTTTAAAAAGGGGCGCGACATGGGCGCGACTTTTCAAAGGCAGAAAAGTCTATGTTCTTCACGGACTTCGTCTGTGTTGGCGTTTGCTGGCGCGCGTGCGGTGCCTTTTTGGAGTGTTTTTTTATTTTTTGTTGAAAGCGTCTGGTTTTTGTGTTTTACTGGTGTCTTTTGGTCGTCGAACTGACTGGGAAGCGCTCTAAAGCGGCGCAGCGCGTGTGTTGGTGAGTGTCGGCACAGACGAAGTCCATACTTATATAGTTTCGCTAACTTGTAAATAACTACAAACTTGACTTTGGCTAATCTGTGTAAAGCCTGTGGTAAAGCCAGACGAGAGAAAAAAATGTTCTTCACATGAAAGTGAGTTGCAATTCACCACAAACTAGTAATCCAAAATGTCCAAAGACGACTCGCAGCGCGTCAATTCACAATGTTTGACGTGATTCCAAACTTACCCGTCGTCGCTCACTGGGTTGGCTATGGTCTGTATGGTTTTTTTGTTTGAATTTTGAATGAATACAGATTAAAGATTGACATAGATCATAGACTATGTTTTTATTTTTAAGTTGTCTATGATAGTTGGATACTTACGTTGAGAAAGTAGCTTTCTAAATTTTTGGCGTCTAGTTAGCTTTCCAATAATATTGGATAATCTTGTGTTTGAAGTCATACTATATTAATTGTGTTTTTACTTGTTTTTTGAGAGGATCATTGTTTCACATATCAATAATCCGTTGAATGAAGACTAATTAGAAAGCAACATGGAAGCTCTGACAGTTCCGCCATGAATGCAAAATAAATAGAAATTGAGGAGGTCCAGTATTGAATATTTGTTTTACTTTTAGATGAATATTTCCTTACTTCTTAGTTTACAACTTATATACTTCACTACTGTAGTTTAAAAATTTATTGTTTCATAAAAGATATACTAGAATTTATAAATAGTTTTTTGTAAAGGACCTTTTGACTAGACTTCTCTAGTGCTGTGTAGACGACGCAATGAAGAAAGTTAATCATATTCTTCTATGATATAAAGTGAATATAAATACGCATTAATCCTACTATCGAGCTAAGCTAATTCTTATATAAAAATGTAGCTAAAAGATCAATTAATGTACAATAAGTACAATGCATTTTTACAGGAGCTGGAAGTGAATAAAGATCGGCTAGAAACTTCACAATGTTGAGAGGTGGGCGTGGTGGTCGTCACAGTCCAGAGCTGTACCCCCACACATTGAAGTGCTCCAACGCAAGTGACACTAGCTCTGCATACAGCGGTAGTGACACCATGACCTCAGTACACAGTTCATTAGACATGGACATGGAAGTAGACCTTTCTGGCCTCCTCGAGTCCATAGTTGATTCAGACGAGGAGGAAGATTTGGAGGAGAGTATGGACAGTTTAACTGTCCGTGATGCTGTAAGAGAATGCCTTGAAAAGGATCCAAATGAGAGGACAGATGAAGATATTGAAATACTTCTTGAATTCACACAACATTTGAAAGCTTTTACAAATATGACTTTATCAGTACGAAGGACCCTTTGTGCTGTAATGGTGTTTGCAGTGGTGGAGAAAGCTGAAACTGTTGTCATGAATGATGGAGAAGAGCATGATTCTTGGTCAGTACTCATAAATGGTCAAGTGGGAATTGAACATCAGAATGGAGAAATTGAATACCTCAATGTTGGTGACAGCTTTGGCATGGCAGAGGCTACTTTGGAAAAACTGTATCATAGAGGCGTAATGACTACTAGATGTGATGATTGCCAATTTGTTTGCGTAACCCAAACTGATTATTACCGTATTTTGCATCAAGGCGAAGAAAACATCAGAAGGCATGAAAATGAAAATGGGGTTGTTGTATTGGTTACTGAATACAGAGGAGCTGCTGGAGAAACGGGGCACCAACAAGGCCATGTTGTAATCCGAGGCACACCTGAGCATCTGATGTTACAGCTTATAGAAGATAATTCTCGTGATTCTACATATGTTGAAGACTTCTTATTGACTCATAGAACCTTTATTGAAAGCCCTTTGGTTGTTGCCAAACAGCTGCTTGCCTGGTTCTCTGAACCATCTGTCCGTGATAAAGTCACAAGAGTGGTTTTATTATGGGTAAATAATCATTTTACTGACTTTGAAACTGATCCAAATATGATGGAATTCCTAGAAAACTTTGAATGTGCTCTTGAGAGTGAGAAAATGGAAAGTCAGCTGAGACTATTAAATATAGCTTGTTCAGCCAAAGCTCGTACGAGAAGTGTTACTTTATCTCGCCCTTCTAGAGATGAACCACTAAACTTTACAATTCTAGGTGGATATGAAAGGGGATATGAAATCTTTATTTTAAAAGTAGAAAAACACTCGAAAGCTGAAGATGTAGGGTTGAAAAGAGGAGATCAAATAATTGAGGTTAATGGCCAATCCTTTCAACATGTCAGTCATGCTAAAGCTATGGATATAATAACGGGATCCACACATTTATGTATCACAGTAAAAAGTAATTTACTAGCTTTTAAGCAAATGCTCCACATGCCAGAAAATTCCCCAAGGCAGAGAGGATGCACTAATATGGTTCGTTGGCAAACAGATCCCAGAGCGAGACTGTCCACTGCAGAACTTCTCAGTGATGATCCTATCACCCTAACCCCAGTATTTCAATCTCCTACCAAAAAACCACAGCAAATAAATATAAAAAAGGAGCCACAAAGAGGCTTTATGACTTTAGGTCCTAAGAAATTACATAAAGCTTTAATGAAAATGAATATACTGCCAAAAAATACAATTACCGATGGAATTCACAATGATGATAGTATCATCTCAAACACCGAAACCTTAAACAAAGCCAACTCCAGTACCTCATTCTACAATTCACATAGCAATCCAGATTTAATTTCTATATGTTATGATGAGTACCAGTCCTCAGATTATCCTGAACATGTACTCAAAGTTTATAGAGCTGATCAAACCTGCAAGTATTTGTTAGTTCACAAGGAGACTACTGCTCGAGAAGTTGTAATGCTTACTTTACAGGAATTTGGCATCACAGATCCCAGTTCAAATTTCTCTCTGTGTGAAGTGTCAGTTGCACAAGGGGGTATAATAAAGCAACACAGATTGCCAGATCAGTTGCAAAATCTTGCCGAGCGTATTGGTCTCAGTTCCCGCTACTATCTAAAAACTAATGGAGTTAGTGAAACTTTAGTACCTGATGAAATGGCACCAGAGCTGTTGAGAGAAAGCGTTGTACATTTCCTGCAACTGAATGCTGTTGAAGTTGCAGTTCAATTAACTCTACAAGATTTTTGTATCTTTCGACAAATTGAAAGCACAGAGTATGTAGATGACCTGTTTGAATTGAAAAGTAGGTATGGAACACCAATGCTATCACAATTTGCAGGACTTGTGAACAAAGAGATGTTTTGGGTTGTAACTGAAGTAGTCAATGAGCAGAATCTTGTACGAAGGTCAAAAATAATAAAACAGTTTATAAAAGTTGCCCGGCATTGTAAAGAGTGCAAAAACTTCAACTCCATGTTTGCAATAATATCTGGCTTAGGTCACGGAGCTGTATCCAGACTTCGCATGACCTGGGAAAAATTACCTACCAAATATAATAAACTCTTTTCTGACCTACAAATGCTCATGGATCCATCAAGAAATATGTCTAAATACCGACAGCTAGTAACAGCTGAACAAGGTAGATCCCCAGTGATTCCATTCTACCCAGTGGTAAGGAAAGATTTAACATTTATTCATCTCGGCAATGATACTAAAGTTGAAGGAATGGTTAATTTCGAAAAATTGCGCATGATCGCCAAAGAAGTCCGAACACTTACGAACATGTGCAGTTCACCGTATGATCTTCTTACATTATTGGAATTGGGTAAACAGCCTCCTTCTAATGCTATGGTAGCCTTGAACCAACTCACCACTGGAGTCCAGCAAGGTCAGGTGACCGTTAAGAGAAGGAAGAAATCAGCCAATGTGCCCAATCACAAGAAAATGTTTGAAGAAGCACAAATGGTTAGAAGAGTCAAAGCCTATTTAAATAGAATGCATGTCGAAAAGGATGAAGAACGTCTTCACGCTTTGTCGTTGGAATGTGAAGGGTCTGGGCCGGCACCGATGGTTCCTCGGCGGCGTCACCCTTCGCCCTCGCTATCCACAACCAGTAGCGCATCGTCAGCCAGTGAAAGCAAAAAGAGCTTTGCTGGAAATAAATTTGGAGCAGCTTCACCACAAGCAGTACGAAAATTACTGGCGCTATCTGAGCCCGCTAAGACGAGGCCTCATCAACCGCGGCCGCCGCCGTCGGGCCCGTCTCCTTGTTCGCACCGACGGGACGGCCCAGTCGCGGGCATCTGCTGTTCGCGAGCGGCGCACGAGAGATCTCATTCTGATACGCCTACACCCCTACCTGTCGATTTGTCAGCCGAAAGTAGCAGTGTGACGTCACTAGTTAACTTGCCATTAAGAAAAACGGGTTCGGCCACATCGAGTGACAGCGGCCACGGGTCGTGCACGACGGCGAGCTGCGTGCGGCCGGTGCCGCCGCCTCGCATGCCCTACACCCTCGCCGCGCAGGTGGCGCGCCTCGAGCGCCTCAGCCGCGCTCACTCGCACGAAGGCGTCACGCGTCCCTACGATTACTACCATGATACGCCCGATGACGAAGACGACGATCAACAAGTTTCCGCTGTTTGAAATTTTAAATACTCTTATATTACATCTATTTGTAATCTCACTTGATGAATAGAACGCACGAGTTATATACATTTTTCTTATATATTATTAAATGAATATCATATTGTATGTATGTATCCCTTACAAATAAGTTTAAAGACTGTATAATTTTAACATTTAATTAAAATATGTCCTAGTGTTACATAGTGTAAAATTAATTATTCGTCATAAGCCATGCCTCTATTAATTACTATTTTAATTAAAATTAATGTGACCCACCATGTTCCAGTTATTATTATGTAGAGATGTTTAATGTTTAGCATTATTTGGGGATTGTTTCATATTCGCCTTTGGTATTTCTACATTCCGTTGTTTGTATATTTTTTATTAATGTCATTATTTATAATATGCAACTAGACCAAATAATAATTAATGTACCTTTTAATATTTACGACTCAAGATTGATTTTTAAAATATTTGTAGGTATGTGGTAGTATTTTTTTGGTAGCTTTGAGGACCAATAATGAGTTTGAATGTTATTTCTTATGGTAGCAGTTCGTAATTTGTTTATATCACGATTTTAATTAACTATAATTATAATTGTAAATAATAAAACTATATAATTAAATATATAATAATGTTTATTTAAATCTTATAAATATCTTATTCAACAATTTATGTTGTCTTGAATAATTCTGGCATTTGTAGCCAAATAAATATGTAATAAAAATACACATTCTTTAACTTTTAATAAACCAAGTAAGTATAGTAGACCCAAAATTAAAAGCAGGAGAACCAAGGACAACACTATAGCCCAAATTGTTAGCAAATTGAAGTGGCAGTGAGCAGGCCATGTTTGTCAGAGGTGATGCTGTTGGAGCTAAGAACTCCAACCATGTACTACATCCGACATGTAGTAGTATGAAGACTAATGTAACTATCTAAATTGTGTGAGATAATCTATTTCAAGTGGGTGCAAAACTGGCGCGGGTATAACAAGACTGTGTAAAGGTGCGCCCAGATCATAGTTCTGCATTGCTTCCAATGACATTGCCACTATCTTTTGATCAGGAGCTCCCACCCGTGATAGGCCAATCGCCAAACTGTTTGTGGTGATACCTGTAAATAACGAATGTTTATATTATAGACAAGATGTTGCCCCTGGCTTCGTCCGCGTGGATTAAGGTTTATAAAAATCCCGTGGGAACTTTTGCTCTCCCACAACAAAAGCAGCCTATCTGTAGTAGCCCGTCCATGGGACGCAAGGTATGTACAAATATTTAAACAGATGATTCTTCAAAAATCCCATGGGATCACTATGATTTAGGAATTCAATTCCCTACAGCGTTAAAGAGTTGGGTCCTTGAGTCCAACAATAAAGTCTTTACTTGGTAGGTAGGTACCTCCAATATCAATTTATAACCAACAGTTTCTAAATTCCATCAGTTTTGGTGATCAGGTCCCCTGCAGCATCAGGATTGAGGAGTTGGAATCCAAATGTAACACATTGATCGAAAGAGGTATGACAAGCAATTCTAGTTGTCTCACTGGAGCGCGTGGATAAGTGAGAAATTATTGCGATTCGGCTCGGCTCAGCGAGCCTAGTGGACGCCAGCCTTTAGTTTACAGAATAATTTTGATATTTTGACAGAAAAAGTTTATTTTTTGATTTTTAAAATTATTAGCCCATAATTTTAACTGTAGGTATGTATTTCTGTTACCTAGATTAAGGTGACAACGCACATATGAACTCAGAAACCTAATTTAAAGGCGGATCAGCAGCTCCGGTACATCGACTCGGCTACGGCAAGGCGACGCCGCACTTACAGCTCGCCAATCGCATACAGCTAAGTGTGGACCAAGAAACTTATACAGAGACGTAAACGCGGGGACGACGAGACATTGGCGCGGGAAAAGCAAGTTGACCACGCACCGCACCAAGGTCCGTGAGTTTCTCCGGAGACGGGGCGGTTACGCTACGATTCCGATAGGCGATAAGTGTGCGTTACATTGAGTTTTATAAGTACAAAGGATACTGGATGCTCGAGTTGATACGGTGACGATTCCTTTCCGAGTTGATATGTGTGCTACGACCTTTAGCCACCCAAAAAATTGCTTAAAATACAAACATTTTTCTGAAAACTAACCTGTGCCAGGTTTATTTTCGATTATCTGAACTAATTGTCTAGCTGCTTCTTTGACAGACATGAACTTAGGATCCATATACTGACGCACCTTCTTTGTCAATGATTCTTCTGTTGGCTCCTTTACTTTAATATCTAAAATAGAAAATAACCACTCATTTTGTTACATGCAACAAGTGGCTAATTCTGTCAAGTACACACTCTCTAAATTAAACTGAAACAATTAACTCTAGTGCTATCTCCACAGGGAGCATTATGAAGGGATACAGGGAAGCTATATATTTAGAGATTGTGTACAACAGAATAAGTTACAATATCTACATAAACTTAATTTAGTATACAATAAACTTATTCTTGAAGTTATATTAATATAGTCTGTTATTGGAGCATTTGAGAACTTTGACCAGATTTCGATATTTTTTTGATTTTAATTTTAAAAAGAGCTTTGAAGCAAGTTTAAGCACTATACACTTTTATCCAATGAGAAGGATGCTGTGACTTGTGAGTCCAGCAGTAGCAAGCACTAATACAATATCATGCTTCAAGATGGTAAGATATTCATGATCCACTAAATTTATAAGGCTTTCTAAACTAATATCACTAGCGATAGTTTTAACTATATTATATTGTAATAGAAGACAGCGCCATCTATTAACATTATAATGAAGTTATGTTGAAAGTACTGAATGATGCCCAAACGAAATAATTCGTTTCTTCATAATATTTTGTTATTCTTCAGGTACAGAAAGTATATCTGAAATTATGCACAAGTTTCAGTTACTAATTGTAGCCGTTTTTAACCCCCGACCCAAAAAGAGGGGTGTTATAAGTTTGACGTGTGTATCTGTGTATCTGTGTGTCTGTGTGTCTGTGTATCTGTGTGTCTGTGTATCTGTGTATCTGTCTGTGGCATCGTAGCGCCTAAACGAATGAACGGATTTTAATTTACTTTTTTTTGTTTGAAAGGTGGCTTGATCGAGAGTGTTCTTAGCTATAATCCAAAAAAATAGGTTCAGCCGTTTAAAAGTTATCAGCTATTTTCAAGTTTTCTTGTAGAAAAGAAGGTTAGATAACCCTTAGGTTCATAATATTCAAGTGTCAATTGACAAATGTCAAGCTGTCAAGATGGACGTTGCCTAGATATACATAATTATTTATTTGAAAATGATTTGTCGGGGGTATTGAAAATTTTTAATTTATACTTGTTGACACATAACTTCGAATCTCTATTTTGAAAGCCCTCCATTTCATCAAAAAATTAATAGATAATTTTAAAAAATATTTTTTTGTACTCGTTCAAAATAGACTTTTAAAAGATAAGTCGCAAGCCTATGTAATGCAAGAAAAAATATTTTACTTCGCATTCACTTCTATGAGAGCCCCTGAAATAATTTTTTTTTTAATTTTTTATGCAACATTCAGCTGAAGGCCATCAGTTTACTAAAGATGTAATAACATTAGCACATTGTAAAACAGATTTAGATGTGTTTTTTGACAGCTAAGTCTTGTTTGTAGTAATGGCTGTATTGAGACATGTTAACCCTTTTTTGAGTAACGTAAACCGCATTGTGGTCAAAACTGAGCGCCACACATACTAACAATGTGTACACAATGTGTATGTCGCACAAACATAGCCAAACAGTTTTCGTGAAACAGAACATCTGTACCTAAAAGACAAAGAGTATGCAAGTTTCTGGAGTGATTCCCCACAATTTTCTCAAAGAAACTGTCAGGTTTCCAAGTGTCTGTCCAGTAGGGAATGGAAACAGTTTCACCAAAGTTGTACAGCTGCAAGCCACAACAACTTACAGCATTCATTATTGATGCATTGTGAACAATCTGAAATTCAAAACAAATTATAATTATTTCAACATCATCATCTCAAATCTTAACCCACCCTCGTTCCACCCATCTCTTAGAATGAGAAGGGTTTAGGTCATAATCCACCCACCCACCCACTGGCCAAATCAAATTAGCAAATTTCACACACCTTTGACATTTTTTGAACTATCAGGTGTGCAGGTTTCCTCCCAATGTTTACTTTCACAGCTAATTATGATATTTTTACTTACTTAAAACACTATAATCTTATAATTAATTCTAAAGTAAAACAGGAAATTCCATGATTGAACCTCAGGGCTCCTGAATAGCAAGCCAAATTCAACCACTAGGCTATCACTGCTTCAATATTTATTTATGGAAATGATTTCTTACTTGCGAGGCAATAGGAATAAATAGGTTTAAAGTTGTTTTATAGCAATTGACTGAGATAGAGTGGTATTAAATTAATTCCATTTTACTTGTGTTTTAACTCCAAAGTCTTTCGCACGAAGTAACATATCAGTATGTGTTGTTGCTCCTAGGGGATCTCCCACTACTAAAAGAGCTATATCTTTCTCCTTGGCCTCTTTTAGGATTTCATCTATGTTATTTTCACATAGCTCTCTATCTGCCATAATCAATTGCCTCCCATAGAAATTTTCCTGTAATATTGTTAATAAAAAAAAATTAAACACATTTTCAAATCTTTTGTTTTATGTATTTTAATTAGTATTAATGCCATAATTAAAACTTACCAAAGCATCTTTTCCGACAGTCAATATAGAAGTATAACCTTCTAATAAAACTTTATCACATTTTTTTACTATTTCTAACCCTTGTACAGTTATGTCTTTGGCGTCGCCTAAACCAAGGCCTACTAAATAAAACATAATACGAATAAGATTCTTACTCTAAAGACTGAATAATATTTGAAAAAGCCTATGGATATTTTATTGAAAAATCCTACAAAAGTACAAAAAATAAAAATGTAAACATTTCAATGTCAATAATATGTCAAGAATCAAGATCACAGACATCAACAACAGAACATGTCAAGACTCAAGATTCAAGATTTTTGTTTCTGGTCGGTGATCCACAGTCTTCCCCTCCCCACAGACCAGCTGTGCAGACCAGCAACTTCTGCCTAGAGTAAATCCTATGATCCTTGATGACAAAGTAATCACTAGAATGATTCATTCTTATTTTATTCATAGTCCTAGTCATAAAATAAGGCCTAGTCATAAAATACTCTTTGGTATTAGGGTACATCCAGCCAGGGTAAATTCATGGGGTAAATTCATTCTACGGGAAATTCCATTTTTCATCCATCCTACTCTATGGATAGAACCACGATCAGTACACGAGAGTACCTACTTTTTACATACTGGGAACCACCACGATAGAACGCAGGGCTAAAGAGTATGTAACATGAACGTATTATACCTATCTCTATGGTATGTAAATGTAATATCACTACGTTCACCACAGAGCCGTATAAAGCCAAAGACGTGCTACCTAAACATTAGCTTTAGGTAGCATGTCTCTGTATAAAGCAAGTTGGAAAAAAAGAATTGTGTTTGGACTTCGTCTGTGGTGGCGTTTGCTGGCGCGCGTGTTGTGACTTTTTGGAGTGTTTTTTTGTTAGAAGTGGCCGGTTTTTGTGTTTGTTCTGTTGGTGTTTATTGGTGGTGGAACTGACTGGGAAGAAGGGGGCGCCGCGTGTATGTCGGCGGCAGCGTTGCCAGAATGTTACTTTTGTAACATTTTACGTTCCTTTTGACCCCCTCATGTTTCCTCCATGTTACACGACTCAAAATGTTACATTACGTTACTTTTAGGACTTCATAAAAATATTCAAATTTTTCCCAGCAAATCAAAAATAATCGTGAAACGGAACCCATCCAAAACAGTTTTCGTTTGTCGTAATTGGCCCATTTGTTAGTTTATTTCACTTTCTCTAAGTTATTGGTCTAAGTTCACTTTGTTTTGTAATTATTCTGTGATTAAGTTTTGTTTGTTTTTCTCTGTGACTCAACTTTTTTTTTTTTCTCTCGTCTGGCTTAACAAAGATTAGCCAATGTCTAGTTTATAGTTATTTGTAACAAGTTAGATAGGTAAACTATACAAGTATGGAGCTCGTCTGTGCCGGCGCTCGCCGACATACGCACGGCACCCCCTGAGCGCTTAGAGCGCTTTCCAGTCAGTTTTAACAAAAAAAACACTCCAAAAAGGCAGAGCACGCCCGCCAGCTAACACCGACACAGACAAAGTCGACTCAACTTTGTTTTGGATAATAAAGTTATTCGTTGCGGGGTAGTGATATTGTAGTTAGGTATCTAAGTACAAAAAAAAATTGTATCTTTATTTCGTCAAAATTCGAAAGTGATTGGTTTGTTCGTTATCCTTATCGACTGTGTATATGTGTTGCTAACACTACTTGCTTGGTAAGTAAATGTTGTATACAATTTAGTTTTAAGTAAATAAGTAAGTAGTTAACTAATTAGGGAATCAGTAATGCAAAAACAGAGTCATAGTATTTGCAACTGAAAGCAGTTCGTTTTTGTATTGACTGTCATCTTATTATTAAGTCACATTAGTTTCCAGAAGTTCATTTAGCTATTTACTACTTAGTTATTGTTGTAGGTAACTTCGGTTTTCTTTACACTTACAGGAATGAGAGCGAGCTGAGTAGATACCGGCCGGCGTAACCTAAAATTTGAATTTTGCTATCGAATCTATCGATCTCTTTGCTGAGACCAAGGTAAGTAGTTAGGTACCTACCTAGTATTGTTCAGTTAACAAAACGAATTTGAAATTCCCGCGTAATTTTCTTCACTGCGTACCTAAAAAAACGCACTAGGTAGGTATACCTAGTGCGTTTTTTTTTATACTCTCGTCTGGCTTTACAAAGATTAGCCAATGTCAAGTTTGTAGATATTTTCAAGTTAGGGAAACTATATAAGTAAGGACTTCGTCTGTGCCGGCACTCGCCGATATACGCACGGCGCCCCTTTAGAGCGCTTCCCAGTTAGTTCCAGCATGGTTCTAGCACCAAAAACGCCAGTGAAACACAAAAACCAGCCACTTTTAACAAAAAAAAACGCTCCAAAAAGGCACCACACGCGCGCCATCAAACGCTACACAGACAAAGTCCACCTAGTGCGTAGCCTCTCAAACTCAAACAGTCCTGTGTTGCCAGATCGCCCGATATAAGACGATTTTAATCTTTTTAACCCCCGATCCAAAAAGAGGGGTGTTATAAGTTTGACGTGTGTATCTGTGTATCTGTCTATGGCATCGTAGCTCTCAAACTAATGAACCGATTTTAATTTAGTTTTTTTGTTTGTAAGGTGGCTTGATGGAGAGTGTTCTTAGCTATAATCAAAGAAAATCGGTTCAGCCGACTTAACTCGGCTCGAGATCGGTTAACTTTCAAAGAAGTTATCAGCTCTTTTCTAGTTAATGTAACCTTCACTCGTTGGGGTGATATAAATTTTTAATTTACACTTGTATTATAAATTGATTAACAAAATAAGTTATAGCTATTCAAAGACATTTCTAAATCCGTTGGTATATTATTATTTTATATATTGATTTGTTTTTCTTTTTCAGGATCGGCAGTCAATTTATTCAATCAATAATTATTATTACGATTCTTTTTAAGCTTAACTAATGGGACAAGAAAACTGTTTAAATTTTTGTATAATAAAGTGCCATATTAACCTGTGTACCTTATTACTTTTATTTTCCACGAAAAATAAGCAAATGTTACTTTTCTCGTGAAAATGTTACATTTTGAGATGTCTCGTGTTACAATTGACTATCTGCCACTGGCAACACTGGTCGGCGGGCGCTGGCACAGACGAAGTCCATACTTAGACGTATAGTTTCCTAACTTGTAAATAACTACAAACTTGACATTGGCTAATCAGTGTAAAGCCAGACGAGAGAAAAATAAAAAAAAAGAATTGTCTTTTCAGTTTCACACTTTTCAGTTTTTTTTTTGTTTTAAATGTCAATAATAAAATGGATATTTAATATATCTTGTTCCCGATAATACAACAAAATAAGTAATTGATGATAAGAATGATAATAAGATAGAAAAACGTTATGATTATTGGCTAATGTTATTCACAATAGTGTAGTAAAAAATTTTTTAAAAATGATCTCGAGAAAAGGGCAGAAAGCTATCAACGAAGGGGTTGTGGGTAAATATGTAAAAAAAGATACACCGCCGGATTTGCCGAGTAAGTTCGTACATACGTTGAAATCATAAAATGTTCGTTGTAATATAGGCACTGCAACAATGATAGTTATTACAACAATGAACCAATAAATGTGTGACATTTCAGTAATAAATGTTTGGACGACTGGAAACAACAGAAGGCCACGTAGTCAGCCTTTTGGCTCAAGTGATGGAGCCACTCAAAGCATGGAGAATAAGTTCGGCAAAGCACAAACTATGAGTGGACATGCTGGAAAGTACACACCAAGTGAATCTGTACCTAACTTGGCCCACAGGTAGGCAGAATATAGGCTTGACTAATCTGATAGTTACTACATTGAGATAGGACTAAAATTTACTCTATCTTCTTCTAGTAACTTTTGCTATATAAATATTATTTTATTTTTAGGTTTGCAAACTTGTCTACTGGCAGTGAAATAGCTAGTACATCGAGCAATTTTAATTCTCAGTTTCATTTGGATGCTAATTTGGTAAAAAAATTAAGCAATATATTATTGAATGAATTAGTTTTAGCTATCATCTAATATTAAACAATTATTTCAGGCTTCACATTCAACATTGAATGAAATTGATGATTCATTTAGTAGACAAACAAGTCATAGATACTACAGACAAACACAACCAGAGGATCCTATTTATCAAAATCAACAACAGGTAAAAAAAAATTGTATTTGTATAAGTGATGATGACTGCGACTTCGTCGATTATAAAATATGCTGTGAAAGATCTTTGATTTTCGGAAGCCCATGACGTAAAATAGCCTCTATGCATCCCCAGAATGCAGGCTATCTCTGTACCAAATTTCATCAAAAGACAAAACTTTTTAAAAGCTAGCAGATGACAGACAGACACACTTTCACATTTACAATATTAGTATGGACCAGTTGACCCACCTCAGCTTCGCATGGGGAGTCTACCTATTCTATAGTCAAAGTACGGATATGAATGTGTTTTATCTATTAGAATCTACCTACTTATAAATATTCCAAGTGAAATGTTCTACATACAATGAAACTCATATTGAGTCGCACTGAGAAAAAGCACATACTAATTTTTGTTTTTATGGGAATCAAAGCTGTTACAAATAGGGAAGAAATGAAAATGTATTGTATGTTATATGCTATGTATTTTGGTTAGGAGTCTACTTCTTAATTATACTGATCATGATTGATTTGCTGTTACCCGTTGAGGAGTTCCATCCTCTATTTCTGAAACTGTTCATCAAATCTTCACCAAACTTATATGGTACCAACCGGAAAGTACAATTCAACAGTTTGATGGTTCAAATTTGATGGTCAAAAAAATTGATCTTGTATCCTGAAGAACTTTTTTGGGATAAAAACTACCCTATGTGTTAATTTTTGATAATATGATGTATTTAAAAAATTTTAATAACATTGTTTCAATAATGAACTAACTTTATGTTTATAGGTGCAGCAACAGAAGCAACAGCAGTATAGTTCTCGGGAGGCGAGCATGCCTCGGATATCTTCCAACTTGAGCCTGACCCCTAGACTCCATCCCCCATCTCCACACTCTATCAGACTGCATTGTACTGAATGTAAGATATAGTTTACCATTAATTAGCTTTAACTCACGAATTTGTCTGCGTAATTTACTCTTACGTAGGTACAGCGTACTTAGGGTTAATGCAGCTATCTACCAGTGAAATAATTTCCATAATTGAACCTTTGGTTTCGGAGATTACTCCCTACATAACAAACTCACAACCGAAGAAATATCTCTTGCTCTGTGTAAAAACTTATTATCGTCATAATATAGGTCTTATTCCTGACTAATAAAAATTACTGAAAAATGTGTTCTTCACATAGCTTTTTACACATTTTTCATACACATAGTGTGTAAATTATTCGTAAGGACCTCATAATATGTTTGTACAGTTTTTACTTTAAATCATTTTTTATAATTGGTATATATTTTCATGCAAAATATTGTATATTATGTATATTTCAGCATTTACAACAGCCAGCCAGTCTTCCCCAATATACTCAAATTACGTGAATACACCTGCACTCCCATACCATAACAAAACGCATGGGGGCAACATAATATCATCTAGTCAAGGTATTTAAAACAATAATTTTTGTTTTGTCATTGTGTATTTTTTTTTACACGGATTTTAAAAAAAAATTAAAAGTTGAATGTTTTTTTTAATTGAAAGTTAAAGCTAGTGCCTTGATAGTTGTAACTAGAATAGAAATTTAGCTATTGACGGTACCTTGCGGTTTGGTCAGGGTCGGGCGCATGCGAGAAGCCGCTGCCGCCGGTCTGGTCGATGGACCGCATCTGGATCATGTAATTGTTTTGAACAAACACAGTTTGATCAATCTATGATGGATCGCGATGTTTGGTGTTTAGGAATTTCGCTGTTGACGGTAGCTTGTGGTTTGGTCAGGGTCGGACGAGTGCGAGCTGCCGCTGCCGCCGGGCTGGTCGGCGGACCGCACGCTGCGCGGGCGCCGCTACTACATGGACCACAACACGCAGACCACGCACTGGACACACCCGCTGGAGAGCGTGCCGCGCCCATGGCACCGCGTCTCCACTCCCCACCATGGCGTTTATTACTTCAAGTAAGTATGGCACTTACTTCATAATCACAGAATCATTATACACAAGGAACAATAAGCTTAATTTGCTATGGTCCATTTTGGGCTACCATAATGACATTTTTTGAATTTGCCTTGCTTTTTCAGTCTTTACTTTTGTTTATCTCTCTTTTTGCAATAGCTAACTAACTATAATTTTTTTACAGTGAAATCACACATCAGACCACATACGCACATCCATGTCTGGTAGGAGGCTGTTACTTGGTCAGCCCACTTGTACCGACTTTGGTTCCTCCTTACCTGTTAGAAGAAATACCACATTGGCTCATTGTTTATTCTAAAGGTAAGTTTAAAAACTCTCTGAATGAAAATTTTATCTCTCAAAAGATTGTGTGAATGTCTTATGAGAGATGCCCGTGACTTTGTGTGGTTTTAAGTTTTTAAAAGTCCTTTGCTTTTTAATTTCTGGGATAAAAGGAGCCTGTGTTTGTCTGGGCTATCTCTATCTCTCACATGGGAACTCTTTTATTTTCCAGAACAAAAAGTAGCCTTTATCTGTCCCGGGATGTAATCTATCTCTTTATCAAACTTCGTCATAAAAAGCTAGCAGTTAGACAGATATACTAACCCATTTATAACATTAGTGTGACATCAAAACAGGAAAGTAAAATTTTTAGAACATGCAATTATTATTATGAAGAATTCATTTTTATGAATGTTTTACAGCTGATCAAGAACTAGACCACAAGCTACAATGGAACATGTTCCGCCTCAGTGAACTTGATTGTTACTCTGACATGTTGACACGCCTCTACAAGCAAGAGCTGCAACTCATTGTGATGAAGTATGAGCAATATAGGTAAATTATCTTTCCTTTTGTTTTTTTTTTTTTGTCAACCAATTCTTTGTTCAGAAATTTATTAAGGATAAATATAAGACTTTTTTATTTTTATTTATTTATTTTATCTTTCCTTTTTTATGCAGTTTTAATATACGGTCTGATCTATTAGGAATTCAAAGAAACAAGCCATTTTCATTTACTAAGGATGCCCTTCTTATGAGCTTCTTCATACAAACGTTTAACATTGATAAATCTATTTTTTGTTGTCTTAGACATAAAACTAAGCAAGATATCGATGTAGCTCTATATTATCTTTGTAAAATAACAATAAATAAATAGTAAAATTATATTTATTTTTATAGTTATGCCACTTGAAAAATTTCTATTCTATGGCAAATTTCGAAGCAACTTTATGCGTAAATAAACTGTATAAGAAACTAAACAAGTGTAAATTAAAAATTTATAACACCCCCGACAAGTGAAGGTTACAGTAACTAGAAAAAAGCTGATAACTTTCAAACGGCTGAACCAATTTTCTTGGATGATAGCTAAGAACACTCTCGATCAAGCCACCTTTCAAACAAAAAAAACTAAATTAAAATCGGTTCATTCGTTTAGGCGCTACGATGCCACAGACAGATACACAGATACACACGTCAAACTTATAACACCCCTCTTTTTGGGTTGGGGGTTAAAAATTAAAAATTGACAGTGTCATGTCCACACAACTGTATATTTTCAAATGACTTTAGTTGGTGCAAAAAATGTGTTTGTTCTCTTGCCAAGAATAGGTGTGATTCGAAACTAATCCAAACGTCGAAAGTTGGTTAATAAAACTATTATACAAAGTTATAATGGTGTTTTTTATTTTCAGGTCTGCTCTTTTACAAGAACTTGAGAGACGGCGGCATAACAAGTCATGTCACACACATTCAAATTATTAGGTTAACATAGTGATGCCTTATTGAGCTGTGATCTATTAATTAAGTTATTGTACATAAGGAATTTACACATAGGTGTTAATTTTCCTCATAATTTAAAGTGCCTTAAATTATATGAGCATCTGCTGAACAAAAGCAGGCTCGCCCACAATAACAGATATTTTATGCTTAATGCAGATAAGTTTAATTTACCGTTTAGAGGCACAACTCCAAAAAACGCAAAATTTAAAGTAGGCTATTTTATTAGATTTATAACTTGCCTTAAACCATTTCATTAGCCTAAAATCATTAGTTGCACTTTGGCATTAGGCAATATTATGCAAGGGCATTCATTCTGCATACTGTTTTACACCTTCTGGCATTTTGCGTTTCTGGTGTTGTGTGTCTAAATCAACTTTACAGCATAATCATACACCTCACATTATGTAATATAATATTTTACTGACATTGACAATTCTAATTCTTTATTATTTTGTGCATAAATAATTATTATGAACAAGTTTGAACTGAATTATGGATGTTTTTATTTTTGTTATATCAATTTTATGCTGTTAAAGTTATTGTAGTTGATGTATTTAAAATGCTTCCACACCATGTATCTTTTAAACAATGAAATTGATACAAAAATGTTTGACGTCCATGTCTCTAAAAAAACTACATGTTGTAGTTATGCTTAGCATATAAATAATTTGTTTTATTATAATCCTCTACTATTTATCTTAAAATAAACTATTCACTAAGTCCTTCATCTTTAGTTTCATTTTCCTTATTTCTTACTTCTTCTCCATCAACAATTTCATATTCATCTACCTTAGTGAACCCGGATATCCTTACAACTTTGGCATTTTTAATTCCTAATGTATTGGCCCATGCTCGTGCTGTAACAGTAGGTATGTAATAATTTCTTGCAGCAAAGGGATCTATAATAAACACTAAAGATAAAGGGTGAGTAATGAATTTATACCTGGCGACATAGAATGTTCTTCATCAGATTTTAAACCATAATAATGTGCCCAATCCGCTTTTCCTTGGTACATACTATATGCCAATATTCCAAAAGCATTCCATGCCAAAATTGCGTACGCTATGCTTAATCGTCGTTTCCACAAAACCGCAACATCAGGTGGAATTGGTTTAGTTCTACGTCGTATGTATTTATGCCACCATCTATATATCATTTTGTGAAATTAAAGTAAATCTAAATTATATAATTTTGTTGTTTACACTTTACCAAAACATAACCTAAAAGTCGGAACTCGGAAGTTGTTTTTTTTTTTTTTTAATTTATTTTACGGCCCTGGATAACAGTCCTTTAAGGCCTTTCACTCGGAAGTTGTGAACCATAGGAACCATAGATAAAAAACGTCACCATGAAAGTATGAACCAATGAACTGTCAAGTTGACACGAGTTTTTTTTTAAATGGTTTTCCTAGATTTAGGTCATATCTTTCATTAGCCAGACTCTAGTTCCGCCTATGGCTACGTACCAAAAGATCCTTGTCGCATTGTAGTCTATATACATAGAGTAGGAAGTCTATATACTAGCACACACCTAGCACATGATATAGTGCGTAATTTCATCGAATAGTACCTATGGCGTTATGTTGGCTCCCCTGTCTGTTGGGTGGTCATTGGCACCATATTGGCATGAGAAGACGCAGATTTTGTTTATTTTCATTTGATTTTCATTTCATTCATTCAGGAAAATCAAATGAAAATAAACAAAATCTGCGTCTTCTTGCAAATATTGTGCCAACATAGATATGTGTGCCAATGACTTGGACAGACAGGGTAGCCAACATAACGCCATAGGTACTATTCGATGAAACCTCAGATTGAAACGCACTATAGTGATGCACATGAGCCACACTGACAACGTACTTTGTAGGACTTCGTCTGTGTTGGTGTTAGCTGGCGGGCGTGCTCTGCCTTTTTGCAGTGTTTTTTTTTTGTTAAAACTGACTGGAAAGCGCTCTAAAGGGGTGCCGTGCGTATGTCGGCGAGTGCCGGCACAGACGGGGTCCATACTTGTATAGTTTAACTAACTTATTAAAAATAACTAATAACTACAAATTTGACATTGGCTAATCTTTGTAAAGCCAGACGAAAGAGAAAAAAAAAGAAGAGTACTTTGTAAATATAGGAAAGATCTAGTAATGACTAGGTATGCCATCGATTTTGGAACGCCAACTTGATCTAAGGCGCCAACTAGCACAGATATTCTGAGGGTAGTAGGGACTATTTGTTGGTTTGGGTTTAAGGTGGAAGCGACGGGTCTGCCCGCAAAATTCAAATTTTACTTGGTTTTTCGCAATTTGCTAACTAATACGACAACGTAGGCTTGTGGCACTTTAATTGCGGCACAATGGTAGTATCATCCTCACAGGTTTATATAAAAATCTTTACAAGAAAGGGTCCAGTTTAAGAAGTTAGTCCTAGTATCGAATATAACTCATAAACTAGTCGATACTAAAACTAACTTCTTAAACTGAACCCTTTGAAGTCAATAATAATAATTAATTAGTGGCGCACGCTATGGATAGATTTGGACAAGTAATTAATGTTTCTTGATCTCTCTGAGAGTGTTATTCCTTGAATCTAAGATATAGACTAGAACGTAGTGTTTATACATATACTCTTTGATATAGACAAGAAGACGTTTCCGTTGAATTCAAATCAAAACATTGATGTGAGATTTCAATAGCTAAAAGCATTGATTTTGGAAGCAAATCTATTAGGTATATAAATTACCTAGTTCAGAACCAACTTTATTTAGTGAACGCAAACTTATCCGAGCGGAACGCATCGAAAGAAACGAATTTTAGAATTCTGTAGGTAGGTACCTATATGAAATCTCGTACCTCGTACACGTCCCCGTGTCGAATCGTCCGAATTCAAATCTCAGAAAATGGCTTTCTTCTAAAATCAATGGTCCGATTCTTCGACGATCGGAAGTGAGATTTCATATACAGAATTCTAAAATTCGTTTTGTTCGGCTCGGATAAGTGTGTGTTCACCATAACTTTACCATCTACATAAAGCGATGTTTCTGATAATATTCCGCAAGTGCTCGAATATTCCTTGGTCAATGTAAGATTTGTTTGCTAGTTTCCTTAAATCTGATTTTACAGCCACAGAATACTATACTTAATAGTACTAAACGAAGGTATACGTGCTTCAGCTTTGTTCGATTCAGTCGTGGTTAAATACCACAGCCAACTGAGCAGGTAAACACCTACAAATTAGGTAGACACTTACCTAGGTTCTAGTCACTAGGACATGTGTAGCTGTGGTATGATCCCTTCTAAAAACCTGAACAGGTAGGCATCTACAGAGTTTAGGTCTTAAAAAGTCTATATGCAAGGTCTAAAGACACGTTAAAAAATTACATGATTGGCCATCAACCGTACTTTTTTCAAACATAAGTCTATGAATTCAAACCATTTTGATCAATGCCATGTACCTTCTTTCGTGACCAAGGCCGTTTAAATGCGGCAGAAGGTCAATCCAAGGAACCTACCTACGTCGTATAAAGCATCTCTGATAAACAATAACCCGTACCTGGCGGAGGCAGATACTGCAGTACTCGTACACAGCTGAGCGATTTTTCAACGTATCTATTTGTTAAATTCCTTCCATCTGGTCAGCACCGAGGAGCGAGGGTATACGCTTATTACATATTGGGACCTCATGCTACATCTATACTTTATTTGAGAACTAATAGGAAACTTTATAAAAAAAAAAAAATTTAGGCGGGATACTTCAAGTATTCTGTCTCCTTTTTTTCGTGAGGAAAATCCGTCATGGATACCACTGGCCACGGCGGGGGAGTAGGTACAGTGGTTATGTCGGACTGCTACCGACTAAAAACCTCACGAAGTTTCATCGCACCGCCGAGAGTCCGACAACGCCTCGTTACTCCGCCAGCGGATGTCCGCTGCAGCAGACCCACCATTGGGACACTACGTGCCGCCAAACCGCTATCTAGTAAAAAATGATGAAACTAATAATAATCCAGCTACTAATTTTATTTGAAATTCAATCGTTTTGGAGAAATAATAGTTTTTTTAAATTGAGAATTTTCCTAATATGTGTACGTTCAGTTCTGTTATATTACTTTCTTTGCCAAAAGTATCAAAGCCAAGCCGCGAACCTTCATGAAGGTCGAACGCTCATTCGTTTGTTTACTTTCCTTTGGTTAAGTTCTGCTGCATCTACTCGTATACCTAAATGGGGAAATCGGGCAAAAAGTGCGTATTATATTATTATGTTCCTTTATAACTTCCATTGTTAGTGCTTCTTTATCTATAAAAACTAAGTATTTTCGATTAATAATTATTTTATTTATTGATTTGCAGAACTAAATCAGACCGTATTAATGCGCTTAGAAAACAATACGACGCATTTCTTGATGAAGACAAAAAGCGTAAAGACAGAAATGAGTTCATTTTAGGCTGCCTTGAAAAAATGCGTTTATACACCCCTGCTGTGATACCAGTTCACCATAATTTGGTAAGGTAACATAAAATCATCCATATTTATGTTACAAACGCGAAAGTGTGGGTCTGTCGGTCTGCTAGCTTTTCACGGGTCATCAGTTAAACTGTTTTAACAAAATTTTATACAGCGATAGCTTGCCACTGATATAGGCTACTTTGCCCGGAAAAACAAGAGTTCTCCCGGGTTTTTCAACAACCTAAATTCACGCGGGCAAAGCCGCCGTTTCATCCATCATCTAGTTTAACATAACATAAAATTTTACAGAAATGGTGCTTAACATTATTTATTTATTTTTAGGGAAGTCCACAAATAGGAAAATATCATTTTGTAACCCAAGAGCGACCAGAATATCTAAGAAAAATAAGATTTGATGATAATTTAATACTACGCTCAAGACCAACAGATGTTTTAGCAGATTGTGTTGTAAAAGATGAACAAAAAATATTACAAGAAATAAGTAAAAAATATATACTTATTCCAAAACTTCGACCTACTAACGAAAATAGTGTAACTTATTATAATCCATCGAGCGTAAGTAATGATACTGATTGGAGAAATAAATATAATATTTTAGATGAGCTTAAGAAAGTTGAAAAGGAAGGATCATCAGAGGTTTCAAAGGATACAGATATAACACACGAAACTTTCAATAATCGAGAAAACATTGACTTTGAATCTATGATAGCTACACCAGAAAACGGAAAAGAACAAAAACTCGACATCAACAAAGATCCAATTTATGATAGACAGGAAAATAATGAGAAAGGGCCAGTCACTGAATTACAAACTAATAATACTAAAAGTTATTCTGATTATAATATTGAGTGCAAAAATCCTTTGGAAGACGAGCAAAATATAATTCCTACCAAAGTGAAAAACGCTGAAAATAAAGTTGGTTCACCAGGATTGATTTCTATAAACCAAGAACAAACTTTTTCTGATACAAATAAGGTCAGCAATGAATTTTATCCAAGTGGAAATGTAGTCGACGTTAAACTAAGAAATGAAAATAAGAACGTTGAAAAGTTGAACAATAATCAAGTTCAAAATGTTCAACAAATAGAAATGAAAGTAAACAACATGGTACCAACAAATAGAGATCATATAAGCGCGAAAGTAAATAATATGAAAAATGAAGCATTTGCTCAAAACAATACAGTCAAGCTAAGCAATGCCGAAACTGTCGATAGTAATACTACGGTGCCATTCATTGAGAAAGAAAATATTGATTTGAGTTTGAAAACCGTTGAAACAGTTGCGCATCCTGAGGAAAGTATTGAAAATCTAGAATCTTATGCTATTACTGGTCAAAATGAACCTGTTTCAGAAAATATTCAGCAACAGGAATATGAATCCAATAACGAGAGAACAATTGTAAGTGACGCTATCCCTTCACAAATAGATGAATTTGAAGCTGAACAAAAAGGAATGTTCTATGCAGAAGAAACTGGATACAATCAAAATGTTGATACTACGGGATATAATGCACAAAATGAAGAATATACAAATGAACAATATTCTTACTATAATGAACCTCAACAAGAACAACCTTACTATGCAGAAATCAATGAACACGAAGAGTCGACGGAACGTTATGATCCCAATTACGAACAACAATATGTTGGGAATTATGAAGAAAATGTCAATGTTGCTCAGTATGAGAACCAGCAATATGCAGCAGATAGTTATGAAAATCAGCAAGAGGTAATGAACGTTAATTACGAACAACAGCCAGACCAGCAAGAAATGACAAATGGAAATTATTATGACCAACAGCCAGGCCAACAAGATCTAACTAATTTAAATTATGAACAACAGCCAGTTCAGCAAGACCTAACTAATGTAAATTATGAGCAACAGCTAGGTCAGCAAGATCTAACTAATGTAAATTATGAGCAACAGCTAGGTCAGCAAGATCTAACTAATGTAAATTATGAGCAACAGCTAGGTCAGCAAGATCTAACTAATGTAAATTATGAGCAACAGCTAGGTCAGCACGATCTAACTAATGTAAATTATGAGCAACAGCTAGGTCAGCAAGATCTAACTAATGTAAATTATGAGCAACAGCTAGGTCAGCAAGATTTAACTAATGTAAATTATGAACAACAGCCAGTTCAGCAAGACCTATCTAATGTAAATTATGATCAACAGCTAGGCCAACAAGACCAAACTAATGTAAACTATGAGCAAGTGCCAGGTCAGCAAGATCTAACTAATGTAAATTATGAACAACAGCCAGTTAATTATGACTACGGACACTCTACACATCTTGACAATCCTGATCAAAGCCAAATTGAAAATATAAATACTTATGATAGCCAAGCCAGTGAACTTGTGAACTATGAAACTCAACAATATAATGAAGTAGGTGAGGTTGAACATCCTACAATTCCAGACCAGAATGTATATGAAAGTCAACAAGACTATGTACAAATGCGTACTGAACAAGAAGCAATACAAAACATGGAACAACAACTTGATGGGGAAGGTTATACAGAAATTCAAAATACATATCCAAGTGAGCAAGCTGCTGCTGTAGAAAATATTAGTGATATAGAACCAAATATTAAAGTAACTTAAACAGTAAACAAAACAAACTCATTACATTTACCTGAATAGTAATTTAATTTTAATTTTATTACAACTTAGATATTAGATATATTTTATTATTGTTACGATAAATTGATATGAATTGTTTTATGTTTCGAACTCGTTAATAATAATCATTTAATGTGCCATCAATAAATTATAAACAAAGTTCACATCATCAACTTTTATTGAATCTATATGATTTAAAATATAAGAAATCTACTCATAAGTAAATTATTTATTATATACTACTTAAGTAATGGTAGGCTTTCTAGAACAGACGCTTGTTCAGGAACTAGTGCTTCCTTTGGTTCTTTCCAATGGTACGGCACCCAAGGCAGCCTCTCTAAACCTGTAGCCCAGTGATGAATTCTACATCTCACATTAACTTCTTCTTTATTATTTACCTGAAACATTGAAGTAAATATTTATAACTAGCTGATGCCCACGACTTCGTCCGCGTGAATTTACGTTTTTCAAAATCCCGCGGGATCTCTTTGATTTTCCGGGATTAAAAGTAGCCGATGTGTTAATCCAGGGTATGATCTATCTCCATTCCAAATTTCTTCCAAATCCGTTCAGCCGTTTTTGCGTGATTAAGTAACAAACATCCAAACATCCACACTTTCACATCTATACTAATAAATAAAATTGGAGTGTCTGTCTGTAATTTCGAAATAACTACCTCATATTAAGCTCATATGGTTATTTGAACGATACCATAACTGAATCACACGTTTTTAAAATTTTTGTCTGTCTGTCTGTCTGTCTGTCTGTCTGTCTGTCTGTCTGTTTGAAAAGGCTAATCTTTGGAACGGCTGAACCGATTTTGACGGGACTTTCACAGGCAAGTAGAGGATTGACCAGGGCGTAAAATAGGCTACTTTTTTAACCGACTTTTAAAAAGGGAGTTGTGTTTTTCTACCTATGTACACCGAAATCTCCGAGATTTCTGAACCGATTTGCGTCATTTCTTTTTTAATCGATAGAGGAACTTTGCGACATTGTTTCATAAAAAATTTGGAGTCCAACTCCTCAATCCTGATGCTGCAGGGGATCTGACCAATCCACGCGGGCGAAGCTGCGGGCATCAGCTAGTTTATAATATATTAAGGAGGATTGGGATAATAGATCACTGTTTTGAGCAGCATTAGTTACAGGTATGGTAGAAGCTCTTGACGGTTCAAAAGTACTTGTTAGAGTCTAATTCAATAATATTTAGAATTTGAATTTGTATATGATCTTTCTCACGACCCATCTGTTAAACTGATTCTGACGATATTTGATACAGACGTTGAGCTTGCGTCCAGGGAAAGGTCACTTTATCCCGGAAAATCAAAGTTTCCACAGGATTTTTAAATAACCTAAATTTATAAATAAATAGAATTTTTATGATAGTGTTTTTACCTACACTTCTAAATAATTTTAAATACATATCAAAGATCTGTCCTGCTGGTTTCACAATTTTTGATATGTAATGAAAATTAATTAGAATTAAATAGATGTTTATTTAAAGTAACAACAACTCATACAGTCACTCGCACTGTTTTTATGAAATAGATTGATAAAATTTTTGAGTGTAATTTATTAACATACTTTAACAGTGACAGCAAATTCCTTTTCCTGTAGGGAAAGGTCTGGTCCTTTAATTGTGACTGGAGGCATGGTTATTGCATGTTCGGGTACAACAAAACCAGCTTTTCTGAAAGATACTCTAACATGCCAAGGTTCCAGAGTCCACGGTTGTGTCTTGCTCATTGTTATTTGTAATACTAATCGTGACAAGCAACCCAATGTCTGGAAATATAACAAGAATCTTTCAATAGGTTACTTTGTCAAATAATACACCAAAACGCTTTATTAATTTCTAAAATATTTGTTTGTTCAACTCTATAATTATTATTCTTTTTAAATGCAATAAAATAAAAAATTGGTCAAGTGCGAGTTGGACTCGCACACGAAGGGTTCTGCAACATTTTACAAGAAATAACTCGTTATTTTTAATTTTTAAAACCTTTGAATACAAATAAAATAAATAAATCATTGTCCATGCTCAGAGATAGCTTGCTTTCAGGGGCATCCCAGAGATGGACATAGACTAACCTACTACCAGACCTACCCAGATTGAAGGGTTCCACAAGGATTTAAAAACCTCAATTCATACAAACAAAGAAACAGGGCATCATCTACAAATTATTATTTATATTTCATACACAACTAATATTTCCCTAATTTGGCTGGTTGAAATGATGATGATGGTGTAGTTTTGATGTAATCTTTTCTAGGAATCTAAAATAATAGCGACCATGCTATAATATAGCTAGCGAATATGCTATAATTTTTTGAAAATAAAATATGGCCTATGTCACTCAGGAATAATGTAGCTTTCTACTGGTGAAAGACATTTCAAAATTGATTCAGTAGTTCCAGAGATTACCCACCTCTACATACAAACTTTTCTTCTTTATAATATTAGCATTTAGATAGAGTTAAATTACATAATAACAATCTTAAAGATAAGTAAAACAAATACATATATTATACCCTTTGAACATATGGGGAACTATATTCAGACTCAATTTTAGGTTTCTTTTCATCTACTTTGTGTTTAGCCAAGTTCTCAGGGCTTGCATACATTGCTAAGCCAGGCATGAGGAAATCTCTGTAGGCAATTGTTGGACGTAGAGTCAAGACATCCCCAGCATTGCCAACACCTAAAAAATTAATTGTTATTAACATAATTTCATTTCCACTGTAGTATTTCTCTTTAATTTAATGGTTGTAAAATTGTTTAGCTTACCATCCACAAATTGGCTTAAAATTACTTTTACATCAGGTTGTTTTGTAACATTAGTGTCTTCAACTAAGTCATACACAAAGTGTCTTGCTCTTAATTTGGATGGCTTGCCACCTTTCTTGTGCAGTGGTGGAGGCCATTTTCTCTTTAGTATAAATGTATTCTGCAATGGAAATTAAACAGATTAATCAATATGAAAAATGAATAAAATTTTATAATGTATGGAACAGTCTCGCCGTATATTTTTATTTAATGATAAATTTTTAATATATAATGTAAGTAAAGTAATAAGAATCTATATTTTTTATGTAGTTTTTATACTTACCCTAGTTTGTTGGTAAAGTAAATTAGGACCCGCAACGATGACTTTATTCAAAGGTAAACGAAAGCTGAACATGCTGGTTTGAATTCACAAAAATAACATGAATTGTAAGATTCAAAAGGAATAAAATATTTAATTTTTAGTTTTATTTTAATGTTTACGAATTAGGTTATTTTTTTGCTG
Source organism: Maniola jurtina (assembly GCF_905333055.1). Classification (NCBI taxonomy): domain Eukaryota; kingdom Metazoa; phylum Arthropoda; class Insecta; order Lepidoptera; family Nymphalidae; genus Maniola; species Maniola jurtina. The sequence goes on along the minus strand of NC_060047.1, from coordinate 7,893,421 downwards.
CAAATTACAAACGTCAGAACTCAGAATCAACCATCCAAAGAATATATATAAACACTACGTTCTACGTTCAGGAAAATCAAATGAAAATAAACAAAATCAATGACTTGGACAGACAGGGGAGCCAACATAACGCCATAGGTACTATTCGATGAAACGCACTATAGTGATTACATACTCTTTGATGGCAAGAACTAGGAAGCAAGCAAACGACGCAAGCGAACACAGACCAAAGAGTATGTAATCACTACGTCTATAAAGCGAAGCTCGGTGAAGGAAGCGAAAAGTATTCAAGAGCTCAAATATCTGATTCATTTGATTCAATTCTGTTAAATTATCACACTAGCTTGAAGTTAATCTGGAGTTCTGCGTTACCTCGATTGTAGCTTCTCTTTAGCTACAAACAAAACATGGATGATGAAGCTAGTTCTGATTTACAGGTAGGTATTTTAAGAGGTTATAGAAGTTTTCATTGCGCATTTCGGCCATAAATATAATATTTACGTTGTTTTAGAAGTGTTTATCAGAGGGGCCGATGGATACTGATGAAGGACCATTGATTAACGAAAATTCGAATGGATTGTCTCATCTGTTGACGGACGGTGAATTTAATAGTGTTGACGCTGCGGTTGACGAGTCGTCTACATCGAACCAAGCTTTCCTTAACGCAGTGGAACTGTCTACTGGCAGTGTCGGTGACTACTTAGACAACAATACTGAAGGGTTCAATACCGATTCCTTTGACGTTGGCGACAATGCCGTCAACTTTCCCAGTGACTCGTTGAACAACGTGCTGTCCGACGGAGATTCACGTTTAAGTGCCACATACAGAATGAATGAAGTGGATCTAGAAATCCCAGAGACACAGAAGATTGATGCAGAAGTTGGAAGCGAGCAAGAAAATACCACAGAAGCTGCAAGTGATACGGCAGATATGTTAAAGCAAAATAATGGGAGTGCTGAGATTGCTCAGGAAAACAGTGAGGATGCAATAAATGAAGACATTATTGAGAAAACAGGTGTTGCGGAAAGTGAAGATGCACAGGTAAAAAATATTTAACTTCAAAACGTAACCTTAGCAATTATGAGAGCTGAATGAATCTTTTAATTATTTTTTACTGATAGTTATTAAATTACTTGTTGTCTCAAAATATTTGAAAACAGCAATTATTCAAATTATTGCTGAGTTTTGAACCATTTACAATAACATTGTTTACAATGATGTACTTAGTTTATAATGTCCCAAAGCTTGAGTCCTGACTGTTTGCAGGATAAATTTTGCACTGGTTGTTACAACTGCTGGCTTTTGCAATCTTATAATGATTGTGGTTCCTTTGGTGTTGTTATAACAGATTTTTACTATATTTTACAATTACTAATGAGTAATTGTTTATAGGCAATAGATGAAGAAGAAGCAGTTCTTGATAAAGATGAAACACAAGATAATGACGAGAATAGCACTAGTGAGAATAATGACACCAAACCTGATAATACTGCAACAGATGAGAAAAGTGCAAATGATGAGGAACTTGAGTTGCAAAAAAGTACACTCAATGAAAATACAGAAGGTAAAGAAAATACAGAAGTCAGTGAAAATGCTGAAGACAAAAATATTGCTGCAGAAAAAGAAACTTCAGAAGTCAGAGACAATACAGAAGTTAGTAAAATGGAAGAAAACATTGATTCAGAAGTCAAGACAAATACTGAGAAAAAGGTGAAGCAACCTGAAAAGATGGAAACTGATGACAAGTCTGAAGAAGTTGAGAAAAAAGAGGTACATATTATGATCTGTTGCTAGGAGGCCAACAAGAGAGAACTTGCATGAATATGGGTTTTAGTCTCCTTCTGAGATTATTGCGTATTTTTGGTGTTAGATCATGAGCTGGATAATTAGATGTTGTGATAGCAATCACACTCTAATTAAAAAAAATTCCTTAAGTTTTTTTTAGATTAAAACTCTCGGATACCCTCTATGCTTTGTGATTTGTATCCTTCACATAGGTTTTGGGACATGATATATTATGTAGATAGCGATTGTTAAGCAACATTTATGCAATTTGGTAACTGAATGGGTGACCGACTTTGCAATTAAGAATTTGAGCTTTTCTTTGTCTCTAAGCACATTAAGCCATAAGTCCTGGTTATTATCACTAAAATTTGATAATAGCTGTGAAAACCTAGAGAAAATCTTGTTCTTATAGTCAATTTATATCTCAAAAAACTTCCATTATGTGATTAAGACCCTTTCCGCTCACAACCCTCAGTAATAACACAAAGACATTGCTGAACTGCTACAAATAATTTGTAATTAGTAATTATCTCATTAATTAAACTTGCAAAGGTTGGTGGGGCTGAAGAAACAGAAGTGGTATCTGAAGATGAGTTGCCTGCAGTACAAAAGCCAAGTGTGAAGGATGCTGAGAATGTCTCTGACGATGAGCTACCCGGCCCCAAACCTGCTGAACTACCAGCTGATACTGAGGTTAACTAAAACTACTATTTATTACTAAAATACTGATACTTGTTATTTATAAAGAATACCTTGACTAACAAGACTGTTGAGAGAGAAATCTGATAGATTATTTATCAGTAATAATTTAATAATACCCTAATAATTTAATTTAATAATAGACTGCGTTTAAGCAAACGTAGTGTGGGACAGCCTCCAGCACGCTGGACCGACGATATAAAGCGGCTGGCGGGAAGTGGCTGGATGAGGAAGGCTGAGGACCGGGTGTGGTGGCGCTCTATAGGGTAGGCCTATGTCCTACAGTGGACCTCCACAGGCTGATGATAATGATGATGATGATTAATTTAATAATATGTAAAACACAAAATAGTGTGTGCGTGTGTATGTGTGTGTTCAATATCCGCGTGCGGCTAGCGTTAGTGTGTTAGCCGACTTGTGTAGGATTTGGTACCACCATAAGATCCTGCTGTAAAATGTAAACAAAGTTTTTGAATGTTGGCTGCTGAACATGTTGAGGTCACACCATGACACCGCAAATAGGCATCTTCTAGGCAAACGCAATCCAACCTAGCTTAGCTCCAAACCTCTAATTACTTTTTATTAAGCGTGATTGTCGTCAAGCGTGAGCCTGATCTCGTAATAAAAAGAGTAATACAAAAAAATATTGTACATACATCTCATAATACAAAAAAGTTATTGTAAACTGGGGGCTTTTACAAAACATTACATATTTTGTAGGTTGTGTCAGAAGATGAATTGCCAGCATCTAAAAAAGAGTCTCGAAAACGAAAACCAAATGAAGCGAGAGATGGCTATGATCCCGGGTCACCAACATCTGAGAGTGAATCTGCTGGCAAGAAACAAGCAGTTGCTAAGGTAAATCAATTTTAATATTTTCAATAGTATTTAACACATTTTTTGTCTTGTCTGTCTGTCTGTCTGTTTGAACCGGCTAATATTCGGAACGGCTAGACCTATTTTGATGGGACTTTCACAGACAAGTAGAGGATTAGCCAAGGACATAGGCTACTTTTTTAACTGACTTTCAAAAATGGAGGAGATGTATTATTTCAATTTGATATAACTCGAGGTTGTATGTGAGTGGAGTGGACCAATCAATCGCGGCATCGATCTTTTGAGCATTGTGTCTGTTATGGCCCTTAATTGACATGGCTGTGGCTTTTTCTTCAATTTATAGCAAGCAAACAACTTCTTCGTTGCCTTAATATATTAAGTGGTATTTTATTTAACTGTATACATACTTTTCTGTAATGTGAATTAATTTTCTAATCTAGACTATCGCATTAAGGACACTGAGACATTTTCATACGGTAAGGTAACTATTAACGACTTTATGCATTTTAGGCTTTGTTTAGGCGGAAAAGCGGCATTGTGTCAACGGCGAATAAATTTACGACATAAGTCTAAATCACAGAATTTCATCTGGTATGATTTAAGCTAGTATTATCTTGTTGGATTGCTCAACAATTTTTCTTTTAACAGAATGGTGAAAGCAAGCCAGTGCCGGCCGAAAAGCGATCATCAGTGGATGACAAACCTAAAAAGAAAACGCTTCCAGAGCTGGACAAGTACTGGAAAGTTGTCAATGACGATCCAACAGATTTCACTGGATGGACTTATTTACTGCAGTATGTCGACCAAGAGGTAAGAATTAACAAAATCTATGTAATTGTCTGTTTTATTTAGTTTTAGTCCACCAATGATTTTAAGTTTTAACACGTTTTTTTTTAAATTTAAAAAATGAGCATTGAACTACCACCCATGAACATTCACAGCACCATAGGAACTTAATAATTATAATAATTAAATATTATAAATTAAATATTATGTGTAGTCGTTTTTCAGTATTAGTAAAATTAGTCCATTCAAGTTAAAGTTGTTTATCCAGCAGGTCTTTATATAAAAATTCAGTTTCTGTACGTTTGTGTCAGCAAAACTCGAAAAGCTGTCATTGGATTTATTTGAAATTTGGACACAACTTGCATTTCTATATGAGATAGTTTTTTATACTTTTAGTTTTACAATCAGTGCTATGTGCTATTCCTGAAAGCATATCTTGAGTTCCACTACACTAATTTTGATTAAATGCTATCAAGTTTATATCAAAGGTATTTTATGAGCTCTCACAAAAATAATAAATGCGATGATGAAAATATACGCTAATCTTATTGCTTTGTGAAGCAATGGGAACTGAAGTTGATGACGATTGGCAAGGGCCAACTGACGCGAGCCAGTGGCTAGCGAGTAGGGCTGCCGAGCAAAACGGAAATGATAGATAGCGGCGTCTCGTTCTCGGCAGAGCGACGTGGAGGCGGCGCGCGAAGCCTACGACGCGTTCCTGTCGCACTACCCGTACTGCTACGGCTACTGGCGCAAGTACGCCGACTACGAGAAACGTAAAGGAAGTAAAAAGAAGTGCCTCGAGGTGAGTACCCCCCATTTCGCAATAATGATATTCTGTTCAAGTTATGGTGAGTCAAATAAGGAATATACTTGATGAGATTCATGATCAATGTGTCAAACACTTGGATTTTGAATTGTTTTAGTCCTAACCGGTATTTTGCAATTGTTTTTTTTCCCAACAGCGCTTCGAGGCCCGTCATGTCCGTAAGGCAAAGCCGTCGATTCGCACCGGAGAGTATAAACGCCGCGTAGATATCTCTCTAGTGGTTCATTGCTTGTGGTGTATTTATTTACTATCCAGTGCATATGTTTACTATGATTTGTTCACGCGTGATTTATATTGTAATATGATATTTAGTTATTACTTAAGTGCGTACTTTGTGAATGTTGGAATTATTTAAGAGAGTTATTGTAAAAACGAATCCATACTAGCATGGAGGCTGCGGCGAAACATCTGAAGGGCGGCGCCGGCGCGACGGACCTCTGCATAACAGGTGTACACCGATAACCTTTTATACGCGGTGAGGGCGGGCGGTCCGCGTGCCACGACGACCGCCCGCCCGCAGCACTGCCACAGTACCGCCACGCGCAAGCTACGGCCCGTATCGGCAGCCAGCCCAGCTTGCACGTCACTCAGCTGCGCGGATACACCGGCGTAACTTGCTAACGTGGTAATACTGTACTTGAAACATGATATACAATGCTATTCAATATTCCCTTGCTTCGTGGCGTCGCCGCGCGACGCTCGCCTCCCGTGGAGCAAAGCTGATGATGCGCATGTTTCAGGTGTTGGAAAGAGGACTCAAAGCTATCCCCCTATCGGTGGACCTTTGGATACATTATCTCAATCACGTTAAGTCCACGAAAACTGATGACCATGCCTTCATCAGATCCCAGTATGAGAGGGCAATAGGTGAGAAATTGCATGTTTACCTCATTGTCACACAAAGTATATCTCAGTTGTTTGTTTTGTATATTATTTTGTAAACTTCTTTACAATATAAATATAGATTGATTGATGTTAATATAACCTCTTGCAGAGGCTTGCGGGCTGGAGTTCCGCTCGGACCGGCTGTGGGAGTCGTACATCAAGTGGGAGGCGGAGAACGGCTCGGCGCTGCACGTCACCAACATCTACGACCGCCTGCTGGCCACGCCCACCCTGGGGTACACCTCACACTTTGACAAGTAAGAGAATATCTTCTGTACTTATAGGTATATAAAAAGACAAGCATATCCCACCTTTATTTTTGTTGTACCGTTTCTTCTTGCTTTTCCACCTCTCCAACAGCCAAAAGTCACTGGTAGAAATCTGATAGAGATAAGTGCTTCTTTTTTTCAATTTTTTGGTACAAATAAATTCGCAGGGGTTAGGAACTCGAAATTTTGATAATAATAGGTTCATTTTATGACATTAAAACACTCACTAAGAAAGGATTTTTGAAATTCCATTCATATGGCTATTAAATAAAAGTTCATATGGGTATTAATTAAAGTGCTTATAAACGTCCATCATTTTCAAGTTCTATTGACGCAAATGGTATTTGGGCTTAATTTTTAATTGAAGAAAATTTAGATCTAGGAAATTAGGATTGAATAATTCAAAAATGTTGATTTTACACTGTGTGAACTGTGTCTGTGTCAATGTTGAAATGAAAATGAGATGAAATCTGATACATATCAGATTTCAGATCAGATGGAAAAATACACACGGATGGAGTGTGCAAGCATTTACACAAGTAATATTGTGGTAAATTCGGTCTGTGAACGATGCTTCAAATTGGAGATATTTCGGCTTCGAAAAATGAAATTCGGATCTAGTGAGCAACCCTTCATACAAAATATAGTAACTACTGCTATTTCGGATCGAGAATTCTTGGATACGGATTGCGAGTTGACAGTATTTTTAACCGAGTTTCGAAAAGCAGGTGGTTCTCAATTCGGCCCGTATATATGTATTTTTTCCTTTTTACGTGAGCAAACACTTGTGTGCGTGCGTTTTATTTATTTTTCTTACAGTTTCCAAGAGCACGTGATGTCGGAGCCGGTGTCGGGCGTGGTGGGGCGCGCGGAGCTGGTGCGCCTGCGCGAGGAGGTGCGCGACACGGCGCCCGCGCAGCCGCCGCTCGACCTGCCGCCCGGCGAGGACGAACCACTGGATCATATTGTGAGCTCTTCTTCTTTGTCCTGGGTTATGCTTCGATCCCACTACTCTGATTCAGCTAATTATTTATTCGCGATATTCCAAATTGTGTGGCTGGCGGCAATCGTATCGTTCCGCATATTTACGCTAGCTCGAATGGTTGGCATAAATGTAATTTTCTTTAAAAATCTCTCCTTAAAATAGTTCTTTAAAGAACTCTTTGTTTTCCGTGATATATCCAGTACATCGCAGGGACAATGGTCTATTTGCTGTCACCAGAGAGAACTTCAGGAAGATGTTGCTTGGAATATAACGCAAGCTTCTCGTTGAGTAGAGCTATGTTCGCTGCATTTACGAGGGGTGGCTGAAAAGTTCTGAGCCTAAGGCACTTGCATTCGTGCTAATTACTCATCCGGCGGGTCACTAGTTGAGCGACATCTACCCACTATATAAGAAAAGTTTCATGTCATTAGCTTCATTAAGCTTTGAGTAATTGAACCGTGAACATCAACATGTCTGAGTCATCGCTGCAGTTAACGAAATTGGAACATCGCGCCGTCATAAAATTCCTCGTAAAAAAGGGGAAAACAGCAAAAGAAATTTTTGAAGAAATGTCTAGTGTATACGGAGAATCTGGACCGTCGTCAGCCACGGTTAAACGATGGACACGCCTATTCCAACAAGGCCGAGAGACTCTGGAAGACGACCCCCGCTCGGGCCGGCCGAACACCGCAGTCACTGATGAAAACATCGAAAAAGTAAAAAAAATTGTACTGGACGATCGGCGAGTAAAATTGTGGCAGATAGCAGAAGAGCTGAGCATCAGTAAGGAACGAGTTGGAGACATTATGCATAATCATTTGCATATGAATAAAGTCAGTGCGCGTTGGGTGCCTAAAATGCTCACGCCACTGGACAAGCAGCGACGAGTTGAAACTTCCGAAGAATTTATAGACCTGTGCAAGGACAATTTGGAGGAAATTTGCACTCGTATTGTCACCGTTGATGAAACGTGGATCCGACAATATGACCCGGAGTCGAAACAAGAGTCAATGCAATGGATAGAGAAGGGGGAAAAGCCGCCGAAGAAGTTCAAGGTGGAAAAATCGGCTTCCAAACTCATGGCCACCATTTTTTGGGATTGCGAAGGAGTTTTACTCATAGATTACCTCCAAAAAAAAACTACGATGAATGCAGAGTATTATGCAGGGCTTTTGAAAAAAGTTCGCGAAGCCATTGTTGAAAAAAGAAGAGGCAAAATCAGCAAAGGAATTTTGTTTCTGCAAGACAATGCGCCGGTTCACACAGCGCGCATTGCGAGGCAAGCCTTGCGAGAAACTGGATTCGATGAAGTGAACCACCCTCCCTATAGTCCAGATCTGGCCCCTAGCGACTATTTTCTATTTAAAAATTTGAAAAAGGACCTTCGGGGACGAAGATTTGGAGATGATGAAGAGATGAAGGCGGCCGTAAATGAACATTTTCAAGCTAAAGACGCGGCTTATTTTTTTTCAGGGATACAAGCCCTCTATAAAAGATGTCAAAAGTGCATTGAAGTCCATGGGGACTATATTGAAAAATAAATTTTATTTAGATTTTTATCTAGACTTTTAATGCCCTAGGCTCAGAACTTTTCAGCCACCCCTCGTAAACAGCATATATGCCGGTGTCAACATGCTATTTTCCAGGACAAAAAAAGCTCTTATTCCGTCCTCGGGATATAAATTTCGTCAAAATCCGTTAAAATGGCCCGTGAAAAGCTAGCAGACAGACTGGCAGACACATGCCTTTGCATTTATAATATTAGTATGGATAATGAATCACACACGATTTTTATTCACAGGCTTCAGAAGAAGAAGCGCAGTCAATCAAAGAACGCATCATAGCAGCTCGCAGGAAAGTGCACAAGGCGACTGGCGAGGAAGTCGCCGCGCGGTGGACTTACGAAGAAGGGGTGAGATACTGATTTTAATAAACTATCTGATCCTTGAACGTTAGCTTTTGAGTTTTCTCGTCACCTTAGCCTGGCTAAGTCACAACAATCTCGTAAATAAAATAAATCGGTCAAGAGTGAGTCGCACTCGCACACGATGGGTTCCGTACTATCGCACAAGATATACCTAACACTTTCATGTAGAACACTGCAAATTTAACGGACTGTGCCATCTATATTTGAATTAGAAAAATCAATTATTTCGTGAACACATTTAATTTTTTTTTGTGATATAAGCTCAAATTCACGGTTTTCGGATTTTTCCCTTTACTTGTGCTTAAGGACCTAGGTCTTTCATGATTCTAGGTCAACGGGAAGTACCCTATAGGTTTTGATTCCTTTGACGGATCTTGACAGATACAACAGCCAGGCAATGAAGTTATCCTATAAGTGTTCCTTTTTCCTTTCGAGGTATGGAACCTTAAGAATCTGTTAAGACGTGCAAATAGATTGTATCTGAACGCAAAAATAATATTTTATTTTTTTCTGCTTAGATTAAACGGCCCTACTTTCACGTGAAGCCGCTGGAGCGCTGCCAGCTGAAGAACTGGAAGGCTTACTTGGAGTGGGAGAAACAACATGGTTCATTGAAGCGCGCTCTAGTGCTGCACGAGCGGTGCCTCATTGCCTGCGCGCTTTACGAGGAATTCTGGATGCGGGTGAGAGACACACTCATACTCACATATTATACCATGTATAAAAGTTTTTTATTCACTACTAGCTGATACCCGCGACTTCGTTCGCGTGGATGTAGGTTTTTTAAAATTCCCATGGGAACTCTTTGATTTTCCGGGATAAAAAGTAGCCTATGTGCTAATCCAGGGTATAATCTATCTCCATTCTAAATTTCAGCCCAATCCGTCCAGTAGTTTTTGCGTGAAGGAGTAACAAACATACACACACACACACACACACACATACAAACTTTCTCCTTTATAATATTAGTGTGATGTAATACCTTATTCACTAAATAATGCAATTTTATCTGATACACAGCTGATAAAGTTCCTCGAGGAGCGTTCAGCCACCAACCCGGAGCTGGTGGCAATAGAAAGGGAGGTGTTGGAGCGAGCTTGCACGGTGCACCACCTCGACAAGCCGGAATTACATTTGCACTGGGCGCACTTCGAGGAGGCGCAGGGCAACCTGTCCAAGGCGGCGGACATACTCGACCGCATCGAGAAGACGTGTCCGCACCTCGTGCAGATACAGTACAGGTATGTTAGGCCTCCTCCGACCCTTATTGGGGTTCGGTACCCAAAGGGTAGCAACGGGACCCTACTACTAAGACTCTCGTGTACGTCCGTCCGTCCGTCCGTCTGTCTACCTGCCAGCGAGCTGTGTCTCGTGAACTATAATAGATAGAGCCCTGTAATTTTTACAGAATGTGTTTTGCCGCCGTTAACATTAAAAATATCATACTAAAAATTTCAAAATTGCCCCCATAAATCTAAAAAAAAAAAGTTAAAAGTGTTACTTTTTATATGATGGTATGGAACCCTTCCTGTGCGAGACCGGCTCGCACTTGACTGATTTATAGTAACTACTCATTTATAGCGGCCAATAGTTATTTTGTGACCATAACATCATCGATACTTGTGATGTGAAGTGATGATTTCATACATGTGGCAACTGATTTTTATGGATGTAACACATTGGTGTTCTCCAATTTTTACAGACGGATTAATCTCGAACGTCGTCGGGGAGACTACGAAAAGTGCATCCAGTTATACGAGAATTACATATCCACCGCTAAGAGCAAGGCTGTCGCGTCCGCGCTCGCGGTCAAGTACGCGCGCTTCCTGTTCCACGTGAAGCAGGACCCGCCCGCGGCGAGGAAGGCCCTCGACGATGCCATCACTAAAGACCCTCTCAACTCGCGGCTGCATATGCAGCGGCTCGACTTGGCCCTGCATACGCCTGGCACGCCATACGAACAGCTGGAAGGTAAATATCCAACCGAAAAAGCAAAATATTGTAATTAGGTATTTGTTTTTAACTTCACCCTCTCCCTTTTACCGCGGATTTGAAAACCCTCGTATTTTGTAATCATGTTCTAGTTTTACAATAATAACGCGCTTCAATGTAACCACAATCTAGTGACATCGGTGCGCGCTATTGTATAAACAGCACTTTTTTCTCTCTCGTCTGGCTTTACACTGATTAGCCAATGTCAAGTTTGTAGTTATTTACAAGTTAGGGAAACTATATGTATAAGTATGGACGGCGTCTGTGCCGGCGCCCGCCGACACACACGCGGCACCCCTTTAGAGCACTTCCCAGTCAGTTCCACCACCAAAAAACACCAGCAGAACACAAAAACCGGCCACTTCCAACAAAAAAAACACTCCAAAACACGCGCACAACGCGCACCAGCAAACACCACCACAGACGAAGCCCAAAATAGCACTTAAATAGCATGTTGATTTACCTATGGATGGTAAAGATTTGCTAAAAATCGGCGATTCGATTTACTGGTATTACAGCGCGTTAAAACAAGTTGTCTAATCTTAACACATTAGAATATTTTTAATGTTCAAACTATCGTGAGTTATTATCATATCGACTAAATACATGAGTATAGCTGGGTATATACTAAAGTTATACATTAGAATATGATGTGGGTGTGTCGCAGAGCTGGTGATGAGCTACGAGCGGCAGGAGGGCGCGGAGGCGGAGACGAGCGCTGCCATGGCGTGGCGGCGCCGCGAGCTGGCGGACGAGCTGGGCAGCGCGGCGGCCGCGCGCGCCGCGCACCTGCACGCGCGCGCGCTGCACAAGCACCTGCGCAAGCGCGCGCGCGCCGCCAAGCACGACGCGCCGCCGCACCACGCGTGAGTGCAGCTTACTTCATTTCCATTTTGACTTGCTTATTTTATACTAGAGGTCCGCCCCCGACTACGCCCGGGTTAATACATACTATATACATATATAGCCTATGTCCATATGGAATAATGTACCTTTTAAACGGTCAAAGAATTTTCCAAATAGGTGCAGTAGCTTCGGAGATTATCCTCCACAACACAAACTTACAAAATGCGCACCCCTTTTTTATAATAAATTATTAATACATACATAATGGTTGATGAGCTCTGGCCCGCGCGCGCTGCTCGAGAACAACGTGCGGTGTATCTTGTGTGGTGGTGTATGGATATTGATAAAAAGCGGTTTAGCCTAGTGATGAAGATGACGGCCTCCAGTCGTGGGGTCCAGAGTTCGATCCCAGGCACGCACCTTTAACTTTTAGGAGTTTTGAGCAAAAAAGTATGACTTGCTTTTACGGCAAAGGAAATCATCACGCAGAAACCTGCAAGCCTAAGCCTGCCAACCCATAGTTGGCCTGTGTGGTAGACGATGCAGAATCCTTTTCATTCTGAGAGGAGACCCGTGCGTAGTAGTGATTGTTGATGACGATGATTATGGATAATCAATCTATTTTTCGTTGTACCACAGGCCGATAGCAGACGCGGCGGTCAAAAAGAAGGAGAGTTGTGTGACCACACCCGTGACGACGACCAGCGCGAGCACTTACTACCAGACGCCGGCCGCGACCGCGCAGCAGTCGCAGTACGACCAGTCGTACGCGCAGCAGCAGTACCAGCAGCCGCCCTGGGGCTACCAGCAGCCGCCCGGCCCCTACCCGCACCACCCGCACCCCTGGCCGCAGTACCCCAACTACTACTAGACACTACGTGCAGTACACGGCACTTAACTTCACTCAAAGTGCCGTACGCTCGCACTTTCCACTTCAAAGACTCGAATTCACGTTAACTGTGCGTAAATCTGTCAGGATCAGTTGCATAATTATCAGTGTGTATAACGAAGTAAAATGGACCTTAAGTTCCTTGAATTATAGTATAAAATTCAGTACCACCGATTTTGATTTCACAAGGTTTCTGCATGGAGCGCTGGCTACAGATGTATGGACGAACTTGAGTTTTGGAACAAGGCAATGAAGGTCCATTTTACTCTAATGTTGAAGTGTTTCGACCCTCAAATTCTACTAACGTGATTCTCATAAGCATACTGGCGGTAAATACTTGATGCTTAGAACTGCAGTTTTTACTTCTGTGACGTGAACTTTAATGCTTTATTAATGGTACGATTTTTCGATATTGAAAAGTCAGTACTATCTGCGTCCTTGTATGACGATGTTGTACACGATATCTAGCTGTCTATGGTAAGAATTAAAGACGGCATAACGTGATGATCCCAACTGTGGCCCGTATACGGTCGATGTAGTTTATGAACTGTGCTTGATTTTCTGTAGTTTTATCATAAAGTGTCTCAATTAATACGTAGACTTTATTTTCCTATTTTGTAATTTGGAGGATCTAGAAAACCAAGCGGTGAAAGGTTATGTATAAAATTCAAATTTGACTGCTAAGTTAACTAAGGAAATAAAAGCGACTAAGATTTTAAAATTTGACTAAACGTTATTCTCTAACAGTTTCATTATAAAAACTAGACTAAGATTTTCCAAGTTTGATGAAAATAATTAGTTACAACTTAGAATATTATGAATAGGAACGACTAAAATAATAGAAGTAATCTTTATTAATCAGTGCATGAGTTTTAGAATTTTTCTAGTTAAGAATTTCTTTTGAATCTGATTTTGAATACAGCTTTAGGGTCAATTTACATTAGCAGCGAATCGTAGCGAATTTCTAAAATTTAACACAGCATATTGACCTCTATCTCCACATGAAGTACCAATTTCAACCGAGAACTAATAAAATGAAATAAAATTCGCGCAAATTTTTCATCTGGGCAAGAAGTTTGTTTTGTGATGGAGATAGAAGTCAATAGTCTGTGTCAAATCTTAGAAATTAGCTTCGCTTAGCTGTTAGTATAAATTGAAACTAAAGATTTTTTCTTTATTGGGTAACGCCACTGTTCACGCCAGTTAGGTCTAACATCTAACAAATTGTCGAGGCTTCGACGTCATTGGCAGGCGTCAAACGTTAGTCATTTGACGCAGGTAGCCCTATTTTTCTATGATTTCACGTCACTATAGCCTAATATTTGTCATTACGTCGATCAGATCAACCGAGTTTCCTCACTCTAGTTCACTCTGGTAACGAAATAGGTTTTTAAACATGACGACTATCATGCAATCTGCCTTAAGTAGAAGTAAGGGGTATTTTAATACAGTTTTCCTTGAATAATAATAATAGATGAAATAATAATAATTAATGATTATTATTAATTAAGAAAAGCATAAAGTACAGAAGGATACTTTGATTTTTAATGAAACCTACTATAATAAATTAATAAACATTTTAATTTTTTACAATGAGTTGTAAAAAGATGTATTTAAGTTATGGCAAAATGATTTTCCTAATTTGCGAATCACACGAGCTATTTAATTAAGGTCACGTGTTTATAAATAAAATAAAAAAACTATATAATAAAACAAGGTTTATTCATTTTAACACCCCTTTTATAAATAAATACGCAACATAGTATAATTATATATCAGTTATTTATACAACACTGTCAGAACCTATGGAACAAATATAAACCTAATATTTTTTTTATTTTGCAAAAAAAGAGATACAAAGCAGATTTACAAAAGCCCTATAAATAATATTATGATTTATAGAAGAAAATATATATAGTCACAAACGATCATTTGATTAAAAAAAATATTCGGCCACATGAAGTTATTCCATTAAAAACCGAACCATAATAATAGTTTGCGGAATACTCGTGGCCGTAATTTTTTTAATTATAGAACGGCCACGTATTAGGGCCGGCGCACATATGGCGGAGCGCAGCGCAGAGCATGCCCGCGAAGTTTTCTGATCGCGTGACACTACGCGAATTTCTACCAGAGAATGCGCGAGTATCCGCACGGATACACAATTGATTTTAGATATTATTTCAATGAGGACAATGTCGATAAAAAATAATTTGACTGTGAAAAATGCTCTGCGCTGCGTTCCGCCATATGTGCGCCGGCCCTTATCGTCTACGACACTTCTTGACACTTCTTGACACAAACTTGTAGTAAGTAGGACGTACATAAAATCAAGAGGTAGGACCGTATATACTATTTGAGATTTGTTCAGTAGCAAAACCAATCAGATAATTGATAGACATCTGTTGATAGTACCTAATTTTTGATTTTATATACTTCCCACTATAAATTTGTGTCAGGAAGTGTCTAATCTGATTGGTCTGCTGAACACATCTCCGCTCAGCTAAGTGGATATCGGGCCTAAGAACAAAATTCTAAGGGCGTACGCTAAAACTTGCGCGAGTGCAGGCTTCTGTCTGTATTGAAAAATACATAGCAAGAGCAGGGCTAAGAGGCGCGGCGTGGGTGCGTGCAAAGGGTTTCACACGCGCGGCGAACGCACGCAGGGGGCGCCTGCTCGCGGACTTGTTTCTTCAAATTACTTGAGAGCCACAGCGGAAGGCCGCACAATGATGAATATCGATACGAAGTGCAATGAATAATTGAAGTGCAAACTCGTCCAGTATAATGGGACATGGTAAACGAATTACTATACGATAGAGATGCCCGTCAAGAAGCATGGCATGTTTGTCGAAATTTAATCTACTCGACATAATTGCACACACTCGAGGCCAAAATTGTATCAGTACTGCATGAGGCAGTTGGACGCCTGCTCCGTGCACAGCGCGAGTTTTAGCGTACACCAGGTAGACTGACGGCCGTATTCACAATCATTACTATGAGGTCTCACAGTGCCCTTGAACGCACGTAGGTTCCACCAATCAGATGACGGTGTCACGTCAATTTACAATGATCTGATTGGTGGAACCTACACTGTAAGTTCGACCGCACTGTGAGACCTCATAGTAATGATTGTGAATACGGGTATTGAGCTACGCGACCGCGACTTGTAAGCGTCGTGGTAGCGCTCTGCTTCACACTTCTTCTTTAACATTTTACAAAGCAACGTGTTTGGTATCGTCTTCCATATGTTGCGATGCAAATTTTTGCCTATACTAATCGTTTATTACATCAATCCACCTATTACTAAGTATGTTAAGACGTCAATAATATTATGCGTAACTATATACCGAAGTATTTCTTGAAATGCAAACAGCCATCGCCTGTCCACGGAACTGTGGAACTAGAAATCAACTTAGCCTGTCTGCCATTACCATATATATAATGTGTTTTTGCGTGCAATAAAGATTTTCTATCTACCTAAATGTTCTAACTCAGAATACTTCACTGTGGACACTTTTTCAACTTTGTTGTTTATAATGTGTTTATTGTGCGAAATAAAAGAACTTGTGTTGCTCTGAAAAGAGAAACAACAATCGAAGCTGTTACTCCACACTTTAATCAGATTTCAATATCCAAATTACATTAAAAACATTCGGCAAAAATAACGTTCATTTTCAACACTGGCACAACTCTTGACAGTTGACAGTTGACACTTGTGACGTGTGCGCGGCAAATTCAAATTATGTTGCCATCTAAATGAAGATCTTCATTTACATCTCCCCCCCCCACATTAGTCATCAATCTAACACTGGAACCAGTTTTGTTATGTGGAAAAGGTTTGATTCACACTTTTTATGTCCTGTATTTATTTTGTAGACTGAGTTTGAAATTTTTTCTAAAACCTCATACGGACCAATTTTTAATTCATCCAGTTTTTTCCTGTTTAAACGATTGCCATTTTCAACATATACTAGGTCTCCTACTTTTAATTCACACGTTCTCCTGTTCTTATCAAAATGTTGTTTATTATAACTGTGCGATTTTAAAGTATTTTCAAATGCGGTTTTCCTATCTTGCAATAAATCATTATAGGTTTTATCTTGTTTTAATTCTTCTGGTAATATGTCGACATTTTTTCCTTCCAATAGATATTTTGGTGAAAATCCTGTTACAGTGTGTTCCGTTTCATTGTACTTTTCAGTGCATTCATGAGCAATAGTTGTCCAAGCTAGTTTATCTTTTCTTTCATTTATCTTACATCTTATTTTGTTAGTTAATGTTTGATTTAATCTTTCATTCAGACCATTTGAAAATGGTGAATTTACCGCAGTGAAGATGATAGGTATATTTTCTTTGTCTAAAAAATTTTTGAAATCCTTTGAATTGATGCCTGGATATTGATCGGATAGAATTAGACCAATTTTATTTTCATGTGTTACCTTTTGAACCAACTTTATAAAATCATTGGAATTTTGAGTTTTTGAAGTCAAAATGTAAGCATATCTCGAAAAGTGGTCTACTAGGAGGTGTAAATATGTCTTTGTAGAACGTGAGCCACCAAATCCACCAATAGTATCGATAGACATTATTTCAAAAGGGTAAGTAGCCGGACCTAAGTGAGACATGAGTCCAAAATTATATTTTCCTCTAGATTTGTTTTTTATGCAAATTTCACAGCTGTCACAAATTTTTTTGATATTGTATGTTAAATTTTTCGCTGTATAGAATGGATTAATTTTCCTTTTCATCTGTTGTATTCCAATATGACAGTACTTATAATGTATTTTCTTTATAAATTTTTTACTGAATTCTTCAGTTAGTAATATCTTTTCCTTTTTCCCATCCTTACGATAGTATATGTTATCTTTTAATGTTACTTTATATTTACTCTGTTTTATATCTTCATTCCTTTTTTGATCATTTTGTATATCTTCTAATTGAATTAAATTTATAATTTTTAAAATCTCATCTTGATTTTCCCATGGGTCTAGTACTGGATTTCTGCTTAAACTATCTGCTTCCACATTGTATTTACCTGGAGAATATTTTATCTCAAAGTTGAACTGTGATAGGTAATATGTAAGGTCTCCTAGTTCTTCATCTGTTCTTGCCTTTATGTTCATTTTCTCCAATGGTTTATGATCAGTGAAAATCTTGAATCTTTTCCCTATAAGCCAGTATTGCCAGTATTTTACGGCTTCCTTTATCGCTAAACATTCTAGATAAATGGCCTTTTTCTTTTTTTGTGTGTCATTTAATTTTCTTGAAAAATATGCACAAGGTTTTTCTTCTCCACTTTGTTGTGGTTGCTTCAAAACTGCGGCGATACCTTGTATACTAGCGTCTGTATATATATGTATCGGGAGATCAGGGTCAAAGATCGCTAAAATAGGTTGTGAACAAAGTAATTTTTTTATTGTCTCAAAAGACTCTTGACATTTTCCTGACCAAATGAATTTTTGTCCTTTTCTTAATAAATTATGTAATGGATCTAATATGATTGATATTTTTGGTACATATTTTCCGTAAAAGTTTATCTTACCTAGAAACTGTCTAACATTCTTCTGGGTTTTTGGAACAGGGAAATTCTTTATAGCAATTAAGTTATCCTTCAGTGGAGTGATTGTATTATTTTTGATAATATGACCTAAATATTTTACTGAGTCTTGTGCAAAGTTACATTTTGAAAATTTTAATCTAAAGCCTTCTTTTAATATTGCTTCCAGCAAAAGTGATAAGTGCTTTATGTGGTCAGAAAATGTCTCAGAAAATACCAAAATATCATCAATGTAGTTTACAGTGAAATCTGATAGTTTGTGTTTCCGTATAATACTACTTAATATTCTTTGAAAAATTGCAGGTGATGTCTTTAAACCAAATGGCAAGCATGTCCATTGGAAATGCCCTTCCTGCGTAACAAATGCT
Organism: Maniola jurtina; assembly: GCF_905333055.1. Lineage (NCBI taxonomy): Eukaryota > Metazoa > Arthropoda > Insecta > Lepidoptera > Nymphalidae > Maniola > Maniola jurtina. The sequence continues at coordinate 7,874,763 of NC_060047.1, read as the reverse complement.
GTTTTTTCCCTGTCTTCGATCTTCAAAGGTATGGACCAGAATGCTGAATTTATATCCAGTGTTGAGAAGTATTTACATTTTGCAGTCTTTACCATCAAGTCTTCAATAAGTGGAAACGGCTGTGATTGAGGAACCACAATTTTATTTAATTCCCGAAAGTCTATACATAGTCTTGATCTTTTCCCTTCTTCTTTTTTATAGGCCAGTGTTACAGGCGCAGCAAAAGGACTACAGGACTCTTCAATTAGGTTCTCTTGTAATAATTTAGATACTTGTTGTTCAATTTCTTTTTTGTCTTCAATAGAACACCTATAAGGTCTTTTACTACAGTATTTATCAATTAATAAATCAATATGTGCTTCATAGCCTTTCACAGTGCCTATATCATATTTGTCCTTAGCAAAAAGAGGTTTATATTTACATATTAATTCCTCTATTTCTGCCTGCTTTTGAGCGTCTAGATGATTGACAGAAATGATAAAGCTAGTTTCTTCAACATGCTCGTTGAAATTAATTTTATACATATCCCTAGTTTTATTCAGGGCGTTCATATTTTTATTGCAATTTTCTTCAACTATACTGTCTGAAATGTCAGACAGTGTTCTTTTGTTTTTCAGGCTTTTTCCTTCTTGACTATTCTCTATTTTGAGGCTGGAAGTATCCTGAGTAATTTCCAATTTCTCATTTTGAATCAGATGAAATTCCTTTATGCAGTCTAGTCCAACTAAAAAGTCATAATCAAAATTTTCTTCATCAATTACAAAAACATTAATTTTTTTTTCAATATTAAAAATCTTCATCTTTAATGTTACCATTCCTTTAGTTTTTCTCACGCCATTAATCGTTTTTAAGTTTGCATTTTCGATAGAAATATTATTGTTGTTGTTATTACCTTTCAAAGATAGCAATCTAGAATTTATTAAAGACACATTTGATCCCGAGTCATAAATCCCAGTTGTTTCTAAGGTATCATTTAATAACAATTTAATCTTGATTAATGGCGGGATCACTAGTTTTTTGGATTTATCTCATTTAATTCTGTTTCTAATTCTGAATTGTTAACTGTTTTTATCTGATCTCTTTTTTGTTTATCATTATTTTTGTTTTTGAACCAGCACAAGGATTCGGGGTGATAGCGGTTGCCTTTGTTTTCTTTTTCACAAATTCTACATGGTTTGTTACTCCCATCTTTTTCTTTAATTTTACTTTCCAAACCTACCACTTTTCTTCCTAAATTCTTCTTATTCACTATATGTTCCAAGCCCCTGATATTATTAAATAAATCCTTTGTTTCCTTTAAGCTATTTCTATCGATTTTATCTGAAATAAAATTTGGGAGCCCGGTGGCGATTAAATCAATTAAGGTGGTATTATCTATTGATTTATTTATTTCTAATAAAAGTTTTTCCTTTTTCAAAGCATATTCTAGTAATGATCCTTGTCTATATTTGAATAACATTGCATATCTCACTGGCGACCATCCTTTGTCCGCATAAGTTTCACAGAAGTTTTCTTTCCATGTTGACCATTCCGAGTTTACTGTATGTTTTATGAGTCTTGAACTGTACCAATCCAGACATGAATCTTCCAAAAATAATCTCAAGGCCTCAATTTTCTTAGTATCTCCTTCTATACCAACACGAGTACATTCTGATTCAAAAATAGCCATCCACTGTGATACATTTGACGTTTTATTATTGAATTTTTCTAAAACAATTTTTTCTGTTAGCTTTTTTATGTTGTCGGACTTTGATGTATCTTTCTTTTTTTCAGTGAAATTTTCTAGGATCCTTGTCAAAGCCTCTTCTGAAATTCCGGAAGTAGAGGCCCGTTTCTGCATTTCTTGTGTTGATTCCTCTAACAAATATCCTTTAAACTGCATATTTCCGTCTTCATCTATATAGGTACTACATATCTCTGGTGTTAGTGTAATCCAAACTTGTCTTCTATCATTTCTCTTTTGTAATGTAGTCTTCACTTTTAGAAATGTCTGAGTTTTTATCACTGTATCATGCAGTTTTGCCGGTTGAAATTGTTCCGGAATTAAAAAGGTCTGTTTATTGACATCAGTAATTGAGGTTATGCAAATGACATTCGTTTTCGGATCTTCGATCGATTTTTGCACTATAAATTCAAATCTTAACTTTTCCATGTTAACTTTTTGTTAATAACAGCTATAAAATTGTTGTTTTATAATGTGTTTTTGCGTGCAATAAAGATTTTCTATCTACCTAAATGTTCTAACTCAGAATACTTCACTGTGGACACTTTTTCAACTTTGTTGTTTATAATGTGTTTATTGTGAGAAATAAAAGAACTTGTGTTGCTCTGAAAAGAGAAACAACAATCGAAGCTGTTACTCCACACTTTAATCAGATTTCAATATCCAAATTACATTAAAAACATTCGGCAAAAATAACGTTCATTTTCAACACTGGCACAACTCTTGACAGTTGACAGTTGACACTTGTGACGTGTGCGCGGCAAATTCAAATTATGTTGCCATCTAAATGAAGATCTTCATTTACATATATTTTACGAACTGCCGTTATCTAATACGTGACAATATTTATTCTACAACGAATAAATACAGTTCATCCGCATCGGATTTACGGAAATCAACCCTACGCCCGGTAGACTTAACATATTTTTCATCATGAACACGCAGCCTTTGCAGCCTTGATCGCTGGAACAAGAATTAATACGTTATAAAATGATTACCCCTTATTTCGAGGGTGAAATTGCAGTTATCTGATTATAAAAGGATCCCCACTCACCAAGTACCTAACCTTTTTTTCTATTCTTTTTACCCAGAAAACCCTCTAATCCAAACCAAACGTAAAAATTTATACGGATGGCTCGTGAAACGCTAGCAGACAGACAGACACATTTCGCATTTATAATGTATGGATTGAAGCTTGATCCAATCGGCAATATCTGCTTGTCATGCAAACTGTGTTCCCCAACCAAACAAGTTTATATTCATCATTATCATCATCTATTGGTCTACTGCTGGAGAGAGGTATCTTATAGGGGCTTCCACACGCCACGGTCTTGCGCCGCCTAAATCCAGCGGCTCCCTGTGACTCGTTTGATGGCGTATGTCTACCCAGTGGGGGCTTGCCAAAGTTGGGCTTTCCGCTGTGAAGTCGCCATGGCATTGTTTCTCGAACTGGGCGTCCCGCCCATTGCCACTTCAGCTTCGCAACCCGTTGAGCTAGTCCAGTTCTATAGATCCCCTCATTTCAGTGACGTCTATGAATTGACGATGATTATAAAGATGATGTGGCGAAGTACTCACCTTCTCGCTCTTTGCGTCGTAACTTCTTGCGTCTGCGATCGATGGCGGCCAGTTCCGCTTTCACAGAGTGGTAAGCCTTCCTCAGATCAGCCAGCCGTGAGCTTAGCACGTTGATACGCGTCTGGCAGTCCCACGATGGATCTGAGTATTAACGTGTAAAAATCAAACATTTAAATGAACGTCAAGTATCACATCGTAAGGTAAATAAAACGTTAATCACTACAGTACTAGCACGTGTTTTAGTTACCCTATGTCCCTGCGCCGAAATCTTATTTTTGAATGACGTGAAAATATCTCAGCCAATCAGCGAGTTTCCGTCTAGCGTCCGTCTGTTATTAGTCATTGCCTATGCGCCATGTTTTGTACGTGCAAATCGTGAACGAGAGAGTATGAGTCTCTGTTGGTCTTGAGTTTTCAAAGTCTGAACGCGAGCATTAAAGTCTGTATTTCATTGGTGTACGTTCGGTATTAGTCGGCATTCGGTTGCGCTGTTCTGTGCAAGCGAATTTTGCTGATGCTGTTTATAAATCTAAAAAAGTACTGTACTCATATTATAAATGAGAAAGTTTGTTGGCTTGTCCTTCAATCACGCCGCAAGACTAATCATTCCAAATAAACAATAACTTCGCTATGACATACCAAGATCCACATAGAAGTTGTACTTGAGCGAGACGTTAGAGCCGTGAGGCGCGTGTTGGTCGTCCGTGTCGCGCCGCGAGCGCCGCGCGCGCACGCGCCCCGCGCCGCTCGACTCGGACGCCTTGCGCGACCGCGCGCTGCCTGCGGAATTACATCCATGTGACTACTCCCACAAGTCAAAGAAAAAATGCTGAAATGATATTTGGGTAGGAACCTAAATGACATTGAGTAAACAAAATCTATTAGTTAAATATGACCAGCTATAGCTATAGCTATACAGAGCAAGATAAAAGCCAAACGTAGACCTGCTGTAGACGAACATCCTGGCATAAGAACCTTCGCCAGTGGTTCAACATGGGTACAAGGTCACTGTTTAGGGCAGCGGTGAACAAAATCCAGTTAGCCTTAATGATTGCCAACTTCCGATAGGCACGAGAAGTAGAATTATGAGAAATATTAAATAGAAATTACCATGTGGCTTGTCGATATCGTGTGCGCACGAATCTTGCGCTGGCATATCGTCCTCATCTTCTTTCCGATCCGAAGGACTGTCCCTTTCAGATATCCTTCGTTCCCTGAGACAAAAGATTAAACACATAAGTTAGGCTGACTGCAATTATCTTTGTATTTTAACTGGTTAGTTTTAGCATTTTCCTTTTGGATTCTTAAAACTATAAAAAATTCTAATGTGTGTAAAATATAAAATTATACTGCCGAGGCCGAAAATAAAGCCATTTACGGCCGAGCAATATTGTGCTTCCGAGTATGTACTTCCAAAGCAATTCGAAAAGATCGAGGCGTTAGCCGAGTACTTCATTTGTACATTGCCCCTCCTAGTTCCCATTCCCCCCGTCTGCGTCTGTTGTGGTGCTAATTCTAGACATACCTGCGTGGCGACAGGTCGAGACTGCTATCAGGGGTGGTGGACGGCGTGTTAACAAGCAACATGGCGCGTCGAGTGCAATCATCCTCTCACGCAACTCTGACCCGCGTCTCTTGCCCCCGTCTTATTCGCGTCCCCCATGACACATTGCCCGCCTCGTTTCTCCCTCAGACGCCTGTTTCTGTTTTGGCGCTAAGTTTTTACATACCTGCGTGGCGACAGGTCGACGCTGCTGTCGGGGGTGGTGGGCGGCGTGTTATCGAGCAGCGTGCCGCGCCGAGTCCAGTCATCCTCCCGCGCGACCCTCGGACCCGCATCCCCTGCCCGCGCCGCGCCCGCATCCCCCGCGACGCCTTGCCCCACCTCGTTCCCGCCTTCTCCTACGCCCGCGTCTCGTTGACCGCCTGAACCGCGACGATCCTCTGCTGTAAATGAGATGGATTTTTTGCACGCATATTTTGGATAAACGTTTAAATCGAGTCTACGAAGTGTGTCCATACTCCATACAATTCTTTGCTCCTAATAACTGGAACTTGTATAGACACAAAAAAATAGAAAAATATAGAAAATCATATGACGTCGCTGTCGTTAATCGGATCGGATACACTTCGGAAAGTCGGACTCAGAGGGAATGGACTCTATTATTTTATAGCGGTAAATAAAAAAGACTGGATTTTGTAGTGTAGTGTGTGGCCGTGCACATGGTGCTGTGGCGCGCAGGCGGAGAGCCGGCGATGGTCTCCTCGGACAACAGCAGCGTGGTGTTGCTGTCCTCCTCCACCGCGCCCGCCTTCGTCGCACTCACTCACGTCCCACCCGCTACCACTATGCTCACGCCTTAATGAGATGATTAAAGAAATACCAACCTTTATGCGAGTGCTGTGTGTGGTTGTGCGCGTGGTGCTGCGGCGCGCAGGCGAAGGGCAGATGGTGCGCGCGCGCAGGCGGCGCGGGCTCGGCGTCGGGCGCCGGCGAGCCGGGGATGGTCTCCTCGCACAGCAGCAGCGCCGCGCAGCTGTCGTCCTCCGCCGCGCCCGCCGCCGCCGCGCTCACTCGCGCCCCGCCCGCTACCACTACGTTCGCACCTACATAAAATTAATATTCATAAATATTCGCTTCTGCAACCCCATTCAGCATCTTAATAACTAATGGCCGAATAATAATAATAATCAATCCTATCTCTGGCGGTGTCGATAAGTTGCTCAGCAACGTTATTATTTGACAAGAATTATATTATGGCCTTTTGTAACAAATGACAATGTTGCTATTATCTTTCTATGGTAAGTAATATATCGAAAATGTACAGGATTAATTATATTAATTAATGTTATCACATAAAATATAGATTAGGTAGCTGTTTCATAGACATATATTTAATACAAATGGATCTGTGTAAGTGAAAAATTAGAAGGCATTTTTTTATTTATGAAAATTCATAAACGCTTTCGGCGAAGAAATATTGAAACCCAAATTGGATAGAATGTGAATATCTGAATAACGAAATGATATCATTATACTCACTATGCTTCCGTTCATTCTTGCACGCATCTTCCAGCATAAGCAGCGACTCGCCGGCGCTCCACTCTCCCGGCGACTTGCCCGCGTGCAGCGCGCGCGCGCTCGCCGCCGTCACCTGCGTGCGCGCGGCCAGCAGCGGCACAGCGGGGCCGCTGCCCGCTCTGACGCTGCCACCGCCGCTGCCCCACTCGTCCACAGACAATTTGTCTATGATCAGCCTACAAACAAGAGACGTGAAGTTCGACAGAACAAAGTGTGCTCATTCATGTCTTAAAAAATCTGAGCCATTTGTGGGAATTATCATGTGCGAATCGGCCCCCAAATGACCACCTATTTCAAAACTTAAGTTTCAATATAGCCTTGATATACGAGCACGATTTATATAAGTTTCACCACCCTACTCTCCGCTTTGACTTTGAGATATTAAAAAAATGAGCGTGAGTGCCACGTTCATGTTCAAAGTGGCACATCTTGGAATCTTTTAAAGATAGAAACTTGAAACCAACACGACATTTTAGGTGACTTTTAAGAGCATATTTTAGTTTTTATTTTATTTTTTTAAATAAATAAAAATACAATTATATCCCATAGTCTGAAATGAGCTTTACACTTATTATAAATACGCACCTTCTATCTGAATCGTCGGAATCACTTGATTCGCTTCGATCTTCAGGCGGGAACGGAGGCAATGGTATCGTGGCCGCTGTGACTGATTGATTAATTTGACTCGATAACTTCTGAATCGTTTCGCTCAAAACTTTGTTCTTCCCAGGCGCGCTCAGAGTTAAATCGGCGGCGACGCTCTTCCGTCGTTCCAATATGTTAAGAGGACTCAGCAATCTTGGCGGGGTTGGTTCTTTAGGTTTGACTTTCTTTAGTTCTGGCGTGTCCCTTTTGACATCAGTCAAATTAGAAGGTTCGCCAAATATTGAATCGGTAACTTCTGCAGGACTTATTCTTCTTATAGTGTCAAGTTTATTAATAGGTTTCAGCACCTCAGTTTTGCTCGGAGGTCGCTTTGGCTCGGTAGGTATGGGCGATATGGAGGTTTTATCTGTGATTTCGGGCACTTTCAAATCCTTCTTTGGCGTGTCTGGCCGATTTTCTACCGGTGGTGGTGACAATGATAGTCTCTTGGCACTATTGATGGCTTTAAGAAGTTTTTCAGCGATTTTCGGTCCTTCCGACTGCAGAAGAAATCCAGGTGGCGGTTCTGGTATTACATCTATTCTTGCGGGACTGTCGGGTTCAGATTTGTCCTCCTCCGTATCAATGAGAGGACTTGAAGGAGGTTCCATTTTAGAAATGGCGGGTTCAGGATCCGGTTTATCAATTTTTATTTTAGGTATTTCTTTAGATTCTATGTTTGGAAGTGGTGTGGCCATTATTTTTTCCTTCGTTTTACTTTCATCTTTGATTACTTTCTCGTCTTTATTTTCCTCGGGTTCTTTGGCAATGGCAGTGCTACTTGTAGATGGATTAGATATAGGTTTAGATTCTGGTTTGGACTTTGGCGGAGGAGTAGTGGGCGGTTCCGGTATGGTCTCTATCGGCGGTATCTCTTTAAGAATTTTAATTGCTTCTTTTATTTCTTCTTTATTTGATTCGGAAATTTTAGGTTCTTCTTTGACAGGTTCCGGAGAATTATCTCTTTCTTTCACGATTGGTACGATTGGACTAGGCTCTCGTTTTTCTACTTTTACAATAGCTTCTGGTGGCTCATCGTCAGAAGACTGCTCATCATCGGCGGGGCTGTCGGGCGAATCGTCAATTAATTCCATAAGTTTAGAGACCTTGCTCTTTTTAGAATAAGTCTCTTGGTTCTTAGCCGGCGTGAACCCCTCAAAAATCGGTCCGCAACTACTGTCACCTGGAAATGAGTCATCATCGAGTGAAAATAAGTTGTCTTTAAATTCATCTTCGGGACTCTGTCTTCCTGGAACATCTCTCGAAGCTCCAAAGTCTCTAAACGGTGATAAGGACGGGGATCGGAATGACGATGGTCTCGGTCTCAAAGGATCCTCGGATATCTCCTCGCTCAACGACTTTGACAAAGTGGAGGTATATTTACTGGGCGAAATATCATCAAATATCCTATGAGTTCTCTTCTTTTTTTCATCGTGGAGTTCCAACTCAAATGGCTCTGGTTCTTTGAATTCATAAACATCTTCCGGTTGCTTTTCAGGTTGTGGTGTTTCGGGCGGCAATTGAGTAATCTGTGTGGGACTCATAACTGAGTCTTTCGGTGTGGTTTCCGTTTTCGTAGTATCATCTGCTTCTTGTTTCACAGAGTGAAGTCCTTTTAGCTCTGATCTAATTTCGTTCAGATCGTAATCTCGTCCTTGATGTTGATGTCCGGGGACGTTGAGTCGCGGCTTCTTAGCCGGCGACGTCGTCGTTGGAGTTGACACAGTTCTCATAGGCCTCTTTCTTGGTTTGTTTGAGCTGCTGCTGTCACTTCTGTCTCCCGATTTAGATTCTTTTGACCTGGAAGGAGCTGCAAAGCAAAAGAAAACAATCGTAGAAATAAGTTCAGAAAAAATTCATATTTTCATGTCCAATAGTAGATAATGACTTACTCTTAACACTGGACTTGTCGTCAGATTTCTTTGGCGGTCGCTTGACGCTTCCATCACTGTCTGAGTCACTATCAGTATCAGAGCGTGCTGATGATTCTAAAGAATATCATATTTTTAATTTCTGTACCAACCATTCTCATCAAAAAAATCATATTGATTATTATGTGTCTTACCTTCAGTTCGTTTACTTCTTACACGCCTGCTCAAGTTTGTACCCTGTACAAAAAAAAAAACAAATTAAATTATTTTTCTTTTATATGAATAATACTCCTTTATTCCTATTTCGAAGTCCGATTCCTCCACACATCTATTGACAACGTCATTTGGCATTTTACTTCTTTAAAACAAGGAGTATTAGGTTCTGATGTTATTATGTCACGAAGACCGTTATTTTCACTGTAGCGCATGTTCCAGCCCATGTCGTGCACGCGCCGCATGCCTTCTGCTGACATCTCTTTCACCTTTGCCTCGTACACCTGGCTGGTATTGCCAACTATATATCACATACCTTCTTGTTGCGCGTCTCGTGTTGCGTGACGTTGACGGCGATGCGCTGCGGCTTGATCCACTCGTCGTAGCGCGTGTTCCAGCCCGTGTAGTGCACGCGCAGCATGCCCTCTGCCGATATCTCTATCACCTTCGCCTCGTACGTGACCTTATTACGATATAACGAATATATATTTTGGAGTAGCAACCTTTGTTGACAGGCCACAGCTGCTGCAACTTCCATCTGAATGAGTAACTGAATATACTTGCACAATCATCAAAAGGTGAATAAGTAGCTATAGTACACGACAGGTCGAGATGGCAATCGGGCTGGGGACGCCCTGCACACCCGCACAGCCCCCGGGCTAACCCGGTGCGGGATAGCATGGATGACGTCACCCCGCTTCATACCCCGATTGCCACCTAAACCTATTGTTTACTATAGGTTTACGATATATATTTTCACTACTAGGTTAATGCTGATATTTTATATTAAATGTTAGAGATAATCACTGGGATGCCTTAACAATCTCTCTGAAATAAATATAGTACTCATTATACATTATATCAATGAAATTGATTTATTTCTACAACTTACCTTGGACTCCGACTGTGTGGGTCCATAGTAAACTTTCAGTTTGTCGCCTACTTGAGCTTTTACATTAGAAACGGCAGATCGGGTGGGCTCACTTGTAGAAGGCCTGCAAAAGAATAAATATTTTCAATGATGTCAAATTGAATCAAATCATTAACTTATGATAGGTTCCGAAAGCAGAATCCGTTGACATGAAACTGTCATAATAATTTGTATAGGCTGCCTTTTCACCAGAGATGTACAAGATAGCTTAATTGTTTTAACTATAGACTAGCTTTGGCTGCAATCAGTCTTACTGGCAAGAATGAGTCAGCCTAAGATGGAGCACACTTGCCTAAAAGATGCCTATTCACTCTTGACTTTAAGGTACCTGTATTAAAAGTGGAGGGAAAATTAATGCCAGTAGGGTGTTCTATATGTTAGTCCTGGTGAAAGGTATAAAAAATAATGCATGGTGAGTTTTGACGTTTTTTGCACAGTGATAGCTTCTTCAAGACAAAATACTAATTACTATCCTGAGAAAAATCCTAAAGGGGTTTTTGAAGACGCGGTGTTATAAGCGTGCCAATAAAGGACGAATCGAAACGAAGCGGTGCTAATTATTCTGTCTCACTTACACTATGTACTCAAGTATAGCTGTGTAAGTGAGATAAGTGTAAGTAAATAAATACTAACTCAGTAGTTTTTCTCTTGCGCGGTCGTTTACTACTATTGGAAGCGATAGTGTTACCGCTGCTGGCAGAGTTCGCGCTTTGGCTTCTACGGCTTTGCATCTTCTTCATCGGCCCGCATCTAAATACAGGTATTGTTATTAGATCATCACTACCCATATTATAAATGCGAAAGTGTTTGTTTGTTGATTTATTGGATTGTCCTTCAATCACGTCGCAAAGGATCAACATGATATTTTGCATTTAAAGACATAGGCTACTTTTTATCCTGGAAAATCAAAAAGTTTCTACGTGATTTAAAAACCTAAATCTACGCGAACGAAGTCGCTAGTTTTGTATGATTGGAGTCTCTCCGTGCGGTCAAATCAGAAATCGGTTTATCTCATCTTTTGAAATATTTTAAGTATTTAAAGAGTTGAGACTATTACCTACCTGGAAGCTCTACCGGAGCTATCGCTATCAGTTGAGGCATGCGGGCGTCGGGACGCACGCACTGAGAAAATGGCGGTTTCACTTACTGAAAAAAAAAACCATTCTAAATTACGTGTCACGTAAGTTGACGGCAAAAATTTATTTTCACAGAATATGCATTTCTATTGCCGATTTAACAAAAAAATATAAAACCTTCAAAATGACCGGCATAAAAATTAAAAAAAAAAAAAAAAATCTTGTACGAGCGATGGTACGGAACCCTACGTGTGCGAGTTCGACTTGCACTTGACCGATTTTTAATTATAAAAAAAAATATATAGGTTATAATAAAAAAAATTGGACATATATGAAATAGAAGCTTCTCAATGTAAGTACAATAGCGAATTATTCATAACCAGTGCAAAAATTAAATTAAATTAACAATTTACAAACATACGTTTTGAAGACAATGTTTTTCTCTTAGGCGTCCTCTTTTCATGAGACTCAGTTTTGACGGGCGGCAAGCTGCGCGTCTTAGACTGCGAGCGCGGCTTGACCACGGGCTTCTCATCGCTCGGGCTTGACGACTTTTCCTTCTCTCTTTCCTTTTCTTTTTCTTTTTCCTTTTCTTTGTCTTTCTCCTTTTCTTTGTCTTTCTCCTTTTCTTTGTCTTTCTCCTTTTCTTTATCTTTTTCCTTTTCTTTTTCTTTTTCCTTATCTTTATCATTCTCCTTGTCTATGTCTTTTTCTTTCTCTTTCTCAATTCTGGAATAAAAATATAGATGTAATTTTTCTTACGTGCTGGTATATTATATGAATCGATCTTTACTCACTTGGGAGTAACAGTGGTGACGAGCGGTTGGTTGTCGGCACTGTCGTCTTCGTCACTGGCGCGTGGTTTGTCCTTTTTCTCCGGCTTCTCTATTTTATCTTCCTTCTCACTCTTATCTGTCTCGCTCTTGTCAGAATCTTTGTCTTTACCGCGCTGCAATAGAATTTTATACATTAAATCCACAGTGTAAATAGATATAGCGAGATACTTGTTTTGCGCGCATTATAACTAACCTGACTGGGTGTGCCAGTAGGGGTGGACGAAGCAGAGGCAGATGTGGATGACGAGGCGGGGGGTAGTTTGTCTCGGTCACGTATTAGGGAGCGACCCGCGGGGGGTGTTCGAGCCCCCCTCGGATGGGCCACTAGTGTCACCCCTAACTTGCGGTAGAAATCCTCGAAACTGTGAAGGAACCTGTTAACAAATTGTTACCATGATTTCAAAACGAACCATAATTTCCACTCGATATAAAATACAATTTCTGGATTCTTTAATCCAGACTTTTTAAACTACTGAATACAAATCTGAACTACGTCCTGTGAACCGACCTTGGATTTTCGAATTTTCCTTGGAAAAATGGCCTAAAACTGTACTGAAATTGAGTCCAAAGTTCATATTTTGAGCACTGAATACAAACTTTTTTTTTAAATTCACTATAGGTAAGCGCTTGACCACAATCACACCTGATGAAAAGTGATGATGTGGTCTAAGATGGGACTTGAACTCATTTCCAAGCAAATCGGCTTAAAACTGCGCTAAAATTGAGTCCAAAGTTTTTGATTTCAATCAAAACTGTACAATCACATTAAAGTTTCAACAGCATTGTTTTTTGCACCTCCTGTAAAGTTTTATTTTGTGCGATCACACCGTTTTGTTCGCCTCATTTTAAAATCACGAAATCTTAAAATCATACTACTAGAAGTGAATATTAGCATATAAGTTAATCATTTAGTCAAGGTAAGTGTACAAAGGGAAGAAAAAGATCTTAAAGAATAACGGGTTTCATACAAGATTAATCTGGTTCAGTGTTGGTGTCTTGTATGGACTTCCCACACGCCACAGTCTTATCTGCCCGAATCCAGTGGCTCCCTACGACTCATTTGATGTCCACTTACGGCCAAAATTAATGTTCTATCTTTAACTTGTCGATAAGTTACTTAGCAACGCTGTTATTTGTCAAAAAGACTTTTGACGAATAACAACATTGCTAAGTAACTTAACGACAGATTACAGATACATTGATTATTAATTTCGGCCGTTAGTGGAGAGCCGCCCAACATTGGGCTTTCCAGTGTGAGGTAGCCATTCCAGCACCTTGTCTTACTTACTTCTTATAAGCCTGCTTGCAGAGGTTGGTAATACTTGTAGTGACCGGATGAAAGCCCATTTTATCAGCAATCGTTTTCCATTGATTTTGATTTGTCACCCTGTTGTAGCCACCCAATTTTTGAACAACCTGTTAACAAAGCATGTGTTAACAAAAAGTAAGGCTAGTAATTACTTACTAGCCTTACTTTTTAAACTATATAGCCTATAGGTACATCCCCCACACTTAATTACCCAGACAGCTCGTAAATCATAATACATCTATTTTTAGGGTTTCCTACCAAAATGGTAAAAAAAGAAACCTTTATACAACTTCGTCCATCTGTCACAGCTGTTTATTTTAGTTTACTACTAATGCAATTGATTTTTGCTATTTGAAAAACTATTTGCAGTAAATATAAAAATCGGTCAAATACGAGTCGGACTCGCACACAAAGGGTTCTATATCATCATACAAGAAATAACATTTTTAATTATTTTCTCATGGCGGTCATTTTCAAATTTTAATTATTTGTTATAGCTGCGGTAAAAATACACATTGTCTGAAAATTTCTACTCTCTACTATAACGGTTCGCGAGATACAACCCACTGAGAGGCAGATGGACGGACGGACAGTGGAGACTTAGTAATAGGGTCCTAATAATGAAAAAACTTACTCTAAACAGTCTGTAAAGGTCAATATCTCTGTTGGCGATGGTTGGGTTCCTGTTGAGTGGTGTGCCGCGGTCGTCCATAAACTTATACAGTTGGGCCACGAAATGGTCCTTTTCCTCTCGCGGTTCGTCGTCGGAACTCTGTTAAAATAACATCTAAGTTAACAGTTTTACAGTACAGTATGTTTTACAGTATTGCTTATTATTTTACCTACCTACTTTACTTTTTTCTTTTGTAAAACAGCAGCAAATATATATAATTTTTTGTTTTCTTATATTTTATTATTCATTTATTTAATTTGATTGCCTCAAATGAATTGTAGATGGTCTATATTTGGACTTTAAGACAAAATTGTTAAATTGCAGATGCAGATTGTCTATACAAAACATTTAAAATTATTATCAATTAATCTGACCCACAACTTTCAGACAACATGTTCGAAAAACGAGTTTGAGCCACAAATTTTCAGACGATCTTTGAATTGTAACAACAGTTTAATTTTGCCCAACACTGGTGTACAGTCTACATACATCATCAGAAGTGTTTCTCGGCTCGTTGAACAGCGCATCTCGATCCCAGTGCGGCGGCAACACGCCATGGTTGAGGTACTGCAAAGCCGGTTCCACTCCACACCACTCCAGTGGAGCAGTGCCCTTACGGAACTCGCGAGCCTCTTTCTTTGGCACTGTGTAGCTGAATTTGATATTGATATTTTTATTAGGTAGAAGTAGCGTGAAGTATATGATGAAGATAAATAGAAAAAGAAGGATTTTTAGCAAAATAATCTAAATTAGTATATAAAGTAAATATATATAAAAGGAAAAGGTGACTGACTGACTGATCTATCAATGCACAGCTCAAACTAAGATCGGGCTGAATATGCATGCCAGTTGACAACCGTTAAGCAAGGATTTTTGAAAATTCAAAAATCAGGGTTTGAAATTTGTGTAATCCACGCGGACGAAATCGTGCGCATTAGCTAGTATTCAAATGAATTTTTACAACTGCTTTTGAATTGTCAAGTGAAATAAAAACGAGCTACTCACTATCTCCCATCCTTAAAGGACCTCACTAAATAGTCTTCCTTGACTTTAATCTGCGCAGTCGGGGCCACGACTAGTGCGGGGAAGGCGGGCTGATGCGGGCGGCGACGTTCCGCTCCGCTCGCCGCTTCAACTAGCACCACTCGACCCACATGGGGCTCCCTTTCCGCACTATTCTCTTTGACGCGGCGCGTGCTGCCTTCGCCTTCACTCTCATCGGACCTAGAGGTTAAAGTGATGAGAAAAAAGAGCTTGTCGCCTCATCTAAAGCTTTGAATATGGTGTACAAAAAAAATACAATTTTTGAAGAAATATATTGAGTTTGAGTTTGTTAAGGCCTCACTGTAAAGTCGAAGCAGCATCTCATTGCCTTATTTAAGCTTTGTTTCATTCATTCAACATAGCAGTATTGTGGTACAAACGAAACCAATTAAACGACCACCAGGACTCCTTAAAATGATTAGGAGAATCATATCAATTAGGAGTTAAGAATTTGCAGCATCATTCTAAATTCTACTACCGAATTATATGTAAAATATAGTTACAAGTACCAAAAAAGTAGTAGGTTTTAGTAGGGGAGCTGGCTATAGGTATATTTAAATTAAAAATCCATGAAACCTATGTGAGTATTGGTGCCACAAGATAAAGAAACATTAAAAATAAATTGAAATCTTGCAGCATAGGTGTTACAGGTTTTCACCAAAGACTGTGTTAAGATCAACTTACTGTGCCCTTCCTCTTCTTCCTCGTCGTCCAGCTATAACTGGCGTGGAGAAGTGCTCAGGATGCGTGAGCGGTAACTGGTCTAGTGTCTCACTTTCGTTAAAATGTCGCCCGCTCTTAAGACACAGCGCAGAGCGACGTAACGTCGTTATGTCACCGTCATCAAACACTGATAAAAGAAATGTGTGATGTTGTATGTGTGTACAATGGCATAGAAAGGGGACACCCACCATCGCTAGTCAAGTCAGGTGATTGGTCCTATTACAGAATAGCAGTACTTGATAGTTTCTTACAGGTACAAAAGGCTCATTCTGCAAAGACATTTAAATAAATAGTGACTCTTATCACACAATAAAGTGCAATTTATGATGACCTCCTGGTGCAGTGGCAAGGACTACAGCTTTATAATTGGGAGGTTCCGGGCTCGAGTATCGATAGGGTCATTAATTAATGAATTTATAATTTCTAAATTGTCTCTGATCTGTGTTAGTGAGAGGCTTTGGCTGTGGCTAGTTTTTTTAAGCTTGCACAGTACTGAAGTCTTAAGTTCTATAACGTAAATTATTATCTTTCATAATATTATTCTCTCTCTTTTGTGAGATTGGAGGGTATTGAGAGCCACTGGCGGCACATGCCTCCAGCAGTATACATAAATATATTTCAGTTCAAGTCACATTTCCACTCCACTAAAAAACTATTTGCTGCTTTCCAACACTCATATTTGTTTGATTATATATTTAAGGAAATCAAATTAAAAAAAATTACAATTAGTGTTTATTATGAATGAGTAAATACCTACCAACAGTGTATTGGCTACAGTCCTGTATCTTAGTGATGACAGCTTCCATTGCCTCTTTTTTAGGATCCTGCTTAACTTCTACTGTACTCCCAACTCTTAGAGTGCCTTTGATGACGTCATCATTTACGGTAGTGAATCCACCGGCTTTTAATGTCACCTACAAAAAACAAACAATGGAGAAATTTTATGATTTTGTTAATATCATTAACACAATGGAATTAAAGAAGTTGGTTAAAAAATATAGATAAAGCAATAAAAAGTTGTTAGAAATCAATCAATAAATGTCTGGAAGATTATATGAGCACAATGATTGTGGGAGTCATTTTCCCTAGCCAAGATTCTCAATCCTCTCATTATTTAAAAACTTTGCAATAACCACAAAAACTTTTGTTAATTCACATTTAAGATTAAATTCTACTGGATTAGTTGAATAGAACAATCATATAATAATATTATATGATTGTTCTATTAATATAATAATGTTGAGGCATGTTTTACCTTGCATTTAATGTTGCGAACAACTTTTCTTATTTTGGCCTCACAGAAAGCGCCTTTGTACTTGGCACTTACATCAGTACCCACTGGTAAGAACGGAGGATCATCACCCTGCTAAATGAAATAATTAAGAGATATTGCAATAAGATTCTATTAAAGGAATTAAACTGTACAAAGTACAATATAGTTTCACTTACCATTCTTGGTTAATTTGCAATAATCCAATTACACTAATTGTACCTGCAATTAATGAGATTAATAAATTATATATTATACAGTTAATTTATAATTATAATAACTAGTAAATATTGGAGAAAGTATGGTAAATAGTAAGGTATTAAATTGTCTCTACAGATTTTTATATAGTCAATAAATATATTAACTATTACTTAAATAGTAAAGCATCCCATATTTGCAAAAGTGTGCTTGTGTGTTGTTTTATCGGTTTGTTAGGTTGTCCTTCAATCCTGCCAATCAAGTTTTTGAATAGTCATGGATTATTTCTACAAATCGCTTTTCAAGTCACATTGTATTGATCTAAATTCCAGACAATTCAGTTTACTTAATTTTGAATCGATTCGCTTGAAGATAGCAGCAAAATGAAGCAATACAAAAATCACTAGATAATTTTGCTTGAATCACCTTGAATCAATCTTCATAAACATCAAATATAATGTGCATCTCATAGTATAACATTCAAAGTAAATATTGTATATATGTTTGAGTCTGTTTGTTACCTATGCATTCGTGTATTTTTCACCTGCTTGAGTCGGAACTTTGTACAGTTGTTGTCGACACTTGCGTGAAGGTTTCTGTCATATTATAACTATCAATTACAGCAGGTAGGGCGCGAGTCACATTGCAATGCAACGCATGCTGGGTGGGCATCAGTTTAGTGCCGTTTAGGTCAGCTCGTTTATAAAATATTAAATTGAACTAAAAATATTAAGCAAGAAGGAAAGCCAACGAACATGTAAATTCTGATAATAATATGTATATTCTAAATAAAAAAGTAAAAAATATTGAGTCCAATCGGAAGAAGAAACTATGGCAATTACTATAGATATACTATAATAATGTTACTTGTAAGAACAAGACTTACCAGAAATACATATAATTTAATATTTACACAACAATTGTATTCATTTTTAGTGTAAGTGGTTAATAAATCATCCTTTGGTTCGTAAAACACAACAATGCAAACACCATTTTATTTTCGTTTACCAAAAATAATGACACGACAAAAATTGTTGCCCTATGAAAAAAACAAACTGAAAATATTTCTTAAATCCATAGACAACCTAAGGATGCGTCTACATTCTCGACGAACACACACACTGATCACTTATTTTATGACAGTACGTGTATCCGAATGTTTTTTTTTTTTTAAGATTTATCTATTAGGAGGTACCTATGTAATCTGTGGAAGAAAATAAAATTGACACAATCACAAATGAACATTGAACACGTCAAAATTAGTTTTTTTCCTCCAACGAGTGATACGAAACGATGTTTTGAAAATGCATTTGTTGACAATAATGCGATTTCGGAGTACCTAGAAAACTCGCGGAGTGTTATTCATGTAAATTTTAGTGTATGGACGTGTTAAGTGTATTTAATTTCAATGAAAATGAAGGCTGTTCTAGCGACTGTAATCACCGTAGCCCTCACTACGGTGGTGATAGGCAATGCCTATTACCAGAAGAAACAATTTTACCCATCCGTAGTTTATTTAACCAATTCAAACCCATCCATGGCTGTAAGTAACACAAGTTTATCATAATGTCTGGTTGTTTCTGGAACAACTTTCCTTTCGACCTTGTAATTGCAATATTGTCTTTATTTTAATGATTTTTCATTAAAAAGCAACATTTTTACGACTACTTTGATAAGATAATGGATTTACAAATTACTTTACAAATTATAAACAAAAGTATTTTTGTTAAAGTCATAAGTCATAACAGATTGCATTCTGATCCAACTGACGCGCCACCTATTAATTATACGGTGATGGTACTGTTTTAGAAACCTTCACGCAAGTGTCGAAGACAGCTGTACGAAGTTTGAACACCATTTGATGAATGATATGCCAATGCTTAGGATTTTATAAAACAAACATTTATTTTTAAAATAGTATGAATTGCAGTATCATTTTGTAATTGCAGGTAATGTACTTACAAGCCTTTATACTGGTCTTATTGGTGGGTAAAATTCTTAGGAAAATCTTCTTTGGCCAACTCCGGCCAGCAGAATTTGAGGTAAAAACATTATATTATTCTTTAAATATATTTACTTTACAACTTAAGAAATCTTACTACCTACAATCTTGTCAGTGTTGGAACTACGTAAGTTACATTAAGTTATAATAAAATTAGAGTAACGCAAATGGTGATGGTGGTGATAAATTAAGAGATCCTACTTCCTACAGTCTATAGTATTGTTGCAACTATGGAAGTAACATAAGTCATGATAGCACAAATGATGATGAAATGTCACTAGAATATAAAGTATTTTGATGACACAATTTTTAATCTGAACTTTTTAACATAATAGTTTTAATTTTGTTGTCTACTAACTCTAATTTAAACTCAATTGATAGGCTTACAGCAATGCTGTTTTTTTCTGTATTGTAAAAGGGATAGCATTTAGTTTAGAGATTATGTAAAAGTTTTCACACTATGCTGACATCAACATATAATAATAATTAGCAGCCAACAGCCTGAAGATGCATAGTGTAATAGCATATTATAGGTTTGAAGGAAAAGTTGAATATGTATGGAAATAAGTTTCAGTTAGTAATTATGATAGATTAAACAAGATTTTACTGTTATCTCTTTTAGCACCTAATAGAGAGATCCTGGTACGCCATCACTGAGACATGTCTGGCATTCACAGTTTTCCGAGATGATTTCAATCCTAAGTTTATAGCACTATTCACTGTTTTGCTGTTCTTGAAGGCATTCCATTGGCTCGCTGAAGACAGGGTTGATTATGTAAGTTTATTACTAAACATTTTAGGTTTTAAATATAAAATGTCTCTTAACTTGAACAGAATATATAATAGTAGATGATGCTCGTGACTTCATCTGCTTGGATATAAGTTTTTAAAAATCCTATTGGAACTCTTTGATTTTCTGGGTTAAAAAGCCTGTGTTAAATCAGGTTATATGTTATCTCCATTCCAAATTTCAGCCAAATTGGTTCAGTCACTGTAACATTAAGATGTAATGAATTTTTTTTACATCTATAATACCTATTGATAAGATTTAAAGATAAAAAGAAGAAGAAGATCAATCAATAAAAAAAGTAAAAATGCAGATTTTTACCTAATTTTAACGATTTCTCCAATCTAAAATCCTGGGGCTGGCTTTCTGTTTAGAATCCCAAAATCTCAGGATTGGATAGAAGAGCGTGGATGGAATTCTCTACTGGCCAGCCATGTTAAGCTGGGGTTAGTTTGCCTAAGTCAATGATTATTCTGTTTTGCAGATGGAGAGAAGTCCAGTGATAGGGTGGCTGTTTCACGTGAGGATCCTAAGTCTCTTGATGCTTCTGGCCCAGTCGGACTTGTATTTCATCCACCATGCATATTTATTTACTGCTACCAAAGGCCCATCTGTTCAATTAGTCTTTGGATTTGAATATAGCATACTTATTATAATGATTGTGAATATTCTAATCAAGGTAAGTGTTTTTTTGTTTTTGACTTTTTATTAATACACATTTATTAATAGATTATGACTGTGATTCTGCCTGGGAGAGTTTAGGATTTTAAAATCCTGCTGGGTTTTCTGGGGCAAAATAATATAGCCTATGTCCTTCTTCAGGATGCAAGCTATCTGTGTACCAAATTTGTCAAAATGGGTAAAAAAGATGGGCTGTGAAAATCTAACAGACATACAGACAATCAGACACATTTTCATATAATTTAATGTTGTAAATAATATTAATATAGATTAATTTGTCTTATTATGTTTAATGTCTGTTTGTTATTTAATTTTATAGTTATTTATCATATTATTTGTCAAAGTTAAGCATAATTAAATAGCTTTAGTCTTCCAAACTGCAATAGAAAATTCATCTTACTATTCAAATGTGAATGTTGTTTTAAATGTACCATGATGTTTTGCAAGATAAAAATAAATATCTAAAAAAAGAGTGATGACTTTAAATATTAATTAATGATGAAGACAAAAATGTAATAACAGCCTCATAACAGTATTTAATAGAGCAAAACTGGTTATTGGTTACAAATAACTTAATATTGCAGTACTAATTGCTTTACATTGCTTAGTTAAAATTCATAGAAAAATATCTACTAGCTATTATATTTGACTAGCCAATGCCCGCGACTTCGCC
This sequence comes from Maniola jurtina, assembly GCF_905333055.1. Classification (NCBI taxonomy): domain Eukaryota; kingdom Metazoa; phylum Arthropoda; class Insecta; order Lepidoptera; family Nymphalidae; genus Maniola; species Maniola jurtina. The sequence goes on along the minus strand of NC_060047.1, from coordinate 7,853,448 downwards.
CGCGTGGATTTAGGTTTTTCGAAACTCCGTGGGATCTCTTCGATTTTCCGGGAAAAAAGTAGCCTATGTGCTAATCCAGGATATTATCTATCTCCATTCCAAATTTCAGCCAAATCCGTCCAGTAGTTTTTGCGTGAAGGAGTAACAAATATACACACACACATACAAACTTTCGCCTTTATATTAGTGTGATGTGATGTGGTTTCATCTGCATGGATCTTATTTTTAGGGTTCCGTACCCAAACGGGTACTGCGCAAGGGGTTCGCACTTGGCCCGTTTTCAAGCTAATATTTATTGCTTTTCCGAGCTAGTGAGATGAAAAATGCCTTGTTGCAGTACGTCCTCCACGCTATCGACTCCCGGTGGGAGGCGCCCTGGGAGAGCAAGGCGGCCGTGCTGCTCTACACGGAGCTGGCGATCAACTTCCTCAAAGTGCTGCTGTATGTAGGCTTTGTGGCAGTCATGGTGCGCATTTACACACTGCCACTCTTCGCCTTCCGTCCTATGTATGAAACTATGAGGTGAGAACTTTATCTTGTATTAGCTGACACCCGCGACTTCGTCCGCGTAGATAACACAACACACAACATATCTCCCATAACACAGTTTTTACTTTTTTGGGAGTTAGTAGCCCAAATCATACCTTTGTCAACGTTTTTTTGGTAAATAAAACATTATTACATTTATTTAGATTTTTCAAAATCCCGTAGGAACTCTTTGATTTTCCGAGTTAAAAGTAGCCTATGTTTTAATCCAGGGTATAATCTATCTATCTATCAGACAAATTCGGTTAGTAGTTTTTGCGTGAAAACATACACACAAACTTTCGCCTTTATAATATTAGTGATGAAAAAAAGACGAAAAAAATGAAAAAAGCCTTTACTTTTTTTAGTCTGTATTAGTTAAAAACTGTATTGCAGTTGTAAAAACTTACCTTCAGATTCAGAAGTTACAGGAGAAACGATTTGTTTGCTTATCATATCATTAAAAGTGTTACACTTTAAGCATGCTAAACAGTTTTTATAGTCATGGATTTGGTGTGTCATTGTAGAAGTTTCAAGAAGGCGTACAATGACGTGGTACTATCGCGGCGCGCTATCCGCAACATGAACACTCTGTATCCCGACGCGACGTCCGAGGAGCTCGCCGCCGCCGACAACGAGTGCATCATCTGTCGTGAGGAGATGCATAGTGGTAATATACGCGTTTTTTAACTCTAGGTCTTAAAAACAGGGTTTGTAGTTACTACTTAGGGGTACTAGTGCCGGATTGACGCTAATCCAATTGATTTAATGATAAAATTGATCCCGATTGGATCAATTTTACTATTGGTATTTTATTACCAAAATGATTATTTATCTCAAAAACAATTCTGGTTATCAACCAAATGATGGATGGTTTTGCTTTTGGTACTTTTAGCCAAACTTCGATCGAAAGTGGGCAATGCGGGTAAAATTGATAAACAGGAAGTATATTTCCATATCAAAATCAACTTTACTTCTTTTCAGTTCTTAACTCAATCTTTGTGTAGATGTGTGGTACCTATGAAGTCATTAATTAAGGCGTAAATGTTATTTAATAGGTGCAAAGAAACTGCCATGCAACCACATATTCCACGCGGCGTGCCTCCGGCTTTGGTTCCAACGCCAACAGACCTGTCCAACGTGCCGTCTCAACGTGCTCCGCGCCCCGGCTCCGGAACAAGCCAACCCCAACGCGCCGGCGCCGCACGCCAACGCACCGCACGCCAACGCGCCCAACGCTAACGCACCTACGCCGCCGCCACCCGCTGCACCCGTCCCACCGCCCTTCCCCAACATGCCGCCGCCACGTAAGTTCACTTACATATATTAGAAACCCTAAAAATAAATACGGTTAATCAGTTTATGGTTCAACATAGAGGTTGAACAGTAATTATAATTATCTATCCATCCATCCGTCCATCTGGCATAGATACAATCACAGAATAATAATCATAGATATAGAATTAGTAGATAGTGATCATATTGCTGGGAATAATTTACCTTTTAAAATTAAATGGTGAAAGAATTTTTCAAATTGTGCAGTGGTTCTGGATCTGAAGATCACTTTTCCAGTCCACACACACATACACAAACCTACACCCTTTATTTGTAATAAATGTAGATGTATTGTAAATTAAGTAAGGATTTCCAAAAAATGGCTTCTTCATTTGTTCTGCCAGCGATGATGGGTTGGGGCATGCCACCGCCGCCGCCTCCGCGCCCCGCGTCGCTCGCCAGCCTCACTGTGGAGGAGTTGCAACGCATGGAGGGCACTGAGAGGAGGAACATCGAAGCACGATTGCAGGTACTTACCAAGGTCTCCTAAACATATCCAGCTTCCTGAGAGAGAAATCGGCTTGTGTGATGTTTCTGCCCATTAAAATACCCACAACCTCAATGCCTATTATGAGGCTTAAGAATCTCCTAAGAACATATCTGAATAGACAAGCTAGGGCCTGCCCATCGTGCTCACATTTTGGCATTTGTTTTTAAACCATTGAAGGTTTTCTACAAACAATTATGCTTATGTCGCTTAATGATGCAGCAATGTAGAACCAGCCACTGTCCAATGAGCTTGATGGCCTTCATTTAGTGATGATCACTGAGTTAGCGAATCACCCCGCAGATACTATGTGAATTTTTATATCCAAATGAATAGAAAGAAACAAAGAAGCATGTTCCCTTTGTCATCATATTTATTATTTATTTTTAGGTTATCATATTTTATTATATGTTTTTATTTATTTTAATACTGAGCATTATTAACCCCCGACCAAAAAAGAGGGGTGTTATAAGTTTGACGTGTGTATCTGTGTATCTGTCTGTGGCATCGTAGCTCCTAAACCAATGGACCGATTTTAATTTAGTTTTTTTTGTTTGAAAGGTGGCTTAATCGAGAGTGTTCTTAGCTATAATTCAAGAAAATCGGTTCAGCCGTTTGAAAGTTATCAGCTTTTTTCTAGTTATTACTGTAACCTTCACTTGTCGGGGGTGTTATAAATTTTTAATTTACACTTGTTTTACCTATTTTTGATCGCATTATTATGAGTCTCAACTTTGGCACTGTGAATAATAACAAAAATCAATATGGCTAAAAAAATATATCTTTGAAATCGGAATTTTAATGTCATCACATCACAGTCTATTTTGAGCTACACATTACGGCACGGTACTTATGACTATAAAAAGTGAATTGCGTGCTGACCACATTAGGATGGAGTTCACGGTTTCTCCCTATTCTGTTGTAGAATAGTGAAGGAGGTTGTGAAGTTCCTGAGTGTACTCTGTGGCAATTTGCCGCTTTTATTAAAGTTGTTCACCTTGCAGCTGCTTCGCGAGATACAAGCCATGCTGGACGCGTCGGTGCTGCTCATGCAGCAGTACTCCAACGTGGTGGCCAACCTGCCCCTCAACTGCTCCAACGTCGCTACGCAAACTGAAATTATGTAAGTTATACTCAAATTCCCTCGATACTGCAATCATCCATCCATCAGCCTGGAAAGTGCATCACCACACAGTAGAAACTTCGGCTAAAGCCGTAGCTAAAAGTTATTAGTATTATCAAAGTTATAGAAAATTAAAGAAATTCAGTTCCAAATTGGCTAAAAGTTGAACAAAATTATGTTTTTTTTTAAGTTTGCTGTTTCCTGTTGTCTCCCTGTACTTGCCACAAATAATGTCAATTATTACCATTATGTATTTATTTACGTAAAAGTAAATAAATATTAATTAGTATAAAAACAGTGTTCAATTTCGGCGCTTGCTCGTAACTTCGGCCCATTTTGACCCAAGCCGAAGGAGGTTTTTGGCCGCTAAAGATTTGACACTAAAAAACTCGCATTATGAATGCTATCATCAGCATTTGTCAGCCCAAATCGATTGAAACATCTATAATTTGATTTGCAGCCGAACAGAACCTTCCCCGGAGCCGTCGCCAGTGAAGGTGAAGACTGAACCAGACGTGGTGCCCACCACGTCCACGTACAGGCCCACTGCTGGCCCGTCCACGAGCAGGGATGATTTCAGCTTCGATGCGGCGGAAACCACACTAGATTCTAATAGGTAATATCACAGGTTCAGGTATCAGGTTACACTACAACCTTCAGTAATGAGGAATATTTTTTTAAACTATATTATAAGCTTGCTCCTTATTGCAATCACAATAGTAGATGATAATGCAGCCTAAGGTGGAGCGCACATGCCTAGAAGATCCCTGTTCACTCTTCTTCAATAAGACTTTTTCAATGAAATGCAGAAAGAAGGAAAATTAATAATGTTTTTTTCCCCAGGGAGAAATCCGACGCCGACGCGGAAGAGCTCCGGAGACGTCGATTACAAAAATTCAGTACAGAAAAGTGAATGTGCTAAACAAACAATTGTGTCCCACTCTCCTTACTTGCTAATTTAAATGTACAAAGTGTTTTGGTACGTGCAACTTGCAAGCATTGTGTATTCTAATCAAATGTAAATGTATTTGTGTCCTTGTAAATATATTTGGATATATACATGAATACATTTAAAAATGCAAATTTCTTTTCTCTTGCACTTCATTGGTCACTGAAAAATTAGTCAATGAAAAACTTAAAACGTTTTGCTATAATCTATTTATTTAACTGTAATATAATAAGTTTATACAAGTTTTCTTAACAGTTGTAAAAAGCGTTGATATAACCATACACATTAGGGTTGTAATTTTCTAATACAGGCATACCACTTAAATAACGGCTCGAATCGTACAGTTTAACATCGTTTTTGCAATACCAAACATTTTTTGTTCCGTCTGTACCATCTACGTTCAGGGTATTTAGTTCAAACACACCAAAATGGAAGCGTTGTCCATCGGTTTGAATGCAATTTATGTGTATTGGCTCAGGTAGGTCCTTTACATCCTCCTGTAACAAACATAACTTATTGTAAATGCTTATTATAGAACATAAAAGTTTTATCATGGAACTATACAGTAATATTTCATTTAAGGACTGGACACATTTACACTATCCCATGCGACCAGCCAACCACATATTACTGAGTCTAATTAATACTTTGATAACCAAGAATTGATTTTATAGGTCAGATCAAGAAGTAAGTTGAGGCTGGTTTATACAAGGTGCCAAAAATAGTCAAGGATAGAGAAACTACACCAAAAAAAAACAATTGTTCACATGAACACTTTTCTAACATGAATGAATGAAAAAAGACATGATTCACACAAAAATTCTTACAAAACAAAAACAAAAAAAAACTATCTAGCAAAAAAGATGGAGATCCAATACTGTGTTACAAAAGTGTCTGTGTGAATCATAGAAAATGATGATGACCATGACTCATCACCATGGATTTAGGGTTTTAAAATAATGTGGGAACTCTTTCATTTTTCAGGTATAAAAAAATCTATATCTATCTCCAAAATGCAAATAAACTCTGTACTAACTGTAACTGTATTGTACTCTGTACTAACTTTTAAATATATAGTTAGTGCAATAAAGGTAGGTAGTGCAATAAAGTTTTCTAAATAAATAAATAACTTTAAGAATTCTTTGGAAACACTTTGATTTTCTGTTATATAAACCAGCCTATGCTTCTCTATGGGATGCAAATGCTTTTTTGGAGGGAGCTATCCACTGTACCAAACGTCAAAATTGATTAAACAGATGGATCGTGAGAAGGTAACAGACACACTTTTCTAGTTACAATATTAGTAAGGATTTTCTGTAATAAAGATATATATCTATCTATGATATCATCTTTAGTTGTTACTATCTTTAGTTGTTCCAGAGTTAGTTGTTACTTTATGCTTGATTATAGCTTAATGTGACTGCGAACGTAGCGTGCTACATGCAGCGAGGGAGGTTGACATAATAAGTTACTTCATTACCCCATGTAGTTGTTTTGCATATGCCGATGCTACAGTGAATGCATGCGTCAATGAGCGCCCCAAAATTTGAGTGGGGGTGACTGGCGTCTCATACAGGTTGCCCACTTCGGTTCTGTTGAAATGGAGCCAGGTGGTGTGAGGATGCTTTTTAGACACGCTTGGACGCAGGGCTAAAAAAAATTCGAATACTAGAATTTCATACATTGATTAGTCTATTCTTTTTACAAATCAAAACTTTGGTCTTTGAAGTAAAGGTTTCTTCTCTGAGATTATAGTATCGACATGTTTGAGACTTCTTGCTTAATTGGAGGTATGTATATAAATTCTAACTAATTATTTATTTATTTCTGTATTTCCAGGATAAAATAATTCATAATTTACACAAACCGTAGTTTACGCTGAATCTTTTCAGCCTGCACATTAAAGTGCATAAAATCAGAGAGCATAAGAATGTAATCCTCCTTTTGTGCTTTGAAAGAAAATCACATTGATCCATTGCTTCATTGTGGCATGCTTGGAGGACAAACACACTTTTGCATTTATAATATGGGTAGTGAATTATTGTTATATTATTTATGTCACTCTATAGGTACTTACGATATTTGCTATTTTCATCATAAAAGTGTTCAGGTGGCAAGGTAACAGTATGTTTAACAGGATACAAGTCAGGTATTTCAATGAATGGTATATCAGATTCACTCAGCTCATGCTTCAGTGGCTTATTGCTTGTAACAAGAATTCCAGAGACATCTTGAAATTGTATTAAGTCACCTTCCTTGTCAAAGACACTGTGACACTCAACTTCGTTTACCACATATTTGTTTTGAGTAACTTCCACATCATTGCTTTTTTCTACAAGTTGGAGTAGCTTGTTAGTGAGAATTTCGCTGCAACATAATAATATCAATTTTCAATATCAATAATTGGTATAAAAATCCCTATTTATCCATACTAATACGAGTATTATAAATTCGAAAGTATCTGTCTCTCTGTCTGCTACCTTTTCACGGCCCAACAGTTTAACCGATTCGGACAAAATTTGGTACAGAGTCAGCTTATATCCCGGGGACGGACATAGGCTACTTTTCATCCCCAAAAATCAGAGTTCCCTCGGATTCCTAAAGACCCATCTGCTTAACCGATTTGTATGGAATTGGGTACTGAGGTAGCTTACATCCCTGTAATTGAGATAGGCAACTTTTTATCCCGGAAAATCAAACAGTCCCTACAGGATCTTTAAAAACCTAAATCCACGAGGGCGAAGTCGCGGGCATCCTCTAGTAACTTATATTAAGAAAGAAAATTAGGTAACTGCTAAATAGGATCTTCTTGTGCTAAAAATGCACTATGAAATATTTTTATTATCTTACTTTTGTGCTAGTGTGCAGATGACTTCACCAAGTAGCATGTTACATAATTTTACAAGTGATTATTTTCATAATACAATTTTGACATAATTTACTCACTTTCTCCTTCTGTCAGAGATGCCTAATATTCTCGGAAAGTTAAAAGCTGGTCTTTCTGACTCTTTAATTTTGGGCAACTTCTTTTGCTCACAATCAAATACATTTGCACTTAAAATTGCCTTCTTTACTCCCTCATGAATAGCTTTAGGAGCTGATACCTCAGCCAGCTCTTCAATCCTGTGAGGAAGCTTATCTTCTGCTATGATTGTTTTAGTTAATACTTGAGCTTGTGATATTCCTTCTAGCAGAACGCTGGTATGTTTAAGAGTTAAACATGGCCTTTGTTTATAGTCTGGATGATTTTCATCAAGTGGCTTGATATGTTCATGTGGTCCTATGATTTCAAACCTGCAACGATTGACATAAAAATATCAAAATATACTTAGCATTATAACATGCTTGAATGTGATATTATATTTTATTATAAACATCAATTACAACAAAGATTACAATGATAGAAATAGAAAGATTTTTATTCAAATAAATATTAGAATTGTCACTGAATCTAACACTGGTTCAAAATGCTTATTCTACTGAGAAGAACCAGCAAGAATTTCAGAAACAACAATAAATCCCAATTTTACAGCCCTAGCCCCAAACTTCAATAGAAGCAATGCAAAGATTGCAATAAATTATTATCTTTCGGATTTACTAACACTAGCTGTTGAAAATACAAAGCTAAAACAGAAGTGTCTATCATAATTTCAGACAAAAGCAAATGTGATGTGATTTAGTTTGATGCTTGAGGGGCTAATACTAGAAATAATTATCGATTCAGGAACCTTTCTGTGGAATGCTAGTATAGTTAATAAGAGCATTTAATGAGTGAACAAATAAAAAGTTTCAGTTTCTAATAGAAATATATATTATTGTAGTTATTTAAATTGATACAACAAAATTTGTGGTATTAAAAAATAATTTTATGATTAATTTGAAAAGAGTTACCTCTCCCTGGGTTCTTGTTTCTCTTTCACGAACTCCAGAGCATCTTCAACTGGTATACCTTTTGCTTTTAGACTTTCTTCCAACCCCGTATCAATCGGCACGCGTTTTCCTTGGATCAACCAATGTTTTTTAAACATAAACCCTATATGTTGTCGGTACAAAACCTTCGATAATTTCATTTTAACGTTTATTTATCACTTTTCAAACTGGAATAAATTTATTCACGATAAAATATACAATTTTTGATTTTTAGAAAAATTAGGACCAAAACACCGAAGTCCGAATATAGATGACATTGACAATTGACACAATTATCAGTCTGTGGTTGACAATGACAAGTGGATGTTATAGGCCTCAAAAAAGTGATGTCTAGGGCCGTAAACTAAATTAAAAAAGTAGATGTTATAGACTAAAGCCTAGAATCCAGAGCCGGAAAGCCAGAAAAAAATGTTATTTTTTCTCAACTAGCTTTACGACTCTGGATTCTTGCCCTTTTGAATAATGTTATTTTTTTTCAGAGACTCTGGTCAGAGAATACCCATTTGAATAACCATAGCGGGACTGTGATGCCCTGGTGGTGGCCACGTGGTGGTGGGAGGGCGGTGTTTCTACGTTTCTACTATTTTTGGTTTATCTTAATTTCTGTAGGACATCCTAAATTATTACTTACCTTAATTTTTTTTGTAAAACCTTGATTTAGGCCATTAAAATACTACCCTAAATCCCTGTTAAAAAAAAATAGTCACGTGCGAGTCATTTATCCACCCTAGGGTGTCCACCCCTGACTTAAAAATAATAATATATAAATTCTACTGACGGTATGGGTAGATAGACACGCGTTTCTAAGTATGCACACTAAGGGTGGCTAAACGGAATATAAGCCGATCTTTCAGAATTTCATTACAATGCACACAAGCAGCGTGCCGCCTCCGAGCGTCTCGATGAAGCCTTAGCTGCTAGAAATCAGATGTTTATCTGCTGAATTAATCGGTCAGACGATAGTAGATAGGTACCAATCTCGACTCTCGCCTAAAGCTATTATATTTTGAAAGCTTTGCATCATGCAGTATACTTACTTGGGAATGAAAATGTGGGTACCTACTTTGGTTATGTACTTAGTTTCAGAAAAACAGCACGTAATTTCGTAAATATATATATTTAAATTTATATCTTCCATCAATACATACAACACTGATAGGTACATCAATTTGGCTGATAACACAAATATCATTTAAATAACATTTTTATTCAGAATTTTTAATCTCTATACATAGTTATTTCCTATCTTCACTTTAATGTTAGCACGGGGAAGACATCGTTGAAATAAGGATATTTATGTATTGAATGAATGATTTATTTATTCACTCATATTCATTTTACAATACAAAATTACTTAGCATAAAACTGAAATTAAAAAAAAAGGTAAAACTGGTGGTAAACTACACGATAAAACCGGCCTTCAACTAGGGCAGAATTTTCTTTATTCATAATTGAAAATACATTTTTGTGTTCTGATTTAAAAATAATATCATTAGGTGCTAATGTATTGAATGAATAATATGTAAGTATTTATTTCATTAGCTAATTGTTCTACATCCAGTTGAAAGCCGTTCATAAAACATTGGGTTTTGGATGTAAGTATGAATCGCTCAATTATATTGATCAACGAAATAAACAGTATAATATTGATGGAGGAGTAATACTTTACAAAATAAAACTTATCGAAATATCTTCGGTGTATGCTAGGAGCTATAAAAATTGAAAATAATACAACTAATTAATTTCATAACTATTCAGTAAGACATACAATCCCTTACCACGAGATCAGAGACAAGTTGACGTCACCCGGTGTTGCTTAATATTCTCCAGAATAAAAAAATCCACCATTTTATTAATATCGAGGGTTTATAAATTAAACTTCTTTAAGTTTTACAATATCGAAGTGAAGTCCCTTTGGTGATTTCACAGTCGTTTTTTACCAATTGGTGGGCACGTGGATAGATTTCAATAATCTTTGGACTTTATTGAATTAAATAGATATTTCTTGTCCGTCATCATTCTAACTATGCATTAATTTAACCGCATATTGCAACAATTTGCGAATCAAACATACAACACTTAATACCTATTATAATAATATAATACCTAATTATTTTTTTAAAGTAACAAAATTAACTTATATTTACAATATTATTAAATTGATAGCAGAATATTCACTAATCTATTGTAAATGATATCTCAGTACTGCAGGAGTAATTGATACGAGTTGATAGTGTAGGTAATGTGATTGAAAATAATGAATGGTATCTATTAGACAACAAGTAGATACCTAAGTATGTTATTTTACGGATGTTTGGAAGATACCTACTTGGTACAAGTGTAAAAAGGGAATTTGGACCCAAAAAGGATTCCAAACGAGCGTAAAACGAATTCATAAACATGGGATAAAGGCGTTATATTTTGTAAAATCATTTTAAACATAACTATTTAGGAGAGCCTCCATAATTCCAGTGCTAAGAACAAGATTAGTACCTATCTAAGTTTTGCTTTTAGGATTGCATCGAACGACATTGATTTATAATAAAAAACAGAAAAAATTGAAGTTTTACAAACTTTAGAATACAAAATATCAGATCAGATTACATAAATTTATATTTCTTAACATAAAATACCATTTATGAATTTATAAAAATTTTGGATGCATAAAATTGAAAACTTTTTTATTTTAAATCAATGTCTAATTTAATTTAAGTATATTAAAAATTAACAACAGTTTGTATGTGATAAGGCACCGTTGGTTAATCTGATACTTAAAATATGTATACTTTAGTTTCCTTAGTTTACTTAAAAGGTGAACAAGTAATTTCTCGCTGAAATGCGAAACAGGCGCACTATACGCGGCCGATGCTACCTTATTACCGCAAACTGACAACAAAATCATGAGAGTGCAAAACCTAACTCCAGAAGGTCTAAAGCGCCGGGCAAATGGCATCGTTTACGCGTTTCTTTGAGGATTCTGCGATTTGTTTATTTTTTAAGCAAACTAAGGAAAACTGAAGCAGATGTAGGTATGTTATGGAGTAGGTATAGAACCATGTAGTCGTAAACCTCATTAGTAAGTAAATAAATTCCACTGGTGGATGTGCATGAGATCAAATACGACATTTTAATATGAAAAATCTACGTTACATTAAATGAAGATAAAAAAAAATATTCAAAGATGTAGCGGCATCTGTGTACTTATTACACTTGTTATATTATATGACTTTCATTAGAAAATGAATACAAATGATTTAGTTTCATGACCATATTATGAGAGTTTTTGTCTCAGCTACGGTACGGTCCCGTAGTAGGGGCATTTGCGCTCCGCTTGAGAAAAAAAAAATTGAAAACGTTATCTTTTTGACAAATAAAAAATAACGTACACTTGTATGGCTTTTTTTCACTGAATACGGTTGAGAAGGTAATTTTTGAAGTCCGTTTTTCCATTTATTAATTTACTAAATGAATGTGGTGAGACACGGTCGAGTGGAGTCGGGATCAGTCGTCGTCTTTTTTCTCCATTTTAGGCTCGTACATTGCGTGCAGCTGCTCTGGTGAGATCCTACAAAGAAAAAAATAATTAAGAATGATTTTTTACTTATGCGAACATCGATTTAGGAAAACGTTTTTTAAATAATTAAGAGGTTATTCGGAGCTGCGAGCGTATTTGATTCCCGTGTGATCAATCAAACTCAATGAGGTCATACTTATGGTACTTAGACAAATTATTCAACAAATTATTATCTGTAGGTATACCTGCGGGAATATATTATTCCCTATAATTCCATTAGAATCATTCATTGTCAGGATAACCTAAAGAAAGGAGGACTTCGTCTTCAACAGCGGAGATGGTGCGTTTAGACGGTTTAAGGATATCATTAGAAACTGTCTGTCAGAAAATTTTCTATCGCACTCAGACCTCTTTTACAAGGCATCAACACACGCACGTTTTTTGTAGGGAATTACTGAATACATGGGAAGTACTTAGTGCATAGCTACATTGGAACTTACCGAATACATAGTACTTAGTGCATAGGTATATTGAGTACCTATAGAGCCATTCACACCTTGTTTGTACTAAACAAAAACATACAACTTGTGAACTTATTCTATAGTCAGTGTACGCGCCACTACGTATTCGGTAAGATTCATCCAAAACCAGACTCACTCTGCGAGTATATTCAGAAGCAGACATTCGATCCGGGAAACTGAGTCTGCGTAGTTCAAAATGTATGTAATAATGAGCGAATGTTGTACGGCGCGCGTGAGGTTCTGACAGACAATTTGTGACAACATGCGACCGGCTGATACCTACTTACCCAAGCAAGCTCTGTAGGTCGCAGACGAAGCGGTAGACGTAGCGCTTGCCGGCCGTCTTGTGGATGATGTTCTTGTCGTAGTAGTAGCGCAGGCCGCGCGACAGCTTCTCATAGTTCATCTTGGGCTTGTTCTTGCGGATGCCCCAGCGTCTAGCCACCTGTGGACAACACCATTAAAAAATTAATTAGTCGCAAATCTTAATGTGATATAATTACAATATCATGGTCTTCTGGCCTTTCATGATTCTAGGTCAACGGGAAGTCCCTACCCTATAGGTTTTGACTCCCAATGCGAGTGTCAAAATATGCAGAGTAAACTGTCGTATCTTTTGATTGCGGTGAACTCACCGCAATCAAAAGATACGACAAATACGATACGAAAAATCATACTTATAACTATAAGTATGATTTTTTAACAGTTCCAAGAGATTGTAGACATTTCATATTAATTTCAACTTGATGCATCCGCGTGTTCCTGAGAAAAAGGACCTTGACAGATAGATACACAAACAGAGGGATACCCAAGTAATCCTGTAAGAGTTCCTTTTTTCCTTTTGTGGTACGGAATCCTTAAAATAGTAATGTCTAAAATAGGTTACAAAACCCTGGTCAAAATACCAGGAAGACAGAAGGTCTTAGAGAAAAAAATCTATGAGAAATAAATAGTAAGTGTGTGTTACCTCATCCGGGTCAGTGAGCTTGAACTCCCAGCCGTCGCCGGTCCACGAGATGAACCCCTGGCAGCTCTTGTCCGTGAGCAGCTCCAGCAGGAACTGCCACAGCTGGATGGGTCCTGAGCCTGTGCAGATGGTACACACTTGCTTTACGATGTACGGGACATTGTTACCACCTCAGTTTGAACGATTTAAAAAGTTCAAAGGCATAAATGAGAAGCAATTATAGGAAAATATTTTTTTTGCTTTTGTTTTTCAAGGAAAGGCATATTCAGAATATTTTCAAAATTTATTATACCTAACCATGTCTGTGCAGTGATAAAAGGATCTATAATTTTCTGTTTACATTTATATAGTAGGTACCTACCTACCTACCTACCTACCTACTATATTTTATATTTAACTTAACTTCTAGATTTTGCAGATAGGGCATCAGACTGACAGACAGAGGTATAAAAAGAAACCCTAGCTTGGTTTAGAGTAGTCCATCGATTTCTTAAGACGAGTTCCTTCGAAGCAAGTCGACGTAGATAGCGTACCAGTGAAACAGGGCCCGGAGGTGGGGTAGGGCAGCTTGTCTTGCGGCAGCAGCGCGTGCTGCTCGCCCGGCCACTCGCTCCACTCCGCGCAGCCGCCGTACTCTGTCGCGTAAGCCTCGCCGTATACTTCTCCGCCTGCGCCGTATCTCCCGCCCGCCGCTGCAACAATACATACAGGTATCATTACCCATCCATTATCCAGGATTGCATCATTAACCAATACCTTCTTATTTCAGTCAAAAATAATTTTGACCACCCTCAATAGTATTTTAGACCATTTTTACAGTTATAAAAGTAGGTAGTTTTGACTATTACCTACTAAATAGGATAAGTAAATACCTACCTATTTAAGAGTGAATATCTTGCCTTTAAAAGGAGAGGTGCAAATACAAATGGTTAGGTATGTTTATGTAGATACGCCTGGTAGGTATGTTACAGTTAATTATAATATAGGTATGCAAAAAAGTTAAGTGGCCAAGGTTTATTAGAAAAAGATTTCAGTGCGATAAACTACAACAAAGGCATCTCTTACATAGCACGTTATTATGTATTTATTCATGTTCAAGGCAGTGTTGCTTGATTGTTCATTAAAGTGTGAAAATTGCAGATGAAACATTTTATGACGCGCTCGGAAAAACTGATTGAAATCTCAAAACTTGTTTTCCTTTTTATAGCAAATTCCAACTTCTGTTCCATAATAATTGTCATTCAAGGACACGGAATGGTTGATAATAATCATCATCAAGGAGCTATGCATGGAAAGCATGGGTAGTAAATAATAAAGTGAATAGTGATCAGGGACTAGGCAGGTAGGTACACTTATTTGCAGGATGATCTCTAAAGGTGATAGGTATTTATGGGCGGTTGCCGGTGTTTATGGGTAGATGGGTTATGAGCAGCGCTTTCGCATGGTGGTGGTAGTAGTCGAGGTACTGAGACTTAGGTACTTCTCGGACAAGGTTTTGGGTGTGCAGATGTTCTTTTTGAGCGTGAGATCCTACTGTTGATCGTCGTCGAGATATCGAGAGTTAGGCAGAAGAGAATGTTATTTATTTCATTTGTTGAATATTATGTCATCACCATCATCATGATTAACCTATCGCTGGCCCACTACTGAGTATGGGTCTTCTCTCAGAATGAAGGGTTTTGGCTATTGTCTGCCACGCTGACCAAGTGCGGATTGGCAGACTTACTTGCGAAATATTATGTACTTAGCTAAACTCAAAAGATACTTCTCGGGTAAGGTTCTTATGCTCATGCGTGAGCAGCTGCTGCGTGGTACTGTTGCTGTCGAGGTAGGTAAGTATAAACTCCAAAGCTACTCACTTCTCGGGTAAGGCTTGGTGTAGGTGTGCGGCTGGTACTTGTGCTCGTGCGTGAGCAGCGGCTGCGCGTGCGCGTGCGCGTGGTGGTAGTAGTCGTCGAGGTAGGGCTGCGCGGGCGCGGGCGGCGGGTACTCGGGCTGGTAGTACTCGTCGAGGGGCGAGGCCGCGGCGGGTGCGGGCGCATGCGCCGGGGCCGCGGCGCCGCCGCTCGCTTCGGTGTAGTATGTGTTGGTTTCGCGGGGACCGCCTGTTGTGTAGCCCCCTGAAAATTAAGATAAGGTTGTTGAGGTATAGGTTCTAATTCTTAAAGGTAAAGGGGTCATTGGTGCGCAGGAGACCTTAAAGTACCTATTAGATCTAACTCTATGTTTACTGTAGAACTGTAGAATTTCTTGCTGTAGCATTTCGAACCAGTGGTAGATTCACAAGTAAAAGTTTATTTGACAATATTTCATTCTGTCCCCTACAGGTACTTTCCTGCCTACTTGATTTAGGGCCACTGTTTCGCTAATATTGGCCTATAATAATACCTAGACATTGAGTTACTAATCTATAGGAGGCATATATCGGTTCTGTGCTATCAGTAGCACTTGTGTCAGAAAATAAGTGAGTCGGACGAAACAAAGAAGCGCCTATGTTAAAAAGTAGGCCTCTGTAGGTATCAACTTCGACCCTATCTCATCTAGGTAGGGAAGGTATAATAATATGACCAACTTGCATAATATTATGTGTATATTCAATTCAATTCAATTCCTTTATTGCAAGATTGTAAGTAAAAAAGATGTTACATAAATTTTAAGTAGGTACGTATCACAATCTGCCATGACATGGCGTGCAAAATTAACTATCTTTATATACATTTTCAATACATTTTCAATGAGTACATAAAATATCATTTTTAATCAATAGAAAATTTAACAATTCAATATATAAATTAGCAAAAGAACTTACAGTCATATTCAAAGAAAATTAAACATTAGTAGGTAGGTACTCGTGGAGTCACAATTATAAAATAAATATATGTCACAATGTTACAAGTCAAAAAATTGAAATATAGAAATATAGATGTATTTCTTCAGGTAATAATATAAGAGAGACCTAATTCCGGACAAGTAGAATCACATCAAGTCAAATCAATAAATATAATGTCAAATAACTAAGATGTTTTAAAATTATAATTTTTTTCATTCTTTGTATTCAAAGAATTCATTTACAGTGTAGAATGTTTTCGCACTGAGCCATTCATGCAATTTTCTTTTAAATGGTCCCAGAGGTAATGATTTGATGTGATTTGGCAATTTATTGAAAACTTTAATGCACATTCCAGTGAATTTTTTTGTATACATTGCCGTTCTAGGGACACAATTCAAAACCAACCTATTAGGATTCCTCGTAGGATAAGAGCGAACATTATACGCTTTAGTAAAAAGATCATTATGCTTCTTAATAAAGACACAAATATCAAATAAATATAAACATGGCAGAGTCAACAAATTAAGTTTTTTGAAAAGTGGTTTGCAGCTATCTATTGGTGCGGCACCACACATTGCTCGGACGCATTTCTTTTGGGCAATGAATGCTCTATTTATGTAACTCCCATTACCCCAGAACATCAAACCATATCTAAGACTAGAGGCCACGTACGCATGGTATACTTGTACAGCGGTTTTCATATCTACTATATTCCTTAGCCGTCGCAGGACAAAACAAAACTTATTGACCTTTCCAGCAACCTTACCGATCTGTTCATTCCATGTTAGATTTGTATCCACGTATATTCCTAAAAACTTGATTACGTTCACTGATTCTAAATTAATGTCATTATAATGTATGTCTAATAAGGCGGGCAGATTTTTATTAAATTGAACATGTTTGGTTTTAGAAACCAAACATGTTCATGTTTGGTTTCTAAACAAATTGAACATGTTTGGTTATAAAAACATCGATGGTATAAAATACCTAAATTGAATAGAATTGTAGAAACAGACGGCAATACAAGAATTGAGCAATTAAAATGAAAAAAGAAGGTTTTAAAAGCAAACAAAGGTCCTAAAAAATCAGGACGCGTATGGTAGCAGGCGTGCGCAGACACACGGCGCGGTCAGCGAGGCGCGTCGGTCGCGGTTCACGGCGCGCCCTTTGTTCTGCGCGTGCGGACTGCGCGCCCCCCCCCCGCGCTGCCGGGCCTCACCATCCATCGCATGTGCGTTGCTACATCGCCATTGTTTCAAATCTCAACTTTTCACCAATTTTCAATGGACCCTACTTTCTTCTTAATTTTCCCAATTTACAATAATTCCCAATAATAATAATATTATTATAAATAAGCTAATTTCCAATGTTCGATAAGTAGGTACTTACTTAAAATGTATTCATTACTTTGGAAGAACGAACTGCAGATTTTCGTTCTTACATCGATCATCGATATTATTTTGTCATTAGATATTAGGAGATTCTGTTCTGTATAAAGTCATGCTTCTTACTTACGATACGTGGAGGAGTTTTGTTACCTCGGTAAGTAGTAAGTACCTAGCAACTAGCATCATCTCTCTTAGAGGATGACGTAGATAACCGGATTAAAAAGACAAAGATGTTTTTGCACACTCTAGAAATCGAATGTCCTCGTGAGACGTATAAAAAGCTCTTTCTGTTTGAGTGTAGTAACGTAAGTCCTCTTAATAGGTATGCGACACGACGGACGGACGGACGGACAAACGGACACACAGGCAACAAAGTGATCCTATAAGGGTTCTGTTTTCCCTTTTGAGGTAGGGAACCCTAAAAATTAGTAAGCTTACATAATTAAAAAAAATTAACACCATTAGGCAATAAACATAAGTAAAAAGGAGGTTGTTGCCCCTAGTGGGACACAAATAGGTATGCTTTAGAATATAAAGCACGCAATATATTTTAACAAAGCATAAACAGTACCTATAACTACCTATAGGTAGAGATGCGTGACCGCTGACCGGTGACCGGTGTCGAGATACAACGAGACGTGCAAACCAATCTAGCTCTTAAAGGTACTACGCTTAGTGCTTATAATACATTGAGTTGAGTAAACTAATCGTACGGTTCACAGTAACGAGAAAAAAATGGTAGACCATACCACGCATAATGAGCATACGAAATTGAGCTGACCTCTAATGTCAGTGTAGAGTTTTGGTGTGGATAGTGGATAGGCATAGAAAAAGCACAGATGCAATAGGAAAGTACCTATTTCGTTTCGAGCCAAATTGCAAAATAGATTCTAGCTATTAAGAAATATTTCTAGATAAGTAGTAGATCTACCTATCTTCTTTAACGATTTGTTTAAACGTCCCACAAAATAGACAAGCACCCACCCAAAAAACACTCACAAAAACGAAAATCAAGCAATTAATTTTTTAAACGTCACAATAAGAATAATGGCCATGAAAAGAACAAAGGCGCGAAAACAAATCACCGTTCGGTGTCGTACGGACAAATAGAAGTATTTTAACGAAGTCATTGTGGGGCTCATTACAATTCCCTTCAGTCGTCACTGCTGTCGCTATAAATTGTACAAAACGCCGGAATTAAGTAAAAAGCTCCCGAGGGAATGACCTCTTTAAACATTGTTCGCTGTTTGTGGTTTAAGTTGTGTGTAGTGAGACAGAGGACATACCTAATATTTTAGAACCTTGAAACAAATTCGAATGAACAAACTCGAGATACTTAAGTAGGAAAGTACGTAGGTAAGTACCTAAGTAGGTACTTACCTAAGTACCTAATTGCCTAATCAAATGAATGTGAAACTGACTGGGTTTTAGAACTTATTAAAAAAATAAGTACTTATCTAAGTAAGTAGGTGCTACTTACCTACTTACTTAAAGTAAGTAAGAGAAGAAGAAGAGTGAAGAGATATGTAAGTAAATGCATGCAATAAAAATTTTCCGATCCTCCGAGGATATTGATTCCACGCTACAAATGATTGGAAGCAAACACGACAACGTAAAACACTGGGTATCTCTATAAGTAGAGATTTCAGTCACTACTCGTGTCTTTCAGTGAACAGATACTTAGACGCAATAAGAATTTTCCGAATCCGATATAATATGTAGGTATACAAACGCCAAGATCGCAGCGAGCTTATTGATTCCACGATACAATTGATTGGAAGTGAACAAGTGGATGAATGTGCGAGACATACCTATTCGGTGTGAGAACGTATCTAAGCATAAAAAAGAAAAATTAAGGCAGCACGAAGTTTTCAGCGAAGAGATAGACGTAATAAGAATTTTCCGATGCTTCTATAACGCCAAGGTCGCAGCGAGCTTATTGATTCCACGATACAATTGATTGGAAGTGAACAAGATAAATGTGCGAGACAAATTCGGTGTGCGAGAGGAGGCGTGTAGTGCAGAGGAGGCGCGGGGCGGGACCAATGGAGCGCGGCCACGCCTCGCGCTGGGTCGAAAGGTCGCCCGCTGCCTCGCCGTGCGGACCATTGGCGCGGAACGTTGGCAACGCGACGCGATCAAAGAGATCTTTACTTTATAATCGATAGTCTATGCCGCCCGCGTCCTATATCTAAAATGTGGTTAACTGCAAAAATAACTTTTTAAGTTACCCCCAAAAACGTGGGAATTTTTATAACCTGAATAACCTAAAAATAAGGTTGCTCAGAATGTGTGACGAAACAGAGTATAAGTCCAAATGCAGCAATATAATGACTAACACTTCATTTCTAGTTTCTATGCAGTGGTGTACCTAAGTAAGTTGTTCCGAGGCACAACATGCCCCAAAAAAAAAAACACTTTACTCCAAAATATCTACATTCTGCCGCATAGGTCCTACTTAGATGCAAATGATAAGTTACTAAGTTAGGTTATACCTACTTAGCACAAACTTAATTAGGTACCTACCTACTTAATATAACGCTGACATACCTACCTATCAATAAGTAGGTGAGTTCCTAGCCTACTTTGTCGTATTAGTTTACAATTGCGAAAAACCAAATTAAACTTGTATTTCGCGGGCAGGCCCGTGTCATGCAACTTAATTATCATAGATAAATTGACCAAAAATAACAAACAACAAAGTATTTTCTCGTGTGACCGGGAAAACCCGATAGACGTTGGGTCCTAAAGTGGTAGCAAACAGCTGCGAAAAGCGCAGCGTTGGAAGACCCACCCACTTGGTGGGCACTGGGCAGACATCAACTGAGTCGCAGGAACCCGGTGTATTCAGGGGACACAAGACTGTGGCGTGTGGATATCCCTAAAACTGACCTAGTACTATGTCCAGCAGTGGACGTTAACGATGATGATGATGCATTACTGATTACTGATTTGACGTCTGACACTTAGGTATGCAAATGAAACTTTAGTGGCTTCGGCAGCTGCAAGGCGACTCATTAAAACTTTTTTTTTCTTTTTTTTCTTACGAAATTTGAGCTCCGCGAAAATGTTCTTGTGACATTCTTTTTTTAGGATGCGCACGCGCTAACGGCCATATGGTGCCTTAATGACAGTTTCGGAGTGTATCATATTTTATTAAAAAGAGCAGTGTAACTCTTAAAGTAAGTATAATATTATTTTGAATCGATGTGGGACATCATTTCGTATTTTATTAGATAGGCAAGGTAAGTTATCATCATCATCACAACTCATCGCCGGCCCACTACTGAGAATGGGCCTCCTCTCAGAATGAAAAGTTTTAAGTAAGTAGGTATAAGTATTTTTTTACCACGCTAAGTAGGTAGGTAAGTAATTACGCCCATAGTATACCTACCCATACCTACCTACTTAACTCTGAAAAGTTAGAGGTGCCCGAGATAGATCACACGACCCCTCGAATAGTCTGAACCACTAGGGGCTATCACCACATTCAGGCATCAATACCTAGTAGGTAGGTAATTAAATTAAATACCTAATCCTGCGTAAAACAAACATCGATTTTAATTTTAGTGAAGCTGAATATAATTGCCATTAATAACCTAAATATTGTTATTGTTTTCAATATAAGTAAACTATATTAGAATTCTCCACGAACGAGCTCGCCGCGCCAATTCCAATTCGGGAGCGGAAGTTGAAATATGATTTTTTAAATTTAGAAGCAATGGCGGCCGCAGGTGAGCGCCCGTTGACAGCCCCGTGTCATCCGAATGCCGTGCTGTTTTGACGTTTCGTTTCGTTAATTAACGCAATATTTTTGTTTTTTAATTGGTTACTTCAATAAATTAACTACATACCAACGTTTGAATAGATTTTTATCCCAGTTTTCAAAGGCGTTTAATTGGTGACTTACTTACCAACTAACAGCTAGCTAAAGTCGAAAGCTCTAAAACGGTCACTCGTAAGTATTTTTGTTTTACTTATATGAAAAGCTTTTATGATTTTTAGCTCTATAATATTGGTCTGGTCTAGTAGGGTCTTTCGTCATTGAACACAAAAATTAAGTCTGATAAATAGTAATGGATCACGTAATTAGGTATAGATTTTCTTTTTACTTCGTGATAACAATTCTCAAAGAAAATACTTATTTTCCCAACAGAACTAGAAAATGTGAGTGGCGAAAAGGCAAAAGTTTGTATAAGTTGTTTGTTACTCTTTCACGCAAAAACTACTGTACGGACTTTGACTGGGAATGGAGATAGATTATGCCTACCCTGGATTAACGCATTCTTAGGCCATTTTTATCCCAGAAAATCAAAGATAGAGCGAATTTAAAAAAACCTATATCCACGCGAAAGAAGTCACGGGTATCAGCTAGCATTATAGGTAATAGGTATAATTGCAAGTTATAAGTATTTTCGAAACAGGTGCAAGTAGATTTAAAAAATAATAAATAATTTGTCGACTGACAAGCCCATTGCATAAGGAATTGCGTGAAAATATTAATAAGTAAAATATGAAAAATAAACGTGGGAAAGTGACATCTCTACATAAAAAATCGAAGGAAATTGCTGTCAGCGCATGGATTTTAAATCAAATATAAATTGGAGCATGGTTCGGCAGGAAGTGTTAAATATATTAATGTCCAGCTACGCCCGCTTTGTCACGTGGACGGCCTCTATCATCAAATTGTGCCTAAGTAGGTAGAAAGATGTGAATTAATGGTAATGAATTACCATTTATTTACTTCAAAATTATTAACAATTTCCTAATAAAAAGAAAGAATTGCTCCGAGCACCTTGTACTGGAAAAAATGATATAGGAAAGTACCTAGGTACCTATGTAGACCAAATAATTAAAAAAATACTAAATTACCTAGTTGCCATAATGATCTTGGGGATAAAATATTGACAAACAGGCACAAAGAGTGTACGAAGTATACGTAGGTATCTACTGGTATTTACGCCATCACATCGACATACTAAGTAGGTACCTATTAGTTGAGGTAAGTATAAGTAGGATATTAAGAAGGCAAGTATTCAAGGTGTGCAAACCACTGAGCTATACCTACCTATCAATGCGTTAGTATCCATTATAATAATTCAAAAGTTCGAACGCGTGTCTTGAACTGTTTACGATATTAAATTTTATAACGACGTATGACTTCAACTTGGTTTAAAAATAAAGAGTCTCAATCGGTTTTCCTGGACGTGGCCACGCGAAATTAACTAATACCAGATCCAATATTTATGAGCGATAAAAAGTATGGCACGCCGGTATAATTAAACACATTTTTATAAACACTGCTGAAAGTATATTATTTTATATAAAAACTGATTTTTATATACGTTTCCTCGATGTAAGTACTTACCTATTATTCTCTCAGCACTGAGATGTTACACGCATACTTACTTATGATGGGAAATTACTATGCACCCAAATAAACCTCACCTATCCAAATGGATGAGAGAAATTTAAATAAGTATATGAAAACATTTAAAAAGTAAAACTGTTTGACTGATATATCAACATACATACAGCTCAGGCATAGGTACATACCATAGGCATAGGGAATCACTAAGAATATTGTATTTTGAGAAAATCTAACGGGTGAACGCGGACGAAGTTGCGAAAAAAATAGAGTATCCAAATGTTATAAGTTATACCTACCTAACCTCAATAAATAAATAAGTAGATCTACTAAGTTATAACATTAATATTTTCAATGAATAGAAACACTGAAGTATGTAAAATGGATAAAAAATATCAAGAAATGAATTATATAATGAAATATATGAGGATACAACAATATCCGGTAAAACTATAATATATTTTGTTAGGTCGTATTAATAAACAGAATGTCCCGGCAGATGTTAATTCGGATTTAACACAATAAAAACAACGCGTCGATAAAGCTCGATCGATAAATTTCTTTGGGGACATTTGTATGTACTCGTATGTTTTCTTATTTGTTTTTTTTTTATCGAAGGTTTGCGTTTGACCTATGATAACGTATTTTTTTGCGACTGCGATTTCACCTGGTGGAAAGTGAAGGTGCAAGCGGGTTAACTTGGAAAGAGTCTGGCAGTTATAATAATAATATCCTTATTCGGTTTCTACACGGCATCATTCCGAACTTGTCACTTGGTGGCACGGCTTTGCCGGTAGAGCCTCGCTACGCTACGACCGAATCCTCCCACCTCCCACTAGACCAGACTTAGCCTAAATGTAGTCAACATTAAAACTTCAATTCAAAAATAGGTAGGTACCTACCTATTTTGATTGCCAATTGTTGAACTTGTAAGATACCTAATAATTAGGTAATGTAATGATCATAATACTACTCAATCTTAGTTTTACCTACTAAGCTAAGAAGGTGAGGGTCTGAGAAGAAGCCAATTGATAACAAACTCAACCGCATATCTTTTTTTTAAATTAAGTATTACCATTTCACAGTATCACTTTAAACTTATAAACATTTGTTAATGTTGTTAAAAAACTTACCTATTGTCAATCTAGAGGACTTAAAAAAATCAAAATTGATAATCGGGACTCGTATATAAATAAATAAATAAATAAATAAAGGTTTATTCAGCTCATATACAGACTCACACACAAAAACAAAAAAACAAGAATTAAAATAAAAATACAATTAAACTTGAATATTAATTAATCTTAAAACTAGAAAATACTATTATACTATGTTGTGTCTGTGAGCTAAAAGTATATCGAACCCGGAACCGCCAATCTATTGGTAAGAGCAAAAAGCTCTCAGATGAAACTTTCGACTCTTTCGAAAAATTGTCCTAATTATTAAACCTAATATTATAAAGAGGAAAGCTTTGTTTGTTTGTGCGTAATCATTTTGTAATCAATAAACTTTGAAGCTACTGAACCGATTTTAATAAACCATTGAAAAGCTATTTTATCCCGAAGTAACACAGGCCATAAATACATAATATGTACCGTGAACAAAGTCTTGGGCAAAAGCTAGTTAAATACTTAACTTCTGTTTAAATACAGCACTAGAAAGAAGTTTGAATTATTAGGTGTTCCAATAAAAAAACAAAAGCCAGTTAATTACCAACCAAGAAAATACTAGATCGAAGAAGATTGAAGCCACAAATCCAAGAAATCCAATCGTAGTTTAATAAAAGCTCGACGGAACTCGGCATTTGCTAAGCTATTACATTGTCTAGAGTCTAGACTATAAATCACAGACCACGTCAAATACTAGAGTGGGCGCATTTAATATTTCATACCACGATATATTTCGTACTTAGTGCAGTAGATTCATGTATTTTGTTTGCCAAATACTTTACAATATGTCTTCCACGAATTATTTATTATTTTACCTAGACCACGATTAATAAATCGGTGTGCGATATGACATAAGAAATATAAAATTTGGTTTCATGAAGACGTTTATGCTAACCACCTCAAATATCTTGGAAAGTTTTATCCAACTAGGTGATGCCCGCGAATTCATCCGCGTGAATATTAGAGAGGAAGCCAGCGAGGGTCAGACCTGCGTTACTTTATAAAAGCTGAAAGACTTGTGCTTAGCTTTTTTTATCGCCTTCGTCCTTCAATCACGCAGCAACAAAAATGAATAAGAGGTGGACGTCTTAGCATTTTTTTCTCGTGAGGAAAATCCGTCATGGATACCACCGGCCACGGGGGAGCACAGAGGTTATGTCGAACTCCTACCGAATAAAACCTCACGAAGTTTCATCCCACCACTGATGACGGAGCACAAGAGACCGCCAACACCTCATTACTCCACCAGCGGGCGCCTCAACAGATCCACCACTGGGACATCTTAACCCTAGGCTATTATGGCTCTATTATTATATTCATCATCATCATGATCAATCATTGCCGACTTACTACCGAGTACGGGTCTCCTCTCTGAATGAGAAGGTTTGGCCATAGACTACCACGTAGGCCAAGTGCGGATTACCAGACTTCAGACATCTTTGAGATCATCATCAGAACCTCAATCATAAAGTACAATATCTACAGTTTATAAGGTCTATGGCCGGCCTGAGAGCATTAGTTGGCGGCGGGCTGGCAGGTGCGCGACCACCTGCGCACGTGTCGGCGGTCGTTACAAAAACGCATATGGGGGGCGCGACCTGTTACACTGTAAACACTGACCGGCATGTCATACCCATGGCCGACATACGGGAAGCCATTAAACTCATTGTTATAACTTTAATCGGTTATAAGAGGCTTTTAAACGGCCAAAATTAAGACTGTATAACATAATTCTTTAAAAGTAAGCATGAATTTTCATATTTAAAAAATCAAGCAGAATATTTTACTTACTTTTAAAAAGCTTTTCATTAATTTGCTTTCTTTTGACCTTTAGGTAGGTACCTACCAGCAAGAATTTAAAAAACGATACAGTCATGCAGCATATTTTACTTACTTTTTAAAAGATTATTATTAGGCTTAGTTTGAGTTGTTGTGATTTGTTTTTTAATCGATATTTTATGGGACTTTAATTATAGGTGACTTACTATATGTACCAGCTTAAAAAGAATGTTGCAAAGTTTAGATCGCGGATAAAAAATGGTGGGTGGTACGTCAGTTTTGGTAATCGGTCATTATACTTGATTTTAATCCAAAAATAGTAAATTTTATTAACTTTTAATCAGTTGTAAGCGCCTTTCAAGCGATTAAAAACCGTTAAAAAATCGATATTCTCAAAAGTCGCTAAAATAGCTCACGAATACCAAAAGATCCTTGCCTACTACCCAATTAGTTCTTATACATACTTAAAACGTTATCCGTAGGTATGTGAGTAGGACTTTCTGTAGGTACTAATTACAGAGAGGCATGGCAGGTACCTATTGCACGTTGACTTGCAAGTTGCACCACCGGTTTTGCCTAGTTCAAACAGGAGTCCCACATACCTACTCGTAGGTTCAACATTATATCAGTAAGTATAATCTCTCATTTTAATTAAGCATTATATTGTTACGATACTCAGTACCCATACCTAAGTAACGTAAAGAATCTACTTAGATAATTTACTAATAATATTACAATGAAAGGGTATTCAGACTATAATTAGGTTGCTTTTTCTCGGTCTTGATTGGATTGATCACTTGAATGGTGAAGGATGTAGGTAAACTTACCTATAGCAGAAAAACATGGAAAATAGAAGAAAATAAAACCTCGTGAATTCTACGCGACAGAAGTCACGTGCAACAGCTAGGTTAATCTTAAGTTGTTTTAATATGTATTAATAAATTCTGGGTTACGATTTGTCTACCTCCCACCATCTCCTCATTTGGTAGGTAGTAGCAATAAAATCATCCATTGATGACTATCCAAACCACAGTGTCTGCAAAACTTCGGCTACTTCCAGTTGTCCAATTGGAAAATCTGTTACCAATTTCAACGGCAGAATAAGTTAAATAAATAAAAACTTTTTTGGTAGACAATACAAATTTTTGGGTATTGCAAAAGTAGATTAAAGTAGAGTAATCGTAAGAGGAAGGTAAGGCAAGTGGGGCTATTCTATCGTTTGGATATGAAGTGGATGACAGGATATTGCGGCGCGCGTCGGCGGGCGCTTCGGAAGGAAACGGAGCGGACGTATCAATGGGCGGACGAGTACGTGACGTCTACGCGGCGACACTGTCTACAAAGTTAAATAAACCCTTTGATTAACATTATCGATGACTTATTTTTTAATTTTACTATAGACATTTTAAGGGAGCATTGCAATTCTTCACTCGATACACACAACCATTGATGGAGGAGGAATCTACCTGTGCACACAACCATTTACGCCAAAAAATCCAAGCAAAAAGTTATTATAAAAGCCAAGTTTAAATAAGTTAAATATTTCATTCAGAATCAGCAATTCGCAGTTCGAGCAATAAATAATATTACATAATAAAATACCATGTAAATAATATTACATAGAAAAAATCCTCAAGGACAATAATTAAATAGAAACTTTTTAAAATCGTGTTCGTTAATCAATATATCACAATTAGTAGTAGTAGTAGTAGACATCAAGTTGTAAGCAAAAACAAATAGAAGCCCGCAATTTTTTTTCACACTGATCCGTCTAGTAGGTATGCATTAGTCATACACTACATAGCTGTAGTCGTTGGATAAGAAGGAAAGTTTAAGTTCAGGCCTGCCTGAGATTCCAGATTATTAAGATTAAGTACCTACCATAGTTAAATAAATGATATGGCAGAACAAATCACAATATCTCAAAAGTCTACCTACGAATAATGTTATGTCAGGAATCAGGATGGATAAGTAATAGAAATATTATTTGTAACTCCTCAGATACGTTTCTACGAAGCTCTATTAACAGCGTATATTACGCAATAGGTATAAATATGTGTCAATCAGCGAAAGACATTTTCAAATCTAGTTTCTATTTAGTTCTAAGAAAAAGCGTCTATTAATGGGCGTTGCAGCGGAAGGCGATTTTCAAGACGGCGCGGGCGCAGCGCCGGAAGTGGCCATGTTGTATGAATGAACGCGTGACGTCACTGTGACGTAGTGCATGGTGTTACGATTTCCGGGTGCTGCGTAATTCGTTTCAAGCATCAGCTGAGGGTCATAAGCATATGAACTTTGTATGACGGATATTCGTAATTTTTTTGTCGAGCTTCTCGTAGACATTGTAGCTTGTAAGTCTTGTAGTGTTTCAGAATATCATAAAAATTATTGAAATAAACTGTTATATTTATAATTTATTCTCCCTTATTTTATTCCCTCGAGGTGGATTCACATTGGCAGCGAATCGAAGCGAAAGTTTTTTCACGCGGTTAAGTTTTGAATTAATCGTCACCACCGATTTAAGTTGTGAATTAATCGTCAGTCAGTGTTGGAGTTTTGTTAATAACTTAGGTAGGTACCTATATACAGATTTTTTATGGTACTTAATTAGGTAAAAATAAAGGTGTATATTAACACTATTTTACATTGATGTAAGCGTTACGACTAGAATTCTCTGCATTTATTGTTCACCATCGCTAATAAATGTAGGTACTTACAACGTCAGGGTCAAAGTCATTTGTTATTCGCAGGTCACCTGAACAGCTGCGTTAGACAGGTGTTTCTAACGCCCGGCCCTCACTAATGATAATACTCGATTGTCTCATACCTTACAACTTATAAGCCGTATTTCGTACATTTAATGAGTATGGCCATGTGGACCGTCATATTATGCGGGAGTGCATTGGACTGAAAAAAGACCTTAATTAACATTAAATATTATTGGTATTAGAGCTAGACTTCGCTTTATCAAGTTATTCTAAGGATAAAATTAATTCAATAAAAAAATTAGGGTTTCTCCAATAGGTGTAAAGTGATTGAAATTTTAATCTAATTTAATAGTCTAAATATTTTTAATCCTAGATCCTAATTCAAAAACAAAGATTAATGATTGGTTTTATTCGAAAACCTCGAGGACGGATTGAACCAGTTCAAATATAATATTCTCGTCTTGCATGTTCACGAAACATTATTATTAAAAATCTAATAGGTTTCACTGTAAAAAATAATATTTATGGTGTCAGTGATCCACTCTTCACCGAATACGGTGTTGTGTTCGGCTCCGTTGCATCGATAGGTAACGACTGTAGATTACGAAGTACCTAATATCTATTCGTATTCGACATTACGATCACGCACATTACGAACTTGATTATCGAATAAGATTTGCGACGGGCTGTAAAAGGATGGAACCTATTACTGAAAGGTGAGCGACCTGTACCGTTATTATTCGTTACTGCTGTTTGACTTGTGAGCCATCGATACTAGTTTACTGTTTACAACGATTATATCTCATGCCGTATGAATATTCATCGTGCGATACGCGTTGTACATTTTTAACGGCTGTAATTCGCACGGCCTCAATTTTAACCTTTAGTGCATGGTCGTCATTTACGAGTTACATATAGAATAAAAATTAACTATAACAAGCAGTCCAATCTGAACACGAGGTATAGTACAGTGTGCATTGTACAAATCAGTTCTCAGCCGGGATTGTGTATTTAATCCTTAGTATATCATGATCTGCGCAAATATCGCCATGATGCAACTTCAGATTGGACTCCTTGTTTTGCGATCACTACACCAGTTTTCACAGGTGTTGCGGATATAGAAATTTCATAATAAATTGACTAAACGAACTTTTTACACTTTTGTTACTTGTACAAGCTTAGATTAGGGATTGGTCAAGCGCAGCGGAGACCAGTCCTTAATCTTAGCTTGATGCAAAGTGTGGTTAATCCATTTTATTCACTGAACGAACAAAAGTTTTATTTTTGTGTCACACGAGGTCTCTACAAAGCGGGTCGGTATGTGTACCTACCTTAGGTACATCGTGATATGTACTAACAACTATGTAGTCTAGACGACTGAGTCAGTCTGGCCTGATTGATAGTGACGTTCATTATTAAGCATTGTATTGTTACAAGGGTACTGTAGGTATATGCACTGATATTCTGCTTGGAGCTCTACGTTTTTTATTGAAATAAAAATATCGATTTCGAATATTGACATTACAAGAAAAAACTCCCACCCAAAATTCAAATACCTATTAATTTTAAAGTGAATTAATCTGGCAATCAAATTAGTATTTATGTTATTTAGTTACTGATTGATTCTAATGATTTCTTTTTTGCTCTACGAAACTTGATCATAAAACATAAAAGTTTGTTCGAATATTTTGTCCATTTAAATGATATTTTATATTAAAATCTTGTCAAGTGCGAGTCAGACTCGCACACCGAGGGTTCCGTACTACAGAAGAAGTAAAACGGTAAGAAATACATTAGTTAACGAACCGCAAAACTAACTTCGTTTGTAGAGGTTCATGATAAACTATGATAGTAAGAGCGTTGGTTAAATTTTTCCTGCAAAATATACCTACATGAACTTGCATTCATGTAAAATATACATGATCATGATTAGTTCAGATTTTTCGCTGGATAAACTTCGCAGATAAGGGGGGAAGTTGTTTTTTTCGACATTTTGCTCGATCCCCTTACCTGTGCTATAAGACTTATCTGCCTGCCAACATGATTTTAGGTCAACGGGAAGTACCCTATAGGTTTCTTGACAGACAGACAACGAACTGATCCTATAACGGTCACTTTTTCCTTTTGAGGTACGGAACCCTAAAAATCCCCATCGGTTAAGATATTTGAAGAAGTTGAGAAAAACTGAAAATTGTTGTGATGGTTCTTCTGCGTTGCCTGATTAGGTATTATGCGGGGCGAATTAGACTTCCCAGATGGTCCATGATTTGGAATTTAGAATTTTAGATGGAACTACCCAATTTTTCTTGTCGCCTTAAGAGAATGTTCTGATAACGCATTCAAATACTCATAACGCAAAGAACTTTTAACTCTGGAGTACCTAAAGATGGTAATTTTCTTGGTCGGTACGATTATTATTTTGGCATATAATATTGACTTCATGTCTTAAAACAAGCTTAATACATATTCGAAGGCCTATTCTGAATACTTGATAGATGCCATTATATTTTTTAAGCATCATATTGTATCTGTGGGATAGCTAATAAAATGCACAACGTAGCGTTCACATTATATTCACGTAATCTAAGTATGCAAAGTAAGCTGTGTGACAATACTGCGAAGCTTTTTTATGCGCGTCACGCGGCGGAAGTGCGGCGAGGTGCGCCCGCGCCGCCGGATCCAACATGGCGGCGAAAGTGCTTCCGGCCCCGCTGAAGAGTTCTCAATGAAGCTCGCTCGCGCTAGCGTAGATATCAAATTATCATTCATGCGTGTTTTAGATCTTGTATGTTAGAGCTTTGTTTGAAATGGTGAATGGATGTGTTTAAGTGACCTTTGGTTAGTCTAAGAACTATATAAGTAGGTACCTATATACCTCGTAAAAAATATTCTATTGCGCCAAGCTTGTAAGGCGTAATAACTAAATAGAGTATTTTCTAGCGTTTTGATAATTTTGTATCACAGCAGGAAATTTACATTTTAACAAAATGTCTATACTTAGCTAAATATATAATATTAACTTTATAATTATTGAAAAAATATTTTTCAAATGTTTGTACAAAGTCCTAGGGGTTAAAGAATTAAAGTTAAGATTTCACAGTAATAATTAAAAACTAAGGT
Organism: Maniola jurtina; assembly: GCF_905333055.1. NCBI lineage: Eukaryota > Metazoa > Arthropoda > Insecta > Lepidoptera > Nymphalidae > Maniola > Maniola jurtina. Next base: position 7,821,735 of record NC_060047.1, on the reverse strand, counting down.
AGGTCAGCATTGATGAATTTAATTTAAATGTTATTTAAAGGAACTTATAGCATAGTAAAGTGCTGCAGTTATACCTACATCAGAAGCCGCAGAAGAATTGTTGACCGCGATAATAAAATACCTACCTACCATGTTATCCTCATATTTATTTCCGATTCCAATTACAACATACAAATAATGAAATCTAATTTTATTATTTACTAAAATAAATATTTATTACCTCTACGTATTTATAAATTTTGTTCTAGTAGATATATTCATTTAATAATTAATTTATTAAGTACATAATAATCATTTCAAAAGTTAAGCGAATGAGTTGCTAACTAAGTATGCATACTATATCTAATAAGTTTCAATAAGTATACACGTCTACGGTTGTCCGTCGGTCCAAGGTTTCAAAAATTATTTTTGTTTTAACATATTTAAAGTAAAGAAGAAAATTATGAAGGTTTATCAAATATATCAGTTATATCCAATGGACTAACCTGCAGGCAACACGTAGGACGAGTCAGGGCAGATGTTATCCACAGAAGGGTCGAAAGCGAGCCTGGTCTGATCACCATATTGCAACTTGTTCGAATTCCCTGATTGTTCGTAGCCTAACCTCGCAACACTAAGGGCCTGTTCGTAGATTAACCTATTATCCGTTTGTTCTTCATAAGGCTTTTTGACACTGTAGTCCGTAAAATTGAGTTTAGTGAGGGTGGACATGGGGTGTAGCGGCGCCGCGCACGGAGGCCCGGCGGCTTCGCGCGGCTCTACTACGAGCATGGCGGCTTTGCACCGCCGTAGATCACTGCACTTTACCTATTCATATCACTCGTATATTACGCGAAATTGTTAATTATTTAACTGGTATAATTTTTTTAACTACTAGATAATAATAAAAAGAAAATCTAGATTTAATTATTTTTTTCAACTCAAACGTGTTTATAAAAGAAATCAGTTAGTAAGTCATATTTTATGCAAAGTCAATACCATAATATAAAACCACTAAAATATCAGTACAATTATTTAAGTTTAGTAAAGACGATATTATTACGACACTGCGTTAGTACTGAAAAGATTCGTAGCACCACAGCGCTTCGCGTCTAATCGCTGACTGAGGCCCGAGCTTTCGTACAGCTCGGCCTCGGGCGGATCGAGAGAGGGCGGCCGCGGAAAATGAACCGAGTGCAGTCACTCGACGGTCCACAACGACCGACTCGAATCGAACAGCAACGAGAATATACGAACGACAGCTAAGCGCTCTGCGACCTGCCTGCCGTGCCACCTGCTGGCGCGACCAACTGTTGCGCGACCGTTTTTTTGCCAACCGCCCGGAGTATCATGAAAATGAGCAAAACACGTAAACCTCTCTAAGTTGCGACAAAGTCTGAATTCCTTTGAACAATAAATGGAATAACTAATTATTACAGATTCATGCATACGATCGAGCTATTAATTAATAACAAACAAGGTAATACTTAGTACATTACTTTACGAGGCATTTTCCCTCTCGCTTATCATTTAAGGAAAATAGTGTTAACTATAAACTAATATATTTATACGACGGTAATTAAAATAGTTAAGTAGCATAACAAACGCTAATAGAGGCGTAGAAGTTTTAATGGTTTTAAAAGGAAAAAAAACTTTGTTTAATTACACGGTTCAGTTGACGATACATGGCTTTTGTTTTAGAGAGCGTTATTTTGACATTTCAGTGTGACCTAAGTATTTGTTTGGGCGTCTTAGCACTTAATACCTTGGATGAATTGTTTATATACTATCTCTATGCTTAATACACATTGGTTACCGCCACAAAACTCCTTCCTAAATCTGTGGTTACAGCAAAATTCATAAACCGTTTGATTGATATCGAAATAAAGCTAAGCGAAAGCGTTTCGTGTAGGTAGGTACAGGGAAGTTAAGTTAAAGTTATGAATTTTAACCTACAAGAAGTACCTAGTTATATTTTTAGTGGTATTTGTTGGTTATTTTGATTATTTTTATTATCAATCCTAAATAATGTTCATGGCATTATTTTTGTTATTCAGTGCCACAAAAACCACAGTCGGTTTTACTTTGCTTACTTATTTGTTTTTAAACGGGTTATAAAAATGTGTAAAGTTTTATAATAGGTAATAGAATTCAACATAATATTCATAATAGTTTCCATTGTTACATCAAAATGATTAAATATCACTGATGTAGAAAAAAGCAATTTTTCTACAATATTGTGGAGGTAATCCGCGACAGCTACGACGTACTTAAATCGTAATTACGTATAATGATCATGACTTATGACGCATACTCGACCTTGGTGCTGATTCCTATTGTTTGATAGAGTTGGGAAACGGTCCTACATGAAATAACTAAAATTTTGAATTTGATTTTGAAACGTTGCTTTCGTGCGTCTGGACGAACTTATAGCCTTTGTGGGCCAAATATACCTACCTATAAATGTCATTTTTATATCACTCGCCCGAATTCATCTGCCTTGTCGTAGGTTTGAAAATCTAATGATAACACTTTATTTTCTGAGATAAAAAGTAGCCTTGATCACTTCTTACATAGCTCTCTACATGCCTACGAAAGTCCCGTCGAAATCTGTTTAACCCATTCGGTTCAATCGGTTTAGCCTGGACAAACCAACATTTTTTTGTATCCAATGGTTTCCTATGGTTTCGCTTGCACAGTATTGACGTTCAAATAACACAAAATAAATTTGACCTTTCTTTTGCTACAGAGGTCAGCGCTCGCTTCGCTCGCCACTACCCCCTTAGATCCACTCGGCCTCGTAGGCTCGTCTGATTCAGGACCTCCTTCGCAAATTCAAATTTCCGTTTGTAATTGTTCTTATTTTTACGAGTACCCAATAAAACCTTGGATTCACTAAGTGAATGCTGGTAAAAGTCCGAAGTTAACGATTATTATTATCTCAGGTCAGTTCGGGCTTTTACTACTAAGTACTAACGCTTGATAAATCCTAGGTTATAGCGTTGAATTCTAGATTTTACCGTAATTCCTGCTTTTACAGTAACATATGCGTAGGTACCTAACTGTAAACAAAAGAAAACGTGCGCAAAATTTTAAGCCCTGATAGCTGAGGATCCATAACATGATACCATTATTACACAATTCGCATTATATAGAACCATTTACCCTCCCACATATCGTATATTGGTTTTATGTCCAGGATGTTTACAATTTGCAGGTAAGATTTGGGACAGATGTTGGATATTAGTTTCCGATAGACGAGTGATGTTCCTTTGATTCTGTAGGAGGGCACGGGCTGAAGGCGGTGCCGAAACGGGGTCAAGTTACAGGGGTGGGTCTCAAAAGGTCACAATGGAAAGGGGACGCTGGAATATTCCAGGGGATAAAATGATAATAGACACCTGAGCACGTGTGCTACCGGATATTGGGGGCCATTGTCTACGGAGGAAACGATTTCGACGCGTCGGAAGATCCGATGCGATATTTTTTATTAATTTAACTGTGCTCTACCTTTTCGAATGATGAATAAGGTTTTAACTGATTATCTTGTTTGAATAAAACAATATATTATAAGCATTGTACCGTTATTAATTTTGTCCATCAAATGTCGATATACTTACCTACTTAATCTACTTATTTACGGAAAAACGACAAGTCATTTTGTTGGGTTTTATTTATTTTTGTTTTTTATCGACATGTGGCAACAAGGAATCTACATTCACATTGCCGTCGAAAATCGAGAGGGCAGTAAGCATATTTTTATTTGAGTAAACATTTATGAAACGAAAATATTTTTTCCTATAGGTATCTATAGGTTTCACGCCTCTATAGTCTATGCAACATGAAAAACCAGTATAATATAGTTTTTACAAACCCAAAAAAATTGATTTATCTATGCGTCGTTTTCTCGAAATTGTATGTTCTCATTCATTTCCATCTCGTGGTACTTAAGAACAATTTATTTATTAAATAAATAATTATTCAGGCCATGAATAAGTAATAACTATTACCTAATCATCTATTCTCTAATAACCAGTGCTCTTGCATCGCAACAAGAACGGGAGCCCGATGTATGAACGCATCCGAGATTCAATTAGTGGGCGCACGCAAGGAAATAGCGCGGGAAATGAGTTTTCGATATTTGAATAAATGGGTCGCGGAAATAAACACACGCGGGATATTGTCTTTGCGCGCAATCTTCGATCTTGAGATCTTGTCTACGCTCTAAAAGGAAATGAATTTGAGAGAGTTTATTAGAAATATCTAGTGTTGTACAATACCTTTATTTATCTCTATTATTATTATTTTTTAATTGAAAATGTTAAAACATAAAGAGTTTTATCTAATTACTGTGCATATCATCCGCGGAATATCACTCGACCTAGTTACATTACAAATACATATAATATCTACAGTTGGAATTTGGAAACCATGATATTTTTTCAAAAAAGCGGTGATAGCCTAGTTATCAAGACGTCGCACTTCGAGTCGGGGATCCGGGGTTCAATCCTGGGCACGCACCTCTAACTTTTCGGAGTTATCTACGTTTTACGGTGAAGGAAAACATCGTGAGGAAACCGGCTTGCCTGAGAGTTCTGTTCTCCGAGGTGTGCAAAATCTGCTAAATCCGCACTTGGCTAGCGTGGTAGACTGTGGCCTAACCCTTCTCATTCTGAGAAAAGACCCGTTCTCAGTAATGAGCCGGCGATTGGTTGATCATGATAATGACAATGATGAATATTTCTCTAACTTTAATTGAAATTGGTTTGCTTAGTAAACTTTCATTAAAGTTCTAGACAAATATTCAGTTTAATCAAGAATTGGAATTTCTCGGATCAAATCTAAACCTGAATATGCTCGTAAAATACACGTATTGAGAATATATTAGCATTGTTGCAGCTTGCTTTGTTAAAGAACTTATAACTACAGTATTCCCGTTCTTGTATCCTTGGTTCACATTTAAGTTGAATGGTATTACTGAAAAAATCGCTTATCTATTCATTAGCCATATTTTACTAGGAAAAATGGAGTCGGCATCGAAAAGAAGGCGAATTACGTATGGCATAGGCGTAATATCGATCGCAAAAGGCAATGTAATATTGAAATACCGCGGCCGATCGATATGCACAAAGTAAGCTCGTCATTCCAGCGGCGGCGTTTAAATTTAAAAATACAATTTACCAAGGAATTCCCTGCTTTGAATTACATTAAGTGTAAACAATAAAGCGCTAGTGAGCGTATCGGCCGCGGCAGGCGACGGAAGTACACGATAAACAATCTTTTATAGATAAAACTCTGAAAACAGTCCATAAAACAGAGCGGGCCGTAACCACTTCATCCAGACATGTCAACGGAGGGGTTATACCATCACTATTCACTAAACTGAGAGTTGGTTTGAAATATTTATTTGAGGGTTCGGTCCATAAAGTTTCGGTAATAAGTTTTCGAAAGGTTTTCTGTATGAGATTGGTCACAGAAAAATGACTAACTACTAAACGCAATTTCAAATAAACTGCTTTTGTGTTTTTTCTTTGTAATTGTGAGTTTGTGACTGTTTGTGAGAAAATTATCGAATGCCAGATAGGGATATAACCATATATCCCTATCTGGCATTCGATAGGTAGGTATGTACTATGTACCTATATCTAATTTAGAAATAAACTAACCTCACGACGGCTATCGCTGTTTAAAAATGTCAACCGATCCAGCATAAATTACAACTATATTTTTAAAGCATCGACAACGTAAACGATTTTTTAATTTCTAACATTTCTAACCTTGTACTAATTAAAAAGCGCAGCACATCCGGTAAAGCCCAAAATACTGATTTGAAATTCAATTTTTATGTTTGCTATTATACGGGGCATAAGGTTAGCTGCGCTTCCTGTGATTATAAGGATGCGACACCTTAATAATTATTGTGAGGATCACATTTTATGTTTTTTACCCGTAATAATACAGTAAGGTACGTTTTAAAAGCTATGAGTTCACTCTGGCTATGTCCTTAGAAAGTTGTGTTTTTTAAGTAAAGAACAACGGTAAATCTATTGACAACAGTAGTGGTGTGTTTTTAAATTGGAGCGCGCTCAGGACGTCACTTCCGGTACCAATAATTTATTTCTCTTGGCCTCCATCATGTGACGAGATGGTGCGAGATACGACATTTATCCACGTTTAAATTTAGAACGATTTCTAAGAAGATTATGATTGTGACATATTTTTGATTTGCCTACCCGACAAGTAGTTGTACTTTTATTCTTTATGTTTGACCTACTTGATTATTTAGTGAGCTGGTAGATAGATAAAAATAACAAATTATGCAGGCTACACACTATAATTATTATTGTATAAATAATATTGTGCAGTCTACATACTATAATTATTGTATAATTTGTGTAAAAAAAAATTATATAACAGATATAAAAGATGGGGGGCGTATTAGTTTTATTTAAAGTTAAATGCGTATGGTACAGGTTTTGTTCTATAGCTTTTAAAAAACTTTTGGCTCTTTAACTGCTTCTATTCCTCATGTTTTCTTTTTTGGCAAGAATATGTACTTATTTAATATTATTCACCTGCAGTCACTCGACTATCTCATATGCCGCTCTTTCCTCTAACTTACCGAAATATTAGATATTAGTCTACCTACCCCCAAACTTAAGCCGTAGAGCTAATCTCTTTTTTTAAAGTCCATTCTTACATATCAAAACATGTACCAAAAATTGATAAGTAAAAACAACAGCGAAGATGACCCGTGTCAAAAGACTAAACATTTTCATGACAGCGCTATCGCCAGTTACGAAGGCCGGCGCCCACGGCGTCCGCCCCACCCCCGCCCTTAGTCCATAGATAAGATAGTTACTAACATTAAAAACAATACATTTTTTATAACATTATTCCAATAATTTACAGCAGGGTTTTTAACAGCTAAAGTCTGGGGTTTTGCAATTTTTAAGGAGTCATACGCTGGATGATAAAGTTTGTAAATAAATACAATTAAAAAGAGCAAACATATTTTATTATTCGTGTATCTTTTACGACATTTTAAAGTGCAAAAGTATTACTAATAGAAACATTAATCCAGTGAAGGTGGAATAAATCTTTATTTGAGAGGAAATCTTAGGTTTGGTTCCAGGCCGTTAGAACAAGAATTCTCCGTTAACCTTTCGAAATACTCAATTCGTGATTGTTAAAATAATTTATTGGAAAGTGTAGGTAATTATATAAATCGGTCGAAGCCAAGTCAATTTGAACAGATCGATGAGCTAAAACCTGCACTGACTAATAATGGATAATGAATACTCATCAAATATTTGTTTTTGCGGGGGACTCCTACAATTAGAGTAGAGAGGGCCGCAAATAAGGCAATTAATTGAATTCGGCACTTCAAAGCACCGCCCCAAGCTTTGTCGGCGCCTGAAGCCGCGGTAACACGACGCTCATATTGCAGACTTGTGTACAGCGCCTTTAAAATGCTGCCAATTCGCTAAAACTCCTTCACCCGTCTCAAAACTCCCACACCTTTTATTGAGACGTGATAATCCAGAGTGTAGAGACACCTGCGAAATTCGGGAACAATACCAACTTAAGTTACATCAAAAAAGCTCCTTTTCAACTATTGATTTATTTATAACACTACGAAAGGATTACGTCTAATCTAACTTTGGAACATGAATCCGTGCTCATTGAGTTCGGCTTTTTTTAAGCAATAACAACTTCTTGGGATAAAAAGTAGCCTGTAACGAACATCTAGGCAGTACTGACTAAAAGCCTTCGTTACAACAGCTAGTTAAAACGAATTCAAATAAAAACACCTTTAACTGTGACAATACATATCCATGCAAAAAAAAAAAAAATCCAAGTTCATCTGTTGTTTGACTTGATCTTATTCACCTTATTTCTAAACCGAATCTTACTGCAATTCCATAAGCAGAATATACGAGTATTTACCTAATTAGAAGTACCTAGTTGAAGTATTTATTACCCAATGCGTTTCAAGTGGTGTACAGTAAAGTATGTACTTAAAATTTTTCAGCCATATAAAGACCCTGCCTGTTAAAGTTATTTGCATACAGAGTAGGTATTGGTATCAGCGACCTACCAACATGTCTGCCAGTCTCATTTCGACTCCGAACACAAAGTACAAAACACAGCTCAACAGCGATAACTCGCTATCTACAGAATACCAAGAATCGTTCCAACTTTGTATTGTATTTATTTATTTTAATTAAAATATGCTGCGTTTAGGTAGTTGTAAGTATGTACGTATATAGTATATTTTATCTGTGTGGGGATTTCACAATTGTTATTTTCAATGTACAATACTTACTTATAGGATAATTACTTTTATTTTATTATAACAATGAAATATATAAAAAAATCTGTCAAGTAAACTTTAGAATTGTAATTAATAATATGTGACAACGGATTAGCAAACTCGAGGTCATTTCTTTAATCTCAATTTGACAAAAGAGGCAGAGTATTAGTTAGGGACTTAGACACTTTTATTATCATAGACTCACTGGAGAATAAGTTTTTTGAGTGAATTCTCGACATAAATAGTACATAATTTTAATTTTCATCTTTCTAGTGCACTTAGCTGTTGAATAAGGCATGGTTTCCTTCTCACGACAATCCGGACTTGACGGCTCTTCTTTAATTCTAATAATTGTGAGACACCTCTTTAACAAGCAGGATCCGGTTGTCACATACATACCTCATACCTACCTACTATTATGTGGTTCTATAAGATACTAACTAAACTTAAGAACAAGTGCGTGTTTCTCTTTGGTTTTTAGATACTAAAATGAGTGAATCCAATACTTATTGGAAAAATGTCCTTTCTACTCTTGCTTGTAAATTAAAATTATGTCAGATAGCGAATATGTAAATAATTTTGGGTAAAAGAAGATAAAAATATGGCTGGATATAAGGTAGGTATATAACGTCACAAACTTTATGAATCGTCGTACTCCTGACACAACTATTTTGGCCTTGTCTTTATTATCAGTTTATAAATGCTATATTAATTGTGGCATTATCAAAAAACAAAACTATAAAAGGACAAAATTAAAGTTTATCTCAATGATTGTATTGTTTCAGTTAACATACCTATATTGAATTTGTTTAAAGCGAAATAAAATTTTATTGGCCCATGAAATGTTATCTAAACGGAGCGTTCAATTTCAACGAAAATAAAATAAAATGACGGCGATAAGAATCACTTGTGAATATTAAACGCTTTTGTGACTGTGACCCTATACCCTTTATTTTAGGTCTGTGCCTTCGGCTTGACCTTTCGGAGATTACCTCTCATACCTACCAACACACTAATGCATCCTACCTGCTACGGTTACGTCTGTGAGCAGCCGCGACACGAGGTAAGAGGGCTGAGGGGCCCCCCTTACCGCGCGGCGGCGGCAGGCGGCGGGCGGTGGCATCGCCGCGCTTCCCCAGTACGCTTTCAACTTGACTGACGCGCAGTGCATGCTACCTAACGTTGTTGTAACGTTCGTGAATCAGAGTTCTTTCACGGATTGCCTTTCGTCGGAAGGGTAAGTGAATATAATATTTTTTATTTCTAGGTTACCGTTTGTGAGTGTGTTTCTTTTATCTTTCTGAACAAGATAAATGTTAGCGAGGTGACTGCCTATGATAATTCGATACTTGATTCGCCTTCGGCAATCATCTATTTAGGCTAGTTTCAGCCCTACACAGCTTGACGGAGCCCCGCTCCTCATAGTCACAGGGCTCGCGAGCACAGCCATTGGCTCAAGATTCGCAGCCACCGGCTCGAAATCGGCAGCCGCAAGGCTCAGGAGCCGCGGCCGGCGGCTCGTGACACGCAGCCATACGTCTCGTGACACGCAGCCGTGCGGCTCACCAGCCGCGGCCGTCGGCTCGCGACACGCAGCCGTACGGCTCGCTAGCCGCAGCCGTGCGGCTCACCAGCCGCAGTCGTACGGCTCGCGAGCCGCAGCCGTGCGGCTCGTGAGCCGCAGCAGGCGGCTCCAGATTCGCATCCGTCGGCTTGAAATTCGCAACCGTCGGCTCACTGTCATATGGCCAGGGAGCTGCGGCTGGTGGTTTGTGAAACGCAGCTGGTTGCGGGCTATAACCTCGGCAGTTTAAGGCTTACCTCATGTCGCTAATGAAACCTTTTGGTTGGCCCACAGATGGCGCAGGGAGGTTCGGTCATCAGCCTCGGAGAACTCCTGCAGGTGCAAGCGGACTCCGAAAAGGAGGATGAAGTTTTGGAGCGCCTTAAGCTCCTAGCACAGGAAAACCTTCCGGAGGGCTGGACAGATTGGACAGCACGTCATACCTCAAAAGAGGATATTGTTGGTAGCAGCGTGGACCCCCAGCTGCTCAATAAACTAAGGTTTGCACTGCCTACGGTGGGGCTCGCGAAGGCGTTTAACCCCGATGCGGACCATTTGTCAGAGAAATGCTATCGAGATATTAAAGTGAAGATGCTAGACTGGGAATTTACTAGGGCACTTATTATAAGCCCACCAGCTGTAGCGAACAAAATAAGGGGTTCAGCAGCGCAAGCAGAGCTCTTCAATAGAGCGATTGAGGTGATGAAGCCGAGTTTGATATCCAGACCTGAGGCAGACAGACTACTGTCGGGCGGGGACTCCGATTCAGAAAGAAGAGCACGCAAGAGGAGTTCTTCGTCGGGCAGTTTCCAGTCCAAAAGGTCAAGGGTGGACGAGTTGGAGCAGAAGATGAATAGCATGTTTGCTGTTTTGGTAGAGAAAATCGAGAACCTTAGATCGGGAAGTCACTCGCAGCAGGACGACATATCTGATGCGGAGGACTCAGACCAGGAGGTCTTCCCGCCTTCTCCTGAGTCGGGCTCAGACTCGGGTACATGGAAGGCACCGGCATTCGATCCTGGCTTAGAGTTTGAGCAGGAGGGGGGCATGGATGTATTAGACTTTCGACCCATGGTAAAGGAAGCGGAGCCACCGGTGCCGGAGCCCTCATCACAGGCAAGGCTGGAGGGAATTGAGTGTCAAAGGTTCGGCTCCGAGAGCTGGAGTAGACTCCGTTATAAGGAGGTGGAGAAGCGGCTTCATGCAGCACCAGTGTTCAGCACCTTAAAGGTTAATACCGAGCTAGGGGGCATACTAAGCCACCCGTCGGCACTGGCTGCCAGGCAGGATGGAATGCTTGGAACGATCGTCCATGGACTCCTTCTCCAGCGACGGGTTTTGTCGGAGGAGCTTAAAACCCTGGCCAAGAAGCACCCGGAGGCAGCAGGGGACTTACGTAGTGTTTTAGCGGATGGTTCACGTTTTAAAGTGGTGTCGGATGATTTGCTGCAGTTCACGTGTGGCCATCGGGCTGAGACAATTGAAATGAGGCGAAAGGCGTTCAAGGCCAGAAACGAGAATTTGTCTGCAGGCTTGCAGCAGATACCACCGTCCGCGACACACCTATTCGAGGAGAAGCGCCTGACAGACTTTGTGAAGGATAACGGGGGTGTAAAGCAGGTTTTTCTGTCGCCCCAGCCGTTCAAGAGGCCCTTTCGGAAACCGGCCGCTTCTGCGGCACAAGCTACATCCAAGCAACCAACTTGGCGCTCACGACCAACGGCACCTCCGAAAACCTCCCAAGTTCTGCCAAAGCGTGGCTCAGCACATAGAACCGCCGCTGCTCGAAAGTATATCAGCCCAAAGAAGGGCTCTGACAAACGACGTCAGGATAAGAGATATTGACAGATTTCAGGGAGGGCAACTGAGGAGATTTATAGCAGAGTGGCAGAAGTTGGAAGCTCCAAGGTCAATTATCAAGATTATACAATACCCTTCGTGGCGAAACCTCCCTCAGTTCCCTTCCACGAGGAAATGTTGCGAAGATTCGCGACCGACACTTCAGTAGCCATGACCGAGGAGTTAAGGAAGTTGGAAGAGATAGGGGTAGTAGAAAGATCCGATGCCAGGACGGGGTTCCTGTCGCGAATCTTCCTAATCCCGAAGCAAAACGGCAAAGTGAGGCAGATCTTCGATCTGAGGCGGCTAAATTTGTACCTAAAGCCTCGAAAATTCCGACTTATAAATCAAAGCCACATCCCACTCTTCCTACAAGAAGGCGATTACATGGCAAAGCTGGACTTGTCCCAAGCCTATTTTCATATACCGGTGAAGGAGAGTCACAGAAGGTTCCTTTGCTTCGCATTCAGAGGTCAGGTCTACCAAATGACGTCCCTCCCATTTGGCATATCGAGCGCGCCGCTGGCATTCTCCCGTGTCACCAATTGGGTGGCGGGCGTGTTGCGTTCGAGAGGTGTCCGGGTACTCGTGTACCTCGACGACTTTCTGTTTGCGCACCAAGACCCACAGGTGTTGGAAAGTCAAATAGCCGAGTCAGCAGAGCTGCTTCGTACCCTGGGTTGGTCGGTGAACCTGGAAAAGTCAGTACTCGAAGCTTCAAGACAAATAGAATTCCTTGGTATAGTTTGGGATACGGCAGTGAACGAGAAACGACTGCCAGACGAATGGATACAGCGGCTCTTGAGGGAATTAAAGAGGCTGGTGGGGGATTCCCAGTGGAGTTGGGACTCAGGAATGTCACTCGTAGGGAAGTTGGGGTTTGCGTCCTTGGTAACACCTTTAGGGCGGCTGTACACAAGGCGCGTACAAAGAGCAAGCCGCAAGCTTCCAGAGGATTCCCCCAAGATAAGGATGAACCTCCCAGATCAAGCAGTGGCCGATTGCACCTGGTGGATTCGGAACTTAGGAAAACCGGGCAGATTGTTTGTTCCCGAACCCACTGTCTTTATTACAACCGATGCCTCGGACACGGGCTGGGGGATACAGTTGGACAATCGTTACGTCTCGGGCGTGTGGACTGCAGCGCAGAGAGAATGGCACATAAACAAAAAGGAGCTCTATACGGTACTCATAGCTTTCAAGAGGCTTCAAGAATGGGTGGAAAACAGATCAGTTATGGTTCAGTCCGACAACAAAACAGTGGTTGCATATTTGAGGAACCAGGGGGGGACGAGATCCGTAGGTCTGCTAGAAGCGACGAGGGAACTATTGCTTCTGGCGGATCGGCTAAGGATCCACATCCATCCGTTTTACATACCCGGCCGCTACAACACAATAGCCGACCGGTTGTCGAGAGGCATGAGCCTCCCAGATTGGCATCTCGGCGAGGAGGTGACAATGAAAGTATTCCAGAAATGGGGGTGGCCTCAAATAGACCTTTTTGCCACGAGTCACTCGAGAGTGGTTGCTCAGTATGCATCGATAGATGCAAGGGACTTACAGGCCACGTTCACCAACGCCTTCAGTCGGGATTGGCAGTACCAGCTGGCATGGATCTTTCCTCCTCCACCCTTAATCCCCAAAGTACTACAGCACCTGAACAGGGCGTCGGGATGGTACCTCATGGTGGTACCTCGATGGGAACAGGTGTTTTGGAGGGGAGATTTGAAGAGGAGATCGAAGGAAGCCCCGTTCCAGATTCTAAACCTGGACCAACACCTGATCGACCTGGCGACAGGTCGCCCCCCTCCAAGGGTGACAGAACTTCATTTGGAGGTTTGGAGAATACGGGGTGGGGCCAGTTGATTTCGGGTCTAAACACTGAGGATGCGAAACTAATTCAGTCGGCATGGCGTGACTCCACCTGGAAGACGTATGGGTCTGCATGGAAGCAATGGGTCTCGTGGTGCAAAGAAAATGGGACAAATCCGAGTAATCCTCGACCGCAGGTAGTAGCTTCCTATTTGGGTTTTTTGGCTAGGGTTAAGAAATTGGCTTATTCCACAATCCTGGTGCATAAGTCTGTGGTGGTAACCCTGGCAGACCCGACACAGGCGCAACAACTATCCTCACACCCGTTAATCACTGCTATGTTAAAGGCGATAAGTTTGAGAAAATGTGCATCGGTTTCGATAAAAAACCAGATTTGGAATGTGCAAGACCTGCTGCAGTGGTTGCGGACGCATGTTCCCTCTCGCGAGAGTATCTATGAGGTTTCGCGACATGTTGCACTACTGCTCCTGTTAGCATCGGGTCGTAGGGTGCACGACCTAACTCTGCTGCATATTGATGATCAGCACTGCGAAATGTCTGATACGCTCATCACATTTTGGCCGGCATTCGGCTCTAAGACGGATGGCCCCCGAAGTCGTCAGTCTGGTTGGGAGCTGAGGTCCTCGGGGGACCCCGAGTTAGATATCGTCGCATGGGTGCGTTGCTTAGTCGAGGTTTCCTCAAGCAGAAGAAGGGCACGTGAAGGCTTGTCAAACTTATTTATCAGCACAAGAGGCAGGGTAAAGGCTGCCTCGAGGGCAGTGATTGCAGGGTGGCTAAAGGCACCTTTCGAGGAAATGGGTATAAAGTGTGGGCCAGGGTCGATAAGGTCCGCAGTGGCATCAAACAGTTATGAAAACGATATGCCACTGGATCAAATTTTAAGGAAGGGTAATTGGCGAGGGTCGGTCAATTTCTTCAAACATTATTGTAAAAGGGTAGAAAAGCCCCGCGGGTCTGGTGATTCCAATGTGTTGGATGGTTTCTTTAGTGTGGTGGAAACCTAACTAAGTAGTTGCGGCCTACCCAAACGATTAATGTATCTTAAATCACTCGGCTGTGATTAATGTGATAATATTAATATTATAATAATAATGTAACTGAGAGTGCCTTTCGTAGTTATTAACTTACAGTTTAGTAATTGTTGATCTCATTTATACCTAATCTAAGACTAAGTTAGTTCTGATAAATATTTTAATGGGCGGATAAAATGATTAAGAACTGCAATTAAATCCATGAAAGACTGCTTATGTTTTTTCCTTTGGTATTCACCCTGGTTTTCTAGTGAATTTACAATTTGTCACAGTACGCTTAGCGACGCCGGCAGAAGGTAGACACGTCTCCGAAAGGTCAAGCCGAAGGCACAGACCTAAAATACAACCGTTTTCTACCCCGTAGGGAGGAAAACGATTATTTCAGGTCTTGCCGAGGCTTGACCTGAGTAAGGCCTTGCCAGCTCGGAGATGTGTACTGGGGAAGCGCGGCGATGCCACCGCCCGCCGCCTGCCGCCGCCGCGCGGTAAGGGGGGCCCCTCAGCCCTCTTACCTCGTGTCGCGGCTGCTCACAGACGTAACCGTAGCAGGTAGGATGCATTAGTGTGTTGGTAGGTATGAGAGGTAATCTCCGAAAGGTCAAGCCTCGGCAAGACCTGAAATAATCGTTTTCCTCCCTACGGGGTAGAAAACGGTTGTATTACAATATTTGGAATATAAATCGAATCAGTCGGGATAGAATCAAGGACATCTAAAATATGTGAATGGCAAAGAATGGCCTCATTGTGTAGCCACTTCGCAAGCCCTTGTTAAGAGCTTATTGAAGTACAAGGGCCCCTTAAAGATGGCGTTCTGTATTGTAAAAACAGACGTCCAAAGGGCACCCCTTGCTCTTTTAGTGGGCCAACCCTCAAGGGCTCGTTCTTTATTTCTTACCTTATTTCTTCAATACATTTTTTACTTACTAGCTCGATGTTTTAATATAAGTTTATTATTTAAAGCCATCTCGATTTTTTTGAATTTTATTGAAGTAAATAAGGTCAATATTAGTTAATTATTAAATAAAATTAAATACATATAAAAAGAAAAGTCCTGAAACCGTTGGACCTAGCTGAAATGCTGTGATTTTATAAAAATAAATAATCATCTTCTGGAGCCTATTTACTTATCCGAATTGTCTATTAGAGTCCTTGTTCTAACATCCTTTGTGCCGATTTTCTTAATTCGAAATTTGAAAAGGTCCCGCACGTGCGCAGGAGTGTGTATCGGGTTGCACCGGAAGCCGGTGGCGCACAATGGCTGCCGGATGTGGCCGCTCGAAACGACACGTATCTTTTTATTATTGACATCTCAGGAAAGCTCAATATTTTCCCTGTCCACACTCCACGATCTATGTAAATGATATTGATTATAGATTTCTTAACAGAGGGCACGTGTTCGGCTGAAGCACAATACAAATATTTGATATCTTACATTCCAAGTCCTTTCATAAACGAATGACAATGAAGTGATATTATGAAAGTGCGCTTAAGTGTAAAATGCGCTTTTTGATATAAATGGGTCGGAAAAGATTCAGCGTGTGTCGATAAACAGGGTTGTGGCTTACGATAATGCTTATAGGTAGGTATACAATATACTTACATACTTTTTTATTTGTAAGTACAAAAAACGATTTGAAGTAACGACACATTTTTATATACAAAAATATATTATAACAGTGTCTATACTTACTAATAAATAAAATTGGAGTGTCTGTCTGTAATTTCGAAATAACTACCGCATATTAAGGTCATATGGTTATTTGAACGATACTATAACCGAATCACACGTTTTTAAAATTTTTGTCTGTCTGTCTGTCTGTTTGAAAAGGCTTAATCTTGGGAACGGCTGAACCGATTTTGACGGGATTTTCACAGACAAGTAGAGAATTGACCAGGGAGTAACATAGGCTACTTTTTTAACCGACTTTCAAAAAGGGAGTTGTGTTTTTCTACCTATGTACACCGAAATCTCCGAGATTTCTGTACCGATTTGCGTCATTTCTTTTTTAATAAATAGAGGAACTTTGCGACATTGTTTCATAAAAAATTTGGAGTCCAACTCCTCAATCCTGATGCTGCAGGGGATCTGACCAATCCACGCGGGCGAAGCTGCGGGCATCAGCTAGTTTAAAATAAGAATAAGTAAGTAAGTAAGTAGCACAGAAAGCACGAGGTCAAACTTAGTGCTTATAACTGGTAGGTATTTATGTGCATTGCAGGATACAAGGCGTCAACGCTAGATTAACTGCCTATATCATTTATGGAAATAAATTAACGCGATTGGCCAAAGCCACGTAGCTCGTAAACACGCTAATAAGGATGAACTGTGATTTATGCTCGGTGCCTAGTGGTGGGCAAAGTTTATGTAATCGACACTCGATAGCACGTCTACGAATTACGATTGATACGTCTGAAATTAACTAATTCATCTGCATAAGTTTCTTTCTATCCTAGGTTTCTTTTCCGCTCTTAGACGTAATCGTTATCACTATTATACCTACCCATATTATAAATGCGAAAGTGTGTTTGTTTGTTGGCTTGTACTTTTCAATAAATAAAAAATCTTTTTCATTAAATCATTAAAATAAAGTTCTTATTTCCGTGTTCGTTATCCAAATAAAGCTGTTTTGAGAAAGTTGTCCATTCAGTAAACTAACTTAATTCTATACCTACAAAAGTTTTCCGTGAGAAAATATAGACCTTCTAATATAAAGTATAAGTACCACATAATAATTTGACAAAATGAATTAAAAAATAAACGGCATCCTGTAAATTAAAATAAATTTCGTAGTACATATTATCATTTGTGTTACAACTTTCTCAAAGCAACTTTTTGGATGACGAAAACGGAAATAAGTAGTTTTTAATGATTTCATGAAAAAGAGCCATGAGACAACAAGAGAAGATTAAAAGATCCAGATTTTTTTACACAAAAAGTTAGTATTTACAAGTGAACGAGTGAATTAGTTTACTGAATAGTGCACACTGCATCGCCCATCACTACGCGAGAGTTTTAACGGCGAGCCGTGGCTCATTATATGCTCATTAATTCCTGACCGGTTAACAGCTTTATGAATGGAGGAAATTCATATTTCTTTTAATTGTACGGTATATGAGTTCATTAAAAGAAATGTATAACAGGTTTGTTGCACCGGATGTTTTGCAAGTGGTTGGTAATCGAACTGCGCCTATTGGACGATATGCTATTACTGAATGAAGGTTAAATAAGGTGACCTACTTTTGATATTAGGGACTATTTGCTGGTACTCTTAAGACTCAATAGCTCTACAATAAAAGGCGGTCTGAAAGGAGTTTAATGTCACAATAGTTTCCCAACTTACCTACCGTCGTCGCTCGTCGTAGCACATAGGTACAAAGTCGTAGCTCATTTCAAAGATAAGGGTAATATATTATTAGCAGTCTAAAAAGATAGATAGTTTAGGTGTTCCTATTTGGTAGGAAATAGAGAGGCCTCGATATCTTACTCTTACTAACATTATAAACTAGTTGATGCCCGCGACTTCGCCCGCGTGGATTTAGGTTTATAAAAATCCCGTGGGAACTCTTTGATTTTCCGGGATAAAAGTAACCCACCAACGTAAATCCACGCTGACGAAGTTGCTGGCATCCTGTAGTAAAACGATATTTTGTAAAACGTCCTAACAAGGGCAGGTCTAGGCGAAGTCTAAATATGACCATGAATTTCGCAGAACCGAGTGTTGCAGGCTAAGATATTTCGTAAGGGTGTTCCGAAGCTTACGTCCGGCGATTAGCGCATTCGCAACCCGAGGATGTGCGGCGATGGTTGCGACAGCGCGGATGCGCGCACATTGCGCACGTTCGTATGCCACACGCCTTTTTAATATTACTGCAATTGCTAATATACGCCGTTTTGTACACTAACCTTCGCGTTGTCGGCCCAATTGCATTATTTTTCAACGCTCGAGTTGCTGCGAGGACACGATGCGATGTCTAAAGACAAAAGCAGCGCGAAAACGTGATACTTAGGGCGGCGGTGTTTGCTTCTTTAGGGTGAAAATTGAAATCGTAAACCAAAATACGCAATTCTGTATGAAGTTTCGATTATTATTTATGCCTACTAAATGCTAGCCACACAAATATTATAAAGGCAAAAGTTTTGTGTATGTGTGTATATATGTGTGTATGTTTGTTACTTCTTCACGAAAGAACTATTAGACGGATTTGGCTGAAATTTGGAATAGAGAAAATCAAAGAGCCCCACGGAGTTTCGAAAAATCTAAATCCACGCGGACAAAGTCGCGGGCATCAGCTCGTCTTTGAAAATTAAACTAGAAAATGGGGTGGAGTCAGGTAAAGTTTGCCCGCTAGTTTAGAAAGTTAAAAAGTTTCTACAGCAGCTACGATACTACAGCTACGTTGTAGGCTGGATAAGCTGTAGCATGGTCAAAGCCAGGGGAGGGAGAGAAGTACGGGGTTCTAACTTTCAAAATAAAAATCTCGTGGGAACTCTTTGATTTCCGGCATAAAATGTAGGTAGCCTATGTCCGTTTCCGGCATGCAAGCTATGTCTGTACAGTAGAAAATTTTAGTTAAGAAGGTTGGCCGTGAAAAGGTAACAGATATACTTATTTTTGAATTAATTTATATTATTTATTGATATTAGTATGGATATGGATTTTCATCTCTATTTCATCTCACTCTACTTTTCCCATTTTTTACGGGGTTTATCGATGTCTTGACGCTTTTTAATTTTAATATCACAATGTTTCAGTACTTTTTAGGGTTCCGTTCCTCAAAAGGAAAATAGGAACCCTCAGAGGATCACTTTGTTGTCTGACTGACTGTCCGTCCGTCCGTCTTGTCTGTTAAAAAAACCTATAAGTAGGGTACTTCCCGTTGACCTAGAATCATGAAATTTGGCAGGTAGGTAGGTCTTATAGCACACGTAAAGCTCATTTCAAACTATGGAATATAATATATATTACAGTCCGGTCAAAATAGACATTCATAGATACAATAATACGCATAGAGGTAAAATTTGATAGGAATGTTGGGAATACCAATATAAATTAACAGAGAAAAGTCCCCATTGATCCCAGATTTGTATAAAATGTATATTCAAGGGCAAAGTTCACAAAAATGGGATTTTTGCATTTTCCAATGCTAAGTTACCTAAATGATAAGTTTTATCATAAAATAGCCTACACAAAATTGTAGATCATAAAATTATCTACAAAAATTGTCTTGGGCACTTTTTTCTAAGAATCACCATTCAAATTTTAGAACCGCGATACCTCAGGAATGGTGATTCTTAGGGAAATAAGCGCAAGACCAATTTTTGTAGATAATTATATGGTCTACAATTTTTGTATAAACTTTATTAATAAATAAAAATAAAATAAAAATATTTATTTTATTTTAAACTTACCGTTTAGCTGGAAAATGCAAAAATCCATTTTTGTGAACTTTGACCTTGAATATATATTTTTTGCAAATGTGAGATCGATTGGGACTTTTCACAGTTCATACATATTGGTAATCCCAACATTCGTACCCATTTTTACTTCTATGCGAATTATTGTATCCTTGAATGTCTATTTTGACCGGGCTGTAATATATATTATATTCCGTAGTCTGAAATGAGCTTTAAGGAATAAATCCGAAAATCGTGAATTTGTGGTTAGGTACATCATTAAAAAAAATTTAAATGTGTTTCAATTTTCAAAGTAAGATAACTATACCAAGTGGGGTTTCATATGAAAGGGCTTTATCTGTATATTCTAAAACAGATTTTTTTTATTTTTATGCACAATAGTTTTTGATTTATCGTGAAAAATGTCGGAAAAATTACCTGAGTACGCGGCGATGCTCGGGGCGCGAGTCTGACTCGCACTTGGCTGGTTTTTTTAGTTTCAGAACAGTTATTACTTATGTAAAAACTTTATAGTAGTGCCCTTTTGGTAAGATTATTATTGTTAGTTAGGAGTGCGAAATCTCATGTTGGGCAGGACAAATTACGAAGTTTAGGTGATTATTTACGGAGCACCAGTGTGGGTTGGCGCTTACAGGTACTGAAAGTCACTATATAAATAAATCTACATGGGTTGGGATGCATGGAATGGGGTTACCCATAACAATAGGAACTTATGAGATACATATTTTTATCGAGAGCAGGTTAAATTATCTTACTGTTACTTACCACACCATACTAGCATCGAGTCTAGCTCAGTGGAGTCCCTGGCACGAGAGCTCGGGTGCAAGAACATAATCTTAACCGAAATCCAGTTCTCCCATATTTGTTCACGACTATCACTTAGACTGTCCCACTTGCACTTCACAATTACCTATTGCGATTAATTTAATAAGATAAAAATAAATAAAAGCACAACACCAAGAAACTGAAATGAGCCTAAGGAAAAACTGACCTGCAAAACAAATGTGTGAAATTATATTAGGAAACAAAGGACGGTCGGGCGTAGAGCGCGCCTGAAGACTGCACTGGTTTTCCTTCGTGGTGAGAGACGACGTGTGGAAGGGGCTCAACTTCACCTTCAAACTATCATTAACGTGTGTTGGCAAATAGAGCCTTTAGAACACAAAAGTGAGGTAGGTAGAGGTATGTAGGTACCTACCAAATTAGGTAATTATACCAGTTTTACTTTAGGACGATACATTATCTTTTGATGTAGGGTTTCAATTTTTTTTATCAAGCAATACTCCATCACAGATTTTTTTGAGTTATTCTAAGCATATCTGGTCGGGAAACATTAAGAAAAAAAGCTGCTGGTGGGGCAGGGAGGAGGGACAAGATGGCTACACCAGTTTTACTTTTGAACGAAACCTACTTATCTTGTGATGTAAATAGTTTTACCTCTAAAAGTCGTATCTGCCTAAAATTAATATTAGAACTTTTTTGCTAAAAATACTGCACTGAAAATTTAAGTTCGGCGTTTAGTGATAAATATCACGTGAAAATTTACGGGCTGTTTTTTTTGGGGCTACTTGAACTTTGTTTCGCTACGGATGTCGTCGCTTGCTTCATTCGCCACTTCCTTCACTCCGCTCGGCCTCGTATAGACTCGCTTAATTCATGACCTCCTTTGCGAACTTTTGGATTCGCGCTGATGCGCGATCCAAACCACTACCCTGTCCTACTAATACCCTAGGTAGGGTATAGGGTAGGGTATAGGGTAGGGTATAGGGTAGGGTATGGGGTAGGGTATAGGGTAGGTGCTGATACCCTAGGGTGCTTTGTGATCAAAGCATCCTAGGGTAGATAGACATGCGAGGAGTCGATGCAGATACGCCATCTTGGTTTAGTTATTGTTCGGACTTTTGCATGTCTTGAGGTAAAGTCTAAAATTTACAATCTCAAATTAAAGATTATTACAGAATAGTTCGGACTTTTACCAGACTTAGTAATTCTTAGGTTTTACTGCAAAATCTTAAGATTTTTCGTAGGCAGTTTGAGTTTTTAGAATGAAACAAATTATACCTATTTCATAAGCTCATAAAATGGAAGTGCTTTTAGGCATTTTCTTTTATCAAAGCTCGATAGGTATACCTACTATTGAATATTAATTAATACCTGCAAGTACCTTACCTGTAGGTTGAGATTTTGTTATCTTAATTAACTTCACTGCCTTTGCACTAATGGACTATATTATACTCTATAGTAGGTATTAAATCGCTGTTTCTTAAACACATTGCTCGACCTTAAAATATAATAAAGTATCGGCGGCCATTTTCATTGTTTCCGGTCTTTTAGCTCATTTAACTCGATTACTAATTTTTAAATTATGTAGGTACCTAAAATTAGCTAAATTAACAAAAACTGATGCTAGTCTGACAACTTTGTAAATTGTAAGTAAATAAATTGATTATGTCAACGTGAATCTAATGAACAATTCATATGTATATCAACCTCTAAAATACCAAATTCGGCGGTAGGTAAATACAAAATATTCATAGAATTAAATAAATTGACTGATTAGCAATCCATATCTAGGTACTTACTGATATTATAAATATCTAAAAAAGTGTCTGTCAATCTCCTAGCTTTACCACCCCGGAAAGAGGTCCTACAAATTCTTCAATTAACCGATATCCGGGTGGGAACATCATCTAGATCAGGGGTCTCCAAACTTTGAAGCCTTAGATGGCGGGCCGGATTTGGCCCGCGGGCCATAGTTTGGAGACCCCTGATCTAGATTCCAGTGTATAGATAAATCAAGAAGTAGAATGAGAAGTATAGGTGGTGAAAACGCAGTCATGAATTTTATACTGTACCTATTTGTGAATACGTAAAAGAATACTTAACGGAACGAAAAACTTAAATGAAATGTCCGCAGATAAAGTCTGTAGACATCAGACATCAAAGGAATCTACACTTACAGCACGTTCACTAATAGCGTAATATTTAGAAATAATATAATTAACACAATAACATCAACATCTGAAGAAAGATATGTTTCATTTCTGTTTTTATCTGTTGGCGGGTGCGGCATATTTTCTTTTATAAAACATCTAAGCTTGACATCGCAGTCATTGTACAATCAGTTCTGTTTATTTTAATATAATTAGAAACATTTAACACTTCGTGATCTCTGCATTTCCCTTAAGATAAATAAATAAATATTAGAGAGTATATGTTATGACAAACGAATTTTCAAAATTCAATAAGATAGTTTACAAAGTTTCAATTTGATACAATGCTACTTAGTAGGTAAGTACCTACACTACAGATAATGTTTTGATAAAAGTAGGTGAAAAGTAGCTAATTTGTTAGATCATCATTATTTTACGTTGTTAGGTACGAAGTTACATGCGAAGTTTTTTACACGCCATTTTAAAAACAAAACAAACCCTAATAACATTGTTAAATTAGAGTTAAAAAAAACCTGACTGCAAATTCAAAACCGTAAAATTTGTCTGTTCGCCTATGGTACCTAATTAAAAAGTAGTAGTGTAAGCTTGTAAGTTGTAACAATATAACGTACATATTTGCATACATTTACAGTATTACGCTTATAGACGAAAGTAAATTAATGTACCTACATGGTTACGCTAGCGTAGTTTCGTTATGAAAAGCGTAAAGATGACACATGTACCGTGTACTAGCTACAAGACGATGGACCTCGGATCGGCTGAAAGAGAGCGGAAAAACCACGCCAAGGTCGCCGCTTGCTTCACGCGTCCGCCCAACTGGAAACTATGTGATGCTACGCGAAACGCAATACGAATGATATGTATCTATTTAGCCGTAAGTACCAAAACAATGATTATAATGATTATACATATAGAAACTTATGGATTTGTGTTTCTAGCAAATGGAATGGTTAAGACTACGTCAGCATAATGTATCTAAGAATTGATTAACATTGATGTAGTATTAAAATAAAAATGATAAATTTCTTAATTTTATTTATTTATTTTGCAGTTGTCGCTGGATCTAAGAAAAATTTTGATTATTGAATAGGTATTTATTAAATTTTTAGTCTTTAGTTTAGTAGGATATACCTGATCTCCATAGATAGGTTCTTTGTCCCTGTTTCTAAGAATGCAAGATGCCACTGCACTTGTACGCTAGCCAAGACGTTTAAGCTTTCAAGTCATAGATATAATATTCCCAAGGGGATTTAGCAAATAGATGCAGAACACGGCTGAAACGTGTAGAGCGGTCGTAATGCGGAGACCACCCGTGTTACTCAACGAAGAGGGCTCATGTCTCTTTGGTAATTTATTATTTCAGTAGCGTTCACGCAGTCAAAACATCCCGCGCTATGATTTACAGTGCAATAAAAGCTTTTTTTATATCAAATGGAAATGGCTTTTATCCCTGAGATTACGCAGGACTTTTTGATTCTATCATTTTCAGCTTGTCGTTATGTATAATTTGAATCTTGGTAATGTGTAGGTACAGGTGAGAAATTACCTGTCCTAATTGCTCTAATAAATAAAAATACAGCACTAGAAACTGAAATCAGTCAAAAATAAATTTATGAGGCATCAAACGTTATAAACTTAAGTCACATAAATCCTGCACATCCCATCTTGAAAACCTAAATTGATCTAGGGTCACACTGCACTGTTTGAATAATTTTTTTTTGAAACTTTGGGAATTCGCATAATACAAGTACTTATACCTATCCACAAGCTTTTGTACAAATTGGTGGAGACAGCGATTTTCTCAACGACTATTCAAAGTTAAAGTCAAATCCTTTTTTTTACCCGACTATTAAATGGGTAGTATTGTACACTTTTTGATTGTCAGTTGTTGAGTTTGACAAATAACTCTACATCGCGAAATCACCCCTAAACTCACTTGTTGTAGCTAAAGCTTGTGTGACAACAGTTTTGATAAGCAAAAAGCGGTAGTTAGGCATTTATCATCCCTTTTACAAGCCCTTTTAATGGGTAAAGCTTATGCTAGGTTTTTAAACTCTTCAACACAGGTTAAAAGTTCAAAACTTGTTAATTATACCCTACTGATTAACGTTTATTGGTTTGTTCTACTCGTAATTATTATGTTCCATAATTACGGAGAGCATAAAACATCTAATGTCAAAGGCAATCACAATAATAGTTTAGAGCGCTGTTATCGTTTACAGTCCTGACTGAACTGGCTCATAATTGTAGGGTTATCCACTGGGATAGTTTTAGCCTTTATTAGAACGATAAGTAAATAACTAGCTGTAGACACATAATAATATAATAGCTATGGAATAGTTTAGTTTCGCAGCTGCTACTGAGAAAATACTGTAAAGTTAGAACAAAAATCACAAAAAGACGTATTAGGAAACATTTAGAGTTTTTCGTTTGTATTCTATTCTCTACACTTAGCGTAGGACACCTAAGTAATTCTTGTAGACTACTGGCAGCTGTAAACTCAAAATATAGGTACATGGCTATTTTAAATATTAAGTAGATTGTTAAGTTTGAGGTCCCTGTGAGATGTATATTTAGTAGATAGTTGAATATTATGAGCAAAGACATTTACCTAAGTATTTATGAAAGGTAAAAACGCATTGTTTGTTTCATATAAAAGCTGTTATACCTACCCCTTCCAGGTTGATCTGCTTCCATCTTAGATTGCATTATCACTTACCACCAGGGGAGATTGCGGTCAAGGACTAACTTGTATGTGAATTTAAAAAAAATACCAGACTGTCCGTCAATGTACCTACTGTAAAGAAGAAGCTACTGTACTGTAATGACTAATGACTCAAGTACTGGACCTATTCAATAGGTAATTGGGATACAGCTTTGATAAAATTTATTAATATTCGAAAGAGCACAATAAAGTTACTATTTTTTTAATTAGCGTTAAGTTATGGCGCCTTGAGACTTCATTAAACTTCTGTATAGGCCTTATCTTTCCAAGATAACTGAGATTATGTGATCAGGATTATGGAGATTTATAATATGTTTATTAATAATGGTTCTCACGATAATTATTATCGTTAGCCATAGCGACGCTTATCTGTTAAGCCCCTCAACGATGCTATCTTTCCGTTAATTTTAAATTTAACCTTAAGATTTTCAATATTTTTAAGTAGATATCGTAGTTAATTGTTTATACCTAAATATTTAAGATTTTATAAATAAAGCTTATTAAATATAGCTATACCTATAATAAAAAATCAAAAATAATATCTCTACTCTATTCCGTAGATCAAGAATGGTGAAGGTCATAGTACACAGGAGACTTGATTCTGGCGTAGTGCTAACAGTTTGCAATTTTCCTTAAAGCTTCCGCTATCTTTTGTAAGTAGGTAGGTATATAGTTTAAATTTTCGTCTTACTAACTCGCAACTTCTCCAAAAAATATCCTGATATTAGAACAAAGGCAAAAATTAGCAAAATATTGGACTTACCGCTATTATTATTGTTATTGTAGTGGTGTGCAGGTGGTGGGATATAGTCGGGCAGTTCAGGAAGGCATACGTTGCTCTCGTACATGTTCGGTGGCACGTTCGCGAGCAACGATCGCTCTTTTTCTACATCTGTGGAACAACCTTTATGTCAGCATGGATATGGTCTACGAGACACGCGTTTAAAAGCTCGTTCACACAGGCTTTGTAAGCGTTGCGTAAGCGTAGACGTTTGTAATGTTTGGAACTGTATGAGACATGGCATACCGCTTGCGTGGCGTAGACGTAATGCGTGCAGTTATGTCTACGGATTCACGCGCGTCACTACGCACGTGTCACGTGTACGTGCTTGGTGTGGATCGGCCTTAAGAGAAGCTTATTCGTTACACGTTCCAAACAAAACAAACGTAGTTTGGTTCTCATTTGAATAGTAACCAATCAAGGCCCGTGAAATTTTAAAACTACACATTTTTACAAAAATCAGGAAATCCACGGATACAGATATTCCGGAAACTATTCAAAGTTTCATTGAGTTTTATTGGATGATATTTAAATGAGAAACAAACTAGGTTTACATGGAGAGGGCTAGGGAAACTTCTCCTAAATCACATCGCGGCAGCCTGGCGAGGCATAGATTTGAACTCGCTTCGACTGAGTCAAAAGCACACCCTTCGGTCGAGGTACCGAACTACAGTGGAACAAAGCGAAGCCTCGTAGGCTTCCGCGCCTAGTGGGGACCTTACTTACTAAGTACTTAAGAGATACGATTAAATTAAGCGACAGTAAATTACAGTGGGTAAGTATAGGAATCACGTACAAGAACGGTAGATGCAACATACTTATTGTGAGTTGGGACCAAAAAATATTTGTTAGGTTATTTATTAAACAACCAATATAATACATTAGTAAACCGAATGTGGCGGAAATGAGTATATTAAATAAATTATTCCTCTAAATTGGATTTTGGATTTAAAACCATTTATTTTAAGACAAAAAAAATCATCTACCAAAGACATCCTGATGAGTAATATTTACCTAAGGTACGTTAGGTACCTATCACTATAGATCTGATTTTATTTTATTATTGTTCTTTGATGGTCACAAAAAAGTTATTGAATATCAACTCGATCATGTTCAAAAACTTAACTGAGATTTGAATAAATATGCGATTAGGCATCTATAAGTTTTTGCCGAAATTCAACACGTTAGATGTACCTACCTACATCAGTATCTAATTTGTGTATAGGTAGTTAAGGTCCAGTGAATAGTGTCTTCTAGATTAGATTTCCACGTAGACTTTACCGGCCCTTTGAATTTTAATCTATATAAATTAGGTATGTCGTAACCGCGAATGTTGTGCTTAGTTCGTATAGGTAAGTACCTACAATCCTTTGCAGTTTGCACCTACAAAACCAATCTATACTAATATTATAAAGAGGAAACCCTTGTATTTTTGTATGTTTGTATTTAATAGGCTCAAAAACTACTGGACCGATTTCAAAATTTCTTTTACCATTGCTTAGAGGGGTTCTTCCGAATCCGTATAGGCTATATTTTATCCCGGAAAATAGATAGGATTTTTCGTGGTAGTGTCCACCCGTGCGAAGCCGGGGCGGGTCGCTAGTTAGTGATATTACAAACCTTTTTGTAATATCTCCAAGTGCTCCCATAGTATATCTCCCATGAAGGCAGGCGCCCGTGCCACGAACTCCTCGCGGCCCATCGCGCAGATGTCCTTGCCCTGCGCGCGCGCGAACTGCTGAAGCGCTACGCCCTCCAGCGAGAACTCCCGCGCCGCCCACCGCAGCCACGCCGCCACAGCCGCCTCGCTCCATTGTCGAGGATCTACGGACAAACATTTTATATTAATAAACTAGATGATGCCCGCAGCTTCACCCGCGTGGATTCGTCAGATCTCCTGCAGCATCAGGATTGAGGAGTTGGAATCCAAATTTTTTATGGAACAATGTCGCAAAGCTCCTCTATCGAATAAAAAAAAAATACGCAAATCGGTTCAAAAATCTCGGAGATATCAGTGCATAGGTAGAAAAACACAACTCCTCCATTTTTAAAGTCGGTTAAAAAAGTAGCCTGTGTTACTCCTTGGTTAATCTTCTACTTGTCTGTGAAAGGCCCGTCAAAATAGGTTCAGCCATTCCGAAGATTAGCCCGTTCAAACAGACAGTCACTTCAATTTTATTTATTAGTACCTATAGATTTACCTATCATCATTATCATTAACCTATCGCCGGCTCACTACTGAGCACGGGTCTCTTAGAATGAGAAGGGTTTGCTGCCACGCTGGCCAAGAGTGGATTGGCAGACCTCATACCCCTTTGACAACGTTATGGAGAATTCTCAGGCATGCAGATTTTCCTCACCATGTTTTCCTTCACATTATTTTGTCAAATAATAGAATATTCCCATGGGATTTTGAAAGACCTAAATCCGCCCGGACAAACTCGCGTGCATCAGTTAGAGTTGTAAAATATTCTATTTAGTATTTTTCTAAGATTAGGACACGAACATCTTTGTCGATAAAATATAACAGTGATCGAATGAAGCAACTCCAACAATTAACCGGGCGGCGAACCGTTGGTTAACACCGGAACTTGCCTCATGCGCAGGAAGCAACCCGACCTTGAGCGTAGCGCGTTAGGCCTCTGCCCGATAAAAGTGATTTCTAATGCGGCTTTCCATACGATTCTTTCGAAAACCCTTTTCTTTTAATTATTCTGATAAGCTTTAAGCCTCAATAGTTTGCTATTTAGGCATTAGAGTGCAATTGAAAAGTTTTTTTAAAGAAATTATAGTAGGTACCTAAGTATAGTGCGCGAAGCATAAGTAGGATAAGTCCGGGGGATTTGGCGGTAGTTTTTTTTGACGATCTTACAAAATAAAACTACAAACTAAAAAGATCTAACAAAATAAAAAGTTTCATTACAAATAAAATATTTAATATTTGTGAGTTCAACTTTGGCACCTAATCATTTATTTCAAGAAAAATATTGATAGTTTTGGCTTCTATTTTCTAGTAGATTGATAATATTATTTTCTGCTGATTGAGCTTTATTCACCAAACCTTTGTCTTAAATTAACTAAATGAGATTGTTATTTCCAAGTTTCCTGAATTGTGTCCCGATATCCAAAGGCTTTTATTTGGTTTTCGATCAATCGTAAATCTATACACATAAGTATTTAACATCACTTTTCAATTAGAAGTAAAAATGTAAAATCTCCCATTAAATGCAGGCAAAGCAAAAAACTAAGGTAAGTAGTTAAAAGGCTTGATTATATGGCATGCTTTCCTCTCAAGATTTATATCTCTAAGCAAGCGGCATCCCTGTGTTCTATAGCGCAATTTTCTAATAGAATTTTTATTGGAATAGTAAAAACGCCAATTTAGCGCTCTATTACGGATTACAGAAATAATCAACATGTTTGATTTTTCCGCATGTAATTGCTAGGTTTTATTACAATTGGTATAAACAAAGTCTTTGGTTATGTCTACATCTTTGTGGCTACAATCATCTTCTTGACGGATCTGACGATAAGTTTGGCGTAAAGCGACCCTTTATTTTATTTTTGTAGCCCGAAAACGAAGGGCCACCGCTTTGGCTTCTATACTTTGAAAACGATGAAAGAAAGTACGAAATGGCATTGTGTTTTCGTGGTTCGAGTGCGGTTTTGAAACCGCTAAGTTTCTGAGGGAACGATCAATACAAATAGACTATGTTTCTATGTTACAAATTACGGGACAGGTCGGAACTTTTTCCGCGAGCGAAAAGCGGGACGAGAGCTGGCTGGCTGGCTAATAATAAGTAATTACTTTAATTACGGCTTTTAGCGGCCGCCTTCGGGACACGCCGCTGTATTTATGCTACTGGATACTCCGACCCTGTTTGTAAATGACTACGCGGTATAAAATAAGAGGTATGACCAGTGAGATGTCATATTACTAGAGGGTTCCATATCCACAAAATGACCTCAATCTGACTGGTGTACAAGTAATTGGCGATGAACATCTGATTTCATCTGTTCATCAATAATATCGCTATCTACATCCTAATGTACAGTTGAATGCTTGACAAGCATGTAGGTACAATGTACCTAACAAAGAAAATGAGATCAAATAAAAACAATATTCACTTGTGCCATAAGCTTGTAACCACTGGGCGCTTGCTTTGCAGGGCTGCAGTTCCTCTAGTCTGTCTGTTTGTCTGTCTGCTACCTTTTCACGGCCCAACAGTTTAATCGATTCTGACGAAAAGTACAGGGTTAGCTTATACCGGGGATAGACATAGGCTACTTATTATCCCGGGAAATCAAAGAGTTCCCATAGGATTCCTAGAAACCTATCCGCTTAACCGATTTGTATGAAATTGGGATCCGAGGTAGCTTGCGTCCCTGTAATTGACATAGGCAACATTTTATCCCGGGAAATCAAAGAGTTCCCATAGGATTCCTAAAAACCCATCCGCTTAACCGATTTGTATGAAATTTGGAACCGAGGTAGCTTGCGTCCCTGTAATTGACGGCAACATTTTATCCCGGAAAATCAAACAGTTCCCACGGGATCTTTAATAACCTAATTCCACGCGGAAGAAGTCGCGGGCATCCTCTAGTTTATAATATTAGTAAGATAATTTTTATCAATGCTCAAAAGTAAATAAACATTGTAAAGGTTTGACTTCATATCGAGCTACATTCCACACTAATTTGATGACTAGAAGCTATGTGGAATGACTCAATTAATAAAGGTATTTTGTGATAATATTTATTGGTTTCATAAATGTGTACCTACTAATTGTTTACATACAAAACTTATTTACGATCAAATAGTACCAAAAAGGAGATAAATAAATACTTTTTTCTGAATTAACTGTACTTAGACAAGAATCTTTCTTTGATCTCGTAAGTATTTTATAGTGTTTGCATTCTATCACAACATGTTTGCGACTACAACGTGTTATTTCAGAAAAGATTTGATTTTAACTTACAATACTCAAACCTATTTAATTTATCCTATATTAAATGATAAAACTTACATTCCATTCATATCTTTAAGAGGGCTCTCTCGTCACTCGTTTCATACAATCGTAGTTCCAATTTCATTTGAATATTAAGCAACCAAAGTCCATGAAATTTTGCAGACATATTCTAGAAACTGATATCTACGTCTATGGTTTTCCGGATTTCTGTTATAATATTCGGTTTCAAAGTTACGCCGTCTTAAAAATTTTCACAGACACAGACACAGATATTAGTTTCTAGAATATGTCTGCAAAATTTCATGGACTTTGGTTGCTTAATATTCAAATGAAATTGGAACTACGATTGTATGAAACGAGTGACGGAGAGAGCCCTGTTAAAACTGATACGCAAACAGCCAATATGAGTCTATTTCATTCGCATATCTATCATAAGCCTATCCACTCGATAGGTAAAGCCTATGTATGAGTCTATAAAATTACAATTTAAAAAATCACGTACAGCTAGCTACCTACTTATTTATTTTTAAAAATACTTCTGGTATGAAACTAATAAGTATATTATACTAGAAATTATTGCGTTATAATCAAATAGGTACGTTTTGTTTGTGTAACACATAACAAGTCGTTCCAATTATATTTTATAGAGATGTCAGTAGGTAAGTATAATATTTTGCATTCTCTTTAAAATGATTTGATCTCTCAGGTGAGGTGAGTCAATCGTATGACCAGATGCTCCTGATACAGCATGATTATTAAATTGCCTTCATAAATCTTTATTAGACGGGTTTATTACGCTCTAGGTCATAGATGACAGTCGGTTATGCTAAGTTTGTAACAACAGTAGGTATATATTCTACCTACAGGTACGTGGTAGACTAGTTCGATATAAGGATGTAGGTATAGAATGTACACATCGAGTCATAAGTATAAAAAATATATTTATAATATGATAAGCAATAACTACTTGTACATTTTTTATCTAACTTTCGTAAGAGAAGATTTCAATTCCACGCGTAGGTACTTTTTTAAATAAAAGAGCGAGAAAATTATTAACATTAGGGTTAGAAATGATTACAGCTGTTGTTGCCCATGGAAATCAGCAATCTACATTTCTAGATACGTAAGAGAGTGTGCCTATGCCTTAGGTCTGGTGTCCACCAAAGCGGAGATATTATGTTTCGCAGACCAATCAGATTATTGATAGATAACGTGATAATTTTGTCACGTCATCTACCTATCAATTGATCATATAGCTGCTGAACACATCTCCGCTCTACTCCGCTCCTATGTACTTACCTACTGAGTGAGCATTATGCCGAAAACAGTCTTGAAAAATCTAATTCTAACGTCTTTTGACTTTATCGATCCATTGATTTATCTAACTCTACGTGTTTGACGGGACAAATTAACTATTCAAACAATAGCTAGTAGGTACTCGTAGGTATAGAATACCCGATAGAATAGCACTTGTTCCATTTGAAACATCGTTTATATAAAAATAAAATGTTATAAAAAATACATAAACAGTTTAGTGTAATTTATAGACTAATTAAAAACAGTTGGTATTATACATCACAAGATGACCTAAAGAGGATCTTTAGGTGTTTAATCGAATAAAAAACGCATTTATAAACCGGTTGTACTGAATTTAATGTTATGAGTCACTTTATTGAGCTGAACAATTTACAAGGCAGGATAATACGTAATACGAGTGCAAATGTTTTCTTGAAATGTGTTTAAGTGTAAAGCACCTTAAATTATCGTAACAAAGTTATCAACGAAATTACCTGTGATAAGGCACCTGTCTAAATTATCATTATAAATACAATTTAACACCGAAAACGACTAAGCTACTTATCTTCAAAGTATCAGCATAAAAAGATGGCCTGTACACCTTCGTTACAAACATATAAATTGGTTAAACCGATGGGCCTTTAGAATCCCTTGGGAACTCTTTGATTTTCCGGAATAAAAAGTAGCCTATGTCCCTTCCCAGGATGTAACCTATTTCATCAAAATCGGTTAAATTGTTGGGCCGTGAAAAGCTAGTAGACATACAGACAGACACACTTTCGCATTTACAATATTAGTATGGAAATATGGATTATGTATATCAAACTTAGATCATATCAGATATGCAGTAGGTATGCGATAGATAACAGCTTATACGGTCGTCCTGTATGTCGGCGTGATTTCGCTGGGTGACGGAAGCGCGAATAGACACGCCGCAGACGCACGCGCTTCCGTCCACGCACGCACGCCACCAGCGTGTGTTATGGCAGTGGGCACTGGTAATAGTAATATTTCAAAGATTAAAGTTCAAAATTTTCAAACTTATTGAAAAAATACTATTAAAATGTAAAGGATTATTTAAATCATAAGAAAGCTTGGGAATGAGTTGCCAGCTTTGATATAGTTTGACTTTCTGAAGTGGTGATAATAAAAAGCACGTTGTTTCTGGTTATATGTGGTAAAAAGAATACCCGGTTGAGTGTGTTGTGGGCTCTTTTCAGACCCCAGATGCATTTGGAACTCTCGTAGTTTAAGTTTTTAGTTTAATTATCTCCATTAGGTTACATCATTATATATTACGAATTCAACAATTGACAATCAAAAAGTGTATACAATGGATTTTACCTACTTTGAATAAATAGTTCGAGTTTGGGTTTGATTTCTAAAACATTAAATACGAGCAAGTCCTTGTTCTTAAAATCAGTTTTTTATGTTAATAAATCGTTATGGCCTTTGATTGAGTTAGGTACATACTCGTAGCTACGCTGAATATTATGTCTTCCTTTATTTTTTGGAAGTCATATGATGAAACAATTAAGTACCCATGTATTTTAATGTTATGCATATTTATACATTTTATTATCGAAATAGATTAATTATGCACTCGATATTAGGTATAACGATTTTAAGTCCCCTATAGTTTTTAAATAAATGACGCCAGATAGATTTGTTGGTTTATTTAAATAATAAGGAAATTAATAGACAAATCTACAAAAATAATTACCAATTAATTACCATTCAAAGAAAAAACGAGATAAATAAATTGGCAATTTTTAGTTACTAAGTATAATATCTGATCCCTGAAACAGCTTTTATAATCAACTATTGTTTTTTTCCGTTTCCACTTCTAAAAACAACTAAAACAATTTCTGTTTCTAATCGATATTATTATATTACACACTTCGTTTCGTATGATACAGTAGGTGTATTTCGTACGGTGTATAAATTTTTATTGTGTATGTTTTAAGCCAACCGAAATGCACTTATTTATTTATATTTAACATTTACAACTCTTTTGAACGACTATGTCGAAATTCGTGCGTGCCGATTCTAAACATTTTGTTCCCGTGTTTTTGATCTATTGCAACTAAGTTTCAAAAGTATATTTTAGTATTTTATTGCTTTTCTTTCTGATCGTTAAATTGTACGGCTCAGTGACTCAACGATTCCAAATGAAAAACTGTTTATACAGCCTTAAAATAAATTCTACCATATTTCGCTAGAATACCTATACCAAATATAATTTAATAGATGATGCCCACGATTTCATCCGCATGGATTTAAGTTTTTTAAAAATCCGGTGGGAACTGTTTGATTTTCAGGGATAAAAAGTTTCTATGTTGTACAGAGACGGCTCCGGGATATGAGCTATCTCTGTACCAAATTGATTGCGATTGCATACACGTGGATTTAGGGTTTGGTTTTTTAAGAACCCCGCACTCCACTCTTAGATTTTCCGGGACAAAAAACAATCTATGTCCATCCCTGGTATGCAAAGTATCCCTGTAGCTAATATCGTCTAATAATAATAATTACTAAAAACTTTCAATTTTATAGCATTTTCAAAATGGCAGCGTGTCTGCCAGGACAAAACTTTAAGGGTTTCTGTTTCACTAAAACTTTGAAAATGTACTGTACTTACCTTTGGGCACGCCGAGGCGCAGCTGTTCCTTCTCCCAGGAGGCGAAGGTAGCCTTTAGCGCCTCGGCCATCTTCTTATTGGTGCCGGGCGTGAGCGGTGGCACCTGCGACGGTATGTCTGCAACAATATCAAACAACTGCTTTATCACCAACTCAATAAGTCATTTTACAAATACCTTGTGGAGAAAGCCTTGTTCGAACTATGTGATGATCATTGAACGAGGAATGATCGATATTCGATAGTAATTAACCCGCACTAAAGATCTGCAGCCTTTAGAACACCGGTAATACGTTATCGTGGAGCAGAAGAACTTCAGAGAGCTTTCCCCTGTTTTTTTTTCCCGTATTTCTGACTTCACGTTGATGCTTGTTTATTTATTATTTACGGAGAAGATGAAGATGACTATGCAGCATTATATTTCACAACTAACAACCTGTTGCATATAACTATGTATGGGTATCAGGCCAGATCATTATGGGATCGGCTGGTAGAAGAACTATGTCGAGTAAGAACTGCCAGTTGATGAGCGCAGAATTCTATTAGTAGGTAAGGCAATTTACAAGGGATCGCTATTTACGAAATCTACTCCACCTATTACAATAACTACTCATATTACGTAGGTAGGTCTATAATAGGTAATAGTATCTATCGAAATTAATCTTTCAGTTTTTTGTGCCAGATGTCTCAGTTTTACGTAAGTATTTTCCCATAGCTAGTTTTAAAAGAGCATCCCTATTTTCTTCTTAATTAGATTCTGGCCCATAAGTGTAAAATAAAAATCTTATAGGTAACATCCCCGACGAGTGAAGGTTACAGTAACTAGAAAAGAACTGATAACTTTCAAACGACTGAACTGATTTTCTTGGATCATAGCTGAGAACACTCTCGATCAAGCCACCTTTCAAACTAAAAAAACTAAATTAAAATCGGTTCATTAGTTTAAGAGCTACAGAGCCACAGACAGATACACAGATACACACGTCAAACTTATAACACTCCTCTTTTTGGGTCGGGGGTTAATAAGTAATTAGCTCTAAGAATTATTAAACAAAATAAATGGATGGTATTATGGAAAAAGTAACGACGGATAGATAACAAAATGCATAAATGGTACACCGTACAAGATTTTATCGTAATATCTAACAGAATTGAGAAAATTATTTACGTTTATCATATTTGAGTATAGAAGCGGGATTTAATTAAAATTAAATCTTTCGAATCAGGTTTTGATGCAATTACATGCTATTACATTAAAGCTTATCAGATAAATAAGCTATAATATAAACAGAGATAACACTAAGGGTGCCTTCAGATTGAACGATCGATGTTTCTTTATCTCCAGTCGATCAAAACTCGTTTTCGATACGTTTGACAAAGATTGGCCCGCGTGTGGTATTCCCTTTATACACGATGGTAATAAAATGGTTTTGTATTTGATGTTTTAAGGCTCCCGGTTTTAAGTTTTTATACAGTTTAAAATATCACTACCTTATACTATATATTATCACTACCTTACTATATATACATATACGTAGATTATAAATGCAAAAGTTTGTTTGTTTGCTAGTTATATTATTGGTATGTTCAAGTACGCTGCAACGGAGCAACGGATCGGCATGATTTTTTTGCATTGATATAGTTAAAGACCTGGAGCGTGACATAGACTACTTGTACTTTTGTATTACAAAAAAGGGCAATACGCGCAATTTATAACTTAAAACCACGCGATTCACTTCGAGAAAAATTTAAGGAAATAGGTATCCTTACCGTAGCCTCTCAATATATTTACAACAACATAATTTTTGTAAGACAAAATATTCTTAGTTACAAGAAGGTTGGCGATCTACACAACAGGCTGACTAGACACCGTAACAGGCTTGCGACTCCTACGCTCCGTCTCAGGAAGGTCCAAAAGTCATTTGTGGGAATGGGTATAATCTTCTATAACAAAATTCCTCAGTCAATTTTGGACTTGCCTTTACACAGGTTCAAAAAATCTATTAAAAATATGCTCCTGAGAAAAGCATATTATACTATCGAAGATTATGTAAATGATAAAAAAGCGTGGATTTGAACTTCGATTCGCTCCAGCAATGCGCAGGACTTCAATTGCTTGTATACATGGCATAATATTGTATATCAAATCATTGAAAAGAGCAACCGCCGAGTTTCTTGCTGGTTCTTCTCGGTAGGAAAGGCATTCCGAACCAGTGGTAGATGCTTTTGACGATTCGAAAGAACTTGTAAAAGTCTAATTGAATAAAAACATTTTGAATTTGAATTTGAATTTATTCCGGAAATCAAAGAGTACCCACGGGATTATAAAAACCTAAATCTAGGCGGAGAAAGTAGCGGGCATCAGCTAGTAATTAATAAAACTGTTCCCAAAAAAAAAAAACAACCGGCCAAGTGCGAGTCAGGGCGAGAAAGCCCTTTCATATGATACCCCACTTGGTATAGTTATCTTATTTTGACGCGACAGATGGACAGACAGACAGACAGACAACAAAGTCATACTATAAGGGTTCCGTTTTTCCTTTTGGGGTACGGAACCCTAAAAAACGAAACAGGCTACTTTGTAAAAACATTAATATTAATACAACGAGCTTCTAAGTGGATTAACGATCTCAAGCGAATCGCTCGAGGCACAAGACCGTGTTCTTTGGAAATCCTTTCAAGAGGCCCATGTCCAGCAGTGGGCGCGATAAAACGACGACGACAAGCTTCAAAGTTCAATATTTTGTTATCTTCAATCGATGGAAACTAGTATTCGTAGCACGCCTTTTTCGCACTGAAACGATGCAGCTCGGTTTTAATACTATTTTTTTTTATATTAGTCGTCGAAGTCCCTAACTAAATCTGTATACAATAAAGTTCAGCGTTTTATAAACAACGATAGAGATAAGGGTGCATTTCGATTAGGTATATCTAGCTGTATAAATATACATATTACATATACGTAGTTGTTCGTTATCTCCGATCTATCGGAAGAAAACTCGTTTCGGTCGAGATTGACAAAGATTACAGGGCGTGTGGCATTCGCTTTGTATGTAATGGTAATGACATTGCTTTGTTTTGATTTTTCTGGCCACTGGTTTTACTTTCAGATGATCATTATAAGCTCGTGAGTAAGGATTTCTATAAAAAATATAGAGACGAAAAAACCGCAATGATCTTGAGGTTACATATCTATATATCCCATAGTTATAATATACATCTGTATATTTTAATTATGAGAAATAAATAAAATTATTTTGAACGATAGTATACAGTAGTATGGTATCGTTCAGATGAGAAATGAGATGAAAAACTAAAGTACCTATATAATATTATAGACCTATACCAAATTACTATGCGAAAGTGTGTTTGTTTGATGGATTGTGCTGTCATGAAGCAACGGATCGACGTCATTTTTGCAAAAACATTGTGAAGACCTGGCAAGTGATTTTGGCTACTTTTCCCCTGGAAAATCAAAGAGTTCCCACAAATCACACAGACGAAGTGACGGACTACATTTTGTATAATTATATACTAAATACTAATATTTATATAAGGATTTCTGATTCAAGATCTAACGATACGACGTCGCAATATAAAGGAAGCTATCAGTTAACATCAGTGCAGAAGCGCTAAAGTTAATTAGACCGATTGAGAAAATAAGTACTTGAGATGTGCAGTGGGATAGTTAAAGGGTTTGATTAGAGTAGGTAGCCAGCGATGGCGTCGAAATTACTGATCATTGATTACAGGTGTAATACCAGTTACCAACAACTTGCTTTTCTCCCATTAATCCTTAGCTTTCAAGACATTCACTCCTGCATAGCTATCTGTACCTATTTCATTGCAATCCAATACTTATTTATAAACGATTTTATGCACAAAAAACTTATACATTATTACTTATTTGAAATGCTAATTTTGAGTTTACTGTTAACTCTAGTGGCTATGATCATTTCGTGTTATGAAGCTATTAGCGGTTACTCTTTTGTTTGTAATTGAACTCATGTAACGTGTATTATTTTTTGTTGATCTATTTTATTGTATCTAGAGACGATTACATTAGATTGAGAAGATATTTTAGTGTAATTTATAACATTAACTTCAGTATCTATGCGTCGGCATCAGTCACATAATCCATTCGAATGTTCAATTTTTATTACAAACGACATAAACCGTATCGGTAACATCAAAGCTCGCCAGTGACAGAATATTACTGTCCGCAGCGGTACATATCCTCTAATCAAATGTGAACTTCATCAACCGATGATTATCAACGTATTAATTACTTCATCTGCGCTATTTATTTAACTGGGTAGTGAACAAATTAATAGTTGATTTCTTTCT
Organism: Maniola jurtina; assembly: GCF_905333055.1. NCBI lineage: Eukaryota > Metazoa > Arthropoda > Insecta > Lepidoptera > Nymphalidae > Maniola > Maniola jurtina. The sequence goes on along the minus strand of NC_060047.1, from coordinate 7,782,042 downwards.
GGGTTCTGATGGCTTGGAATAAAATAAATCGGAGATAAACAAGCGAGATTGGTCTCGTTTGTGTGCGCGGTGCGCGGACGCAGGCTTCATTCATAAGTGCGTCTGGTTTGTTGCTGGATGTGTGTGTGGGCGTACGCGTGTGTGCGCCGTGCACACCTGCCGACCAGTTCTGAGATGTTGAGATTTGTACTGCTCTCCCACGGTCGGTGCCCGCTTCGATCTTCTAGCTGAACCGTTCTGATATCATTTAAATGTTTTATACGAGTTAGTTCACGACAATTTTGTAGCTCGCAAAAACTTACTTATGGACCAATTAATATGTCACGGTTGACGATTTACGTCATTTTAATTGAAAGATTGATGGAATTGCTTATCTATAGCTTTTAAAAATTAGCAGTCGTTAAAGTTGAGTAGTCATTTTGTTATGTTAGTACAGTTAGTGTATGGGAACGACTTTTTCATACATAAATGAATATTATTGAAAAGTTGTTTATGTTATCTGATTGTAGTAAGAAAGTTCTAAAGGTCTAATTAAAAAAAGTTATTTCTCAGATTAATTTAATTATTGGCAAATTATAAAGGAAAAAACAGATGAAAGTCCATCTGTAGGTACGGAATGCCAATACCTTCTTGGGTAGTCGAGTACAAAAAACTGGACTATAGATATTAGCTGTTATGAAGTCAATGAGACAGAGTTGTGCCTTTCGCTTAACAATTCCTTACACGTTCGCAATAACTGTTGAGATACGCGTTCGTGAAGAAATTCACATTATTAAAAGTATGGTCAAGCTGGTGTACTGACGTTGGCAACATTGTTGCCAGATGATACGATTTCATTCATACATCACTCAGTTAATGGGTTGACAGGTAAGTATAGAAATTTCATGTTGCAATTACTTATTAGTTACTTTCTTATGTCATCCAAATCGAACGTTACAATTAAAAAATAAGTAAGCATATCGTAGAGTTAGTATGAAATCAAGTAGCAATTGCAAGTCAGTTGCAAACATGTTAGGAGAGAAAAGAGGATTACCATTATTGGAGATCTTCAAACATAAATAAACAGGAATTAGGTGGAACTTGTCTCTAAAGAGGAAATACTATGAAGAGGAAAGATTTTATAATGTTTAATGTTTATTTGTTTGTAATTAATACATTCTGAAACTACTGTACCTACCGATTTTAATAAGTTTTTCACTATTAGTAAGCTACTTTCTCCAGAAGTAACAACTTACATATAAAAAAGCTTTGGTTATGAGAGACAATCCTTTAAGGCATATTTAGTATAATAACTGTCATAAAATATCATGGATAGAAAAGGTCTTTGACCGTTTGTCTAACGATGCAGGTATGTAGGTATGTACTATGTTCCGATTTCACTCCCATTTAGTGCAGAGTAAAAAAAAATGGCAACACTATAGTCACGAATCACGCGGCAATCGGCATTAATTGTACTGGCACGTCGTGATTTACTCCTCGAAGCCGGCAGCTGCACTTGACTCACGCATCCTTGTGCAGAGTAATTCCATAGGAACGATATCCTTATATATCAGATAGAAATCATGCTTTGTAACCTGCGATTGCGACTAAGATATGATGCAAAGAATTAGCTCTGCCCTGTGTATGAACTTACGAGTCAATATTGGTGGGTGGTTTGATGCTAGGAATTATTTACTTATTGTAAGAAAATTGATAAATCTTTTGTTACTTTATACACGAGTGCCCAAAAAAAGGTGTAAATTATTCAGTTTTTCTTTTGTTCTTCCGTAACTTCTAAATGCCTGAACAGATTTGGATGTATGGGACATCATTAGAATTCGTTCTTACATCATCCCGAGTGATAGGTACCTACCTACTGCCTATAAATTAGGTATTATTTGAAAAAAATTCAATACGACACAACAGTCATGTTTTTAACTTTCTTGTATATTGGTAATCATTATGTATTCTCTAAGTGTGGAAGCTATAATATGCTTTTTACTCAGCTACGATCTGAAATTCCTGAAGTAGGCAGATATAGGGCAATTTAAACTTGACTAGCTTTTGGTTGTTCGTATTCCTCCTAGAAGGTTTTATTTAAGTTTTACAACCATAATATTGATTTTGTTGTGGGAAGTGTATAAGATTTCTAATTTTACGAATATAGGTATCTATATACCTTCTTAGTCCATCATTTTTATAATCAAATATGTTTTAAGGTCAATCCGAGATAGTGTGAAAATCGCAAATCTAGTTTTAAAATAAGGAAAAAAATAAGATAAGCGATCGTGTGAAACTAAATGTGCAAATATAACAGACATATGATTTGAATAATTAATATATTCGTTGATTTATTTTATTTATCTATTAGTTTTTATTTGCTTTATTTTTTCTGTCACAAAGTTTAATCATGCATAATATAGTTCTATTGAAATCAATTTGGCTTAGCATGTGATTAAGAATTCATTGAGGACATAATAATATCGACAAAATGATGATGTCCAAATGTTGTGACACTTTGAGGATTTATGATGTCTATTGATTACCGATGACCTTTATTAACCCCCGACCCAAAAAGAGGGGTGTTATAAGTTTGACGTGTGTATCTGTGTTTCTGTGTGTCTGTGTATCTGTGTATCTGTGTATCTGTCTGTGGCATCGTAGCGCCTGAACGAATGAACCGATTTTAATTTAGTTTTTTTTGTTTGAAAGGTGGCTTGATCGAGAGTGTTCTTAGCTATAATCAAAAAAAATTGGTTCAGCCGTTTAAGAGTTATCAGCTCTTTTCTAGTTTTCTTGTAGAAAAGAAGGTTAGATAACCGTTAGGTTCATAATATTATGTCAATAGACAAATGTCAAGCTGTCAAGATGGACGTTGCCTAGATACATAATTATTTATTTGAAAATGATGTTTTGGAAAACTCAGATACTTTGGATCGTCGGGGGTGTTATAAATTTTTAATTTACACTTGTTTTTGAAGTGAAAACCTCTTTAGGAGCGTTGAGCGATTTACAGCGATGTTGGCGAACAGTGCTCAGTTTTAATTTACAAATTATGAAATTTTGATTTTTGAGACCACAATTTTGAAAATTCAAAAAAAATCACCGTTATTTAAGTTTTAAGTTTTCACTCCTGTCGGCAGTCGCCACTTCTTGTATTTTAGATACATAAAGAGTACATAAAAAGTTTTATTTTCTCAGCTTGTTTCTTTTCCTAGCTTAGATTAACACCAAAGACTTATACTTGGTCAATTTAATTCCAGTTATGATTATGGGTGTATCACGCACACCTGCATCAGAAAAATTATATAAATATATCTTTGAACACATACAATGTATATATAGTATATACATTATCATATTCATTTATTCATCGTAATAATTCTAGTTTTTTCTTTTATTCACATTAAAGGATATAAATAAGAGTCAATGGATAGTAACTGTCACAATTAACTACTTAGATTATAATAACAATTATGCCTTTAAAGACATTTTACGTTTCTTTACTTTGCCTATTTAATGTAAACTTTGTACTTAGTTGGCTCAAAATTTAAAAGAAAAACCTACATGAACAAAGTCACGAGCATCATCTAGTCACACTAATATTATAGGCAAGGCGAAAGTTTGTGTGTATGTGTGTGTGTGTGTATGTATGTTTGTTACTCCTTCACGCAAAATCTACCGGACGGATTTGGCTGAATTTTGGAATGGAGATAGATAATCTCCTGGATTAGCAAATAGGCCTTTTATCCCGGAAAATCAAAGAGTTCCCACGGGATTTCGAAAAACCTAAATCCACGCGGGCGAAATCGCGGGCATCGGCTAGTATTAAATAAAGAGGAAGCATGTACATTTAAACAGCACCAGGTACTTAATAGTAGTGCAAAGTTAAAGAATAAAAACTGCAAGAATTAAAAATGGAATTCGCAAACGGGGTTTCATTTACTTAAGGAATGGTGTATTCATGTGACAAAAACAACTTAGCAAGAGTTCCGTTTCCGTCATTAAGATAATTAGTAAGTGATTTCGGCATAATTATCGCGCACGGCTTCCGATGGACACCATCCGCCCAGCTGGACCATAACTGTTGTTGTAAAAGATCCCGCAAGAATGTGTTTAATTTAAGTTAAGTCAGGCTATTACAAGCATCATGGAGGATTATGGCCTAAACATTTCTCATTCTAAGAGGAGATCCGTGGTCAGTACTTGATGGATTGGTCATGATCTTGATAATTATGCAATCAAGTAGGATATTCTTTAAATTCAGTACCTGTACTCTCTCTATTCCTCATTACTGAGGGTCGTGATTCCTTTACATTATTCACAATATAATAGTGGGAGTTTTCTTGAGTTAATAATTCGGTGGGCTATCAATTATTCAATTTCGACTCGAATTGAATAAATCACTCATTCATTCATTCGAATAAGACAACGAGATTTCACGGGATCGATAGATAAGTACAGGATTTTTGTCATATCTGTTCGTTGGTAGTAGTAACTCTAGACGGATCCTTACTTTAAATTGAGGACCATTCAATCTTGAAGTAGCAAATCTATGTTGAAATAGTGAGTATATTCTGTGTCGAGAATCGAGATGCGCTGTCGATACCATATATTACGGAATAACTAAAAAATTCACCAGGAACTCCATTCCATTTTAGCTATTAGATGAGTAGATACTTATCAAAAAACAAATGACAAGGTTTAGCAAAACATTATTTATTATTTATTGATAAATGTTAAGTTTTTTAGAGTGTGGGTGAGTGTGTGTTTTTTAATCTATGTATTATTTATGATTGTTTCTGCAATGCATGTTTGCAGAAGATGAACACATTTTGAGATGCATTTATCTACGCGAAGAAAAACCCTGAGCGTCGAGATTGCTCTTAATTAGGTACTAAGTGCTGTTTCTCAAAGCGTTTATTGCGAGTTAAAACACGTGTTCTGCGCAATAAAATGTAAGTGTCCGCGGAAATAAAGACAGTTTCAGTTTTTCTGTACACTTCAATGCACACATTATAGCTTAATGGAGGCGCGACGGCGGTTTGAAATCTCCTCAACTTGTTAATGGGGTTGTACCTTGTAGCGTTTGCTTTGGACGAGCGCTTTTTGCCGCGAGGAATTTGAGGTGGAAAAAGGAGGATCTGTATCACTTAAAAACATACCCCTTTTCTGACCTAAAAAGATTTCTGAGAGAGAGAAGAGAACTATAAAGATGAAGGTTAGGATAATTTCTTTCAGAAAGAGGAAGAGAAGTTTCTTAGACTACTTCTAAAGTGCAAATCTAAATAATTCTACGATATTAGTCATCATAACCACGATATCAGCATCAAATTTTTGAATTGCAGTGCAGAGCGGCTTCTCTACTTGGGAATATTGAACTAAGTTGTACCTACAGAAGGGCTATTTAAAAAAAAAAAACTATGATAAATTAGTTTGACATCGGACATCAAGTTGTAAGCGAAGTCGTTGCTTTTAAACGAGCATCACCCTGTGTCATTTCTCAAGATCCTTGTAAATTAAAAAGTTATTTTCAAATATAAGAATCGAATATATACAATTTGGAGGTTAAATGTAAATTGAAATCGGCACAGTCGTGTACAGAGTGCGCCGAATCGTGAATGGCGTAGATAACGGCAACGGCACAATAGGCCGGCGATGCGGATGGACGCAGCCCTAGCAGCCTTCGACGCTTTGTCTTTGAATAAGTCAATCTTATTGAAGGAACCAGTTTTGTTCAGCCTGATATATATGATCTCAATACTATGGTATACAACAATAACGTCAACCTTTCCATATCACTTGCTTTAACAGTGAAAGAAAACATCGTGAGGAAACCTGCACATCTGAGAGTTCTCCATGATGTTCTTAAAGGTGTGTGAAGTCTGGCAATCCACACTTCACCAGTGTCATCACTATTTAATAAGAAATAACGAATCTATCTAATACTAGCCGATGCCCGCGACTTCGCCCGCGTGGATTTAGGTTTTTCGAAACCCCGTGGGATCTCTTCGATTTTCCGAGATAAAAAGTAGCCTATGTGCTAATCCAGGATATTATCTATCTCCATTCCAAATTTCAGCCAAATCCGTCCAGTAGTTTTTGCGTGAAGGAGTAACAAACATACAAACACACATACAAACTTTCGCCTGTATAATATTAGTGTGATAGCTTTTTTCACAAAAGCTTTTTGTTAGCGCAAAATCCCTTGTACCAAACCAACCACCAAACTAACTAGCAAAATATTTTCATAGGATTTATTGTTACAAATATCATAAACCCGTATATATAATGAAGGCATACAATGTTTTAGACACAAACTTACTATCGTATTATAAAACTGGCATCATTCCTTATAGTTAGCAAGTAATTTACCGATCACTTTCCATAATTTCTAATCAAACATCAAAACGCCCTACATTCCCCACGCAAGCACATTGAGCACGTAAGCGATGGCAACAGGTGGTATAGAATAACGCAGGGGTGAGACACTTGTTGCGCAGTTTCTACCACACTATCGCCACAGGGCAAGGATAGTCGGTATTACTTAAAGTTTTAAAAGTTATAGTATACTAGAGGATGTCCGCGGCTTCGCCCGCGTGGTTATCGGTTTTTTTAAATCCCGTAGGAACTCTTTGATTTTCCTGGATAAAAAATTGCCTATGTCCTTCCCCGGGTCGTATCCCAAGTCTGTACCTTTCTTTAAAATCGGTTCAGCGGTTGGGCCGTGAAAACGTAGCAGACAGACAGACAGACACACTTTCACATTTATAATATTAGTATGGAAGTATGGAAGTATGGATAAGGATTTGAAATAATTGCATACCTACCTTTCATTATAATAATACACAGACTAAGTTTGTATAACAATATAAGAATCGTTTCCATAAGAGCTTGAGTTAGCTTTAATGTTTGTGGGCTATAAGAAAGCCTTCGGCGCGGTTAATACTTGTGTATTTTAGACTGTTCAAGTTGCAGTAGAGTCACATAATACTCGTAGACTAACTGTCTATTAGTACCTTCGTAAGAAATTAGGACCGATGTCATTGTTGGATGCTTATAAAATAGCTCACTAAGTATGTCATTTTATACCAAACTACTGGATCAATCAAATTGAAGCCAGGTGTATGACAGGGAAGTCTTATCTCCCCGAAGCTGTTCATCCCTGCGTTGGAATATATTTAGTTGAATAAATGATAGCTTAATATGCTAAACTCAGATAAATAAATATGCTGTAGCTAGTTGCCTCTATTTAATTATTTATATTCTACGGAATTACACTAAGCATGATGACGGTTACAACAGGTGGTGTATTGAAATATCGTAAAGGGGAACAACACTTGTTGCGTAGTTTATAAGTACTATGCATGTACTACGACAATAATTGACAATCAACGCAACTGACATTGATAACACATTATAAATTGTATTGTTTTATGAAAATTCGTATTGTTTTGAATACCTAGTTACTACTTAGTTTGTTCTTGGTAAGATGCTACACTAGTAAAAGCTTTCGATAAAACTTATTATTTCATTTTAGCCAACATTAACTTAAAACTAGCTTTTTTGGAAAAATTGCAATTTGTCCAGTTTATGTTGTTTAATAGTTTTTACTTAAAAGTGGTTAGGTCGCGATTACACGTGTAAGTTTTACTAATGTAAGTAGCTTACGTAATTAATTGACAATAAGTCAATTAATTACGTAAGCTACTTACATTAGTAAAATGTATTTATAAGAGTGTTTACTGTTTATTAGTTTTGCCGTAAGTCAATCATGTAAGCTACTTACTTGAGTAAAACTTACAGGTGTATTTTACCTTACAATAAATTGAAATGGTATCATTTTCAAACCAAAACCGTGAAACGGCGAATAGCACAATATTCTAACTAATGAAAACGTTACTAACAGTAATTTTATTAGCGTTATTACGAAGACGGTGCAAGTGCGGGCGATATACGAGTAAGTGCAAATTATAACAAGTTTATTATTCCTACGTCACGCAATGTTTCAAGTTCAAATATTTTTTGCCTTTTTACTTCGCAACTTCGCTTCTGTATTTTTACTGTTTAACTTTCATGTTTTCTATGATTTGTTTTAAATTGTTGCTGTTTTAAGTTAATCTTGAAATGCAAATCTGCATAGCTATCCTATTTATAATTTTATCTCTATTTCAGGTAGATTATATTTTAAGTAGGATCTTATAAAACTTTAAGTTAAAGTTTAGAACTTTAAGTAAAGTTAAAATTTTGTTTTAGACTTTTTGACTAATTTTATTAGTGATATTTCTTTGCTAGTCAGTGAACTGCAATCGTGGAAAGTCTAAATTTCATAAACTTTCAAAATAAGCTTAGGTATCAGGTTGGCGAATTACAAGAACTTCATCATCATCAGTACTGAGTATGTGTCTATTCTCAGAGTGAGAATGGTGTCTTATTCTACCACGCTGGGCAAGTGCGGGATGGCAAACTAATTCATAATAAACCTTTGAAAACATTATGGCGATCTTTAGGCATGCAGATTACGTCGCGATGTTTTCCTTCACCGTTAAAGAAAGTGATATTTAATTGCTTAAAACGCACATAACTCCGAAAAGTTAAGAACTCCGAAGAGGTTATAGGCCCGAGATCGAACCCTCACCGAAAATCCACACCCCGAGGTAGTCGAAATCTTAACCAAGTAGACTGTCCCGCTCAAGAACTTACTTATCATCAATCTCATAAAAAAATACATAATTATGTTTCACTTTTATAATAATTATGCTATGTTATTATGATATTAAAATATTAAGTACTTACCATTTTTTTGAATAGGTAATTACAAGCAAGGTGTAACTGGCGTGTGGGTATTTGAATAGGAACGCACGCGTCGTTGACGTCACGAGACGTTCCAAGTTCAAAAACAATACCAACGGTGAAAATGACGCCAGCATTGTTCCTATTATTGTGCCAAGTCTATTTTTTATGCATACGTCATATTAATAAGATTTTTCTCGAATGAAACTAAAAATTCATTCTACTTATATACCTACTTACAAGCTAATTCCCGCGACTTCATTCGCGTGGATACAGGTATTTTAAAAATCCCGTGGGAACTCGTTGATTTTCCGGGGAAAAAGAAGCCTATGTGTTAATCCAGGGTATAATCTAAGTATCTCCATTCCAATTTCAACCAATTCTTTTCCGTAGTTTTTTACGTGAAGGTGTAACAAACATACACACGTTCACACATACATACACACAAACTTTTGCTTTTATAATATTGGTGTGATTATTTATTAAACCTAGACGGTGTTCATCTGTCTAGAAGATGAGGTAGACGGAGGCTTTATTAAAATCCTTTGCCCACAAACATGTACATTTAAGACATTAATAACTGACAACAGACAATAGAGACCGTTTAGACTTTAGATGTACCTATCTATAGAACAAAGTAGAAAAAACTGTAGCTAGCTCTAGTATTTAGTTCTACCATTTAAAACAGTAGCCAACAATAGTGGGCACATTAATCTAAAGATCTGTAACGTTGATCACGAATGTAGGCGAGAGACCTTTGCTCAATGACAGAGGCGGCGCGGGCGCATCATCTCATTGAGCGCGCACCGGATGGGCCAATCAGCTGCGTGAATGGACGCCCCCGCGCATGCGCGATGCTGCGCTGTATTAGCTCCCGTACTAGATGCCACTTCTTTGTTACATCAAATTGTTATGACTTTTTATGGCCCCCGTGAGTCGCCGCTACTGTTGACTATTGTTCGACCGCTTTTTATTGTGACGACGTGTTTATTTTTCTTTTTAGGGTTCCGCACCTCAAAAGGACAAAGGAACCATCATAGGATCACTTCATTGTCATTTGTCAGTACGTTTGTCTGTCTGTCAAGACCCTTTCTGCTCAGAAAAATTGGGCTATTTATGCCATATGTTTTGACACTCACAATTATATCAAAACCTATAGGTAACTCTAACTTCCCGTTAACCTAAATAAAAGGCAAGAAGAAGAAGCAAGGTCAGCACAAGTAAAGGAAAAATCTGAAAATCTTTGATTTGTACATCACATTTAAAGAAAATTATTACTTTAAACTTATATTTTCAGTTACAGTAATTTAAGCAGCAACACGTATCCTTTTAAAGTATGGAACCCCCGTTGTGCGAGACCAACTCTCACTTGGTCGGTTTTTTTATGACATGACGATGAGACGAGTCACCTTAATGGTTGTCATCTAATGGTTATAATCGTCACCCACGGATATCCAGTAGCACTGTAATAACTACCATGAATATGTTAACATGCGACGGGAGTGATGTTTCGTCAGGGAACTTGTACAGATAATTTTTGGGTACAGCATTAATTGCCATTGACTATCACAAATTCAGGTGTGTATAGTTATGTTTGAAAATCATAGGGCCCAACCAAACCCGCTGGAATTGTTTCGTACTCAGAATAAATATGTAGGGGTAGCTTTAAATCAATGGGTTCGTTCGTGCATAAATAAGCTAAATGGGCACAACGTGGACACAACTATGTAGCCAAAATCAAATAGGGTCAATGGTCCACCAATTAACCATATACCAAGAGTTGACTAAAATGCAAAAAAATCTTGTGATAAGGAAAATACTAGTCACTATATTCAAATCGGACAACAAACGATATTATTGTGACTCAAAAAAGAATAATGTCTTCAACAATAAATTGGTAGGTACCTACTCGCTGTCATTTACCCTAGGCAGAGTGAACTTGAGTGAGAGAACTCTCAGTTTCATCCTGAATCGACCTTATATCAAATATTAGGCTATGGTTACGTAAAATCAAAGCAAAATAGGGCTACTTTAGGGCTACCTGCGTCAAATGTACCTACTAACATTTGACGCCTGCCAGTGACGTCAAACCCTCGATGATTAGTTAGAAGTTCGCTAACTGTCATAAACTGTGCCCTGGGTAGTCGAAAAACAAATGCAGTAGTCCTAGCATATATTTTTAAAGCTTGAACAGAATCACGTAATGCTGAGTTGAAATTCATGCGTAATCGTTTCATTACTTCAAGTTATACCCACGTTTTTCTATGGGCTAGCTTTTGTGCAGATATAAACAATGTTTGGCTACAATTCTCAGACCGCGGCGGTCGGCAGCAAGGTCTTCACTTTCAAGATCAACAGAGCATGCGCGGATCATAATCACCGTAATGATGGTTGCACAACCGCTGCCCTAAGGTTGTGGGCACGCTAAGTGGGTTGCGATTTTCAAAGTAAATATGGTTTAAAAAATGTAGGAAAAACTCAGGGGCCGTCGCAGGTAACTTGGTTAAAGTGGTTATGGGACCAGGACGAAAAAATAAGGAAAAAAATGATTCCGACGAATTGAGAACCTCTTCCTTTTTTGAAAGTCGGTTAAAAAGGAAAGAATATATTGTATAGGTATATTTTGTCTTTGATAGGTCAGTAAGGAAAAACTAATCTCTAAAAATTAGGCTATGGGATCGACACTTTATGTCTTCTTTATCCATACTAATATTATAAATGCGAAAGTGTGTCTGTCTGTCTGCTACCTTTTCACGGCCCAGCCGATTCTGACGAAATTTGGTACAGAGTTAGCTTATCCCGTCCCGGGGACGGACATATTCTACTTTTTATCCCGAAAAATCAAAGAGTTCCCACGGGATTCCTAAAGACCCATCCGCTCAACCGATTTGTATGAAAGGTACCGAGGTAGCTTGTGTCCATGTTATTGACATATACCTACCACTTTTTATCCCGGAAAACCAAACAGTTCCACGGGATCTTCAAAAACCTACATCCACGCGGACGAAGTCGCGGGCACCCTCTAGTTGTATTATATTTCTGCTCTCACTTTTAATAAAAATAGTGCCTCACCTTCGTCTACATTAGCCTTTATGTTAATTCACTCGAGTTGATTTAATTGTTTCGATTTGTAGCTATTTTATTTCACTTATTTTGAATTTAAATAAAAACATCGTCGAATTGAAATCACTAGACATAAAACATTAAAAAAAAAAGAATATTAGCCATTTGAATCATGACTAACATTCCACTTTCCCCTCCAACTAAGCGTAAAGCTTGTGCTAGGAGTGGGTACGACAATAGTGCAACGGGTGGGGTTTGAACCGTCGACCTTTCGGATTTCAGTCCACTCCTATAACCGTTGAGCTATTGAGGCTTCAAATAAAAACATCGTCAAATCGAAATCACTAGACATCAAACATGAAAGTTAATTAAGTTGCAATAATTTTGTCGTTAAACCAAGAACAGTTTGGTTTGAAGAAATAAACACTGTTTTTATTTAATTATATTTACTGAGCTTTTCCATTACTTGTTAACTGTATCTGCCATCTAAGTAATCTAAGTCATAATCTGAGATATCGTGAACATAATGATATCCTGTTTATGATTAGTTCAGTCGCTTTTAGAGGAAAGTTCAATCGAAATGAATAAGCACATCAAATCAAAAGCTTTTCGTTTTGAATTTTAAAATTTGAAATTTGAAAATTTTCGGCTATTCTTCTAGCTAGCCACCGCTATCTATCTAAATACCTACTTTCTTATGATTTTGACTTTTGTACCTGGATGGAGACTACCAGCACTCAGTAGTTTCTATTTTTGCTATAATCCTTTATATACAGGATTGTAAGTAGATAGGTAGATATTTATATTTAGGCTCAAAAAACCGGTGTCATAAAATAGTTTTAGATTTCGCTACATCATTCGTAATAACGATTGAACAAAAGTGAACAAAAAAATAATTACGTTCATTGTTATTTTACTTTAGCTTTTACAAAAAAAATCTAGCTTTCAAGTACACGTGTACAAAATGTTTAAGGGGTGTTTATTCATGCGTTCACCTATCCGACAACGCTTCACGTGCGTTTATATGCATTAGAAGTGTCTTCATATTATAGTAAGAGAGGTGATACCTAGACGTCGATGGTTGGAGGCAATTTCGGTTTAAGAGTAGCTCGTCGTTGCAATGACAGTCAGGTTTTGAAGCTTTTGAAGCTTAGAGTTTTAAAGCTTTTCAACAGGGCTAACAAATTAGAAACGTCAAGTTATAAATGATTTAAAGAAAAAATAATTTACAAAATTGTAATATTTTTAAAATATACTTTGTTGTAGTTTTTCATAAGCTTTAATTTATTTATTTAATTAAAATTTTTAGCTGAATTATTTTACTCGTTTTGTGTTTTGTATTTTGTATGTCAATTTGAATAATTAACAACAACATACTATAGGTAAATGTTAAAAACCATTTGACCATTCAAAAAGTGCAAAAAACGATTACATGGTTACCGAATTTCGGAAAGTCTTGTTATGGGCTAGTGAACAAGAGCAAATTATTTAATACAGCAGCTTTGTAATTTTTTTGATGCAGCTAAAATGGCCATAAGTTTACGTTTTTTACCGTCCTATTTCTAAAAATGGTTAATTACGTCATGAGCTTATGAGTTAACACCAAAAAATGTGGGATTTTCAAATACTGATATTTCTAAAAATTCTACAAGTATATTGCTACGTAGGGCCACGGTTTTAAGTCAGTTTATAGATTTTACCTACAGTGTATTCTATATTAGAAACATTATTCTTTGAAAATACCCTCATTTTTTTTTGGGTCAAAAACTCAAAACGACTTTTTACAGATACCCGCGATTTAGGAATAGGATTGCAGTTATCAAAACTCAACGATCTTCTGCCGCCAGCTCCTAGCTGTTCAGAAGTGTATTCATATATTGGTTGCGGTCACGCCGAGTTCACATTCGGGACAAGAGCAGTGGAAACCGAGAGCGTTGCGTCACCGAGGATGATACATCGCCTTTTCACAACCGACAATAGTGTTGCAAATTTGAAATTCGAATTCTGCAAATGGCCGCCGCCTGCTATCATTAATGATTGACAGCTGTTATTTTTATTCTAATAACATGACAGTGGTGGCGGCGTTAAGATACATATTACGCTTGACTTATTTTTCTGTTGGAAAAGCTTTATAAACATCATTCAGCATAATTTGTAACTGGTCTACTCTATAGGCTATGTAAAAAATTCGTCCTAACGTAAAATTTATTCATTAGATAAGTTTATCTGGAGATGATGAAACAGACCCTTACGGCCGTATTCACAATCATTACTATGAGGTCTCACAGTGCGCTCGAACGCATAGTGTAGGTTCCACCAATCAGATCATTGTAAATTGACGTGACACAGTGATCTGATTGGTGGAACCAACACTGTGCGTTCGAGCGCACTATGAGACCTCATAGTAACGTTGGTCAATAGAGGTGTTAGTATAGTAAAGAAACACCAATGAAAAATGCCGAAAAACAGCTTAGAAATAAATGTAAGTGGTGTTGGTCATATTCTAAGTTACTAACCTTTTGGCTTATTGAAAGCTTTCATCATGACTTTGATTCCCATGCCTGCAATTGCCGCCGTCGCTCCGATGGTTTTTGCCGCGGGCTTTTGAAGTCCGAACTGTACCCGACAGCAAGTTTTCTCTACCGTTTATTTTAATATAGATTGTCTTTGAGCACTGTTTTTAGTTATCTACAATAGCGTTATTTAGTCTAAAATTTATTTCTTCGTTATTCACAATAGTATAATAAAACTTTTAACTAATTTTCTATTTTAAATAAGATCAATAAATATCACACTTTATGTTTTTTATAACTGTCTTGAATTATCAGTCTAAACACTCTTCACTGTTTTTCATTTTGCCGGTGTTCCTTTGTCACGTCACGATGAAAAAGTTCATTTACGTTTTCTCACTGTTCATTGTTTGAACCTATAACAATTTTATGTCTGAATTTTACACTCGACTCCACTTTAACTACATTTACATTAGTAAGTACGGTGTAAAGACCTGCTCACACATAAATTGCTTAGGTAGCGCTGTCGTCCTATTTCTACAAAACGGTTAGCTGCAAAACATTTTGAAATATGGACAAAAACGTAAGATTTTTCATGTTTCTAGAAAAGAATGCTAACTAAGTATAGGACCAAAATTTTAGTTAGTTTGATCCTACGTAATTTTTTAAAAACATCCGCTTTTGAAAATTCTCGGTTTTTGGCGTCAACTCAAAAACATTTTTTGCATTTAATCGCTTTTTAGACGGTACAGTAACGCGCAACAGCAACAGCATGGCAAGTCAAAGTGAACGCGTATCTGATTTGTAATAAAGGTACCAAATATGAAGCATATAGCGTTCCTTTGATTACAGCTTCTTGGAGCGATTGGATACATTGCCGTCACGCGTTTTGTCTGTTGAGACTTTTCCGCGTTCACTTTGGCAAAACTGGCATGTGTATGGTGTAATTAAGAGATAACCAATGCGTGAAGTTACAAGGTAATGCTCTCGAAACGGAGTCAAGGGAGCAATATTCAAATTGCAGGCAACATTCCCACAGGTGCGGGAACGATCGGTCCCAGGCGTTTCCGGCCTACTTCCCCACTTAGTGTAGCCACCCGCACCCTGCCACCCTCTAGCCACCCCTCTAGCCCCCGCCGCGATCGGGTTCCCACAAAGACCGCTAGCCCGTGACGAGCAATTTCGCTAAATTTTGTGGTTAGGTTCAAAGTGCACCTTCTACTTTCTAAGCTAGTAGTACAAAATTCGATCGTTCCTGAATCGATATCATAATAAAATTGCTATCTCTGCTCGCTTTTAATTGACCGTTACTACGGTAAAAGGCCGGTCTGAAATTCAAAGGCTGTGCGATGAAGGCTCTAATGAAATTCGTTCGTATTTTGTACTCCTCCCGGCATAATCTATAGATCGCATTGAATGTAAAGGAAAATGTTACTCTGAAGTTTATCCACTTAGTGTGTTTTTAAATAAATAAATTAATATAAAAATACAATTCATTCATTCACTTCTACATACAATTCATGACCATCCATGTAACCAATTTTTATTTGGCATATAGATGGCTTGCATCTTGGAGACGGGCGTAGACTATTTTTAACCTGGAAAATGAGAGTTCCCTAGAATTTTCGAAACCTAAATCCTCACTGACGAAGACACGGGCGTCATCTAAAAATTAAAAAGTAATCGATTTTAAACCAGCTATTTATCTTAAAGTGGGCTGGCTCATTTTTTGCGCAACGGATCAGCCTGGCTGTCCAACGCGGAAATGCAGCCAGTATTCTTGGCACCATTCCACGCGGGCATGATTTGTATAGTAATTAGATAACGCTAGCTTTAAGTTTTATTGTAATATTTTCAATAAAAAAGTGGTCCTAATTTAATAACATGCATACATTTTAATAACGTTACAAATTGATGCCACAGCAAGTTCAAGGGTTAAATAGCGGTAAACATCTTCATTTCTATTTAATAACAGTTCCAGAGGGGTCGGAATTGAGTGCATAGTGGTTATTAGAAATATTAACCTATAAGAGTATTGTTAACGAGTTAGTTGTAAAGCACTTTAATGAATTCGTAAGAATTTTTTTTTCAGTTCACACGGCTATTTGGCTTTTTGGAGAAGTGTAGGATTAGTTGAGTTTTGTATTTTATTTCTAATCTATGTAACTAATACGTTGCTTTGTTATTCTTTACTTATTGCGTTTTCCAATCTGTAAAAAAGGGTAACTCCATTTTTGTACGTTTGTGATCCTTTCGGTTGAACAAGAGTAACTTAAACTCATAAATTTCTCATAACCACTTTCAATTGTGAACAAATGGGCCATACTGGTAGTTACCTACAATATACTCGTACATATACATTCAATCTAACTTACTTAGCGGTGATGGGGGCGACGAATTGCCCTCAATAAAAATCAAATTTAGACACCGCATGCATCTTATTGACCACGGACGGATCGGTCAACATAAAGTTTACAAAAATTGTAAAGTATTTTAAAAGAAAATTTTAAGTTCCCTATCAAAAAAATGTTTCTATCTGGCTGTGAACTTTTTGGCAAATATTATGATATGAGGCTTTTATAGACATCGCAATGGTCTTTGAAGACAGGATGCAATAGGCCGTATAAAGCTACTTAGCAGTAAGTAAAGGCTAAAGCCAGTGGAAAGTCAAGTCAAACGCTAGGAAAAAAAAATCAGGCTTTTATAATAATATTATGTAGTATTAAACATAAAACTTGAACATTAGCAAACACCAGTTCAAAAATAAATAAATCGATAGCTAGTTAAACATATCTACAAAAATCTGATTTTTAACAATTTTTTCGGGTATTGAAAAACTAAATTAAAGAACAGTTATTATTAACGGGCAGTCTGGGACGTTATCTATCTACACCACTCATTACAGCATCACTCTGAGGTGATACGTTTTTTTGCATTTCGAAATTGTGTGAAACAGACTTTGATTTTGACTTTGTGTTCGGTTCTTTAGTTTGCACAAAATTGTTTATACTTAGGTAGGTACCTACCTACTTTTTATTACTCGGTATTGAGCAAACATTTTTTTAAATTATTTGTTTTATCCTTTTTTATTTTATTTTATATTTATTTATATAAATTACGTTACAAATACGAGGTCTTTTTATTATAAAGATGATTTTTATTCTTTGTGATGATCAAATGATTAATGTACACAAAACGCGAGCATGTGAATTGGTCAGCTCCTTTGTATGGTAAGTGTCATTCAATAACCCTAGTTGACTGACCAATATTGGAGGACAATAGTTCAATGTGTACAGTGGTTGGTAGGTATAGTTATGCCTTTATTTAAACTCATATTATTTACAGTTTTCGTTCTAGAATTCAGATTGAAAAGTTGTGGTTAAAGTGAGTGATTAAACAAAGATTTCTAAAGAAGCCAAGTTGATAAAGAATAAAACATTTTTATTTGACAATAACGATTGATTCGATCACGTTGAACAAAATGGTTGTACCCTTATCGTAGCACAAACTTCACTTGGATGGTAAATGGAAATAATTCATGTTTGAAGTTAATAAGTGTGTTAATAAGTGATGTTGTTGAACGTGCTTAGTACCTATAAGGACTTACTCTAAAAAAAACGTAACAAGGAAGCCTGATTTTCAATTTTGGATGCAACTTTAATCATTATGATTCATAAAAAAGTTAGTTTGGAACGTAAAATTTGATTATTTTGAAAAATCTTATATTAGAGTTCAATATTATAAAAAATAAGCTGATTCCGCATGGATTTAGCTTTTTAAAATCCCAGGGATAAATAAACATGTAGTAACCTCAGAGGTACAAGTTATCTCTGTACCAAATTTCGTCAAAATCGGTAAATGTCTAAATAGGCCGTGAAAAGGTAACAAACATATTATACTTTCGCGTTTACATTATTATAATAGATGTCTTATGGAAATTAAAAAAACCTGCCAAGTACGAGTCAGACTCGCGCACTGAGGGTTCCGTACTCAGGTATTCAGGACAGACAGACAGACAACAAAGTGATCCTATAAGGGATGGATCCGTTTTTCCTTTTGAGGTACGGAACCTTAAACACTCATTAAGTTACCTCATTACTCATTAAGGTACCGTGTTTGTGTGTGTGTGTGTGTGTGTGTGTGTGTGTGTGTGTGTGTGTGTGTGTGTGTGTGTGTGTGTGTGTGTGATTTTTGTAAATGTGATCAGTCAAACTGTGAGGCATGGTGCAGTGGTGTGACTGCGGTTAATCGGGCGGTCGAGCGGAGATTGCCGGGTCAACTAACTCGATTGTCGCGCCCAATTTGTCCCCTCAGCCGCCAACGATATCGTCTGCATTAAATTTGTCTTATTTCATTTATTTGTAACATAATCTTCTCATAATGTTTTGTAATTGGAGCTCTAGTGTCTGTGTAGAGTCGGCGCACGACCACAGAGCCGGTAATTTCCTTTGTAAGGCCAAGAAGAGATTAGTAGGCATTTTTTGAACTTGGAAGTAACTCTGAATTCTGAGTTCAAATTGAAACTTTGTTCAGCGTGTTGATAATCAGTAGGTATAATATTATGTATGCAACTGTCTGACGTTTAATGGAAATGAAACGTTAAATCCCCTTTTCTATAACTCTGTAACATTGGTAAATCGTCCTTAAAATGTTTGATCCGTGAACAAAAGAGCAATTTGCGTCGTGGTATATTAATTAATGCCAGTGGCTACAGCAAATATGTACTAAGCGGTGGGTGTCAATTGCACTGCGGGATCAACCGGGGTCGCGTCTAATTCTAATCTTCGACCCTCTTGGCCCCTTAATAGGAAAGTGGACACCCGCATCTACGCTAAATAACTTATGGATGTGGATTTTGTATTCTAATTTCAAACCGACTTCGTGTTAGGTATTTAACCGTTATTTTACGTAAATAAGGCAGCTTCACCATCTAGTTAGTTAGGTCTTTAGGTCTATGTTATATAGGTACCTTCCTACTATGCTGTAAGTATAGTCTATAGTAGACCATATGGAAGCATAGTGTCCATACCTACTTAATATTAAACATGTGAAAGTGTGTGTGTCTGTCTGTCTGTCTGTCTGTCTGTTACTTTTTCACTGCCCATCCGCTTAGTCGAAAAAATTAAAAATAGTTTTTTTACTAAGATGCATTTACAAATTTTTGAATAAGAGGTGAAGTTTTTCTTAGTGTCATCACATAAATGAAACTTACAAATGATTTTTTTTTAATGAATGAGCCCTAAACGCTAAAAACGCTCGTCAAAGCAGGAAAAATCGTAACCGTTTAAAAATACAGACACGTACAACAATTCAATTTATTCAGTCACATCAAGTCAAGCTGCGTGGAAGTTGGAACACGTTTGCTTCTCGTGTTTTAGTTCGCGAGATTTGAAGGCTTTCGGATCGCGCAAATCAACAAACATTACGACAATGGATGCTTCGGCGAAGCGTGTGTGACGCGGGAGCCGATACAAATGTGGAACAATGCTTGTATAACAATTCGGTATTGGAAACTAACAATGTTTTAGACCGTGTGCGTAAGCTTGGCTTTTGCACAAATTGTCGGATACAATGTAGGTAGGCACAAACGTAACAAAGTTTGTTTGCGTGTTAGCCGACCAATTCGCACGTCGACGATAACTTTAGGTATGCGATTGCTATGCAAACAAATTTTCAGCATACAAACAATACAGGGTGTAACCAGAACGCTAGCAAAAACGAAAACAGGTGATGGTACTGATGATTACTGATAAGATACCATAAAAAACCTACGAAAAAAAAATTGCTGAAATTGTATGAAGCCGCACGTAGATACTGATACTCGCAAAAAAATGACCCGCGAATGGTTTCGAATTGTCATGTCACAGAATTCTGTCGGAAAATTCGTGGTGAAAATTCGTGGAAAAAAGTCCTGCTCTGCCTCGAAGTAAGTCTAGGTAGGTACTTAAAGTTTTGTGGAACCTCCATACATATGCTAGCTCTATGCTTCATACTTTTATGTCTATGACCATTTATTAATCTATGTTAGACAGTAGACTAACAAATAGGACAGATAATGCTGCGGCCGCGTCCCAAGTGATTTGACCTTAGCCCGCTCAATTAAAACGTTATGGCCGGCGAGGGGCGATGGGCGATGATAAATGTGCCTACAATAGGTAATTACTGTTCAATGTAATACCAACTTGGATTTATTTCGATTTTCATTGTTTGAATGGACGAATAGGTTTTGTTCTTGCTTTTAATTTTTTTCACTTACTCTCGAATGTAATAATACCTACTACATACATGGAAGGTACCTATTATGTGATGAATTGATGATATACTAAGCTCACTCTTAAATTGGAGGTATTTAATGTCATTTTTATAATAAGGAGTGAGAAAAACAGATCCGGAAAGGTCATTCCAGATCTTAGCGTTACATGAAGCTTACAGATAAAGTAGCAATTTGTTACTATGAACCTTTGTTTCCTAAATTACAATTTTTTTCTTTATTACATAACTAAGAGCTTTCACTTATGAAAGCTCCTAATTAAGTTATCCTCCTCCTAAGTACTTAAGCTTTATTTTAAAAAAGAAATTAACATCAGCTGACCCTTTGGCGATTATAACAATCTTTTTACCTATACTGTTTGACAATAATGTAGGTTCCTATGCACATACTGCATGCAATGAATAACATTTCAAATTAAATCTATTAGAAAATACTTGAAAGGAAAAGCGATCGTATCGCTAGGTAGTTTTTCTTTAAAAAACTTCTACTTAGCTCATAAAATTTGTCAGAATTGGAATCATTTCGACTATTAGGTACGATAAAATAATTAAGTTTTATGTATATAGATTAATTGATTCTACTGATATGGTTTTATTCTGAGCCATAGATAGGTTTAAACAGCTTTTTGTCGAAAAGGTTCTTAATAACATTTCCAGAAACGATCAGTTTCATGTACCTACCTACAACTGTTAAGAATTTTATCATAGCTAATAAGCAACACTTAGTTGCGATCATACTATTGCGAGAGTTGTAATGAAAACCGGTCATACGCGAGTCGAACTCGACACGAAGGGTTCCGTACCATCGACACAATATCGACAATATGCTATGACCTCCATGGCGCAGTGGTGAGCGCTGTGATCTTATAAATGATCCCGGGTTCAATTCCTGGTAGAGGTAAATTAGGAATTTAATATAGGTACCTACCTAAAATAACTCTGGTCTGGTCTGGAGAGAGGCCCCTACCGGCAAGCCGTGCCACCAAGCGATTTTAGCGTTCCGGTAAGTAGGTAGGTACGATGCCGCGTAGAAAACGATCAAGTGTATGGGGTTAAACGAAACTGTCATAAGCACCCCTTCCAAGTTAGCACGCTTCCATCTTAGACTGGATCATCACTTACCACCAGGTGAGATCGTCACAGTCAAGGGCTAACTTGTACCGATCGGAATAAAAAAAAATTGCCGGCCTGTGTGAAAATTGAAATTTTCACACAGGCTAGCAATTTTTTTTATTTTTATCCCGATTTACCAACTCTACCTACCTACTACTTACGGTTCAAAAGATACAGTCCGCTAACAAACAGACGGACGAATGGACGAACAGACGGACGGACAGCGGAGGTTTAAGGATGAGGAGGTTTAGGAGTCTCGTTAGCATCTTTTGAGTACGGAACCCTAAAAGGTGTAATCGTGTGTCAAACTGTTACAGATATGCTCGTTAACTTCATATACACACAAATAAGGTAAGTCTGTTAGAGTCGTGGCGTATACCTATTCTACAAAAAACACGCATGTTTTTCTAGTCCTCGCTACATTTAGGTACAGGCTAGAGCTATGTTTGTGACCTTACAATGTAGGATACGTCAATTATTACCAAGGGTGACCCCGTTTTAACTTCGAAATCTACATATTAATGAAAATGGTAAGTTTCTGCGAGCACGCCAAGCAGGTTGTTAATCAACTGATAAAAATGACGTTTTACCAAACGTTGCGTAAACTGACGAGCAAGAATGCAAGTGCTACACGTTTCGATATGTGCAATGTACTTACCTACTTAAGGCATCGATATAGAATCTAGTAATTAAGGTATTACGATTAGGTACTGTAAGGAATTCAAACGTTCGGAAATACTTACCAATATTTGTGTGTATTACGGGTTTGGCACGTGTACAGAACAGGTTTCCTTTCTGTCAGATACATATTGCAACAATCGGGAGATAAATTTGACGGTAGGGTACCTAATTTTGGCGTCGATCTAGAGTGGGTGTTTTGAAAAGTTAGGTAAATGAGATTAAAAGGCGTGCATACTAGACGTGAGACGTGGGGCGGGCTAGCTGGCGATTGGCGAACGCCTCCCACCTCCTACGCATGCGCCGCGCCGCCCGTCAGAAAAATCTCCGAGAGGAAAACTCACAACCACGGACATTCAAATTTTTATGTTTATTTCATTACGTGGGCGGTGGTATAATAACCGTTTTGGTTCGCAATGATGCATCGGAACGGCCGCTACGAAATTTACACTAGCGTTTTGGCTACTGTACATCTATATTTTTTATACGACCTTCCAAAAAAAGGAGTGCAATGTTTTCAGCGTTCATGTAGGTACCTATATGTAAATTTCTTTAATCCACATAACTTAAACAGATTTGGATGGACGGGGTATCATTACAATCTTAAATCATCCTGAGTGACCTAGTTGTTTATCAACGATGGCAGCAATTATTCTTATTCTTACATATATTCCGCAAAGTTCTGATTCTAATTAAGTAATAGCTGTTAGTCGGTTTAATATTAGGTTTACCCACCCATTATTATTAAACACGACTCAACACATCTCTAAATCTCAACACGTTGAATGTAACACTGCATACACATTTCAAACAACAATTCGGGTTATGTTTGTATAGGTTCATTAGACATTTAAATGTATGCAATTTCAGTACTTTTGTATGTTAATTCATTAGGTATAGGGTGAAGTTCAGTGTCGCCGCCAGTAAGTATAATGTACTTATCGTTTTATTTTGAGCGCACAACATCGTTGTATTTTATCAATAACTCTACAATAATTACCTAAGTAGGTATATTGATAAGAGCACTTTAGCAGCACGCGTTCTTTCTTTTCCTTATAACTCTATTTTCATTAAATACCTATCTACTTGCCTACATTTCAAAATGGACTATGTATTGCAAAAGATAAACTTTAAATATGTAAATACCTACCTATACCTATCAAGTCGAACTCTGAATAAAGTACATAAGAAGGTAGGTATACCTATTAACACAGTATTTTACGAATTTTCATAGGAAGACCATTCCTTGGAAAAATGAATTAGTAACATAAACTTATCAGACACATTGTATATTTACAAGAAATTCTATAAAATAAAAACCTTGTACAAAAATATTGCATCTTCTTTTCGCTATTAATGTACCTATCCCTAATTAAGTTTGAATAAGTACCTAATAAGTTAAAAAATAAAAATTAACATCGTGTTCCAACTTTGAAGCCATAAAT
Organism: Maniola jurtina; assembly: GCF_905333055.1. NCBI lineage: Eukaryota > Metazoa > Arthropoda > Insecta > Lepidoptera > Nymphalidae > Maniola > Maniola jurtina. Next base: position 7,758,191 of record NC_060047.1, on the reverse strand, counting down.
CCGTTAAACTAGATGTAAATCGCTAATATTTTAGGAGTTTGAATTAATTTAAATATAGATGCCTAATTTAGCCTTGCTGTAAATTCCCATTTTGACGCTCACAGAATTAGGTTACTCCGTTTTACTGTGCCATTAGGGGCTATTAACAGAATGTTAACGTGAGCCCAAAATATTCTCTAACCAATTTATAGATGCGAAGACGGAACATACATTATCGAAAATGAACTTTCATAATTGCGTAGGTACCTATAGGTATTTTTGAAAGAAGTAATTTTACGTAGCGCATCAATAAATAATTACAGACTTTGAAGCTGTAATTTGGGATTCATATCTACTGTTTTTATCTGCATAATTGATACCTAGTAATCAAACCTAAGTATTTGATTGAAATATACTTAGTAGGTAATTAAATAGTAAGCTATTTCACAAAAAAGACTAAAATACTAAAGGTACGAACCTAAATATTATTGTAAAAGTGCTGCACCTTATCTGGCAGGTACCTATCTTACTACTTAATCCGAAATAAAGAAAAGATAACAAAGGACTACTTTTTGTGAACTAAAATCAGCCTAAAACCACTACCTCTTTACCATGACTCACTGTCACTAGGTACATACACGGTTGGCTGGTTGGGAAAATTTGGCAATTTTATTTCATACACAAATTGCTAATGCAGCACTAATTTTTTTATAAGTATAAAGGACAGATTATATAATTAACGTTACAAATATTTCCTCTTTTTCCTTTCAACGAAGCTTAAAAGCTTGATTTTGGAGACCAATACCTACCCTTGATTTAATAGTAGGTAAGTATGACCTTTTTATTTTATAGTTCACTTCTTTTATCACTGAGCACTTTTATGATGACAGGTTAGTGGTTACTTAATATAATAAATAGCGTGATTTTAAATGATTAACCACTATAATGTGTCGGTTATAGCAAATAAAACCTAATTAGATAGGTAACTATTTTTAGCAGACGTGTTTTTATTAGGATCAGGTTTGTTATATGTAAATATTTATGTAATTAATGTGGCGTGAGGTGTTAATAGTTAATCCGGTTGATAAAGCCTGTAGAGTTTATGAAAATATTGTATAGAATACTGTATCCTCCAAAAGGGATCCAACAGACTGCTGTATATCTGTTGAGTGATGACAGACGAGAAACATCACAGCGGCATTAATTTTTGCTAGACAGATATTCTAATCCTAATAATTATCCTATCCTATTATTATAGTTTGAAAGTTTGGATGTTTGTTACTCCTCACGCCACAACGACTGAACTAATTTGGCTGTTAATGGAGATAGTTTATACTCTGAATTAATAGGTACATTAACATTTTGAAGATGAAGTAGTGGGCACCATCTAGTGTAGAATATACCTATTATTTTAATACCTAGTAATGGTTATTAAAATAACAGTGCTGCATAGGTATTATTTGAAAAATAATACAAAAAGTTTTTTTTGTTTAAATCTTCGAAAAGGGATTCTATTAAAAAGTCTACTTATTAGGTATAGGTATATTTATTTCCCAGATTTTCCACTCTGGTTTTATAACATTGTGCGTAAACTGTTGGCTGGTAATGTTGCAAGCGGGCGTGACCGGGAAAACATGAAATAGTTTACTTTCAGCAACTAGTCGCAGTTCTGTGAACCTGCAGTTAAATAAACAATTGATTCGTGATTCATTGCAGGCTGCGTCGGGACGGGGTACGACTCTGATTTACGTTTTTGTACGTGTTTTACTCTAGCCAATTTACGATGACAATTTTAGGAAAATACTGTCGGGAATGGAAGAGTGCTATTTAGATGGCCTATGTAGAACACCTAGTTTTAGACAGCTAGCGTAGTACGCGTTGATTTACGTTTTTGTGTTTTACAACGGTTTTACACACAGTCAATTCACGATGTTAATACTGTTTAGGGGAGAGCGCTCTATATTATGGCCTTGGTATGTATAAAATAGTCAGTGGGGTACCTACCGGGTACCTTATGCTGATTTACGTTTTCGGCGTGATTAGCAATAAGTAGGTACCTAGTTAATTTACAAAAAATCCTGTCAGTTTGGATGGACGATGAGAGAGGCTCAATTTAGGGCTCAACTTCAACAAAGCGATTTGCAGCATCTTTAAAAAATAAATGATTTAACAACGCCAATCGTCAATGAGCTTTGCCTGAAGATGATACTCATGAGTCATGACTAACAATAATAATCAAAAAGTTACCCCCAGAAGCCGCTCTCGGTGAGCAGAGCATCAGCAATACTGCTTCTAAACTCTGCTATGCCTCTCCGAGAGAGTTAGTTTTTTATTCGAAACAGGTCATTATCATATTCGTCATCATGATCAACCCATCGCCGACTCACTACATACAGAGCACGGGTGTCTTCTCAAAATGAGAAGGGTTTTCGGCCATAGTCTTCCACGCTGGCCAAGTGCGGATTGGCAGACTTCAACACCTTGTAGAACATCATGGAGAACTAGCAGGCATGCAGGTTTCCTCACGACCTTTCCTTTACAGTTAAAGCAAGTGACATTCATTTGCTTAGCTCCGTAAAATTAGAGGTGCTTGCCCGGGATCGAACCCCCGACCTCTCCAATAGGAGACGGACGCCGCTTATCACATACCGCTTTTTAACCCCCGACCCAAAAAGAGGGGTGTTATAAGTTTGACGTGTGTATCTGTGTATCTGTCTGTGGCATCGTAGCGCCTAAACGAATGAACCGATTTTAATTTAGTTTTTGTTTGAAAGGTGGCTCGATCGAGAGTGTTCTTAGCTATAATCCAAGAAAATCGGTTCAGCCGTTTGAAAGTTATCAGCTATTTTCTAGTTATTGTAACCTTCACTTGTCGGGGGTGTTATAAATTTTTAATTTACACTTGTTTAGGTAATTGGGTATAGGCACAGGTAAGTAATTATTACAGTCAAATATGGGGAATGGATTAGGGATGAGAATGGGAAGGAATTAAAAAGTTTAGCATAACGAAAACACGCTTCGACTTTTTTTAAATGTCGTAAACGAAAGGTGCCTCTACAAAAAGGTAAAAAAATTGGAACACAAAGGGATTTGGAATATGATACCAAAATAAACTGGGAGACACCTGTATCCGTGGCTGGTGTTTGGACTTGGAGTGTAACATAATTTTATCCTATGAGGTAAAAAGATTTTACTTAAGTACTAAGTAAGTGAAAAGCTTTACGCTTTTAACTAGAAGCTGGTACCTTCTTACTAGAAATAGGAAAGAATAAATTATTTAGGGGCTTGATCAAAGAGTGGGGTTGGCAATAAAACTAATGAGCATTTGAAGCTTTTTATAGAAATTACATGCCAGAGTGAAAAACTTTTACTTAGGTAACTACTACTTCAAGTGACAAAGTGAAAAGCTTTTCACTATTAACTAAAAGCTGAAATCTAGGTAGGAATAGGAATTAGAATACATAGATCATTCACGGTGTTGATCGAAAACTAGAATTATGAATAAAGCCAATGAGCATTGAAGCTTTTTATAGAAATTATCTGTAGGTACAAAGTGAAAAGTTTTCGCCAAGTAAGACCAAAGTAAGACCAATAAGGATTTGAAGCTTTTAATGGGAATGATATGTATCAAAAGTGAAAAGCTTTTTACTTTTAACTAAAATCTCCTATACCTACTGAGGAATGAGAACATATTATGTATTTAAGTTAGTTAGGTAGTTGATTAAAAAATAGAAAAATGGCTATTTAAAGTGTTTAATAACAAAACTATGACTGTGAAAACGAACACTAATGAACGTTAGTTACTGGAGGCAACAAATAAAAACTGGCTTTGTTTATCTTTAACCGCATATAAATTGTGCAATAGGTACGCATACGAGGCGCTTGTGTTGCTACGAAACGCATTTAGTGAAAACACAGTCACAATTACTGGAAGGCACCCTAAATGGGGTCTGACGAGTGTTATCTGTAGCTATTGTTTAACACGCTTTTTTCATTCCCACGGTCGTTGGCGAGCGACGACGCTGATAACGCTTACCTGTCGCAAGTACCTGATCGTCTCAAAGAATTCTGACTAAGAACGAAGTAGGTATGTAGGTACTTACTTTAAGTAAATATGACAGAAGTAGGCTTAGACTATGACGAATTTCGTTTCCTACTAAACAGCAGCTATTATCTGATTAAATAGGATTATGTCATGACCTGCAATGTACTGAACTTAACTAAGTACTCGTATGTAAAAAGTAGGTCTAGTTTATATACATACCGAGTTTTATTTGTTGGTATTTCCACACATTCCGTTTATCGCGGTTTCCTAAGTCGCAGAAAGAGCGATATCGCTCGACGTAAATTAAAAACGAAACATTAAAATGCCGATTACTATAGATATGAATGTTAAATTAACGTATGAGTGTTCGGAAAAACGATTCCGTATTTGTCTCATGGCTACAGAAAACGCATTGTTAAAATTTAAATGGAATGGCATCAAACAAAGACAGTCAGGAGTCGGGAGTCAAGTGCAAAATTCACCGGCGACCCACGCATATTAAAAGGACATATGCAATAGGTATATGAGCCGAATCCATTATCCAATGACGTACAGCAATTACCCATTTAATGTAATTTGGGCCATTGTAAATGTCCAGCGCGACGTCTCGTACATTCTCAGCGTCACTCACTCAAAAGCACCAATAAAAGAAATCACTGAGCAAACACTCTGTGAGCACAGATTGATCGCGAGCGTTCGTGGTCGGAACCGGTCATTTCAAATTCGGTATCAGAGTTTTCAGAGGCAGGTTGTGAGGGCGCGCGCGAGCGAGTCTGCGGCCGGTGCGCAACTACTCGCTGTGAATGGGCGCCGCGGAGGGGCGAAGCTCGCTACGTCTCACTCCCTGCGAGCTTACGAAAATCACCAATTGCGCCTGTCCCCTCATTAAACGATGCTCACTTTGCATTAATCGCTGCACAGGTCACTTTGCCACTGCGACAATGTCGCGACTTCAGCGCGCCACTGAAGTCATCCACGGATATTTCTAACGCGAAAGAGTGCAAGCTTTTTGTGAGGAGCTTCCGATATAAAAGCTACAGTGCGGCTTTATGCATCCGGTGCCACCTGCTCGCACTCGATAAGAGCCAACGCGTTAGAATGAGATGAAGTGATCGATCAGAACACAGACCGGATGGCGGACTCGGTTATGAATGAATGCGCCGTCCTTTTCTCGCGTATGCATTTACGTAACGTAGTCTCGCTTAGCTACAGGTTGTAGAGGAAGTGAAAGGGACAGGAGGTGCCGTAGTAAATATTGGACCGGGAGTATTTTCTAAGGGCCTCAAATTTTTTGTCCTATCACAAAAGGTATACGTCGAACTTCATTCATAGGCTTTTTGTAATCCTAGCTGCACTTTTAGAGCTTTTAAAAAATCAAGTTGAATTTGTTAAAAAATTGGCCAATGTTCTTGAACAAACTACTCGATCTAGGCATCATTTTCGTTTTCCTTTTTTTGCAAGACGCAATTGAACTCTTAGTTTTTGAGTTTGTGCTTTCTATATTCTAATAAAGTTAAGCACATTAGTAACTATAAAAAGAAGAGGAGATTTTATCTGCGGGTTTAGCAGTTTCCCCAGTTTCCATCAAGGCACAATGGAACCATTCGCTATTTCCAACATGCCTATAGAGTTTTGGGTCTAAAACTATCCTACTGAGTATGTATGCCAAATGGTGATAATAGATGATTCATTTTTTGTTAATTTCTGTCTTTCACTCTGCATCCTCCACTCGAAATTAAACACTGAACACAAAATGACTATTAAAAACTGACAAACAAAATGAGATAATTACTCGAATAAACCGTCTGATGTCACCTTTAGACCGTATTTAAGACTTGTCACATATTATTATTATTATCATCAGGTGAGTTTTTTTTAAATCAGATACAAGTTTAGCCCTTGACTACAATCTCACCTGGTGGTAAGTGATGATGCAGTCTAAGATGGAAGCTGGCTAACCTGGAAGGGGTATGGCAGTTTTCATTAAACGGCACGGTTTTGCCGGTTTGTGGTCAAGCGCGAACCTGTCACCGTCAAATAAAATAAATAAACAAGGGAAACAATAAAGCATCTTAGGTAAGCTCAAAGGAAACATAAAGAAATAACGTGTTTAAGATTCATGAATGGCGCCGGGGCCGGGGGAACCGGTGAGAGTCGTGATTGTGCAATCTACGGATTATGCTCATTATATTCAGCACATTGAGTTGTGAATGACTTCGATAGATATGCTAATTTTCTATTCCATTTGGTGATCCGTTTTGAAAATTTTGCGAAATACTTATTTGCATACACATATCAATTAGGCCTCAATAGCTCAACCATTATAGGAGTGGACTGAATTCCGAAAGGTTCAAATCGAAGCCGTTGCACTATTGTCGTACCCACTCCTAGCCCAAGCTTTACGCTTAGTTGGAGGGGAAAGGGGAATGTTAGTCATGATTAAAATGGCTAATGTTCTTTTTTTTGAATCAACAGTATAGAAAGAAAGAAAAAGATGGAGATAAGTGGACGGTGGGAAGCTAAAACTCCTTAAAGGCATATGGTAGGATAGTCGTGTTTGGATTTATAAATATCAAGACACGCGACAGCGTGTCTCGCCAAGTTCGATTCTAATAAGAACGGCGGCACGCTGACAAGTGTATATTACACGAACCATTTCGAGCTACTTTTGACCCCCCCATAACTCAAAAACTATTAAACCTACACATTTATAATTTTGCATATCTATTAAGGTCTATTTGATCGCTTAGAAACCCAAATTTCATGAAAAAATCTTTTGCAGTTCTCAAGTTATTAACGTCTGAAAAGTGCCATTTTTAACACTCACTCACTCACTCACTCATCAAAAACCTAACCTACTTCCAGGTGAGTTAGAGACTTGAAATTTGGTATAGTGATAGGTAATTAGGTGTATACAAAGGAAAAAATCAGAAAATAGCAAATTATGTTTTAATATGTCATACATTATAGGACAAAGTTATTGGGGCGCCTTGTAGAGAACAGCAAGTATGGATCGAGGCACACATTTTAAGTTTGTAACACTGTGTAATTACCTACCTACTTTCACAATTAATAATAGTGCATTTGTTTATATACTCATCTTTAGGGATCCTTGACCTGTGATCAAAGCCATAAATAAGTGGTCGCCGGTTCGAATTCAGAAATTATGAACGAATAGGTATGAAGGCAAAGTTATTTCATATTATACCTACATACTTGAAAACAAACAATAATGAACCCTATTACAGGTATGTGTTGTCTAATATACTAGTTGATGCCCGCGACTTCGTCCACGTGGACCTTGTCCTTCGTTTCAAAAACTGTGATTTTTTAAAAATAGCTTATGTCACTCTCTAGGTACAAGTATACTCACGTAAAAAATTACGTTGATCCGTTGCTCCAATGCGATTGAAGGACAAATCAACAAAGAAATTTCGCTTTTTAATATGGATTGTGATGGGTCATTAACTTCCAAAGCAAGTAACATAACATTATAACTACATATTAATGTATGCTAGTGACCTGCCTCGGTTTTGCTCGGCTTTGCACGGGCATGTAGTATGATATTAGGTCCTTACATATGAAATTGGCGTTTTGTAAGGGAAGAACAAAAAGTCGATTTTTTAAAATATAATATATTTATTTAATCAAAGTATATACCATTGCTGTCTATGCACTTTTGCCATGTCATAAAACCATTCGGAAGGGAATCAATAAAATCTTTGAAGGCGCTTTGGACTGCCCCATCGGAGTTGAATTTTTTCCATATATAAGAAGTTATCAAAATTTCTAAAAAAAATGGTAATCTATTGGAGCAAGGTCCGGGGAGTAGGTACGGTGGATATCTTAGACATTCCATTTGAAGCTCCTCTAATTGGGTAGCCGTCTGTTGTGTGGTCTAGCGTTGTCTTGAAGCAGTAGTGGCCTAGAGCGATTGACCAGCCTCAGTTGTGTGGCAGCTAGCTTTTCCATCATGGTTTGCAGTTGCTGACAATAGACCTCCACCGTAATCGTCTGGCCAGTTTAAGAAAGCTGTGGTAATCTATTGGAGCAAGGTCCGGGGAGTAGGTACGGTGGATATCTTAGACATTCCAATTTCCAATTGAAGCTCCTCTAATTGGGTAGCCGTCTGTTGTGTGGTCTAGCGTTGTCCTGAAGCAGCAGTGGCCTAGAGCGATTGACCAGCCTCAGTTGTGTGGCAGCTAGCTTTTCCATCATGGTTTGCAGTTGCTGACAATAGTCCTCCACCGTAATCGTCTGGCCAGTTTAAGAAAGCTGTAGTAAACGACACCGGTACTAGTCCACCAAACCCTTCAATTCTTCATTATCAACTTTGGTCTCCGGTCGTCACCGGGGCTTATTCTGCAGGTCAAAATTTCCAGATCAAAAACGTTGGAATCAAAAACGCACTATGTTTTTCTTTGCGAAACCACCGCCATACACATCATTAATCCTTCGAGCCGTTTCAGCAGCACTGGTGCCACGAAGCAACTCGTACTCGTAAATAACGTGATATTTCAAGTTTTCCACTTGTTGTTAGTGACCTTTTTATAAGTCACATGGTTTGTTGATGGACAGCGAAACGTTAAAAATTAAAAACAGGTATAGTCGTACCGGCCGGTTAAGAGCTAATAGCAATAAAACTTTTTAACAATAGTGTTTTATATTATGAACGGTCATAAGACCTAATGCGGTCGAGTAAAACTCAACCTAACGACTACTTGTTAAAGCTAAAAATTTATTACCTTTCCCGCAAACAAAGAAATTCTACGACTGCATAGGGTTGTCAAATAGATGTATTTTTCAAATTGCCACTATCATAACTGCACAAAAGGCACATTACTTATAATAATAATGAAACAGATAACAAGATAAACATAATAATTTTTAATTGAAGTTTAGGTAGGTGTAAAAAGGTGGTTATTTTATCACTTCTAAAGAAGGACTGATCGGGATTTCCGGACTTTGGAGTTCCGTCTCTTGTTGCAACCCTGTTGTAAAATATTAAGTAAATCTGTTGTAATTATTCATGACGGCATTTGACTTTAAACCTTAGCGTAAACAGTTAAGTCAGCGTTTGGAATGGGTATATACCGACTTATGATCTTTTGGAATATTTTACCTAATTAGTTAACTTTTATGGCTTTTAACTCCGAACCGGCCGGTACTACTATACCACGGTAATGGTATGTACAGTATTCCAACTTCATACAAACGGACGAAACGCGAGCTATACCTATGCACCTCGATGTCGGCAGGCGCTCGACACGCAGACAGTCGCGACTGTGCCGCAGTGACGAACGGGCGGTGTTTTGTTTTTCTAACAATAACCGCGCGATTTTTTCGTTGTATGTGAAACCCGATCAAAGAAGCCACAATTTCAGCTCAGAATGTCGGTATTTAAGGTACCGGGACTACAATAAGATTAATTCACAAACTTTTTTGATTGTACCCAGCGATGATTTTGTGGAATACATACAAAAAATGGAGAAAATGTTCCGAACTTCATTTAAAACCAAATATATAAATTGTAAAGTAGCTGCAGGTGTCTATAACCAAGTAAAAGACATTTATTCCTTTTTCTCTATCTTGCCCATGTTCCCCAAAACAATTTTTGATTAAAAGCTTTATAGGGATGCGGATTTTTTAAACTTTAAAATTTAATAATTCGTAACGTTCGTTTAATTTCCTACGTCTCAGTCGAAGCGCAAATATTTTTCGGTCTCAAAATTATAAGACCGATTTGTTATTCAATCATAAACATGGTTTTTTAATTAAATCTACCAACCAAAAAACAACACGCATTTTTACTGAACATTTCCTATGCAATTCACAAAGTATTTTATTTGTTTATATAAAAAAAGTATATTTACAATCACAAAACTAGATGGAAACACAAAGTAGGCAAATGTAATTAAACTGCTGGAGGCGGGCAGCCCTACCGCATGTTTACGTACCGCGCAGCTGTAGGTAAGTATTTATTTCAAAGATACGGCCGAGTTAGAATACTGTATAGATAGTATTACCGTGACTATACCTAGTTTTGAAACAATATCGCACCACTTCTCGTTCAGAAATTACAAATTAGGCACCATTATTCTGTATCGAAAACAAAGATCTTCAATGGGGCAAAACGATGAAAAAAAGCAGGTAGCTTAGAAACAATAGTGCACATGGGCATGGGCCACCCTCTTGCAGCATGGTGGTATGTCAGCTGACTCGACACCAAAATATTTGCAATATTATGTTGTTTTAATAATAAAAATTGTATCCCATGAACTTCAAAAACATTTACTGATTAGTACTTAGGTAGGTACTGTACACATTATTGTTTTAATTTTAATAAATAAATATTAACTAACTTTACAAAGTGGTAGTAGTGGTTGAGATGTCGGCCTGCTCTTTAGGTCTGGGGTCCAGGGTTTGTTCCCGGACACGCACCTCTAACTTTCCGAAGTTATGCGTATTTTAAGCAATTAAATATCGCTCTCTTTAACGGTGAAGAGAATCAACTTCTAATGTATAACTAGTAAGTGGACACATGTGTTGAAAAACAGTTTATGTAAACTACTTTCATGTAATTTTACATTCTAAGTGGTCAAAAAGTTTTACCTGATATGCAAAGTTGTACGTGTTTAGGTTTAAGTATTTCTGTGTTATCAGGGGGTTGAACATAGCTTTAAATGATTCGTATAGTGATATATTAAGTATACACATTACGCATTACCATGCCAATACATCGCCTTATTAGAATTTGGCTGAATAGTGAATACTAATATGTATTACTCGGATAGTAGATATTAACCGGTTTTATTATTCTAATAAGAAAACTAGAAAAGAGTCGCTAATCTTCAAACGGCTGAACACATTTTCTTAGATTATAGCTATGAACACTCTTGATAATTGACTAAGCGAAGTTGCATAGCTGCAAGCTTTTTCAATCACGCAAAAATTTACAGGTATAGGATAATCCTAATAAATGAAGAGAAATTAACTTAACAAAAATTGATGATATCCCATCAAAAACATAAATGTGAAAAAGTGCCAAGTTCGATAGAGAAAATGAGAGATTGTAAGCTTCGCCGATAAAAGGTAAGCTTCGCCGACAAAAGCATTGATATCTAAATAGGTGCCAAGTTCTTATAGGTCTTTATATCATTCCTACAAGAATGTACAAGAAACTTTGATCGTTTTAAAATATTATTTTATGTTATTGAGTACATATAACTTGGCAAGTTTTAATAGTCGGTTAATTACATTTAATGTTTAATATAAAATATAGTACACTTAGCAAGTTTTGATATTTGCCAATACATTCCTAAACTTAAACTAAATTTTATGTTAAACGTAAAATGTGATTTACTGACTTTTAAAACTTGCCAAGTTATATGTACTCAATAACATAAAATAATATTTTAAAACGATCAAAGTTTCTTGTACATTCTTGTAGGAATGATATAAAGACCTATAAGAACTTGGCACCTATTTAGATATCAATGCTTTTGTCGGCGAAGCTTACCTTTTATCGGCGAAGCTTACAATCTCTCATTTTCTCTATCGAACTTGGCACTTTTTCACATTTATGTTTTTGATGGGATTTGGTTTTCATGAATAACTTTCTATGCTTTTTAGTTTAGTTTAAAACTTAAGAGCGTTGAAGCATGAGTTTGGAACACAAGTTTAGGTATTTACCCGAGGTTCTTTGTTTGTTTCCGTGAACGGACGTACCCAGCGCAGTTTAGTTTATAACAAACCGTTTTGATCCTAGACGATTTTCAAACAGATTATTTTTCAATATTTTTAAGTATGTGGTGTTAGTTTGTCGTTTTTTTCAAAACAATGATGTTTTTTAAAACAGTGTATTATCTTTATAGATTAAGTACGAGTGAATAAAACTTATAATTGTAGTCAGTTCTTAATACTAATCTTTTATATACTTGTGTAAGTATAAGAGAGTCAAGAAATTATACAAAATTCAACTTTCCTTATACATATTTACGAAAATATGGTTCCCTTATCATGCACAGTATAAATAGTTACACCTACTATAATAATTTTCACACATATATTTATAAAGGCTAAAATAAATGTGAAATCCGTCTAAAATTTAAACAGTCTTAAATATTTAATTTACAATATTATCAAAAATATAATGCAATGCTAATACTCATAAAGACATTGAGCATTTTTTATTTATTTATGGTCCTTTACAATCTTTTCAAATTTTATTGTTAGTACTAAATCGTACTTACCGTAAGCGCAAGACAATGGACAGTACAATGAAAGGGATTAACAGGTACAAAAATGCAGATGTTACACTTGAGTAGGTATTTATTCATCAAAAATAAGTGCATTGCTACACGAGTAAGCTAGGGATACAAAAACAAAATAAGATAAAGTTCAAAACTAATAGTACAAAAACACACCTACTACTTTTAAAGACTTCACCGCAGATGATTGATTTATATTTGAATATGTATAAATTATTATATACATGTATTCGAAATTTTCATAGTAACTGCTATGATTTGATATCAAACTCGATCCATCTATTTCAAGTTTATTTTTTCTCGATATACATTTCTTTTTCATGTCATGTGTAGGTAAACCAATTTCAATATACTTTTTGGGTTTTGTAGGTTATATCTCTTACATTCGTTTTGATTATGATAAGTTCTTTTATGACATATCGGAAAATTTTATGACATATGACAATATAGCCTCTAACACACGGAATGGTAAAGCGAAGCCAAAGAGAGATCTCATTTATCAAAATTTAATGTGCAGTTTGGCAGTAATAAGTGAATCGATGAGCCAATAAACAAACAAATACGCAACACAACACGTGACAGGTTGTGATGGCAATCAGAGTGAGGACGCCCCGCACACCCACACAATCCCTGGGCTAATCCGGTGCGGGATAGCGCGGGTGACGTGCGGGTGTGCAGAACGTCCCCCGCCTCATACCTCGATTGCCATCTCGACCTGTCACGTACTATACATAGCTCCCGAAAACTCAGTCCTCTCTTAGTTACATACTATAATATTATAAATGCGAAAGTGTGTCTGTCTGTCTGTCTGTCTGCTACGCTTTCACGGCTCAACCGCTGAACCGATTTTGATGAAATTTGGTACCAACTTAGGATATTTTCCGGGAAAGGACATAGGCTACTTTTTATCCCCGAAAAACAAACAGTTCCCCCGGGATAGCACGCTGTGTTTCACGCATTTGTCGTTCAATAACGCCGCAACAGAGCTACGGTTTGACGGCATTTTTTGCACAGACATAATTGAAGACATAACAAGTGATACAGAATACTTTTTTTCCAAAATAAACAAACAGTTCCCAAGAGACAGCACGCTATTTTTCACGCATTTGTCCTACAATAACCCCGCAACAGAGTTACGGATTGACGGCATTTTTTTGCGTAAACATAGTTGAAGACCTTGCAAGTGATATATGCTACTTTTTCCAGAAAAAACAAACAGTTCCCACGGGATAGCATACTATTTTCTCGTATATTTGTGGTTCAATAACGCCACAACAGAGCTATTTACTAACGTCAATTTTTTGCATTGACATAGTGGAGGATCTAAAAAGTGAAATAAGCAACTTTTCTCTCTAAAAATCAAACAGTTCCTGCAGGATAGCATGCTATCGTTCAGGCATTCGTCATTCATTAACGCCGCAACAGAGCTACAGATTGACGCTTTTTTTGCAAAGACATAGCTGAGAACCTAATAAGTAATAAATGAGACTTTTTCTGCCGAAAAATATGGACACTTCCCGCGGGATAGCATACTATTTTTCACGCATTTGTCGTTCAATAACGCCATAGCAGAGCTACGGATTGACAGCATTTTTTGCACAGACATAGTGAAGAATCTAAAAAGTGAAATAAGCTACTTTTCTCTCTAAAAACCAAACAGTTCCTGCAGGATAGCATGCTATCGTTCAGGCATTCGTCATTCAATAACGCCGCAACAGAGTTACGGATGGACGCTTTTTTTGCAAAGACATAGCTGAGAATCTAATCACACTAATATTATGAAGGAGAAAGTTTGTATGTGTGTGTGTATGTTTGTTACTCCTTCACGCAAAAACTACTGGACAGATTGGGGTGAAATTTAGGATGCAGATAGATTATACCATGGATTCGCACACAGGCTACTTTTTATCCCGGAAAATCAAAAAATTCCCACGGGAATTTTAAAAAACCTACATCCAAGTGAACGAATTCGCGGGTATCAGCTAGTCACATAACACTAATATTATAAAGGCGAAAGTTTGTATGTGAGTGTGTGTGTGTGTGTGTGTGTGTGTGTTTTTGTTACTCCTTCACGCAAAAACTACTAGGCGGATTGGGCTGAAATTTAGAATAGAGATAGATTATACTCTGGTTTAGCATATAAGCTACTTTTTATCCCGGAAAATCAAAGAGTTCCCACGGAATTTTTAAAAAACTACATCCACGCGAACGAAGTCGCGGGCATCAGCTAGTAAGTAATAAATGCAACTTTTTCTCCCGAAACATATTATATGAACACTTCTCGCGGGATAGCATACTACTTTTCACGCATTTGTCATTCAATAACGCCCCAACAGAGCTATGAATTGACGTCATTTTTTTAGGGATCAAGCAAAAACGGAACCCTTATAGGATCACTTTGTTGTCTGTCTGTCTGTCTTTCCGTCGTGTCTGTCAAGAAACCTATAGGGTACTTCCCGTTGACCTAGAATCATGAAATTTGGCAGGTAGGTAGGTCTTACAGCACAAGTACAGGAATAAATCTGAAAACTTCGAATTAAAAAAAAATGTTTCAATTTTCAAACTAAGGTAACTATACCAAGTGGGGTATCATATGAAAGGACTTTACCTGTACATTCTAAAACAGGTTTTTATTTATTTTTATGCATAATAGTTTTTGACTTATCGTGCAAAATGTTGGAAAAAATAGCCGAGTACGAAACTCTTAGTGCGCGAGTGTAACTCGCACTTGGCCGGTTGTTTTGCATAGACATAGTCGAGGAAAAAGTATTATAGACTACTTTTCCTTTCAAAAAAAACAAATAGTTCGCGCAGGATAGCATGCTAAAACACATGATAAAATAACTTAGGCATTGCATAAAATATTGTAACAAACCTCAATTATTATTAAAACCTTGAATCACGCGAGTGATGCCGCGGGTAATAGCTAGTTCAAAAATAAAACCATCATAAAGATCCACGAGGGATGACCACGTGCAAATGATAGTAATTATCCTATTGTTTCAGGTGTTATGGTAGAGTGTACAATGTATACAACCAAAATCTAAATACAAAATACCGTACTAATGCTGTAAAAGACAATAAACTAATGCTATTATGCAAATGAAAAAAAAGAAATCATAATGGAATACAAGAAACCGCGCTAATGCCATAAAAGGACGATGAATCATCAAAATTTCATTTAGCGGCTAGGACAAATAGCAAGGCTATTGGGATATAGCATTGTCAGCCGGTAATAACTGTAAAACTATAAGCCTTTAAGAATATTTGATTCTGAAAAATTATAATTCTAGTCAATAACTAATTATACAAAATTCAACTTTCCATTTATTTAAAAACATGGTTTTCCTTATCACAAACGGTATAATGAAACCTTGAGTATTGAGTTTTACATATTTATAAAAGCTCTTGAAATAAATGTGAAACCCATGTAAAATTTAAACAGTTAAAAATTTATTTTTTAGAAATTATTAAAAATATAGATCAATGCCACTGCTCTGATAGGCATTGATCTATTCTCTACCGAAATCGCGTTTTACAATTTTTTTCAAATTTTGAAAATTAAATTATTCCCTTTCAATGACAGGGAACAATAGATACCAATGCAGCTATTTGCTCGAGGCAATACTTATTTATTAACTAGCTGATGCCCGCAACTTCACCCGCGTGGATTTAGGTTTCTAAAAATCCCGTGGGAACTTTTGATTTTCCAGGACAAAAGTAGCCTATCCGTAATAGCCCGTCCCCGGGATGCAACGCATTTCTGTACCACGTAAAAAACATCTAAACGGATGATCCTTTAAAAATCCCGAGGGATCACCAGGATTTAGGAATGCAATTCCTTACAGCATCATATAAACACAATTTAAAAATATACAAAAAGTTTTAATCTATCTTTAAGAAAAAATAGCGAGTATTAAAAATACCTAGTATTGAGAAGTGATAGTCGCACTACAATTTCAGGTAAATCGTAAATAATCCGATAACAATTGCTAAGCAAACAAGCGTTACGTCCGTTCTCGGAGAGGCCTCGGCCGATACTAATTTCCTAGTTCAATTTACTATTGCTTGTTGCACGGTTTTGTAGTGTGTTTCAAGATTATTTTTTGGAAACAAATATTAATTAAATTTAAATATTTTTTTTCTGTTTATATTGCAAATATGTTCTTCTTTAATGAGTACTTAGTTTTATTTATAAATGAAGAAAAATAACCCACCTAAATGACAGTTTTATGTGTCTGTAGTTTTATGAAATTATGACTTTTTTGTTTGAATTTTTATAATGTAAAAAATGCCAAACGAAAGATTTGGTTCTGTCATCTTATTAGTTCAGGACCTTTTCTTTGGTAAATATATCTCTTTGTGAGAATCGACCAAGTAACTTTTGATGTAGTGAACGTCAAAGATGACACGAAATCCAAAATTCAGTAATAGTCTTTTGGTATTTTAGGCAATAAAAGATAAACTATGAATAAATTGCAAAATGTTGTCTGTCAATTTAATAAAACAGGAAATATTCTACAAAGTAGTATATACATGTTTTACATAAATGCAGTGTTTAATAAAATATAGGGGGGCAAAATGGCTTAAGAATAGCTCATGCCGGTTCAACACTCTTAAAAGTTTTTTACTTTTAACTGTAGATTAGGGATTGGTGACCGCTGCGTTCCGACCAATCCTTAATCTAAGCTTTAACTTTAGATCAGGGATTGGTCTCCGCTTAGTTCAGAGGAGACCAATCTTTAATCTATGCTTTCGTACTATCATTACCATCTATCAGCATATTTTACTTATGTTTCAACAACACTGAGTTTCCGAACAAGTAACAAAGAAAACGAAATGTTCTTTTTAAAACGTCGCCAAGGTGCGGCTCGGTTCGTAGGGCATTGTTATCTGTGGGCGCGGACCAAACGGCCCGTGTCAATGTTTGACTCCCCGCACGTGGACGGAGCAGGGTAAACATCACATCTTCAATGGGCCACGTTTGTGATTTTTTCACCTGAGAGTTCTTTAGAATGATTCGATCGAATATACTTACTCTTTCTCTACGTCATGTTCCTCATTGTTGAGGGTTGTGCCCCTTTCATAAATCATACAGTAGGCATGGTAAGAGTTTTCTTCGGATAATAATGCCACAATGCGGTGGGTTTCCATATCCTTCCGCACACAACTCTACTTTTAGGTGTTTACTGCTTATATCAAATGTTAAATGGGCCCGACGGCTTAACGTGCTCTCCGAAGTAGGTACCTAACCTATGGAGGAATTAAAAGGCCTTTGGACCTCCATTTTGTCCATTTTGGAGGTCCAAAGGCCTTTTAATGTGACTTGTGCTGTGTTAGCGTTGCTTTTAACAGCTTCGCAATCGATTGATATGCGTGATTGTACTGTATGCACCTATTATATTATTGTTCTCGTATTTATGTAAAAGATACCTTAAGAGTTCCACTTGCCAGTATGTGACTCATAAGTGCATCTTCAAAAGAGGCTTTTATACAGGTGCTCGCATAGGTACTGAAGACGTCTTGCACAAGTGCATCATTATTCCACCTAGCTACGTGATCATATTATATAGGAAATAAAATTAATAGGTAGATAATATTTATTTTTAACTGCCTTCATAAAAGTAGGAGGTTCTCAATTCAACGGAATCTTTTTTTTTATACCTAGTCGACTTAAAAATTAAAAGTAAGTACATAATATGAAGCTACTATGCAATTTTTATTTTTGCCCTATATTTGTACCTATCATGATATCTCAAGCAGGTAAAGAAGTGATGCTAAGTGCACAAACGTCGCGAAAAATCGTTTCGTAATTTAATCAGGTCGCGGACAGAATCTAAGCTGCGAATAATTGAAACTCCTTTGTCGCCAAGTTGCACAACAAAGCGGGTTGCTTTGAAAAGTTTCGCCCAAACAAATGCCGGCCAGTAACGCAACAATCGGCTTTCGCTTAGACAAATAGAGGATGTGGCGCGTATTGTCATCATCGAAGCTTGAATACCTCGATTGGGTCAACACTACATTGTTTTACTGTTTTCCTAAAATTATCTATATATAAGTACGTTTAGAACAAACATTTGAACTTTATTACCAACTCTACGTACTTATACGAGTAAGTTTACAACTCTACGTACTCATACGAGTAAGTTTATTATAGTTATAGGTACTTACCTGAATTAACTAACTTAAGTAAATACCTATGCCTGGACTAGTTCTTTTGTACCGGTTTGGTGACGCGAAAAATTACGGTTAGAGCACACCATTTTAAATTAAAAAAAAAAACATTCTTCATGATTACCTACCTACTTAAGTGGAGATGTTAGAAATTACTTGCCGTTATTCGAGCGAGCTCGGGTCTCCTCTCAGAGTGAGAAGGGTTTTGGCCATAGTCTACCACGCTGGCCCAATGCGGATTGGCAGACTTCACACACCTTTGAGAACATTATGTAGAACTCTTAGGCATGCAGGTTTCTTCACGATGTTTTCCTTTACCGTTAAAGCAAGTGATATTTATTTACTTACTTAAATCGCACATAACCCCGAAAAGTTAGAGGTGCATGCCTCCGACCTCCGACCTCCGATTATGAGGCGGATGGCCTCCAATATCACAGCGTATCATTACTTAGCAGTGATGTTCGAAATTACCAGCTGTAGTTTTTCATACCTATGGAATATTTTGGAAGCCTATTTTCTAATGAAAAGCATCAAAACAAGCCTGCCAACTCTCAAGTAATTATATAAACCAATTAACTATATTTATTTACTATTGTAAGAAGTGCGCATGGGGTTTTGTAATGTTTGAAATTAACAAAGATGTATGGAGCGTTAAGAGAAGTGCCTCTTGCCACAAATCAATGGGATCCCGTCGAACCATGTAACCTCTGCGCGCCAGGTGCTACGCGGGAAGTATCTCCTCCCCCCGCCCTCCCCGCTGAAGCTTCCCCACACCCGCACCCTCCCTGACACTCACACATAGGAACATTTATACAGGCTGTATGATTTTTGATTTATTAACATTTATACTGTCTGTGTGATAATATAACCTTAACTAAAGGAGATACAGAAAACTTTTTTGTAACTATTGTAAAGATAATGTAGGTACTAGGTAGGTATACAAAGATAAAAATTTGGTAGGTATATAAATTTTTGGAAAAACGTATTTACAGTATTTTCTTAATAAAATGGAATGTATATCATCCACAATGTAGGGAGGTACGCCTGCTTTTATCTATCTTTTTAGATTTTATTAGAACGTAACGCCCAAAAAATCTGAGCAGCGAAAGTGGTCAATCTCAATTATGTGGCATAAATGCCATATCATATTGCACATATTGATTATTTATTTAATACAAATTTTCATTAATTTTTTTTCATTATACACAGAACTTACTAAATTTTTCTTAGATATTACATTTGTAAAGTCAGGTTTTCTGTGGATCTCCCATTCGTTTAAAGTTTTCCATACCATTTCAAATAAACAAAACAACCTGTATAAATATGTGGCCGGAGGAAGTCTACACACAGTCAAGTTATCTCTATGCGGTGACTTAAAAATCATAAATGTGCATGTGTGTTTCTGTAATTTATTAATGGCCTGCATTTGCGTATGCGCCGTTCGTTGAGCTTGCTAATGAAAAATGGTAGATTTTAAATACGATTTTAAGTGGATGTTAGATCAATCTTAAACTCTAACGATGCTATGAATTATGACGAAATACATATTAACAGTTTTAACGCTAGTATTCCGAGGTATAATTAGACTAGATGAGATAGCAGGCAATAAGTATCTACTTAGAAAGTTCTTAATAAGAGCTACAAATGGCTTTTGATAAAATAATATCCTTAATGCAGTGGTGAGCGCTGTGGCCTTATAAGCGAGTGGTTCTGAGTTCGATTCCCGGCAGTACCTAGCAGTTTAGGAATTTGTAATGTCTAAATTGTCTCAAGTTTAATTTGGTGCGAGGCTTTCGCCGTGGCTAGTTAGTACTTAGTTACCGATCATATCGATAAAGCTGTAACGTTATGCGATTTAGCGTTCCGGTACCATGTCAGGATAGTACCTATCTGCACTTACAGAAAAGTTCTAATTATAAGAACCCAATATCTAACTATTTTTGTCCAGACTTGGGCATCGCACACAGGACCTCGTCATCCGCAGTCAAACATGTTTTACCCAATAAGACCAACGAAGCAGTTAATGCAATACGATTATCCATACTTCCTACTAATATTCTAAATGCGAAAGTGTGTCGGTTTGTCTGTCTGTCTGCTACCTTTTCACGGCCCAACAGTTTTACCGATTCTGACGAAATTTGGCACAGGGTTAGCTTATGGTATCCCGGGGACGGACATAGGCTATTTTTATCCCGGAAAATCAAAGAGTTCCCACGGGATTCCCAAAAACCCATCCGCTTAACCGATTTGTATGAAATTTGGTACCGAGGTAGCTTGCATCCCTGTAATTAACATAGGCAGCTTTTTAGCCCGGAAAATCAAACAGTTCCCACGGGATCTTGAAAAACTTAAATCCACGCGGACGAAGTCACGGGCATCTCTAGTTATAAATAAGTTACAAATATTATGACAAGAACTTGTAAAAGTCTAATTGAATAAAAATATTTTGAGTTTGAATTTGAATATGTGCTTACTTTTTCATGTATACCTAAGAAGTCCTAAATGTAGATTGAAGTTTTTATTTGTTATCACGTCTTTATTCAACGGGTTGGTCATCTCTGGAATGTGTATTTTCATGTCCCATGTATAATTGTCCTTGTCCTCTGGTTCACAATGAATATTATCACCAGGTAGCGAAGTCGATACAATATGTTCTTCCGGTATCCCATTCTGGGTGGTTCTACAATTGAAATCATACTTTAATCCTTCAGTTTAAAATTGAAATTCCATCACTAACTTTAATGTTTCGAGTGATAGTTGAAACAACGTTAGGAAAAGATACATATTTGAACGATTTTGGTGATACCAATAAGATAATATAGTTCTTATTGTAAAGGTGTTTTGGTGTAATGTTCGATGGCAAGATTTTGGAGGTTGTATGCCCGGCAGGGTTACCTAGCATCCGGTGTAAGTCGACACCGTGGGGAAGCGGAGACTAAGGCATAACCCACCCTTTCACATAAAAGCAACAATGCTGATGTTTTATAATTGTTTGAATGTTTTCATAATTTTATTACTGTCTTTTATATTAATTGTACCAATCAATAGAATAAACATTGATTTATAGAGATCCATCGCTACTTTGTTAGCTATCGCTAGTTTGTTGTTTGTTTGTTGTTGTTCCTTACGAATAAATTATATAATTGATGTTTCGCCAAAGGCTTTCTAGGATAACATTTTTGGTCTGTTTTATCAACCTAGTACCTACCAACCCTGCAGAGAGCATTATTAAAGAGACAACAATACATTTAACTGTTTATAGCAGTTATTTTACTTCATTTTATGGCGAATTAATTTATTACAACCATGCTGTGAAATATAATAAAATCGATTACGGTCAATGGCTTAGCATTCGTCAATGTTATTAGAAAAAGCCACAGTAAATAACCCGTTTTCTATCAGTAATCTAATGAATCTCACAACAAATTGATTCTATGGCTTTTAGTTTGAAAACTTATCTATTAATTAGTTAGTAAGTATCAAATAAACAAGTTTATCGTATTATCAAACTAATAAGTTACAAAATTGAATGGCTACTGGTTTTCTTCGATGTGTTGTGCTAGGTCCTTAGAGTAACAACCGATTTATGACCCTGACTATCATCATCATCATTACCAACTGACAGACGTCCACTGCAGCTGGACATTGGTCTCTTGTAGGGAACTTCAGAATTAAATTAAAACGACAGGTCTAAATGTACCTATTACCCTATCCTTTCAACAGTGCTCCCTGCAGAAAAGGATAGCCTTAGATGTAGACTTGTCAATTTAGTTTAGTTTGAAGATTGTGTACAAAGTTCTAGCACAAAATTCGTCCCCATTTAGTTTAACTTGTTGTAGAAAGAATAAGAGAAGAAGTCAATAACGCGACATACCTACACGCAATACAACCTACCTAAGTATATCATTTTGTGTTTTTAATGTAGTTAAGATAATATGTCTTCAGTTTATTTATTAGTAAGTAAGCATTATTTTTAATATTTATTCTTTTCATTAAATAAATTGTGTAGTCACACCATAAGAATATTCGTCAGTTGTGCTCGTCATTTACGAATGCTTTAGAAAATGAAAAGAGCCGCGGTCCTATTCTGCGCAATACAATCATCACTCGGCATTATTTCTTCAGTCTAGACTTGAATCTCGAACAGTAAAATGTCGAACGGAACCATAAAAAGTTGAGTAAAAGACGTCGAAAGAAGGCAGCGAATTTTGAGCCAAACCAGTTTAATGAGGGTCGTATTTAAATACGAAAATAAAGCGGTTCCCACGGCGTCGTGCGCGGGAACGGAAGCCTCTTGGTCGTCGCGTCACCGCGCGACCGTTCCTATCGCGCGATCGTCGCCTCCGCGCCTTTCGCGATCCGACGCCGCAGCATCACCAGCCCTGAGCGAGCTCCGCCTACACTAGGGCTGTCACCAATAACCGTGATTGACAACTCAAAAGCTTTCACTGAAGCTTCAAAGCTCTAAGCAGTGAAAGCTGAATAGCTCGCTGATTTCGCGAACCCGAGACGCAAATTACACTATCTAAATCAAATCTATTAAAAGTATGCTCCTAAAAAGAGGAAATTGTATAATTAAAGAATATGTAAATAATAAAAATCCGTCAAGTGCGAGTCGGACTCGTTAAGACATCAGTCCCTTTTTTAGGGGTCCAGTGTTCAATCCTGGGCACGCCCTTATAACCTTTTGGTTGCCTTAACGGTGAAGAGAAACGTCATGAGAAAACCTGAATGACCTGAGAATTGAGTAGAGCATAATATTTTGTCTTTGCTCAGACTTAAGGCTAAGTTAAAACTTGTTATTTTAATAGTGTCTTAAGTCTGAGAAAAGTCAAAGTACGCTCTACAGATTTCAACCATAGAGTTCTCTATAATGCTCTAAAAGGTGTGTTAAGTCTGCCGATCCGCATTTGGCCAGCGTGGTGGACTATGACCTTAACCCTTCTCATTCTGAGAGGAGACCCGTGCTGAGTAATGAACCAGCGACAGGTTGACAATGATGAAATAAGAAGGTTAGAGAAAAGCAAATTCTCAGGTAATTAAATTTTTTATCATACTGGCCTTGCATCGACAACCCTATTTTACGTGGTCAAAACCTTACAATTTATATAGTCTTTAATGAGTTTACGAATTCAATGAGAGGTCGATGTAAGCCAGTCGATTGTACACGTGATCAGACAGACAGGTCCCGTGAAATAAGAAGCGATATCAAGTTTTGCGATTCGGTTGTTGACATGCCTTAGGGCAGCAGCGTGAGAATATATTTTGTAAATGCAAAACCACCGGCCGACTATATTAGTTGAATTGAAAACAAATCTTTTGATTATTTACTAGATGATAAATGCGACTTCGCCCGCGTGGATATAGGTTTATTAAAAATCTCGTGGGAACTCATTAATTTTCTAGAATAAAAGGTATATAGTAAGTATATATTTATATACGTTATACGTACATCTCATTTGTAAAATTCTTAGTGAGAATAAAGTTCTTTAACCATTATACGTACATCTCCAGGATGCAAGCTACTTCTGTACAAAAAAGATAATGTTTCGACGTTTTTCACGTACTAATTCAGGTTTTTCAATAATCCCGTGGGAACTCTTTGATATTTCGGGACAAAAATTGCTTATGTCCATCTCGGGATGCAACTATTCCTTTATACCACGTCAAAATCAGCTCAAAAATGACCCTGATGATTTTAGCAGAGACTCTGGATAGTAGATAACAGGTATGAGAAGACAATATATAATATTAATTTGCATACATTTACCTGTCTAAGAATTAATAATAATTAAAATCAGGTTTCATATTTTTTCTGGTCAAGAATAATCTTTGTTGTATATTGTTAGGTATTTTCTTAATTCAGAATAGGATGCAATTGCGAGGCAATGAAATTGTAGAGGATTGTCATATAGGATTTACTTGAACAGATTTTTAGAGTAATATTTTTAACTTTTTCTGTCACAAGTTTGTGTCTGTTTCTGTTAAAGGTTTTTACGTTAACGATATAGCCTTCGAGGAAATCTCGCGAAATTTACTCAAGGAAATATACATGCTGTAAACATGGTAAACTGATCTTTCTTTGTTTGAGCTGGCTTTCGATAATGTCAACATGACCTTAGTCAACGGAACTCGTTCCGACGCTATTTGTGTATTTTTACAAAAGCTATTTTAAACACAGAGAGTAGATACTCTTTGAGGCTGTTTTTGAACTGAATATTTTCTCGCCTTGAACAAAATGTTTAACAAATATTTAAAGATCCGTAAACAGAAAAGAAAATTATAATTCCTGATGAACTAACTACTTACAACTCACAAGTATATGGGTAATATACTTATTACAATTGTACCGATGTTACATCCTTTAGCAATAGGTAGGTATGATTATAAAATCTCAATTCGCTATACTTCATCCGAAGCTTTTTTTTAACTTCATTCAATCGACATTGTGAGTAGATACCTACTAGACTACAGGCCCATGTTTAAAAATGGGTGGGTCATATGAACCACCAGGTGACGTATACAGGACGATATAAGAGCATAAAATAATAAGTTTCAGCACTATGCCGTCACTTGTAAGCTGTCCAACAGAGTGCTGGTGAGAATTGAAAAGTGCAGGTAGAGTGAGTACATTTTGGTCATATATTTTTGTACGGCATTTTTACCATCGATAGATCCATGAAAAATAATAAGAAAGCGCGCAGTGCCGTAAAAAAATGGTGCGCCACAAAGTCAGTAAATGTTTTGATTTTCTGACAATTTCCGGGGTAAATTTGGTCATTTAATTCTGTACGGCACTAGTTTCATACTGTTTCAATACAGCCTCTAATCCATTATTCCGCAACGCCGTACAAAAATCATGCGACAAGGGGAAAAAATTGAGGGTAGCAACCCCCTCTCTTTCCGTGGTCCGGGGGGTGATTTGAGAAAGTACGGCTTTGGTTCCAAAACATTATCTAGCACTCAAAAGTACTATTAAAAATAATGCCGTAAAAAAATTAGTGTTCATTTGAATGTGTATCAATAATTATCTTAATTTCATGGTATACTTAATTTTTAAAGCTGTAAAATCATTTGACTCTGTACGGCAACTTTTTTTTTAACATGATAGTGTAAAATACTATTGTTATATAGTATTGCCGTTCAAAAGAAACTGTTCTAAAAAAAATTATAGATAAATACAAAAACTGAAATTTTTCAAATTATTGCAAAAGTTTAAATATTCATAGATTAATAAAATATAGCAATTTTCTACGCTTTTCCCTTGTTTTAAATAGTATTAAGATAAATAAATTAGGAAAAAATTATGCCGTACATTTTAATGCAGACCATATCTTTTAGGCTGATGAAAATGACGCTACCATTTTAAGGGTAGTACTTTATGGTCATCTGATACTGTACGGCATTAACATATTTTTGAAGAGAACAATTGATAATATGATAAAATCACTATGCCGTCTAACTGAAGTGAACGGGTGTGTATATAATATCCACATCCCCTACAAACCTTTGGACCAACGAAAATGTACGGCATGTAAAAAAATATTATCTATGCATAAAACACTTTCAAAATAAATTAATTTTATGTTGTTTCAAATCACCCCCCGGACCACGGAAAGAGAGGGGGTTGCTACCCTCAATTTTTTCCCCTTGTCGCATGATTTTTGTACGGCGTTGCGGAATAATGGATTAGAGGCTGTATTGAAACAGTATGAAACTAGTGCCGTACAGAATTAAATGACCAAATTTACCCCGGAAATTGTCAGAAAATCAAAACATTTACTGACTTTGTGGCGCACCATTTTTTTACGGCACTGCGCGCTTTCTTATTATTTTTCATGGATCTATCGATGGTAAAAATGCCGTACAAAAATATATGACCAAAATGTACTCACTCTACCTGCACTTTTCAATTCTCACCAGCACTCTGTTGGACAGCTTACAAGTGACGGCATAGTGCTGAAACTTATTATTTTATGCTCTTATATCGTCCTGTATACGTCACCTGGTGGTTCATATGACCCACCCATTTTTAAACATGGGCCTGTAGTCTATACGCTCTTTGGCATGTGCTATACTTAAAAAGTTCGACTTTTGGTTCTGCATTTTAAATATCAACTTCATGATTAAAGTGACATATCGATGATATTAAAAACCTGTGTGTTAAAAAATTGTGTTCATCTACCAGATCTACCTACATCATTATTTATTGTGATTATAACAGAATAAAACTTTGATACAAAGCTATTAGCTAAGCAGTTGTAGGCACTGACCTGCAGATACAAGTAGGTACGCTGGAGTTGCTATTGCCGACCTGTTTTTGAAACAACTTAATTATCGCCATTTTGGCTGATGCAGTAAGCGTCATATTGTAAGCGTACTCGGAACCAAATGTTTTTGATAAGACAATCTATCAACATAGTGTCAACACGAAGACCATTTATTGACACAAAGTAAAATTTTAATTCCTGGTAAGCTCCGTGAGGCGCAAAATAACTGTCATTTTGTCTGGCACATCATTTCTAGCGTAGGTACTTGTAATTATGTCCATTTTAGTGGTTCTATGTAACAATAAATCTGGCCATAGCCCATGCAGATCGACATTAAGCTGCATGAAATGATGTGTAACAGAATAAATTCCGATGTCGCAAGTAGCTCGGTTCATTAAATCTCGTGAATGATATGGCCATTGAGTGCGCCGGAGCAGATTGCTAGGTGGGGGCCGGGAAACTGGGCATGAATGAAACGCTTCTGACCCGCTTTGCTACGTGTATCTTGGCCCGTACATATTATGTGTATCAACTTTCGATATATTTTATATGTTCTTGTTTCTTTCTCTACGGTCGAATCGACTTTTTGTTTATGCCTGCTTCCGTTGCGTTCATTACAAGGCTTCTAATATGAAAACAAATCCATATCCAAATCTAATATTATAAATGCGAAAGTATGTCAGTCTGTCTGCTAGCTTTTCACAACCCAACTGTTACATCGATTTTCATGTTTTGTGCTTGTTAGCTTGCAGCCCGGGGACAGACGTGGTCTATATTTGTCCTGGAAAATTAAAGAATTTCCAAGATTTTTGAAAAACTAAATCCACGAGGACAAAATTCGTGGACAGGCATCATCTAGTTCATACTTTCTTCTCTATTACTATGAAGATTTGCTGCACTTAACGCAAAACTTTTTGAGACCGATTAAGACGAAAATATCGCGGAAAATTAAAAAGATGGCATTTATTTAGACTTCAATACTTTCCAACTCTAATCAAATATGTTACAAAAGTCAGTATTTTAAAATATCTATATATTGTGTACATAAACACCATTAAAACATGATGATTTAAGTTAAAGCTTGTTATCCACAAGTTCTATCTCCAATATTTGTCGGGGCAACATGACGAACCGTCATTCCGAGGGTCTCGCAAAAAAACGATGACTCAGTGTACATTGTAACTCATTTTATCTCGGCATTGTCTAAAGGAAAACCATTTAGTACAATGTTATCTCTGCTTAGGAATTATTAATAAAGGAAACACGATAAAATTGCCCTTACAATATTCAAGAATAAATTATTATCTTTCGTAATCTCGATTTTGCTTCGAACGTTCAATCGTTTTGAATTTATAAACCTACTCGTATATTATTAATCTACTGTAAATACAGACACCTTAATTACGTCATTAACAGGGCTCTCTCCGTCACTCGCTTCATACAATCGTAGTTCCAATTTCATTTGAATATTGAGCAACTAAAGTCCATGAAATTTTGCAGACATATTCTAGAAACTAATATCTGTGTCTGTGGTGTTTTAGATTTTTCTCAAAATATGTATTTTTAAAATTACAGGGGCTCAAAGATTTGTATTTTTCTTTAAAAAAAGGCCCAACTTTGTGCTCGTTTTTCTAGACAACGAAGCAATTTAATGAAAGACCGCGTAACTTTGAATCCGAATATTTTAACAGAAATCTGGAAAACCACAGACATAGATATTAGTTTTTAGAATATGTCTGCAAATTTTCATGGACTTTGGTTGCTTAATATTCAAATGAAATTGGAACTACGTTTGTATGAAGCGAGTGACGGAGCTTAAAGTTTGAGTTTCAGGGTTATTTCCCCCTTTCTCTACAGCTCTTTCTCCACAACAACTATGCTGAAATATCTACAATAGGTATATTATACCCTATCTAATTCAATCTTTCACTTGAATTCGTCCCATTTTCGATGAATTTGATTTAGAATCAATACTGATAAAGGAAACACGGTAAAATAACTCTTATAAATACACTTTCTGAATAATTAATAACAAAATATCTTTGGTTATCTTTATTAGATTTCGAACATTCATAAATTGAACAGAAGCAATTTGTGTTTCCTTTGTAAAATCTATATCTCCCATCGCATTAATACCTTCATCTCATCATTGGAGTTTTCAATTAGTTTCGAATAAGTAGATGTAATCTAAAAGTTGATCAAGAATACAGGCTACCATATTGAAATGCTTAAGCATAATTCATATCTTCTTTTCTATTAACATTAATGATCTTCCGATATGAGCATTGAGTTGAATACCTAATATAAATTATTATTAATAAGGTTCTTGAAATGTACCTAATTCTATTAAATAAATTATTTTAGAAAAGAATTTTTTAACCTCTGTGACTTTCTCAGGCGTAGCAGTGACATAATTTTGAGGAACTATCTTCCCTAGTTTACCATCATCGTCATCGTCCACAGCTGCACAAACCTACTCAGGTAAGTATCAAGTAAGGAATCTAGCGGCTCCCTGCGACTCGTTTGACTCGTTCCTACTTTATGCCTTTAATCTATTATTTTTTCCTTCTTTGAGCATACATGTTGTATCTATTACCTATCCATTCAACCCACTCTTTTAGATAGCAATTTTTTCCTTCTTTGAGCATAGATGTTGTGTATATATATCTATTACCTATCCATTCAACCCACTCTTTTAGATAGCATCTTTATTGCCATCAGAAAGACCTAAATCTGAACTGCCTTCGATGAGTTCTTTAATGATCGAACTATAAGACTACCGATATTCGCTTTTATTAAAACAATTTGTAGTTAGTTATCGAGGTCTTGGATTGCTTGGCATTACCAGAGCTAGTAGGTATGCTGATTACAGCCAGAGTGAAGGCTACAAAACATATCTTGCAATAGCATCAAATAAGATAGTATCTTAGACTTCTGTACCTAGACTACGCCAAGATAATAGTATGCAGTTTAATTAGATCATCTACTTGGTTAAGATTTTTTCATACCATCATTCTAGAATAAGAGATAACGATAACAAGCGTTCTACTTATATAAATTAAAACACATCAGAAACTTTTCAATGATCAATTATAATCAATATTACTACAAATATAACGATAGACTTAAAATTAATTTCATATACAAGTGTGCAAGGTTTGCCTGGTAGGTAGGTACGTACTTATATGTAAGTAGGTACATGTTTTGTGCGTATTCTATTCATTAAAATATAACTATGTATGTATTTACTTAATCTAATAATACTTAAATGCTCTTTTATATTATTTGGTAGGTAATTCATTTAAAGTTTTAATTACAACTCTTAAAATACATTCATTAAAATAATTGATTTTTTCATATGGTAATTTTAATAGGAGGTCAGTATAGCGGCGGACCGGTCTCGATTGTGTTGCAACACAATTTTATAATTTTTGTCCAGCTACGAACCCAAGCGCCTTCGTGAGAACAAACTAATGTGCCATTATAACTTGATACATCACCTCTTTATGCTGATGTAGGGATCTTTAAGGCATGTAGAGTTCAATATCCATTGGACTCGTTACTGCAGGCTTTCGTCGCACCCATCAAATGTTGGGTGTAAAAACGTTGATTTGTTACCAACCTGAATTTGGCGGTTTTAGTGAGTGATGAATATATTAAGACGATTTACCGTATTCGTTGCTTGTCTCGTGAGAAAATTGATTTGTTTGATACAGATACAAGGTAAAGAACCTCTTAATTTTATTAATGGATACCAAAAAACTTGTGTAACTAAAATTAAATGAGCACCTAGAGATAAAAAAATGTCGTTTACTTTAATGAGAATATATTTGGAACCGTGGTTTTCACGAGAAATAGCCATAAGCCCACATTTAATGGGTTGCTGTCTTTATTAACTAAAGACGAATAATATAAAGATGAAAATAATTAAATAAACAAAATTACTTGCATAGTATCATTTCTGCTGCTATGGTGTGTTATATAAAATAATAGTTATGCTCAAAGTCTAACTAACAAAATTATTGATTAGTTAGGTGAATAATTGATGACGGGGCCATCATCCCTTAGGTAATTATTACGTAATTTTTGTATTTGTTGGTATGTACCAACTTACCTACCTATGTTACTTTGGTTTTTCGAAATCACCTGCGCTCACTTAAGATAACTCTAATAGGTATGCAGTTTTTAGTATATTTTCCTTTCAGAAGCTTACATCATAAAATTGGCCGATTTGCTAAACGGGTATTAAAAGTGTAAAAAAGGCAGGACGTGTACTCACGTACTGGGCATTGGCAGTAAATTGCCGTGTGGTACAGAAATACTACCTCAGTTTTTACCAAGGCTCATTTAAGGTTGACCAAAGATTGGGAAGTAGGTAGGTAGGTACTTTAGACAATGGTTGGTGGTGTGTGATATCAAATAATAGGTAACTTGTATTGCTTATTGTTCGTAAATAAGACGTAGTATACTTACCTATTATGTGCCTATAAGTAGACTGAAGGACATCATGCCCACGGCGACTTTTAGTAGCGACGATACAGCCGCGCGTATCTTGAACGCGATTCTGAGTCGCGACAGTAGCACTACAGAATAGTTGGCAAAGGTACTTGGGCCAGCGACGCATCGCTACTGTATCGCGACTTTTTTGCGGCTGCATGCAGCGATGCAAAAAGACGAGGTCAGCGATCTCCCTAAGCCTCTATCATGTAGTTTTTTTTTTGTAATTTTTATGTATTTTTTAATAATGGAATACATAGGTACCCATGTATTCCAATCGTATGTTATATTACGATTGTGTAACATAAGCTAAGACACTTGTGTAGCATAACGCCGACCTGTCCTCCATAAAAAAATGTCCACGAGTAGTATTTTCATTGATGCAAACATGTTATGCAGGATGATATTATAATGTGATCATGAGGTTTCGATTCGCGCTTCACCAAAGCGGACATATAAACTTGTAACTTAGAATCAGGTACTGTTAGATGGACAGGAAGCGTCCGACTAAAAAACCAGAAAGTCAACATCTCCATAAGACACGGGAATATCGCCTTCCGTTAATTATTTACGATATATTGCGTAACGGTGAAACGACGGGAAGGAGGCTGGAAAAAACACGCTCTACAGGACGTGGAGTCGCCAACACTGGACTGCCAATACAAAGTAAAATACACCTTATCACGATACAATGAAGTCTAAGTTACAACAATGACAATGTAGAGACCAGTGCTTAGAATATCTTTATTCATATTCTGAACGATCTCGATAAAGCAGAAACGGAGGCTGATCAATAGATTGTTCAAACTAATTTGCACTCTAGTAGCTTAACATTTAAATTCGAATTACCACGCAAGCAAGCGGAACACCGGTCTGTTTATACTGGTTCATAATTAAAGATACCATAGCAGGAACCAGGAAGAGTGTCGTACTATCTCAACAGTTAGCCGGAAGTCGCTCGATCTGTGAGTTCATTCATAAATGAGCGACTCGACGCGACAACGTGATATCACGGTGTGACGTGTTGAGCGATAACAACTTCTATTTATATCACGTCAAGAACTATATTTGCGAGACGGAGTAATTGTAATAATTAAGTATGAATGAAACGAACCATTTAATTGAGTAGAAATGTGAACAAACATTGTATAAGTTGGTCAGTGTAGTATGTGACACATCATAATATTATGTTGGATTTCTAACAATTTGTATATTTCTAACTGACAATATTAATTTGATAGTGGACCTAGGCATAAAGACTGGTGAAAAAATCTATTAAATATAACAAAATGAGAGTTCATTACACTCCTAAATAGAATTGAAACTTACTCATGAAAACAAAATGTATATAGATATACATTTTGTTTTCATAAGTAAGTTTCGGATAAGTAACACTTACTTATCCTAACTATATAATATATTGTATGGTAAAGCTTGCAGGACATTGAGGAAAATATGCGCGTTAGTATGCACATAATACAATGGTATTATATTGGTGTATGCGATATGCACCGCTCGTCTGCCCACTACTAGAGAAGCAAGACAAGCAAGCAATACAAACCACCAACATACAACACCAAACAAAACTCAACGTATGTTTCACTCCGACACCGATGCATCCTCAGGAGATGTAAACTCCACAATGCACGATTGCGGTAATTTTGTATTTTTTTTTTTGATGTTACCACAAAGTCACGGTTTTCGGATTTTTCCCTTTACCTGTGCTATAAGACCTACCTACCTGCCTTTCATGATTCAACGATAAGTACTTTTTGGTTTTCTTAACAGACACGACAGACGGACAGACAGACAAAGTGATCCTATAAGGATTCCGTTTTTCCTTTTGAGGTACGGACCCCTAAAAACGCACAAGTTAAACTAATAAAAAGCTTTTAAAAAATCAATAATCGGGCAGGCAGTAATCAGTCTGGAGCATCTCGCATCAGACGCCGGGGCGTCGTGTGGCGCATCTCTAAGGGCCAGGGGCCAGGGCAAAGGGCGGCCCTGATTGCTCTAATCGAGTTAAGAGGGGACAATAAACAAAAAGAGTGCAATTAGCACCGCGTGGGCGCAGGATGCTCCAACTAGCCCACTAGCGGCGGAATCTAATTATGAGACGCTTTTGTTCCTTGGACAAACAAACAAGTGGATGCGTAATGTAATAATGTCAACCTATTGCCGGCCCACTACTGTGATCTCCTCTCAGAGAAAAAGGTTTTAAACTGTAGTCCACCAAGTCAAGTCAAGTGCAGATTGGCATCCTTAAAACATGTGATACTTGATTGCTTGAAACGCACGTGGCTTGTGAGTGTGTGTCATCAAACCTCTAACTCTCGAATAGGAAGCCAAAGTCCTCACCACTATAGGCTATCACTGCTTTTGTGATCGTAATGTGGTGTCACATTGTTATGGAAATGCGGAGAATGGGTCACTGGGAAGTAGAGAGTCTATTTTAAATTATGGTCCTTTAATTTATGCTATATCTACTTACTGACCCGTACCTACCGTACCAGCTTTACTAGAGTGGATTGTCTAAAAAAAGATGTTTAAACTTGAGGTTTTGAATGTAGATTTTGGCGCTACCTACGGTCTATGTATGACGAAAATCCACATTCAAAATCTCAAGTTTGTAGACCCAGCAGTTTTTTTAGAATTTTACTTACATATCTACTTAATAATATGTTGTGAAGCTTGCTGAACGTAGATGGTGAATTTACTCGTACATCTCGTCCAATACCACTTCTAATACCCTACTTCTTCCGATGGCTTTCGAGTTAGAATTCCGATCTACCCACGTATTTCAGTCATGGATGATTTCAGTACATCCTTATACCTTTTTGCTTTTAATAAAATCCATTTGCGATATTGTCTGCTAAACGGAAATAAAATATTATTTCTAGGATAACAAGTCACGGAATCCATTAGCCAAATTAACGTTTTTTTTTGTAAAAGAAGCTTGAACAGTTTTTGTTTTAAAATCACTCATTACGATCTCCACTATTAATCGAGAATATCGACACAATAGTCGATATAGCAGGATGACTACACTATCCTCGACAGGAAGCGGCCGCCGGACGCGCGTATCTAGCCGACCGACTACCGCGTTTACCTAGGGCTATCACCCCCCCAAAACAACAAAATAAGACGAAGTGGTAAGCGCTGTGGTCTTACTAGTGGAAGG
The DNA here is from genome assembly GCF_905333055.1 of Maniola jurtina. Classification (NCBI taxonomy): domain Eukaryota; kingdom Metazoa; phylum Arthropoda; class Insecta; order Lepidoptera; family Nymphalidae; genus Maniola; species Maniola jurtina. The sequence goes on along the minus strand of NC_060047.1, from coordinate 7,723,775 downwards.
TTCCGGGTTCGATTCCCGACAGGGATTTGGAGCTTTATAATTTCAAAATTTATGGTCTGGTCAAAGCCATGCGGCCAAGCAATTTAGCGTTCCGGTACGATGGGTTTAATAAAAACTGCCATATTCCTTCCAGGTTAGCCCGCTTCCATCTTAGATTGCATCATCACTTACCACCAGGTGAGATTGCAGTCAAGGGTTAACTTTTATCTCAATTTTTAAAAAAAAAGTAAAGGTATATCCTGCGTTTTAACTATAAGACTTTTAATTATTTAATTTTAATTTTATTCAGATACAAGTGTAAGTGATCATCATGCAGTCTAAGATGGAAGCGGGCTAACCTGGAAAAGGTATGGCAGTTTTTATGAAACCCATACTACCTTTGGTTTCTACACGCTACAAGAAAAAGCTTTCTGCCATAATATTATTATGAGATTTTAGATGGAAACTTTAAAATTAGTAAAATGGTGAGGGCTCTCCCCACAAAAGTTTTTTTGGAATTTGCAATCAATTGATTGATTGATTGATGAATTCATGGATTGAAAACTTACATAATCTTTGTGGCTCCACTTCTTAAACCAATCCATGGTTGCTAAGGAAAAGAAAGGAAAAAGGCTTGCCAAAGAAAATCATTTGTTCATGAAATGCCGTTTAATGTTGAAAATGTATGCCTCTTCCAGCTGTTGTAGTTCATCTTTAAAATGTCTATCTATGTGACAGACAGGCATACGGATAGACGGACTGGACTAAACTACACATATGGATTTCTTGTTACTACCGAATCCTAAACATAAAACTAACAGGATTTTTGTGGCGTCGATCAAGCACCATCCATAAGCCTGATATTTTTGTTTCATGCATCAACAGAATTTGATTTAATTTTGTGGCAAATGGTGGCAACCCTACATACGTATATATCTCATTCACTTACAGCTTTGTCATACCACTCTAAACGCCTATCTCTTTCTAGCACACTACATTAATAAATCCACCTCTCTTTCCCTCCAGTATTATTCCGATGACGTTGCGTAATGAGCCTGTCGAAATTCATATTTTGTGACCACTTTTGTGACTGTAAAAAGTACTGACATACCGACTGGCCAACGTAGTCAGTAACTCAGTACTCAGTAGACCGTATTTATGCCATAGCGTACTTACATAATAATAGAAGAAAAATAAAAGAAGACGTAGGTAAGTACTATAGGTAGGTACACATGAGGGTATTGTTATATTTTTATCATTGTACTTAAGTATCTAGATTTAAGTATACTTACCTACCTACAACTTATTTAGGTAAGAAATATAATATAATTGACACCCATGAGGAATCTTCTTTTTTTAAATTCTTCTCAGGAAAAAAAGGCATTTAGATAACAATCCAAAATATTTTTAGGACAATGAACTAAACTAAATACATATACATGTAGGTACATACTACATATTATAAGATAGTCGATAGACCGGAAACCAAATCGTGTTTTAGTGGCACACTTGAACTGTAATAATTGAGAAACGTTAAAAAGAGTCGTTTAGATTCACGTGTTGTTTTCATATTATGTAGGCCAAATCATTTAAGTTGTTGCTACAGCAGCAGAGACTGCGCCCATGTACCAGGACCGGCTACCGGCTAGAAATCATCTCCACGTCCGGTCATTCCGCCGCCAGCTTTTAATTATTAATGAAACTGCCCGCGCGGGAAAGCCGCACTACGCCCGCTTCGCTTCCGCTCACGACTTTGCGTTTCATTCATAAAACCAAACTCTTCAACACATATAACATAACTCCTCTTACACTGCGTACAAAAATAAACCTTATACAAATTAGTTACGGTTTATTTTAAGTTTCCCGGGAAACTGTATGAGCGATGATAAGAAACTGAACAGCTCGTGGACATAAATAGACGTCGAAAAAAGTAGTAACGCGCAACGCGACCAGACGTAGTACTGAAAGTGGTTACTCTTCCAAACGCAGAAAGTTGTTTTCCGTTTGTGGAAATATTCCCGATGTAACCTTACAAGGCGCTAATGTTCTCGGTTGATTTACTCGCTTGTCGTGAATGAGATGCGTTTTGTGGTCGCTGAGGTGCGAAGATCTAGTAATGGAGTGTTCGCTGCTAGCTTTTTACGGTTGCTGCGCACTCGTGGCTCGGCAACTGCCGGAAAACTGGCCAATATCACATTTCCATTTTATACGAATATCAAGTATCATTCATGTTTCCTTTCGAGAAACTGGTAGTGATATCGGTGGCTTAATAAGTACGCTGTGACTAATGCGATTAAGTATCGTATCAAAACTTGAATATTTGATAGCATTTACTTAAGCTGTATAAAATCCATACTAATATTATAAATGCGAAAGTCTGTCTGTCTGTCTGTCTGTCTGTCTGTCTGTCTGCTACGCTTTCACGGCTCAACCGCTGAACCGATTTTAATGAAATTTTGTACAGACTTAGGATACATTCCGGGGAAGGACATAGGCTACTTTTTATCCCGGAAAAACAAACAGTTCCTGCGGGATTCCTAAATACTCATCCGCTTGATCGATTCGTATGAAATTTGGTACCGAGGTAGCTTGCGTCCCTGTAATTGACATAGGCAACTTTTCATCCCGGAAAATCAAACAGTTCCCACGGGATCTTTAAAAACCTAAATCCACGCGGACGAAGTCGCGGGCATCCTCTAGTTACCTATAAATCGGTTTTAGTAAGGTGCCTATATAAAGTAGTTCTTTAGCTATATCTACGTATTAAAGTTTGAGTCATAATAATATGCTTCCAACGATATAGTAATTACTGGACGCATTTGTTAGTCCGTTGAGGCGAGCCGTGTTGTAACCGAACATTATCCTCATCAGCATACACAGCGTTGCAGCGACAGGCCCGCTCAGCCAGATGCTCCCTAATTTTGTTATTAAATGATACCTGAACACTTACTTAATCATCAGTTTGTTTCGACTTTTTCACTAAATGTAAAGATTGTTAGGAAACCACGAAGAGCCTAAGTAGGGTACATATTATCTGCAAGGTTTTCGAAATTTATTATTATAATACCTTATGTATTTTTCACGCTGTTCTTAGTTTTAATTTTTTTATATAGGTAGGTGATTACATAATGACAAGTACTTGTTCAGATATGGTAGAGATCTGTAAAAGTAAACATATCAATAGGTACAATAAATAATGCCTCTTTATTTGCTTTCTACATAATATTATTAAATAAGGTAAGTATCTAAGTTGTAAAATTTAAAAGTACCTAAGAACTCTCGAATTTTTAAGTTTTTGTTCTCACATTTTAGGGCTTTTGGTAGAAATCTCTTATACAGATAAGTAAGTTGTCCTTGTGCACGCATGATAAGTAATGATAAGTAATGTAAGTGCATGGTAAGGACCATGTTAATTTTAGTAAAGTTTTGTTACAAAATAAGTGAATAGGTAAAACTTAGGAAAAAAAATGAAAGATACCTACCTTTTTATAGATGGTAACCGGCCAGTTATAAACAGATAAATGAACCATAAAATGACCATAACTTTAAATCTCTAACGTCTTTAGAAACGGACATAAACACGTTATGTTTTGTAAATGTCAATGGACGTCGATTAATACGAACATTACGTATACTGGTGGAAAAAAATGCAGCAGCGCATCCGAATTTCTTGGAAGCAATCGATGGGCTCATAATCATAAGTATTTCGCACGAACAAAAAGAATTCGGTGCCACACTGTCTGTATAGCCACAAAGGGCGATCTTTTTTACAAATTCTACCTTAGAAATGCAACCTGTGCGTTAAGATTAGCGAAACTCACCTCTACATTGAACTTTATCAAGTTTATTATGTGCTGCAGGTAGCTTTGGACATAATGAGCGTCGTTTTTGTGTTTCGACCGAGCTAACAATATGGTGCTTCGGCTAACCGGATATACTCGGATTGTCCTAAGAATGGGGAGTATAAAAAAGCATATTTACGATTATGCACGATTTGTCGTCACTCGATCCGCGGGAGAAGCCGCTGGCGATTATTGTATCGCGTTACGCTAACGTTAAAAGGAAGCGTTTTTCTCACTATTAAAGATATACTTCCTTCGTCTCATGAATACAAATGGCTTCGTTTTATGTGTCGCTAACTCTTAGACAAAAACTCTTAGACTCTTAATTTCAATTAATGGTAGGTATTATCTTTTCGTTACTTTTACCCTTTTACTCATTGATATAGGAGGAATCTGTGGGTAATTTTACCTTAGTTCAATTTTTGTATTGTGAGACAGGCTTGATGATGCAGATGACAATCACGTCTAATAAAAAGCATTCTTCGTGTAGGTCAAAGTTGGAGCGGTTTGCCTAGAATATGTCTATTTACTCTTGCCTTGAAGATATTTAACTGTTATAAGTACTCGACAGACAAGTGTACGTAAATTAAAAATTTATAACACCCCATGTGCTCAGTAATGAACCGGTAATGGGTTGGTGATGATGATGGTTACTGCTTGACTTGAATGACGGCTGAAATTCTGCAACATTCATACAACAGCATCTTGCTGGCTATCACGTCCAGGATTCGTTGGCACTGGCAGAAGCTTAACTATGCTTGAACTAAACCCACCATTGAAGTAGTGAGCGACCTGGCTGTATGTAACTTCGTTGTTCTCGTATTATTTATATTTAAAAAAAACTCATAATATACAGCCAAGACGCCCGACAAGTTGTAATGCCGTTTCATAAACTATCTCTGTTTTGTCGCCTGTGCCTCTTGTGTTTCATAAATTTATAATATGAAGTATAAAATGACTTGGGATGATGGACGAGATTGTTTTATTAAATGTATTTATTCTGCTGTAGCTGCTGTTTTTCTTCTTAAGTGTTTGCTGTAAGCCTAAACCGCTTAACACACGCAACGCATGATGGCAGCGCGGTGCGATGGAAACTACGTGACTAGACGCTACACTTTATTAACTTCAACTCAGTCTATTTAATTTGCCATATGTTTGGGATTGTAATTACGAAAAAGAACATAACCTAGCGGCTCCTCGGGCAAACCGATTTTCGCCAATATAACCGTGCATTAGCTACGCCGCTCCAGTCTACTTTACTGTTATGCACGAGCTGCTGCTTTACCACTGCCACTCAGCCGCACGGTCTGCGCTGGCTCTAAGAGCCGCACACTGCTATAAGAGACAGTGTGTGAACAGCCTTATTCCGCAAGTTATGTTGCTTGCGTTACACAAATCACGTCTTTTTAAAAATACCATCGCGAAAATTGATAGCCTTCCACTGGTTCTTGATGTATTTTTTTGATATGAATAAATAAAATAGGTTCATTTATTATGTATCTAATAGAAAATAACAAGTTGAATGAATAAAATCTCTATTTACGACAAAAAAAAAAGAGTTATAGAAAAATAAATGGCAAAATACAATGTTAGATCTTACCAAGCGGTTTAACTTTGTAAGAAGCCTTGGTAACGGGCCGTCATGTTTTGAAGCACGTTCGTATGTGTCAAAAAAAAGATTCTGACGAATTGAGAACCTCCTCCTTTTTTTGGTTAAAAAGGTACGTAAACCATGCACCAATAGCTATGCAATCTGTGTCGTAGCACGCGTATGTCACACATACAAACTTACGAATTTATCTTCACTAGATCTTCACCTTTAAAAATACAATTCTCATTCTCATGAAAACAAAAATGACATTATTCAAAAATTGGCAGTTCTGAATTACAAATACATCAGCTGAAGGTAAGTCATTATATCTGAGAGTAAAACATTTCTTTTGTAAAGATCTTCGTCTTGATAACTTTTGTGACCTACGTCCTATGATGACAAATACTTGGGGTCTCTTTATTCTTTGTCGTTTTAAGCTCAATTACTGATAAACGCAAAGCTTTAAATGGCTATATTGAAATTTCTAATTTTTTTCTGTTCTGGTGAGAGGCTTCGGCCGTGGCTAGTTACCACCCTACCGGCAAAGCCGTGCCGCCAAGCGATTTAGCGTTCCGGTACGATGCCATGTAGAAACCAAAGGAGTATGGGTTTAATGAAAACTGCCATACCTCTTCCAGGCTAGTCCGCTTCCATCTTAGACTGCATCATCACATACCACCAGGTGAGATTGCAGTCAAGGGCTAACTTGTATCTCAATAAATAAAAAATCGCGATTTTGAATAAACTCACTCTTATTTTCAACGTGCGCATTGTATGAGTTTTGCCCATCTGGAGTTTTATGATATCTTTGGTAGGTATAATTTTAAGAAAACATAGTGCATTACATTAACGTGCATTCCGTTGCTAATCATAGCCTTGTTTATTCACAGCAATAACAAAACGTCGCTGTAAATTATCGCGATATCTCATTCGGTCGTTTTCAACAAATCATCACATTATATTTCCACAATATTGCGGCACTCCGTTTCGAGAAATGATCAATCATATAGCGAGAGGTGATTTTTCATGAGGACACCGCGTTTTGTTTTTCCAGTGCACTAAATAAAAACTGAACTGATGGTTAAATTTAGCGACATCGCGAAAATAAAGCGAGCCGTTGACACTCGACGCGACGGCGGCGCTCGTCTCACCTGGTACAATTATAAATAATTTTCTTTCTTTCAACACCTTCTCATAATAGCATTGAGAGATGTAACTCTAGCGCACTCCCCAGAGCTTTCCATACAAACGAAGTTTGATTCTCATTTAAATACCAACTTACCAATCAACTTCAATGAAATGCAGAATTACTAGGAACAATTAATAATATGTGTCAATTATTGTTTTCTACAATAGATTTCTGTGAAAATGTGTAGTTTTCAATAAAAGGTTCAAAGATTCACATACCATTTTACATTACTTGTTTTATTTATCTAACAGCTGCTCTCGACTTTATTCGCGCCAAGAAGGTAGGTACCTACTTAGGTAAGTTACTGTTTTTTAGTGGAATTGAGATTAGAGAATTAAAATTAGGTAACCTAGAGATCACTCCATAAAAGTTCTCTACTTGCCTGTGAAAGTCCCATCTAAATCGGTCTAGTCATTTTGATAAACCCAGATACGCAGATTGCCAGACAGGTAAAAATTTGTACTTACCCAGTCTAAGCGCTGTAGGTCTAAGTGTCTACTAATAGACAAGGTAATATTGTGTTTACCTACCTGTACAACAACTAATTGGAATATTTCATTATTTATTTGTTCTCATACAAATAAGATTAAATTAACAAAACTCTACAAAAAAATACCGTATTGCATATCCGTTCCGCTTAATCGTTGAATAATTATTCTAATTATTCAGTGTGGTGGCTGTGCTATTTTTTACACAACTGGTCTATGAGTCATGGAAAGATATCAATCACAGTCGGGCGATCGCAGGCATCAGCTAATAGATTACCGCTTAATATTAAGTAATATTCTAAAGAAGTTAAAGTTAGATTGAATGTAGGGGGTAATCTCTGAAACTTGTGATCCGATTCCGAAAACTCTTTCACTGATCGATAGTTAGGTATATCACCATTATTGATTTTCTATATTTATCTTGAATCATAAAGAATATTATGAATATACAGCTAACATTTTAAGTAAACTAACAAGCATTGACATCGTGTAATTTACTCTTTATAACATTGTAGCATTTATGTAATTACTTGTACATTTAAAAGACATAGGAAGTTACGCCACCTGTATATTGTCTCAGGATGTTAGGTAAGTTATCATAAAGGTCCGCGTATCCTGTATCGGATTGAAAGTCGCTAACGCCTGAGAAACGAGCTATTTGTAAAGATTTGCAAGCGGGGGGTATTGGATAACCTTCGATTTGGCTACATAGTTTAAAACGGTATGCGTCGCATAATTTATTTTATGCAATATATTTCGAAAATGGTGTCATGTTACGATTGTATAATCTTGAATGAATGAAAAGTTATGGCTCTAAAAAAAGTTGTTCTTGGTTGAAAAGGTAGATTTTATGTCTGAAATAGTGGCGTATAGATTGAAGAAGTTGCAAACCCATAGTTATGTAGTACTATACTTAATATATTTAGGTTTAAAAAATACGCAAAGCACATTGCAGAAGGGTAGCTTACCCTTCTGCAATGTGGCCAAACTTTTCAATTTGACAGTTTTTGTATAGAAAATCTGTCAAAACGATATTCCTCAGATGAAAGTTATTTGACAATTGAAAAATTGGCCCTTTGATATAAGTACATGGTGGTAGGTATCTGATGGCTGGCGACAAAAGAACATTAGTATGATGATGTCAATTCCATACTTTTAAAAGTAAATTCAAGTAAATTATTAGAATATGGAGCATTCAATTATTCATTAGTTCATTCATTCTATATGCTCTTATACGAAGCTTAGTCGTAGAATATGTAGGTACTTATACTACGTGTGTAGAGTCTAGAGAGCTTTTGTTTACGTTACATAAACAGCTTCGCTCGTAACGTAAGCTCAAATTACAATATATTAAAATAATCCAGTAACTTAACATACCCCACCATCTTTTGTGTTAAAGGTGAAGGGTGAGACATGTAACTGTCATCTCATAATAGTAATGATTCAGGAAGGGGCGTGGCCATCCGGTGTCTTCCAACGGGACTTCAGTTGTAATCTGAATATAATGTTAGTTATCTTTGTAACGACCCCCTTTGGGAAGAATTTATATCAGGGGTTGAATTATATAGATAAAACGGGACAATCCGGTTTGATGGATACACATTTAGAAGGGTTGAATATATTATTATTTTTTACATAGTACTATTTATTAACATAATGACTTCATGATGAGATTTAGTTTAAAATAAAATGGTATCATTAAAAAAGCATATTATTATATAATATTACATAAAATAAATTAGAATAAAATAATTAAATTAAATAAAAAAATAAAATAAAAGTTTTGTTAAAATTTTCTTAAGTCGTTTTCTTAGTGTCATACTCGTACATAATGACTTATTTAGTTATAATCGTTATAGTTATTTATTATCGCTTACAATGTATGAAATACGAGTACTTTCCAACAAATATATTTTATTATGCAATTTATAAAATTATGCCGATAAAAGTTACCATAAAATTCACATTAAATAGTAGATAAGTATAGTACGATTTCAACATAAAGATAAAAATTCAATTAATTTGTAAGTAAGATGCCATTAATAATAATATCCCACTAGGTTTTGTTAAAGTTCTACAACAATGTCTTTAACTATTTCTCACGCTAATTAGTTATCGGTTGACAGCTTGACAACCGAAAGTGCCAAAGAACACAAAAATTAAACTATTTCCTAATTAAAAAAATTAAATAATCGTCATCGAGACGAAAGCGCCGACTTCCGCATTAAGTTATTTGTGGTTAACCCTTTACCAGCTATTAAGGGAGAAGGGTTAAATGAGACATTATTCAAAGCGCGCCCGATCGCTGACGGGCTTAATGAGATGTCTTCACGGGTTATTTTCAGATGCGGAGGACACGAGATGAGATAAAAGGCTATTTGAATAAGAGATAATGAACTTTTGAAAGCATTGAAAGTGTCTTCGTAAAAACAATTAAAATCGGTAGCGCGCTTTTATGGGCCTCTTTTTAATAAGATGAATACCTACTATTGTTAGATTACTTACGACAACCACCTTTTAAACAAAAAAAAGTAAATTAAAATCGGTTCATTCGTTTAGGCGCTACGATGCCACAGACAGATCACAGATACACAGATACACAGACACACAGATACACAGATACACACGTCAAACTTATAACACCCCTCTTTTTGGGTCGGGGGTTAAAAAGATTACCTACGACTAAATAATATACGATGACGCAAATAAAGAGATTTTGTCAAATGAGGCACCTGTTATGGAAGCAGTACTGATGGTTGCTATATTGCAAATTTTAGTAATACCTGATTAAAAAAACTTACTAACGCTGTTTTTAAAAATCTCAATTTAAAAAATGTTGTGGATAAAAAACCTATAAGAGATGCCTAGTTATCTCTTTGGTAAAATTCATGCAGATCGGCTCAGCATTTGAAACTTGAGCCTAGGCAAACAGAAATTTTAGCATTAAAAATATTAGTATGAATTCAAAAGGACACTAAATGTTCCCACGGAGCTGAGGTGAGCCAGACGTTTCGACAAGACCGGTAAGAAAATTAACTACAATGATATCACACTAATATTATAAAGGAGAAAGTTTGTGTGTGTGTGTGTGTGTGTGTGTGTGTGTGTGTGTGTGTGTGTGTGTGTGTGTGTTTGTTACTCCTTCACGTAAAAACTACTGGACGGATTGGGCTGAAATTTAGAAAGGAGATAGATTATACCCTGGATTAGCACACAGGCTACTTTTTATCCTGGAAAATCAAAGAGTTCCCACGGGAATTTTAAAAAACCTACATCCACGCGAACGAAGTCGCGGGTATCAGCTAGTTAATAATAATCTGTTCATTAATATCATGTTACGAATGAAAAAAGCTGGCGGCATTCGAGGCTTGAGCGCCGCCGGACATGGAAAGCCAGTATTGATCCACAATATAGATTTCTTTACAATATCATTATCTTAGTGATCATCAGTTTTGATTGTCTTTGAATGAAATGGTCACGACATCTTATACCTACTTATTTCGAAAGCATTAACATTACTTTCATTTAAAAAAACGTAGCATCTAAAATAAATAAGTTAAGGTACGGTTTCCAAAATAATTATGTAGATATAGTGCGCGACAGGTTGAGATGGCAACCGGGGTGGGGATGCCTCGCACACCCGCACAGCCCTCTGCGGTAACCCGGTCCCCTGGCTAACTTCACCCGCGGACGTGCGGGTGTACGAAGCGTTCCCCCCCGCCTCATACTCCGATTGCCATCTCAACCTGTCGCGTATACTACGTAGTTGTTTTCTAATAACCAAGCAAATTGTATACGCAGTCAAATAGGCAGGTACTATGAATTCAAAGTATTGCTAAATCTATGTCATAGACGACATACTACGACTAAGTTAAAGTAGATAAATTATATATTGCAATTAATGAGGTAGGTACATAATTTCGTTTCAAATAATAATTTGATTTAATGTTCTTTTTTTTAAATACACACTGTACATACTCGGAAATGACAAATTAAACGGAGTATAAAAATGCTAGATCTAGTCATAGACATCTGAAAGGAGTTCGTTCGATCTTTTTGCAAATGAGACCGAGGCAGGAAGCTGTCACCGGTGCACTAATTTAGCTGGCCGCGTGGTTTCAGCTTATCGGCAACCAGTTTCGCACCGTGGGAACCACACATGCGCAATCATTTACGCTGCTTCGTTTGTAGGGTTGCCACTTGCCTGCAACGGTGCTGGCGCCAACCAGAGAGTTGTTATGTCACTAGAGAGTGCCTTTTTTTAAACTTAAGATATGCTTGCCCTTGATGACAATCATACTTTATTTTTACCTTATTTATACCTTCAGTTTATTTTTACCTTGGACGTTCCCAAGTTCAAGGCAGGAAACATATCCTGCAAAATGTGAACTGCCTAAATGTGACTTGATTTTTTTTCATCATTCAGTAAGATTTATGCTGGCCCTGTAGGCCTGGCACCAAAATTGTGATTATTGAAATTTATTTATTGTTAAATTTGTGGTGGGTGCTACTAATGTGCGTTTATACATATTAGTGCTAAGGCGGCTGCTTTAGTTCTATGTGTCAATAGTCAATACTGTATTGACAAGCCGGAACTTGATTTTTGTTTGGAATACCCGTTTTATACACTTTTCAAACAATGTGATCATGATTGATGTGTGACGATTGCTCCTCCTCATGTTATTATGTCACCTCACTGGCGCCAACGAACCGCACGCTACTATAATTCTATAATATTATCAATGGCGACTGCGCATACTTTCACCTTTATTGATGAATAAATAGTGTTATTTCCTTTCTACATAACGGATCGGTTTCCTCATTATTATAATTCGGATCTATTTCGGTAAAACTTGTTAGCTGTTTCCTTCAAACGTTTAGGATTTGATTGATTAGTGTCTTTTATCAGGAAATAAGGTATTAAGCAAATAGACATAGGAGTTAATTATAGCTTCCTCTATATGTAAAATGAAGCTATTTGTTGTGTTTTGAATGAATTAATGTAATCCATGAGAACATTGGAAACATGAAATGAGTGAAAGAAAAAAACTGAATTTAGGTGAAAAAAAACGGCTAAGTGCGAGTCAGACTTGCGCACTGAGGGTTCCGTATTCGGGTATTTTTTCCAACATTTTGCACACAAAATTTAATTTTTTTTTTTTAAATTTATGATGATCACAAATTCGCGGTTTTCAAATTTATTCCTGTACCTATATGTGCTATAAGACCTACCTACCTACCAAATTTCATGATTCTAGGTCAACGGGAAGTACCCTATAGGTTTCTTGACAGACACACCGACAGACAGATAACAAAGCGATCCTATAAGGGTTCCGTTTTTCCTTTTGAGGTACGGGACCCTAAAAACCGGTTAACTGCATGTTGGACTCGCACACGAAGGGTTCCGTACCATCGTACAAGATACCTATACGTACGGTCGACGTGATTCACGCAGACGAAGTCATGTGCATCATCTAGAGTATGATAAAAGATAAAGGTACAATTAGTAGTAGGTAGCCCTGTGCTTTGGTACTGGTCAGTGGCGGTCGCGGCGGCGGCGTCCCATTCATAGTCGGATGAACCGCGTCACTTAAGTTTATCTGAGCTCCATGCATGTGTGCGTGCGGTCAACATGTTACACGTAGAAAAATTACCAATGGTCCCAGCTACCGTTAGTGTATGGACTGTGTTACATACTTAGTCCACTTTTTAATAAATTGCTTGTATGCCAGACCAGACGCTCGACCGATGACCCCTTTTGTAGAGTAAAATATGATTATTATTATAAAAACTCATTATAAGTAGTTACATATTAATACAAAGAATGAATGCCCCAGACTAAAATTGAGTGATCACTAGCCATATTATAAGAATTTGCAAAAGGGTGTTTGTTTGTTGGTCTGCCCTTCTGCCGTTCAATCACACTGTAAATTGTAATGGAGCAACGGATCGGCGTGATCTTTTGTATGAATATAAATAGGATATACGAGTAGTTAAAGATCTGAAGCTGAAGAGTGATAATATTGACATTTACATTTTATTCCTAAAAATCAACGAATTCCCATGGGATTTAAAAAAATATAGATCCTCGCGAATGAAGTCGCGGGTACCAGCTAGTTAAGAATGAATTAAAAGCAATGTATGGCAGAAAGCTTTTGTATGGCTAGAGGTAGTAGTGATGCCCCGAAAAATGACCTAGTACCTGTCTGGTCCACCAGTACCTACTGCTTTTAATATGTCTTGAATAATATCGCTATTTTATCCCTGTGATAAAGTAGGTTAATTAATGTTGTTCTAATAACAATACATATTTATTAGTTCCTAGCTTTTTAGGGTGCTTTTTTACGCCTGATGTGTGACGTTTGCTCCTCTATAATAATATTATCTCGATGGTAGGTACTTAATAGCTTTATTTTCGTTAGAATGGATATAGATAGGCGAAGGAGTAGTCGTAAAAGTCCTAAATTGAATAAAGTAACAGGGTAAAGGATGTTTTTAAATCGGTGTTCGTTTAAAGTCGACAGCGTCGTGTATCCCAGTAAAACGCAAATAAATTTTGAATGCATTACGTGACGCCGGTGATGAATAACGTCCTCCCACAGCCCGGTTAACCCTTTCATTGAATTACCCTGAGAGAGCGTAGAAAATTTGAGGAGGTGATGATTAATAAACGCAAAATTATCGTACCTATCATTTAATTAATGCGTATACAAGTGTAAAATAAAATTTTATAACACCCCAGACAAGTGAAGGTTACAGAAACTAGAAAAGTGGAAAAGTGCTGATAACTTTCAAAGGCTGAATCGATTTTCTTGGATTATAGCTAAGAACACTCTCGATCAAGCCACCTTTCAAACAAAAACAACTAAATTAAAATCGGTTTTTCAACTTTTTTTCAGCATTTTTTTTGCAATTGTGCATTATCAGGTCTACATCTTCTGAAGATGCTCTGGTGTCGAAGCGAAACGTGTGTCTAGTGTGTTCTGGTGGATTTGTGTGGTGTTGCGTGGCGTTACTTGGGGCTTGCTTGGTGGCTGGCTTTTCTTGCATGGTTAGCAGTGGGAGGACGGGTGGTGCATGTTGTACCATACAGGTTTGCCTTTTTTAGCGCATTATAGCAAATTAAGCTTTTGATTTTTTGTACCTATATCATGGACTTCAGCAAAGTAACGCCTGCTTCTACAATATTCATAAATATTTTAGATATAGTTATTATATTTATAATTTTCGGGTTTTATCAACTTTTTACAATAATTGATTTTATTATTCATTGAAATTCTTACACGGAACCACTGCGGTAACACCAGAACAAACGTACCTATACCTAAAAGCTTTCAGCTTTTATTAAACTTTTCTACAAAAATTTTCACGGGCTCTTGGCCCAAATGGATACTCGTATTTGTATTCTCAAACAAAGTGTACATTAAACAGTCACACCTGATGATAATAATATACAATACGAAACATTAATTAAGACAGATATGAATTGAGTTTAAAAACGTTTCGTGATACGACTTTTTTTAGAATAAATCTGAACAATACATGTGTATTGCGTTTTTTTTGGATAGGTAACAAAAAACTTGTAAGTTTTGTAAGCGTTGATATCTTTATAGCCTCTGTCATTGGATTTGGATGTGGCGCCCGAATCTTGTTTTTTCTTTACAATCACCGTGTAGTTTATAAAGGTGAGCGCACACTAGGTCGAGGCGAGCTTCAAGAGCCGCATGCATCGAACGATACTCAAGCATTTTTCTGTAAATCGAAATGAATGTCATCGTCTCATCAGTACTACTCACGAGTTGTACGCGCTACATAAATACATTTGCTACTACATATTGACGTTATCCATATTTCTCTAAGCAGTTTTATGGTTGTTGGATGTTATTCACACCACACTAATATTATAAAGGGGAAAATTTGTGTGTATGTGTGTGTGTATGTTTGTTACTCCTTCACGCAAAAACTACTGAACGGATTGGGCTGATTGTAATGGAGATAGATTAAACCCTGGCTTAGCACATAGGCTATTTTTATCCCGGAAAATTAAAGAGTTCCCTCGGGATTTTTTAAAACCTACATCCACGCGAACAAAATCGCGGGCATCAGCTAGTTTACAATACTTCTTAGTTATCCAAAGCAGAAGCAAGCAGTTTTAGGCATACAATGCTTCTTGCATATTTACTACCATATTTCACTTTGTTTATAACATAAATGATGATTGTTAGGTATTAAAAAAGAATACTTTATGTGACGTGTGCGGTTCTTGCGTCACGTTCTCTCCTATGTAATCTGCGATCAGCTTCAAACTGATAGTAACTGACCCAACTACTTTTCACCGGTTTATACGTTAGCTCGTTCTGTACGTAGAACCGCAGCGAGGCGAAGGTATCAATTTGTTTGTTCACAATTGGAGTCTAATCCGATGGATATAATAAAAGATATTGTTCGCTCGGCCGCGCCGGTCAATGGCGTCCGTAATTATTAGGGAGGCTGACGTTTTTAGGGATCCACATGATGATTTAAAAACTATCTATCGGTTCGGGATTTACTTTGCTTAGCAAAGAGGAGGAAAAGGAAAATCAAGGGGAAGACTAGCATTAAGTACTGATATAATTCAATAGCGCTTATAATTTCATTTCTTTTAACCTTCTGTGTTCTCTATTTCTTTTTCATCAGTTGATTGGTTTAAAGTTTGAAGCTATCGCAGACTGTTTAAGTTATTGACCGATAGATATAACATTAACTGGTTTCTACGTAGGCAGGTACCTATACTAATATTTTTAACACGTTCTTCGCCATATCCACGCGTAGATATTGCCTTCACGCATTTTAGTAATGGCCATTAAGAAATTATTGCTCACGATTTAATTACCTGCCTACACAGTGGGCCTAACTATTACCGGTAGCGAGCAGTAATATGAATTAGAAAGTTTTGACGCGTATCTAATCGGCCATATAAGTTTATTGTTATAAGATAAGAGTTGCATCTTTTATAAAGCTGAGTATTTTACTTTTTGCTTGTCGCGGTATTTTTAAAAAGCGGTGATAGTGGATAAGACTTCGGCCGACGAAGTCCATACTTGTATAGTTAGTAGTTACCCTAACTTGTAAATAACTACAAACCTGACATTGGCTAATCTGTGTAAAGCCAGACGAGAGAGAAAAAAAAACTTTTCAGAGTAACACTTGAGTACATTTTAAACAATTACTTTAACGGTGAAGGAAAACATATCGAGGAAAGCTCCATGCCCGAAATTCTCTATACTTAGTGTAAAATCTGTACTTGACCAGCGTGGTATGGCCTAAACCTTTCTCATTTTAAGAGAATACCCGTGCGCAGTAATCGACCGGCGATGGGTAGAGATGATGGTATGTTAAAATAATTATGGTTATTAAAAAGGAGCATCAAAATAAAAAGCTTATTACCAATGTTCGGAACTTTGAGTGTAACTTTTTGAATGAACACACTTATCATTCATCAATGTGACTGATATAAGGATATAATAGATATAATATGTTGGTATGGCCGAATATCATGATGTTTTTCCCAAATTGAAATACTTACTTGCTTTTATGTGGCAATTTACCTGATCATAAAAAAGATATCTAGTATAAGCATGGTGTACGAGTAGGTATGTTTATAACGATTTTCTTGTATCTGAGGCTCAGCTAAAGCTTTTATCTAACGAGAGATCACCCAGTTCATGGCAATTATCTTATATTTCCACAAGAATAATCGTTACAACATAAAATACTTCTTAATCTGTTTACAGGTGCACCCTGAGGATGTTGTATATATCTATTGCGAGCATAGCCTGCAATGCCTAAGTAAATCTCGACCAGATCATTGATCTTTAGATCGTGAGACGGCGCCGGCGCAGTGGGAGGAGGCCCGCTCTGAAACACCTGCCGCCCAAGTACTATGGACCAGTGTCCGTATTACACAACAATAAAATAAGCTAACTAGACAACAATACAATAAAAATTAAACTATAAATGTAACAATATACAGGCTATTTCAGATCAACTGTACTTAATGACTTAGGTCCTTCTATAATGTTGAATGCATAGCCAACCTAGTCAGGGCACAAATCTTTCGCTAGATTATCTCTAGCTACTTTTACTGCGAGCATTGAATACGGCTGCCTTTTTAATAGGTCCTTTACAATGCCAGGCGGTTTTTAAGATCGCAATAGGAATATTATCGTTGTTAATGATATTTATTTTTCCGACTTCGTAATTGATAGTCGATTCCTTACGTGAGTTCTGCCATCTGTGTTTCTGCGCATACCAGCAATTATACTCATAAGGTAAATAACAAACATACACATGCAGGAAAGAATCCTTTTGTCACCGTAGATGCTATTAAGCTGCGTCCACACCAACCCTTTGTTACGTGTATTAAACGCTGCATCCGACGTAAACGAATTCGATTTTATTCTCACGTAATGACGTCCACATTGATGTTCTTGACGCACCATGCTTCTAGTACAATAATTTTATCATACAACACAAAGATTGTTATGCTATGCCCTAGAGTTATGCACGTGGGTTATGCACGTGGATTTTAGTACATTTCTAATATTTTTGGTTTAATCAATCGACCAAAGAACGCGGCGATAGTGTTCGCCTGTTGCAGGTATAACTTCGTAAGTATAAGAACCGACGTACGAGACCGTCGGCAGCCGGGCAGAAGAGATGATGGTTTAGTTTGTTGACGGTCGCATCATCTTGCAAGACGTCGCGCATCGGCCGTCGCGTCGACGGTGTGGTGCAGTTCGTTAATAGCATGCAGTCTGTACCTAGCATAAGACTATAATTAATAAATTCAATAGGTACTAAAACTAACTAAATGTTAATTTATTACAAGAGTTTTTATAAGTTATGACCCGAATTGAAATATTAAATTTTAATATACCTACCTAGGAAAAAATCTAGAAATCCCAATAAATAATGGTGAGTCACTGTATTTTAAAGACTTGGACAGATACGACGCGTGACGGCAGCGACGAGCGATCGAAACAAAAGCTTTTAAAGGTTGTTACCACAGTTACCTACTGGTGTCTGTACTGCGCTGTTTCCAAGCTTTCTGTAGTGTGAAGAGCGTTATACAGTTCCTTACTACAGTTTGGTACTCAGTTCCTTAGTACAGTTGTTAACACAGTTAGTTCCTTAGTACAGTTGTTAACACAGTTAGTTCCTTAGTACAGTTGTTAACACAGTTAGTTCCTTAGTACAGCTGTTGTTTTAGAAAACTCGTCAAGTGTCTGTCAAAACACCATAAGGAACCGCTCCGTAGACATTGCTAGTTGCTAAAGACAACTATGGTGGTTATTATTTTTTAAATGGGTCTTTTTTTAACTGTCTAAAACCTCATAATGATTATACAATATCTATTAGGTATAAAGTACCACTCGATGGGATTGATCAACTTCTTTTTCGACTCAAAATTTGCATATTCAGGAGGTAACCTAAAATTATTTTTCTCAAAATTAAATGCGTAAGTTTCTATAACTGTTTACTAAATCTCAAACGTACAGCTCTTTGTCGGCGCTAGGAAGCACCCCCGAGCATTATAAATAGAATGAGCTAGTTGTTAAGGATAAGCTAAGCAAAGTTAAGTTAACTAGCAGTAATTACTAACATAGGTTAAGTCATTGTCTCTTCTAGTATGTATATTATTGTAAATTGAATATGTACTTGAAAAGAGCAACCGCCGAGTTTCTTGCTGGTTCTTCTCAGTAGGAACGGCATTCCGAACCAGTGGTAGATTTTTTTGACGATTCGAAAGCATTTGTAAAAGTTTAATTGAATAAAAACATTTTGAATTTGAATATAGAATATGGGTTGTATGACTGAAATAAAACAGACGAACTGGATGAAATTACTATGAGGATTTTTGTTTTATTACAGAACCCTAAATATCGAGTAAAAACGCCTTCCGTGTGACGTCCTGCCGTGCTGCTGCTACAGTCGCGCTTTGTCTATCCAGGCCTTAGAATTAAATAAGAACGTCATTTAATGTTTTATTAGAGGCCGAAAGCCATTTTGCAAGTCACATGTTGAAAATACTTGTGTCTTTAACGGGAGATTGGATTCGTTAGCGCAACGTATCAGTTACACATTCGTTGTCGTTCAGGCATGAATAGGTACCAATTAAAGGCTGAATTTCAAAATTTGTAATACCTAGGTGCTGGTCGCTCAGGCGAAACATTACGAAGGTAGAAAGAGTAGGCAGGTAGGTACCTAAGAGGCATGTACCTAGGTGTTAAGTAGATTTTGTTACCATTGAAGAATATTGACGATTCCTAATCATACCTTGCATTATGATTTGGTCGTACAAAGGTTTTTCAAAAGGTTTTAATGAGGTACCTCCACCTACCAGGTTTATGGAAATTATGTTTTTTTTGATTTTCCTCAGATATAGGCATTTATTATGATGGTCCAGTGAGAAGATTTCACTATGACTAGTTATTTTCTTCACTACTTAAGAGTTATTTTCTAAAGTCTAGACTAGCAAAGCAAAACCACCATAACACCGCCAATGTCTTTGAAAATTCAATTGGATGTGAAACAGGTACTAATGCAGCTTTACTTCTCCTTTGAGAGTTCAAGATTTGGGTTTTCTTGGGCCCCTAGTTACCTACGTACCTACCTAATAAAATAATAATTAGGGACTCCATACTCTATATATCTACTAATGTTATATGGAAAAATGTGTCTGTCAATGTCAGATTTTGATAAAATTAGGTACACAGATAGCTCGCATCCCAGGGACAGAAATAGGCTACATTTTGTCCCGGAAAATCAAGGAGTTGCTACGGGATTTTTAAAATTCTACCACCATCGCTGGCATCATCTAGTGAGGCATATATTATTATATTCGAGATCGTATTGAAGATAATATTATAATATACGAAAAATTCGTAATAAATACCGAAACGTTACAAATCACTACAGTTCAATCAGAAGATCGTGTCGATCCGAGCACAGATAACGGATAATGGTCATCCCATCGGCTACTTAAAACTCGCTCACGGGCTCTAATAATGATGCTTGAATTGCTACGCTGGATTCCAATTTGATTCTGGTCTTATATGAAATGAAATCGGTGCTATAGTTATAAACAATATGTGCAGCTACATATTTTATGTATCTGTATCTAGTTATTACATTAATTGAAAGCAGCTTTCTGTCAAGATTGTTTTATTAAAACAGTATTAATTCGTAAGAGATTTTCAGTAGGTACGAGTAGATAAAAAAAGAAAAGTCCTGATGCACTCACTGACTGACTCATCAAAGCCCAGCCTAAACCTTTGAACCTAGAAAGTAGAAATTTAGCTCAGAAGTGCTCTTTGTAATGTTTACCTTTTAAATAAATCGGCCTGTGCACGGTTGTAAGCAATGCTATATATTAAAAGGTTATTTATTTTTAATTCCAGTCCATAATTAAGTTAATATACCTTACCTGTTGAAATGGGCTAGGTTTTCTATAGGTACTTACATAGATATCCATAGAATTTTTTATTGAAGATTACGTATGTAGTCTGGATAAATAAATAAAACAAAATCAAGGATAATAATCATGGACTCAAAAAGTTTTCGTATAATTTCGGATCAAAATCGTAACAATTAGGTACAAGGCTGCCCAAAATTAAAAATATCTAGAAGATTTCCACGAATAACGATAATTGGTAGGTATGTAGCATCCAACATGTAGGTACCTATTGCCACCAGTAATCGTCAATTTTTACATACGATTCCAATCTCATTCCAGGAATTGCGACGTATTGGTCTTTGATTAGCTTGCGACTACTGTAACTCAACTGTATGTACCCTTAGAATGAGTTTACAGCTTTCGATAACGTTAATCGATTACGTGTATCGAAAGTCAAAATACTACTATAACGTCAAAATGAAATGGTCTTAAAATTCGTTCTTTTAGAGTCGTTATCAGCACTATTGATTTTGTTTCGCAACTAGATAGCGTCCGCGTGGATTTAAGTTTTTAAAAATCTCGTAGGTTTTTTCCGAAATTTCGTTTGTATAGGTTAAACGGATGGGTCGTGAAAAGGTAACAACCAGAAAAGACACTTTCGCTTTTTTAATATTATTCGTAGTTACGATGTTACCACTTGAGCTCATGGTTGAAGACGTATATAGACGAACTGAAACCTAAAACAAGGAAATTCATATTTATATTAGTGTGACTTTGTAGTGTTTCGTTACTCGAAAAAATTTAATGTTTTCGAGACGTGCAAACTCGTACTAACACCACAAGAGTCCGCGTTTCTTGTTCTTCGAAACACCAAGACGCGTGCCCGTCTTTCATGTCCGCCGACAAAGCCGCCGACGCTTATCTCGTGTGAGACGAATTTTGTTCCAACAAGTGACAATAATGGCATTCGTGGTTAAAAAATATCCCTAACATGGTAAACTATGACCTAAAAGGAAGTGTGTTTTAGATTTTTAATCATTAGCTTAGGTAAAGAACACTTATTATTATTATTATTATAAATCTAGCTTAGGTATCTATAACCTCCTAAGACCTAACCTACCTATTTGTAAGCTAAGTAGGTAAAGTACCTAAGTCGACTTA
Organism: Maniola jurtina; assembly: GCF_905333055.1. NCBI lineage: Eukaryota > Metazoa > Arthropoda > Insecta > Lepidoptera > Nymphalidae > Maniola > Maniola jurtina. The sequence goes on along the minus strand of NC_060047.1, from coordinate 7,702,087 downwards.
CTCCTAACATTGAAATTTGCATTGGATTTGCTGGAAAATTGATCGAAACCTTATATGATGAATGACTTTTCAAATCTTTGTTATCGATTTTCCTGCTCATAAAGAATTTATATTTTATTTTCCTGCTTGAAAATAAGACAAGAGCATCAAAAAATTATTAATTCATCCTTATATTTCAGATTTATTCAGTAGGTAGGTGCCGGTAGGTACTTGCTTGATTACTGTTTTGCCCATTTGGATAATTTTATGTTGGTAGGTAGGTAGGTACTTAGGTAATGCTAGATTATGCCCGCAATTTCCGCGTTTATTAAAAACCCGAGCGAACTCATTGATTTTCACATATAAATGGCGCAGACCGTTATTTTTTTTTTTTTTTACTATCAAATATTGAACGTTTTACAAATGCTTTTAACACAACAAAAAAACCACTAAGGTTTAGTATTGTTGCTTATCATTCCGTCCATTAAAAGATTTTGGGTATAGTGCTTCCATAAATAATATATACATTATTTATAGAAGCACTAGGGAACATTACAAAATAATAATTTGTTATATTTAATTTTTCAAAAATGGGAATTGTTAATATTTGTTTTTAACTTTTGTTAATATTAACTTGCAAAGTTTAAGATAAAGGTGTTGGGTATATTATATCTTGTACGATGGGTACGGAGCCCTGTTCGTGTGCGAGTCCAGCTCGAACTTGGCTGGTTTTTCTCATCTGTCACGTTAATACTGTGTAGTAGATAGGTAAATAAGTATAGAGAAAAATACAGTAACTAAATAACAGCGGGCGGGCTTGTTATTTAATTAGAGCCGCATTAATTCCGTTACAGTAACTTCCGGCGCGGGGGCGCGTCTAGACGTGCTTATTATAGTCCTTAATTATTATTTTTTCATATCTCATTTATTATTATCTGTTAAATCTCTAAAGATCAGTGTGGACAAAACTGCTGCCATATTCGTATAGGTATAGGTTCGTATATCTATATAAAGTTACTCAGTAGCGTTCTAGAGGCTGTTTTTAATGATTCTTGCAGATAAAAAGGTATTTACTTTGTTAGTAAAGCTTAATTTTGGTTATAAAACCTTATTTTGTTCCATTAATTTTATGTTGGTAGGCACACTTGAACCGTAAACTTGTTTTGCATAATTAAAAAGTAAGTTATTCATTAACAGTTTTATTTACTAAAAATTTAAATCCCCACTACACTGTGCGAAGATCGTGTTTTGTTCAATTGTACATGAATCGTTACACCAAGGTCAGAGTGGGGCAACGTGCACCTTTCCGCTCCAAAAACTACGTCGGTTATGCAACAAGTAAGAACGTCTTTTACTGGACGCACACAAGCGCATCTGCAAATAAACATTATTATTTATTATGGTTTTTTAATATGTGGAATCATCGGTTAGCAAACTATCTATCTATCCCACAAATAGATAAATGGAAGTTTGTAAGTAGTCCGTAGGTAATAAGTAGGTTTGAACTAAAATCTATATAAAGTTCTACGTATCTATTAGGTAGGTATATTTATTTTATGAATGTATACATCTGAAAAAGACATCTTACCTACCTATAACTTATGAGGAAAAAGGATACTTAACTACTATGCAATTTTCACTTCTGTAGTGTTTCAGTCTTGGAAGGTGGAAATCTATAGAGCGCACTTCGACTTTGCTTAGACTTAAGTTTCAGTCTGTAAGTCTGAGTAAAGTCAAAGTGCACTCTAAAGATCTCAACCTTAGAATTGATGACTACCAGGGTGAACTACAGCTCCTTACTCTACATGTATTGGTGGAAAACCAAAATCATGCATCAAAACTTAACGAATTTACAAGACGTGTAGACGTCTCGAAGAAATATCGTATGTCGTGAAATAGCACGGCAATAAAAATCCGAATTAGAAAATATAGAGCGAAAAAAAATCATGAACCATAAATATGACATGCGATCCGGAAATGCAGACGGCGCGAGCGACCGGACGTGAGCTCACGCAAGTGGGTCAGTTTATTTCTGTTTTGGCGGGAACCTGGCCGGAAGCGGCGCCATTGTGGATGCGCTGGGAAGCCCGGAAAAACAGTCCCCGGATTTCTAGCTAATGAAATCTTACACGGCGCGCACGGTAGCTGTGATTGTGATGCCGAAAACCGCGCCCAATCTGAAGTTAGGGCAACCGCAGAATAGCAGATCAGCCAGTCACGGGCAAGAATTTATTTTTTTAAACAAAAATTTAAATCTTCATCGTTTCGTTTACTCTTTGATCAGTTTAGCGAACTAAAACCTGTACTAAAGGTACAATAGGGCAATGTCACTATTTATTGCACTATTTACAACAAATAGTTGGAATATAACGAAGTGTAAAAATAAATAATTTTGTGACTTGTTACAGTCAAAAAGAGGCCAATGTGCAGCGAGCTTTACATCACACTTTTCTTAGGAAGTAAATGTAGCCGGTCATTTCAAGAGTTAATTTAGGTGCCTGTTCTTAGTATGAGAACTGTAGCGATTTTGTGTTAGTGTTCTATTTATGGGAACAGGAAACGATTAGAGAGGTTGTTTATTTTATATACATTCAAATATTATACTGTCGTGAATTTACAATCGATTTAAATAGTTAATTAAGTAAAAATAATGTTTACTATTAAAACATATTGTAGTATTTTTACATAATGTCTACTTAACCCAATAGTGGGCAGAGTGCAGACCATCTATCTCATCAAAGCTAAATTAGGAGCCCGATACAAGAAGCCAAAGATATAAAACTATATCTAAGTATTTTAATATCTTTGCATGCAACACACGACCATGGGAAACATGGATATTGGATATGGATATTCGTCTCCCGATGACAGCTTTTGGTAACATAATCGTTATAATGAAGAAAAGTTTGCATAAATTAAAGATATTCAGCACATTCCTTTATTGAGCTACAGGAAAGTGTACCTAATTCTGGTATTAGGTATGAGAATCACTAGGAACTAAGGTGAAAAATTAACTAAATTTAAACTTTAATATTATTTCTACACTATACTTGAATGGTAACTGACATAAAATATTAATTAATTGTAGTAAAATTTGTAGTGAAAACCCAATGATGAGGGTATTTGTATCCCACAGGGCATCGATGCGGGCGTTCGCAATAATGCTTCTCGCAAAGGACTTAAAAGGACTCTCAATTAGAATTAATTAAAGACAATTCAGCAATCCCAGAAAATAAACGGTCACTTGACGATAAACGAGATTTATTATTCGTTTAAGAGATTTAATTCTTTACAATCTCACTTTTGAGCCATTGCACTGTGATTCATTTTTATGCAAATATATATAATTTTAAGATGGGTGTGAAAATACGTATATCTGCGTCGAAAAATCCTGTGGAACTCTGTTTCCTGGGATAAAAAGTAGTTTGTCTCCTTCCAGGTCTTTTACTATAGGTATCTATGCGAAAAATCACTTGAATCCATTGATTTGTTGTAGCGTGATTGAAGGACGAAAGTGTGAAAAATGGCATGCCGTCCAGTATGAAAGTTACCGTTTGTTTTCTTGAGGTACCGGGTAGTGAAACGAAATTAGGCTAGGAATAAGTCTAGCGAAATTATGCGAGCGGAAAGCTTTTTATTCCTCGCCTTGTCCGCCCAGACATTGAGTAGGTACAACACCTAAGTTTCATTAACCCCCGACCAATAAAGAGGGGTGTTATAAGTTTGACGTGTGTATCTGTGTATCTGTCTGTGGCATCGTAGCTCCTAAACTAATGAACCGATTTTAATTTAGTTTTTTTTTGTTTGAAAGGTGGCTTGATCGAGAGTGTCCTTAGCTATAATCCAAGAAAATCGGTTCAGCCGTTTGAAAGTTATCAGCTATTTTCTAATTACTGTAACCTTCACTTGTCGGGGATGTTATAAATTTTTAATTTACACTTATTTCAATAGAAATACTCGTAGACGCATTGTCGCGCGATTCCACGCACATCGAATTTCTTTTGCCAAATCGGCCTATCTGTTTCAAATTCAAATTCAAAATATTTTTATTCAATTATTTTATTATTTTTTTCGAATCGTCAAAAACACTGGTTTGGAATGCCTTTCCTATCGAGAAGAAGCAGCAAGAAACTCAGCGGTTGCTCTTTTTAAATAAATACCCCACTGAATATTAGGAGAGACGAATATGTCATACTTAGGAAGAGCTTATAACTTCCACACAGTTCTAATAAAGGCTTCTTTTTCTGGAAATTTCTGTTATCAAAGTAGTTAGTGATACCCATCTATAGGTATTTTTAATTCTCTAATTAATGAAGGATTAGGTACCGTTCTTTTCTCTTCGTGATCACAAAGACAGGAAGTCAGCAATATCGTTAATAGGCACCTAAACAATGTCTGATTCAAGATTCGATACGAATTTTCCTATTGTCAATTATTTCAGGGAAAACTTTTACACAAGATGCTATTGATAAATATATAAGTAAGTACTATTTCGTCAACATCGCCTAACTTACCTACTTACTTTTGCACTTCGTTGTTAGCCTTGGTACAATGATCCAAAGAGGATCTTTGTCTTCAACATCAGTAACTCCCACTAATCTGTGTTTTCTGAGCATCACTAAAGATTTTTAGACAGGCTTAGTCGTAGATACATACATACTGCTGTATGTAATTTTTCTCAGCAGTCAAGAAACTGACTGAAACCGGTAAAGATAGACTTTGCGGTATAGTGTGCGCAAAATATCCCACACATACAAATTTGTTCGGGCATTTAGAAGTTATAATTAAACTCACATACATACAGCTACATGAACCCTGAAACATTACACTCTCTTATTCCAATAAATAAAAAAACCTGGCATTAATTGGAGATGTAAGTAATGAAAAAAAATTCGGAAACTTATTTGATGAGGACCACGCGAATATGCAGATAATGCTAATGGTGGGCAATCACAATCAATTAATAGCATTTAAATCAGTTAATTGACGAATTAAACAGGTTTGCAAAGCAATTTCGATTGCTTTGAAGTACGGAGGTACCTAATATGTATTATGTATTTAATTCACATTTTTTGGCTTCACGAACGCGGAATAAAATGTGATTTAGCGGACTTCATATCAATATTTTTACAAAAAAATAATTTTTTAGAACATGAATTTTCTCGTCAAAAATAAAACGACGAACAAAAAAGCAGATTTGGCCATTTTGCACTTATACAATGTTCCATCTATATTAAATTTAATGTTTGCTTTTATCATAAGAACCTGATAGGTAGGTACTTAGTGATAGCAACAACTGCATATATTATGTAGGTATTTGCTAGTACCTACTAAGCCATATAGATAATAGATACTTCTACGAATAAATAAACTCATCTGAGCCTAACTGAAGGCCAAATCTTTCTCAATTTAGCGTTTGATTCATCCTAAAATGCATAATGACAAAGTGACACAAGTTTAACTCGCGCATTGCGTGCGCGGGCACACTTTGGGTTAATTTGAAATTTGACGATTCCAAATGATTCCTATTGAAGCATTCGTGGAAGCGTATGTCATCTTTGATTTTAATATACGCGTAAAACATACGGATCATCAAAGCATAAGGGTTTTAACGACCACCGTGGCGCTTTGCCACAATTCTCTACTCATTGTGGCAGTGGTGAACGCTGCTGTCTTAAAAATGGGAGGATCTGGGCCTGAGTTAAATTCTCGGCGTTTTATAAAATTACTGTATTGCCTCAGGAGCCAGGACGGATTTAGTAGGCGACTTTGGTCGTGGCTAGTGACTTTACCGGCAAGCCATCATGTCAAGTAAAGCGTTAGCGTTTCGGTACTATGCCGCGTAGAAATCGATCGAGGTATGGGCGTAGGTATGGGTTTATTTTAGCGTGAACCTGTTGGTCTAGATTTTTAATAAAATCCCTGGAGACTCCTTACATCCCTGGGAATACAACATTTCCTTTATTATATATCTTATATTATGCTTGTTAGTTGTTTTCAGGATGTGTGTTCTGTGGCAGACTTCGTTGAAATCGGTTGAGTATCTAGGTAGTCGATGCAACAAATAAGTACCTAACTGTCTACTAGTAGTAGTAGTATTAATTTTTACTTTTGACTAGTAGTAGTATTTTTTTACGGAGTATGGAAGTACGAATGATCTAGATTGATGGTTTATACTTTTTTAATTGAAAATAATTAGGTACCTGCCACAGTAATTGAAACAAAAAGAGTACAGCACCAATAATAATCGGTAGGTAATCTACGAACCAACATTAAGCATTTTATGAATAGGAAAAAAGTAATTAAAAATCCATAAAACGCACCCAGATAAGCAACTAATTAACTTCAACAGAACGTTTAACACTTCGCTCATTAAGTATGAATCAATTTAAGTGTTGGGTTTGTTCCCGCCCTCTGCCTCGGGCTGTTTACTGCCCTAAATTGCTTCAGAGCGACTGGTACTATTACAATATAATAAATTTAAGCCTACCTGTAATTATTAACAGTTATACTCATCTAGTATGGAAGCAAATCGTATTTATAAATTAGAACTACAAATCTTAATGTTAATTGTTCAAAACATAAAATATGATACTCACTGTTTTTTATCTTTGCTACATTGTGCTTGACTAAATTTTACCGGAGAAGATAAATATGGATGCGAAGTAGGTATATCTAAAGCCTCTCCAAGAAAATAAAGTAAAATAACTTGGTTTCAGATGACAAAGTAGGTAGAGTCTTATTGCTTTTATGGAGAGCAAAAAATCCATACTTACGAGTACTTACTGACTTATAACATAAATCCAAGAGTGTGGCTGTTTGTTTACGTCTTCTCCTACTGAATTGATTTTAACGCTTGGTTATCTCGAGAAAGTAAAGAATCTACACAAAAAAGTGAGTAATATTTATGTATAATGTACATAAATATCGTATACTTATTATGCATTTGAGAGGGTTAAATCTTTATGGAAGCAAAATAGATGCGAAAAAAATTAAGAAAATATTATATTATAGTGAAAATCGGCGGACCCGTTGTTAGTGGAAGAGGTGAACGTTATTAAAGGACATCAAAGGGCAAAAACTTCCCTAACGAACGACCAGAAATCTAATTTTTCGCGACTTTGATTCAATATCAGTCTTCCGTTCACCCTACGTAACTCGGTTACGCTTACGGACCGAAGGCTTTTTAAAACTTATTACTGAGACGGCCTACCTGTTGTTTACTGATTTTTTAATCGAATTATAGGCGAGATTCAAATAGAGGTTAGAATTTTAAAGTATACAAAGTTACTGATACACTATAAACCTTTTAAAAAGTGTGATAGTAACATAGACAAAACGTAAAAAAATAGGCTTTGTGAATAGAAAATAAATACCTAGTAGAACATCGAGGTACCTAAGTATCACTGAATTTTTCACTAGGTCTCGTTAGGAAAATGTTCACCACCAGTGGGAATTAGTAGTCAGGACCTGTGAAAGATGACTTTAGTAATAAAGCCCCTGCAGTCTGCACCATAGCCCAATTGTCTTTATTTTTTTTAATCTCGACTCATACTCTGGTAGGTACAATCTCTACTGTTACTCTGGTTCTCCTATGGAGATCCGTTTTTAATTAATCACGTAGAGAAACTCCAAGCATGGCTCCCCTTATGCCTAAATCTTATAGGACCCATAAAAATAAACATATTTCTTATGTTTTTGTTGCAATAAAGTTTTATTTACTTAGGTACTTAGTTGCTAAATTGCTAAGTAGGTAACCTATCTATCTATTAATCTTGTAAGTCGTAACACGTCTGTTTTGAAAATTCTCGAATCTCCAAAGTTCAATACAGGAGTGAGTCGGGGATAAGAGGAAAGCGGAACTTTCTATCCAGCTTGCCGATATACCTAAGTAGTTACACGTAGCTAGATGTTCAGGATCAGTGGCCGGCGCAGCGCACACCTGCCGTAGTTCCCACGGCCGCCTGCGCCCGCGCCCGCCGCCCGCGTCTGACGTCACACAACGGTTCGATGCCGACTCGTTTTTTATTGCCCCGCGAGGGTCCCGTCAGGTTGTGTCCCAGTGTTTAATATAGCCTATTTTAAAGGATTCCCAATATTTAAGAGAATACTCATTATAACAATCAACATAGTAGGTAGTAGGTACCTACAGGGCCTAAAATAACAAAAGAACCCTATTGCGTAGGAACGTACTGTATGTATATCTTTACCTACTAGGTTCCTATAAGTAGATTATTTTTGTTCTAAAAAGTAAAGAAATCGAATCGAAAATGAGGTTCGATCGTACCTACTTAGTTTAATTTTTCACAAGAGATGTCTCGCTTGTTGTTAGCTTATTGCTCTGTTGAAGGTAAAAACGACCTATCCTATGCGCCGCTTAGCCACTTATGCAACAGCAAAAATTTATAGATTATAGGATTAAGTATACATTTTGTATTAAAATCATTACTCTTTTTCTACATTTCATTTCATTGCCGTTAGGTAAAAATCGAAACATTTTGAAAACAAAATTTTGAAACTAAAGCAAACTGCCGAAAGCTTTTGAAAGCTCGACTCAGAGAACGAATTTTATAGGATACACCAACGCCATCTCTCAGTGGTTTATAAAACTACGAAGTAGCGCCATCTAGTAAAGCGCTTTTAAACATTACGACGCACCCTTGTACAGCAACGAGATTTTACAGCCTGTCAATAGATGGCGCTGCTAACGCGAAATTTAAAAAATAATTACGTAATCTGTTTTGAAATTTCGCGCTAGGCCAAATAATACAAGTGTAAATTAAAAATTTATAACACCCCCGACGATCCAAAGTATTTGAGTTTTCCAAAACATCATTTTCAAATAAATAATTATGTATTTAGGCAACGTCCATCTTGACAGCCTGGCATTTGTCTATTGACATAATATTATGAACCTAACGGTTATCTAACCTTCTTTTCTACAAGAAAACTAGAAAAGAGCTGATAACTCTTAAACGGCTGAACCAATTTTTTTAGATTATAGCTAAGAACACTCTCGATCAAGCCACCTTTCAAACAAAAAAAACTAAATTAAAATCGGTTCATTCGTTTAGGCGCTACGATGCCACAGACAGATACACAGATACACAGATACACACGTCAAACTTATAACACCCCTCTTTTTGGGTCGGGGGTTAAAAATAGAAAAATGCAAATAAAGTAATTATTGTACGAAAAAAGAAATCGGTTATTTCCCAGTATTTTTCACCACACCAAAATATATTTAATAATTTATTTATTTTAAAAAAAAGCAATGTTTTGAAAATGTTAAAATTATAAATAAGTTAGTAGCACCTAGCTACTTATTATTTTCATGGCTAAAAATGGCAATAATATTGGTTTGCTGGTGTCACAAAGCAACTATTATTACCGTCAATTTAAATTTAAATAAATTAATGCAAAATGTGTTCGTGCAGCGCGAGTAGGCAGTCATTTGCCGGCAAGTTGGCAGGTTTTCAAACGTATTCGGAATATCATAACGAGTCAGCAACAGATTTATTATCTGCATAAATCATATTTAGGGCACAACACTTCAAAATGATGCGCGGATTTATGAAATGAACGGCATCCCAATGTAGGAAAATGTAGTTTTGATATTATTATAAGCTCTTGATACTAATGGACTTTGGTAATAATACAAAGTTGCACAAGCTACATACCTTATCTCCTATTTGGTTCTATCTACGTCCCGTAAAATGCCTGCCTGAAAACCAAAGTCTCCGCATAGTGCGCGGTGCCTCATAAGAAATCTCTAGGTATTAGCGGGCGATGGAGAGAGCTAAGCTCGGAGTTTCTCTACACAATCAAATCTGAAATGAGGTTATATCCGTAGAAGAACCAGAGTTAGCCGACATAGTTAAGCTCAAGGCTGAAGTGGCAATGGAAAGGGGCACATTGTCGAAGAACCGACAGATTGGTGTTCTAGAGCGTTGGAATTGGACCTCGCACAGGAAAAAGCAGCATCTTCGCATTCGCAAATCTCCCACTAGGTGGATAGTGACATCAAACGGACGCAAGGAGTCATTGGATCCAGGCGGCACGGCGCGGTGCAAGAACGTGTCTTGTGGAAGTCCCTAGAAGAAACTTATATATCCAGATCTGGATGTCCATCGGTTGGCGATGACCAGGACGTCCTGTCCAGCGTTTCATACCTGAGGTTGTCAGTATCTACTTAGATTTAATGAACCTACCTACTCGATTTAATGTACAATCATACTGGGATGAGTTTAATTTTTCATGAAACTTTCACTGACATACTCAGGGAAATCTTAAGCTAAGTGGATATGATCGGATCAAAACGGAAGAAATCAAGTAAAAACTCATTTATTGTTTTTTTTTTTGTGAGTTATCAATTACATTTAGGTATCGTTTTTATCAGTGTGATTTGTTTGCATCACTTCACGACACAGGTTTGCGATATGATAAAATCAACATTCACTGTATACTAGATGATGCTCGCGATTTTGTCCACGTAAAATTAGGGTTTTTAAAAATCTCATTGATTTTCCGGGACCAAAAGTAGCCTTTCGAACCCCGAGATGTAGGCTTAATATTGAACTAACCAAACGTCAAGATCGGTTAAACAGATGGGCCCTGAAAAGTTAGCCGACAGACTTACATACACACTTGTGCAATTTTATAATAAGTACGTATTAGAATGGACTTTTTTCTAACATTATTGTGGGTTTGGTTGTCTTGTCTTAGAACTTTGGTATACTTAGTGCGCTACGTCCGTACATATTTTTTTAGTGTTTTAAAACTGTAGCTAATTTATAAGGTTATAGTGCCTGACAAAGTTAGACTCTACAGACTGAATTATTATGACCAAAAATTGCGGACGGATTTATAGGATGAAATTTGCATTCTGAAATATTTAATGCTTTAGCTTTTATTGCTTGGGAGTTGGGAGCTTTTGTCTGCTAATAACGATGTCACGCACAACGGCCGCAGAACGTTATAAAATATGATTTTTAGACGTGCATAAGCTTATTTATAGTTTGTCGTACCTTTAGTATAGTTGAATAACGATTAGTATGCATACAATACGGTAGCGAGTCGCCGAGAGGTGACGACGAGCCTATTTGGATGCGTGCACACATCGGGCTACGCCATATGCATCGTAAAATAACTCGTCATCACGATAAAATTATCTTCAAATTAATAAAACCTTTATGAAAAACGTTCTACCTGATGCCTAGTACACAGCGAGAAACGATAAATTCAAATTAACATTTCTTTACTATAATGATAAGATTTACTTAGTAGATCGATACACATAATATGTAGGTAGGTAGGTACATCGAAAAAGCTATGATGAATGCTAGGGTTGAGTAATTAAGTGCTAGGCCGCATTACGGCTGAACCGCCGCGGTTTTTAAACGTCTGATTTTGTGAGTCAAGCAAACGAATACAAACGGCCGCACTTGCGGTTTTTTCCCGCGACTGATTTTAAAACCGTGGAATGTTAGGGAGTGAAAAACTTCTACAAGACCTAAAGCGTCAGGCAAATCGCGTCACTTACGCGTTTCTCCAACAAAGTTTTTGCGATTTGTTTGTCTTTTAAGCAAACTAAGAAGACAGTAACTATACTTACTTTAGTGAAGTGAGTACCTAGTGACATCGAATATGACAGGGCCAAGTAATCTTCAAACTGTCGCTGACTTTTTACCAGATTAGTAGTAGTAGAGCTTGGGTAATAGAACAGCTAATAGTAGTTGTTTTAATTAATGTCTTTGCTCCGCTTAAAAAACTGTACCTTTTAGCGAATAACTGTAGTCTACGACGTTGGTCTCGTAAAACTCGTTGGAGGATTAGTTGTATCGGTTGTGTAGTTAATCGGTTTGCGTTGGCAGCGGTCAGTATCGACGATTAATAAAACAACATGTCCGCTGACTAGTCCGCCCGCAGTACCAGGCGATCATAACTTGTACAGAGCTTTCGCCGCGGCCTCTGCCATTCAAGTATTTCTTCATGAATGAGTTGTCTGTGTGTGCGTCGGACATTAACTCGATCTCGAAGTGCGCTAGTGTACCGAACACGTGTGGTTTTGAGTCAACATGGTAGGCCGTTCATGAGAATTTTCTTGTGTCAACATCTGAACTTGCTGAGACAGAAATAACTCGCAGCTTTGTTTCGCGAAGAAATAATATAAATGGCAGCCTCTCATTTGAATAAAGTGCGCTCGTGTGTTGCCATTTTTGTGCTGTTGCTTGACAAATTCTACTGTGTAAGCCTGTTGAAAGCAAATATACTTGGAATAAAGTTTAAAATAGGTAAATACATACTTAATAGTTTGCGGGCACACTAATCAGCAGCGGTACCTACTGGCATAACATGATGTCTAGCTTTATATGTGTTTTTCTGTACTAATTTTGTGGTGTACAATAAAAGTATATTCATTCATTCATTCATGTCAATGGGCAAGCACTGATTCCAAAGCTCGGAGTCAGTGCTTGTCAATACTGTAAACTTGTAACGCCACTTTGTAGTGTGATTTGGAATAGACATATAGCATGAGATGGAAGTTCTATTGGAACACTGGAAGTATTCACCCCTATAAGTAACTACCAACCTACCAAAAGCTACAAGCCACCCACAAGAAGCTTTTATAAAACTATTATACTTATTATATTTTGGAGCAATCACATATTTCTAGTACACTACATACTCGTAGGAAACGTGATAAAAAGCATTCAGTAACTCTTTATTTAACTAATAGTTTTATTAACCCCCGACCCAAAAAGAGGGGTGTTATAAGTTTGACGTGTGTATCTGTGTATCGGTGTATCTGTGTATCTGTGTATCTGTCTGGGGCATCGTAGCACCGATGAATGAACCGATTTTAATTTAGTTTTTTTTTGTTTGAAAAGTGGCTTGATCGAGATTGTTCTTAGCTATATTTCAAGAAAATCGGTTCAGCCGTTTGAAAGTTATCAGCTCTTTTCTAGTTACTGTAACCTTCACTTGTCGGGGGTGTTATAAATTTTTAATTTACACTTGTTTCAGCTGAAATACTAAAGTAGGTACTTGTACTATGTACCTATTAGCTTAATTCGAACCACATCCGATTTTACATAGTATTGTGAATATGGAGTTTTTTTTCGAAACCAGGTGACATTCGAGCTTTTCCACTTGGTGGAGCGTAAAAAGCTGTTCAACACGCCATTGCGTATAATGTTACTTATGAAGTTAGGGACTTATTCAGGGGTGAAATATTAATAATAATTGATACTTTTTTTATGTTGAAACAATTTCGAATACCCACTTGGGTTTAGTAGTTGGTTAAAAGTTTATACGGTAAGAAGATCATCACACTAATATTATAAAGGCGAAAGTTTGTATGTGTGTGTGTGTGTGTGTGTGTGTGTGTGTGTGTGTGTGTGTGTGTGTGTGTGTGTGTGTGTGTGTGTGTGTGTGTGTGTGTGTGTGTGTGTGTGTGTGTGTGTGTGTGTGTGTGTGTGTGTGTGTGTGTGTGTGTGTGTGTGTGTGTGTGTGTGTGTGTGTGTGTGTGTGTTTGTTACTCCTTCACGCAAAAACTACTGGACGGATTTGGCTGAAATTTGGAATGGAGATGGATAATATCCTGGATTAGCACATAGGCTACTTTTTATCCCGGAAAATCAAAGAGTTCCCACGGGATTTTGAAAAATCTAAATCCACGCGGGCGAAGTCGCGGGCATCGGCTAGTCAATCATAACGCTGTATGTTAATTTGTGAGACAGTGTAACTTTTGAAACTAGACGGTTATTTCCAAAACAAGAGTTCCTCAATTCGGCGCATATTTTAAATTTGACAAGAATTAGTATTATTTGATTAATATTTTTGGTTAATCTAAACTCTTTGTAAACTTTTAAATTAAGTAGGTATATTAAGTAGGTATAATACGCTAATTTTTAATTTCTTATCGGGAATCCCCAGTCCCGCAAATACTGAGATTGAAAGGTTGCGAAAATCTTTAATAGATATTAGATACCTACTAATACCACAATATACAAGAGTATACATACGGCCCGAGTCGTGGGTAAAAGAAAGTAAGTTTAATATTTAGTTTGCTACGAGTATGTAATGCGAGGTGTAGCGTAAATGAAAACACGTTTGCGTAGTTTTGGCAACATCCTGTGCAGCGATCAACAGTGCAAGGGAAGTGGTCACCGCAACATCCTGGGGTGTCGTGTGGACACTCGTTATGCAGAAAGAATTTTCACTTCATACTTTACTACTTAGGTTTACAAAGAAGATAGTTTAGCAGTAGTCTATCTAATCTAAATCTAAATTAGCCTGTACTGTCCCTTTGAAATAATGTCAATTTATAATTATTTTTACTTAAAATATTAAACAATCACAAATTAGTCTCGTTCGTTCAAAACCGGCGCTTGCTAGAAAGTTTCGGCTTACGCCAAAATTTTTGACCGTTTTGGCCGAAGCCAAAGGTTTGGCTGAAGGTGGTTTTTAATGGCCTAAGCAGAAGCTGAAGATAAAGATTTCGTTTTGCCTCACAGTTTACCACCAAATAGATTAACAAAATCACCCACAGCGTAGGCTCAAAATAATCGTAATGCCTGATCTTTTCAGTAACAGTTAAATTAACCTGCATATTGTCATCATTGAATAATTTATGTACTAACGTACCATGTCATCTATGAGTAGAGTTCATTCAATGAAAGCATATACTGACTAACCACAAGTTCCTAATGCAAATAAACGTTTTGTATGATACAAATGAACCCGTTTTACACATGAGTCAGGGTAGGGAGCAGATATGAGATAGTGCAACATAATATTACAGCTTTGTTATCGTTAGCGACTAGCCAGAATATTGATACATTATCAGCTGACAGTAGGTATTTTGATAATGTTTCATTACTACTTTAATCCAGCTTTTATGCTTTATATTTCTATAAACATTATCTTGGAAATGGGGTGGCAGTTTTATATCTATACTAATATTATAAATGTGTTACGTTTTTACGACCCATTTTTTTTTTGATGCAACCACAAATTCTCGGTTTTGGATTTATTCCTTTAGGTACCTACTTGTGCTATAAGACCTAACTACCTGCCAAATTTCATGATTCTAGGTCAACGGGAAGAACGCTATAGGTTTTCTTGACAGACACGACGGGCGGACGGACGGACGGACGGACAGACAGATAGACAGACAACAAAGTGATCCTATAAGGGTTCCGTTTTTCCTTTTGAGGTACGGAACCCTAAAAAGTGTGATTTTGGTGTTACAGAAGGTCAGTAAACTTTAGTATATTTACTACAGCCGCGGCCGTCTGGCCCACCCTGGAAGGATAGGGGCCTATTGTTTCACGTCGCAGTTGTGACGTGGGAACAATATGCTTGCTGTATCTATTTACATGTCCTCTTAGCGCCAGATTATGTTGTATGGGAATTTTTAAAACCAAAGACGATCTCTACCCTAGAATGAAGAGGGTTTTACCATAATCCACCACGCTTAACGGAAGGGTGTTCCTTATCCTAGCGGAACAAAGAAACGAGGAAGCAGATCGTTTCGTACGTGTCGACTACGTACGGGTGCAGATCTTTATCGATGCTTACGGCACGATAGTAGGACGATGAAGGAGGTACTAGAACAGAAAACTAAAAGAAAGAAAACTTTTTCTTTGCTCTAGCACGGTGGATATTTAATAATAATCATAATCATAATCATAATTAATTTATTGCAAATACACGTTTTACAATAGGTGGTACAAAAGTTTAAGGTTACAGTGTATTTACCATTATAGTGGTGTGCAATAGGCAACATATTTCATAATTATATTGATAACATGAATGACAATAAATGGAAATTGGAAATTATTATTGTAACAAAGGAGAGAAAAATAAAAATAAAGAGAAACGTAACACTTATTATGCTTTATATCTATTGGCGTATTCTTGAATGTACTTTACAAGTAGATTAGTTACTTAGGTGGCTTAGCCTTGGCACAGTTGGAAAGGAAAAGGAAACCGAAGTTCAAGTGTACGAAACACGTAAAGTGGGCTATACTGAAGTCAGGCTGGTGCATCGCGCGTAACGAGGATGCGCCGCATTATCCTATTCGGGCTTCACCTATTTGCTAATCATTCTAGCCCCCTTAACAGCAAATGTTCCGCGTAACCGTAGTAGGTATTAGAGATGGACCATTTCACAGGTAGCATGTGAAAAATCACGTGAAATGCTTTCTTCATATAATATCAAACTTTGCTTGCGAAAACCTACCTACCTTGCGAAAAATCACTAAGCAAAATCTCACTTTCAAAACCAGTTTAGCTTAGCTTTTAGATTTCGCCTTC
Organism: Maniola jurtina; assembly: GCF_905333055.1. Classification (NCBI taxonomy): domain Eukaryota; kingdom Metazoa; phylum Arthropoda; class Insecta; order Lepidoptera; family Nymphalidae; genus Maniola; species Maniola jurtina. The sequence goes on along the minus strand of NC_060047.1, from coordinate 7,685,785 downwards.
GATTCGAGCAAAGGCGCTAAAGAGTGTGCAAGCGAGAATCCTGGCATCGATCACTGCGTGTTACAAAAAATTTAAAAAAAAAGATATGATATTGGTCCTGAATTTCACGCGGACGAAGGCGAGAGCATAAGTTAGTAAAATCTGTTGACAGGTAAAGATGCGAAACTCCACTATTTTAAAAATCTCCAAAGAAGAGCATGACGTATGAGACATTATGTTTTCTTTGGTTTTTTGATACGATTAAAAAATATTCGTTGGTGAAGCCCTCAGACACCATATGTCTTACTTCCCCTGACGAAAATAAAAATAATATTAACTTGATACAGTTGTATAGCTTCTTCCTCCTCCATACTGTCTGCTTGTGGAGTCGACTAACAAAGTATGATTCAAATGCATGTTTAAGAAGCAAGGTTAAAATATTAGGTAGAGGTAGGTGTAGACGCAAATGATACAAACAATGTAAATAAAATGTGTGCCTTAAATATTTTTTCTTAAATGTGTTCGAAAAAGAAAGTTTTTAGCGATAAGTAAATGAATATAATGAAGAGCGATATAATTTATAATGTAAACAAGGCTGAAATATATAACTTATCTTTGGTTTTGGTTTTTTTTAAATAAAATTAAGTTTGTTTTTTTTTAATGAAAATATCACAATAAAACTTAAAGCTAGCCTTATCTAATTACTATACAAATCATGCCTGCGTGGAATGGTGCCAAGAATACTGGCTGCATTTTCGCGTTGGACAGCCAGGCTGATCCGTTGCGCAAAAAATGAGCCAGCCCTTCATTACTTTGGAAATTCATTACTATTGCTAGCTACACTATCATATTCGTATTTCGTATAACGATTTTTAGGCACGTGGACTTGATAAACAACTAGATTACTTTTGTGTGATAAAATAAATTACATAATATACTTTATCACGAATTTTACCTCCCGCCAAATCCCAAATCTATTCGTAAAACCTATTAATGAATACCTAACCTAACACTACGCCCATGAATTATGAGCATAGGTACTTAGAAACTTTTGAGAAAAATATAATTTGAGTCACAAAAAACATCTACCTATTCATTTTTTCAAGAAACTCTCTTAGCACTATCTTGTCTTATCACCTGACATTACATCATAGTTATTAATTTATTTTGCTAGACTTAGTTTACTCACCTACTTGATACATAACTACTCGTAGCCCGTAGGTACGTATACCTACTAAGTAGATAGATGATACCAAATGGAGAGCAGACTATCAGTATTCATAAAAGGGAGCTCAAACCGGACTTCTAAGACGGATATTTCCTCTCATCCAACGTTTACCGTTCACCAGGGGAGACTTACAAGGTGTGATGCTATGATTGGACTTGTCATACTCAACCTTCGGGCGTAAAGGAAATTGCGAATAAAGCTGTTGTCTGACTCCTGAATTATGACACGTGCTATATCTAACAACAAAAGGGGTTCCAACCTACGTAGTTCTATTCTAAGGCGATATGAGGTAGGGCTTGGTTTCACTTAATTTTTTTAAAGACATTTAAAAAATTGGTATTCAATGGATATTGCCGATAGAAGTGAAAACTTAAAACTGTGAAGTGACAGTGGTTTTTTTTGGATTTCCAAATTAATTGTAGCATCAAAAATTAAAATTTCATAATTTGTAAATTAAAAGCATTAACATGAGTTTAGTTTATACATCTATCAGTAGGTACTTCGAGTATTAACATTATCATGTCGGTGTTTTACCAACGCGACTATAAAAACGTTTTCACTTCAATAAGAAACAAGTTAGACAATGACAGATTTTACTACGAGCAAACCTTGCAATTTATTACCCTTTTACGTAGCTAATGAAAACTTTAAAATTATATAAAAGATTTTCCACTGTTTTCTTCTGATTAACACTCATAGAATTGTTTTCATACCTACTGCTTTTAAACGGAGCTTCAACATCGGAGATATTAGAAAAAACTTATAAAAGGATTTGGTGACTTGGTGTACCAAGCCAGATTAAATTAAAGATTAAATTAAAAAAAATTAAATTAGTTCTAAGTACTTACCAAGAGACGCTTCAGGGTCTGTGAGGTCTGAGAGCGAAGGGACTTTCTGCATAGTGCGAGGCTCCTCCGTTTCTGGAGGCTCAGTCTTGATGCCGTCTGCTGCACCACCGCCTTCATCGCACTGTTGGCGAATGGAAAACAGAACATGTAAAATACCTAGACGACAATACATACAAGTGTAAATAAAAAATTTATAACACCCCCGACAAGTGAAGGTTACAGTGAGGTGACAGTACTAACTAGAAAAGAGCTGATAACTTTCAAACGGTTGTACCGTTTTTCTATGAACCGATTAGCTAAGAAAACTCTCGATCAAGCCACCTTTCAAAAAAAAAAACTAAATTAAAATCGGTTTATTACTTTAGGAGCTATGATGCCTCAGACAGATACACAGATACACACGTCAAACTTATAACACCCCTCTTTTTGGGTCGGGGGTTAAAAAGACCTACGGCCGTATTCACAATCGTTACTATGATATTTATTGCTTACCTTAGAGTCAGGAAGCAAATAAGATGAGGAGTTGGAGAAAATATATAATATTATGTTTTCCTTCGCCGGAGAACGTGAAGAATTTCTTCTTTTGATTCTTAGAATATTTTTGGTACACGGTATTTCAGTCAAATTAGTAGAAATTTTAATTGCACCTTTTGACCTACGTTGTTAGCCGTAGAGTCTACGAAAACTAAACTTTATAGAGAACATCTAAAATAGTCAATGAGTCAACGGCAATCCAACCGATGCCAACACAAACTATACCTATACGTATTGGAGTACCTAAACCTACACCAGGACAGGAACCCATTTTTTTAAGCCTTCTCATCGGCATCAAAGTGAATATACTATTCACCGAGCAAAGCCTACTTCCGTCGGCGATTGGGACATGCGTCGCGTTGGCAATACGACAGGCAGAATATTCGCAAACAATTGAAAATCTCGAGGCCACTAGACTTGGATCTGCAGTATAAGTCTTGCGTATTATATACTAGCTGACCTGCCCTGGCTTTGCATGACTGAGAGTTTGAAAATCGGTGAAGGGGTGGAATTTAAAAAAATACTGAAACACGTGTTTCTTCATTTTTAACCAAAAGCTCAAATACCAGTTTTTCTGGAAACTATTTGAAAAATGACGGAGTTTTATACAAAATTTCACCTCTATTTAAACCACAGAGTACCCCTATTAAGCTAAGCTGATTCTCTAGGGGTTAAATTTCCAAAAATCTTTTCTTAGTGAGTGCCTATACGTCATAATATAAAAGAAACCTACCTACTGACAAAATTTCCAGGTTCTATTTTTTGTATAATGTGCGCGCTGTGCGTTGATAGATCAGTCTGTCAGTCAGAACAAGTCTCTTTATATGTATACTACAGATGTGAGTAGATTTCAAGGAATAATATCAATGCATGTAAATTATTTATGCGCGATACGAATACCGAGAACTGAAATGCCGCTTTATCTAAAATTCAAGTTGTTACCGTCTATTCCATAATTTTACTTGTATCGACCCCATTGATGTAGAAGAGATCTTCGTTGGCATTCATCATACGAAAGCGTCTCTATCTAAAGTCGCCTCTTTTAACTTAGGGTAACTAAGCACTGTCCATCCCCTTATATCGTCCAACCATTTACGTCTTTGGCGACATGGACCTTTTGTCTTCAATTCTTCCTTCCAATACTAGTTTTGGAAATGAGAATTGGGCCTCTGTAAACCTCTAAAAAAACGCAAGTTTCCGCCGCGTGATGTTGGACTTGAGTTATCTGAGATTTATCGGTGCAAAAATAAGCTACAGGTGAAAGCGTGGCACAAGTACCAAACAAATAACAATATGACACCTGAACACTATTAACTTGACTTCCGCCCCTTCTCAATTGACCCCTGATACAATGCGAGGCTATACGAACATCTATCTAATAAAATTACAATATTGAATAGGGGTCCCCCGAAATCAATCGTTGTGATTAACTTATCATACCCTCCTACATCTATTTTAAACTTTGTAGATAACAAGCAAAGTGTCTTGTTGACAAACGCTTTGATAACGAGGTGTCGTCATTGCGAAGAAAATCGATTTCTTTAAAATAACAGTTAAAAGAAGTAACCCTAGAACACTCCCCAGCGCTTTACAGACATACTTTGGTTCGCAATTAAATATCAACCAATCAACGCCAATGTTTGTTAACCGTTCTAGAAATAAATATCTGTGTGTCTAAAATATAATATTAGATTTCCCAATAAACAGTGACACAGGTTCAAACATTTGCATGTAGGTACGTAATTAAGCCCGTGTAACTTTAAAACTACACGTTTTTACAGAAATCTGGAAAACAACAGACATATATATTTCTTTCTAGAAAGTGTTCACAAAATTTTATTCATTTTGATTCATTAAGAGTCAAATGAGAGCCAAACTAATAAAAATATAAGCGTGCTGTGAGGAAAACGCTGGGCAGCGCGCTAGGGTAGCTTCTCTTAACTGGCTTATTACTTTCAATTTCATTCCAGGGTTAAATCTTTTCTGAAGTGGATATAGTCACATAACTTTGGAGATATACTTTCGAACTGCGATAGTATATAATCTCAATAGGTTCAGTCCAGTGGTATTGCGTGATTCTCGCAATACACTGGAGTAAAAAATGTCAGACCAACTATTAAAATTTTATAGCAGTTAACTATGACTACAACCCAATGGTTACGGTTTGATGATAATGAACTATAAAACGCAGAGACTAAGAAAATTAAGGACTATAGCATCTAAGGCAAAAAAACCGGCCAAGAGCGAGTCAGACTCGCGCACTGAGGGTTCCGTACTCGGGCTTTTCCTTTTGAGGTACGGAACCCTAAAAAAGTCAGCAATATAAAATGTAAACTTTATGTCTGTGCAAAAAGGCACATAAATAAGCCGAGCCGAAAATCCGTCGGGCTCTGTATTTTTTGCACGTAATGGGTAATTTACCTAAATAATCAAGGGAATAAAACTGGAACTGTGTTTTTAGTGTCAGTGGTTGAGAATGAATCACTATCAGTTTGTTAAAAACGGCCGAATTTAATCTAATCTAATCACGTAATCACGAACGATATTGACTTTAAATTATGCTAACCTTTGTGTTTTCTTATCTAGGAACGTGTTTGGGGAAGCGAGTCTTATACGAAGTAAATTTTTCTTAAACTCATCTAGGATTTCACCTAGATAGAGATCCATACTAATATTATAAATGTGAAAGTGTGTCTGTCTGTCTGCTAGCTTTTCGGTTCAATAGTTATCTGATTTTGATTACAGAGTTAGCTTATATACCGGGGCGGGGATATCAATTCAAATAGTCCCCATGACATTTTCAAAAACCTGAATCCAGGCGGACGAAGTCGCGGGCATAATCTAGTAATTAAATAACTATAAATTTTTTATTTTATAAAATAACGAAATAAGTTTCGTTGAGGTAAAATACCTTCAATTTTTAAGCTGCAGCGTTTTGCTTATGTTTTCATTGGAAAATAAAGCATTTTCATGATTTACAATTTTTTAACTCTCTTCTCTATTTGATTTTAGAATTAGAAAATGCAATATATTTTCGTATACATAGTTCGTAATTTGCAAAAACGAGCACATTCTCAAAATAAATGTGTTACCTACAGCTGTTTCAGGAGCAGTTCTACATAATGTATTAAACAGGTCAGTATGTTAATAGAAAATACTCATCACCATAAAGTATGGATGACTTATATCTGTTACAGTCAAAACTCTTATCCAGTTGAAACTACTTTTATAAAGTGCAAAAAGCAGTCAAAACTAGTCTTGACCGATGCTGATACTTACCTACTTTTGATTAAATAATATTATCGGCTTAAAGGTATTTTAAATTAGAGCTCTTCGGCTCCACAGAGTGGTTTAGTCCTAGAGTATTTTGGAATGGTTAATATAAAAAAACTTGCCTCTTCAGCCCTTCCCTCAGCTTTGCCTACTAGATGTTCGTTTCGCTACAGAGGTCGCAGGTTCGCTTACTTCGCGGTTTTATAAAAGCACTCTAGGGGAAAACAACTGAGTGGAGTCGGGGTGCTCCAATTTCGTTCTAGGCCACTTCAACCTAATCTTATATGATCTTATATCAAAATTTTGATCGGAATTTCAGTCAAATCTACTTTTGACCAAGCTCCCGCCCGGCTAGCATGGGCAGTAGATAAAAATTATATCCACTGATGTCATACAAATCAGTGGATATAATCGGGGATATAATTTTTATGTACTACCCATGCTAGCCGGGCTGAAGTCTAAATTACTGAAAAAAAACCAGTTTTTTTTAGATAATAGTATTTTCGACCGCATTAGAGTTTTAACTGTAACCTGTCTACCACTCTTATTCATTGATGCGTGCATGATGATTAACCAGTAAACAGTGGGGATATTTTTACGCTCTGCAGCGAGGGGTCGCGCCCACCCCTGCTCTTGGCACGTGATTACCGATATAGGGGGCACGATCCCAATTTATACTTACCTTACCTATGTCGACGATTGATAAACTATTTGTTATTTTTTGTAGAATCCCCCAATTTAAACTAATGGACTCCGTTGTTAAGTGACACATTCCCTTATTGTTGTATGTTGTATTATAGTATACCTACTATAGGTACAGGTTTTCGCAGTTTCATCTGCATGAATTAAGGTTTTTCAAAATCCGTGGGAATTATTCTTTGAATTTTCGGGTTAAAATGCCTATACCCATCTCCGAGATGCAAACTATCACTATATCAAATTTTGTCAAAATCGGTTAAGCGGATGGATCGTGAAAGGGTAACAATAAGAAACAGACAAGCCCACTTTCGTATTTATTAGTAGGTATGGATTTTGTCATGTTACCTGATGTCTACAACTTTATCTTTATTCTAGCTGGTTTAACGGCCTCAAAATGTGTTTGGTTCTAATGGTTCTGACGGGCAAGGTCAGTATGAGGCGTAAAATGTGATTTTAATGATATGCCCCTATCATCATTAGAACCTTACTCAACAAAAAAGGATTGAACTATTTCTTTTCATTTTTGAACCCAACCCAAATACTACACTGTTAATATAAAATATGTAATAGGTATATTCCAATATACCTACTGAAAAATTTAGTTTAATGAAAACCACCTATCAACCTTCCTTCAGGCGCCTAGTCGGAAAACCAAAGGGAATAAATACATCTAAGTATCTACAAGTCATGTCAACATTTATATTATTTTGTGCTTAGAGTTTGCTTATAGTAATTAATTTTGTTACCTTATTTAAGTTAATTAATTAATTATCTAAATAATCAAAGACAATAAACATGTAGTTTAATTTTCTTATTTTGTCTCGTGGCCCGTGGATTAGGAAATTATGATTCTTATTATAACTTCGAGTCCACATTAATTGATTCTCGCTGAATCACATGGCAATTATAGCTAAAGGAACGGGTAAATTAGGCGAGCTAATGAACGATAAAACTAATCTAACTACAACATACATTACGTTGAATAATAGTCATGTTTTGTAAATACTGGGAACGCTGAAACTTGAAAGGCTACATTTTCTGCAATTAGATATTTTTGAACCATATTTTGTGAACTATTAAAGTTCTCTGTTTTTCATTAATACGAGTAGGTACCCAGATTAGCTCATTTCACAAGCACATATAACCATATTCGGTAATTATAAAAAAAAAGTTAAGTATATACTTACATAATATTCGTCCAATGCTAAACCATTTTTCAGGACAATTCTACTTTATTAAAAAATACGCATACGTCCTCCTGTTTTGAAATCGGATTGAATACAAGAACCCAATCAGGGGGCACGGCAGTGCCCCCGCCAAGACGAGCCAAACGGCGGCCGGGGCGCTACGTGCCTTTTTCTCGAAGTGTTTCGCCGTATTTTCGACCCGTCATAACTTCGGTCTGGATGACGCTAGAAAGCTGAAATTTTCAGTATAAGGTGTCCTCAGCAAATTTACTAAATATACTAAATATCAAATATCTAGCTTTTATGGTTACAGATTTATTGATACCTAAAATACGCCGATTTCGTCCCTCACTGATGATCATCAAAACCTCTATACAAAACCTCTAAGGTACTTCCCGAAGTCCTAGAAGACTGAAATTTGGTATGTAGACTAGAAATTGACTACAAACTACAGGAAAATTAAGAAATTGGAAATGCCCCCCCTCTACGCCTCTTACGGGTGAAGCAAATCTGTAAAATCTGTCGCTAGAAAGCTGATATTTTCAGGATAAGATGTCCTGGGCAGATTTATTAAACGCATTGAGTATCAATTGTCTAGCTTTTATAGTTTCAGATTTATTGACAGTCAAAACTTCTAGTCTGTAATTCTAGGGTACTTCCCGAAGTCCTAGAAGACTGAAATTTGGTGTGTACACTAGAAATTGCATACAAACTACAGGAAAATTAAGAAATTTAAAAATTTCCCCCTCCACTCCCACGTATGGGGGAAGCAAATTATTTGTAAAGTCTATCGCTAGAATGCTGATATTTTCAGGATAATATGTCCTTGACAGACTTATCAAACGTGCCAAGTATCAATTGTCTACCTGTTATGGTTTCAGATTTATTGCCATTCAAAACCCCTCTAGTCAAAAGTTCTAAAATACTTCCCTAAGTCCTAGAAGACTGAAATTTGGTATGTAGGCTAGGGATTTCATTAAAACAACAGGAAAATAAACTTTTCCCAGTCTGTACATTTAAAAAATGTGTTTCCTGAAGTCCTAAAAGACTGAAATTTGATATATCTGCTTTAAAATTGAGTTGCAAGATTCCACCCAAACAAACATAGTTACATACATTGCAAGAATAAAAGCTTTTAAAAAAAGAGGTAACGATAGAGAGCGGGCCATGAAAATGATGTAGGTACCTACAAAAAATAGATCCAAAAAAAAAATCTAGGGCACCTGCCAAAAAGAAATGAAATCCCACCAAAAACATTTCATGTAAAATGTTGCCAAGACTCACAAGTTCATAATGCTTTCACTGTTAAAAAGTGATGAGATCTCTAGTAGAGCCAAGCCCCTAGCTGAGCTTAGAATTGCGCTGCCCATGGGACCTATCCCAAGTCCAAAGTATATAGCTCTTAAATGCTCTTGAGTATATCACATTTATAACAATAAAGAACAAATAACTCTACTTACAAGCTCTGATTTTACAAACCCTAAATCTTGATTAAAAAAGTACGGCTTGGCCGTTTAATGTTCGTGAAAGCATTACATGGCATAACATATTATATTAAGGTCATAAGGAATAGTTTGTTCGACAATTACTAATTTTTATTATACTTCATGATTGTCGCACAAGCTATTCCGGGCTTAAATGTCATATCAGATAAAAGTACCACGAACATTAAACGGCCAAGCCGTCCTTTTTTAACCAAGTTTTAGGGTTTGTAAAATCAGAGCTTGTAAGTAGAGTTATTTGTTCTTTATTGTTATAAATGTGATATACTCAAGAGCATTTAAGAGCTATATACTTTGGACTTGGGATAGGTCCCATGGGCAGCGCAATTCTAAGCTCAGCTAGGGGCTTGGCTCTACTAGAGATCTCATCACTTTTTAACAGTGAAAGCATTATGAACTTGTGAGTCTTGGCAACATTTTACATGAAATGTTTTTGGTGGGATATAATTTACACATACTAGTAGATAAAATCCTTATTTATTAAGATCGTAGTCTTACACTAAGCCCATAGATTATGTACGCACGTTTAAAAAGTAGTGACATGTGATATAGTGTGACAAGTTCGAGAGAACTCACACTTCACTGCCGAACGATGTTGCGCGACAAATAGTCAATTAACCTCACTATATATTATCTACTTCCTTTCGAGGATTCGAAATGTGACAATGAAACTAATTTATTGCAGCGTGAGGATAGGGGACAGTAGGTATTGTAAAAATAACAAGCTACCGACAACCCTGTAATGTAGAGAGTAAAGACATTCTCTAGCAGCGATGCAAATGTAAGTCCATGTCTTTGTTCTCTAGGCATTTAACTTTATTGTGATCAAACCATCGCCGGTCTACAGAGCTTGAGTCTCCTCTCAGAATGAAGGGTTTAGGCCGCCATGCTCAGGCAGGTCTCCCCACGATGTTTTCCTTCACTCTTAAAGCGAGTGATATTAACGCACATAACTACGAAAAGTTAGAGGTGCCCTGGATCGAACCCCGACCTCGAATAGGAGGCGGACGTCTTAACCACTTAGCTATCACGGCTCATTATTATCACCAGTCCGCATCATTTTAACAGGACTCGTCTTCCAGTCTTTCGAGACCAGTGACCACTCGTATTAATTTGACATTATCAGGTGAGATTGCCTACATTCTGCCATTGGTAAAACTTTAGCATATAACTGCCGTTTATCATCCATCCATGTACTTATTAGCAACAGAATGAAATGCGTATAGTAATGGATAAGTGTGAAAAGCACCAACAGAATCGCTCATTTTCAAAAGCTCATTGAACTTTTTTTCACTAGAACCAAGATAACTAAAAAAGCAAAGGCTCTATGAGATTATATCTTGACTGACTGACTGATCTATCGACGTACAGACAAACTGCTGTTAAATTAAGAAATACGTGTTTCAGGATTCTTGGAAATTCAACTTCCTCACCGATTTTCAAAAATTCCACTCCGTCACCGATTTTCAAAAATTCCCACTTGAGCGAAGCCGGGTGGGTCAGCTAGTTAGTAAATATGGACGGTAATTTATTAATCTCGGTAATATTAATATGAAGAAAAATCACAACGAATTTGTCATATCCTACAAAGCGGACGTGGTCTAACTATCCCTTTAATTAGTTACCGGATATCGTAGAGCAGCTCTTAATGAGAAACGCTTGGTTGAACCCACTAATTCTTACCTCTGACTTGATGTACAATAGCTAAATATTACTTAGGTATTCTGTTTTCCAATAAGATACATGAAAAATTGGTTTGTCTTTACTAATATTAATAAGAGGCAAAGTTTTTCAGTTGTGAAAATTCTTTCACGGATAAATAGCTTCTAAATTACGTGAATTCGTGGGGAAAAGCTATTGAAAGCTTGCAGGCCTTTCTATGCTTCATCAATCTAGCAAACCCTTCGGCAAGATTTGCTCCAACGGGATTTTTTTTTCTGAGCGGTCCAAGCATGCCCTCCTCAAAGAGTCTGAGCCAGTGGAGTTTTGCTGATCTAGCTTCTCCGACTCTTCTTCTTCACAACACACGACCACCTGACCTGGCCTGGACTGCGCAGTGCTACAGTCTGGGCAGACTGGTCATGGTTGTAATTTCAGCTGTTACGTGGCCGGTTTGACATCCCATTTACATGAGTTTAGAAGAAAGGTCTTCAATTATATTGGGTTCAGTATCTTCCAGCACACATAAATCATGTCAAGTTATTCTTTATGGTGACAACCGGGAGCCCGAGAAGGTGTCAACGTCACGACAGTCTGCGGCGCTTTTTATTTTAACTGTGGTTATTAATGACGCCCGCTTAATGATTTAATGATAAGTAGTCTAATAAATCAAAATTAATCTGTCGATATTATCACATCACAGAAGGAGACTTTCATCGGTTGAGACGACGATCATAACGATCAGGTATGGACAGCTCAGACACAGAAGGATAGAATGTTAAGTATGTACCTATACTTACTGTACAGTCTACACATTACTTTAACATAATAATATAACTACTCTCCTTGGCTGAAAGAAAGGTAAACAATTTGCAGAATACTTCTCGAATAAACGTGTACTACTCAGTAAAAAAACCAGTACCCTAAAAAATCAGTTTTTAGGGTTCCGTACCTCAAAAGGCAAAACGGAACCTTTATAGGATCACTTTGTTGTCTGTCTGTCCGTCTGTCGCGGCTGTCATGAAAACCTACAGGGTACTTCCCGTTTTTTATTTATCGTGTCTCGGAAAAAATACCCGAGTGCGGTACCCTCTGTGCGCGAGTCTAACTCGCACTTGGCCGGTTTTTTCACGGTTTCATTGTTATTTAGTTTTCAGTTTTTCACCTTTTTGCGAGAAGCGGCTTTTAAGTATATTTTGAGTTAGTTAAAGGAACAAAGATTATTATAGAATTATTGGATCCAATATAACCAAGCACGTCGTGCTGTCGTGTAACCCATTCGTAAAAAGTCCTAACACTTTTCCGTCGCAGCAAGCTAATGTCGAAACTCATTAGTGCAGCTTAGCGTCAGTGTCACGGGCAAGTTTAAAAATAAAAATAAAAAGCGGCAACTTTGAAATAGAAACTTGTTTGTTTTTCCTTTTTCTATGCCGATGATTGATCGGTGCCGCGTTTGTATGAACTGTTTAATTATTTGTTTACCAAATAAAATTATTTGGTTAAATACTCAAGATAATTAGGTAAGAATTCAAATCGGCAACTTGAATTTCAAGGTTTTGACTGCCTACCTACCAACCTACAAGACAACGATTTTCATTCTTAGAACGTCTCTGCTCTATCGAACAACATATAAAGTTAATAATGTTGATCAACTACAGCACCCTACAGCACATGTTAAAACCAATAAAAGTCCGAAATTCAAGATTCAAGATTCATTCATTCAATCTACGTTCTTAAACTATTTTATAGCACAAAAATTTATTTATTTTATAATTTTTTGCTATTTATTTATTTGTTAGTTGATATGCCTTATAAACAGTAGGCATACAATGTTTAAAAGTTGGTAAGAACGTACGAACGTACGACAACCCCTGTACTAGTAAAAACTTTATTACAGTGGGTTCATCATTATCATAATATAGTTCGGAGTTAAATCGTATATTTAACTGGAAAATCCTAGAATTTACTGTAGTTCGAGCTAGTACACTAACATAAGAATATATAATAACAATTCCTAGTTTTAAAGACATTAGCTACTTATTTACCCAACATTAAACGATGTTAATGTTCAGATCATAAGGCCGTATAAAGGAGCTTTGTATACTGGCGTGGTGGATGGAGGTTGAGTGAAACACCGCCGGCCGCCGGATGCGCAGGAGACCAGCGGAGCGTGATCAACTGTCGTTCTTTTTGACACCGTACGCACTACGCAGCGTAGGGCAATACGTAGCCTTGATGACAATATTACTTTTTTTAAGACTAGCGACCCGCCCCGGCGTCGCACAGGTAGCTTGCGAGGAATAATTCTACTCTACATTATTTTCGTGTAACATTAACTATTTATGCAGTACACGCTACGGAAGCTCTCAGATGGGACGATATTTTCCTACTTAATTTTCAATAACAGTAGATTATTTTCGGAAAATGTTCACAAATTATAGTCTTTAACCAGAGCCTTATAACCTTCCCATTATCCCTCATTTTAATGGTGAAAACGGTATGAAAATCCTTACAGTAGTTTCTGTGATTAGTCTGAACAAACATTATCTCAGCGCGGTGGGGAACTTTAATTTAATAATAAAGTAATCAATAAGACTTATTGAGATGAAACAATAAAAACAAAGGACTCAATTCCATAACAGGCTTTAATAAGTTATTTTTCATTTAGTTCTATATTTTATACTGTAAGTAGGTATAGTACCTAACACCTAATTAGCTACGGTCGAAACTTTATTTCCTAATTAGACCTTAGTATCGAACTCAAAGTTTTTACATTAGTAGATCTACACCGCAAGTTCATTTAACTTTATGTAGCTATGTGTGTATACCCGTCAGAAAATTATAACAAAAAAGAAAGAACCCATTTTTATATGGACATGAATTACTAGAAACGCTGCAGAGATACATTAGCCGACTCTATGATTGGTATAAAATGGCGGGTAAGAGCCGTAAGACAGAGTTACTTCACCGGTTCTTCTGCATTTGCTTTATTATTAACTTGCCAGTAAAACTAAACAAGTACAGCACTTGTATAACCACTACCGATAATTATGGCGATACCAGGGAGCAAGTAACTACGCACTGGAAATACATGTACATCAGTAAGGTTCAATTGCAATGCAGGCGGTTAAATTTGTGGTAACGGTTAATTTTTCCACTAATAAAAAGCAAAGAAAATTGTACAAATCAGTATAGTTACGAGTAGGTACTTACCTCCATGATTAAGATAATAGTTAAATCACTCGAGTAGAATAGTGGTTAAATTTTGTATTTAAATAATTCGAGCTTTTTATCAACGCCAAAACGAAAGTGTTTTATTAGCAAAGGTACCCTAAGGTACCCTAACTTACTCGTATTCTAATGTAAGTATATTACTGTTCTTTAAAATTTTGATAACATACAAAATTTAAATTTCACCCATATTAAAATCTAGATAATTAAGTATGTAAAGATTTTTGAGATGAGATAACATAATTTTACTGCCAATATCCTTTCAATATGTTAATACGACCAGTTTGGCGTATCATCTTTTAGAATTAATAATTATTATTTCCTGTTATTATACCTGCCTATGAAGCACGATTAAATCAATTGATAACCGGAAGGTGAAACCTAGTAAACATTAAACAGGAAAAACAAAAATAAATAGCCTACTTCTCACTTAACTTTCCCATATACTTATTCTACATAAATAATGCCCTCGGTTTCACCAGATTGGATTTAGGTATGAGTATTTTTGAAATCTCGTGGAAACTCTTTGATTTTCCGGTATAAAAAGAATCCTATGACTGTCGAAGGGATACAAGCTATCTCGTACCAAATTTTGTCAAAATCGTGGGCTGAAAAGCTAATACCTAATGATAGAGAGACAGTTATATTTTCGCAAATATGAATATTAGTGTGGGCACAGTATGGCTGTAACCTAGAGTTTACACTGGCGTGTACAGCCTCGATGCTAAGGTTATCTATTTAGTGAGAGTGAGCAGTGCTTTTATGTCTCTACTACCTGCATGTCACGGAGTTTAACTAATATTTAGCGCGATTCACGTTAGTTACAAGTGTAAATTAAAAATTTATAACACCCTCGACCAGTGAAGGTTACAGTAACTAGAAAAGAGCTGATAACTTTCAAACGGCTGAACCAATTTTCTTGGATTATAGCTAAGAACACTCTCGATCAAGCCAACTTTCAAACGAAAAAAAAAACTAAATTAAAATCGGTTCATTAGTTTAGGAGCTACGATGCCACAGACAGATACACAGATACACACGTCAAACCTATAAAACCCCTCTTTTTGGGTCAGGGGTTAAAACAGCTTAAGTGATTTCTATTTTGAACTACCAGATTGTACCAGATTATACCAGTACTGTGATTTGTGGTACTGACCAGTTCAAGTCGTAAGCTGAAGGAGACATGTTTGCGCGGCGCCGGCGGTATAGAAGCGGGTGCCTCGTAGAAGGCGGCTTCTTCCAGTCCGTAGTCGGACTCGCTCTCCGTCCACTCCAGCTTCATACTGCTGGGACTGTAAAAAAACAAAAATAAAATCATTAATTATTAATTAATGTTATACAATACTAGACGATGCCCGCGACTTCGTACGCGTGGATTTAGGTTTTTAAAGATCCTGCGAACTGTTTGATTTTCCGGGATAAAAAGCCTAGCCTAGATAAAAATTGCCTTTGTCAATTACAGGGACGCAAGCTACCTACCTCGGTACCAAATTTCATACAAATCGCTTAAGCGGATGGGTTTTTGGGAATCCCGTGGGAACTCTTTGATTTTCCGGGATGAAAAATAGTCTATGTCTGTCCCCGGGATATAAGCTATCCGTGTACCAAATTTCGGCAGAATCGGTTAAACTGTTGGACCGTGAAAAGGTAGCAGACGGACAGACAGACACACTTTCGCATTAATAATAATATTACTATGGATGAATATATTATTTAAAAAATATCGTTTTAGACCCCTACAAAAAGCATTAGGTACAGAAACTAAGAAAACCAGTTTTTTTAATGTACAAGAAATACAAATCTGAAGACTGCAGCAACTCTTCGATTTTAATATCTATGAGATGATTAAGGGAGGATTAAATACAACCTGAATAAGTTACTTTTCTAAAAACGATGAACCATTTAAGTATTTTGCAAATTGCTTCCAGGGATTTCTCGGTAAATATTTATTATAGAAATAATTTGGGCAGGACAGGAATAATTATTCTATTTAACCGATTTAACCATTACAGATATAATGAAACCGATATCATATCGGTATTAAAAAGACGGTGAAAAAAGTGCGTAGGCCGCGAGCATGTCCAATTATTTGCTTATTCTTGGCTCATTTTGAGATTTAATAACTCTCCAAAAATGGACTTACAAAATCATGTCTCCAAATAAATGGTCTTCAAACATTTTTTAAAAATCTCATATCGTCGTTTTACCGAAAAACCACGAGTTTATACCACATTTAGCTGGCCTGGTATAATTTCATCGTGTTTTATGACCGCTTCTTATGAGATTCGAAACAATAGGGCTTCGCTAACCGCAGCCACCGCCTGCGTGAATTCTGATAATGGACATCGATATCTCTGTCCTGTTTATTCCTTTTGATTTGGAAAGGGATAGCGTTCAATCTAATGATCGTGCTATGCATACCTGAGTAGGCGGTTTAAACCTGTTCTTATGCAGTCGATACTTTGAATGATTGTTCTTAAGGCTTCACTTTTTACAAGACGTAAATAAAACAGTGATTTTTTTAGGTTAACCTAAATAAAACTTTTGAGAGACGAACAGAAGAAGAAAAGAACCCATAAAATGTAAATATAGGTTACACAGCCTGATTATAAATAGGTTAAATTAGAGTTCGAGATAACCTCCGTCCTTCCCCGGGTGCAGTCGTATCCAGGAATTCCCCACGAAAAAAGTTAAAATCAAATCAAAAATTTATTTCATGCAGGACAACTAGTGTTTCTCATGCTGTATCTGTGACTCTACCACCACACTTAGAAAGTTAGAACTACCTAAATATTGAGAAGAGACTGCAGAGAGTTTAAAGCTCCTTGGTTACCTTTTTGCTTGGTATATTATCAGGAAAATGGTAGAATTAATAATACTGCCTCTCTACTTCAGATAAAGTACAAGTAAGAAGCAACTACGAAACCGTATTTCAATGTTGTTTTTATTTCACAATCATAAATCCATAGCCGCCCTACATTGAATCCATTAATAACCCATCAAAGCGATCGAGATGAGTTAACACTTTCGAGTATAATGAGTCGATCCGGCGGAAACGGTTCCCGAAAGCACGTGTTACCAAACCCTTTCCCTTTACTTTCAGGAAATGGCCTTATGACCCATGAAATAAGATCGAATATCTTTTGACAACAATTTTAGGTGAATACGTAAAAAGATTAAGAAATTATTTTGTAGTTCTTATTGTTAGAGCAATAAGGGATATAATGTTTAAGTTTTTCAGGGGATAGTTATAGTTCAGTGCTCAAATAGCCGGCAGTGATAGTGTAAATATGTCGTCGGAAGAATTTGGTGCTTGAGCCGTGTCGTTTCGGCCAATATCCGCAGGAAATGGTTCTCCAGGACGACACAAAGTGCATCATCGTCTTGTAATTGAAACGGCGTGTCGATTTCGTCCCTAATTTGTAGATGAGGGTTGTAATTATTAAATTTGTTTCAGACAGTGTGACTATTTGACTCGATACATTTACCACAGACATTTAAATGAATTTAGATAATGGACATCGATAGGTATTCCCCCTGATTTTGAAATAATCAGCAGTTGGTCTGGTTGGTTCCTTGTTTTCCCGGGAGCTATGGTAGGCACTCATGCTGAGATTTAAGAGCGCACTTTGACTTCGCTCAGTCTTAAGATGCTGTTAAAACGAGACAGCGTTATATCACTGCCATAAATCTGTCTTAAAATTAGTTTGTATATACCTTTTTCCAAATTTTAATTTTCGTACGTTTAAAAGACACGAAATCATGATAAAAAGATTTCAAGTCTTTTTGTTTCAGGTCCAGTTTATTTTCCAGGTTATTTTCGTTGGCCTGTAACAAGCCCATTACAGGTGCGTGCGATTTCTAAAACTATGTTCAAGTTACTCATAAGGCTACTATTGCTTACATAATATTATCTATTCATGTACGATTCCTCCGTGTACGACAAAATAGCTTGAATGAAATGCCTATCAGAACAACTCTTATCTAGAAAGTAGAAATTATCAAAATGAAACAAACTGTCCGCTATCTAATCTAGTCGAGATAATACGAAAATTGTTTCAGTAGAAGCTGACATGCTGACGTCTTTCTCAACCACCATTTTGCATCGCTTTAAGCACCAAGCCAGTTAAATAGACTAAGAACCTTCGGTACAATATTTTGCTATAACAAAACATTGCTTCGCTTCGCTGTAATAAAATATTGATCAACTATATCTGCGAATGAGTCGGCTTGAAGAGATAAATGTAATTGGAGTATTGAAAAGAGTTGAAGTTATAGGTATAACTCCGGCTGTTCTTAGTATAGATAGTTCTAGGTAGAAGAAAGTTAATGGTTTCGATAAATGTCCGCTCTGAAGAAGTTACTGCCTTCACAATCTATGAATGCAAAGTAGGATTATAATTAGATATTATTACCAAACCAACTTTATTGTTAAGTACTTAAGAACTGCTCATACGAATTGTCTGGCTATTAGACTACACACTTTATGATAGGTTTATTTATGTCTAGACATGGCAATTGTCAATCATATTATTTACGTGAGTAAAATTCTGCATAATAAGTACATAAAACGCATAATTACCTATAATTTTGTCATGGACTCTCGTGCTACAAGTTTTTTCCACGAAACGAGAGCTACTTATGCAGATGGGTGTTCGAAACTTATGGTAATTATTCACCATAAGGTTCCCGACCTACGGAACGTTGCCCGAATAATTGACCCACACGCGATTTCGCATGTCGGCTCAATCGTGTGCATGGCAGATGTAATCGGTTTATATATGCCTGAATTGATAGGTGAAAGAATTTCTAAAACGACGCTGACGATGTTCTCGGAATCCTTTTGATAATGGTCAAATATATTTTTGACTTATGAAAAATATGAAAGAATAGATAAAATTTAAGAAATTTCAGGATATGGATCTACTGTAGGTTAGTATTGCACATATATAGCATTCCACAATCTTGTGTCACACGTATTCAGAAAGTAGTATTCTAAGTTCTCTGAGATTGGTTTGGGGTCATCACTCCAGCACTAAGCGATTTCATAGATTAAAGTTAAAGTGCTTGAATACGGGCCTATGCTTTAATATAAACATTCCAGTTTAGGTAAGTCTCTATCATATCTGAGTACATACTAGGCGTTTTTAATTTTGCAAAACTTAAACAAAAGAAATACGAAAGAGATTTACTGACTTGTTTATTTATAAAAAAGTATTGCCATTTTTCACTTTTGGACGTAAATGCCAATATAAATATATAAAAAAAATATTAGACAAGACAATGTAATGTTATTAGATTGTCAAATTCCCAAAAGCGAAGAAATCTTACAATATTATAGCGAAAAAACCGAGGAAATAAACAAAATACCTAATTGTTTTGTAAAGAAGAAATAAAACAAAGCTTATATTTTAATCAACGACAAAATAAAATTGAAGAAAACAGACCGATAAAAATGTCAAAACGATTTACAAAGCCCGCGATAAATTGGATAGAATTTGAGAAGAGAGTGCCACCTGAACAGAAAGGAAAATTCCTGGCGTTTAAAGCTAAGGCCGATATGTATTTGCGACGGTAAATATTGGAATTGAATTCATCAAGGTTTCATAGAATTGTTGATTACAATTTGTGTTATCTTTTATGTTAAAGTTATACTAGCTTGAAACTGATTTTGTTAGTATCAAAAACTACAATGAAATAGGGAGTTAGTATCCTTAGTATCCACTAGGGGCAGCGCGCGAACCGAGGTATGGCTGCAGACTAAAAGGATTGATGAGTTTGGTTTTAAACACCCAGTTTTAACTCCATAGACAATAAACACATTTTTACCAATTGGTTCTTAATGTTTTGGATAAACCTATAATTTTATATAGGATGCAAGCGTTCCCTCCAGAGCTTCCGAAAATTAATTGGGAGGAATATGCGAAGAAAGTACCAGTACAAGGGCTAGTAGAGAAGTTTAAATCGGAATACGCACAGGTCAAGATACCTTATCCTGTAGATACACTTTCAGTCAAAGTGGATGAACAATGGAAGTCTCTACAACCACAGATAAAATCTTATTGTGCTGATAGACAAAAAGAAATCGATGCGTACGTTACATATTTGTACCATTAAGTCAATGTAATGTACCAGCTCTGCCGTCCTAACAAAGAGTGCAATAAGTCGAGTTTTTGGGCAAATTGACTTAAGACCATATCCGTAATCAGGAAAATGAGCTCTATATTTTCGCCTTAGACGTCTTTTTTTGTATCTTCAGTAGTTTCGGTTCTATTGGTTATCAAAACTGCAATATGTAATATTACGATTTGTAAGTAGCTAATCATAACCGCGAATATCTCGAAAGTAGTCGAAACCTAGTTATTGCTCTCTTCGTTAGGGTAATCAGGAAAATAAGCTCTATATTTTCGCCTTAGACGTCTTTTTTGTATCTTCAGTAGTTTCGGTTCTGTTGGTTATCAAAACTGCAATATGTAATATTACGATTTGTAAGTAGCTAATCATAACCGCGAATATCTCGAAAGTAGTCGAAACCTAGTTATTGCTCTCTTCGTTAGGGTAATCAGGAAAATAAGCTCTATATTTTCGCCTTAGACGTCTTTTTTGTATCTTCAGTAGTTTCGGTTCTGTTGGTTATCAAAACTGCAATATGTAATATTACGATTTGTAAGTAGCTAATCATAACCGCGAATATCTCGAAAGTAGTCGAAACCTAGTTATTGCTCTCTTCGTTAGGGTAATCAGGAAAATAAGCTCTATATTTTCGCCTTAGACGTCTTTTTTGTATCTTCAGTAGTTTCGGTTCTGTTGGTTATCAAAACTGCAATATGTAATATTACGATTTGTAAGTAGCTAATCATAACCGCGAATATCTCGAAAGTAGTCGAAACCTAGTTATTGCTCTCTTCGTTAGGGTAATCAGGAAAATAAGCTCTATATTTTCGCCTTAGACGTCTTTTTTGTATCTTCAGTAGTTTCGGTTCTGTTGGTTATCAAAACTGCAATATGTAATATTACGATTTGTAAGTAGCTAATCATAACCGCGAATATCTCGAAAGTAGTTGAAACCTAGTTATTGCTCTCTTTGTTAGGACGGCAGAGCTATAGACTTAACATTTTAAAATATTAAATGAATGTTCCAGAGCGCAAAAGGAACTTGACAAGATAAACGCATTGCCAAAGTTCGATGATATTACACTGGAGATGCTGTACGATATGAATGGGGTTAAAGCCTTCGATCCCGTAAAGCGACCCACATTCTGGCCTCACACGCCAGAAGAACAGCCAGGATATATGACGCCTGAACAAAAAGCACTTAAGGAAAAGAAACACTGAAAAAACTATGGGTTGCTAGATTTAAAAGATAAAGTATTCGAACTAAAATTACTCATTTTATTTGTTACTCATCTATTCATATCCAGCTATCCACCTATTCTAATAAAACAATTATTTTAGACGCGTTCAATGGCTGGATAATCAAAAGATGTTTCACAACATTTTTTGCGAGTTGTAAAGGAGATATTAGTTAATAGTTCATTAGGTAAGTTAAGTAAAACGCTATACGTATTGAAAATTAATGAAATTGTTGATTTAAAATTATTTCTTTACCTCTAAATATAAAGCATATATTGATAGGTGCTTTTAAGAGGGCTCTCTGCGTCACTCGTTTCCACTCGTTTCATACAATCGTAGTTCCAATTTCATTTGAATATTAAGCAACCAAAGTCCATGAAATTTTGCAGACATATTCTAGAAACTAATATCTATGTCTGTGGTTTTCCAGATTTCTGTTAAAATATTCGGTTTCAAAGTTACGCGGTCTTTAAAATTTACATACAAATCTTTGAGCTCCTGTAATTTTAAAACAACATATTTTTAGAAAAATCTAAAACACCACAGACACAGATATTAGTTTCTAGAATATGTCTGCAAAATTTCATGGACTTTGGTTGCTTAATATTCAAATGAAATTGGAACTACGATTGTATGAAACGAGTGGAAACGAGTGACGGAGAGAGCCCTGTTAAAGATTATATTTATGTGCATTGCTCCGAGAACATAAGGATTTTCTTGAATTTTGAAGTAAGTGTATAAGATCTAGCCCAATTTGAAACGATCTCCTTTTTATTTGAATTAGGAAACTGGAACTACAAATTAAACAAGAAGTCAATGGTCTATCGGGGTAACAGTGTCCAAACGACAAAAGTCATTGTCTACGGACACACATGAAAGGGCTGTAGTCTATATTTAGAGCCTCGTTCAGGGTCGAGGAACATCAGCCAAGAAGTCGCGCGCCGTGGCAAATTGTGACTGATCATTGGTTAGGGTTACGACATTTATTTTTGGCTTTATTACTTTCAGTAACTGGACTTTTAATTGTGATGCACGTGCAGTTTAAACGATCATGGAATTAAAGTTCACTCACTTATTTTTAGGGTTCCGTACCTCAAAAAGAAAAACGGAACCCTGATAGGATCACTTTTTTGTCTGTCTGTTCGTCTGTCTGTCTATGCGTCCGTCCGTCCGTCCGTCGTGTCTGTCAAGAATACCTATAGGGTACTTCCCGTTGACCTAGAATCATGAAATTTGGTAGGTAGTTAGGTCTTATAGCACAAGTGAAGAAATAGATCTGAAAACCATGAATTTGTGGTTACATCATTAAAAAAAATTAAAATGTGTTTAAATTTTCAAAGTAAGATAACTATACCAAGTGGGGTATCATATGAAAGGGCTTTACTTGTACATTCCTGTTTTAGAATATAATGTATTTTTATTTATTTTTATACATAATAGTTTTTGATTTATCGTGAAAAATGTTGATAAAATACCCGAGTACGGAACCCTCAGTGCGCGAGTCTGACTCGCACTTGGCCGGTTTTTTTCGAATTATGTAGGTAAAGGCTTGCCGAGAGCTGTGAAGATTTCATCAGACGAATGCATCGGACTAAGTTCTCTAGGTGTTTTTGTTCCACTTTATTTTCTCAAGGTTTTAAAATTGTAGTGATTTGGGTCATGTAAAGATTATTTAGATTAATCAAAGTAAGGGATAAGTATTCCAAGAAAGTATCGAAATCGGTCGACAGAAGTTTTTATCAGTGATAGTAGATGGGTGAATACCGGTTACAACTGCTAATACTGATAAAGAATCTTAGGCCACTACTTGTTTCAATGAAGTTATAATTTGTACCTTACTGTTAAATTTTTATATCTTTTTGCTCAGTTGTGAGGTCGAAAGACTAGTTCCTAGATACTCAATTTCCCATGCTTAGGGAAAAATCTCTCTGAATAAGCTTCGATCTGGTTTTTTTGGTCAGAAGATTCAAACGCCATTGTTGGCCGAATTTAGGATGTTTCCTAAATTCGGCCAACTCCTTGTATTCTGTTTGGAAGTGGAACTTGGAGGCTTCGATTCGATTATTTTATATTATCCCCATATTTTTATTTTCAGTGATGTATGTAAACACGCCCACTTTTTAAAGTCATAGATCATTCAACCAGTGGAATTGGTGCCAAGCTAAATAATAATAATCATTATCTTTAATTACACCTATTTTACGGTAGCGTAAAATGCTGCTGAAAACTCGTAATAGTGCCAATATTATATTGCACATCGTACCTATATTTAACTCATAGCTACTTACGCGATTGTCAAGAAAGACTCTAGCCAATAACCAATTATCCATCTCTTGTTCCCTGAAGATTGAAAAGTGAATCGGAATGAGGTGCAGGTTATAACCGCTTATGTTACTAGATAACTAGATAATAAAATGAAATTAGAACATGGTGGTTTGCGCAGGTCATAGAAGGATTAAATATTTATATTATACTAAAGGATACTAAAGGATGGATAATGTCGACCAGCAGGGAGAAGTGGCGAATGCTCGTGAGGCGTGTAACATCTGCCCCCCAAAACGTCACTTCATGATGACCACGACCGCTCTGCCAAGAGTGTAACGACAAAGAAGAGAAAGGATGCCTGCGGCTTCGTCCGTGTGGATGTAGGTTTTTGAATATCCCGTGGGAACTGTTTGCTTTTCCGGGATAAAAGTTGTCTATGTCAATAAAATGGACGCAAGCTACGTCGGTATTACTAAATTTCATACAAATCGGTTGAGCGGATGGGTCTTAAAGAATCCGGTGGGAACTCTTTGATTTTCCGGGATAAAAAGTAGCCTATGTCCGTCCCCAGGATATAAGCTAACTCTGTGCCAAATTTCGTCAAAGAAGTGGTTAAACTGTTGGGCCGTGAAAAGGTAGCAGACAGACAGACAGATTTATAATATTAGTATGGAGTATGGACTAGCGATCCGCCCTGGCTTCGCACGGGTAGCTTGTCACACGTTTCGTAGGCATCTTTAATTATTTCTGAAAATAAAATATAATACCCTATGCAACTCAGGGCTAATGTAGCTTTCTAGTGATGAAAGAATTTTCGAAATCTGTTCAGTAGTTCCAGAGATTACTTCCTACGAACAAACTTCACCTCTTTATAACATTAGAATAGATGTCGCAGGGGATTGATAAAAACCGGCATTTGATCAAATCCCGACAGTTCACGGTTTTTGGATTTATAAGTAACTTTGAACTTACTGGAACTTGTAAATAGAAATAGCGATAAAAATATAATATTGTTTATATCCCAACAGAAAACATTGCATTATCATTATATTCAATTACCTATTTATTGATTAGATAAGATTGAGATCTGTGAGATTTTTAGTAGGTTGTTCGATTTACGCTAGATTAGTGTTCAACTGATAACAGACTAAAGTATTTTCTATTCCGTCTTACGTTTGATAATTTTCCGTTATTTTATGTGATAACATGGTGATAACAGCTAAATATTATATAAAATATAGACGGGAAAATACCTAATCTTTACATCAGAAGCTTAGGTATTAGCGTATAAAGGCATTTTTTTTTGTCAATATTAATACGACTGTTTTGATTCCTTATTACAAAAGAAAATGTAGAAATATTTAATTCTTCTATCATTAGAATTACATCATCACCTGGACATAAGTAGGTAAACAGCTAAACAAGCTCTCTTGTGGAACTTCCCCATGTCTACGATCGCGTCACGTAAAATACCTAAAAAACAGTGTCATTTTTTTCGAGTATAAAATCCGCATCCATCTATTGCTCTTTTCCAAAATCACCCAACTAAGACGTGATCCCAGTACCTTTTCTTGAAGAATATTCGCAATTCACATACACACAAACTTTTACAAGTGCTTTTGAATCGTCAAATAATTTACCACTGATTCGGAATACCGTTCCTACCGAGAGGAACCAGCAAGAAACTCGGCGGTTGCTATTTTCAATTGTTCAATTTTTTACAATAATATTCCAAACTATACAAGCACTTGCAGCACCGCGCATTGCTGGAGCGAGTCAAATCCATGTATAAGTGATATCGTTAAAAACTTAATTAGAGACGTACCATTAGGTCTCGTATCAATGTATCTGATTCAAAGCATTCGAATCACAAGTAGGTATGCAGCTGCGTATGCCAGATGCCCGACATGTTTCCAAGAATTGCAACTCTTCAGAACTCTATCTGGTCTAATTTTCTAAAACTGTACCTATCGACACATATCTATGTTGTTTTTCATGGAATAGAAATTCAGAGAAATTGTTAGATTTAGAACTTATTTAAAAACCCTTCGTAAGGTATTTACTCTTCCAAATAGTAGTTAAGCTGAAAGTGTAAGTAGGTTGGTATAACTACAAACTGAGCGCTTTGTAAATAACGAACTTGGGAAAATTTTCGTTGGTCGATAAAGAAAGCATTTGGTGTGCGAAGGATTTCTAAAACGCATCGTTACGTCACATGCGGGGACGACCGCATTTTCGACCGGCTAGTAACTTGTAGCTACCAATTATTCCGAGGGAGTCCCCGCATGCTGGTTGTCGACCGAGTTATCGACAACTGATAATGACCTTTTCTGTTGGCTTACAATTCTTATACGAACCAAGCCAAGCAAAAGTAAGTGGGCGAAATTTAAAAATAGCTTTCAATTAGTGTCCCTTTACCACTTCCACGATAATATCTTAGTACGTCGTCGTAGGAACTAAATTGCTGAGGATAAAAATAAAACTTGCACTAAATAGACACTAATTATTCTCAGTTTCGTTCAATCCCGTTAACTACAGACTGGACAGAGTGCGGGTTCCGTATGTCGTGGGTGGAGGGTGAGAGCACCTGTTGCAGGCTGGGCTATTTTTAACATCCCCCTTTCCCTCCTCACCTCCCCCCCCGCATCCCACACGTCAGCCGCTCATAAATCCATGACTAATATGCGAAGTCAAGAATGCTTGCAACTTTGACCGGTCAAGTTTTCAGCGCAATTAATTATGTATGCTTTTAAACTAAAAAACCGACCAAATTTCAACGCGAGTTGAAGTTGAAAACATACATTATTTACTGTATTTTTCAAAAATTTTTGTCGCGGGCACCCTCAAGTATTGTAAATTAAGCGATTCTCTTTTATAAATTTCCATTTTGCTAAACATTTTATGACTTTGCTACCCGTGTACTTAAGTACTAACAGACTCATGCATTTTATATTGTGGGAACTGATTACCCATCAAACAGTGCATTGTTTCGTAGTTTATAGGTATTTAAATTTTAAGAACATGTAAACTGATCAAAACCCTGCTCATCAAAATAACATATTTCTTTTGTTTACACTAGGTATCAAGCAATCAGCGCGTGCGATTTTTATAAATGGGATACTTCGCGCGAAAATAAAACTGATGTGTTTATTTCTACGCCTGGTATTGGAATTTAAATTGCTGTCTACTTTATTTACAGGGAAAATTATATTTTTAAATTGTTTATTCTTCAATCAAGCTAGAAGTTTAAAAAAACTGTAGTTTTTCCTGCATAGAAAGAGAATGTTATGACGACTTGACGATGAGCGAATTCGTCCGCAAGGACATACCTAGGCTTTTAAAAATCCTAGGGGAAATTTTTGATTTTCCAGTATTAAAAGTAACCTACGTGTCAATTCTGGGTGAAAGCTATATGTCAGCCAAATCGGCCAGTCATTCTGGCGTGAAGAAGTAACAAACATCCAAACATTCACATTTATAATATTAGTAAGAAAACATTAATACGCTTATCTATTGAATCTAGGCCTGAAATAGTGTTTAAAGGCTTACATCAAACAAGTTAACTGGATTTTTATGCTTGTGTCTTTTATAAATGCCCTTTATCATAATCATCATCATTGAGTGTCATCTTCTAACTAAAACTTCCCTAGAAAGTTAATTATGCAAGCATGTCGCTGACTGCGCTATTCGGCTTCAGAAGTTCTTCCACATTTTAGCCAATACCATTAACGGTATTGAATTTATATTTATTCAAGTAATTCACATCAATTTAATACGTGGCCAAACTCAACAAGTTCTGCTAATAGAAACATATTGTCTTTTAAAGATTTCTACATAAAACTGTCGATAAAATGAAGCGATAAACGATTCTTGGCAGTCAGATCAAACAAAATAATATTGTGTCTTCTTGCTTATTCTCATATTATAAAGCATTAAACGCGTGGTGTGCATATGAATACTAAGCAAATTGTGTTATGAGATGAATTATATGCAGCCTTATCTGTAGTAGCCTACTCAGTATTCTTTTGAGTCGCTGATCGAGCAGATTAAGAAAACCTTGGACGACACTGACCTATAACACCTACTTAAGCTATAGGCAAGTTTTGTACGTTACTTATGTCTATGTTATCTTACACATTTTTTTAATATGTCGTTTTTAACGTAGATGCAGATGTTTCTGTTATGAGATAAGCTGACGTTTGACTACAATCTTCTTAGAGAATCAGTTGCATGGTAACATTAGAGACTTATTGGGAGTACGGACTAAGGAGGTACCTCCGAGTTCACTGATTTTCCAAATCTCATCGCCATCTTATTTACGGAGAAAAATAAGGTTCATCTATTGGTGGCTTCATTGTAATAGCTTTTTACGAAACAAAATGAGAAGAATTCCCGTTGTTTTATATAGCTACCTAATAGAATTAGGTAGCTACTAACTCAGTGTGCCGTAAAACAACATGATTTCTCGCTGAGTCGTCTCAACCTTTAAAGTCCACAGCCAGACAGAGGTTTCTTGTAGGTTGAAGACAGTAGATTCCACCTACATCAATGGTTATAGGAACGTCTACAAACCACGACTACATCAAACGGTACCCAGCGATTTGTTTCCGATCGTCTATCCACCCAAATGGCATTCTTCTAACAGTATGTTTTCTCTTCAACGTTGCCATTTCAGCTCCTTGAAACGCCATCGTCCATCGATCCTCTGAGCTATTGAGCCCTGTCCTTTTTAACCCCCAACCCAAAAAGAGAGGTGCTATAAGTTTGACGTGTGTATCTGTGTGTTTGTGTATCTGTCTGTGGCATCGTAGCTCCTAAACGAATGAACCGATTTTAATTTAGTTTTTTTTTGTTTGAAAGGTGGCTTGATCGAGAGTGTTCTTATATATAATCCAAGAAAATCAGTTCAGCCGTTTGAAAGTTATAAGCTCTTTTTTAGTTTTCTTATTAGACCAGTTTACTATCCGACTAATACAAATTAGTGTCCAGCCAAATTCTAATAAAAATGTGTCGGTGGTTTTGAACTAATTTAATTTTTAGTAAATTAATTAGTTCATGTAGGATTTAGGAGTAAAATTGCCTTTACAAAAAGGAGATTTGTTTCGGCTTTATGTACCAACAGTCAACATCTGTGATCCTGAACTCTGTTCCCCGGCATATACACCATTATTGGGAGACATGTCCTTCGAGATAAATAAACAATTATATGGCACGGACATTGATAGTGGCTGTTATCAGAGTCGTCGAACTCGCACCAAGGCGACGAGTGCGTACATTATGTAAAGGTCTTTGTTCATTGGTGGCATTTATAGCTAGTGCAATCTATTATGTAGTGATCGTAATAGGTAATTGTAAACAGTAAGGAATTAAATGTCCATATTCATTGCTAACTAGATGATGTCCGCAACTTCGTCCGCTTGGAATAAGGTTTTTAAAAATCCTATAGGGACTCTGATTTTTCAGGATGAAAAGTAACCCATATATATACGTCTCCAGGATATCAGCTATCTCTGTCCCAAGAAGATGATGCCCGCAACTCTATCTATGTGGATTTAGGTTTTCAAAAATCCCGTGGGAACTCTTAGGTTTTCCGAAACCAAAAGTTGCTTATGTTGTTCCCCGGGTTGCAAATTATCTCTTCTATCTTTGTATTAAATTTCGTCAAAATTGGTTAAACGGATAGGCCAAAAAACTTCCACAGACAGACGGACACACATACACTTTCGCTTTTATAATATAAGTAGTATGGATTAGTACAGATATGGATTCATTAGAAGCATAGGGACATGACCGATTTCAACATTAAGCTTATTTTAAGCATGCATTGGGAGAATGTCACTGAAAACAGGAAATATTGGTGAAAGAGTATTATGTAGAGATGCTGTGTTTAAACTTATGAAGGAGCTAGGTTTGTCCTTTTTGCTTACAAGAAATTTCTAAATTCAGAAAGCACAGCTGCCTTCTTTGTAGCCCTATGTTGCTACTGGCTGCATGCTTTGGCTTGTTTAGCTACTTATAGGAAAAAGTATCGCCTAGGGCCCTTAGGTTTTGCTTAGGTTTTGGTTTAGGTATATGAAGACTTAGAGGTAAAGACTAACGAAGATAATCGGGTTAATCTTTCCTAATTATTTCTAGTTAGTTCATAACGGTTTTTTGTTTAAGTCATCATGAACCACCATGGGATGGTAAAACGCAATAAACAAAAAGTACGTTGGTAGGTACATACCTATTTACTTACTAAATATTACGTAGTATGTTGAGTCCGTTGAGTCATAGTTGCTATGATCGCATCTTTCTATAATACAATCTATCACGTACAACCTAAAAAGCCTAGTTTACTAATAGAGTTTAACTGAATGACGCGGATTAGGCAAGTTTGTGATGGGGATCGTTACTAATTAATTCATAATTAAAAATTCTGGTGCGCCCGCGCAGACGGCATCAACCAATTACACTGCCAAATGGTTACAAAGCGATATAAACTCTATGCATGTAAAAATTAGGTTCAATTTACGTTGTTATGGGTGAGGAGAGTTTGTATGAAGGGCAAGCGACAGTTGTTTTATTTTGAACTATATTTAGTACTTGGACTGAATTGTTACTGTGCCAGCTTTGTATGGAGCGATGTGTGGCGATCACGCTTGATGAGTGCATAGCTTAGATAAGTATGTGGAAAATACCTAGGTGTTTACTGTATCGCGAGAAATAACTGATGTAGAGACGTTTATAATGTGCTTTTTATAAATTTTGTAGTTACTATTATGCCGCTGTAGGTATCATTATTTACATAACTAAACCTACTTTCACTTATGAGATGTGTTAATATATATCAGCTTTTTATGTTTTTATTTACCTTTTTATGTGAAACGAACGCTATCATTTACTTACTTGCCTAACAAATGGCTAGTTATCAATCTTGTTTTTTTTAGCTATGAGTAGGTAGGTACTTAGGTACATACTTACTACATACTACTATTTAAGGCTACTTGTATTTAATTTTTACAGATTTAATTATAAAATTAAAAATTCGAATTATGTAAACTTACCTAAAAAGCATGTATAACTTACATAATATTGTATTTTAAAATGTAAATTTTATTTTCAGTAATAAAAGGCTTATATTATATATATTATTATTATGTATTTAATTTTTACGCTTGAGAAAAATATTTATAAGTATGACTATAATAAAATAAAAAACCGACGAATTGAGAACCTCCTCCTTTTTTCGAAGTCGGTTAAAAATAAAAATAAATTATAAGTAAATCATTTATTTATTTATAATATTTTTCATAAAACTTAGGTCTAGAATAGTAGAGCTATAGGTATTAAGTCAAGCCTGTATGATATAGGTATAAATAAAATAAAATAAATAAATAAATAAAGCCTTTATTTCCAATCATTTGTTAATTAAATACAATAATTCATATTTTTCAGTAAACACAATTACAATTATTATTTTAATTATTTGTTACAATTCATAGTATGACTTAATTACTCATTGTTAAAATAAAGTAGGCAAATAATTTTAATTAATTTTTCTATAAACTATTATTATTTTATATTTTATTATGATGTCAATTCAAAAGATCGGTATTTAATTTTTATGTATGTACATTTATTTACAATATGTCAAAATTTATTATTATTAAGTAAGTATAGTCATAATCTCAATGTCTTAATGTTTCTAGTTATGTTTTATGTCTTGTTAAGTGTATGATTGGAACGCCCACTTTCGGGCATAGGCCTCCTCCATCCTTTTCCATTCGTTCCTGTCCCTCGTTAGCCTGGTCCAGGTATTGCCTGCCGTCTCAATGATGTCATCGCTCCAGCGACGCCGCGGCCGGCCTCTCGGTCGGCGCGCATCGCGTGGATACCAATGCAGTACTTTCTCAGTCCATCGCCCATCAGTTTCTCTTGCAATATGACCGGCCCATCTCCATTTGAGGAGGCATGCTAGCTTTGCCGCGTCAATAACTTTAGTCTTTTTTCTTATTAATTTATTATTTATTTTGTCCTTGATTTTTAGGCCTAGCATGCTCCTTTCCATAGCTCTCTGGGCAACCTGTATTTTGTGTATTACGTCCTTGGTTACCGGCCATGTCTGGCAGCCATACAGGAGAGTCGGTGTCACAACGGAGTCTAGAGCTGTTTTCTTGAGTTTTATGTCCAATTGTGATTTGAAGATATTTTTCATAGACCAATATGATGCCCAAGCTTTTTTAATTCTCTTTTCTACCTCTTCAATATAGTGCCCTTTAAAGGAGACGGTTTGGCCCAGGTATATATACTCCTCCACATATTTAATAATTTTTCCTCGTATTTGGACTAGGTGTTGATTCCCATTTGACATTATACAGGTTTTTTCAGGATTCATTGTTAGACCACACTCTCTACTACGGAAATCTAGGCTTTCAAGCATATGTAAGAGTTGTTCATGATTTTCTGCTAATATGACTATGTCGTCAGCAAAGCGAAGGTGGTTTAGATGTTCTCCATTTATATTTATTCCTAGACCATCCCAATCTAATTTCCTGAAGATGTTTTCTAGTAGAGCAGTGAAAAGATTCGGAGAGATTGGGTCTCCCTGTCTTACTCCGCGCTTTATTTCAAATGCTCTACCTTTCTTTTCAAGTTTTATAATGCCTTTACTTTTTGAGTATATTTCCTTAAGAACATTTATATATTTTTCAGGTATGTTCTGATCTTTAAGGGCACCCCATAGTGCTTCATAAAAGATTGAATCGAAAGCTTTTGTATAGTCTATAAATGCTACGTACAGAGTTTTTCCATACTCTACATATTTTTCTATTACTTGCTTTAAAGTGAATATATGATCTAAAGTAGAGTATTTGCTTCGGAAGCCTGCTTGTTCACGCGGTTGTTGGAAGTCAAACTCTCTTTTTAATCTATACAGTATAACTTTGGTAAACAATTTGTAGATTGCCTGTAAGAGACTAATGGGCCTATAATTGTTAATATCTTGAGGGTTACCCTTTTTATAAAGTAATGTTATAATGGAAGTCTCCCACTGTTCTGGTATTTTCTCATTAATCATGATATTGTTAAAAAGTTTTGTCAAGATGGGAGTTATAGGCTCTATCATTGTTTTGATGGTATCGTTTGTTATTCTATCTTCGCCTGGACTTTTCATTGATTTTAGAGAATTGATAGCGTGCCAGATTTCACTTTCCAAAAAAGTAGGAATCTCCACCAAATTAGTAACTCTAAATGTAGAGTGTACATTATATGACTCTGGCGTACTGTACAGCTTTTGATAAAATTCGGTAGCTGTCTTTAAAATGGAATTCCTATTTGTAGAAATTGTGCCTTTTTTTGTTTTGAGTGTTGGTATCCACTCTCTAGTGTTATTTAAACGTTTATTTCCTCGTTTGACAGATCTCCGTTTTTCCAATGATATAGGTATACAGAAAAGAATATAAGCAAATTCTAATTAAATTAATTAAGTTAGACCGTTTGTTAGGAGTACTAACGTAGGCAGCTACAAAATCAAATTGATGATCGTAAACCCAAGAAATTATTTCACGAATCCCCCGAGGTTTTCCACGAAGCAACTGTTCTGTGCCATAAATGCTGTGTATTCGAAATCCATATTCGCTTCAAGATCCGTCCCGAATCATGTCAACAAGCGTCGTTTCTACCTGCGGGTCCCGTTGCCGCAAGGTGCACGCACCCTACACGCACACTCAAATGTCCACGCACCCACACACTTGAGAATAGGGTTACCAGATGTTTGTCTGGATTATCAGATGTTTTTCGTTTGACAAGTTAATAATTATGTTCATGTATAGGATTTTAAACGGAATTAAATGAATATTTATCATTTGAATTTTTGATTTCTAAGCGAAATAACCCCGCGGTTGAATACATTTATATAGATACTAGATGATGCCCGTGACTTCGTCTGCGTGGATTTAAGTATTTTAAAAGCCCCGTGGTAACTCCTTGATTTTCCGGGTCTATCTTCGTCCCTGGATACAAGCTATCTCTATACCTTTCGTCAAAATCGGTTAAACGGATGGTGTATGAAAAGCTAGTAGACAGACAGATAGATGCTTTTGCATTTATAATATTACAGTATGAGGTAGATATGGATTATTCAGCAGTCAAGGTAGATTCCAGATTTTTACGAAAAATTGTCAACATTATTATTTGTAAACGTGTAATTTAAGTAAACTATTAAAAAATACAATGAAGTAGTAATTTTACAATTAGGTAACAAAAGTAAAAATTGTGCGCTAACTCTTAAAAATTTAAACAACAATCTGATTATGTTTGGTGCCAGCCCTTGGGCTCAAGAGTATGAAATTCTGGAAATGTAAGAACTCCATAACAACCTTATATTTTATTAAAATTCCAAAATTATGATAATCCGTAGCGCAAATTGGCAACCCCGCATGCATCATGCGAGGCCTTTCTCCCGTCTGCGCCCGCCCTGCAACTGATTCGTCAGATGTCGATCATAATTTTTTGCCGTCTCAACACAAAACAACGACTGCAGGCTGCTCCATATTAACTACTAGAGGATGCCCGCGGCTTCGCCCGCGTGGATTTCGGTTTTTAAAATCCCGTAGGAACTCTTTGATTTTCCGGGATAAACAGTAACCTATGTCCTTCCCCGGGATGTACCTTTCATTAAAATCGGTTCAGCGGTTGGGCCGTGAAAACGTAGCAGACAGACAGACAGATACGCTTTCGCATTTATAATATTAGTATGGATAGTGCACGGCGAATGTTACTTTGCATATTTTCTGGTGTTCATGCAAAATTGTAGCCTGTAATACTACACAGTATAATATTGTAGATGCTAGGTACCTATCATACTTATACCTTTTTATTTTCTACAGTAGGTAAGAATTTTATCACTTTCATTACCTACGACTTATGTACATGTCCTTGTCCAGCATAATAAATAATATAATTTTAACTAAATTACTAGCTTAGAAAGCTTTGAACGACATTTTATTGTATGAAAAAGTTATGTAAGTTTATCGATAAAGTCTTGCTTTGAACTTTCTTTCTCTATTATACATTTAAAATATTTTTTTCTTTATTTTATTTTATTTGACTAACTTAATTTTAACTCTAAAGTAGCTTAGAAAGCTTAGAACCATATTTTTTTCCACAAAATGATACTTAGTCGTTCCGTCAAGCGTCTTATCGTCTCGGTACTTGGATTGGATGAATATGTTCAATTCATCCAAGTTTCAATACGATCGCATCTACGTTGACAGCAATTAGGAATATGAAATTGTACATGCTCCTCCGATTTTACAAATTAGCGACCAATCATACAATGCTTCACCACTTATCGTTGAGTAAGATTGTAATCGTAGCGCAAAACAGTCATCAATTAAAAAGATTAACTTGCTATTATTAGTTTATATTTTAGTTTAGTTACCAAGATGATATCTGAGTCATTTTTGGTATGTTGCTCCTTTAAACGGTGATAGCCTAGTGGTTAGGACGTCGGCCTCCTATTGGGAAGATTGGGGGTTCGATCCCGGGCACGCACCTCTAATTTTACGGAGTTATTTAGTTTAAGCAATAAAGTAAATATTAGGTTATGGTGAAGAGAAATCATAGACCAAGTGTAAAGTAAAAATTTATAACACCCCCGACAAGTAAAGGTTCAGTAACTAGAAAAGAGCTGATAACTTTGAAACGGCTGAACCGATTTTCTTGGATTATAAATAAGAACACTCTCGATCAAGCCACCTTTCAAACAAAAAAAACTAAATTAAAATCGGTTCATCAGTTTAGGAGCTAGGATGCCACAGACAGATACACAGATACACACGGCAAACTTATAACACCCCTCTTTTTGGATCGGGGGTTAAAAATAGCACTACCACAAGGCTACCTGCGTCAAATGTACTTACTAACATTTGACGCCTGCCACTGACGTCGAAGACTCGAAGCTTTGACGTTTTGTTAGAAGTTCCCTAAACTGTCGTGAACTGTGATAATGATACCTAGGCTAAGCCGCATCTGCATAATCCGCACTGAGCCAGCGTGGTAGACTATAGCCAACCCCGTCTCCTTCTGAGAGCTGACCGCAGTGAGCCGCGCGATAGGTTGATCATGACGATGGTCTTTTATAGTCTGTAATCGGTATCCTACCTTACTTAACGTGTTTTTAAAGCCTCCAATTCACGTTCGGTCTAACGCTTCTAGCGACTACCGGCCAAAGTGTAAACGCTGTTTTGCAAATCGCGCCAAGATCCTTTGATGCGTGTATGAAAATTGAAAACCAATGCCGGCCAGCGTTGGCCACACACGGCGAATAATCATCGCCAAGTAACCTTGTACACTTTCGCCGATTGCATTTGACATAAGTATTTACGCGTATGACTTCCGTTAGAAAAATAACATGCGATCAGTTATTTAACTTACCTCGTAACCTGGTAACCTTCAGGTAGAAAGATAACATTCGAGTTTTGATAACGCGATATCGCAAACGAAACATTGCAGATTTCGTTGCATGTAACCCCCTATGCTATAGCGATGGGATGATTATGAAGACATGACAATTCCAAAATGGCGATATGACTTGATTTCTCTGCTCTTTGGAAATGTTTGTAAGAAGACGTTGAAGATATTCTTAGATCAAAATAAAATCAGATGCATTAGCTAGTAGCTGGTATCATTAAAAGAATCTGCGTCAGACTCTTTTACTTTGATCGATTAGGCTCATAAAGATGAATGAAACACGAATAAAAACAGCTCTTGAATTCGTGATCATTCCATTGTACGGTGATCCTAATGATGAATTAAAAAAAATCAAATAAATAGAATTGAAAAAGCGGCGAAAATCTAGATTCTAGACCCTAACTTTGTTCAAACGTCAGCGTCATGCGTCAGGGGTCCGGGGTTCAATCCCGGGCTATTTTTTCTCCCAGAAAATCAAAGAGTTTCCAAGGAATTTTTAAAACCTAAGTCCATGCGGACGAAGTAGCGGGCATCAGCTAGTCACACTAATATTATAAAGGCGAAAGTTTGTGTGTGTGTGTGTGTGTGTGTGTGTGTGTGTGTGTGTGTGTGTGTGTATGTTTGTTACTCCTTCACGCAAAAATTACTGGACGGATTTGGCTGAAATTCGGAATGGAGATAGATAATATCCTGGATTAGCACATAGGCTACTTTTTATCCCGGAAAACCAAAGAGTTCCCACGGGATTTCAAAAAACCTAAATCAACGCGGACGAAGTCGCGGGCGTCAGCTAGTAATTATATAAAATGCAGTCAAGCATCCGTTCGTTTTATAAAAACTTACAGCAAAAATCAGTATGGATAAGCTGCTCAGTTAATTCCACCAGCCTGCTTGCCCCAGTAGCGAGAAACGAGTCCATTTCTGGAGCCAGACCTACTCGTACTTTGTAGCTGAACCGACTCGTATAACCGCGCTCATCGGTTTACGGAAATATACAGCTTGCCTTAGGTACGCTTACACGGGAAATTGAAATTCCTCAATCCCAGACAATTTAGTCAATTATGACGTCACGGGCACATGACGGCATTTTTAACCCCCGACCCAAAAAGAGGGGTGTTATAAGTTTGACGTGTGTATCTGTGTATCTGTGTATCTGTCTGTGGCATCGTAGCGCCTAAACGAATGAACCGATTTTAATTTAGTTTTTTTTGTTTGAAAGGTGGCTTGATCGAGAGTGTTCTTAGCTATAATCTAAAAAAATTGGTTCAGCCGTTTAAGAGTTATCAGCTCTTTTCTAGTTTTCTTGTAGAAAAGAAGGTTAGATAACCGTTAGGTTCATAATATTATGTCAATAGACAAATGTCAAACTGTCAAGATGGACGTTGCCTAAATACATAATTATTTATTTGAAAATGATGTTTTGGAAAACTCAGATACTTTGGATCGTCGGGGGTTTTATAAATTTTTAATTTACACTTGTATTGCAATATTATGCAAAATAATTGGTCCATTTCGCTCCAGATTGATCCATATTCCACTAGTAGGTATTGCTGAGCAATAATTGATTACAAAATTGCCCATGGAAGCGCACCATAGCAATATAGGTAGGCGTAGGTAGTTAGGTACCTATTGAATCTATACGTATGAAAAAATACTTGACCTGACTGACTGACCGATCTATCAATACATTTAACCGCTTGGAAGCGCTTGGGTTGCAAAGAAATTTTGACAGAGGTTTCCTTTATAACGTAAGCACTCAATAAGAAAGGATTCTTAGGAATTCCACCCCTAACGGAGTTAAATAGGGGATGAAAGTCCGTATTGTATTGTTTCAGGTTATAGATATACGGTTCTATGAAAATTTGTATTCGGGCTTTCGGTAAATACGTGTTTCAGGATTTTTGAAAACCTTTATTTTTTATACCTATACACACATTTTACGAAAAAGAAATTACTTTGAATATATAATTCAATCGGATTTAGCACTAGGTAGAATAGGTACCTACCTACTGGTCCTAAAACAGATAGCGCCGTCCGTCTTCCAAAATGTTTGATGAGCTTTCTATGCATTAGAGGGGCTTCAAATTGTCGCAAGTGCATGGCTGTTCAGCCTGAGTTCCAATGGATATAAAGATTTTGGCTAATTTTTTAAAGTCTTAACTTAGCCTAATAGGAGTTACTCCTAGTTTCATTTATACTTGTCGGAATGGTTTGTTATCATGTCTGTTTTCTTGTTGATTTATCAGTATAATAATTTCTCGCACCTTCTAAGAATCTATCATAATATTATTAAAAGACGAGTGTAACTATGGTCTTTACTATGCAAATGAGCTTAGACTCTATAAGGCGATATTGCTGCCCTTAGTTAAGAAGCACCAACACGCGCAGACTTAGAAGGGCCTTGAATACTTAACTAATGTGGATATCGCGCGATGAATAAATAAACGAATGTCATTGATCTTTGCGTAACTATCCAAAATATTGAAAACCTATAGCA
This sequence comes from Maniola jurtina, assembly GCF_905333055.1. NCBI lineage: Eukaryota > Metazoa > Arthropoda > Insecta > Lepidoptera > Nymphalidae > Maniola > Maniola jurtina. Next base: position 7,647,077 of record NC_060047.1, on the reverse strand, counting down.
ATGGAACCATGGATGTTAAATTGACGATCATTATCCTTAACACAAACTTGACACCGTAAACAGAAGCATTATGATATATTAAGGATATATTTTGATATCTTTGGTGGCGTAGGTCAGTAAAATATGTAGTACTTCCAAGGCTAGACTACTAGATATCTACGACTGCAGCGTCCTATTAATTGTGGCCTATAACCAGAGGGGTGCAGGCTATAATAAGCATACGTAGAGGCGTATAATGTAAAGTTACAGGAAAAGTTTCAATAGATTTCAGATTCATTTTTGCTGCTCCTGAAAAAAATTATTTCATGCAATTACACCGTCTTGTTCGCCAGCTCCTCAGCTCTAGTTGAAACAGCTCAATACTCAGTTTTCCTAATGCCCTGCCTGAAAATAGATAGGTACCTACCTATTTCGTAAGCGAATAAAAATGAATAACTTCCCGGGAATTCCTGCTCTATTACACATGTGTGCCAATGATACCGAAATGATATCACGTTAGTTAAAAGATAAGAATGCGTTGCTTATGTAGGTACTATGATATATAACATAATAAACGTTTAATGTGGGAATGATAGGCGACAAGGCTTTATTATAATCATAATTTTCATAATGCCGTACCTACAGGCTATAAAAGTATTATGATTTCTGCATATGGTATACCTGGTGTACACGCCAGACATGGTCGCTAACTATGGACCTCATAAGAAAGCTCATTGAGCGATAGAGAGAGCTATGCTTGGAGTTGAGCTCTACGTGATCAATTCAGAAATGAGGAGATCGTAGGACAACCAGAGTAACCGACATAGCTCAACGGGTTGCGAAGCGGTTCTAAAAACCATTGGGCATTGAGGTCTCAAGGTGCTGCAATGACGATGTCGCACCGGAACGCTTTGAAAGACCCCCACTAGGTGGGCAGAAGACATCAAACGAATCGCAGGGAGAAGATAGATTCAGTAGATGCAAGGTCGTGGCGTGTGATCCCTACAATAGACCTATGTCCAGCAGTGAACGTCTATGGGTTGAAAATGATGATGATGATAATATGGTATGGTTGCCCTTGTATAGGGCAACCATACCATATTTTCATCGAATAGGAATAGTAGGTACCTATGGCGTTATGTTGGCTCCCCTGTCTGTCCAAGTCATTGGCACCATATTTGCATAAGAAGACGCAGATTTTGTTTATTTTCATTTAATTTTCCTGAATGAATGAAATGAAAATAAACAAAATCTGCGTCTTCTCATGCCAATATGGTGCCAATGACCACCCAACAGACAGGGGAGCCAACATTTAAACGCCATAGGTACTATTCGATGAAACGCAGTATATCATCTCGTAGAGTGGTAGCATTTTAAGTATTGAATCTGGAACATTTGTCTAGGTTCAACATACTATCGGCATAACGGATATTTTGTGATTTGAGAAGTACCCGAAAGTATCCAAATTATCCTCTATTTCACCTCGTTTTTCGTCGTCATCCTCACTGATCTTTTATGACTATTAAATACACAATGCAAAGTAGTACCTACTTATGTCCCTGCCTATAAATATGTAGGTTCTCTACCTATAGAACGCACCTAGATCTCCACTAAGATAGCATTTGAAAGTTATGAAACAATTAATAGGACCTGTATTATGTCGCTATTATTTTTGTTATAGGTACTTATACTTTAGGTACTTCACTCACCTATCAAAACGCAATCTTGATTCTTGACGCGTATAATTAGATATTTAATCATAATGTAAAGAGTGATTCGTTACTTTGATGTTTTAGTTGTCTATGTAACAAATGATTTATAGGTAGAGTCATTGAGAATTTCAAAATCAGCTTCTCAGCAAATAACAACTGTTTAATGTTTTCGTCCGCAAAACCGTAAAGTTTTGATTTATGGATCTTATCGAAAAGTTGACAATAATATTAACTGTGTAGCTGTGTATTGTGAAATACCACTTAAGATTACTACATTACACATAGAGAGTAGGTAGAGCTTATACTAGGTGTAAGATAGATGTATCGAAATGAATTCGCAAGTCGTTTATAGGTGTGGTCTGGCTTTTCTCTTTGCCATGCGATACCATTATGGTTCGGCTCGCCTGTTGCGAGTGCCGCATCAACTCGGCTCAGGTAGGAATAAAAACTCCACTTGAAATGGAACGGACGCCGCCGGCTCACCTAGATAACGCTCGACACACTGGAACACCAAACCAAATAAAACAAAACACGAGAGATGAGTGCGAAGCGATTCACAATCAAAAACACGAGTGAATCAGCCTTTCTCACGTCTAAAGCTCTAATCGTCCATTCATGTCACACGTACCGATAAAAATATAAATAGTCCCTAGCCAATGAATGAACTTATATCATGTAAATTCGTCGCTCACAAATCGCGACAGCAACGCGCGTAGGCGTCGTGTTTGAATGAAAATAAACATACTTTCTTTCATATTGCGGACTTACCTCTCGATTTTGATTATATTATCCAGATTAGCAATTATCACAGCACTGATACGAGAATGTGTTTATTGCAGTTACACGGTATCCTTTTGGATGTCACTTCGGACGCGGACGGGAGGCGGCGCGAGCGGAGTATACCCTGCCGGCCGGCTCGAACGTTACTGTGCGCGGACCGCGAACACATACGTAGCTGCGCCCGCGTCGCACGCACACGCGCGCGTTCATTCAAATATCCGCGGGGAGGGGAGAACTTATGAATGGACGTAGTGGTTTCATGTATAGATATCGCTGATAACGACACTTTGCAAGCATTATTCAACACGATTCGGCCTAGATCGTTTAACAGATTGCTGTTATTAACGTTTTTAATCCGTAATAGATGAACTTTTCGCGCTGCGAGCGTAATTTGAACACATATGGGATTTTGAAATTCATGTATAATTATAGATTCTACCTAGTCAACAAAATGCAAGCGTAGCAATGGAAAATATCACGATAAACTTAAATTATGAAACGGTGTTAACAGCAGTTAATTAAAAACAAATAAGTTAATTAGCAATTGAGTTTAATAAATAATGTTAAAACAACATACAGAAACAATATATCACTTGGAAAATATAAATTAGAGCTATTAATACAACGTAATGTGTTCGCTATAAATTATGACAGTCCCTTGAGAAAGCTTGATAACTTATGACTCTTGTAGTCCGACCGCAGTTGGATGAAGTTGTGTAGGATTGAATGGTCCAACTCCGCCTAGAAAAAAAAACATTTAGCCTCCTTAGTATATTCAAATAAACTTTTACAAGTGCTTTTGAATCTTCAAATGAAGTTGTTCGGACTTCAGAGTGCCCTTTCTACCGAGAAGAACCAACAAGAAAGTCGTCAGCGGTTGCTCTTTTCAGAGATTGGATTTACTATTGTATATATTTAGGTATAAAAATAATTACGAGACGCATTAAACATGAATAAATTTTAAAGACAAATCGGAAAATTCCACCAAACAGCATAATTATTATAAATTACAGAGTCAACTAAAACGTGTTCTACGAGTACGTGACATAGATAATATTTTTATGACACAGCATTTTGCTAACCCAAAAATAGTTCACTTCTTTGACCTTTTGAGTTCTACCTTTGGACGCCACTCTCAATTGATTAAAAAACTACATATTTGATTTTATGATGAGTATTTCCAATCAGGTTTGTAATACCCTCTTTATATTTCCTCTGGATAATTAATTACCTAGGTATACTAGTCTGTTCTTCGCAGACCTGGTGTATTATTGCACCTAATTGATATAAAACATCTATTAGTAGATACTAATAGATGTTTTATATCAATTAGGTATTAATTAGTTAGATAACTACATACCAGTGTCTCTCCCTCGCAGACTTGATGCAGATTCTCCGGTTTGACCAGCAGAAGGTTGCACAGTGCGTGCAAGGTGTCAAACAAGGCGTGCGCAGGAGCGGGTGCCGCGCGCGGGCCGCGACCGCACACCGCCGAGCGGTATTCCTTCACATCGCATATCGCTATCATTGCACCTGATTAATAGAAATAAAAGTTGTTTTGCAGTACCCTATTTACACTCGATGGACTGGCATAAAAACAGTAGGAGAACTATTCCGGCTAGCCATGAACAAGGAGAAGTTTAAACTGACTGCTGACCTTCAGTAATGGAGAGGCACATAAAGAAGAAAGATTTACACTCGAATATACAGAATAATACAGGTGTCACCAGAACCCTAGCAAAAACTTAGCGTTATTATTATACTACCCTAACACAATCCAATGCCAATTTGCCTTACCTTGTAGTTTTAGTGATTTAGTATTTTCAAAATCCGCGTTACAACACGGGTTTGAAAAATACTAAACCCGACCCGACCCGACCTTTGCACGCTATCCATACCGTGCAAAACTCAGGTCAATGCCCCACCTACTACGCGGCATTGACTTCGAGTGACCTGTCTACGGAACGTCGTTGACCTCTAGCGTCAGTCAGATGTTTTATTTGCAATATATTGTGAACTTTTAAAAATACAGGATTTTTTAAAAAAAATTTGTAGTTTTTTATGGCATCTTATCAGTAATCATCAGTATTTTCACCTGTCTTCGTTTTTGCTAGCGTTGTTACACCCTGTATAGTGTATACATGGACTATTAATGGACGCATGTGATAACGTAGAGAAACTCCAATCATAGCTCCCTCTATCGCCCACTTTCTTATGAGGCCCATAGTTAGCGACCATGTCTAGGACAACGGACAACTACGTCGAAGTGCGGAAAAACCCCCGACAAAGAAGGTAAATTCTTACCCGCAGAATTAAACTGGAAATTCTGCAAATGGTCGTATATGACACGGTGCAAACGGACGGCTAGCTCCAAAGATACTGCATGCAGGTTATCTCCTTCCAATTCTGTGTGTATTTTGTCCATCACTGAGTTTAAATAGGATACAACTGCTACACATGCCTGTTGGAATAAAACTTCATTAATAGATTTAGATTTTTCAAAATCCCGTGAGAACCTATAAAAACCTGTAAAAAGTAACCCATGTCACTGCCCAGGTTTTTGACTATATCCATACAAGAAATCACGTCGATCCATTGCTCCGTTGCGGCTTTATAGAACAGCAAACGAACAAACAGACACACTCGCATTTATAAGTAGTGATAACTAATTTTAAATGTAAATACTTAAATTAATTATTATCAGGAAGATATGAAAAAGATAAAAAAGCTGAAAACTGTGCCACTGAGCAATTCAGTTTATCTGTGCAGTATGTTGGTGCAATTCAAAATAGAAGTAAGTAATATCAGAAAGAAAATTGGACTGCACATTCATTAAATGCAGACAAAAAATTAATTCATCAGCATCTTCAGGATGAGGATGCTATGGCATGCAATTAGTTATGGCATTGCAGAGCTTGTTGTCAAGAATACTATTAAAGGAAACAAGATAGTAATAGAACTGAGTAGTTACTTACGGACGATGCCAAGGTGTCAATATCTCCCTCGGGTTTGAAGTCAGTTTTCTTCTGCTCAGTTTGAAGGTGGAGCTTCACCCAACCTACTATAGCGGAGATGGCACGTTCCAATCCTGCATCTAACTTGTTCTCCAGCTGTTCCATTATGGTGTTCTTTCGTTGGATACATTCGCCTTGTTTACTGTTAAATAAACAATGGTACTGATTCTAAGTTCAACTAAATTTTACAGTATTCGCATCTTTTTCTTACCAATGTAATAAGAAAGGGACAGACAAACCTAATTTAATTTAGAACTGTCAAACCTCGTGACTTTAGGTGCCAGTCGTGAGACTATTGTTTGTAGAGCACACAAAAATTTAGAGTCGTTAAATGTAAAAATCATGTTCCGTATTTTTAATGCTGGTAACCCGTAAATCAAGAAGTGGCAGGTGGCAACACAATCTAATCTTTACTAATGCGAAGTATGTCTGTCTACTAGCTATTCACGGCCCATCTGTTTAATCGATGAAAGGTAAAGTGATAGCTTGTATCCTAGGGAGAGACATTTATGCTACTTTTTATCCCCGGAAATCAAAGAATTTCTGCTGGATTCTTAAAAAACCTAAATTCACGTGGATAAAGTCGCGAGCATTAACTATTTATTACAGAGATAGCTCGCATCCTGTAGGTCGATTCCAGAAAACCTGTATCAATCTTTATTACAATCGCAATTGTGGTGATTGGCTCAATTTATGGTATTCTTGTTGCCACAATGCATTGCAGCTAATAGTGAGCGAGCATCAACCAGTAGCTCGATTCCGTAAAACCTGCATCAATCATTACAATTGCAGTTGTTGTGATTGGCTTTTATGCTATGCTTGTTGCAACAACGCATTGTAACCAGTAGTGAGCGTCAACCAATCAGAGGTGATTGCGATCGTGAAACTGTAGCTGTCATTTTACCGTAATCGAGCCTCCGGTGACGGGCATAGGCTACTTTTATCTCAGAAAAGTTCCCACAGGATTTTTAGAAACCTAAATTCACGCAGACGAAGCTGTTGCGGGCATCTGCAAGTATATTATGAAAATAAAATATTGTCAAGTACCTCAAACATGGTAGCACCGATTCCTGAAAATGTTCCCCAAACATCTTAACGATTTTATTAGCTTGGTTCACGATATCGAAGAAGTAAATCTGAGGCGGCGACTTGTTCTCCGCAATGGGGATGGACTGCAGGCCCAAGTCGAGCGCGTAGTCCACGTGCTCTATGAGCAAGTTCTGTATCAATGTGTCCAGTAATGCTATCGTAGTAGCAGATAGCTCGTTGGGGGTACATAGCTGCAGAAACAGATGAGAATAAAGCTTGTAATATTAGGCTGCACACAAAATTTATAGAAATCAATATATAATATTACAAAAAGAAAAGTCCTGAGTCATTGACTGACTTATCAATGCCCAGTCCAGGACCTAGAGAGCTGGAATTTTACACAGATTCCTTTTATAATGTAGACGATAAATAAGGTCAGATTTTTCGAAATTCCCACGGGATAGGCAACAGAGAGGATTTAAATTTTCGCCGAGTTAATGCTTGACTCTTCTTTTCTACTCATAACCGATTTAGGAATTTTTCACAAAGCCTTTTACGCCTAGGCACAGGATTACTATCCTGTGCCTAGGCGTAAAAGGCTTTATCCTCTGATAGAAAATACCATTATTTTTTAGATCTAACTATTTTTTACTCTATTTTTAATACTTGCCCTATTTATTACCGAAATAACTACAGATCTAGGTTTTGGTCTCAGCATCAGCAATATTTAGGCACAGATATTACATTACAGAAAAGTGTTGAAGAGTTGTCTATTAGGAAACCAAACCTATTGCACTCAAATAAGTTATACCTACCATGAACTTAATACTCACAGTTTTACATCTGGTAAACGATGTCTTGGCGTCACTCAGCATCTTCTGTACTAGTTGCTCGCTGAGGAAGGTTTCACCGCCATAGTTCTCAATCTGAGCGATGTTGATATTTGCCCGTGTTCCTATTACCGCTTGTAAATCACGCCGAAGCTCTTGAAAACTAGAAGAAGTCTTTGATGTTATGTACTAACGGTGATCAAAGGCTTTAGCAACGACATTATACCATAGACAATAGACATGTTACATTTATACTCTATAGACCCTCATTAAGAAAGTATTTTGAAGGATTCCGACGAGATCTTTACATTCCATAAATCCACACCAAAAAAGTCACAGTGAAAATAGTGACAGCTACAAAACTTTGAAGCCTCGGGCCTTGTGTCAAAAATAGTAAATGGTTATTTAAACGGGTAAATGATCTAAGAAACCTAACTATGAATTTCAAGGACCTTCAAGGACCAAGAAAAACAACGACCACATACAGTTTGCCATAGTAAATATAACGTCTAGTGGGCGCCATAGTGTTTTTCGTTACTTTGATAACTTAATGATATTTAGTTTAAGCATAAAGACAAATCTATTGGTACAAAAATCATTCAAATCGGTCAACACGTCTCTAGAGCGCCACAAAAGCAAACAAACGTATATAGACTGATGAACACATACCAACTCATTTGCGTTGCGCAGTCGGGTAAAAATAATGCATCAGTTTTGTCTCAAACTCACCCTCCACCCTGGATCTGCTTTTTAACGTGCTGTTTCTCGTTATAATAAACATTCAACGCGTTAGATAGAACAGCCTTCAATCTTCGTATCTCCAAAGCGGCATATCCGTCAGTAGCTCCTGCCATCGCTCCATTAACTAGAGCTTCCCTACGAAGGTCCCCAGTAGCCGTGTTCCCATCCGCTGACACTAAGTTTGCAGCTACCAGCTCATCACAAACTTTTTGTGTGCTAAAAAAATTGGTTGTCTGTAAAGTCGGTTTACTGACGATAGTTGAACGTGACAACAAAGGCCGATGTGCTTCTTTGTCGCTCGTTCCGCGCTCTCGCTTGCACTTCAACCCTTACATGGAACGCCTCAGAGCGAGGTAACGCCGCATGAGTCATGTTTTTTCGTGCGTGCAGCCGGCTCTATCGAATTATAAGACGTTGTCACGTCAAAAAATTAATGCTAAAGCTGTACCTACAATTTTAAGTGTTCAAAAGATATATTTTAACAAACTAAACAGAAAAAGTTTAAAGAATCTTGCTTATAGATTCTGAAATACTCTTTCTTCTCTTATGTGTAGTCAGTCGATCATAAACATTGCTTTACAATTTTTGACAACAATTTCCAGTACCTAGCCATCAATTTATAAGCAAAAGCAAGTTATATATAGCCAGCAATATTTTTAGAGAGATTACATAGAGTTTCTTGTTATAGACTAATTTTCATTTCATTTCATTTCATTTCATTTCAATTTACAGAAATTCAATCCTTTTATATGAAACCCATATGAAGGGTTTTTATAATGAAATAGTATAGTCATACAAATTCATTTAAGGTTATCACAACAAAACAAATTATTTTTACCTGATATACATATCATACAAATTGCGCAAATACTTGTCCATATCATTTTTATCTGCCAGTTTAGTTTGTATGTACTTCTGCAGCTTGAGGTGAAAGATGTTCAGCACAAACTTGCTAATCACCTGGTCAGGGTTAGGGAACACACTACTGATCACGGTGTAGTTCTTCTTGCAGAGAGGAAGGACCGCTGAAAATATATCCTTGCCAAGTAAGGTGTTCTGAAAGTGTATAAGCAAAAGAATATTTTGATCACACAAGACAAAGCCTCAATCTCACGGTCTTTTGTACTTTCTACTTTGGCTTCAGTTGTTTTCGTTAATGCGAGAGGCGGCATGACTGATATGACTGCCTCATAATGCCTGATAGTTTGGTCTAGAGTGGTTAGTGTATATACTGCGGATAGCGAGATTCTGAGTTAGACTCCCGGATCAAGCCAAATGTGTATAGGTAATGGATGGTAGGTCTGTTGAAGAATTCTCAGTACTAAGCACAGAGCAAGGAAGCTGGCGGTATTTCGCTTCCTTGCCTCGGAGAGCACGAAAAGCCATTGGTCTTGCGCTAAGCTTTCTCCGGTCTTTCCGGATTTTCCATCCCTTCAGACTATACCGACAGGGGATTAGAAAGCGTACCTGTGTTTGTGCGCACACTTGTACACTACTACATTTTTCGCGCAGATGGCTAATCTCTATAGAGATTGGCCAGCGTGCCCAAAATTCAGTTGGAAAGACACTAATGATCAGTGATACTAAATCACTCACGATAGTTTAATCTGGTAAAAAGTGTAGACCCAACTATGTGTTATATCAAACGTAATTTAAAATATACTTACCATTTGGCTAGTTTCAATATAAGCATCAACACATTGAGAATACCCTTTAAAATTAGTCATAATAGTGGCAATGTCCTTCATTTTGGCAACATTGCCTTGATTCTGAGCCTTCACAAACTCTTCAATGAGGCTCCTTTCAATTTCATCATACTTTGCCTCTATCTTCTTCTTGGCTACTTCAAACTTATCAGGGGGTAGCTCCTGAGCAATTGTGTACAACTTTTGTATTACATCGGCCGCTTCATTAAGCTGTGGAATTAAGATTGTTATATTTTTAGCTTATAAAAGATACTACAACTGGTACTGTTTATAAATATCAATGTCAAACTTGGATAATTTTATGGTAATAGAATTCAGCTGTGAATAAAATGCAACCAACATCAAATTACATATTTTATAATAAATATTTAAATCACATTTCATTTAAAAAAATTATACAAATTGATTAACTTTAGGAAGAGATTTTTGTATCAAAAACATTATTTTTGATAGATACACATGCACGTAGCAACATGCACTACTTAAATACTGGGACATCTAATTACACCTATGGCCATTGGCCATGCTTCAAACATGGTCTATAGAAAGTGCAAAACAATTTTTTTTTAAATTACCTTATTAGGATCATTGAACAAGTCAGAAAGCATAGGGCCAGGGCTCAGGAAGTTCGCTAAATGTGACAGGAGATCCCTCGCAGCAGCTGCCCTCGCTCTAGGAGCTCTGGCAGCACCTAACTTCTCTCCTACGTCCAAAGCGCGGCCTCCACAACGCGACATTCTTTCATCTAGCGAACTGAATACATTCACACAGTGCTGGAATAGAAAACCATGAGTTACTATTTTAAAGTTTTTTAAAAGATTATTAGCTATGCTAGTCATGAATAATACTCCCCTTTCCCCTCCAACTAAGCGTAAAGCTTGTGCCAGGAGTGGGTACGACAATAGTGCAACGGGTGGGGTTTGAACCGCCGATCTTTCGGAATTCTGTCCGCTCCATAGCAAGCGCTCCGCTATCAAGGCTCTAATTATATTATTATTGTCGTGTGAAACATGGCTAATAATATAACAGAGTACTTAACAGAGACTAAAAATTATAGAAACAGAAGGATCTCTCCACAAAGATGTTTAAATAAACAGCAAATCTTGTTTTTAACCAACTTCAAAAAAGGGAGAAGAAGGAGGAGATTCTTTATTTAACTGTATGATTTTATCTTATTAGTAGGGTTTTTACCAGGATTAGTATATTTAAATACAGTGGAGCCACTAGTAATTGTGAAATAAAAAAATTAAAAAAAACCCCCACTTCAATAACCACCAACACTACCAAAAGTAAAAAAACCAATTTAATTTATTATCAAATATAATATTATGGAGGATTAGGATTATTTTTTTGGAGTTGGTACCAATGTGGAGTCACAAACAATAGATATGAAAAGTAGATGGTTCATGCGGCTACTGTAACAAATTTTTCGAAACTACAAAATCAGTGGTTCATTTCTAAATTCTTAAGCATCTGTAAAGTAGGCCTACATTTAATAAAATCAAAATATATTTATTTCATGTAGGGAAGTGTTAACAATCAATTTAGTGTAACTCTACCAGTGGTTCGGTTCGGTTTCGAGGTTCCAATTAAAATATACGACAAATAAACTAAAAGATAAACCAAGTCAGACAATTTTAGACAATCCTTAAAATATCTTGTATTAAATTTATACTAATGTTAGTATAGACTCATAGAGGTAAATTTATTAGTCTGTAAAAACAAAAGAGTTGGTCTGTATGTAAAACAAAGAATGATATGATTCTGAAAACTCTTTCACTGATAACTATAGTTAACACTAGCTGACGCCCGCGACTTCGTCCGCGTGGATTTAGGTTTTTCGAAATCCCGTGGGAACTCTTTGGTTTGCCGGGATAAAAAGTAGCCTATGTGCTAATCCAGGATATTATCTATCTCCATTCTGAATTTCAGCCAAATCCGTCCAGTAGTTTTTGCGTGAAGGAGTAACAAACATACACACACACACACACACACACACACACACACACAAACTTTCGCCTTTATAATATTAGTGTGACTAGCTATAGTTAAATTACAACACACTGAAAAGTTGCAGGTTAGTGTCCATAAGGCAACTATAAAGTAAAGGACGATAAGACTTACAGAATGTTGTTCCATTATCTCGGAAAGTTTAGTCACATATAACTTCTCTTCTTCCTGCACGGCTTGCTCCAGTCTAGCACATTTTCTCTCTTGCCTTTCTTGAAGTACCTGAGCAAAAGCAAATAATATAAGCCTAAAGTAGTTTTAATCTTAGTGTCTCAAGTAATTGATATTTCCCTAACCACCAGGACAGATTGCAGTCTAGCAGTGACTTAATAGCTTATTTAATTTACCAATTGATACTATTATATTATAATAATTGATACAATTGATATTACAAAAAATTGGTACAGAGAAGAGAATAGATTGATTGTATAAAGTAAATAATTCTTCCAATGATATATAAAAAATAATCAAATAACTAGCTGATGACTAAAAAGGACCTTATGCCACTCTCTAACTAACTATATCCAATGCAAAAATTGTGTTGATCTGTTGATATGTTGCGATGTGATTGAAGAACAAAAACAAATATGATTTTAAGACAATTATGATGATAATTTATAAGCATATAATGTGACAAAGATTCGGAAATCCCATTTAGTTCCATATACTCGCACAAGCATAACCTTCTGTACCATTTGCGTTCCTGTGAGATGAGATTCTAGCTGTCGTCCTTGCAGCCTATCCATCTCGAATGTACTTGTTGCTTTTGTCAACCTAACAATCAAGTCTCTTATGGAAAGATTTTATTAGGTCTTCTTCACTGATACCTTGCAGGTACCACTTTACCAATGAAGACGTTGGACACCCTGGAAGTTGAAGAACTGATGCCTTCCTCACCACACTCGGGACAAGAAGACCTCAAGGTTAAGGATTCAATAATCATACCATGTTAGCAGTCCCTTACTTTCAAATCCTGGATAGCTTGTGTGAATATGTCATGAATCATTTCTGGGTCAAATTCATCGTCCTGAAGGCGACTCTCCTGCATGCTGCGGCGTACCATCCTCTCAACAAATTCATCGGGGTCAAATGGGTCCTTAAATCGTAGTTATTTGATATTAGAAATTGCAAATCTTTAAATGGATTGAAGAAAGTCATCGGCAAATGTGTAACTTGAACATACCTGTTCTAATTCCTTTATGTATTGGTTCATCATCTTGGCTTTTCCTAAAATAACTGGTATTTTAAATTAAGAAAGTGTAAATTTTATCGAAAATCAATTCAATTATTAAGTTTTTTACGCCTCTTTCCTCCTTATTTTAAAAATTTGTTTATCAACAATGACATTGACAGACCGCAGTGAAAAGTCATTCATAGTGACATGTGACAAACAAATGACGTTTTAGTACACCGTTCGGAAGTGTTAGTAGATTGAAGGTGTATTGAAGGAGTGAGGAAGTTTTAATGGCAGAGCTCAGGAATCAGGAACAGAAGTCAGGACTCAGGAAAACTTGTGAAAGAATTAGTAGGAGGAAATGAACTCGAACCTGCGCCTGCTAATCTAAACTTAATTAGTTACTATGGACTTGCCATTTAAATTGTTAAACCATAGCTCATAATGCACAGATGAAGTAATAACTACATAACTTTTAGACAAACGTCTCTGTCTTTCTCGCTGTAGACCTCACTGGCGCAGTGGTGAGCGCTGTAGTGGAACGCCCCGGGTTCGGTTCCCAATAGGGGAAATTAGGAATTTTATAGTTTCTAAATTTCCTCTGGTCTGGTCTGGTGGGAAGCTACGGCCGTGACTAATTACCACCAAAGTACCTACTCTATGGTTACCACTCTACCGGCAAAGACGCATCGCTAAGCGATTTAGCATTCCAGTAAGTACGATGCCGTGTAGAAACTAGAGGTGTAAAAGTAACGAAAACGAGCGTACCCGTATGCATTCGTTACTATAACAATTAGTACTCGTTACTTTCGTATCGTTACTCGTTACTTTTGATACCACGTAAGATGAACGAATCGAGTCGTATTGCGTACGACAGTATGATGTCGCGGCGTCGCAACATTCGTAATTTGTAGAAAACATACTTAGGTCTACATTACATACAAAGCTGCGTAAGGTGCATTTTCTCACTTTTCCGTATTTTGAACCAGACGTGTGTTTAAGTTATTCTCAATTTAGTTTGATTTAATAAGTGTAGAACTACAAGTGAACTGTTGACGGAATCTACTAAAATATTAAAAAAAAATACCTTGAGCTTGAGCTTATGTTAAATATCTATACTAATAAATAAAATTAGAGTGTCTGTCTACAATTTCAAAATAACTCTCATTATTAAGCTCATATGGTTATTTGAACGATACTATAACAGAATCGTACGTTTTTAAAATTTTAACAATAAACTAAACAAACATCGGTTATTGTAGCGTACGTTTTTAAATTCACCGAATGAGCGCGCCTGCGCGTAAAACATACGGTTAGCAAACATTTCAATACACGTATCTACGGTACTTGCGTGAACCGAAACAGTGTAGGAACGGCCATACGACGAAAAGTGCGAGTAACGAGATGCATTTGTGAGTAACGTTTCGGTACTCGGTACTATGTAGATGGCGCACCCGTTACTCAGTAACGAATACATACGGTTCGCTACAGCTCTAGTAGAAACCGAAGAGATAATGGTGTAATAAAAACTTCTATACCCATTCCAGGTTAGCCCACTACCATATTCTTAGACTGCATCATCACTTACCACCAGATCAGATTGCAGTCAAGGGCTAACTTGTGTTTAAATAAATAAATAAAAACGTCTAAGTACATATTATGTAACTATGTATCCGGCATTGATTTTAGTGATTTTTAATGACCCCTTTGGCACCTAGTTTTGCGTAAAAATACATTGCAATACTTGCTGAAAAAATAAGTAAAATTCATAAAAACAAGGCGTACCTAGTGTTAAGGGAGGTACATCAAACATGCATACTTCTTTCATGCATACCTACAACAGGCATGTCTAAAAAATTGTTTTAATTTTAGAAACAAAAGAAAAAAAATTGATTAATGTAGCAAAAACGTCTTTTTGGAAGATTTGCTGCTAGTGGAAGCGTTTTTTATATCCAAATTCTTTGTGATGTCGTAATATTTTGATAAAATTTTGTGCGTGCCAATAACGAATATTGTATTGTTTTACTCTCTTTCATGAGAGTTGAGTGGAAAATATACACATTTATTATATCGAACAATTTGACAGGTCCACTGAACATTCTAAATAACGTAAAGCGTGAGATGTCCAATGTATCCTAACCGGGTTAGGATAAAATTGTTAGAGCTCAATGGCTGAGCGCCTCAGTCCTCGCAGCTCCGAGGTCAATGCCTTGGAACAAAGAGGCTATCTTATCGGCAAAAAAATCGGACAAGGATCGTACGCCACTGTCCATCTGGCGGAATACTGTGATGCATCCAGCCCCAAGCGTATGCACCTCGCCTGCAAGATCTTCGATAAAGAAAAGGCACCTCGAGATTTTTTAGAAAAGTTTTTTCCTCGTGAACTAGACATCTTGACAAAAATAGAGAACCCCTATATCATTCAAGTCCACAGTATCCTACAACGGGGACCACGAGTGTTTATTTTTATGCGTTATGCTGATAATGGTGATCTCTTGGATTTCATAAAGCGGAGTGGTGTTGTGCCAGAAAACCAGGCCAAGTTATGGTTCCGTCAAATGGCTAATGGTTTACAGTATCTACACAGCAAAAACATTGCTCACCGAGACCTCAAATGTGAGAACATTTTGCTATCGAGACGATTTAACGTAAAGTTGGCTGATTTTGGTTTTGCGAGATTCTGTACGGATGGTGAAAACAGACGCGTGCTGAGCCAAACTTATTGCGGATCCGCAGCGTACGCGGCGCCCGAGGTGGTGAGTGGAACACCTTACAACCCAAAACTTGCTGATGTGTGGTCTCTAGGAATCATACTATTCATAATGCTTAACGCTTCTATGCCATTCGATGACTCCAACCTGCGCAAGCTTCTCAAAGACCAAATGTCTCGTAATTGGGTATTTCGGTCCCGAATTCGTGACAGTGTATCTGCTGCAGCAAAGTCCATCGTGCGGCACATTCTCGAACCGGACATCACTTTACGACTTACTTTAGATCGAGTTTTATCTCACGAGTGGACGAGACCTCGAAAAGATAAGAGTGCTAGTCTGATGGGGCGGTTAGTGCAATCCGCTCCTTCAGCTCCGCACTCGCCAGGCAAGCACGACGAAGCCGGCACGTCGGCCGGCGCCCGCGTCTCTGGTGACCATCGGGAAATGGAACGCGAGAGACACGACGACATCAACAAGCGCTCCCACGACTAATAGTCTCTAAAGCCCTTTCACAATACTTACGGTGCGATGTCGCATCGTAAAATTCTATGAAAATGCACAACACATCGTGGGTAATACAGTATTATTAGTATAGAGTGGCTAAAGATGCGAAGCGATGCGAAGTGGCACCACAAGTATTGTGGAAGGGTCCGTAGTTACATGCAGATGCATTCCACAGCAGTGACAGTAACCTACTTGTATTTTATATTAGAGTACACCTTTCGACCGTCAAAAATCGTAAATTTATTTTATTATTTTGAGTTTTTTTTTACAATTGACTTCGTAACTATTGTTAGTCGTCAATAGTGAAAATAAAGATTTTGTATAAAATAGTCCCAAATTCTGTTTTTATTTATGTAAGTAGTTTATTATAGGTGTAATTATAAATCTGTAAAATATTGTAGAGCCATGATAGGCTAATGGTTAAGACCCTTAAAAATAAATATAGGAACTATCGCGACTCGTTTTTAGAACTTTTTAAGAAGAACAATCCCACCAAACTGTTTTCAGTTACCGCACGCCACGGAAGCTCTCAGATCTGAGGTTTTTGCACATTATTACAATTATCATAGGGATCTCTAATTTTTTGAAAATAAAATGTAGCCTATGTTAGTCGCCGATACTGTGGCTTTTTAAAGGTGAAAGAATTTTTAAAATCGGTTCAGTAGTTTTTGAACCTATCCATTACAAACAAACAAACAAATCTTTCCTCTCTATAATATTATTAAGTATAGACCTACATAGTCTATAGTACCTATACATACTCAATATGAGTCTCTATATGACTATGTAGAGATCAACATAGGTAGGTATCTACTTACACTCAAACCGCTGGGTTTAGTCAAAACTTAGATGTAGATTTCTATTCCTTCTAGACCTTCAATTTTGAGGAATTCAATAGAATCTTTAAACCCGTATTTCACACAGACATTGCGTATATTTTGTAAACAGTGAATTAAGAAGGGTTGACAAAATGGATGTGGCATTTATTCAAACAGTAGGTAATAAAACAATTTTTAAGATAGTATTTCAAGTAACATTATTCATTCATTGCATATACATAGGTTCAATACATAGGTTTTATTAGGTGCATTTAATTGATTACAGGACTACCCTTAAGTATACCTACCTAGTAACGGAATTTTGCACGATTTCACTGCTTGAGTTATTTATTTTTATGAATACCTAGGTACTTTGTAGGAATATGCGTCAATGCCAAATGGAAAAGACATGAATGGATATTTTATAAAAAACTCTAGCATCGAGATCTCAGGATTGTAAGATACATTTACTTTAGACAGGGGATTTGAATAATGTACTCTTAAATATGTCAATTGTGTATCCTTACTCAAAGAACCAAGAAATGGCTGAAATACAGAAAAAAAATATTCACTTTTCATATCTTTTCGATACCATTCGAGGCAAAATAACAAAATTAGTTCATCAACGCTTCAGTTGCTTAAGATCCCACGAAAGTGGGAGATAAGGGGGAAAAGTCCCGTTGGCCCCACTTTGTTGCATCAAGAGTGAAAATTACCGTTTTGCCCCACTTCGTTTGAAATCTTGTGGTTATGGGTGACAAAGTATTACCAACAAAACTTCATAATATAGGCTTCTGAGGTTGACATTTCGTTAGCCTGACTCAGGCTTACTGAGTGATTGAAGATACCTGTGGTGGTGGTGGTAGTGGTCGAACGAGATCGTTTAAGTTGCTTTTCTTCTTAGGTTCATATCGAGTGATTGCTGACCTTTTTACATTAGCCCTAATGCACACAAGCGTTTTAAAGGCGTTGCGTTAAAACTTGGCGGGTATTAACGTTGTACGCCTTAAAAAGGGTTGTCGTGTGAACAGTTACTCGGGAAGGTATTTGTTCTATTTGAACGCTGTTTTAACGTACGTTAAAAAAGCTCTCGTATGAATGAGGCCTTAGTTTGTGAAACGTCATTTACTGTGAACATTGTGGCGACCGCCACACATTTACTCCCAAAGATGGGATTTCAAAAATTCCACCTAGCGAGGCCAGGATAAGCCAGTTAGTAGGTATTATAAAAAAATTTAAACACATAAAGTGAAGCTACTTACTAGTTTAACACTGAAGTTGTAGTGTGGTTGATAAGCTGGCACCATGCCAACGTAAACATATGACAAGGTATCGCCAGAAACGCGTTCACCTAGAAACAATGCTTTGAAGAAGCAGAAAGAATACTTTGAAAGACTAGGAAGCATTTGATAAGAATCATTAAGACAGACATTTTCAGTAGGTATGTAACTACTAACTCACTGAGAGTGTTCGATTCCGGCAGGGGCATTTAGGGGCAATTTTTAAAATTATTCTAGTCGGGTTCGCCGTCGATTACCGTAAGGTTGCAATTGAGGGCTAACTCGTAATCGGAAAAACTACGTAAATCATGAACTTACCATGAACTTACCATATTCGTACTCAATTATTTCAGGACTCGATTGCTTTACAATGTCTATTTCAGTGAATAAAAATAATAATAATATTCCTAACCTATTTAAACGAAACAGCCTAGGTACTCTTAGTAAGTAGGTACATTGTAGAGAGAAGTGTGAGGACCAGACCTTCGTTATTTTCTAAAAGCTGAAACTCTGCGCATTGCCATCACACAGGGAGGAACTATGAAGTTTGGATCATCGTGGCATTGACAGAAAGAGGCAAAGGTGTACAAAGTCTTTCGTCAAAGTGAAAAGTGTTTTTTTTTTATATTTTCTTCAGTACGTAGTACTAAAATTCACGTCAAGCATTATAATTAGTATCGTGGCAATCCTCTGACACGGTACTAGTGTCTGGCAATGCATGACGTGATTTCTAATACCTACGAGTACCTATAACTATTCCGAAAAAAAAATACACTATATACCTAACTACTTTGACGAAAAATTTTAATACACCTTTGTTACTTAGGTACATTATCTGCCAAAGCAAAGATTTTATACATTTTGGTTACCTGTTATCTACATAAGAATCCGAATCCGAACTGATCCGAACTTTATAGTGACAATGCGCATAGATACTTTCATCTTTTATAAAATAACGATGGTCTAGCCCTCACGGCCTCTTAGTCCATTGTGAGAATGATAAACGTCCGCATCGTAAGAGTAACTCGTAATGCGTTGATAATTTCATAATTGAAACATTGATTCGTGACATGAAATTTATCTTGAGCAATATTATTTTGTATGTTCCTACCTATCAAAAGTAAATACCTACTAATACTTTTATGCTCTGCCCTTTACCTATATCTACGAGAAACACTGACGTATCCATGAACCTTGGGTTAATTTTAGTCCTTTTTAGTTCACAAAAAAAGAAAATTCCAACGAATTGAGAACCTCCTCCTTCTTTTGAAGTCGGTTAAAAAACCTTAAAAACAGTCTGCGTGTAAGTAAAACAAGTTTTCAAAAATACCAAAGTGTTTTATTTAACATGAACACATTGCAAGTTTTACAATAAACCACACACCACAAGTAAGAAGCTAATGCTGAGAAAATGTTTTTTTAATTAGTCATTGTATATAGCCTTTGACAATTATAGTATAAGTCGAATAGGAAACTTGAGACCAAGCATACGCAATAGTTACTTGACGTTTCTCTGAATTATAGTCTACCTTCGGTGGTGAAACGGCGTGGACAATTACTTTCACGTACTCCACTGAGTCTTCTGATGGTACCTAAAACAATAAAACCCATCTAAATTTCTGGTCTGATCTGATGGGAGACTGGCCGTGGCCAGTTACCACCCTACCCGCAAGCGTTTGCGTTCCGGTACGATGCCATGTAGAAACCAAAGGGGAATGTGTTCAATAAAAACTGCCATACCCGTCCAGGTAAGCCCGTTTCCATAGACTGCATCATCACTTACTACCAGGTGAGATTGCAATGAAGGGCTAACAGCTTGTACTTACCTGAATTAAAAAAAAAACCATAAAGCAATAATATCTAGATACAAACTCAAATACATACATAGTTACATCCCTGCCTCGAGGCAAAGGGCGTGGATGCTTTAACTTCCGTGGCCGATGGCTTTTATCTCATCCAGAATAATAGATAGGTACCTACGCTATCGGCTACGATGATCACACTATAATATTATAAAGGCGAAAGTTTGTATATGTGTGTGTGTGTGTGTGTGTGTGTATGTTTGTTGCTCCTTCACGCAAAAACTACTTGACGGATTTGGCTGAAGATAGATGGATTAGCACATAGGCTACTTTTTATTCCGGAAAACCAAAGAGTTCCCACGGGATTTCGAAAAACCTAAATCCACGCGGACGAAGTCGCGGGCGTCAGCTAGTCATGCAATAATTGGGGACAAGTGACAACTGGTAAAATGTAGGTTCACTAGGTAAGTACTATTGTTTCCTACTAAAGCTGAAACACTGAAGATAACCAACGAATAGAGGTACTTACATCGAGGTCTACTTCGGTGGAATACTGCAAAAAAGGAATGGTACCATCGAACCGGGTCAACAAGGTCCCTATATTTTGTCCTGCAATATTACACAAAAAAAATGTATACTTAAACACACTTTAAGGCTTTTATAAGTAGGTACCTTGTAAAAGTTCCTGAGAGAGTTAGTTAGTTGAGAAGTTTAGGTCCCAAATTTTTTAAACCAAAATCGATCCTGTAACTAATAGGGAAAAAATGAAAATGTAGGTAGGTACTTACTTACTTATTTTTAACTAAAGAAAACTATAGACACGACAGACGGATAGTAAAACGGCAGACAGACAGAGAAACAGACAAACAGACATACAACAAAGTAATCCTATAAGGGTTCCGTTTTTCCTTTTGAGGTACGAAACCCTAAAAAATACGTTTACACCTATACGAATAAATACCAAAAAGAGGGGTGTTATAAGTTTGACGTGTATCTGTGTATCTGTCTGTGGCATCGTAGCTCCTAAACTAATGAACCGATTTTAATTTAGTTTTTTTTGTTTGAAAGGTGGCTTGATCGAGAGTGTTCTAAGTTATAGGTAATCCAAGAAAATCGGTTCAGACGTTTGAAAGTTAGCAGCTCTTTATAGTTACTGTAACCTTCATTTGTCGGGGGTGTTATAAATTTTTAATTTACACTTGTTCACTCACAGGTTCACTAGAAATAACTACTCAACTTAGTTATTTTAAGCTATAAAACAAGTGTAAATTAAAAATTTATAACACCCCCGACAAGTGAAGGTTACAGAAAAAAGCTGATAACTTTCAAACGGCTGAACTGATTTTCTTGGATGATAGCTAAGAACACTCTCGATCAAGTCACCTTTCAAACAAAAAAACTAAATTAAAATCGGTTCATTCGTTTAGGCGCTACGATGCCACAGACAGATACACAAATACAAAGATACACACGTCAAACTTATAACACCCCTCTTTTTGGGTCGGGGGTTAATAAGATTTAATATACTTACCGAATTCGAATATATACGTGTTTGTTAATACCGACGAGGCATAATCAGCCACCAGTAGGAAGAGCAAAATACCGTACAACTTACTCATTATTACGAACTACGACACGTAAATGAAAGTCGAAACAGTGAAGCAAATCAGCTTTATATTTACTTATTTCACCTTTAAAATTATCCTACCGTAAAAATAAATTCGTTCAACATATTAAATTTATATTAAACTAATTACTGTTGTATGTAGGTAAATATAAAATTATTATAATAATCGATTATCACCATGACATTGTGAATATTTTTCTCAATACTTTCAGTTTATCCTAAAATAGGTAGTGTATTAGGACCTTACATATGAAATTGGCGTGTTGTAAGGGAGGAACATAAAGAAGTTTAAAAAAAAAAAAAAAAATTTATTTAATCAAAGTATGTACCATTGCTATTTGCTATCTATGCTCTTTTGCCATCTCATAGGTAGTTCATTGATCCTTTTACTTAAAAAACTCATTCGGACGGGAATCAATAAAATCTTTGAAGGCGCTTTGGACCGTGTTTTGGACTGCCCCATCGGAGTTGAATTTTTTCCCTTGTAAGAAGTTATCCAAACCAAAAAACTAGTAATCTGTTGGAGCAAGGTCCGGGGAGTACGGTGGATGTCTTAGATATTCCAATTGAAGCTCCTCTAATTTGGTAGCCATCTGTTGTGCAGTGTGTGGTCTAACGTTGTCCTGAAGCAGCAGTGGCCTGGAGCGATTAACCAGCCTCAGTTGTATAGCAGCTAGCTTTTTCATCATGGTTTCCAGTGGCTGACAATAGACATCCGCCGAAATTGTCTGTCGGCTTTTTATGATCATTTTACTTAATGCTTAATCTTTAAAACATAAATCGATAACATTATAATCGAATCTAGTTTAAATAAACGTTTTTAATATGTAGTATTTTTTTGGACTCATTTCGGCAAACGCTTTTTGAGCAAATGGCAATACCAACTACAATTCACAATCCAATTATAAGACCATCGATCGGCCAATGTGAATTTAGTAGACTACGAAATTTTGGACTGATTTGATAATTGAATTAAAATTGCATTGTACCCATTGTACCTCAATGACAAATCATGTAAAATAGCAGATTTAGGAAAGCTGTAGTGAATGACACCGGCACTAGTTCACCAAACGCTCACATGTCATTTTTTTGGCTCAATTTTCGCTTGGGGCAGGATTTGGCTGGTTCGCCAGGGCTCAGCCATTGCGATGAGCGTTTCCGATTATCGTACAGGATCCACTTTTCATCACAGGTAATGATTCGATTTAAAATCCCTTCACACTGTGCCGATTGAGAAATGTAACAGAGCAGTCGACGCGCGTTTGTCGGTTTGCTGCACTCCCATTCATGAGGTACCCACCTTGCAGCTTGTTTACCTTCCCAATTTACTTTAAGTGGATTAAAACAATTTTATATCACTAATACCGCCTAGCTAGAGCTAGCTACAGCTCGGAGGTAGTTTGCGATGGATCCGCTTCCATAATAACCTTCGATTCTTCATTGTCAACTTCAGTCTCCAGCGGTCCACGGGGCTTGTTCTGCAGGTCGAAATATCCAGAACGAAAACGTTGGAACCAAAACCGCACTGTGTTTTCTTTTGCGACACCGCAAACAACGCTAACATCAGCTGTTTTATCCATCTGGCACCACCATTAATTTTATTTTTAACCCCCGACCCAAAAAGAGGGGTGTTATAAGTTTGACGTGTGTATCTGTGTATCTGTCTGTGGCATCGTAGCTCCTAAACTAATGAACCGATTTTAATTTAATTTCTTTTGTTTGAAGGGTGGCTTGATCGAGAGTGTTCTTAGCCGTTTGAAAGTTATCAGTTCTTTTCTAGTTACTGTAACCTTCACTTGTCGGGGGTGTTATAAATTTTTAATTTACACTTGTTAACTCATTTCTTCATGGCTTAGAAGTGCAGCTACCCGCAGCATCATGTTTGAGGAGTTAGGACTTATGGTTCAATGATAACAATGTCCGTACCTGTATTAAATCATCATCTACAGCTTATAAATCCCCGCGGTTTAGGAGTACAATACCCCTGCAGCATCAGGTATGAAGAGTTGGGACTTGAAATTCTATCATGAAGGCGTATATACGCTCGCATAGTATAAATGATATCAGCATTTCCTGGGTCTCCATTACTTACACAAGCAGTAACTCTGCATCTACAGGGTTGAGGAGTTGACTCGGGACTTGAAGTTCAATTATGATGTCGTTGCCTGTCACCTCAAATATCAATTCACCATCAAGAAAACCTTAATTTCTCCGGTTTAGGAGCTCAGTAGGTACCCTGCAGTATCAGAATTGAAGAGTTGGGACTTGGAGTTCAACGAGTTTTAATTAAATTGTCTCTATTACGAATTACTGCCAAATTCTACCTTAGAGCATGCAATAATAATAGGTAGGTACAACAATATAACCATGCATACAATCCTAATGCCATTAAAATAATATTCTTTATAATTTGTTTTAATTACGGGCTTTGTCGTTCTTGGCTCGGATACTGCAAGCCGTTTTATCAAGCCGTTTATTTTCATTCCTCTGCCAATAATATCATTCGAAAAATCACTCCTCTCTCTTGTCGAACTTGTGATTGCGCGTTGCGATTACTACTGGATCATCATACTCGTAGGTAGCAAAAAATAGGAACGATTGGCTTTCATACTAATATGTACATGTATGGACATATTATTATTTGTAGCAAGTCCGTGGTTAGTGGTTACTGGTTACAGGTTGGTAAGTACCAACTCTGTTCTTTGATAGTTTCAGCTCGAAGACGAGTAGGTACAGAAACAGATCGTAAGAGGTATGTATGTAAATATGGTAAATGATATATTTAATAAACAGTAAGTAAAACAAGTTTCCAAAAAGGTTTTTATTTAACATAAATACATTGCATGCCACTTTTTTGAAGACGGTAATAGGTAGGTACTGGGAAGATTCCAGGACGAAAAAGATTTTTTTAGTTTGTTTTAAATGTAACTAATTAAGCAGAATATGGCCTTTGGCGACTATCGAATAAGTCGAATAGCTTATTTGACTCTCAAGATACGTAATGGTGATTCGACCTTTTTCTGGATTATAGTCGACCTTCGGCGGTGAAAGTGCGTTGATTGTTACTCTCACGTAGTTCGCTTTGGTGCCTGTTGGTACCTAAAACAATACAAGCAATCTATAAATCAAAAATATAATGTGGTTACAAACTCACTTTATTACCTTAAATAAATTACTTGCTAACCCTAGCTGCTTCGAGGGAGAGGGCAGGATGCTTTAACTTCTATGGCCGATGGGTTTTGCCTCATCAAGAATAGTAGGTAGGTACGCTTCTGGTTACGATGCAGATGATAATATTATTATTTTCAGTAAGTATATTATTTTCTTTCACGCACGTATACAAAATACGAGTAAATACACTGTGCGCTCGGGAGTGACTCGCCGGGATGGCGACAAGCTCGACAGATGTCATGAGTGCCATCCTAGAATGGACTTTCCCTAGTTCCGCGTTTTAACCACCTGATCTTGTATCGCACAAACAAAACCGTCGTTCCGTCCCAAGAGGTCACCAAAGCGCAGCCATTACACGGACGCTTTTTATCTACGTGAGCTTCAAAAAGGTCTTCGCGCAACTCGTTATCCTTCCGCACGGTCTGCCGGTCAGAGGTGTTAAGTACCACCGGTTTCTGCCACTCGATTTTGGCTAAGGATAGTGGATTGAGTCCTTTATCATACTCTCTCTATGCATGAGGGGTCCTCCATGCATGGAGAGGTTATAGAATCAAAGTAAGTTCTAAGGGTGGATGTCTCCCGGTTATGCATGGCCTCGATCACTACATTTCCGCGGGATATGCAATCTCATCATAGACGATATTGGGTGGTCCATACGATAGAGAGTCATATTCGTGCGGACTTTTCTGTCCAGGGCGTCAAGTTCGGTCTGAGTCCAACTGAGCACGCCAAAGGTACATGAGAACGGGCATACCTAGCCCAGCCGTTATAAGTTGGAACCTTATTGGCGTCTGAGAAATAGCTTTACAGATTTATGTCTATGCCTAGACTCATGCCTAGATGTTGGATAGCTCGAGACTAATCTCAACGGAATGAGTAATATGCCCCCTCTCCACCTGCATGGCCGTACACTTGTCCAGCCCAAGCTCCATCCTGATGGCATTGCTGAACTAAACGGTGATGTTCAGCAGCTCTTGCAGGCGGGTGGCATTGAGTGCCAGCAGTTTAAAGTCATCCATGTACAGAAAGTTCGTTATCCCGGTTATCCCCAATTAAAGCATAATACTCAAATATTATGCTCTAATTGGCGGCAAGTGACAACCGGTAAAAATGTATTGTTTCCCACAAATAGATGTACTTACACGGAGGTCTATTTTAGTGACAGGCTGTGAAAGTTCAATGGTGCCATCCACCTGGGCCAACACAAGCCCCCAATCAGCTCCTGCGATATTACACAAAAAATAAAAATAAGTACATTGTTATACCAAGACTTTCATTCGAATGTCTTATAGTAAAGGTTCCTGAGGATGTCTTTCTACCAGGGATGAGCGATGGATGGATGTGAAACCCACCAATAGAATTACTTAACACTATTCTCATCAAGCTATAAATATATAGGTTTTGCTCATCCCTAGTGGGAAGCTATCCTAATGAATGCCTAATGGTACCTATATGAAAAGCACAGTAGGTACTAACTAGAGTCTGTTATTATCTATACTAATAAATAAAATTGGAGTGTCTGTCTGTAATTTCGAAATATTAACTACCTCATATTAAGCTCATATGGTTATTTGAACGATACCAACACTGAATCACACGTTTTTAAATTTTTTGTCTGTCTGTCTGTCTGTCTGTCTGTTTGAAAAGGCTAATCTTTGGAACGGCTGAACCGATTTTGACCGGATTTTCACTGACAAGTAGGGGATTGACCAGGGAGTAACATAGGCTACTTTTTTAACCGACTTTCAAAAAGGGAGTTGTGTTTTCCTACCTATGTACACCGAAATCTCCGAGTTTTCTGAACCGATTTGCGTAATTATTTTTTAATCCCACGGGAAGGATCCCACGGGATTTCAGACCCTAAATCCACGCGGGCGAAGCTGCGGGCATCAGCTAGTGCACAATATATGTATAGTGTGTAATAACTAATCCATACTTATTAATAACTAGCTGATGCCCGCAGCTTCGCCCGCGTGGATTGGTCAGATCCCCTGCAGCATCAGGATTGAGGAGTTGGACTCCAAATTTTTTATGAAACAATGTCGCGAAGTTCCTCTATCGATTAAAAAAGAAAAAAGTAGCCTATGTTACTCCCTGGTCAATTTTCTACTTGTCTGTGAAAACCCCGTCAAAATCGGTCCAGCCGTTCCGAAGATTAGCCTTTTCAAACAGACAGACAGACAGACAAAAAATTTAAAAACGTGTGATTCAGTGTTGGTATCGTTCAAATAACCATATGAGCTTAATATGAGGTAGTTAATATTTCGAAATTACAGACAGACACTCCAATTTTATTTATTAGTATAGATAAATGCGAAAGTGTGTCTGTCTGTCTGTATGCTACGTTTTCACGGTTCAACCGTTGAACCGATTTTAATGAAATTTAGTACAGACTTAGGATACATTCCGGGGAAGGACATAGGCTACTTTTTATCCTGGAAAAACTAACAGTTCCCGCGGGATAGCACTCTATCTTTCACGCATTTGTCGTAGAGTAACACCAAACAGAGCTTCGGATTAACGTCGTTTTTTGCATAGACAGTCGAGGACTCAAGAAGTGATATAGGCTACTTTTCTTTCCATAGAAACAAACAGTTCCCGCAGTAAAGCATGCTTTATCACATGACTAGCTGATGCCCGCAGCTTCGCCCGCGTGGATTGGTCAGATCCCCTGCAGCATCAGGATTGAGGAGTTGGACTCCAAATTTTTTATGAAACAATGTCGCAAAGTTCCTCTATCGATTAAAAAAGAAATAACGCAAATCGGTTCAGAAATCTCGGAGATTTCAGTGTACATAGGTAGAAAAACACAACTCCCTTTTTGAAAGTCGGTTAAAAAAGTAGCCTATGTTACTCCCTGGTCAATTCTCTACTTATCTGTGAAAATCCCGTCAAAATCGGTTCAGCCGTTCCCAAGATTAGCCTTTTCAAACAGACAGACAGACAGACAGACAGACAGACAGACAGACAAAAATTTTAAAAACGTGTGATTCAGTGTTGGTATCGTTCAAATAACCATATGAGCTTAATATGAGGTAGTTAATATTTCGAAATTACAGACAGACACTCCAATTTTATTTATTAGTAAGTATAGATAAAAGAACTTCAGCTTTGGACCAAAAAATATTGCAACAAACCTCAATTATTATTAAAACCTTGAGTCACGCGAGCGAAGCCGCGGGTAATAGCTAGTAAGAGTTATAAGAACCCCGGATGGGTTCGAAACTAGTCGGGCTCACTATCGTCTAAATACGTGAGAATAGCTGGTACAGTGTATACCTAGGTACTTAAAGAGTTATATGTACTTACCCCATTCGTACACATACGTGTTTAGCAATGGGAACGAGGAGCCATAATCAGCCAGCAGTAAGAAGAGCACAATACCGTACAACTTACTCATTATTAGGTACGAATTACGACACGTGAATGAGTACGAGAACAGTACAGAAAAATAGCTTTATATTTGCTTATTTCATCATTAAAATTATCCTAACGTAAAAAATAAATTCGTTCAACATTTTAATCCATATTCCATACTAATTATTATAAATGCGAAAGTGTGTCTGTCTGTCTTTCTGTCTGTCTGTCTGTTTGCTACTTTTTCACGGTCCAATAGTTAAACCAATTTTGAATTAGCTTACATCCTGGGGAAGGACATAGGCTACTTTTTATCCCGGAAAATCAAAGAGTTCCCACGAGATTCTTAAAAGCCTATCTGTTTAACCGATTTATGTGTTTGGTACAGAGGTAGCTTGCATTCCAGAAATTGACATTAGCAACTTTTTATCCTGGAAAATCAAAGAGTTCCCACAGGATTAAAAAAAACTAAATCCACGCAGACGAAGTCGCGGGCATTATCTAGTTTAACAATAAACTAACTAGTGGCCCGCCCCGGCTTTGCACGGGTGCTAGTCAAAGTTGTAATATTTTTATCGTAAAATAACATAAAAGTCCATGGCATGCTTACCGATTTTACAAAAGTAAGTACTTTATGTTGTCAGTCAAAGTGTTATCATGAAGTAGGTATCTACCGACTGGGGCGTCAGCCAGGTAGCCTCCCAGTGTGCCTGGATGCTGCTGGTCCCTTTTGGATGCGTCCGAGGGGAAGAGCAGTGTTCGGGCCGGGGCGCCCCGGTAACATGGCTAATAATTTCTCATCGGAGATATTGTTGGCCTATGGCTAATGACCTGGCAGGGGGGGAGGTTTCTCCACGTGCCCCTCTGACTAGCAGAGGGCACAGTAGACGAAGCGTAGGACGGGACACGGGCGACGTGCGCGGGATCGCCGCCTGCTGCCCTGGCGAGAGCTTTGGGCGGTCGGTCTGCAGACGGCGCCCCTTGGGTCCCAGGATCGGGGGTCGCACGTCGTTGGTGCGCCCGGAGGTGCGGTGGGGGGACCTCGCGGAAGGTCCCCGGCGGAGGGCCTGCCTCGGCAGATGTCGCGGTTGTTTGCTTCGGCGTTCCCGTGACCTAGTCGCCAGGCGACGCGCAGTAGCGCCGCTGGGGTTTAGTGGGTATTCCAGTCGCCTCTCGGCCGGCGAGTCCCCACATACCCTGCCTCAGCTGGCTGGCTGCCTTACGGCTGGCTGGCTAGCTTCCGGGGGGGATGCGTAAATGCATTCCCCAGCATCAACAAAAAAAAAAGGTATCTACCTACTGCAGTTATTACAAAATCACTACCCATCACTACCCATATTTATCTATATATATAAAAATCAATGTTTGTATGTTTGTACCCTAAAGGCGGCTAAACCACTGATCAGATTGTGATGAAACTTTGGTAGGGTGTCCTGAGGACGCCCGAGATGGTTCCTGGCACAAAAGAACTGTATCATATGAATAAAAAAAATCATGTTTATTTAAGTTTTTTCCTACGTGTGTATGTTTTTCGAAAATTCGTAACTATCAAATATTTCGTTTTTAAAGAAACTTTTTGGTTAGTGAGAACAGTAAAGCAGAATAGCTAGAAAAGCTATACTTATATGCTTATTTCATCATTAAAATTATCCTAATGTAAAAAATAAATTCGTTTCAACATTTTAATTTAACAAGCAACTAATTATTATTATTATTGTACGTAGCAAAACATAAAACTATTTTACTAATCGATTATTACCATGTAGCACTCACTGTGAATATTTCTCACAATAAGACGGTAGGTACCCACCTAAGAAATTCCAGAGACAACCACTCCAATATATCCTAAAATAATATAAATAGGTATCTGGTTTTATGAAAAGGTTTATTTGGATTATAAAAGTAAATTACTCATTAAATGATAAAGTTCCTGTGATATAGGCCTCTATGTAATGTCATTAGTATAAAGATTGCAGAGATCGACGGTTTACCTAAAGTCGCAGCGATCAAATTGATACTATTAACTATTATTTCAATACAATGCAACGATCGTATACAAAAATTCGTTAAAAATTTTCAAAAGAAAAATAAAACCGACTTCAAAAACCACAAGCACTAAAAAGTAATAAATAATTTTTGTTTAGTTACACGTGTAATGTACATAGGTATGAAGTCGAAGTGAAGCTGACCTGACTTCCACACTTTGGCACATTACAAGTGTAGCTAAACAAAAGTTATTTTTTACTTTTTAGTGTTTGTGGTTTTGAAGTCGGTTTTATTTTTCTTTTGAATTTTTTTTTTTATTTCACAATTTTTAGTGGCCGGACCGGACGTTGGGACACGTCAATATTATTTTGACAAACCCAACGTCCGATGCAGCAAAAGATCTGTACAGGATGGTCCGTAAAAATTTAAGACAGAGTTATAGAGAGTAGATAATAGTATGTAGATATAGTTTTAAGTGTTAGAATAAAATTAGTTAGAATAATGTTAGTTAGTGTTAGAATAGGATAATAGGGACCTACCAGAGCCACATGGTCACACTAGTGACCCAGCTCTCTAAATGAGAAAAAAAAAAAAAAAAATTTTTAGTGGCCCCACTGTACTTAAATATGCTATGCCCATTTAAAACCCTACTGTTTACTAAGCTATTACACTGATCGCGAGCAAGATTCCGACGAATTGAGAACCTCCTCCTTTTTTGGAAGTCGGTTAAAAAGTCGCTTTAAATACGCGAATTCTATATAGCGATCGAACGCAGAAAGTCGTCGGTCAAAATGCGATGCATCGTCGCAAAATCGCCGATCGCTGATGTCAAAAGCCTCGTGTTTGCCATGACCCTAAATTAATACACAAAAAATATTTAAGGCTGACGTTATGCTTCATGAGGTATAATAGTAGGTTTATCTTCAAAATTCTCCACATGGGACATGTTGTGACTGCATAGTTGGTATGTGGTGATAACGGCGTTGCCTTGGTAGCGCCCAGTCGGATCCTGGCGCACTACGTGCATGTAGTCATCTCCCAGGGTGAATTGAACTTGAGGAGGCGCTGCCCAATCGCACACGACAGTTACTGCCTTATTCACCGCTGGAGGGTGTAAGCAGTACAACTGAAACATAGTAATATAATACAGATAAATAGCTGCTACCCGTGACTTTGTCCATACAGACTTGAGTTTTAAAAAAATACCCGTAGGAAATTTTTGATTTTCTGGAATAAAAAATGCCATAGGTCTCCAATATGCAAGCTCCAATTTTTATCAAGTTCAGGATAGCGGTAGAGACGTGAAAAGGCCTCAGACTGACAAAAATATAACAGATAGATACTCATAAAATTAAAATAGGCAAGTTCCATTAATACATAATCTCGCTTTTACCCGACTGCGGCAAAGCCAAAAGGAAGGGTCTAAAGTAGCGCCTAAATTACCTACTAGGCCGATTTTGATGAACGAGGTGTCAATTGATTCGTCGTAAAAGTTCGGGTGACATAATAAGCTGTATTTTATACGAAAAAATTTACCTAACGGATGTTACATAAAAAAAATGGAGGTCTCCAAAAATTATCGAATGGGATGTCTAATGAAAGAGGAAAAAAATTTGAGTTCATAACATGTTCATAAATATAAATGTACAGCAACATTAAAATATACCAAGCAACAAACAACCAGTTTTATACTATAATATTTCAACGTTTATTAAGACGATCGCAGTCGGGTTTTAGTTTTCAACTTTTTTTAATTAGAATTTTTGATTTTGATGTCATTTTAAGGCGCGCGCACGGAAACCCGTTCTTTAGCGTGTTCAAAGTAATTTATTTCAAAGAATTTGAGCTAAAAATTCTCTTGAAAACTAGTTATTTTCCACATAGATAGCGGAATTTTCATGCGCAGCGACGACGATAGCAAAAACGTACTGGCTGATAAGTCTCTCGTACGCCCGGATGGATGTAGGCGACTGGATAGTCCAACTTGAAACGTGAAGCATAATCTGTATCTGAAATGATTAAATTACTTAATAAATGCAGCCAATATTTTTGGCACCATTCCACTTGGGCTAACTAGTTAGTTCTAAGATTATACTAGTAATTAGTTCTACAATCGAAGATTATGTAAATGATAAAAGAGCGTGGATTTGACCTGCAACTCGGTCCAGCAATGCGCGGGACTTCAATTACTTTTAGACATGGCATAATATTGTATATCAAATCTTTGAAAAGAGCAACCGCCGAGTTTCTTGCTGGTTCTTCTCTGCAGGAAAGGCATTCCGAACCAGTGCTAGATGCTCTTGACGATTCAAAAGTACTTGTAAAAATCTAATTGAATAAAAATATTTTGAATTGAATTGAATAGGTAACTGTTACTGTAACATTTTCAATTCAAAAAAAATATTACTTTAAGTCATATTTCAGTTAGATATTAATTATATCGATCAATTATTATTATTTATCTGACGCAATGGTGCAGACTGCCACACTTAAGTGTGAGGTCCCAGATTCGTTAGACAATATTATTTTTAACCCCCGACCCAAAAAGAGGGGTGTTATAAGTTTGACGTGTGTATCTGTGTATCTGTGTGTCTGTGTATCTGTGTATCTGTCTGTGGCATCGTAGCGCCTAAACGAATGACCCGTTTTCAATGTACTTTTTTTTGTTTGAAAGGTGGCTTGATCGAGAGTGTTCTTAGCTATAATCCAGAAAAATTGGTTCAGCCGTTTAAGAGTTATCAGCTCTTTTCTAGTTTTCTTGTAGAAAAGAAGGTTAGATAACCGTTAGGTTCATAATATTATATCAATTGACAAATGTCAAGCTGTCAAGATGGACGTTGCCTAGATACATAATTATTTATTTGAAAATGATGTTTTGGAAAACTCAGATACATTGTCGGGGGTGTTATAAATTTTTAATTTACACTTGTATACTTATTTAATAAATAACAACTCAGTTGATATTGTTTACATACCTTTTGTTACTTGAGTACAATGGGGTGGATAAGTTTTCTTCAATTTCGCACCAATATCGCCAACCGTAAACGATGATAAAATGACTAATAATAAAACTGTATGCATCGTATTGATTTTCTGGAACAACCCGCGAAAAAGAATGAAAAGCAAACTCCAATAAAAACTAAAATAATGTTTCAGTAACGAGACTAGATACTTTTATGAATTATCAAGGAAAATGAAACCAATAGGTACCGGCGCGGCGCAGGCAAGCTGATGATATGTCATACATGATACGCCTTCGGTGGGGCTTCGTATCATCTTTGCGATGCCTAGCAAAATAGCACGTTAATGAAATAGGAATAGAGTTCCTAGTTTATTGTTTTATCAATGGAAGTTACTCTGTTATAAATCTGAAAGGGAAGTTACTATCTAAGTATTGAATAAAATAGCTGTTGTAAATATTGTGTCACCACAGCACCAGACAAGTTTTTTATTCCATTTGGAGTGGTCCATCAACAATAACCCTAAATTACGCAAACTTGTAACTTGAACTTGAGCATCTAGTTACTGACCAAAACCAACACACACCACACACACACACACATCACACCACACTCTTTAACTGGCAGGCATAAAGCATAACTGAATACGTTCCTGAGGTAGGTATAGACTATAGTACCTAGTGCGGTGCGGGAGGGTGTGATGACGTGGCGGGAGACCTCAGTGATTGATCTACTTGTGACAATAATATTATAGTTGTCACCCTCCCGCACCGCTCCACTACTAACCGCAGGAACCTACTCAACTCAGTTATGCGCTATACCTATAAATACTTATTAGGAGGTTTGGATAGGAAGAAAACTTAGGTCTGTATGGCTTGCCGCCAAAATGCCAAGCAGGTAGTCAGTAAGTACCTGAAATTCGTAAATTGAACCCGTGAGCCAGGAATCGACCCCGAGACTTTTAGCATTTGACTATCATCCGTTAGTGAGTATTGGTCACACGGTACACACCAGCCAAGTCTCATAAAATAATAATTCAGTAAAACAACAAATAATATTAACTATCTGTTACTCTCTTGTCCAACTTAGTTTCGGCTTCAACATGCCATCGTCCATAGTCCTAGTTTTAGTTTTAAAAATAAAATGTTGCCATATGAATTTTTTTCTTAAGTACCTATTATTTTAATCTATGATGCGTTACGTCATTTTTTCCCATTTTTTCCTACCTAATGTCATTCTGACGTTTGTGAATTTGTCAAGTCAATGTCCCTAATGTCATTTCATTTGCTGTCACGCGTTCTTTTGTGCAAAGTGCGATACAATAAACAGCAAAACAGGCCAAATATTTAGTAAAAACGAGTGTAATCATCTTATGCATGAATTTGTATACTTGTTTGCTATCTTAAGTTTGATAGAAAAGTGTCAAGATGATGAGCGACGATGATCGCGACATTGATATTGAAAGTGATGTAGGTGTTTTCCCTGTTTGGCCTCACGTTTGATCACATCAGTCCATGACTGCTTATATTTTATTTCCTTCATATCTGTGTAATTTCCAGGCCGAGAACGACTCTGATTCTAGACCACACGCCAGGAATAGCTTGGGAGGAAGTGGATATTATTCTCAGGTGATGATTATTATCGTTCTAACGACTTGCGACATTCCCTCTCAATTTCTTTTTTATCCATCTAAATTGTTTGTGGTTGATTATTGAACAGCCTACTAGCTAAACCGTGTTCATTTTATCAATTTGTGTGGGTATATAAGTAGGTAATTAATGTTTTATCTAGAATGAACATATTGATTATCATAGCAAACCCTCAAACAAAGTATGTGGTGAGTAATTCACCATTTATAAATAATAATAATACAGTTGTAATTTGATGTGAAAAGAGTTCTTGGTCTCAAAATAGGTACATTTGAGTTTGTCTTTGATTATCATGGTATTTATCATACCATTTTATAACTATAGTTATTAGATAATGTGGCCCTCAATTGGTTTATATACACTTTGTCATCCTTTGAGGTATATAAGCACAGTAATTTTTTATTTGTATAGGCCTCAAGCAAAATATTGTTATTTGTAGGTATGTCATAATTTTGTGTTAAAATTACAGGCTGAAAAAAGAGCTCATCATAATGCTTTGGAAAGGAAAAGGAGAGATCACATAAAAGATAGTTTTACTTCATTGCGAGACGCAGTACCAGCCCTACAAGGGGAAAAAGTTGTATGTGTTAGTTATTTTTACATATATTTTTGCTAACCTAACATATAATATTCTTTATGTCTTCCATCCATGTCCAGTCCATAATATTCTTCCTAATCAAAGTCACCTGTCTTTTCTTAGAACTGATAATGATAAGTGTTGTCAGGTTTGGATCCTATTCTATTTTTTCTGATCTTTTAAAAGAAAAGTAATTTATTTTTTTACTTTTTTGTTCTATATCTTTCCTTTATTGCCAAGAAACTAGTGGTAGAGTCGCAACAAATAAAAAGACTTGATGTATCACATAAGTTTATTTGATGTACATTATACTATACTAAGTTATGGTATTTGTGTTTCAAGGTCACTGACTGTCTTATCCAGAAAACCTTTGATATAGTTTAAATTTTAAACAGATAATTAATCAATAAGACTATTCTATACGATGTACATGCTTACCATCAGTTTAGACTGAGATGTTTTCTTAGAATATTGTTCATAATGTTGCTGATTTTGTTGTACACAATCTCTAAACTAAACTAAATTGACAAGTCCAAATGTAGTGCTATCCTTTTCTAGTTGAAGCATTGTAAAAAGGATAACATTATGCATTATATTATATACCTGTCAATTTAGTTAAGTTTGGAGATGGTATACAACCAAATTAGCATCAATGTTTCTATTTCAGGCAAGTCGTGCTCAAATCTTAAAAAAAGCAGCTGAATACATACAGTTCATGAGGCGGAAAAATAACGCTCACCAACAAGACATTGATGACCTACGAAGACAAAATACCATCCTTGAAACTCAGAGTAAGTCAATTGTACTAAATGTATTATAGAAGCAGGCGTTATTTTGCGGAAGTCCATGATATACAAGGAACCAAAAGCTTAATTTGCTATAATCCGCCAAACCAATGAAATCTGTATAGTACGCAGCACCACACAGATTCCAACACCACTCGACGCGCGTTTCGCCCCAACGCCGGAGTATCCTCAGGAGATGTAGACCTTACAATGTCTAATTGCAAAGTCAAATTTTTTTTTTCATTGGTTTGGCGGATTATAGCAAATTAAGCTTTTGATTCCTTGTATATCAATTGTACTAATCACTGTTTTTCTTTTCTTAAGGTTGGTCCACACTTGCGTTTGCGCATGAACCGCTTGCAAACCACTCGTGGACACATCCACATTAAGTTCTTATTATGCGTGTTGTGTGCACAGTTCATAGGTTTTTTTATCAATTTTCAAATACCATATTAGGCCAAATGGCCAAATACACACTATAATGCCACTTTAGGTGTTTGTAGTATACCTACAGGGTGTAATTAGAAAATTTAGCGCTATTATTATCCTACCTAAATATTGTACAATCCAATACCAATAACCATTTGCCTTATACTTCTTTTAATGGTTTAGTATTTTTCAAAATAGTAATTTATGGCGTGCAAAACTCGCGGTTAGCGTATTAACGCAATCTGTCAGATATTTTATTTGAAATACTCAGATTCAGTTTTTTTAGTTTTTAACCCCCGACCCAAAAAGAGGGGTGTTATAAGTTTGACGTGTGTATCTGTGTATCTGTCTGTGGCATCGTAGCGCCTAAACGTATGAACTGATTTTAATTTAGTTTTTTTTGTTTGAAAGGTGGCTTGATCGAGAGTGTTCTTAGCTATAATCTAAAAAAATTGGTTCAGCCGTTTAAGAGTTATCAGCTCTTTTCTAGTTTTCTTGTAGAAAAGAAGGTTAGATAACCGTTAGGTTCATAATATTATGTCAATAGACAAATGTCAAGCTGTCAAGATGGACGTTGCCTAAATACATAATTATTTATTTGAAAATGATGTTTTGGAAAACTCAGATACTTTGGATCGTCGGGAGTGTTATAAATTTTTAATTTACACTTGTTTCTGCGTTTTATTGTGGTATCTTATCATTAATCATCACTACTATCGCCTGTCTTCGTTTTTATCAGGTTTTAATTATAGCCTGTATACTACAAAATACTTTGGATTGATAGGATTTGACTCAACATACATAGTGTGGCATTTGATTTGGGTCTCTACACTCTGGGTTTAAACATTTGAATAATACACAAAAGATCTGTAAGTTACCCCCATTAGCGTGGTACCCTACAAGGGTTACATCCCTCAACAGTGAGCATTTTTTATTGTTACAGTACGTGCAATGGAAAAAGCAAGAGCAACTGGAAACTACATGGATGCCCATGAACTAGGATTGGGAATCAAATCAGAAGGCAGTTCACATGATACGGACAGTTCAGATGGTGAAGGCACTACCCGCAGGGTCAAGAAACTCAAAATAAACAGTGTCAATGTGTAATGTACGTAGATTAAGTGACTAATAGGAACATTTCCTTTGCATTGAATACGTAAATTTTTTAACATCTGTACAGAGAAAATGCATTTGAACAGCAACTTAAGAATTCATAATATCTAAATTGTCTTTAGTCTGGTTAGCGACTATCCTGCTCACAAATACTTGTTCTATTCATCCGATTCCTAAAATTCTTTCACTGATAGAGAGCTACAATATCCCCAAGGATATAAATTATACCACACAAAAAAAACTAGTCACAGAATGAAAACAATAGTGAGCCAACTGGAAAATTTCAATTGACATAGTCCTATTGCAGTTTAACTGTACCGAAACTTTCAAACTGTCCATGTGAAGTCTAATTCGCAGTTCAAATGCAGACTCTCTATATAGACACTTGGGTAGAGTTCACAACAAAATATGTATTGTCAATTACTGAATGTGAGTTTTATACAGTTTAATGATTTTAGAAGAATTATTGTACTTTTAGAAACCATAGAGGCAACATACCTACTATGCAGAATATAACTTGTTCAATTGGAGTTATTTTCAACACATTTTGTTGTGTCATATACATTTGATGAGAATTCCTTCTTTTATCGGTAAGTATCGATGGTACCTCATCACTATTAAGGAATCGAAAAAACACACAGCACACGAAACAATTAAAAAATAGACTAGGTTTTATACTCAGCTTTTTCACAAGTTAGTTGACTTTACACTTTGTGTGAACAATGCCTTAGTGACTTTCTAAATTGTGATAACAAGTACGGCGTTACTGTTACATTATTTTTTTATTTCATGCAGGAACATGGAATACGGACTCACTCTCTGTATGATCTGTTATGATCGGTTGGGTATTTGAGACTTGGGAAATGTAAGCTTTTTATGACTGTAAACTGAAACATTTCTTATTTAAGAGTATCTTAAAGATTGAGTGAATTTTGGTGTTTTCTATATAAGTACAATAAATGTTGCAACAGTCACTAAATATTTAAGAAGCTCTTAAGTACTAAGAGACATTTCAGTAGTCGATCCTTTGTGACTAGCTAATGGCTGGCGCACATTTAGATGGCCAGCTGTG
Source organism: Maniola jurtina (assembly GCF_905333055.1). Taxonomy (NCBI): domain Eukaryota; kingdom Metazoa; phylum Arthropoda; class Insecta; order Lepidoptera; family Nymphalidae; genus Maniola; species Maniola jurtina. The sequence goes on along the minus strand of NC_060047.1, from coordinate 7,608,261 downwards.
TAAAGCAAAAATAAAATACCTGCTATTTTGCGTTGGTGTATAAGTTGTATACTAAATGAAATCACGATAATGGCTGTTCATATTATTTTGTTATAAATTAACTGATGCCCGCGACTTCGTTCGCGCAAATTAAGGTTATTAAAAGTAACTGTTTGAATTTTAGAGATGAAAAGTAGCCCATGTCACTTTCCAGGTCTAATTATATCCATGCAAAAAATCGCGTTGATCCGTTGCGGCGTGATTGAAGAACAAACCAAGAAACAAACACGCTTTCGCATTTGTAATATGGCTAGTGATAGTGCAATAGAATTCGCGCGATTTTATTTGTCCGGCCTGGACAACAAATGAGTGCTAATAAGTTACCAACTGAGAAATGTAAATCCGGGCCTGGGAGCGTCAATAAAAAGGAGAAGGTTCTCAATTCGGAGCGCATGTTTTTTGTTAATTGTACAAACTGTTTAACATTATAACGAAGTGTTGTTGTTTGTTTGATTTTTAATATTGTGTACAAAGAAAGTTTTTGGCTGCTCAAATATAAATTGTACTATAAATCTACATATTTTAGAAATTCGATCTAGTATGGAAACTATCAATAATTTAATATGGGTATCTGTAATTACAACGTTGATGGATTTTATCAGATGTGGAAGAGTTTTTTAACAGTAAAATCCTTGCTCCTTGTTGTATATTCGTACATTTTGTAGTATTGTTTTTTTATAAAGTATCTGTTATCGTTGCTTAAAAGTGCTAGTCTACTGGAAGCGAAGCAAAGCAGAGAAGTGTTCAACAGACCCGTCACATTATTAAAGGATTACGAGACAGAATTATCACGTGATCTATCAATGGTATGCTGGACACGTCTCCGGTTCACCCCGCTTTAGTAGACAGGCACCCTAAGCTAAAACTGGAGCTTTAAATTAAGATTACTTAGTTTCAATTCGTTCTGACATAGTATTTTGAAATAAATATGGAGATGTGCATACTCATGCTAAAAGTACTTATACAAGATTGATGTAGTAATCAAAATATTTTTTATTGTTAAGTATCTAAAAAGGGGATTTTTTTAAATTTAATGTGGTTCGACCACCCTAAATGTGCACGAGTCCTTACGTCTGGCCCATAGAATAAGTTACAAGGCAATTGTATTTACCATTTTAAAATGAAATATAGATTACTTATTTTGTAAACAATATATTTTGAGATCTTTTTTATGGCCAAAGAACCTGTTCGTTGGGTTTTAAAGCAAATTGCCTTTTAATTTTGTTCTAGCAATAAATTGTCGTTTATATGGTTAAGGATGAATATTCTTATGGAATAACTAAGGTAGTTACTTTTTTGGTAACTGATGTTTTAAGTACAGTTATGAGTATTTAAAACTGATATTTGGGTCTGGTCTTCACCTGTTTTTTTTAACCGATTACAATATCAAGTATGTGTACCTTACTTAGTTCTACTTAGTAAGTAACTATCTACTAACTAACTTAGTGTATCTAAGAACTAAGTAAGGTACTTAGTACTTAGATACACTCAAGGTGCTGTGTGGGCGCTCAATTTAGCCAAACTGTATCAAACTGTACCTTGGTGAATTTTTTTTTTTCAACACATCTAGCATTACAGGACTACAACATTTTGCACTACATAAGTTATCAGTTGCAACCTTTTACTTTTTTCCTTTAGTCTTTTTGATATAACTTATCGGGTTAGCTGTAAGAATATTCAATATTAGGTTATTGAAGTAAGTTTAGTCTTCTTGGACATTTAATTATACAAGTTGACATTCCTGTAGTTCAGAAATGTTTGATATAATATGTAGGTGAATGACGAAACATGCCCCAGTGGACATTTTGTTTTTGGTGACATTAATTTTGTTTAACTGAGAAGAAAATAATAACTTTTTTGTTAGTTTTTAATGTAAGTTTGGGTTTCTGGTCATATCAAGATTCAGACAGTCAATAAATATCGCTATATAGTATCCTGATAAAACTGGTATCAATATTGGCAATACGCACAGCGTTAATAGCGTCGTAACGTTGCTCTCACTCAAATCAACTTGAGCATTTCCTTGTAATGAGCGTTTTAGCTAATGTTGTTACATGACAGGTAAAATAGTGTACATAATGTATATTGTGTATTTGCAATGAATAAATTATGATTATGATAGCTCATATAAAAACAACAGGAATGACGAAAAATCAGCAAAAGCTCTTGTTCAGTTACAAGTGAATGCTCAGGCTTTTCAGCACCTTTAGGCTGTGCAATGCACATCTAGAGAGTAGGGTGGAGCTAAAGTGCAGCGTCTTTCGTACTTTTTCATTGGGGATATAACTCAAAGCGGCGCGGTACGTTCTTTCAGTGTCCGTTTTTTGTTTTCACTACACCAATGTCAAAATAAATAAAGTTGAGTTTAGTTATAAAATAGAAGCTGCGCCTCCGCTCCACTTCACTCTGTAATTGGGTGTTGCGCTTTAGTCCCATCATTTAAGTGCGCACAAAGCAAATACTCTAATCTTAAGTTGCAATATGGCAGTTTGCGTAGGTTATAGCCTAAAGATTAAATATTGTGTATTTGCCCGGCTGATATTCTGTTTTTAACCCCCGACCCAAAAAGAGGGGTGTTATAAGTTTCACGTATGTATCTGTGTATCTGTCTGTGGCATCGTAGCTCCTAGACTATTGAACCGATTTTAATTTAGTTTTTGTTTGAAAGGTGGCTTGATCGAGAGTGTTCTTAGCTATAATCCAAGAAAATCGGTTCAGCCGTTTAAAAGTTATCAGCTCTTTTCTAGTTACTGTAATCTTCACTTGTCGGGGGTGTTATAAATTTACACTTGTTATACAGTGCGCCGTCCTACACCTCGTGTTCATATTGAACTACTTGTTTTGTGCACACTATGCCTAGTATATAATTTGACATGACCACGGCTTTCGCGATATTTATTGATCGTCTGAACTCTGTTTAAGCCTGCAAAAGCCCTTTGTAAAGTTATTATTATTTCAATCACTTATTGTTCAGTTCTTGAAGACTAAATAGCAGGTTAAGATGTAATATAAAATACTCTTGTTATTTTGTTCGTTTTATTTTACTCTTACATTGAGATAAGTATGTACCAGAAAATTATATTTTTAACGAAATATCTAAGGTGATCATCTGATCATCTGAATGCACACAGGCAGAGTGGAGTGGTGAGGTGTTTTTAACCCCCGACCCAAAAAGAGGGGTGTTATAAGTTTGACGTGTGTATCTGTGTATCTGTGTGTCTGTGTATCTGTGTATCTGTCTGTGGCATCGTAGCGTCTAAACGAATGAACCGATTTTAATTTAGTTTTTTTTGTTTGAAAGGTGGCTTGATCGAGAGTGTTCTTAGCTATAATCCAAAAAAATTGGTTCAGCCGTTTAAGAGTTATCAGCTCTTTTCTAGTTTTCTTGTAGAAAAGAAGGTTACATAACCGTTAGGTTCATAATATTATGTCAATTGACAAATGTCAAGCTGTCAAGATGGACGTTGCCTAGATATACATAATTATTTATTTGAAAATGATTTGTCGGGGGTGTTGAAAATTTTTAATTTACACTTGTTCTGGATATTATTCAAACTAAGCTTTATTTGCTATGTCATAAAGCCGAGTTTAAGTTGTTGTCAAAATGACTTGGCTATACTGTATTTGCCACCCTTAGAGAGGTCAGACAATCCGCAAGTTCCACTAGAAGTGCAAGAACCTAAAGAGGTGCACACAACGTTTATTTTAAGGGTCATGAGCCCGGCCTGCCCGCGAAATTCAAATTTAATTTGGTTTTTCGCAATTTGTAAACTAATACGACAACGTAGGCTTATGGTTATTTTATTTGCGACAATGGCACTATTCTCACAAATTAGTCGATACTTTAATTTATTTCTTAAACTGGACCTTTTCAAGTAATGATTTTTATATAAACCTGTGAGGATGATATTGCCATTGTCGCAAATAAAATAACCATAAGCCTACGTTGTCGTATTAGTTTACAAATTGCGAAAAACCAAATTAAATTTAAATTTCGCGGGCAGACACGTGTTGTGCACCATTACTATGCGTAGACGCAATAAGTACATACTCGTAGCTTCGGCAGCTTATACCATGACATACCTCTACGCAAGTTGAGAGCGCACCAGTGTATTTAGGCCAATAGTGATTGTCTTCTTGCTTACTATTTTATTTCTGTTACTTACAAATAAGAAATAACAGAGTTAAATTAATATTATTTATTTGCCAATTTAAACATAATATCTTTATAATATAGTTTAATCGGTTTTAATCGAAACAAAATATTCATTTGGTTACGCCGCATGTGTGTATTAATTCTGAAAAGGACAAAATACAAAGTTAGAAACATTTTTATTTGTATACACACAGTCTAAAACTTTAAAATCTCTGTATGTAGGGTAGGTAGTGTACTGTCAGTTTTAGGTGAAAAACTGTGGGGCGAATGTGTTGTTGCCTATACCTACTGTGCTTTCATGCTGTGCAGGAATGGAGAAGTTGGCTGACGATCCATTCACACGGCAGGATAAACACCTGCTGTCGTATCACCAAAAGAATCTAGTTACCACTGCTGGTTTGGAATGCCTTTCCAACCGAGAAGAAACAGCAAGAAACTCGGCGGCAGCTCTTTTCAGCCGACTACGGCGAAGCCCGTTTTTATGTCCGTTCCTAAGTCCGCTTATAACGGCTTAACCAATTTTGATAAATGATATGTCATTATTTAATATTCAAATTAGGTAGGTATATATGAGTAGGTACTCGTATATTGCAGTCCCGCGCATAACTGGAGCAAATCAAATCCACGCTTTTTCACGTAATTTATTTACATACCTTATACAATCGATAATAAATAATCATCGATTGTATAATAGGTATGCTTTTTTAGGAGCATACCTACTTGTAATAGGTTATTTAAACTTGTGTAGAGGCAAGTCTAAATTGTCTGGTATTTTATTATACTCATTCCTACAAATGACTGATGTATGCGAGCATTTAAAGTCCGGAGGTGTTGCTTACTATCTTTTGGATCTGGTACTAAAGTATAATCCGCCCTCCATTTGCCCACACTTCGCATATGCGACGGCGGAGCTGTAGGTAACAGTTCGTAGCCAGAATCTACGGAGTCCTTCTTGACCATGGCTATTATTCCCAAGGCAAGGCCGCCCAGTAAGACAGCGTGGTTTGTGCCTAAGTAGAACCTAAGAATTGGCCCACATGCAAAACCGCCTAAAACAGAAAAATAATAATTTTAAGGCCATCCATCTTAGACTGCATCATCACTTACCACCAGGTGAGATTACTTTGCAGTCAGTTTTATTGTTATTTTAAATGCAAATCGCACTATTTTTTTGAATATGATTGTAATGAGAACTAATTAAACAAATGAGAGAATCATTAATTTAAAGGTAAAAAAAAACTTCGTGAAGAAATCTGCATGCCTAAGTTCTCCATAATGTTCTCAAAGGTGTGTGAAGCCTGCCAATCCGCACTTAGCCAGCAGCGCGGTGGGCTATGTCCAAACCCTTCTCATTGTGAGAAGAGACCCGTACTCAGTAGTGAGCCGGCAACGTGTTGATCATGATGATGATGAGATAAAAATAATTGCTATTCGTGGTTACCTATGAAGTAGTTCAGCAAATCATCCTTCTCACGCATACGCAGAACAGTATTGGTCACTCCAGCAAAAGTGGCACCCATCAGCGTCAGTGGTATCGTGTGATAGGCGTAACTTGAAAAAGTAGGTAATTATTTTTAGGGTTCCGTACCCGAATCGTGCCAAAGAGAACCTATTACTAAGACTCCGCTGTCCGTCTGTCCATCTGTCTGTTAGCGGGCTGTATCTCGTGAACCGTAATAGGCAGAGTTGAAATTTTCACAGAATATGTATTTCTATTGCCGCTATAACATCATATAGTAAAAAAAACCTGTAACTTATATGCATACCGTCTCATTATTGGCCCAAAACCAATAGCATGTGAATACATTAGTACATCATAAGTGGACATTATAAGGCCTGCCATTGCCCCATACCGTGATGTAACGAGAACCTAGAAGAGCGAACACAAATTACTTATTACAAGTACTTAGTGAAATTGATGAAACTTAAGCTGAAATTTAAATAGAGCGTAGGTATATATTTATATATAAACTTTTTGTTTGTTTCCTGTTGATTTGTTTTTGGCATATCTACTTAAATCTTAGGTAGTTAAGCCTCGATAGCTCAACGGTTGAGGAGCGGACTGAATTCTGAAAGGTCGGCAGTTCAAACCCCACCCGTTGCACTATTGTCGTACCCACTCTTAGCATAAGCTTTACGCTTAATTGGAGGGGAAAGGGGAGTATTCGTCATGATAAGCATGGCTGATATTGTTAAAAAAAACCTTGTAGTCCTGAACAAGGCAAAGTAAGTAGTATTACTCTAGTATGTTCACTGGATATCGGCTGTAAAAGCAAGTGCTGGCAGCGAGGCGGTCGCTATAGATATATCTATCTCCTATAATCTATTTTTCCACAACTAAGTTAAAAGATAACCAAGTCGCAAAACGCAATAAGTTTCTTCCGGCGCTTTATGGCCCGTTTCTACGGCAACATCCTGCGTAGATACGGCAACCATTGTGCTTATTGCAAGAGCTTTCATAATATGAGCATCCTATTTGTTGGATCCCGCTATTAGGATGCTCGTTGAACACTAGTACATACAAGTCTAACGCTTCAGTCCCGTTTACGGGATCCTAGCACCGCTCCTCTCAGAACAGGATGTTGCCGTTGGAATGGGCTTAGAAGTTCTAAAGTTTGGTTTTACAGTCATTTATCTTTGAGGTCAGCTAGGTAAAAAAAAGATTGTAGGAAGGTCTATAACGTCATCATTGTCGTCAACCGATAGACGTTCATTGCTGGACATAGGTCCCTTGTAGAGAGTTCCATAAGCCACGGGGTCTTACGCCGCTTGAATCCAGCGGCTCCCAGCGACTCGTTTGATGTCGTCCGTCCACCTAGTAGAGAGGTCTCCAATGCTGCGCTTATCGATATAATATTACATATATTGCCTAGTAATTTATTCAATGAAATTTTGGTCTTAAAAACTTGTACACAAGTACTTGTACCTTTTTAAAAACATCGCATCCGTCCGGAGTATCATAGTATTTATAATAATTAAGTTGATTCGGACGTTTTGGGGTTTCTTGGCATCCACACGACTTCGTAGCGTGTTTATCTTTACACGGCATTATTTATACATTTATATCATGGAACAAATCTGAAAGCATGAGCAACTTCTCCCTAAATATCAAAAAAATGGCATTAGTGATATTTTTTTGATTGTCAAAAAAAAAAACACTGGAATTGACATTATCATAGTTACAAGTATGCTGGAAGAGGTGTGCCACAAAAATCCGACTGTATCCGAGTGTATCAGGAATTAAAATTAACATTTTGGGTCAAATGGTCTTCGTGTTGGTATTGACAATTTCTTCAAAGATAACATTTAGTTGCGAGTGTTTTATTTTTTATTATATTACGATCACTGCTGCTTTCCACATAGCGAAAATCAAATTGTTTCGGCAATCGCAGGTCCAGCGTACTTACCGCTCTTTGGATTTACGACTTAAATGGCCTCCTGTAGATATTTATTTTTTCTTTTAATTTTAACTTGGAATTTTAGGTAGAAACTCCTTATCATTTATTAACCCCCGACCCAAAAAGAGGGGTGTTATAAGTTTGACGTGTGTATCTGTGTATCTGTCTGTGGCATCGGAGCGCCTAAGCGAATGAACCAATTTTAATTTAGTTTTTTTTATCTACCTATCGTAATGCAACAACCCTCAGGTGGCTCTTTCAAAATCAATGTAATAACCCCTCAAAACAATGAGATATAAAATAATCAAAATATTCATACACTTATCTATTATTTATTTAATTTAAGTAATGTCACGTTACAATTTTTAAATCATTATTTCCTAACTTAATTTTAAATCACAGCACTTGTTCAAAATTTTGTAACTCTCAAACCTCTCAAAATAAACTCATCTACTGTAGATACTTGCTTACATTCAGCCCGTATCTACCTATCTAAAGCAATTTTTTAAAAAAATCAAATTCATAATTTATATAAGCTCTAATACCAGCCATAAATATTGTTAAACCTGATAATAACAATAATAGGTAATTATATGCACCTATGTTTACCGTTTTTTTTTTGTGCATGAAGGTATATTCAATACACCTACTACTGTATTGCATTCAAACTGGACTACTTAATTTAAAACCTAATTAAGTTTTGTGATTCTTCGTCGTCGTCATCGTCATTTGAAAATTTCCCATTGGAGTCTGAAAAAGAAGAAACTGAATAAAAAAAAAAAAATTGGATTGGACACAGTAATTAATACCTAAACTTAATTATAATGATGATCTTTTCTAGCTCACTGGACTCTGGAGTGACCGCCGTAAAGAGGGTTAGGAAGATAGTGGTTATGTATGACTGTGTGTGCTGGGCGCTGGCACGTTGAGATACTTAGTAAATCTAAACAGTGTTCCTACCTAGGTACTTTGAGTTTGCTCAGACTTTACAGACAGCGCTGTAGTCTTATAAGTAGGAGATCCCCAGCAGGGGTGATCTAGAAATTTATACTTAACTCGCGGGCATCCTCTATGCCCGCGACTTCGTTAGCGTAGATTTAGGTTTTTAAAGATCCCGTGGGAACTGTTTGATTTTCCGGGATAAAAAGTCCTTCCACGGGATGTAAGCTAACTCTGTAAGTACCAAATTTCGTCACAATCGGTTAAACTGTTGGGCCGTGAAAAGCAGACAGACAGACAGACAGACACACTTTCGCATTTATAATATTAGTCGATATTGATTTCTAAATTGTCTCTGGTCTGGTAAGAGGTACAATGCCCTATGATACCGATATGGGGTATGAGTTTGATAAAAATGCCATCGATTTGATAAAATCGCCAAGGTCTGCACTAATTCGAACCGCTAGGATTTGAAACGCCCTTCCAGCATCAATTTTCCCCTCCAATTATTATAACATGGGTACCTTCAAGTCAAGAGTGAATAGGCATCCTCGAGGCAAGCGCATTCCATCTTAGGCTGCATCATCACTTGCCACCAGGTCTGATTGGAGCTAAGTGCTCGTCTATAAATTTAAAAAAAAAAAACGTTTCTAAGTTAGTTTCATTTCCCGTAGTCAAGGCCTAATTTGTAATGGAATAATAAGAGACATAAATCTTTCTCGTTCTCTGAGCAAAGTCAAAATATGCTCTCTCTATAGGTATAGCTAGATCTCGGACTGTCGGTCTTTTCAAGGTTTCCTTGTAGGTAGACGGACTAGATGGGTGGAAATGTTCACGGTTCCGCCCATCTGATATGATATGATGGCAGCAGCAGATTATGTATCTAACAGAGCCCCGATAGCTCAACGCTTGAGGAGCGGCCTGAATTCCGAACGGTCGGCGGCGGTTCGAACCCCACCCGTTGCACTAATGTCGTAGCCACTCCTGGCACAAGCTTTACGTTTAATTGGAGGGGAAAGGGGAGCATTAGTCATGATTAGCATGGCTAATATTCTTAAAAAAAAAATCCTGCCTACTACCCTGTAATTTAGTACGGACCTCTTACGTACTTAGGTACCTATTAAATTATTTTGAAAGGTAGGTAGGTACCTAAATAGATTTAAGTACTCTGCTCTATATCCTTGTTTTGTTTACCTGTGTCACTATCCAAAGGACTTTCCGCTTTTAATTTCAAAACTTTAGTGGATTTCTCTCTTTTATTAGATTTTCCCTTTCTTTTGCCGCCCTTGGCGTGTTTTTGATAATTTCCAAGACTATATTGACTGTCTTCCCAATTTGATAGACGCTGTTCTAAAGCTTCAACTGAAATATATTATCAAAGAATTATCATCGTAGCTATGTTAATCCTATGAATTAAACAAGTGTAAATTAAAAATTTATAACACCCCCGACAAGTGAAGGTTACAGTAACTAGAAAAGAGCTGATAACTTTCAAACGGCTGAACCGATTTTCTTGGATTGTAGCTAAGAACACTCGCGATCAAGCCATCTTTCAAACAAAAAAACTAAATTAAAATCGGTTCATTAGTTTAGGAGCTACGATGGCACAGACAGATACACAGATACACACGTCAAACTTATAACACCCCTCTTTTTTGATTCGGGGGTTAAAAAAACTATTTATAATACATGCCAGTTAAACAGGTTTTCTACTGTTCAATATTCGAGAATCGAGATGTTCGATATTCTATTAGGTACATAACTTTGTAGGTAGTGAATTTTTCTTAGATCACTGGTCAATTTTACACATGTCTAGTGGATAAAAATAAAATAAAATAAAAAATAAATACTGTAATAAAATAACCGAACATAATAAGAAAAACTCTTAGCAGGGCTTTTGTTTCTACTCTTTAGCTAACCTGCGCAAACCTTCAACCGTTGGAATTAACTATAGGTGCGAGCCTGTAGCTACCTACCTTGCCATGTTAATTTTTCGTTAGTCCGTTTCAGTTCTTCGATTTCACTCGAAGATTCGTTTTCAGCGGCCCTCTTAAGGTGATTAATTACCGTGGCCAGTAAGTTGGAGTGGTTAAGCTGAAAATGGAGAATAGGCAATTAGGTATCATAGACGTCCTCTACAACTGGTTTGGAATGCCTTTTCTTCTGGAGTCCGTGTTAAGTACCTGCCACGTATAACTTAAGTTCCTTTTGGGCAATAAGTGAATAGGCATCTTTTAGGCAAGCGCGATCCAACTTAAACTTTTTAAGTGCTTTCTTGTCGTCAAGCGTAACCCTATCATATAATTAAAAAAAAACCGATTTTGTGCTCCGACTCAACAATTTTCGTTGAACACGTCGCAGAACATAACGCAGTTTTTTATTGGTACATCTGTACTAATATTATAAATGCGAAAGTGTGTCTGTCTGTCTGTCTGTCTGCTACGTTTTCACGGCCCAACCGCTGAACCGATTTTGATGAAATTTGGTACAGACATGGGCTACATCCCGGGGAAGGACATAGGCTATTTTTATCCCGGAAAAACAAACAGTTCCCGCGGGATTCCTAAATACTTATCCGCTTGATCGATTCGTATGAAATTTGGTACCGAGGTAGCTTGCATCCCTGTAATTGACATAGGCAACTTTTCATCCCGGAAAATCAAACAATTCCCACGGAATCTTTAAAAACCTAAATCCACGCGGACGAAGTCGCGGGCATCCTCTAGTATAATATAGATGCGACTTTAGAATAGGTAAGAAATAAAGAGCTTTGTTGCTAGGTTAAAATATGGCGAAGTGAAGTAAGTAGATGGATATCAAAAGGTACTCACTCTACGGTCACATTTCGCAGCATGAGCTAACTCAGCCATGGCTTCCGATGTTTCGTAACGTCTTTCTCTTTCATACTGAGCGTTTCTGGCTCTCCGCTCATTCTACAAATAATAAAATATATCATCATCATCATCTTGATCAACCCATTGAGTCTGAAGAGACTCTGATGCACATATTTTGCTAATGCCCTGCTTAAACGCAGCATCCACCTATGGAAACAAATTGTACTCCCTAAGGAAACTACTCTAATATCAGCCAGGTAAGTGCTGCTATACCTGGTGGCCATAAGTATTGGCACGGAACTTTAAAATTGGTGGCGATCACAATGGATCGGAGGCTGGAGAGATCGGTCAGACAGGTTATTCAAGCACCTTCACAGTCCAAAGAAGAAAAAAAAACCGCCCAAGTGCAAGTCGGACTCGCGCACCGAGGGTTCCGTACTCGGGTATTTTTTTCGACATTTTGCACGATAAATCAAAAACTATTGTGCATAAAAATAAATAAAAACCTGTTTTAGAATATACAGGTAAAGCCCTTTTATATGATACCCCAGGTATCTTACTTTGAAAATTGAAACACATTTTAATTTTTTTTATAATGATCTAACCACAAATTCACGGTTTTCGGATCTATTCCTTTACTTGTGCTATAAGACCTACCTACATGCCTATGATTCTAGGTCAACGGGAAGATCCCTATAGGTTTTCTTGACAGACACGGAAGACGGACGGACGGACCGACGGACGGACGGACGGACGGACGGACCGACGGACGGACGAACGGACGGACGGACGGACAGACAGACAGACAGACAGCAAAGTGATCCTGTAAGGGTTCCTTTTTTCCTTTTGAGGTACGGAACCCTTAAAAGAAGAAGAAGAACCACTACAGAGCACGGGTCTCCTCTCACTATGAGAAGATTGTAGGCTAAAGTCCTGTGTAGTGTAGGCTAAAAGTGTGGATTGGCAGACTTAAAACAAATTCGAGAATATTATGGAGAACTCTCAGGCATGCAAATTTCCTCACACACAATTGATTAATTGCTTAGAACGCGTATAACTAGATAGAACTAAATGGATACTTAGCATTAAGTTAGGTATACATACATACCTACCTACTCAGACGGGTGAACTTACAAGTGAAAGAGGAACTCGATGTTTTCCAATAGGCCGTCCGCGTCTTCTGCTTGGAGCGTCGTCGGAGACTTCGCTTGAACTTGGTGTCTATGCCAAAGAGAGGTAAAAATTAGAAAAAAATTATTTAGGTAATGTCAGTGTTGAAAACCGAGTAAGTTTTATCAAATTTTTACTAAATTTGAAATTGGGAAAGCCGTCCCTGTTCCCAAAGCAAGGAAAATATTTAAAAAACCATTGATAGGCCATGCACTCATATATACTCAAGTTTACCTGCGCAAATACTATATAATTACGTACCTATTTAGTGCTAAATGTAGTTATAAGATGCAGTCACATTTATGCTGTATCTATTAACAGTATATCGTGATATTAATGTACATATGGAATGGCCTTATTATTAAAAGAATCAGTGATTTTAAGATTTTTTTACTAAGCAACACAACATACAAGGGGACAGCGTGACACTCCACAAGATGGCGGCGTTAGTTCCAATTTTGGCCACGCGCCAAAAGATCCTTGTCGCACTGTACGATCAATTTGCTGCCTGTCAATGTCGTCCATAAACCCATGGACGTATGAGATCTATCGTGCTGTACTATACTTACTATCTATATATCGGTGCATAAACCTTTCATAAACATTACCCTCCTATCCATATCATTTCCACTGATATCTAAAATGGTGAAAAGATGTTTTAGCATCTTTAACTTACCCTGTCAGATTCCATTGCTCATTGAAGTTTCTAAACAAACAAAACAGTTCAAAAAGAACGGATAAACAACAATTTCTTCTTTCTCACTATGTAAATGTTTTTTAACCAACAAAAATTAATTTAAAACGATTCTATCTAACTGGCTAGTGGTTGAAGCACTCAATTAACGCAACTAGTTTGGCAAAACTCAAGTAATGTACTACCTACTAGTTGAATGAGTACCTAAACTTGAGTCTGGTACCCCCACCCACAGGGTTGTGAGGATTAGTCTTTGTAAGGACTTTATTTTTTACCTGAGTCTTATTAAAACAAAGAATTGGTTAAGAACAACGTTGTAAAATAGATCTTGTGACTGGTTTGTTTAAATACTTTCCTATAATGCTGATAAGTAATCCCTACCAACCACATTCTGCAGTATAACCGAAGCGTTTGGGATTTTCAAATTCTAATACAAGTAAGCCCTTGACTACGATCTTATTTAGTGGTAAGTGATGATGTAGTCTAAGATGGAAACGGGCTAACTTGGAAGTAGTATGGCAGTTTCATTAAACCTATACCCCTGGTTTCTACGCGTCATCGTACGCGAAAGCTAAATCGCTTGGCGGTACGGCTTAGCCGGCAGGGTGGTAACTAGCCACGGCCGAAGCCTCCCACCAGACCAAATTACCTACGGATCTATTTTGATTTTACATTTTTTTTTAACTTGAAATCCATACTTCCATACTTATCCATACTAATATTATAAATGCGAAAGTGTGTCTGTCTGTCTGTCTGTCTGTCTGCTACCTTTTCACGGCCCAACAGTTTAACCGATTTAGATGAAATTTGGTACATGGTTAGCTTATATATCCCGGGGACGGACATAGGCTACTTTTTATCCCGAAAAATCAAATAGTTCTCACGGGATCTTTAAAACCTAAATCCACGAAGTCGCGGGCATCCTCTAGTATTTAAATATAAGCAAGAAAAAGCTTAGTACTATGCATACCTACTATAATACTTTCAGCAGCCCGAGTGCAATCAGTGCGACAAAGAATTTTCGCGGCTTTTGCAACGCTTTGCCATTTACAAAACCCGCGTAAAAGGGTTGTCACATCGATTATGCTCGCGCTGGAGTACCTATACATACAACAAAGTATTTATCTATAGATAGACATGACGTAGACTGTTAAATATGAAAATCTTTCACATTGAAAATATGTATATAATTTATTTCAATATTTTTCTATGAATAATAGGGGATATATGGCTTGATTTATACGAGATGTACCAACCAATAGAGAAGTTGTTTTCTTTGATCGAATGTTGGCTCGTTAAGAGAGGAAGAGCTGCACGCTACAGTTAGCTAGGTTCAAGGTATGAGATATAAACCGTTTTGTATCGGGTGGTCTTACGTGGTCTTACGTTCTATAGTTAGGTACTACAGGGTGCACTTAAAGCTAATAATAATTTATCATCAGATGAGCTCTCTTGGTCACGTGACTCGAGAAGTATGCTTGCGGGCGCCCCTTCGAAGGCACTTGCATACCTCTTATCTCTTAAAATATGTGAGAGAGACAAAGAGAGATAAGAGTTTAGGCAATAGAGAGGTATTTATTAAATTTTAGGCCGCAGTGCTGTGCGAGCTGAATATCACTTTATTATTGTGTCCTAACAAGAATAAGTCGTAAAACATCTTTGCTGTCTGTTAGTCTATGATTATCTATACTTAGCTGCAGCAAATTCAGTCCGTGATTTAATAAATTTATTACAAACAATGCATTTAAATAGTATATACAGGCAAATACATCATACGCAACATAATCGCAATATAAATAGATGTGGGTAAACTCGGGTGTAAAAGCTAAGTAACTGACCTTGATAAAATAGGCAAATATAATTTCCAAAGCTTCACCGTCGATTAGCGGACTGAAATCTGAAAAGGTAACAGTTAGAACCAGTGCAGTGGTTCAAAGTTCAAACCTCGTTCGTTGCAGTTTTTTTTACTCTTATTAAAAAAATAAACAAAAGTATATATAGAGCTAGCCTCTTGCCATGTTAATTGGGGTCGCCGGTCGGCTCAAAAAAATAAACAAAAGAAAAATGAAAAATACTAATAAGTGTATTTTTGAAATCGCTGTATGTTTATAAATTGCACAATGGAATGCGCCATATAGAAAATGTTTTCGTGAAAGGTGTATTCCTAACAAGCACTCGTATACCTATTCGTTTCATTTTTCTATCGACAGCAGGTATGTAAGTATCTGTACTTTAGCGTTTATTTATGATATTTGCTGAGGAAACTTTTCTTTATTTAAATATTGCGTTTTGTAAAGGTAATATGTATTTAAATGAAGAAAATCTTTAAAACGAGATTTTAAGCGCCATTGGTACGGTTTTTTGTGGTGTTTATGCACAACGAAGCAACGGATTGACGCCCAGAATGTGACATCACTCTCTGAGTCTTAATCCTCATTCCAAGGTTCATGAACCCTTTCCATCCTTCTTTCCTTTCCTTCTTTCCTTCCTTTTCCTTTTTTTTCCTTCTTTTTTTCTAGCTTCCTTCCTTTAAAATTCTAGATCCTTCCGAGAGATATAACAACTAAGGTTTCGTTAGTACGATTAACATTAGGTCATTAGATAAGGTAGGTTTCATTTAGTTCTGTGAACAAGCATAGTCACAAAAATTAAGCTAGTTTAAGGAAGCCCTCGTCTATTTGTCGCTCGTAGAAGTTGCCTTACATTATTCGTAACTTATTCAAGTTTGTATCCTGTGAACCGGTGTGGTACCTGTGTTTGGGTGCGCGTTTTGGGATACCTAGTCGTAAAAGTAGGTGCAATATAGCTAGGGTTTTATTTGAAATCAGGCCAATAAAGGGGTAACGTCGAACCCTGCGGCGGCGAGCTGGCCCAAAATGCCGGCATATCGATGCTGCGGTAACGAGCAACCGGAATGTAAGGCTGGCAGCGATTCAAGCACTGTTCTCATAAATAAGCCCGCTAGTTCCAGCTGACCAGCATTCTGCGGACAAACAAATTATCATTTTACATCATGGCACTGGTCTCCTCTCAGAATGGGAAATTGGCCATAGTATATCTACCGCGCTGGCCAAGTGTGGATTGATAGACTTCACACACCTTTTAACAGGGCTCTCTCCGTCACTTACTTCATACAATCGTAGTCCCAATTTCATTTGAATATTAAGCAACCAAAGTCCATGTTTTGCAGACATATTCTAGAAACTAATATCTGTGCCTGTGGTGTTTTAGATTTTTCTAGAAATATGTAGTTTTAAAATTACAGGGGCTCAAAGATTTGAATGTGAATTTTTAAGACCGCGTAACTTTGAAACCAAATATTTTAACGGAAATCTCGACAACCACAGGCATAGATATTAGTTTCCGGAACTTTTCTACAAAATTCCATTGAGTATGATTGGTTAGAATTCCAATGAGAGACGAACTATGACGTAGGACGACGTTTGTATGGAGCGAGTGACGGAGAGACACCTCTTAAGAACAGTATGAAGAACATTCAGGCATGCAGGTTTCCTCACAATATTTTCCTTCACCGTTAAAACAAGTGAAATTTAATTACTTAAAACATTAGTTCCGAAAAGTTAGAGGTGCGTGCTTGGTCTCGAACCCCAGACCTCCCCCGACTAGGAGGCTGACGGCTTAACCACTAAGCCACCACCGATTATTATTATTTATTTTGCACTATAGATTAGTTTTTAATTGACGGATTTTAGTTGACGGATGACAGAAGACAGTGGAAGAAGAAGACATTCTATATGCCAACCCCACGTAGCGTTGGATAAGGTCACGAAGAAGAGGATTAGTTTTTAGTAATTACCTTACATGTAATGCTTTTAATTTTGCACCCCTATTATTATGATACCAGTTACTTCCATAAAAAAATCATAATTACCGTGTAACTAATAGCAGCAGTTATGGCAACATGCATGAAACGTGTGATCTCACATCTCCTGATAAAAGCGCGGGCGTATTCAATAAGAGAGTCAAACGTTTTTCCGCTGCTTGGTCGCACTTGAATGCTGCTCGTTTCGCTTTTCGAGCAAGCACCAAGCGCATCGCATACCTCTACCCAAATTAAAGTTACACCATCTGAAAGGTTGAGAAAATCTCCAACAATAGTGTCTCCTACCGTATTTGCTTTTACTAAATAGTAAATAGTTAATTTTATTGAGATGATAGACGACTCAAGTCCGCGTGGATTAAGTTTTTTTAAATCACGTGAGAGCTCTTTCGGGATAGAAAGTAGCCTAAGTATAGTTACCTACCTAGTACCTACCCGTCTCTTAAATGCAAGCTGTACCAAATTTTTTCAAAATCAGCTCAGTGATGAGCGCTGAAAAAATAACCGAAGAGAGAGTATGGATTCGG
Source organism: Maniola jurtina (assembly GCF_905333055.1). Classification (NCBI taxonomy): domain Eukaryota; kingdom Metazoa; phylum Arthropoda; class Insecta; order Lepidoptera; family Nymphalidae; genus Maniola; species Maniola jurtina. The sequence goes on along the minus strand of NC_060047.1, from coordinate 7,590,663 downwards.
TCTCTTTTTTTATGATAGTGCCTATTGCCTATCCGAATCAAACTACAGGAGTTTTTACCAAAATCCAATTTAGATTTTGCCCTTTCACAATTTACTTATTACAAAATTCTTGAAATGTATGTCGGGTTGGACAAATTACGTGAAATACCTACCAATAAAAGGCAGGAATGTCTCAACCGTATCGTACTCTAAATAGGATCCCAGTAAAAGGGTTACGTTCGGTCCGATAGCGCAATAGAATGAGTATCGCAAAGGTCTATCAAAGTCCTTCGCTCGGGATCTGATTTGGAACAAAGTCTCTAAAGCCGAACCCGTCTCAGGTGACACCTGAAAAAAGTAACTTGTAAGTAACTAAAAGTTGAAAGGAAAAAAGGTTTTAGTTCCACTTTATATTATTTAGTAAAAGAAAATCTTCAATTGCTTATGTTTTTTCTTGTAGGAAGATATCATATAGGGCAATAAAATCTCGGATCAAAACTTTTGAAATAAATTGTCTAACAACATCTAACAATTATTTTTTGTGTTTCAGCTTGATTTAGCTACGCATTACTGTAATCGCTTTTTCCTTCTATTTTAAGGTAGGCAAAGATTATGCTAGGATTAGGTCAGTACACAATACTTGCAACGGGTGGGGTTTGAACCATGCCTTCTCTACGACCTTATGAATTTCAGTCCGATCCCTGACTGTTGAACTATTCAGGTTTCAGATTAATTTAACTTTACTTTATTACGCGTGTAGGTACCTATGAATGATCATTACTTGAAAATGACTCGATCACTTTGTTTTTTTCGTAATTGTCAGAACAAGGTTTGTATTAGGTAAAGATTTTTTGATTATCTTTATTAGCATATTGTGTCCGTGCGAAGCCGGGTTGGAGCTCTAGTATTTCACATTAACCTGTTTTATTTAAACTCTATTTGAATTAAACAAATCGTAAAATCTACAGAGAGTTGGTAAAAGGTTTAATTTCATGTGTTACCATCAAATCCTCAACTTTCGGAGTTTCGTTCAGCTGAAAGTAAAGTTCAGCGTAAGTTGCTGTTAGATCTATACTTTCGCAATTAGCACTATAAGTGCAGTTGCATTCGACGAGGAAGCGCGCTCGCCCGGCCGAGGTTATGTCGACTTCAATCTCCACGGATGTAGTATCATTGCTGAAGTCAGCCAGTTCGCTGAGAAAGCTTTCTTCTAGAGAAAATACTGTGTGTGTATCCGATATTGCTACACCGTGCTGTAAGTGGATATAGGTTTTATGAGACAATTAATGTTTTTATTATAAACCAATATTTATGTATATGGCATTTGTTGATAAAATATAAAATAATTAAACGACTATAATATTATCATATCGTTGTTACCTACCAGTTCTGATGTATTCAGGAACCCTTCAGCGGCAAAATACCAGGTCACACTGCAAGATGGCGCTACATGGAACGCTTTTCCTAAAAGTGTAGTACTGCTGCCCTGATTTATTACACGATTTACAGGTTCAATCTGAAATCAAAATTGTAAGAGAGGCATAATATTCTTTTAAAGTAAAAAAAAAAATTGTTAAAAAACATACGTAGTTAGGTATCTATTACCTACCATACCTTTGAAGGTGCCCACGCACTTGAACTGAACTGCAGCGGAACCGCGCGTCGAATATATGAACCAGTTCAAAGAAAATAAAATCCAACAAGTGGCTTCCAAGAATTGTTTTCAACTTAAATTTTATCTTTCTGTTGATAGGATAAAAAACAATCACCTGGAGAATTGGCAAATTCGGTTCCATGACGTCTATAGTTGCACTTGCATTAGCTGATTGGTTTGATGCAACCACAATCAGAGTTATTAAATACCTGACAAACCAGTGGAAATTAAAATTTATAACACCCCTGACAAGTGAAGGTTACAATAACTAGAAAAGAGCTGTTTTTTGGATTAAAGCTAAACACACTCTCGATCAAGCCACCTTTAAAACCAAAAAAACTAAATTAAAATCAGTTCACTAGTTTAGGAGCTACGATGCCACAGACATATACACAGATCCACAGATACACACGTCAAACTTATAACACCCCTCTTTTTGGGTCAGGGGTTAATAAAGCGGCAATATGTGGTTTAAATTATTATTTTATCATTATTGTCGAGATTAGACCGCGCTCACGTTGCATGCGTTTTTCATATTTCATACAAATTCATTTCATCAATTTTCATACATTTGGTCATGAAAAGTCACGAACGCTTCCGACCCTTCAAGAGGTACCTACTATGGGAATTGGGAACGCTCACAACTGAATTGCGAGTTAATCGTATGTAGACGCCTTCGTGTTATTAAGTGATCGCACGATTAATTCCATACGAAAACACATGCAAAGCACGTGCGACCTTCGCTGCAGTTAGTAAGTTGATTGGTACTTACTCGCCTATCTTTGGAATCCCAGACGAAAAGTTGAAACTATTATCATGACTATTATCAATGAAGTCACAGGATTCTCCTAAGTTGTTAAGACATTTCCAGTCATACTGAAAATAAGTAGGTACAAAAATAATGAATCAAAATCATACTGTCCTTCAATTTTTAAGAAATATTTTTGCTTAAGATACATGATACTCAATAATTTTACTACAATTTTTTTACTTAGAAGTAAAGTAATAATAAATTTATATCATAAAAAGTGTGTCAGTCTGTCGTTACTTTTGCATGGCTCAAACCCTAAAGTGATCTATTATAAAAGACTCTGAGATACCAATAATACTATTCTTAGGTATTCAATGGAGACAGCTTGCATGCTGAAGACTGACTTCAGGAACTTTTTTATCTTGGAGAAACTAATGGGTTTTAAAGGGATTTTAAAAAATCACCTGTAAGTAAGGTATACACGCGAAGGCACGGGAAATCCCTAACTTAGTATAATATTTCAGTGCTACCTTTCATTGCGGTGTTGTAAACGCTGATACGTAGGTATATTATAATAAGTAATAATTTCATTACTTATAAGGAAATAAGTAATAGCAATTTTGCGTACCTGTACAGGATAATCTTCGTAATCGTGGTTTATAACTACAGACTCAATAGTAAAAGCATTGTCTGTGGATATTACAAGATGGTCTACGCTCAAAAATACATCCAATCCACAACTGTGCACATGAATTGGAACTTTTACCTGAAACTCATGATTGATAGGTAGACATAATTAATTCAAATTCAATTCAAATTCAAATTCAAAATATTTTTATTCAATTAGACTTTTACAAGTTCTTTTGAATCGTCAAAAGTATCTACCACTGGTTCGGAATGCCTTTCCTACCGAGAAGAACCAGCAAGAAACTCGGCGGTTGCTCTTTTCAAAGATTTGATACACAATATTATCTCTATGAGATTAGCTGCGTGGGAGACATTACTAATATTATAATGCAAATGTGTCTGCCAGCTCAAAGCTTGAATCACATAACATGAGTAATTTTTATTCCGAAAAATCAAAAAGATCCCACGAGATTTTGAAAATAAACCCAGGCGGACCAAGACGTGGATATCAGCTAATTATTGTAATCAAACAAATAAAACAAACATATAAACTATTTCATTTCATGAATTAACTTGACTAATTAATAGGATAATGTGAAATAAAGTAGAAAATTGAAATAATAACAAATGTAGATACACTGCAGCGGTCTCCACATACAGAATGCTTGTGAGACCACATACTAGATGTCGCCACAGAGTCTTTAACCTCAATCGCGCTATTGAAATTTCTATATTTATATACAAGTTACAAGATACAACGGTTGCACCAGGTCTCCGCTGGACATAACAACCTGCTTCCGTTACTCACAATAATTATGCAGGATACCTATAGTAGAATTACATCTATTCGTAAATAGTAAATACCTACCTCTTTTAATAAAATGTCATTACTCTCATTCCTAAGTTGGCAATTCACGTCATAAAAACCAGGCTTTAAAGTATACCGAGGCATTTCCAGGTTGGACCCAATTATATTCGATACATTAACATAATAAGCGGATGTTGTGCTGTAGACTTCCCAAGAAAACTGAAAAAATTTATACATATAATGGGTTTTCTTCCTAGTTATAATAATCTTACTTAAGTATAATGCAGAGTGATTCCAGATCCTTCCATCCGTATTATTTTGCACTATTTTATGCTTACGTAATAATCCTGTGTAGACGAGCAAGTCCTAACATCGGCTTCGATTGCAAAATCTACATCTGCACATGTAGTCCGTCCCCCTAATAACATCATGGAAAAGGCATCATTCGTCGACTCTGTTGCATCCTGGTTATACTTGTAGTACTTTATTGAAAAAGATTTAGTAATGATTTCATCAGAAACAATCGCTGTTAAGTTCAGAATATAGTTCACTCCACTAATCAGCTGAAAAGTAAAAGCTAGTATTAAAAAATAGTTAAATGATATACTAGCTACTAGACGTAGCTGTAGTATGAAACTTAATAATTTCCCCCTTTAGAAAACCGCGAAGCGTTTATGGGTTTCAATGTAATTTGCCAAGTTTACTTAAACTTGTAGGCATAGTCAACACCAACAAATTCTTCATGAACTAGTAAATTGTAACACTAACAGACCCTAAATTCCGATATTGGCCTCTTATTTAGAAGGTCCAAGGTCCGATCCCCGAATCGCACCTCTAACTTCTTTGAGCTGTGTGCTTCTTGGAGCTGTGTAGATTAAAATCACTTGCTTTAACGGTGAAGGCAAACCTCGCGAACCTTCTTGTCTGAGAGTTCTCCATAATGTTTTCAAAGGTTCACACCTTTGTCAATCCGCACTTGGCCAGCCGGAGCTTTAGTGGACTAAAGCCACGTATTCTCATTCTGAGAGGACACCTTGCAGAGTATGTTCAGTAGTAAATTGGCGATGGATTTAAATGAAGAAGATTTAGATCACTGATAACAAACCTCGTCATTCTTGAGAACAAATAGAAGTGGTTCCAATTGAGGTCCATTTAATTTCTTTTCGAGATCGCGAACTGACTTCCATGTTATGATAGTAAACCGCTGTGTTGTTACTGTTAACGGACTCCACCTCACGGACCATTTTATATGCATATCAGTGTGTGATTCCGATAGGATTCTAGAAGATAAAGTCGGTCTCTTTACGATAGGCTACAAGAACCACAGGATGCGCATGGTATTTTAAAAGCTTTTTTTAAATTGCAAGATAGGTTTGCACTTATAACTAAAATAAAAAGTAATGTTAAGGTCTGACCGTGGTACGTGTGCAAGTCCTTACAAGTCATTTAATATGTCCAGCAATGAACGACAATCGGTTGATGATTATACGACGAAGAAAATAATTCCTACCTTATCATAGAGTAATCCGGTCTTCCCAACGTATTGTTGTCCCCCTCTGAGCAAATAATTTCTGGTGTCAGAACGCTTAGATCTGATTTTGCTGACTCTAAAAGCTAAAATTTTATTACATAAAAAACTTAAATTAAAAAAGAACTGAACTTTAATAACCATATAATATACTTAGAGTGGAAAACTTACTGACAGTCTTATAATAAAAGGAGATACTTAATGACTGAAAATCGGATGTTTAATGAATTAAACGGATAGGCCGTGAAAAGCTATAGCAGATAGATAAACAGACAAACAGACACACTTTGTCACTTATAATATTACCTATAGGATTCTAAAGTGCGTATAATAATAATTTTGTGGGCACACCTGCGTGTTTAGTATATTTACCGTAGGGAAAACATAAATTTTGTAAACACACATGACGTAAGTATGTGTTATTATGGATAATTAGCTTATAATCGGGCTAGGTAATTGTAATTTCATGTAAAATCCTTTGGGGCAGTGTATGTGCCACTTAAAAATAATATTCATAGGAATTTTACTTTTCCAAGTTGCTTTTACATTGCAGATATCTATAACTTGGTCTTGGTCTTGACTGATTTGAAGACTGGCTTGGCTTATAGATAAAATTATGATAGACTGGTTGGTGTACAAACATATTTTCAAAACACATTCGAAATTTAATTCGAAAACGTTTTCAAAAAACATTCGAAATTCAATTCGACAACATAGTTCCGTTTGTGATTGGTTGGTGACTCAAAAGGGTTAACGCCCACTGCGATTTCCGTCTCTGTCATTTGTATGGGATAACGTAACAGAGAGAGGCCTATACGAATTTCTTTCCGTGGATAAAGTAATAGGAGCTGTGGGATGAAAAATCATCCGCACACCCTGCGCCGTAGGTAAAATCGGCGTGGTCGGTACGTATAGATTGTGACTTACCTATGTGTAGGTATAGTTATATAATCTGCAAGCACACATATAACACACTCATAAACATCTTAGATAAGTATATTGACCACTAATTTAACTACGTACCCTTAAGAATAGAAATACAACAAATAATAAAATGGATTCCATTTTTTTCAGCCTTTTCGTTTTGAATTATCATCAATTAATCCTTTTTGATTCAAAAACAAAGGAATAATAGTACATATTATAATTGTCACTGTGAAATGATATTGCATGTCATACAACAATTAAGTATAGGTAGGTAGTTAATTTAAAATTCTATGGAAGGCCATGATGGAAGGCCATGCTTTTGCCATCCCCACATTATTATAAATCTATAATAACATAAAAATTTGTCAGTTTGTGAGTTCGTATATGTAGGGGTTAATCTCCTGTAAGGTTATTTTTAATAATTGATTTGAGTTGTCAAAATAATATAAAATTATTAATTTATCTAATGCAGGTAGTTTGATAAAATCGATATTTCGCTCATTCGATGTCATACAATCTGTTGCTAGGAGTCCAACAAGATTGAACTTGCATAAATACGGGTGTTTCGAAGGTTTTAGTTTAGTCTCCTTCTGAGATTCGGAGCGATATCGCATATTTTCGGTATTTGGATTGCGAACTGGATAATTAGATGTTGTGATAGCAATCACGCTCTAATTAAATTACTTATTTTGGCATTAGTTTGTTTAGATTATAACTCTCGGATAACCTTACACATTGAACTTGGGTTTTTTGTGTTGGTTTTGGAGAGAACATTCCAATAATTCAATAAAAATATTTAAATAATACCTGCTTTTCTGAGTAACGCCAATAATTCAGAAGCGGGATGTGTCTCACGTTGCCTTAATTTCACTTTGGTATCTTTTTGTAAACAACCCACATTTGATTAAAAATTTTATTGAGTTTGATTCGGTGATTAAAATTTTAAGTTTTTTTTAAAGAATTTAGTCTTTTGTGAAGTGGAAAGTAATTTGTATTAAGTGGTTCAGATTTTGTATACATCGAATGAGAAGTTAGTCGTTTGGATTTATTGTTGACTGGATATTAAAACTGAGAGTTCGGGAGTTCAAGTGTAGGTTTTAATGATTTGATGGAGGGCAGGATAGCCCATGATTTGGATTTGACTTAGGGCAAGGAAGCCCGCGACTGACATGACAAGATTGATTAGAAACACGAGGACGTGTTAAATTCAGGACGGCCGAACTGTAAGGTTATTTTTAAAAATTGATTTGAGTTGTCAAAATAATATAAAATTATTAATTTATCTAATGCAGGTAGTTTGATAAAATCGATATTTCGCTCATTCGATGTCATACAATCTGTTGCTAGGAGGCCAACAAGATTGAACTTGCATAAATACGGGTGTTTCGAAGGTTTTAGTTTAGTCTCCTTCTGAGATTCGGAGCGATATCGCATATTTTCGGTATTTGGATTGCGAACTGGATAATTAGATGTTGTGATAGCAATCACGCTCTAATTAAATTACTTATTTTGGCATTAGTTTGTTTAGATTATAACTCTCGGATAACCTTACACATTGAACTTGGGTTTTTTGTGTTGGTTTTGGAGAGAACATTCCAATAATTCAATAAAAATATTTAAATAATACCTGCTTTTCTGAGTGACGCCAATACTCCGGAACTATATGTGGTGGATGAAATCGCCGAAACGGCTAGTAAATAAGTAATATCTGAATACATCAGATATTGGTGGTAATTTTGATTGCTTTATTATAAATTATAAACCATACATTTATACCTATGTATAATACTTAATCTGATGCAAGTAAATTCAGATATTATTACTATCAAAAGATTAATTATAAAATGTTTATACGACAAAGAGTCTATTTAGATTACGTAGGATTTTCGCAGCTTAACTCAAGTAGATAGGCTAAGCTGCGAAAATAAAATAGACCTCACCTGTGCTAACCCATAATATATGAGGCAGAAACTGAAATATGTAGGCACTAATTATATTATAAATTTATTATAAGTAAAGATTTCTATACCATTTTTTGTAAAGCTTTTCGACTTATTTAAAGCATTTTAATCGCTATTAATGGCGATCATACGGTAGCTTTTTTAACCCCCGACCCAAAAAAAGGGGTGTTATAAGTTTGACGTGTGTATCTGTGTCTCTGTGTATCTGTGTATCTGTCTATGGCATCGTAGCGCCTAAACGAATGAACCGATTTTAATTTAGTTTTTTTGTTTGAAAGGTGGCTTAATCGAGAGTGTTCTTAGCTATAATCCAAGAAAATCGATTCAGCCGTTTGAAAGTTATCAGCTCTTTTCTAGTTACTGTAACCTTCACTTGTCGGGGGTGTTATAAATTTTTAATTTACACTTGTTATTATCTTTTAACAGTAGGTAATTGTCCTTAGTAGAGAAATAAATTTCACATTTTGATAGTTTTTGTATAGAAATATTCCTTTCCCCTAATAGATAGATACATATTGTGTAGTCAGGCAGTGTAGGTATCAGGAAATCGAACTGAGGAACCTTGTTGAGAAATCACACTATGCCACTAAACATGAGGCCTTTTTCTGTATTTGTATTTAAAAAAAAAAAAATTGTCTTTAAAAAGTTTTTATGTTTTTTCTGTATTTTCTTTTCCTGTATTTGTTTTAAATTAATCTACTATAGTATCTGCATCATTTATTGTTTTTTTTTGTGTTGTTTTTTTGTTTGTTATGGGTTGACTTGTGCCTGAAGTAAAATTTATTTATAATTTATTTAAAACTAGCGACCCGCCCCGGCTTCGCACGGGTGGACACTACCACGAAAAATCCTATCTATTTTCCGGGATAAAATATAGCCTATACGGATTCGGAAGAATCCCTCTAAGTAATGGTAAAAGAAATTTTGAAATCGGTCCAGTAGTTTTTGAGCCTATTCAATACAAACATACAAAAATACAAAGGTACAGTATAGCTTTTTCGTTGTAAATGCAAGCTTTATCGTTATAGGCTCATTTGGGCAACCAATCGTGAGCTTATCCGCTGTAATACGACTGTGGGGATGTCACACCGCAGTTTACCGAAACGCTTTCATTGCTGTGGACATTAGAATTAGTGTGTAATTCAGCGAATATTTCGCTTATAATCAAGATATTTTATGATTAAAATACGGTACCTACAGCTAGAAATTAAAATAACTACCTACCTAGGTACTAACAAAAATAGTATCATGCAATATATAAAAAAATGTCTTGAAAAGCAGGATAAAAATATCATCATTCCATACTTTACAAAGCAATGTCTAAAATGAGTCAATCTAGAATTTTTAAAAGTACCTAGAGGTATCACTTAGTATTCTTTCCTTTTGTGCATTTTTCTAAAAAAATCTTAATCCTATTGGTTTGGAAGAATTTGTAGTCAAAAATCCAACTTACGACTTTACAGAACTAACTAGAAGTTTATTCTAATACTGAAGGTTCCTGGGAAAAAACTTATTCAAAAGCTTTGATTTAAGAAAGCTTTTATATCCTGTAGATATTTCACAATATCCATTTTATATCTTTCAACGCAGTCGCTTGATTCTGTCTCGAAGGACAAAGGATTATATACGTCTGAATAACAAACGTAGAAAAGGCTATAAAAATGGTTTCCTTTACAACTGTCGTAACAAAGATTAATCTTGTACAATGGCATACGTCCAGTTTTTTTAGATAAGAACTCGTTCTGTTGAACCCCCTTGGCTCGCCCAGCTTCAACACAGTTGATACTGAAATGGTTCTTAGCGGATACTTTCTTCTCTACAATGGAAGTTAGTGTAATGATTAAGTTAAACATGATGTATTGAAAACCGGCCAAGTGCGAGTCAGACTCGCGCACTGAGGGTTCCGTACTCGGGTATTTTTCAACATTTTGCACGATAAATCAAAAACTATAATACATAAAAATAAATAAAAATCTGTTTCAGAATGTACAGGTAAAGCCCTTTCATATGATACCCCACTTGGTATAGTTATCTTACTTTGAATATTGAAACACGTTTTAAATTATTTTTTAATGATGTAACCACAAATTCGCGGTTTTCAGTTTTATTCCTGTACTTGTGCTATAAGACCTACCTATCTGCCAAATTTCATGATTCTAGGTTAACGGGAAGTACCCTATAGGTTTCTTGACAGACGCGACGGACAGACGGACAGACAGACAGACAGACAGGCAGACAGACAGACAGACAGACAACGAAGTGATCCTATAAGGGTTCCGTTTTTCCTTTTGAGGTACGGAACCCTAAAAATGATAGGTCTTTAATAGGATTAAAAAAAACAGAATTGAGAACCTCCTCCTTTTTTTGAAGTCGGTTAAAAATTGCTTCTTGCGCCTTTTATGGGTGAATATTAATGTGAATAAAGTATCTAATATCCTGTGAAACTTACTATTTTTTACAATCTTTAAAAAAACTAAGCTTGCTATAAAAACGTCGTTTCCTTAGCAACTTGGAATTTCTTGAGAAAAACAAATCGAGTAAAAGAAAACCTATAAAACTAATGTTAGAGGATACCGAAGTCAATTGAGCGCTCCATTGATGCTCTACGTGACTTGAGTTTATACAGCTGATTGTTATTTTGGGATTGAATTTTAGTTGAACTTCATAGGTTTAATGAAGGCTTTAACTAATCTACTGCTTGCCTTCGTACTTATATTATAAATCTGACTTTCTGTACATTTATTTGTTTGTTAATTCTTTATGCCTCAACTGTCTACTCAACCGATTACAACGAAAATCACGTAACTACCTATATACTTTGGAGAGATTAACAAAGTATACTTTTTATCCTGAGAAAACAAGGGGTTTTATTATTGTTAAAAGGTAAATCCACACGGATGATCGCACCGGAACGCTAAATCGTTCTTCTTTGCCGTTGGGATTGTATTGTAACTAGCCGTAGCGTTCATGGGAACGGAAGATAAATTGACAGTGCCGGGATTCGAACCCGGGTCCTTCTACTTATCCCACAGCGCACATTTTGGTGCTAGGGAGATCGACAAACGAATTGTTGTACGATATTATCGCATTTACTCCTACCTATATCAGATTTCCAGATCTTTTGCTTCAGTAAAAATATAGGCAGACTATATTATGACACATTACAGAAAAGTAAATTACAACACATAGAAAAGGTTGGTGGTTGGTATGTAATGATATCTACTTATATAACAATTGTCGATGACCCTCATATTGGGCTATTGATTTCGCTGGTCTTTGGCAATCTTTGGAGTCATAAGATCTGTCAAGGCTACGACTAACGAGTCCAAGGTTTAAAAACAACCGTTTTGTCCGCACAGGAATGTTTCAATCTTGTATCGAAAGGGGAGACAATAAACCTGCCTCTTTGTTATTTTCTTACTCACCTAAGTAGGTATCTATCTACTAATATTCCTTGACAGTCAACTAATCACTAACCTGCAGTACCTACCAGACAGACCTGTCGCTAATTTCATTATATCTAGTTTGAACCACTACCTAGTGTACCTACTGACTACTGAGTTTTACGTAATGCTAATGATACAGGTAGCTACAACTACCTACTATAAGTTTGTACTCTATAAACTATTAAAAATCGACTCGTTCCGTTTCGCATGCGCGGTGAGTCCCAGTGCCGTGAAATTCGTACAAACCAGTTGTTATTCATCTGAGCAGCTTCACGAAGTGCGACGGAAACTGCCGATTAGTGCCGAAACGATCACAGGTTGGGGCTTACACTCGCCCGGTCCGCGCTTATTGACCATTTCCTGCGATATTTGCTCTAAAATCTTACGACCGCAGCTAAATAAATGTATTTTGTGATATTACAGTAACGAGTGATCATAATATCGAACAAATAAGTACGTGTGTGGTGTGCGTCAGTCATGAACAGAGCCATAGAAATAATAGCACCGTGCATTGGATTACGATAATCAACGCTAATCAAGCCACGGTGAGAAATAATACAGTGTAAAATAAACAGACGTATTTGTATAATATCTGTACCTGCCCATTCTGGAGATAACCTTGTGAGCGAAGAGTTAAGTACCTATATAGAATTGCAAGCGGTTAAAAGATATATAACGAGAATAATAATGCCAACGACGATACACGAAAACATTGCTCTGTTAAATATGATGTCTTCTGATAATCTAGAAGATGATTTGAAGAGCGTTCAGCTACATTATCCATCCGAGAGGCGGTTACAGAGCGACGGCGCATGCGTGGAGGAGAGGGTGAGGACGTCGCGTGGAGACATACTGGTGGCCGTCCGAGGGGACCGGAATAAGCGCGCGATAATAACATACCATGACCTCGGACTCAATTATGCCGCAAACTTCCAGGCATTCTTCAATTTCATTGATATGAGGTCAATTTTGGATCAATTTTGCATTTACCACATCAATGCCCCGGGCCAAGAGGAAGGGGCACCGACTTTGCCCGAGGATTTCTCGTACCCCTCAATGGATGCCTTGGCCTCTCAAATAGACTTTGTCCTTGGACACTTTGGTATTAGATCTTTCATCGGGTTCGGGGTTGGTGCTGGAGCTAATATTTTAGCTCGCTATGCTATTGTAAATCCTCAAAAAGTTGACGCTTTAGTACTCATTAATTGCACGTCCACTCAGGCTGGTTGGACTGAATGGCTGTATCAGAAAATTAATACGAGACAGCTGCGATCCAGCGGGATGACTCAAGGAGCCCTCGACTACTTGATGTGGCACCATTTCGGGCGCAGCACCGACGAACGGAATCACGACCTAGCTCACGTGTACAAGGAGTGCTTTTCCCACGTTAACCCTGTAAATCTGTCTATGTTCATAGACTCATACATACGCCGTTCTGACTTGGGAATCGCAAGGGAGAGCAACACGATAAAGGTGCCAGTGTTAAACGTGACTGGCGCGCTTTCTCCGCACGTGGATGATACAGTAACATTTAACGGTCGATTAGAACCCGCTAAGACTTCGTGGTTGAGTATTTCAGACTGTGGCATGGTGTTGGAGGAACAGCCCAGTAAGATTGCGGAGGCATTTAGGTTGTTCCTTCAGGGTGAAGGCTACTGTAGATAGTCACCTCACCGTTACAGACAACGATACATGCAACGCAGCTATAATATAGAGTGCACTCAATGCTTTACTACACGCGAGCTTTAATATTAAATTTGTTGTAGGCATTGGAACTGTAGACAGAAATTGTTAACCGTCGTATATAAATATTTACGAAAATAAAATATTTTCTGGCCGTATCAGACTTTCTGTTATCCTTAACGAAAAGACATCCTTATTATATAAGCTTAGAATAATTAGAACTTAAATCATAAACGTCATTCGTCTATTTCAATAAATTTGCGAACTTGAGTGAATAGCGGGTGATTTGCATATTGAATTTAATGAAATTTTAAAGCTCTAATAATCCCAAACGAACTCAACGACCGTATAATTATGAAACCTTTCTCATCAGCGAAATTTGTAAGCTTCTAAAATAAACGTTCTAATTCAAATAGGTAGGTAGGTAGTTGGTACCTACGTAATATTCAAGATTTTGTTGAATATCGTGAGTTTTCTTTTAAATGTATCGATCTGTACCTACTTATTTAATGGCACAGATAGATATAATATTGAATGTCGTAACAGACAGACAGTTAAACAATACGTCAGCATAACATTAAATTAATTATCCAAGGTATTTCTTGCAAAGATTTGCAAAGATATTGAATAGCAAGTTAGGTATCTTCATGACGTCGTATCGGGCGTAATGAAGCCAATTCTCACATTGAAAGAGATCAAAATAGCACATGGTAAGTACCTAAGAAAACATGACTGGTTCAACATCGGGTCGATTTTGGTTTGAAATTGTATTAGGTTTAAGTTCCCTTCAGTATCGGTACCACAAACTGTTTCTTTTCTTTCACGAGACGAAGTTATTGGGCAGTTTTTCATCAAATTATCTAACCTATTCTATTACTATTTAATTGACTAAATTATTTTATCATTATGTTCTATCTTGGACTAAAGAGTACCTATGCCAGTTTAATAGTCGGCTTCTACGATTCGAGTCTCAATGCCAAAATTCATTCATTCATTTTAACCTAAACAGCTTTGGCTAGCTATTCACGTCCGAATTTTCTTACCACACTTGATCTGAATCAAATTCCTAAATTGATCCAGATGGGCATTAAACCTGGAACTTCCCAGAGGTGTTGGTATTTAGTAGATGGCGTTCGATCCCGTTCACTTTTAGGAGTTATACTTGCTTTAACGGTGAAGGAAAACATCGTGAGAAAACCCCCAAGCCTGAGACTTTTCCATTATTTTCTCAAAATCTTCGCAATTAATTGGCCAGCATGGTGGACTACGGACCTTGAGCTCTTTTGCCTGCAATTCTCCCTTCCAACACTAATCTTGGGAATGGGAACTGTCCTCTTCTCTGTAAGTAGTGAGCCGGTGATTGATTCCCAAATAGACCCAGATGGGAATTAAACCCGGCACCTCCGACAGTATTATCTAAGATTACAGCGCTGACCGCTGAGCCAGAATGGTCATCGAAATAGTAGTAATTATAACTAAGAATGTATCATTATAGTTATTAATATCGTTAGTTATTAAGAGTAATATCTAACTATAAATCTAACTTAGCTTCTGAATTAGATTTATAGGTATGCTATAATATACTTAATTCGAACCACCTCCATCAAAGATTGGAATGGAAGCTGGATGTCGGTCAAGTAGAATCCCGTAAACCCGTTTACAATAGCAGTCAACTTCACACTTTGTACTCGAATAGCTCGTTAGGAACGTTCAAAATCAATTGAAGCCCTAAAAGTGCTCTCAATTATGTGAATTGCGTATGTCAATTGCAATGTGTGTAATTCTGGCTCT
This sequence comes from Maniola jurtina, assembly GCF_905333055.1. Classification (NCBI taxonomy): domain Eukaryota; kingdom Metazoa; phylum Arthropoda; class Insecta; order Lepidoptera; family Nymphalidae; genus Maniola; species Maniola jurtina. The sequence continues at coordinate 7,575,508 of NC_060047.1, read as the reverse complement.
TGAGTCCGGTCCTTATTTGCGTGATTATTCTAGACAGTGCCGAAAACAAAACCCATGTAATACAGGTACTTAAATGCGAAAATGTGTATGTCTGTCTGCTAGCTTTTCAAGGCCCGTCCGTTAAACCAGTTGGGTACAGATATAGCTTACATCCTTAAGACGGCTTTCCGGGACAAAAATTATTTTGTCCCGGAAAATTAAAGGGTATTTTAAAAAACCTGAATTCACCTGGAAAGACAAGCTCCGGGCATAATCTATTTGGTACAGAAATGGTTTGCATCTTGGGGACGGATTTTTTTCCCCGGAAAACAGAGTTTCCGTGGGATTTTTATAAAACCTCCACCACCACGCGGAAGTCGCGGGCGTGATGAATGTATCCTTCTGCCGTGTTAGTTACTACTCATCGGATAATGAGGAGCGAAAGGCCGCCAAGTGATGTTATAAAGGTACTAAATTAACCGATTGGGGGTAGGTAATAGGGGTAATAGGTAAATAATCCTTTCAGGTTAGCCCGCTTTCTTTTTAGATTGGAATATCGTCACTTACCATAAAGTGATGATGATTGCATTGTGAGACGTGAGATTTTAATTAGATGACAAGTGCTAATTTATGGTCATCTGGACTTTATTTATAGGTAGGCATACCTGGCACCTGGCAGGTATAATTGATTAGCTGATATCGATGTGATTTAGTATAATAGGTATATTAAACACGAATAAAATATTGTATATCAAATCTTTGAAAAGAGCAACCGCCGAGTTTCCTGCTGGTTCTTCTCGGTTGGAAAGGCATTCCGAACCAGTGGTAGATGCTCTTAACGATTCAAAAGAACTTGTAAAAGTCTAATTGAATAAAAATATTTTGAATTTGAATTTGAATGTTCTCAAAATAGTAGCTAAGTATTTTGAGTTCAATTTTAGTAATTATCGGACCATGTTGTAAAGGTGGTCTGTTTAAAGTCTGCACCCCTAAGTAAGAAAAAAATCTTTCAAACAAGCAAAATAGTTTAAAAAAACCTAAAATACAAGAGAAACTAAAGTTGTTTGATTTTTGAGTTTTAGATGAGTTTTTGTATTTGAACTATGGAATTGTAGTGGGTAGTTGAAAATTGAAAACCGATCCCACAATGGCCTCGTTTCATGGAACAAAAGGCAAGGACTGAAAAACTAAACGCGAAATACCTAACGCTTTTTCAAAGCGATAATTAATTTTCGATCCGCTTCGAATGCTCGTGGTGTTTCCTTTTTTGCGAGGGGATTTTTCCTGAATAAACGTGTATCGAACCTCCCTAAGGGGGACGTGGTTAAATGGACTCCCCCCTGAAAGAGTGGGGCTTAACTCCTACCTCCCTAGAGTGACCACTGGATCAGCGGATTATGAAATATTCCAACGGGAAACCTATTGACGTAGGTTTAATCTTTACGTACTAATGGAGATATTTTGAAGTTTTTGCCATAAACATTGAATAAAAATTAATGTGAAACATTTTAAGCTTTTTAGTCACTTCGGTGACCATTGATCGTGGATATTTTGGACTTTAATAGTTATTATTTTTTTCTTTTTTACTCACTCAGTACTTTTTATTATTGATGTTTTTTTTTAAATTTTGCTTCTATAAGTTGGTACTTACTTGGTTTTAGTTAAATAGTGTAAAAGTCGATAGTAAAATGTTGTACCTACTTTCTGTGTTTTTCAAAAAAAAGTTGTTGGTATTAATTAGGTACTTTAAGTTAGTGCATGCCGTAGGTTATTTTCTTTCATAAGTGCACCTGTAATGGACAACCATACTGCAGTGAATTTGAATATTTTATAGTCATAATTGTATGGAAGTTGTTGGTGTAAATAAATTTTAAAAAAGTAACCTTAAATTTATTATTATAAATGTAGCGAGAAATCACAATAAATAAATAAGATCATACCTTGATGATCTTATTAGATAACATCAGGTAGATATTAGCTAGAAAATTTAAAAAATTGCAAGAATATTCTCTCGATGAAAATAGATACTTACTTAAAGAGAGAAAATCTGATTCAAATTGTTAGCATAACATAAATTGAAAGAGTTCTCGGTGAGCATACTTACCGGACGTAAAAGATATTCCGATGATGAAATTTAAAGACTTATGAATATTAGTATAATAAGTATAAGAAAATGATTAAATAGACGACTGATAAACTTTACTTATCACCCACTGGTGCCTATAGCTGCGATAGAAATGCCACGAGTATTTGATGAATTTTATCAATGAATTTTTCCTTTAATGATGCTGTAAAAAAAGGAAGAAGTTCAGAAATTATACTATTACCTATGCTTAAAGGATGATGATGATGAATAAAAAGCCAATTGAGATAAATGATTTATATTACAATAAACAAATTCTCACATAGATTCAATATTTACACCATACAATTATATTGTCATAAACATTCAATAAAAATTGACTAGAGTTTTAATGATATCTACATATTTATTTACAAATTTAAGCTCCATTCAAAAGTATAACGTCAGTCTGACTAATATTTATTTACAGTTAACTATCCTCACAATGTAATAATCGACTAGAAAAATGTCTACGTTTACATTAATTCATACTTAGGTCAGAGTACAAAATTTTCCCAATTTCAAAATATAGTATCCAAGTAAGTTAATTCTAATTCTGTAATTTGATCGATAAGTTACTTAACTAGCGTTGTAATTTAAGAAAAATTGTCTTTTATGACAATGAACAACGTTGGTAAGTCATTTATCGACAGATTATAGACAGATTGAATATCAATTTCGGCTGTAAATCTACTACTTTTTAGATCTATTAATATTACATAAATATCCATGTTCAAATATAAACATCCACGTAATATTAGCTTTCTCTTCATTTTGTACCTTCGCAGTTTTTTTGTTTTAGTATATTCCAAAAGTACCTAAATATGCTTGTGTAAACGTAGATTACGGCTATTACTATTCACGACATGAGACAATTATTCAAAAACTTTTGATTACAAATGGCAACATTGTCCTTTAAATTATGCTATAGATACGGAGTAGGTATGTGATAATTATTTTTATTGTATACAAAAAAATCCTTATGGAGACTAGTTTATGTTATTACAAAATGGCAGTAACTAAAGCGTAATTTTTCGTTTTCCTTTGAGTTCTAAATAGGTATTTTAACAAATATTCTGTGTATAATAGTGTTCCTTATTAAACGTCTATTCCTTTTAATGAGCTTCAATAATTCCGGAGAAATGGTTCCGGTGAAAGTCCTGGCAAATGCCTTTTGATAAAACTTTCTCGACCTCTTTTTTAATCGCTGGAACTACTCGAGCTTTAATCTATTTATAGACATTTTAATCTTACTATTTATTTCGAATTTTCGATTTAGTTCTGAGATAATATGGTCGTTTCGTTTCCACAGTGTTTCGAACTTTAATTAATTATTTATTACTGTTTTCAAAAATTTCTTCGCCATTATTGACATTTATCGTCGTCGTTTGAAACAAACCTTTGAAGTTTATCATCAAAGGTTAATTTATTGTTTTCCGTAAATTAACCATGAATTCAGAATTTGGACTGATTCGTATTGAGTCTTTTAGATATATTAAACTTGACAGCTATAAACCTTCCAATTGGAAATATAACGAGTAATCCCAGTTCTGAATTCTTAAAGACTCTATGTACACTTCTGAAAATCTTTCTCTTTAGGTATACCTGTTTCCGAAACGGAGCATAATATTATCTCAATTTCTCCAAAACAATATTAGACTAATATTCTACTACACCAATGTTTTAGACCAATGAGATGTGCCAACGTTTACTAATACTGGTTTGGGTGGCTAAGTACACGTTGGCACCAATTAGTCCAACACGCTTGGCCAATGTTTCCAGGGGCCTTCAGGTGATATTTATTTGGTTGTTGGTTTGCCTTGGCGCTAGCTGTGCTCGTGGTGAGTGCGGGGAGAGAGTGAGCCGGGGCCAGACTCCGCGCTCGAGTCACCTGCGTATACTTCCGAGAATCCCCCGCCGCTACCACCTCCTCCGCTGCCGCCGCCACCACCTGATACCAACATATTGTTTTTAAATATTGAGAAATTTTGGCCGAAAAAATATCTCGAAGCTTCCCGAACGCTGCCTAGCCAAGTTAGACCGTATACGACTCGATTTGTTCATGTTTTAATGTTACTCCATTACTCAATTCTTTTTTATCCGACTGCGGCAAAGCCAAAAGGAAGGATTATGATTTTAGCAGTCTATGTATGTATGTATGTTTGTATCCAGATTCTGTGTGTTCCACCATAGCGCCTAAACTACTGAGCCGATTTTGATGAATGAGGCGTCAATTGATTCGTCGTAAAGGTCCAGGTGACATAGGCTACATTTTATACGAAAAAAATTGATCTTACAGATCTTACGTTAAAAAAGTAGGGAGTCTCCAGTTTTTTGCTATTGTATCGAGTGGGATGTCAAATGAAAGAGGAGAAAATTCTGAGTTCATAAATATAAATGTACTACAACATTAAAACATACCAAGCGACAGAAAAACAATTTTACTATAAAATTTCAGCGTTTATTATGACGATCGCAGTCGGGTTTTAGTTTCAATTTTATTTTTACATAGTTTGTAAGTATACGTCTGATAAGCCCCATGTAAAAGTGAAAATCTGATGAATAGTGTTGGAGAAGAGGAACATTTCTTTCATAATAAAGGTTGCCTATTATGTTGAATTCAGCGCTACGTAGGTATTTACGGCCCCCGTGCCCCTATCTCATTACCCACCTACATTCGACTGCCACAATACCTTAGCGAATTCAGTGGCCCGTACCATAAATCATTATTAGGTACAAGCCTATGATATATTGCCGGAATATATTAACAAGTCGCTGGGTGAATGATAGATGATATTATATGGTGTGATATGTGATAGTCATATTTTGCGTTACGAAAATAGCAAAGCGGAAAAAGATACCTACATAAATTCTCGGTTTAATAAAAACTTTTGAATACAATGGAATGCACATAAATATACATAGATTTAATAAAACATTTAAAAAACAACTTTTTCAACTAGTTAGTTTTTAAAAAATTCAGATAATATAAGTTAGCCCTTGATTGCAATCTCACCTGATGGTAAGTGATGATGCACTCTAAGATGGAAGTGGGCTAACCTGGAAGGGGTATGGCAGTTTCATTAAACCCATACACTCCTTTGGTTTCTACACGGCATCGTACCGGAACGCTAAATCGCTTGGCGGCACGGCTTTGCTGGTAACGTGGCAACTAGCCCCGGCCGAAGTCTCCAACCAGGCCTCAAATTGTAAAATTCTAAACTCCTGCCGGGAATCGAACCCGGGAATCGTACGAAGATGTTGTGTTGGCGACTTTGACAAGATGCGGCAAGTATCAAGGTGGCACGGGAGTGAGGTGACCATATCTAAGCGAACAGACTTTATAGAATAATTACCGTGATGTGATAGCGGTACGCAATAGGAGGTGCCGGCGCAGTGTCGGGGCCTCACCTTCTCGTACCGGCTGAGGTGCTGCAGCTCGCACTCCGAGTGATGCTTTTCCACTGTTAATAGATAAGTATACATATGTTGTCGCCAATGCCAATGCATTCATGAGGCTGTGGTCTAAACGGACTCAAAGCATGTAAAAACCCCGATAACCCAGAGGGATGCAAATTCTATTCTTGCCGGATTCGCAATTTAAATAAAATACTTAATATTTACTATTACTTAGTATTTCAAAATTTCCTTCAAGTGCACTTCAACAAAAATTATTAGATCTCAGATTCGCTAAATCAAGATCTTATATCGAATAAAAAATATATATCAAAAAGTAAAAGAAGAGGATTCACTCTGGAGACCAAAGTTTTAACAAAGTTTGTTTAGAAACTTTAACCAAACTTCACTAATACGCTGTTTGAAATGTATTCTCGTCCGTAAACTTCGTAAACTAACCACAGATATTGATATTGCGTAAATTTGATAATAATAATTGTTATACATAATATAATAATGGATGGAAACTTAATTTCATGTTTTTTTTTGTCTAATTTATTTTCCACTGCTTATAGTTACCATCAGCTCGTTTGGAGTGTCTTTCCGGGTGTTTCTAAAAGGTTGTTGCGGAGGTGCATCTTTGTCACAGTAACCAAACTGTGGAATGTGGTTCAAAGTGGCAGCCGTCTCACCACGCACCGCGAACGTCGCGTTCAGACTTATTATACAAAAATCTTGATGAATCGTTATTGTATTAATATTTCACTGGTACCTTTATAGTTCCCATCAGCTCGTTCGCGGTGCCTTTGCGGGTGTTTTCTACAGGGCCGATGCGGAGGTGCGTCGTTGTCGCGGTGGCCGAACGTGCGGAACTGCAGTGTGTGGTCCAAAGTCGCAGCCGTCTCACCGCCCACCGCGAACGTCGCGTACGGACTTATTTCATATACATCTATAGATTTGAAGTTAAGTAACTTATAAGTTAACTTTGAGTAAGTTAACTCTTGTTAATTTAACTATTAATACAACAAGGATACAAAATAATCACAACAACCACGAACAAGAAGGTTAAAGACATGCACTAATTTTTAACGTTTAAAGTTCAGTTTTAATTAATCAGAAACATTTTTGATAAAATTATTAGAAAGCTAATTTTGTTAATTGGAAATAATTAGGTAAATACAATCCCTCTCCCATACAGGCGTGAAATTCTAACGTAGTTTTAAAACGAAATGATTTTATTATTCCTATTAATCGATGTTGATACCAAGCGGCACCTTAGGTAAATGAATAGGCACCTTCTAGGTAAACGCGTCCCATCTTAGAACACATCATCACTTTCCATCAGGTGTGATTGTGGTCAAGCGCTTGCCTATAGTGAATAAAAAAAAAAGCGGAATTTCACTCGAGTTTGGGGGAAGCAAGTGCGATAACTTAATCTAATAAAGAATAAAAACACCCATGTCGTACATAAATTCTCACCAGAAGCAGGCGACAATTTGTCGTGCTTATAATCGTGTTGGCAGTTCCTTATATTCTGCTGTTCGGGACACACGGACTTGTCAGTGCTGGCCACTGAGTGGCTGCAGCGGCGAGCGTCTTCCTCGATTTGCCCTCCACAAGACAAGAGGGTGCTAAAATATAAATACCAGATATCACTCCAAGCATCTAGAACACGGTTTGAACACAAATTATAGGTATTATGACGTCGTAATAAAGGAGTAGATGTTTTAATGTTCATTTGCACTAGAACTTCCAGACTCGAGCCGTTTTACGTTAAAAAAATTAAATACTTAGTAACTCCCTCGTACTACTTGTACACTTGGTACTACTTGTTTTAAATAAATAAAAAAAGTAAAAAATATTCAATTAAACTTTTACAAGTATTTTAAAATCGTCAAATGCATCTACCGCAAACGCAGTGGCGTGCAGCTCGTATAGGCATAACAGCACTGCTTACCCTAGTTGTAATAAATCAATGCAAATTTTTCATTAAGTTCATGTGTATTGTATAGGCTGGCTTCAAATTCTGTGCACGCCACTGCGCATACGTTACGTCAAACTGTATAGTGTTATACCATTATTATATCATTATCATTTCTAGTTATTATACTTATGAATAGCAAAATTGGCTCTTCGCACTGACACAGTTCTAATAGATTCTACTTATTAGGTACCTAAGTACTGTTTTACTTTAGGATTTCTTTTATTAGGTAATTCAATGGAAAATTGCGAAAATGTATCTCCTGAATTTGAATTCCCAACACGTTCATAGAAAGTAAAGCAACATAAAACATGAGATGTAAATAGATGTTCAAAACGGCCATATTTTCCTAAGTTTTAGCGTGAATGTTGGAGTCATCCGGCGCTTTTGATATACTGCTTACTGTTGAAACGCATGTTTTAGCAGTTATGATGTTGCTACATCTCGTTCATATTTATGCAATATTTTATATTGTATATAAAACGCTTTACATCCAAACCTGGTTTGGTTCTAATTTGAATACTAACCAATCAAACCATAAACAAACTCAATGAAATTTCGTAGACACATTCTAGAAATTAGTGTCGCTGATACCTAAATTTTTAACTAAATATTTAGTATTTATTTTCGAATTTAATTTTAAACTCTGTGTAATACAGCCATTATGGTATTTGTGGCTGTTTTCATAAAAGCTTTTAATACTTTTACAACCGCATTTTCTGACGAAAAAGGACACACAGAAAAACCCAATAAACCCTTTTATAATAACCCTAAAAGTCTTAAAACCCTTCACCACCATTGTAAACTATAAAAATGCATACATGTTCAGTAGTATTAAAATAAAACACAAAAACGCTCCTCGTGAAAAGTTTGTGTGCCTTTGCAACAGTGTCGTCATTCGTAGCATATGACGCGACCGTACCGAACTACCAATCATTTATCTAAGGTTTCAAAGTTACATGGGCTCAAAGTTTTGTATGTAAATCTTTGTTGAAAAACCAAACTACGTTTGTTTGGAGGTGCTATGAACAAACTGTTTCTGTATGAATACAAATCTTTTCCTTCAACGATATTACCTAATCAAGACCAAGGAAATATTATTTATTCTAAGTTACGGGAACTTGGACTTGTACTATGGATTGCTGCAGTATTTGAGTTCAACTTGACTGTTGTATCGAGTTAATATTGTAATTTTGGTCTGCTGAGTTCGTTGTATTTACATTTAAAGTCAAGAGTTTATAAAGTTTCTATATTCCGGAAAACACAATTCACTCTTGGTATTGATCCTTCTCCGAATTGAAGAGTTATTGTGTTCTTACTTGTTAGTTGTATAATTGGAACAGTTTATTCGCTAGCTTTAGCCACGTAAAACTCGGGAAAATAAATTCCACAGAGCTGGATAAAATAATGAAACACACTCGTACTTTTAGCTTATTTTGTGTAGTTCTATAATGTCTATTTTACTAATTAAAATGTTTACAGCTAACTACTTAACTGATTTTCGATTACAGACTCTTTCTAATAGTATAGATACTATTAGATTAATAAACAATAGATCTATTGTTTATCTTCGAAATACTTCCTAAGACATTTTTTATCTTACTGTACCTACTTGTATTTCCAGGATTAAACAAGTACAAGTTTGTTCTATTCAAGAGTCCTCACAGTACAGTTAAAAAATTAGATTAGGATGGGATTCTACCTTCGTTTCGCCATCAGTACTAGAAGCAACGCAGTCACAGCAAGCGTGGCAAGTGCTGCAAATGCAAGTGAGACTGCGCCTAGTACACGATCGGCGTTATCAGCGTTGTTCACTGTAGTGGTCGGGGATCCTTCAGAATGAAAAGCCACTGGACGACGGAGACGCTCTGCATACAAAGAATTAGGTCACAGGATTTTTTTTTTCTCTCTCGTCTGGCTTTACAAAGATTAGCCAATGTCAAGTTTGTAGTTATTTGTAACAAGTAAGTTAAACTATACAAGTATGGGCCCCGTCTGTGCTGGTGCTCGCCGACACACGCACGGCAACCCCTTAGAGCGCTTTCCAGTCAGTTTTAACAAAAAAAACACTCCAAAAAGGCAGAGCACGCCCGCCAGCTAACACCAACACAGACGAAGTCCAGGATTTTTTTCATCCACATTAAATAACTGATAGAGTGAAACCTCCAATCGGTTTGTCGTAATGTGCATTTTATCATTAAATTCAATTTCCAAGAAAGATTTGGAAGAATCAAGAAAACCAATTTAAAATTATTAATGGCGTTTTCATCAGTCGAGATTAGTTAGCTTGGAAAATATTATCTTGAATTTAGAAGTACAAACGATTTACGTTTAAGAGGGGTCTCTCCGTCACTCGCTCCATACAAACGAAGTTGGAAACAAACGTAGTTAACAAATTGGAACTACGATTGTTTGGAGTAAGTGATGGAGGGAGCCCTGTTAACTAGGTATTTATTAGGTAAGTATTCAGTATTGCAAGAAAAAAAATTTTTTTTTCAGGGATTGCTATTACAACTTACCTCCAGAATGTGTAGTAGTTGCCGCATATATGATTGCTTGTTGACGTCCGGACTCGGTCGCTGTCCACAATTTCAGGGCATACCATGTGCCCACTGCAAGTCCTCCAACCACTACCTATCGACAATATTTTCAGCTCACATTTTTGTGTTAAATTCTTATCTATTTCAAAATAGACGACTATCACAACATTTGATAAGAATTACCACAGAGTGATATTAGTGCATTCACAAAATACCTACAGCGAATCGTAGGTGAGGACTGAAAGCATTAGCTAGAATTAAAATTTTAAATTCTTTAAAAAAGATTTACTCAGCCACTTAGTAAGTTCATTTGAATTGTCAAACGAAAGTGCAGATTTTGAATCCCTAATTTTCTATTTCTGTCTTTTTTAACTATTTGATTTTATAATGGTGCTTTACCGTTTCTGAATCTTTCTTTTGACTGCTTTCTAGATTGCCCTACCTCCTATTAAATAAGAAAGAGTTCTCAGACTTCTTACTTTCTACAGTAGGTACATTTATTTATATTATCTACATTAAGTAATATTGCTCTATCAATAATTATACCTACTACTTTGATCTTGACTTTGTTTGAATTTCCACCTTCTTCCTAAACAAGTTTGTTTTAAAATTTACTTACTTCTCTATGATGATGCAAGGAGGTCAGATCAGCATCTCTCCAAGCCGCAGTAGCATCGGCTCTTCTCCACTGCATTCTCACAAGTCTGGCACCACACCGCACTGCTCTACGCGCGTCCAGCGCTAGTGCAGTACTGTTGCTCCATATTGCTGCTTCAGCACCTTCCTCTTGATTGTTGTCAGGATTTCCCCCGCCTTCCCATACTAAGACTAATCATAAAGTTCTTTCATTAGAAGTATTAAGTACTTATTGGTTCAATCGACCCTGATAATATTATTATAGACCAAGTATACTAATTTGTTCCTATCAGAAGTTCAGTTCATCTTATTCTAAAAGTTATTCAATAGCTTTAGATTAATCGTCATAATGTGTAATACCTTTAAAAGTTTTTATCAAAATAGAGTTTTTAAGAGGGCTCTCTCCGTCACTCGTTTCATACAATCGTAGTTCCAATTTCATTTGAATATTAAGCAACCAAAGTCCATGAAATTTTGCAGACATATTCTAGAAACAAATATCTATGTCTGTGGTTTTCCAGATTTCTGTTAAAATATTCGGTTTCAAAGTTACGCGGTCTTAAAAATTTTCATACAAATCTTTGAGCCTCCGTAAATTTAAAACTACATGTTTTTAGAAAAATCTAAAACACCACAGACACAGATATTAGTTTCTAGAATATGTCTGCAAAATTTCATGGACTTTGGTTGCTTAATATTCAAATGAAATTGGAACTACGATTGTATGAAACGAGTGACGCAGAGAGCCCTGTTAAGTGGTAGTAGTTTAATGCAATGAAGCAATGAGTGTCCATTATTTGAACGAAATTGAATTCTTGACTAAAGATGGCCATAAATACCTGGAGGTTTCGTCCTGACCATCAAAGGTACTGAAGGAGGTGAAGACCCAGCTCTCGAATGCGCAACAGCTTTCACTGAATAACTGGCGCCACAGGACAATGCTCTTAGTACCACACTAGAAGCTTCTCCTCCTGCCTCTATTTTACGTTCCTCTTCTCCCCTTGAACTGCTTGACTCTGCACCATCAGTACTGTCATCTCGGACTCGGATCCAGAAGATTGTAAAACCTTTATAGAGGGTGAAAACAATATGCAATACTGCAGTTTCAAAATGTTTGAATGTATGTATTGAATGATGTTGTAGTAATTTTATGTATGTTTTTCTGACTATTACGATTGATGTTTAGGAAAATGATATATAACCCTAAAATTTAATTATTTTAATTAAGGTCTGGGGAGGTAATAAAGCCTTTAAAGACAGATAGTTTTGAACTATTTTGGGTATTTTCATCATCATCAACTCATCACCGGCTCCCTATACACACGGGTCTCCTCTCAGAATGAGAAGGGGTAAGTCCTTTACGTATATGATTGAACTTACCATGAGGTGGTGCAGAAGGATGATGCGTAGTTCTCCAGGAGAGCTTAGCATCAGTATGCGCAGCTCGATCCAAGGCTAACGTGGGTGCTGCTGGTGGCGCCGCGCACTCTATCCGGTATGTCACATCTTCCGAGCCAAAGGAATTGCGTCCAGAGCAAGTGTAATTACCAATGGTTGATGGATCTACTTCTGTCAAAATAAATGCAAAAGAAAAATCATTGTCCAAAACTTTGATAGTGATATTTAACCATAGAATTTATGCCAAGTTTCAACAAAAAGTCGTATGCCATTAAATTATTAACAATAATTTTTTTAAGACTATTAGATTACACTTAGGTTAGGTTATTATAACTGGGCTTATAGTTGGTAGTACAGTTTCTAACCTAAAAACAACAAACAATTAATTGCAAATGAAGAGAAAGATTGTAGGAACTGTTACTTTCACTATCTACTGTAAATATTTTACTAGGTACTGTAGGTTATGTAGGTACGTAGGATTGGTAGATTACTGTAATAAACTTTCAAAATTCTAGTCTACGACACAAAGACGAACTTTCGTATGCATGTACCTCAAGGTACCTACTACCTAGGTACTTAAACTTAGATTTGATTGCGATGCTAAATGTGTAAAAGTACCATGTATAACAAGATGTCCATGAGGAGTGACGTAAGTCCGTGGATCGTGCGTGATTGGTCTGTCTCCGTGATGCCATCTGGTTCTAGGAGCGGGTTCGCCACGACAAACGCAAGCCAGCCGTAATGAATGGCCGCATTGGACGCGCGCCCATACGCCGAATGAAAGCAGTCTAACCGCCGCTAAAAATACATTTACTTTTACAAAATTAGAAAGAATAATGATCTCTTCAAAGTCTGGGTTCAAACTTGGAACGACCAAAGTATTTAGTAGATAAAGTTCATAAACTAAAACCGAACTGCTCCTCTTAATAAAGAAGAAGATAACTTAGATTAGTTAAATTGTTCAGATAACCAAGCACTTAGTGTCGAGCTAATTTATAGATACCTCTAGAAGTGGTCGTTGCTGGTTGCGGTGCTGAAGGCTCTCCTTCTCCAGCAGCGGAATGTGCTGCGACCCAGGCTTCGTAAGTAGCGCTTTCGGATAAAGATCGCAATTCAGTGAATCCCCCAAGACCAATCGATGTCTCGCCGTCTTCTGCTTGCACTGTCGTTGTTTGTGGAGGTCTGTCCCTGATAGCAGGTGCAAAAAAACTGTAAACTATTCAAGTTATGTGCTAAGACTACTTATACAAAACTCAATAAAAGAGAAATGCAATTAAACATATATTGTTAGACAATAATGTTCAGCAACCTAGAAGTCCATGATATATTAATTAAATAAATTAGTTACTCGTCACTAAGTTTTTTTTTCCTGTATAAGTTAATTACTAAACAAAAAAATAGATACAAACTTTTACTTTTGCCCAACTAAGCGATCGACTAAACTAGATCTAGACATAAAAATGAGGAATATTCTTAATTCATACCTGCCAAGTTCCCGATAAAAAACAGTGTAATATAAAATTGGTCCATTAGATCGAGATGGTGGAAGCCAACTGACAGCCAAAGATGTAACTGAAGTTGCTATAACTTTAACGGCAGCTGGTGGACCTGGGGCTGTAAGAGAAAATATGAGGTATTAAACTATAGATAAAAAGCTTTTTAAGTCATAGACAATCTATATAAAAACAGATGAAACTCGCTCTTTTTCTACTAGACGCTGTTTGCAACTATTGCATGCCTATTGCCTATTTAAATATTACTCTTCTGTTCAGTATGTGCAAAACTACTAACTCCTCTTTTCATGCCTTCAGAAATAAAAAGTTCTACTCAGTTATCTCTAAAAAAAATTTTATGTTGAAACCTGCTTACCGTCCTGTTGTGTAGTACAATGTATAGGATGTGCTGGCACACCATCCCCAGCAGCTGTATATGCTAGCGCCTGCACAGTATAGTTCATGTGCGGCCTCAGCGCTAGAAGTAAGGTCTCCACGCCTGCGACGCGTTTGACCTCAGCCCCTGCAGTTATGCTTGAACCGCCACCGCCTCGGACCTCCCACTCCAGCCAATCTGCCGCTGCCGACAAACAACTGCCTTCACTCAGCTAGGATTGTTTTTATTAAGAGGCAGACAAAGAAAAATCCAACCCAAGACCTATCCAACCTAAGAATCGTGTGACAGTCCCAACTATTTCACAATTTTTTTGGCAATGCCATGAAATTTCGATTCTTGGCTCTTGGTTTGTCACAGAACCGTCGTTGTTATAGAAAAAAAGATGAAAGAAGAAAGGGAAAGTTGCAGAAAGTTTTGACATATCAATAAAAGTAACAAATTAGCATTATTTTGCTAGTTTTAGGTAAGTTTCAACAGAACCAAACTCTAAAATTATTTACCTATCTACGTAACTTAGGTAAAGGCTAATGAATAGCGTAGAACACAATTTTACCGTATTCTACTCACTATGTTCCGGTCGGTAAAGCAACTTATATCCCAGTAACGCTCCATGATGCGCGTGCGCCGGTGGTGGAGACCATTCCACTTTCAAACTTTGAGGGGACACAGCTCGACATCTCACTGCGCGAGGACCTTCAGATGGTACTGAAAAATAAAAAACTGTCGTTTTCTGAACGAGAGCGAGATAAAACCATTTAAAAAATAAGTAAAATAGTCCTGCATAAAGGTTATCTAAACTCAAGGCCGATAAAGGAAAACCGTGAAAGAAAAAATCGGGGCTGAAGATATATTCATGTAGGCTAAGAAAAAAAACAACTACCCCCTTTCTAAAAAGAAAAAAAAACGCTTTGGACTTACCATTTTCTTGTGTAAGAGTGTTAACTGGTGCCGTAGCAGGGCCTGCCCCTGCACTGTTAAACGCTCTCACACTTACTGAGTACCTGTAAAAATAAACTTCTCTGACAACCTGAAAGGCACAATACAACCATCTTCTATTAGAGCTGCCTATGCATGAAAGAGCGCATTTCATTTTTTGAAATGTTGTTTAGTCTATAACTTTCTATTTTACTGTCTAACTCAAGTCTAATTCATGACTGGTATCTAATGGGATATTACTAACCGTGTATAATGTTCGAGACCTTCAATAGTGTATTTGGTAACATGTCCTCTAACAGTGGCGAACTCCATACCGACGCTGGCGCCTCCTGACAACGAGCCGTCAGCGGAAGGCCACCACCACACTGTGTATCCTAACAATTCACCATTCCATGCCGATGTCGGGGGAGCCTAGTACAAATTTTATAAATTTTAACTTGGAGTCAAAATGGTTAACAAACTTTTGATAAAAATTTACATCTAGCTCACAGTAGACGAAAGAAAACAACATTTTAGCTAATAAGTTATAGACGCTTTCTTTGATTCTCCTTTCGTTTACTAAACAAGAGCAAAGAAAGTAGGCTGTATAAGTACACGCTAATATACTGAATAACACATACTATTCTTACATTTTTTTTTATTGGAAACACTTGTAGTAATAAATGCGAAATCGCAATCACACCGATTAGTTAAAAAATACAATTTGTGCAAGGGCACGGTAAACTGAGACATTTTTGTAAAATATCAATGTACAATAAGACATATATGTATAATAAGTATATATGTAACTAGTAAGTATATATGTAATGTATAATAAGACACATACCTGCCAGAGCAATTCAATCGTGGAAGGTCTAGGGGCAGAGGCTTGTAAACTGATGGGAGCTCGGGCAGGCGGTTCGTGTAATGTTAAAGCGAGTAGAGCCCTCGTATGTGGTGATGCAAACTGCGCTGTCACAGTTCTTGCTCGTACTAGGTACGCTGTAGCTGGTTCTAGACCTGTTATTGTTGCATCTTCGGTCCTACGAAGATAAATCGATGGTAAATACAAGTTATCCTTAAACTTAAGGCTCGCCTTATCTAATGAAGTACTGTGCAAATCAAGTTCGCGTGGAATAGTGCCAAGAATATTGGCTTCCTCTCCGCACTGAACAACCAGGTTGACCCTATGGCTAGTGGTTTCAGTGGTACGTACGATAATTTATTGAGAGATTTATTTGGAATATGAGTTGCCATTGTAAGATGGTACAGTCACATTGTGGATACGTATCAGAATCGTGTCTCCAGTAAGGCCATGTTTTCCTTTGCGGTAGGTAAGGTAGTGAAGTTTGGTGATTTCGGGGTTGGTAGAGTTTATTTGGCAACTTATTCGGAATATAAGTTGACACTGTGAACTGACACACACACATTGTGGGTATTAGCATCTCTTCAACCATCAGGGTTGGTAGTTATTTCTCTAGTAAGGCCCTGCTTCTCGTTGCCCTAATAAGGTAACTACGATGAAGTTGGCTGGTGATTTGAATGATGACTTAGTTTATTTCGCAACTTACTCGGAATATGAGTTGACACTGTGAGCTGATACAGAGACATTGTGGGTATCAGCGTCTCTCCAAGCGTCCGCGTTGGCGGAGTCATGTCTCCGGTACTGTACCACGTAGCCAAGTACGGGCGAGTTGCCATCATAAGGTCTCCTCCATTGCAGACGGATGGTTCGTGAAGTGGTGTCTACTACTCTGAAGTTGGCTGGAGGTTCCGGGGGCTCTAAATGTAATTGTAATAATAAATTAATTAAGAGGATACTCGAATAAAATTTTATCTAATATGGTTAGTTCATCAACAAAAATATTCATTCTAAACGTAGTTCGTTTAATTAAAATCAGTATCATATTTTAAATAGAAACAAGTAGATATTTTTTATAACTATACGAATACTACTTAGTCATACTTACTAGGCAATTAATAGAAAGTTTTAGACGAATAATTTAGATTGCTTTAATATAGAGGATTAGCACCGAAACGCTTTAATAATATTGAACATAGGTATAAAGGGTTTTTTAATTTTGTCATACAGGGTATAGGATCCTTCAGCTATACCTAATTACTTGGTGGGAATTCAACCTATACCTACCTACGTCAGAGATAATATTTAAGACGAATAATAAATGAAATGAAAATAAGAATTATGGTATCATACAAGAGATTTCGCTTAAGGGACAGAATTTTGAAAAGCTTATACAAAGGGATACAAATTGACTCATATAAATAAATAAGCGGGGAAGTAACAGTCACTTTTAAATTAAGATCATCATTACAACGATAAGTGAGAAAGTCCATAAATAATTTAAAAGTTGAAAGCCTGAACCTTTATTTGAGAGGTTTGCATAGTAAACAAGTTAGAAGCACTTTCACGCTCGCGCTGTTTACATGAGCATTACGAGGGCACTTTTTGCTCTCAGAAAATTCCACTACTTAAGAAACCCAAGAACGGGAGTTTTCTGTAGGTTTTATCTGATTAATTAGTACCTACCAGCTTTTAAATGAGATTGAGAGATTTTAATAGCATCTTTTTGTGCTTATGTAGGTCATCAACAGATGATGATGATACAGAGTAGACTGCTCACAAGTAGGTACATTTTTGGCTAGCTTTTATTCTATTTAATAAGGAAAACCAATAATATTTTTATACTACATAGGCTTACAAACTGATACCTTATAGCTAATAACAGGGTTTGATAATTTTTCCCGTGACTTCATCCACTTGATGATATAATATAGCAAATAGCACTCGGGAATAATGTAGCTTATCTATCAGTGAAAGAATTTTCAGAATTGTAATTAAGTTTACCGCTACAAACTCACAAGGTATAGACAGAATAGTTAATTATTATAATTAACATAATTACTTTCTTCACTTTAACTCACCATCTCTTATAAATATGAATGATACCATCAGATAGTAACAATTTGTCAAAGCGCAGACATATTTTATGCAAGAAACGTTGTACCCAAGTAGTCATCATCAAAATATAATCATCAGTTCCTTCTCTAAGTAACCAAACAACAATAAAAATACTACCATTATCGTTTACACACTCACCTTGAACCCCTAAATATACAAAATGGTCTGACCTTACGTAGAGATATGGCATCGGTAATACCTCCGAGTCGAGCCTATCTGATCGATCAATTACCAATTCGCTGCTTAGACGCTCGGCGTTACAATTTTTTGATACAATCTTACAAGTCATCGTTTTCCATATTAGACTATATCATTAATAACCAGAATTTTACGTTTAAATTTTAATAGCAAATGAGACATTAAAGAAAAGTTGAAGCATAAAATGAATCGGATAAAATCTTCGCCCAATAGAAACAAAAATAGAAACCGGTGAAGTGCGAGTCTGACTCGCACACAAGGGTTCCGTACTATCGTACGAGAAATAACACTTTTTAATTATTTTTGCGATGTAACCACGAATTCATCGTTTTGCGGATTGTTCCCTTTACTTGTGCAATAAGACATTGCTATCTGCTTTTCATGATTTCTAGGTTAACGGGTAGTATCGTACAGGTTTTGATACTGTTGACGGGTCTTGACAGACAGACTGACAACGAAATTACCCTATAAGGGCTCCTTTTCTAAGAATCCCATAGGAACTCTTTGATTTTCCGGGATAAAAAGTAGCCTATGTCCGTCCCCGAGATGCAAGCTAACTCTGTAGCAAACATTAAAATCAGTTCAGCGGTTGAGCCGTGAAAACGTACCAGACAGACAGACAGACACACTTTAGCATTTATAATATTATAAGTATGGATAGTAAATCTATTATCGTTTAAACCACTCACCTTGAACCCCTAAATGTACGAAATGGTCCGACCTCCCGTAGGGGTTGGAGGCTTGGCAGCGATAAACCCCCGAGTCTCGCCTATCTGCACGCTCGATCACTAATTCGCTGCGTAGACCCTCCGCGCTACGCGTTTCTGATATGCTCATCCTGAGGACAACGATGCTCGAATTGATTTTTTTTCGTAACATTGAATCTTTTCACAGCTTTACTTATCTCAGATCGTATGTAAATAAGATGTAAATGATCCAGATTCACTTTGTCGTTATATAATTATTGTAATGTAAATATGTATGTTAGTTGAATTTGTTTGCATCAAAACCTTGAACGAATTCATCAAAGTGTATTGTTTACCTAATATTATTTAAAAAAAAAAAAGTTATACATTAAGGAAACCAGCTGGCAACATACTCACGGACCTACGTAAATAAATAATCACGATACCACTTCGGGTCGGGTGTTGGTGTGTTTTATTTAAAAATACTTTTGATTCGACTCAACACGCATCAAGGAATCTCGAAGTTTCGGCTGTAAATTTACTGAAATTCGGCAATGAAAGTGTATGATTTTGTTAGTGATTCTCTCAGATTGTTGTAGTTTTAGATTTAACTCATTTAATTTTAATTTAGTTTGTACCGAATACCGATGGGGCTGGCATAGGGTAAGCCCCTTAAAAATATTAGAATAAAAAGAATGCTGAAATATTTTCTTAATTTCTAGTGTTCGTGATCATTATAGGCATGATTTCCCAATGAGTAATGGCAATACACAATGGCCTCTAGACCGCAGCGGTTCTATTATTACCGTATATACACGGTAGCGGAGGTGGTCACGGTAGAACAGGAGGTACGAAGGTGAGACGCCCTCCATCACGATGGACTGGCGATATAAAGCGGTGGAAAGTGAGGAAGACTGAGGACTAGGTGTGGTGGCCCTCCTTAGAGAAGACCGATGTCCAACAGTGGATATCCACAGGCTGATGATGATGATGATGATGATTATCTTTATTTCTTTACAAAATTATAGAACTGACAATTTAATTTGGGAATTTGATTATTATTACCTGTAGTCCGAATTAGGTAGCGCCCTTCCAGAGTGGCTCCAAGACATAGACAAAGGGTTGTCTCCTCTAGCAACGCACACCAGCCTCACTGTGTCCCCAAGCTTGGCTGTCACGTTTACAGATGGCGTCTCAAATCTTGCTGGTTCTGTTATTGAAATGAAGTCGTATTATTTTGTGTTTGAAATTTGAAGCCGTAAAACACATTACAGTATTGCGATGTGTTGAAAGTCGCAACGTAATCTGATGCACCGATTAACCAATCAGAGTTCAAATAAAAACCAAACTGAGTATCTTTGGAGCGCGCTGCGAATAGACTCCTCTTAAAAAACTCTCATTATGTATGCAATAAAGTGCTCCAAAATAAATGTGCATAAAATTACTACAAGCATGATAGATGCAAGAGGATATGAAGATCGCTCATGGTTAAATAATAATTACTTTAAGGATCGTAAACGAAGATTTAAATTAAAATACAATTTTTATTACTCTGCCGAAAGCACTACGGATAAACCCTTCAGCATAACGACAAGTGCACGGGAGTGTCTCAAATCGGTCGCGCTATTAAGTTTCCATTTAATACATTATGCCGAGCGTAGTGTATATGGAAAGGGGTTACGGTTTTAAGGTATTGGCACATCAAACGCAAAACGGGAGCTGTTCAGCTGCTTGGCGCAGTGGTGAGTGCTGAGGTCTTATAAATGGGAGGTTTGGCGAAAACTTAAAAACTACTTTTTTTAGTTAACCGCTTTTTAGAAATAGGATGGCAGCGTTAGTCGGTATGCTTATGTGAACATGAAGGTAATGCTTTATATGAAACTAACGACCCAACACGGCTTTGAACAGGTGTTCGAAAATAAAATATAGCCTGTTTCAATCAGGAAGAATGTAGCTTTCTATTGGTTTAGTAGTTCCAGAGATTACTTCTTACAAACAAACTTACAAACTTTACCATTTTATAATAGTAGTATACATAGTAAATAGGTCAACTGGACACCCACCCACCCTTGGTGTGACAAAAACTTTATAGTAAGTGCAGTGTACAATACTCACCATTAACGTGTATCGTGAGCGTTTTAGAGAGGGCGGGCGCTACGCCGTTCTCGGCTCTACAGCGATATTTGCCGGAGTGCTCCGCTCGGGCCGACTCCAGCCTCAACGATCCATTACTGAACACGACCGGATCGGATACTCCGCCCAGGGCTGTTTCTGTACTACCTTATCAATGGAGACGACAATCTTGTAGAGGTCTCAATAAACACCACAGTAAAACAATTCCCTATTGGAATCGGAAGGTTATATAACACTCTCAAACAAAATAATCGATTCAGATTTAGATTTAATTGGGAGCTATTCAAAATGTAAAAATGATAAAGTTTTATGAAACGCTCAATAAAGTCACTCACTTTTAGTTTTACGACGGAAACGATTAACTCAAGCGTAGACGTTTTTAGTGACTCAATGTTATACTCCATATACCTACTTATATTTTTTCAGTTACTTTAACGCATAAAATAATTATTTTAACTAACATAAAGTTATTTTTCAAATTGACATAAGTATAAGAAGATTTATGTATTAAGAACTGATACCAAAATATTCAGGGCCGCTTACGTAACATTTTAGTGTTTAAATCTTAATAAACGCACTATTAATTAAGTACCTATATTCATATGCATTTGATTAATTTAACTTAGGAGAGATTTAAATTAATTATTACGTAAGCGGCTCTAATAATATCTTCAGCAAAAGCAATTTACAATCATAAGCACCTGTTGCATTACATATAAGTTGCTACTAACAATAAGAAGCTCACCAGTGAACTTGGTCCAATAAATAGTAGGAGGAGGGTGACCACGCGCTTCACAGCTTACGGTCAGCGATCCGTTTAGCAGCACCGCAGCATCAGAAGGCTCCATTTGCCAATACGGTGGAACTACATACAAGAATATTACCCGTTAAATACTTCTACGAGTAATTTCAATTCGACCATCCTAAAGTTCGTCCCTCATCTGGCAGCACCAAATACAAGGATCTTTGTATAAAATCCTAAGCAACCTCGCACATCTAGTCACAATGAAAATATTACAGAAATGTGACATTCGGTACTTGATGTGCGATCTCCTTTAGCCGATGTCCAAATTCTAAGTTAGGTATATTATTTGTAAATCCTTAAAATCAATATTATCGGTGGAAGACGGCATTTGTAACAATTTCCAAAATAAAATTCCACTTTGTTATATTATTTATAGTTCGTAGTTTCATGTTATTCGAGTTTTCATGGTATATATCGCAGGTATGAAATCATAGGAGCGTATCCACATTATATTCTTACTCCTTGGGAGATACAAACTATCTACTAAACTTTGTTGTTTTAACAATATGACATTATTCAATTTCTAAAAAAGTAGTTTACCCATTGTGATAAAGTGGATGTCTCTCGCTAATATTGGAATCGAAAAGAATTGGCATTTTTATACGACTCTATGTTTGGAGTCCACGATATAAATTAAAGATTAATTAATTTCTCTTACAGCTTACGCAGGCAAGGGATAATTGTCCGCGGAGAACAAAAATGGATTACTAAAAACTACATCGCAAAAAGCATATGATGGATTAATAGTATGGCGAACCATCATAGGAAAAGATGAGGAACATTTATCCTCCGTAGACCGTCCCTCGTACGCGTGGCCCCATAAAGTTATAGCATAATCCACACCTTTAATGGCCAGCTCAGCGGACATGTTTGCTTTCCCGGCAGTATTTGTGACAACACACGTATACGTGCCGCTGTGCGCGGCGGTCAGGCTTTTGAACAACAACATGCTGTAGAACTCCGCACCACGCTCGTCCACCTACACGTTAAAAGGTGAAACACACATTATTAAAACAAGTGTAAATTAAAAATTTATAACACCCCCGACAAGTGAAGGTTACAGTAACTAGAAAATAGCTGATAACTTTCAAACGGCTGAACCGATTTTCTTGGATTATAACTAAGAACACTCTCGATCAAGCCACCTTTCAAACAAAAAAAACTAAATTAAAATCGGTTCATTCCTTTAGGCGCTACGATGCCACAGACAGATAAACAGATACACAGATACACACGTCAAACTTATAACACCCCTCTTTTTGGTCGGGGGTTAAAAAACAGCATGAGTTTCGTCCAGAATATTCGTAGCCCTTCCAATCAGAATAAAATTATGTTGAAAATCCCGTAGAAAATTGATGAAATAATCATGTTATACTGAGCAATGAATGAACAAATTAATTGGAATTTCTAATATATATGCGAGGCAGAAACGCAAATCAACACCTGCCCTTTGTTCTAAAAGCAATCTGGTTGATCGCATGCCAAATAGAGTTCCCGCTCGGGTCACCCGCTGCTAGTCGCTGAACCGTAAGGTTAGCAGAAATAGCGCGGATATTGGCACTATACAATACGTATAGTATACTAACTTTTACCCGCGACTTTGTCCGCGATATTATGTTTTGTGGCGTATTAATAGCACTCGAATATAATGCAGCTATCAGAGAAATCATTTTTCAGATTTTTTTAATGAAAATATTACAGTAAAACTTAAAGCTGGACTTAGTTATACAAATCAAGTGGAAAGGTGCCAAGAATATTGGCTGCATTACCGCGCTGGACATCCAGGCTGATCCGTTGCGCAAAAAATTAGCCAGCCCTTCTGTCACCCGATGGGGCTATTAATTGCGGTGAAATGTCTCGTAATTTTTTTTTAGTACAACACTCCATGGAAAGAAGAATTTAAAGAACACAAGAACAAAGTGTCTTTCAGTGATAATTAACTGTAAACTAAGATCAGTTAATGGACCGATTCTTAGATATAAATACTTTTATAAGTTTATTTAGGTTAATATAAAATTGCTTATTAGCTCTACTCGTAGGCTAGATTGCAATGTTAGTAAAGTACTGTCGTCAGCACTTTATGATTAAAAAAAAAAGACTCCATAGCCTCAGGGTATTGTGTATTGATTTAAAAAAAAAAAAGAATATTAGCCATGTTAAATGACTAATATTCCCCTTTCCTCTCCAACTAAGCGTCAGGCTTGTGCTAGGAGTAGGTACGACAGTAGTGCAACGGGCGGGGTTTGAACCGTCGACCTTTCGGTCTTCAGACCACTTTTTTACCGGTTGAGCTATTGACCTAATATATAATTACCTTATTATTAATAAATTTATAATTACCTTAATATTGTTTGTTTAGTACCTGTAGCACGCTTGAAATCGGCAGCTGATCCTTGAGCCATGAAAAGTAAACGGGCATGTCGCCCGAGGTAACGGTGCAGGTGATCTGAGCGCGGTCACCAGAACGCAGGCCGGGCGGAAACACGATAGGGGAAAGCACCGGCGGCGACACCACGTTGATTTGTACCTGGAGTTAATAGCCGTGGTCACTGCTTTTGTGGAAAGGAAGATAGCCTTTTGTGTTTTGCACTTATAGGTATAGCTACTAGCTAATGCCCGCGACTTCGTCCGCGTGGATTTAGGGTTTTCGAAATCCCGTGGGAACTCTTTGGTTTTCCGGGATAAAAAGTAGCCTATGTGCTAATCCAGGATATTATCTATCTCCATTCTGAATTTCAGCCAAATCCGTCCAGTAGTTTTTGCGTGAAGGAGTAACAAACATACACACACACACACACACACACACACACACACACACACACACACACACACACACACACACACACACACACACACACACACACACACACACACACACACACACACATACAAACTTTCGCCTTTATAATATTAGTGTGATAGTGTGATTTATTTGTGTATTAAAATAAAAACGTGGCAAAGTAAATGGGCATGTTGCCCTATGTAACATCTAAAAAGTGGGGGTCTTCAAAAAGTTTTTCGCTATTGTATCGAGTGGGATATCAAATGAAAGAGGAAAAAATTCCGAGTTCATGAATATAATTATTAATTATAGTACAATGTTAAAATACACGGAGCAACAAAAAATAATTTAACTATATGTATCGCTACCTATCGGAAGTTCCGGGGTAATAGTCGGGGTTACCTAGTGCTTTTTAACTTCATCTTGTAGTTGACTATTTTCAATAATTGGCCAGTTTATTCAATGTAACGTTTAGCCATACGACTGCCAACGAGCATTATGTCTGTCGAGGCCTTTAGCTGCTTTGATATTGTAACGTTACCTCTCTCCTAGCGAGTTCCCCTCCAGGCGTGAGCACGGAACATATCCAGCCGCCTTTATCGCGTGTTCGGTCCACGTTGGTGATAGTTAGATGCCCGTCACCCTGTCGGTACCGTGGATCGTTGCCTGCACCACCTTCCCATTTTACTGAGCTTTATTTTAAAAAAAACATTACATCAATTTATGAATGAATATGCCTAAATGATGTTTTAAACCACTCAGAGCTCAATAGAAACTTGAAATTTTGGATGTAGGTAGTTAGACCTCCTCTGCGAAGGGTTCTCAGAAATTTTACCCAAGCGAGTCAGCTATTCCATACTAATATTATAAATGCAAAAGTGTGTCTGTCTGTATGTCTGTCTGTCTGTCTGTTTGTCTGTCTGTCTGCTAGCGTGAAAAAGGTATGACATGTGATGTGACACTTTTAAAGGAACACAAATAAAAGATAATCATATGATTTATGACCATAAAATCATCATTGCTATCGCTGATTGGACGTGAGGCCGTACTAAATAAATCACACTTTGATATTGCAATAATGGAATTTTGATATTCACGATAAAAAAGCTTTCCAATTTTCAGCACGAGCTTTTCAATTAAAATGTTGACTACATAAAATTACTCACTCGATTGGAAACCCATAGTAGGGGCACCAAACAGTGACGTCAGACCCGGCAACTGCTTTAACTGGGTTCATTGAGCGTATGTACGGAGGACCTGAAAATTAATTACTTGTTAAAATGTGTATTAAGTTTTTGTTCAATTTTTACATATTAGTTTAGAAAATAATACTTAGCTCGTAACTTTTTTACATAATACAGCAGTAAATAGTATTCCTAATGTTTTTTATTTACTTATGTTTTCGTGGTGATCAAAGTCGAAATAAAAAATAAGTGAAAACCACTATCTTTATTCATCATTTATTATTTTCTAAAAAAAACAAATATGCAAGGTAATATTAAACACACTCTTTTAATCGTAATTATCTTGATGCAAATACGTTGCAAGCGATAACAATTTATCACTACGAAAATGAATACTTAGTTAAGAAAACATTTATGTCTAGACATGGAGCTATCTAGACTCTGTCTAGATCAAAAAATAATGAAAGTTAATAATAAATAAATAAAAAATCGTTACCATAAACATTAAGTCGGGCGGCATGCGCGACGGATCCGTGGGTGTTTGTAGCACGACATTCGTATCGGCCTCCATGCTCTACTCTGGCGCTGTTCAGGGAGAGCGTCGACAGGATGTAGTTGCTGCTAGACCCGATACCTGAAGGTCCTGTCTCCCGCCCTTCCGTGATTATTGCCCTGGTAAAAAATCTTACTTAAGGTCTGCGCAGACGAGAGATTTTTTTTGTCCGCGGAGGACAAAAGTCTGTGTCTTTTACTACGGTTTTTGTCGTGCAATTTCGACTATCGTATGCCAAGCAGTTCTTAGCTTCTTACGTGATCAATTTTTGTCCTTCGCGGACAATGGCCAATTATCTACGTAAGCCCTTATTGGCATTCTTTTGCTTTGGGTTTGAAAGACCAAAATCCATACAGCCTCGTTAGCTGCGTTATTTTTGATTTTTATTGCTTGTGTACCAAAAAAAAATTGTCAAAGAATAAATGAAGTAATCTGATTGTCTCTAAATAAGTTGTGAAAAATGAAAATAAAAAAATTAATTAGTATACCTCATTTTGTATTTTGCTAAGGATATTTCATATTATTCCGAAAATATATTAAGTAAAAGGAAAGCTCATTTAATGAAGTCAGGAAAGGGTTTGATTGCCAATAGATATGACGAACAAAGGGTTGGAGTACAAATACAAATAAAGAGCGGACAAAGAACATTGTAGTCTTTCATACCTATTCCTCTACTATACAAAAAGAAAATGTCCTTGGCAAAAGAAATAGGGACTTTGGTCTTTAATTTGAAAAGCAACCAAAATAGGTACGATAGTTTTTTCGTTAATTTCGAATGTTGATCTTCATTCGTCAATTTATTGATTGATGATTTCAAGAACTAGGTAGTTAAGGTAATAACTATTGTCAACCAATGAACAAGAATCGAACTCAACACTGAAGTAACATATTAAATAATTTTGTTTAGAGTTTACTTGTTTCTTCTTATGATTCCAGGCACAGGAAGAACTGATTGGTTTGAAAATTGAAATCATCAATTTAATAAAAGTGACTACCCAATTTTAAACACTACTTATATTTGTAAAAGGAGGAACCGACTGACTGACATACGAAAACCTATCAAAGTATCTAAACCCCGAACCGTTGGGTCTCAAGTTATAAACTTGAGATTTTGATACTGAAAATTTATCCGAGTGAAGTCGTGGCGGATTAGTTAGTTATATTATAGATGCATTTCAAATGACGTCTCTGAATGTTCACACACATAATGTTCAGTCTATTACAATGGTAATAGTTATTATTTTAAAACAACGATGCGACTTCCGGTTTACGAATTCAACTAAGTAGTTAATTAACAGACGGTCAATAGTTTACACGTTGGCATAAAATTAACAGTCTATTAACTAGTTCGTTATTTCAACACCCATCGTTGGGCATATGTACACCTAGGTATATTGTAACGCTCACCCATGATGTGCTGGTATATTTTGACCGTCCAATGTCCATCGGAAACGCGGCGGAGGTTCTCCGACCGCTGAACACTTCAACGCAACTTGGGCACCTGGCTGCACTGCTTGCTCAATAAAAGTGTACACTAATTCTGGACGAGAATCTAGAAAATAAAAGAAGTATTAATTGAGAATGTTATGTCAGTAGCCTTATCTAATTACTATACAAATCATGCCCGTGTGAAATGGTGCAAAGAATATTGGCTGGATTTCCGCGCTGGACAGCCAAGCTGATCCTTTGTGCAGAAAATGAGCCTTCTGTCACCACATGAGGCTATTAACCGCGATTTAGTGTGTCTTAAAAAGTTTTTAGCACTGAAAGAAGGTGATGTCTGTCTATTTGGAGAAGATCTGCTAACGTTGCGCTTTCTGGAGTGAGGTTGCGATTCCAGCACCTTGGGACCCCAATGTCTATTGGTTCTGACTATGTGAGCTGTCCATTGCTTCTTCAGCTTTGCAACACATTGAGCTATGTTGTTTCCTCTGGTTCTCTTACGGATCTCCTTATTTCTGATTTGATCACATAGAGAAACTTCGAGCACAATTCTGACTTCTGTCCATCGGCCGCTGAGTGACTCTGCGCTTCTAATAAGGCCCATAGTTAGCGACCATGTGACATATCTCATATTCAAAATTGCTCTACTTAAATCTGAGCTACCCACTTGTTAGATGGAAGTGGCTTTGTGTAGTAACCCGACAAATAAGTATGGGCTAGAATAATATATAGTTCGTTTCTCGTTAATACCGGGTAAACGGGACGAAGAAAAATGTAGGAAATAAAATACACCGTGAAAAAGGAAATATTAAAAGCATAAAAACTATACACGATTTTCTTACCTGAGGACCGCTTTAGACGTTTTCGTTTGACGCTAGAGCCGCCAGCTTTCTTCACTAACGAGCACCATATTACTGAGGAGTACACATAAGTGTAAGTAATACAATTATCGATTTCTATGATTGTTTGTTTTTGCTGGTTCTTTTCGGAAGAAAAAATATTTTAAGCCTATAGTTTAGATTACCTAGAGCACCGTAGCGAAATTTGGAATTTTGAAAAATAAACGATTTGAATTCATACTTATATCCACTGTGTTAGGTACGGTGAAAATTTCATGTTACCGTTTAGGACTACAGAAGTACCTACAGACAAATACTAGGTATATACTGTTTAAAAAAAATGTTGATCTTATCTTCCTACTTTGTTCTCACAATTGTATTGAAAAATTGGACGTCCACAGGCTGATGATGATGATTGTAAGTATGTACCTACTTAGTTTTGTATTGAACACAGTAAACGTATTTTTCTTTAGTCCTATTTACTTTTGTCCCATCTTTACTAAATGTTGTTAGACCAGACAAATGATATTCTTGAAAAATTAAGTAGGTCTCCTCGCCTACGTTTCGGACGTAAACTTCTTTGTAATAAGCTTCTTACTCTCAAATATAAATATAACAAATAAATGTTTCTGTAAATATAATAGGTATATTGTCTCTTATTTATCTTTTATTTACTCGAGGAGGAGAGGAAATACTTATGTGACTTCGAATTACGATACGGCGCAATGTGAACAAAAAGCGCATAATATTTCGAAGTTTTTTTACCATGTTTTCTAAAATCTGCAAGATTCTGTCGCAAACTAAACATACTTCTACATCACGTATGTAACACAAGTTGCTTTGAGAAATTTTTACGAGTGGAGGGTAGGCAATAAAACTACGTTGTCGCCGACGGTATCCTATAAAGGTCATGCAGAATTTAGGTCCCGCTGAAAAATTCACTCACTTTTTCGTTTTACTATCCGCATTCGTTCAGAATTTATAACCCCGTAAATCGTTGGAGAGCAAAAAATTTACAACCAACAGTATCCACAGAGGTCAACGTAAACGGAATTTTTGATGGCCTCGCTAGGTCTATGGGCCTCACCTTATCTTTATATACCTAGTTTACCAAGTTA
The DNA here is from genome assembly GCF_905333055.1 of Maniola jurtina. Classification (NCBI taxonomy): domain Eukaryota; kingdom Metazoa; phylum Arthropoda; class Insecta; order Lepidoptera; family Nymphalidae; genus Maniola; species Maniola jurtina. The sequence goes on along the minus strand of NC_060047.1, from coordinate 7,545,930 downwards.
GTTATAGGAGCAGTAATAGGCAGTAATATAATATTTATACGTCAATGGTATACCGTTTGACTGATTTAGCTCATGAGTTAGGCTGCTTTTTTACCAGAGATGGGATAGGTATGCTATACTTATTGCTATGAATGTGCATCATATCTACCAATCATTTTCATTGGTCCACATAGCTTAGCATTGGTGGAAACGACTTCAACCAGTTTATGTTTTTTAGTGATGCGCTTTAGGGATGAAAGCTGCGGATGGGAGCTTAATTGATGGGAGCTACGGATACGCGAGTGGTGTAGCTACCGACTCCGTGCTCTCCCTACCGTCAATGCATTGCATAGATCTAGTAGAGCATCTACTACATATTACATGATCACTAGATTTTGATAACTAGGTAGGTATTTTTGGTGTTCAAATTCGTTTTCTAATTCAAATTCCCCTAGGATGAAGAGGGTAAAAATCACTAAAAAGTAGAACAAGAACGTAGGTTTACACAATGCAACATTGAATCGATAGGAGTTTTGTTTGCTCAATTAACCGGGAAAAATAGGACGCTGTAACAACAAATTTGTCTCGCAACAATAGATTGTTCAGAAACCCAATTTTGACGTATGAAAATCAAAAAATAAACTCCACCCTGCCACCCGATGGCACCCGCCCCCACAAAGATGGATGCCAGTAGAAAATATCCGGAAAACTATTCCAATTTCCAAAGTTTTATCTTGGTAAAGTAACTGCTAGTCCGAAATGGACTCAAAAAATTGATCTCGTCTGCGGCACGTATGGCTTCCTTTCACTAAAGTTCTTTAAACAAGGAACTAAAAGCTAAAAACTTTTTTGAAACCGCAGTACGCTCTGTTCAACCATGTGGAGAATTTTGAGTTCCGAATGTGAATAGAATCAAACATGATACTGCACGGTCGTTTGTGCATAAAAAATTCGACTCCCCATTGCCAATTGTAGACAGTAAGGCCACCCTTCGTGTTGCTACGTGCGTCCTTGAAACAAATCATCCTCTACAATCCGGGGCCTTTACGTTACGTACCTATTGATATTTTTAGGGTTCTGTAATCTGTAGTTATAACCCTTAGGCTAGCCGTGTCCGTCTGTTCTGTCTGACTGTTCGTCCGTCCAACACGTACACGGCTACCTACTAAAAAGCTGTAATTTGGCATGGGTATATAATCACACCAACAAAGTGGTAAAATAAAATCTTAATTTTTTTAGGGTACAAGAAAATTTACACGTATATAATAAAACGTAGAGTGGGGACGATTTTTTTTGGTCTATGTCACGGTATGAGGTGTATTGGAAAAGTCTCTCAAAAATATTGCGGGTGTGTGAAAACCATTTTTCGGTTCAGGGATCCGTTTTCGAAATGTTACTGCTAAATTGTAGAGCCAGGGTGCCAGCTAAATAGATGTTTTTAACTGAAATTTTAAAAGATCTACGCAACAAATATTTTAATTTAGAGATAATGTCCCTATCCTTATTTTGAGAAACAACTTTTGTGGTTAAGAGAAACTAAATAAAAGGTTCTCTCTTTCTTTCTTAATTACGTACATAATATTTTGTTGTAAAATTGAGACAAAAAAGGAAAGTTTAAATTAAAAATCATCCATCTAGAATTCTAGAGGCTATTATCAGTCTCTTTGATGTGAAAATACAACAAATGTATTCTATAATGTTTAGAAGAGATAACAACCTAGTAATAAGAATTTTTCGCAACAATTTGCGACGAACCGGGGCCTTATTTTTCTCTCTGAGTGAGTACGGAATTTATGAGAGACCCCCGAAGCAATAAAATACCTTGCGAGAAAATGAAGGAGCAAATCGCAATATATTTGCTCCTCGGTGGCTAGAAGAAACCCATTTTAGCCATTCGCGCTTGGAAATATTATTTCTTGCTAACAATAGGCGCGGACGTAACCTTTTGATTGTACTTTCATTTCGTGAGATATACCCGTTATTAGGGCATTGAGAACTCTTCGGATTTCCTCTACAAACAATAATATCCCTGATTATGGATTTTATAGATGGTCTTGTATGCGAAAGTGCTAACGCTTGGTACATTCTGCTATTGTGTACCAAAAAGACCAAAACTCTTATCAGATTAACGCAAAAAATATCATTTGTCGGATCTAACAACATTTTGTAAAGATGGAACAAAAGTAATTAGAACTAATGAAAATACGTTTAGGTACTGTGTTCAATACAAAACCAAGTAGGTACATACTTACAATATACAAAAATATGTATAGCGGTGACAGATAATATCTGATATACAATTTCATATTTATGTTATGGGCGTAGTAATCATTAAAATATTTTTTAGTGTATTTAAAAATACCTAACATTTTTTATATTGTACCTACTATCATTCTAAAAAGTTAGGTATGTGAGTTAGTTAACTACTTGAAACATGCATTGTTTAAAATAAAATTTAGCAGTAGAAACTAATTGAACAAGAAAAACATGTAACAATATTCTGCAGCTATGCCTTGCGGCCCATAGAAATATTGACTGGAGTTCATTTTGCTTCATAATATTATTTTGCATAATTGAGGTAAATGTTATTTGACGCAAATAATGTAAACCGGCCGAACAAGGCACGTTTCGTTTTTTTTTTTACTTTATAATATCCATGGCAGAAATATTCGTGGTTATTTTGCTTTCATTATAAAGTTTTTTGTTTCATTCTCGAAGTGAAGTTACTCGTAAGTTTACGTTCTGATCATTATTAAATGACTAGAGTGATGTCATCAAGGTAGGAAAAATAGAATGCGGCATCTAGCATTCCAAATCCGTGGTTCTAACCAAGTTACACTTCGTCAAACCTCTACTTTTATAATCCATACTTCCATACTAATATTATAAATGCGAAAGTGTGTCTGTCTGTCTGTCTGCTACCTTTTCACGGCCCAACGAAATTTGGTACACGGTTAGCTTATATCCCGGGGACGGGCATAGGCTTACTATTATACTTTTTATTCCGAAAAATCAAAGAGTTCTCACGGTATTCCTAAAAACCCATACACTTAACCGATTTGTATGAAATTTGGTACCAAGGTAGCTTGCGTCCCTGTAATTGACATACGCTTTTTATCCCGGAAAATCAAACAGTTCCCACGGTATCTTTGATAACCTAAATTCACGCGGACGAAGTCGCAGGCATCCTTTAGTAGTTAATATTTTTAACTGTAGCTGGACTAAAGAAAACTTTAAAAACTAACCTTATGATAAATTTTAAGACTTTTACAGACCTTTGTTACTTAGCACCTACATATTTTATACTGCTTTAGCCAAGAATAAGCTCACTGCACTATTCCACGTACGAGTAGTGCTTTAATAAAAAGTGTTTCAGTAAAAGAGATATCTTCTGGACTTTGTAAAGTCTCATAAGTTTCTGTTTCCGGTACCAAAGAGAACTTATGTCTTACATTACAAGTTATGACCTACCTTGGTGAATAGAGAGTTATATTACTCTGAGCTGTGAAATAAGAAAGTTATGTTTAGGTACTTTCAATTTACTTTTGAACAGGATTTGTAGATACTCTTACTATTAGGACGGTTAATTAGGATCTGTGTCGATAAAATTCTTGCAAGGTGCTGGAATGGCAACCTTGCATCAGAAAGCACAGCATTGGAAGAACCCCCAGTAGGTGGTCGGACGACATCAAGCGAATCTCAGGGAGCCGCTGGATTCAGGCGGCGCGAGACCATACCGTGCGGAAGTCCCTACAAGAGACCTATGTCCAGATGTGAACATCTATCGGTTGATGATGATGATGATAATTATGAAAATGGCCGTAGGGGGTGAAAAAGTGAAAGATGGTCAAATCCTCTGAAATCCTACACATGTAGCGAAATTATTTTAAACAAGCTCTTGTTCTTGAATTTCCAATTTTTTTTTCTGTAAATATATCAACAATATTATGCTCGCTGCGTTCGTGATAATATTTGATATGAGTTATTCAGAATATAAAACTTTAAAAAAAATCTTATAAAAGGGTTCATTGACGTAACCCACTAAAATTAATTCTAGGCTATAAATAGTTCTTTCTGTTTATTTTGTTAATTTAAGAATTTGGGGTTTCCTTTATTTAATTAGATTATAATAGGGCTGACATGTACATAGGTATAAAAGCCCTTAAATAAATAAAGAAAATAAAATTCTAGGCTATCCCTATGCTCTCAGCTGCTGAAAGGAAGCGATCGCTCAGGCGATAAAAGCCAATGGGCGTCCAGCTTTAGGTATCTAAATGAACGAAATACCGTTTCCATCGAAAAGAACCAGCAATCTTATTTCTAGCAGAATAGGCAGGTATACTCGTAAATTAGGAGCATACCTACTTCAAGGTCAGCACTCTACCTCTATAAAAGTATTGTGAAAAAAAAAAACAGAAAAGTGCCTCAATAAATCTTTCAAGACAGGTGTTGACTTACATAGATCCCTGGAGGTCCGGTGCTTCTTGTTTAAAACATCACATTTTGTTTTGGCAGTCTCGTACTCGTTGCAGATATTTCTGTTGAAACAAATAAATTAATTAGGTGTTTATATCTTGCCTCTGTACTTACTGCGAATTTGTCCGTATGTTGCGATTTATTTTTGCAATAAGTATAGGTACAGACCACCCGCAAGCCGTCTTGCAATATATCAATCGCTAATATTACTTTGGGAAAGTGTGTCAGTATGTTGTTACCTTTTCACGGCCTATCCCTTTGATGAAATTTGGTACAGAACGGCTTGCATCCTGGAGATGGTATACCTACCTACCTACCCTTTTTTTTGCCCAAATGTCAGAATTTTCATGAGATATTTAAAAACCTAAATCCACGCGGGAGACATCGTAAGAATCATTGAGTATTCTGTAATAAATGAGCCGCGACTCAGTTTCTAATGAAAATGCGTCATGTCAACAAAAAGGCTACACCGCATCGTACGCTTTGAAGAAATGCTATAAACGGAATTAACCTCTCGAGTGGTACCTCTTTCAAGAGTTATTTACAATTATCATGTTTATCTTGCTAATCTTTGGAAAAAAAGTATCCTTTACGAAATAAGGATCACCCTAAGGCTTTATTTACACGAGAGCATTTTTATTCGATGCCCGATGCACCACTCGCATTTTTGCGACCCTTTCTGCTCTTGCATGGACTTGCGGCTCTGGGCGAGCTCCTTTGTACACAAAAGGCAGTTAAAGAACATAGGCAACCCTAATTAATGAGAAAATATTCAGTAAAAAGTACCTACTAAGTACTCAAAATTAACAATAGCTCAAATCAAATCATGTTGAAAATTTCTGAAAACAAACTTCTCTGAAGAATACTTATTGCGGGCGGAAAGGTAAATTCGCTATGTTTGTATATTTTAATGAGGCACGAAATTGTAAAGCTGGTTATTCATGCCTGTAATCAGAGTAAAAACTGAACGACGTGACCTTTAGGTTAGCAAAAATCTTCCAAAGTTTAGGTAAATAATGTTACTCAGAAAACAAGTAAGGTCTGGGGGACCCCTGGGATCTTAGATCATAGAATTTCATAGTTGAATCAAGAATGCCATATTCAGCTAAAACAATTGCGATAATAATTTATTGCAAATCATAGAGAGCTGTCGTGTTAGCCCCTCCGATTGCAAATAGGTCACATGATTTCGTGACGCAAGGAAGGTTAAGTAAATATTTTTAAGTAAGTACCTACCGACTCCAACATCTCGGGATGTGAAAAGCTAGCACGATGTTTACCTTCTATATTCTCTCGCGAGGAGTTCTTAAAAATAAAACATTATTTTTAAAACGCTGTTATCCGGAAATATTGATAATCATTTTAAAAGACAGTATCGATATTGTATAATAATAAAATGATTTTTCTAAATACACACATAATAAGATGATGATGATTAATTACTAGCTTCACAGCATTTAGCACGAATTACATCAGTCTATTTTTAACCGGTCATTTTATTAGTTTTATTCCTAAGTTTTATCATTTGCAACATGGTTATCTGGTAGGTTGAGATTGGTTCAAAGCGATAAGACCGCCAATTGTAGGTACCTACTTATTTTATTGTTTTTGCTCCTTGGTGTTCAACCAAGTATTCCCAAACACTGTGGACGTATAACTAACTCAAAGCTGGAAATCCAAAAGCAAGATTCGAATCGAGAAATCACAAAGAAACTAATAATAATGGCACGCTAATAGGTAATTGTAAAGTATATCCGTACCTATAATATAATTATTATTAATTATTATTTGCTTAGGCTTCGTGTTTAATTAAAAATCGACACTTTCTATAACAGTTTGCTTTTAAAACTCCTCCTGTGGCACACCGTTGTTTCCAACTTTGTCATATTCAAGAGTTTCTACAAAGTTTCCGCATTTACAAACAGTTTTCTGACGACAAGTTTTCATTTGCTTGGACTTTGCAAATATTACAGTTAGAACTTTACATTAAGTACCTTTTACAGGTAGTAGAAACATCTACATTTAGCTACCGATTTTTTGTAATTAATATTATTATATTTGTAAATTCATTTATCTAAATAAGCTAGCTGAGAATCCGAGATTTGACATAAAAACGCTTTGTTTTGTGTATCTATACCTACTTGTAAACAGAATTATCCAAGTTTGGTTACCGGAACGATCATCATCATCCTGATCAACTCATTACCGGCCGCCGGGTCTCCTCTCAGTATGAGAAGGATTTAGGCTATAGTCTGTTACGCTGGGCCAGTGCGGATTGGTGAAGTCTTCGCACACCTTTGAGAACATTATACAAATCTCTCAGACATGCAGGTTTCCTCACGATGTTTTCCTTCCCCGTTGAAGCAAACTATATTTAATTGCTTAAATTCTATTTAAGCAATTAAATATAGTTTGCTTGTAGGTATAGGCCGACGTCATCACCGCCTTATTCACCACTTTTTTGAAGAGATAGAGTTGTCAAATAAAATAGATAGGTACATGAAGCCTTGTGAGAAAATACTATTGTGCACAAATATTGTAAACTTAGGGCTTACTTATTGTAAACTTAGGATATTTAATCAATTTAATGAATAAAAAAAACATCGATACAGTCGGGAAATCAGTGATTGCCGAAACTAAAAGTAGATATAGGTATGTGTGCTTTGGCCTATTTTATACCTGTGTTGTAATTTATTTGGGTTATTCATTATTCTTAACAAAACATTCGGATTTCGTATGTTCGTAATTAGCACTGGTTCGAATAAAAGAACGATATACGGGGAAATAATTCGAGTATGTTATTTGGAATCCCTCGGGCTGTAATTGGGAAGCTCTCGTACGAGAACATAAGGTCTACTGTAAAGTTAATAAAAAACAAACTGGTACAAGCTAAAATAACCTTTATAACAATTACGGAGATATGAAAAATAAATGTATTTTTTTTGCGTTGATGGTACAATATTGTTGGGAAAAGTTTATATGAAACGGAGCCTTATTATGAATTGTGTTATTTTTAATGAGGAAACAATGCTTGTGTCATTGTCGTGTCAATAAGCAGACCTCGACCGAGATGTTATTAGGGTAACAAAGGAGTATGTGGAGGTCAATCCAGTATGAAAATAATTCTTTATCCATTAGTAGACATAGGTCTTCGCAAGTGCATGCCATTCTTCGCGGTGTTGGACTAGTCTCTTCTAAGTTTTGAAAATAAACTTACCATTATACTATACCTAAGCCATAAGGATATAGTCGGACCTACCACCGTAGTTCGCCGGCACTCTCTCACTATTGGATGGGATGTATTGTTGCGGCATTAATATTTTTTTAGCCAATCACAACAATTGAGATTGAGACAACAATGATTGATATAGCTGTTCTGTAATCGACCTGCTGGCCTACCGCCTAATCGACTTCGACTGGCATTAGAAATGCAAACCTTATTGGCTTCACAATGTGTGTTTTTAATATAAGGTTTATACGAACCAAAACTCAACACTTACCGTTATTAACTAAATCTATTGTAAATTTTCACTTCAATTAAATCTGCGTATCGCAGGGAATAACTTTTTTTTATTCAATTTTTGCTTAGGAAGTTACTAATGGTCTTATAATGTAGCGGTTTTAAGTATGACTCTAACCAAATACCGTAGGGCATACTCCAACAAATACTTATGTAAGTTAAGCCGGTCATATACACCGTTGGCTCACTTGTAAAATATGAAAGAGTACCTATTTGTAAAGTCCACGCAAATGAGAAATAGTTCCCATACACTGTTTGTAAATACGAAATGTTTTTGACAAACTTGGGAACACCGACGGAACTTTCGACCTTTAACAGGGCTCTCTCCGTCACTCGCTTCATACAATCGTAGTTCCAATTTTATTTGAATATTAAGCGATCAAAGTCCATGAAATTTTGCCGACATATTCTAGAAACTAATATCTGTGTCTGTGGTGTTTTAGATTTTTCCAAAAATTTGTAGTTTTAAAATTACAGGGGCTCAAAGATTTGTATGTAAATTTTTAAGACCGCGTAACTTTGAAACCGAATATTTTCACAGAAATCTGGAAAACCACAGACATAGATATTAGTTTCTAGAATATGTCTGCAAAATTTCATGGACTTTGGTTGCATAATATTCAAATGAAATTGGAACTACGTTTGTATGAAGGGAGTGACGGAGAGACCCTTCTTAACGTATACTTTTAACTACAACTTTGAATTTATACGTTGTGATGCCCATTTTGTTTGTAAACCTAAAATTTTACCTAGCAGATTTTCAGTGGAGATTGCCGATAGAAGTGAGAAATTCAAGCTATGGAATAACAGTGGTTTGTTTTGAATTTTCAAATCAACTGTAATAGTAAGTGTCAAAAATTTCATAATTAATTTGTAAATCAAACCCGTCAAACCATTAACTTTAGTTAAGTTTTTATTTAGACCTCAGATCGGTAAATACTTCATTTAAACATTATCATGTCGGTGGCGCACCTTAGAATTTTACCCGTACCTAAATCGCCCAATTTTCACTTCAAAAATATATTTTCACGCTACGTTTCACATCAAGTTGGTACGTAACTCAACAAATTAAAGCCAGTATAATATTATTGTTGCAACTTTAACTTTTCGAAATTCACCTTTGTTATCAAGGTGATAAACTAAGCGGAAAATTATTTTCATTGTAGTATCATTGGCAGTTTCTGCTTTTTTGAACAAACAAAGTTTTGTTATATATACTTTAATCACCTATCATATCACGAAACTGGACCTCAACATATTAAAAAAAACTGAACATACTACTAAAGTGATGTTTCAGAAAAATAGCGCAAAAAAACATAATATCACGTACGCTCCTGAACTTCTTACAAAACGCTGAAAATGAGCATAATGGAATGAAAACATAACGCAAGTAAGTAAGCTTCCTCGTATCGATATCGAATAAAAACGCCGGGGCACCTTTTGAGCCTTCGAATATAATATTATTTCTTGTTCGTAGTTAATTCAAACGATCCGTTCATATTGTAATAGGCATATAATATTGATGAATATGAATTCGTTTTTTATCAAGTAATTCACAAGTTGGTTACAAGATACGCTGAATTATATTTAACAAGTGTAAATTAAAAATTTATAACACCCCCGACAAGTGAAGGTTACAGTAATAACTAGAAAAGAGCTGATAACTTGCAAACGGCTGAATCGATTATCTTGGATTATAGCTAAGAACACTCTTGATCAAGCCACCTTTGAAACAAAAAAACTAAACTAAAATCGGTTCATTAGTTTAGGAGCTACGATGCCACAGACAGATACACAGATACACACGTCAAACTTATAACATCCCTCTTTTTTGGTCGGGGGTTGAAAAAGCTAGCGTCAACTTAGAATACTATAGTATATTTTAATAGAAACTCATAAAACATTGTGGCAATTCGTTTATATCATACATAGGTTTTACATTTTACATTGCGTTTTTTACGAAAAGAAAATACTTTCCACTGTGTTTTACACAAAATAAAATACGCATGATTTTTGCTGACTGATTCATACTAAATAAGGTTGTGAAAATTCAGTTAAACGAATCCTACAAGTAGATAGATAGATACTATCTGCACGCTGAATGTGTACATATTGTTAATAATTATACAAAATCATTTTCATGTCCACTTCAACAACATATGTGTACCAACCTACGCTGTTTGGATTGCCTCTTCGAACTCATGAAAATGTCTTTATATAAGAAAACGGTTTGAAAACGGTGAACTGTTTACGCTCTTTCAGAAAGTGACAAAGGTAAACAAAACACTTGACTCGTTATTTCTTTCCTTACTTGAAGCGGATTTTACACGAAATACTTGAAAGCCTGTTGAAAATTCTGAAATAGGAGAATAAAATTGTCTGCGAAAGTTTCATCATGTTGAAATTGGGAAATATGGAAGAATATTTAAAGGAAATAATATTGGTTAAATATAATATAACAGAAAATTGATTTAATGTTTGTAACTAATGTTCTATTTGACCACAAGAATTATATTTAATCTGTACTTATATAAAACTATAACTGGACGATTCCTGTAAATACATTAAATATACTTAGAAAATTTTAAGCAGTGCAAGTTTTACTATCGATTTTATATAGAGCCCAAAACAGTTTTTTGTTTTTAATTTTTGTCCATCCGTCTGCCTGTATGTGTACCCTTTACTCTGAAACCAGGTACTGATTCAATTTGAACACAAGTTTAAAAAAAAAAAAAAGAATAGCGAACGAGCAGAGGTTCACCTGATGTTAAGTGTGAAATGCCCATGAAAATGCAGTACCAGACCAATTTGGCACTAACTAACTCCGGAATAACTTTTTTTGGACAACTTTTTGGAATTCAGTCCGTCCTCAACCGTTGAGCTGTCGAGGCTCAAAGGTAATATGATATCAAAGGTATATATGATAGTTTAAGTTTTTACTAGAGTCTTAGTAGAAGAACAAGTACAACTTAATAGAGAAACAATGAGGTGATGTTCAAATGACAAAAATAGCTACCTATAAAGTTATAAGCTCTTTTCTTGGGAAAGTTTTGCTCAGAGCTTCCCCAAAGTTACGTGTACGGCTAATGTCTACAAGGAGGGCGTGAGATGGGAAATTAGAGTAGGAAGTGGGTCAAAGTCGCTCGGGGTCGACGCTCCGCGCCCGGCATCTAGGGTAATTATCTAACAGAGGTCGCGTCTGTCATTACGTGATATTGTTTGCTGAAACAATATGGCTTTCACCTTTTGTGGCGTATTATGAAGCGAAAAAGTTTCGTTTTCTTTTGTGTCTTACGAGCACTGAAATTGATATAAGTACTTAACATACAATGTGCGCTGGAAGAGGTGTGTCATTCAAAATGACAGTTATTTTTGTGCCGATTGGAAGTTCTCGGCCTGGGAGTTTTGTAATTGACACTGCGTCAAATGGTCTTTGTGTTGAAACTTTGTGAACAGGTGTCTATTTACTAATATTTATCTCCGAGAACGTTAACAATTAACATGACGCTCACTACTGTGGTGCAAATCAACTTGCTTCAAAAATGTCGGCAATCGTAGGTCCAGCGTACTTGTAGAGGTCAGTGCTTAGTCAGTTACGACTTCGTAGTTAACATCGTCTTTAGTCTTCCTTTGTTTTTGATGACCTTAACCTTTATGACTATCTCACCTAATAGAAAGCAATATTGATAACGTAAAACCCGCCTACCTGAAAGACGTATAGGAGTTATTAAGTCCCCAGCGACATCGTTAACGACCTTCTCGCAGTCTTTTTACCAAAAAGCTGCAAGACAGTTTCTTATCATATTTTATAGAATAATATCGTACTGATCACTTAGTACCGCCTGTTTCTCAGTAAGATGATAACGGTCAAGGTTTCCTATCGAAACCAACATAACACTAAAATCATACAACGCAGCTTTTACAACAGCAATATTCGATAGGTATAGATGCATCATGAGCCGGTGGATTTATTATATGCAAGATAATTTATAACTCTTTGATTTTCCAGGATAAAAAGTCGTCTATGTCCGTCTCAAGGGTGTAAGCTCTCTCTGTTTCTCAATCTCTGTACCAAATATTCGATCCCCGAGGCTTTATCTACGTGTATTTAGGTTTTTAAGAATCCCGTTGGAACTCTTTGATTTTCCGCGACAAAAGTTACCTGTATTTCCCTAAGATGCAAGCCATCTCTGTAACAAATTTCATTAAAAACGGTTAAACAGATGAGTCATGAAAAGCTAGCAGACAGACACACTTTTGCTTCATTATATTATCTATGGTGGTATGTATGGATAGCCCAACTTACAACATGTTTATATCAAACTTTAAATTATAAGGTAGGTATTAAGTTAAGGTAGCAAGGTACTTAAGTTTCATTTAATTCGAAAAATAATTTAAATACGACGTCTTGTATGAAAAGCGACGGTGGCGGTGCTTTTTAATTCATAGAATGGGTCTCGGAGGTTTACTTACTCCTTTTCAGATTGGCTAAGTTTCTTGTTCGGTAAACTCGGACCAATGCGCTGATCCTTCTTCAGCTCTTTGAAACCTGCAAGAGAGACATAGATATTTTAGTTTTCACTAAATAATAAAATTGTTTTAGTGATCCGTATTCGTTTTTTTAAGAGAATATGATGGTTGGATTTTAAATCATAATATTGAGTCAGTATTAAACTAATCCATTCGTATTCATACTTATTTTATTTATGATCCCATGATTTCTGACCATAAAGTTCTAAACTCCGTCAATTATCAAAAACAGGCGTCAGTAAAACATGCTCGAATTTTAAAACTTTAAAGCGTGGCAACCCTGATTCTTGACTGAATTTCTTTTGATCATTCTACATTTTTAACCCCCGACCCAAAAAGAGGGGTGTTATAAGTTTGACGTGTGTATCTGTGTGTCTGTGTATCTGTGTATCTGTGTATCTGTCTGTGGCATCGTAGCGCCTAAACGAATGAACCGATTTTAATTTAGTTTTTTTTGCTTGAAAGGTGGCTTGATCGAGAGTGTTCTTAGCTATAATCTAAAAAAATTGGTTCAGCCGTTTAAGAGTTATCAGCTCTTTTCTAGTTTTCTTGTAGAAAAGGTTAGATAACCGTTAGGTTCATAATATTATGTCAATAGACAAATGTCAAGCTGTCAAGATGGACGTTGCCTAAATACATAATTATCATTAATTATTTATTTGAAAATGATGTTTTGGAAAACTCAGATACTTTGGATCGTCGGGGGTGTTATAAATTTTTAATTTACACTTGTCGTGTAACTTATGATTCCTGCTTTCAAATTTCGATTGGTGTGTAATTCTTTTGGTTATTAAATGGGTGAAATAATCAAAGAAATAATAATTAATAGATAAAAATAAGATTACTTTAGAAGTATTTTATAATTTTATGATAGTGTTTTTGCCTACACTGCAACCGTGAACTAGCGGTCAGGGCGTTGGAACGATCCTAGAAGACGCAGGTTCGAATCCTGCCGGTCCCGCAATTTTTGATATGTAGGTATTCAAAAGTTAAATTTAAGGTAGCCTTGAACTGATTTAATTAGGCAACCTATGCCTGATGGTTTACCTTTCATGTGTTTTAGATGGGTGAAGGTCGTAGTGTACTCGGAACATAAGATTCTTTTTGTATTTAAATTCTTACTAGTGACTAACCTATACTCATACTTCCTCAGCGAGTTCAGAAGGCACCTACAATATTATGGATGCAATCAGCATTTTGAGACGCCCTAACACTAAAAGAAATTTTATCCAAGAATAAGTAAAGTATCTACTGAAAAGAAATCGAAGAGCATTTGGACATAAAAAATGATTTAGGGCACCATAGATAGTTTATCGCTAGACCATTCAGCTAGGTCGGCATAAATGAAGCGAGTGCAGTAGGTACTTATTCGGTCCAATGAAATCAATGGCCACTTCCATACACCAGTTCCCATTTATATTTTCGGGCGTGCGCAATAAAATCAATACTGTGAACTTTGCAAGAGTGCAGTGACCCAGTCACCAAAATAAGGCCATACGTGCCATTAAATATTTACGAAATAAAATTCGGGCGCTTAAGTTTTTTAAAGCTTAATTATTGAGGTCGTTAACGATAAATACAAGTAAATTGCAGCACCAAAAAAACAACCGAAAAATCTTTGGCTTTAGATCACTATTTTCAACAACTATGCTGTTAATCTTCAGACGTTGCTTAACCAATTCAATCAACTGATATGCGCTGCCGTAAGAAGGCCACGATGTCGACAAAACTATATCAAGTTAATATAAAATATGCCATCATGACGTAGGTATTGTAGATTAGGTTTACCTATCATATATAGTGATCATTATTAGCAATAATGATCACTGTCACGCGACACGCAGGATCTGTTAGACGGCTTGTTCAGCTTTCTAGTATCTGTACAAAAGAGCACTATAAGAACCTATTACATTTGAGAGCATCCATCGTTTACGCATAACGCAGAGCGCTAAGTCAACAATATTAGAGGTAGAAAAGGAAGCCACTTGAAAAAAAATAAAAGAAAATCATTTCGAATGCGCATATTTCCGTAGAAACCGGCATCCCACGCGGGTAGGAGACAAAGGCCTGCAAAATTACAGTCTTGCTTTTAAATGCGGGTATGAATCGCAATGTCTCGTCCCCTCAAAGCTTTGCGAATCTGTTGTGGAATGTGACTTTGTCACTCTGTTCTTGAATACACGGGGGTTACCGCCTATCTGCTTACGGAATCATGATCCCTATTATAAAAGTGAATTGCTAACATTTTGTGCTTATTGTTTCTTTGAGTGGTTGGGTAGAGCTACAAACATTTGACTGGTAATTTCAATTTATTTTCTAGTCAGAATATATCAAACCAATGTAAAAATGCCATCCATACTGATCCTACTAATGCAAAAGTGTGTCTGTCTGTCTGCTACGTTTCCAAAATCAAAAAGTTCCCAAGGAGTTTGTTTAAAAAACCTAAATCCACGTAGACGAAGTTGCATGCTTTATTTGTTTGGTGCACACACAAATATCTTGTATCCTGGAGACGGATACTTAAAGCCAACTTTTACTCCCAGAAAACACGACTTAATTTAAGAAAAGAAAATTTAAACTTCCTAAATAGGTTATTAAATACATGCTTGGCCATCTTTTCGTCCAATATGGCCAATAAGTAATGTTTGGGCTTTGCATTGTACAATTTGTCAACTGAACAAAAACAATGTTATATACAAGTGTTAATAAAAATTTATAACACACACAATTATTGAAGGTTACAATAATAACTAGAAAAGAGCTGATAACTTTCAAACGGCTGAATCGATTTTCTAGGATTATAGCTAAGAACACTCTCGATCAAGCCACCTTTCAAACAAAAAAAAAAACTAAATTAAAATCTGTTCATTAGTTTAGGAGTTACGATGCCACAGACAGATACACAGATAAATGCACGCGTCAAACTAATAACACCCCTCTTTTTGGGTCGGGGGTTTAAAAGTGCTCCCTGTAAGCCAATTAAGAACGCAGCAGTAGCAGATAAAGTTGTTGAGATTTTGTTTAAACTTGCACCTTTCCCGGGGGTATTATCTATATACATATAATAAAATTGTAGAAAAGTGGTGTCTGTACAATGGAAATATATAAAAAAAAAGTAGCAGGGGTTGTTATTATATCGATGCCGAACCCGAAATTGTAATTAATTTTTTTTTGTCTGTTTGTCTGTTTGTCTGTTTGTCTGTTTGTCTGTTTGTCTGTGTGTTTGTGCGCGCTAATCTCAGAAACGGCTTATTCGATTTAGATACGGTTTTCACTAATATATTGTAGTAAGCTTCACTTAGGATTTAGTGTTTATTTCATGTCAATCGGTTCATAAATAAAAAAGTTATGTCAATTTAAAGAATCACGGCGCCTCGCGCCTGAGCGTCCGTGGCTATATAAAGCGCGAAAAGTCACTATTCCACGCGAACGAAGTCGCGGGCACAGCTAGTTTAAAGTAAAAATTGTTAAGAACAAGTCCGGCGCTTAGTTCTTGTATCCGAGGTGAAAACTTAAAAGCGGGAGCCGGGCTGTTATCACAAAAGCTAGAGTTCAACTCCCAATACGGTACAATATTAGTTCTCCTACTTTAAAAGGACTGCAAGGAACATTGAGATAAATATTATATACCACTAGAGGATGCCCGCGACTGCGTCTGCGTGGATTTAGGTTTTGAAGATCCCGTGGGAATTGTTTGATTTTCCGGGACAAAAAGTTGCCTATGTCAATTACAGGGACGCAAGCTACCTCGGTATCAAATTTCATACAAATTGGTTAAGCGGATGGGTTTTTAGGAATCCCGTGGGAACTCTTTGGTTTTCCGGGATAAAAAGTAGCCTATGTCCTTCCCCGGGAAGTATTCCAAGTCTGTACCAAATTTCATTAAAATCGGTTCAGCGGTTGAGCCATGAAACGTAGCAGACAGACAGACATACTTTCGCATTTATAATATTAGTATGGATTATAGAGATGCAAACCACATTCATCAGCGTCTTATACACCTACCTATCTAGTCGATTTTTTCCCCAATTTTTATTCAGATACAAGTTAGCCCTTGCGATCTCTTCAGGTGGTATGTAAGGTTTGTGGTCTAAGATGGAGGAGATTATAAATTCCCAAAGTAATCAAACCTCAGAACTTCTCACTATATCACTTACTTCTCATTCTGGGAAAAGACCCATACTTAGTAGTCAGCTGGCGTTGGGTTCATAATGAGGATGAAAATTGACGATTCAAAAGCACTTTTATTTCAATGGAAAAAACCATTTCTATTTGTATTAGTCCTCTACCTATCCAGACGGTTTTGCGGAACATCACTTCCTCTAGTATACGGTAGCTCTTTGTCGAAGAATGGATAAAAATATCGGGAATATTCAGTTGGAGCTAAAAATAGGAAAGAAAAAGAGTGCTCGAACCACTTCTAAAGTAGTTTAACGTGATCGGAATGCTATTGTGTTTCTATCCTAAAATTCGCACAGTTGTACAGAGTGGAGAAATACCTACTCGGAAAGTCAATTTCGAAGCAAAATGCGCGTGAGATTTCTTCTAATGCCCGTAGTACCCGTTAGCCCAGCAGATTCCGCAAGGACACTCGGACAGAAAAGAGGACACTGTTTACATGTTTGGGTTATTGTAACGGCCATTTGAAGAGAACGGACGTGGAAACTATTATACAGTCGCAGCAAAATAATTTTGTTATTATCACGCATCATATATTTCCTGACATACCATAAGTGGCACATAATATTATCTACATGAAATAAATACATTTCATTTTTACTCCAAAACAATCTATACTAATATTATAAAGAATGTTCAACATTATTATGTAAATTTGGATGTGGGATGCAATCTCTGGAACTTTTCAACCGATTTCAAAAATTCTTTCAATGATATTAATTATAACTACAACTAACAATAGATAGCTATTTTATCCTCGAGTGCTATAAGGCTATAAATTATATCATTGCATCGCGGATGAAGTCGGGGGAAAAAGCTAGAATGCAGATAAAACGACTCCTAAAATAAATTAATGGAGATACGGGGTCATAAAAAATAAGCATAGCTCGAAATGCCATTGGCTTCAAATTTAATTTTGCACCAAGATCCTTTGATGCGCTACATAAAATCCACACCAGTGGGCAAACCTCTGGATCAATGTGTACTAGGGGTACTGTACAAACTGGCCAGTACGTGAGAATTTAAAAATGCAGAGCCTCCTTTTAACGTCGACATCTCCTCATTTTGTCGGATGTTGCCGCGAGACAGAACTAGCGGAGTTACACTCGTCCTCAAATACAAGCAAAGCGCAATATCTTTTCCCTTTGAAACTGGGAAAACTCATAAGCAGGTGGAATGGGAATAGGGCGTTGTTTTTGTGCCGCGTGGGAAAAATTGCTCCCGACACAAATTAAACGTCTGTTGCGGAGTTCTTTGTGTACCCCGGTGTTGTCATAGTTCAAATTTTAAATAAAAAAGACTTTCATTTTTTCTCAAAAGCTCCTATTCAGTTCTAGTTATAAGAGAAAATATTTGGGAAATATTTTAACGCTGCAACTTTTAAAATTTCAAATTTTTAACCAGAGTCAAGAACTCTCAAATAAAGGAATGTGACCAGAGAGTTTGAGATACAATAAAATTATTTTATCTACACTTGCTTTATCTAACTATTGTACAAATTATGCCCACGTGTAATGGTGTTAAGAATACTGGCCGTTTTTTTCACGCTGGACAGCTTTGCGCAAAAATAACCAGTCCTTCTGTCATCAGATAGGCTATTAACCGCGGCGGAACTTTTCAAATATGTAATACATTTTTAGCACTATGTCCCCATGGCAAACGGAACAAAAACTTGAAGTCTCGATATGAGAGGCATACTTCCGCCACTTACCAGTTTCAGCCATTTCTAATAAATTAAAAAAAAAAAATCCCTATTCTTCCGTACTAATTACGTATGTATTAACGGTAATCTGACACAATGGCAAATTGGGGGAAATTAGATTCTTAGAATGGAGATCAAAACAAAATGCAAAAATAATCGGGGTCAACTGTGCTAATCAAAGAATAGCTCAATTGTCAAGGACTCAACGACCTCTTTATAGGTTTAGATAATACTATAATTTAGTTCAATGAGCGGGCTAAAATCATAACTACCACATAACGAACCCTCGTACAAGCTTACACTTAGTTGGAGGGGATAGTCGTGCTAACAAGTTAGTCTTCACTTTAATACAAGCTGCTTTGCTACTGCTACCATAATCACCTAAACATCATTCATTTCTCGCTTCCTCCGTTTTAACGAACCAAAAGCAGACACGTAAAGTGATGAATGGCTAGGATGTCCCCGTCTCAAAGACAGCAGGCAATGGAGACAAAGTGGGGTAAAATTGCCGGTACCGAGGCTACCAAACTAGGCAGGGGACGCGCTGGCATTGTACTCGCAAACAAGATGTTTTATGAACCCGCATTAGAGGGCAATGAAACGAATTAGGCTCGTGATATGTCGTTTTGTTGTGGTCCGACTAAATTGCTGCGTACGTTTTTATATCGCTATTATACAGGAGGCCGGCGTATTTAAGTAACGGAATGGACTTTTTATATTGCTTGTCATAAAAATTTGGCCAGCATTTCTTTAAAAAAAAAAGAAAATCTCTTTTTATGATAATTTATGATTTTTTAAATTAAAATACCTGGACGACGCCAGTGGCTTTGTGTAGATTGCGGTTTTCAAAAATCCCCCGGCACCTCTTTGATTTACCTAGATTAAAAGTAGCCTATGTGAGCCTACGGGATGCAAGCCACAACTCTGTACCGAATTTCGCCAAAGCTGTTCGGTCAAGCTGATGCGCCGTGAAAAGGTGAAAAAAAAAATTACATACTTTCCCATATAATATTAGGATACTTATATAAGTGTACGTTATAAAAGTGCTTTTATAACATACCAAGCAAGTCTGCTAGGTAAGTAGATAATAATTTGATATATTTTATACAAGCAGATGCCCGTAATTTATGTCATGCCAGTGGTATAAATCACGTTTAGTAGCTGGGGATGCAAGCTTATATTACAAGTATTTACTTTTTATAAAAGGTCGCTGTTAGAGATCGATATAAGCTCACCTATGCTTTTCCTCGATGCTACTGCTATCAACAGCAATATGTCAAGATCTCACTGTATGTTCAAGCTTGGATGCATGGGTGCAGTAGATTTAACGCATTGTCGTCTTTACTGCTCAAATAATAAGAACCATTTGGATTGCATACCTTACTGGTTCTGTATATGACGGCCCGCTAAGCTTGGATGACATTTAATTGCTGGTTAGCACAGCTGCTCGCTGTCACGAGATGAGATACGCAACGAGATGGAAGGGGATTGCTTTTCCAATTTTTAATACAACATCAACATGACCAACGATCTCTACGCTAAACACGACTATTTTGTACCCATATTATCTTTGATAGATAACACGCAAAAAAGTGCGAGTCAGACTCGCGCACTGAGGGTTCCGTAGTAGGCATTTTTTTCGACATTTTGCACGATCAATCAAAAACTATTATGCGTAAAAATAAATAAAAATCATCAAATAATCAATTTCATATGATATCCCACTTAATATAGTTATCGCACTTTGAAAATAGGAACACATTTCTGTGATGTAACCACAAATTCACGGTTTTCGGATTATTGCTTTACTTGTGCTATAAGACCTACCTACATAATTCTAGGTCAACGGCAAGTACCCTATAGGTTTTCTTGACAGACCCTATGGATGGACGGACGGACGGACAGACAGACAACAAAGTGATCCTATAAGGGTTCCGTTTTCTTTTTGAGGTACGGAACCCTTAAAATAATAAAAATGCAAAAATGTGTGTCTGTCCATCCGCCGTCTTTCCGTTCAGCGTCCGTTTTGTTTGTTTTGTTTAATTTCTGGTACCTAATGCCTTCTCTCTCTCTTTGTCGTGATCCTCATTGGTCCACATTTCCTGAGAGTTATGATTCTTTCCATTAATCACACAATAGGAGGTTTCGTGGGATGTTGGCATTATACTACAATGCTACTATAGTCGATATAAGCTTGTGGATTATAGGTATATTGATATCAAGAAATCAGACAACAGCTTCAAATACTTCGTATTGGCAATTGCAAGACCTGCAGATTTCAGCCCAAGCTACACGATATCGTACCGGAATGATAAATTACTCAAGCAAGCTACCGCAACCGAAGTTTCCTATCAGAATACATCCGGGTCAATTTACGGCGATCGTATACTACGAGACTACCCACTAGACCTAAGGAAGCCCAAGAGCCGCACATGAATTCTATTTCAATAAGTAGGTACCTACTTAGAATGTGTGTAAAGTCAGAAGCGAGATTCGCCGCTGCTGATTTAGCCGAAACGCTGACGTCACTTACATTTTTGAATACCTTTAAAAAACTGCAACTATTTTGGCTCTGTGGCTCTTGAGGCTTAAATGTTATCGTATGCGACCTTCTTTAGAAATATTTCTAACTCGGAATTTCGCGCGCCTAGGACTCTCTTAATAGATTATGTACCTATTTGAGTAAAAAAGGAATTTTAAAAAAAAAAATTCAGGCAATATACTCGTAAGTAGTCACAAGACAACCCATAACAAACAAAAAGAAAAAACACAAAATAACACAGTATGATGCAGATACAGGAAAACTAATCTAAATAAAGCTGTTGTTAATATCAACGCATTTTACTTTTTTTATTACGAAAAAAACTATTTAGGTCTAGACTCTACCATTGACTTTTCTTTTGACTCCTACAGACAAACTTTGCATGCAAATGACGAGTATTTTATGTCTCATTAAAAATACATTTACAAAGCTGGAGAAGTGAGAAGTAAAAACATTTTCTCTTTAACTAAAGGTATTTAAATTGTGTCTGCAAAGTGCTAAAGTTTTGCTAGAACAAAAAAGAACATCACTGCTTTCGGGCTTAATGAAAGTTTTTCCACAATTTACCTATACCTAAATACATAAGAGTCACCTCAATCGATGGATTTCCACTGTAAGACATACGTATCTTATAGAGATTTACACATTCCATGGTCTTGTGATTGTGGCTATTTCCACATATCGACACTAGATAACGCTTCTTGCACTCATTTTTTAAAATAGAAATAACGCGCAAACGAGCAGGCGGATCACCTGATGGTAAGTGACTCATACGAAAGGGCTATACAGCTATCGCGCGTTTCAAATACGTGACGAAGTTAAATAAAACGAACAGATTAGATGGCACCATCTAGGTATCTTCAAAAACTTATGAATAAGCCTGAATATCGCTAACGAAGTTTTAACCTCGGATTATAATATCGTAAGTTCCATGATACAACTTCGAACTACTGGTCCCCGGACATGACAACCTTTCTTGTATTCTTGCACTCGAGCGTACCTACATTATCTGCTCAGTTTTCTCTTGAATTATGCCCCTCTAGAGTAAGATCGCTTGGCTGTGTGAACGCTTATATACAGTTCGTTGTATTAAAACTTCTAGCAGCGTTGAACATGCGTTGAACACATTGCCGTCGTGAGTCGTTGTTGTCGTTTACTTTTTTATGGGAGGATCACTTTTAAGAGTACACGTTATATGCAAGTTGGAAAAGTGGGTGGTTGACCTGAGTTTGCTACGCCTCAACGCCGCACCTTCGATAAACAAGTAGTTTTACTTCCATGACGAGAACTGTAAATGTTCTGATCTTTGTTTTGTAGTAGGTAGGTAGGTTCAGCTATAATACTTTGTAATTTGTAGTGTGGTTCCGGACGCTCATTTGGGGAGGTGACTGTGGCCAGTGGCCTTCTCCTCTGACCGCTTAGTTACTTGGCTATATGTTGGCCGTTGTAACAAATAAACCTTAAAACTATGTCAGTTACCTACTTCTCCCTATTTGGATACTTTCGGCTTTAAACACTAGTTAATCAAATCGTCATCGAAAATAGCTTATTATTTCATCCATTTGAAAAACAAATATACGCTTTTTTGAAACCTGTCGGTTCTATTTGGATTTAATAAATTTTATAAATAAAGCCACCTATACAATGTTAGATGATAAATGTGGTTACAATTCAGATTTTTTAGGATTAAAATAATTATCTTATGTGCAATTTCTAGGAAGCAAGCTATTTCTGCGGCAAATACGGATTCAAAGATCGGTTCAGCTTTTAGGCTGAGCCTTGAAAACGTAAGTTACAGACAGAAAGAGAGAAAGACACACATACATGTACTATGGAAAGATTTTTCATTACATCTTTGCTTACATATCTATGTCTTTGCTGCTGTTTTTAGGTGAATTAGAAATTGTAACAACGTAGTTTGTACGTCAACTTCCCAATTGTTGTAGAATAGAATAAACATTATTTAGAATTTAATTTTAAACAGAAACTTTACTGTGTATTAATTTATTATTATTTAATTATTGAAAAACTACAGTTCGTTACACTTAAATATCTTTGAAATTATACAAACATCAAACGTAACGAAATGAGTATTGAAGTTTGAAGTGAAATTCGTTTCGGTTTCAGTTAAATTACGCAAATGGAATCGATGTGAAGCACTCCTAAAAGTGTTTGACAAATAACCATTCCAATAAAATCATTTGTACCTAATATATACTACGTTATTATAGAACCTGCAGTTTTATTGTGGTGGTGTGTCGCCAGCATTTATAGCTACACTAGAGGATGCCCGCGACTTCGTCCGCGTGGATTTAGATTTTTATAGATCCCGTGAGAACTGTTTGATCTTCAGGGATAAAAAGTTGCCTATTTCCATTACAAGGACGCAAGTTACTTTGGTACCAAATTTCATACAAATCGGTTAAGTGGATGGGTCTTTAGGAATCCCGCGGGCACTCTTTGATTTTCCGGGAAAAAGTAGCCTATGTCCGTCCCCAGGATATAAGCTAACCCTGTACCCGTCAGGATCGGTTACACTGTTGGCCCGTGAAAACGTAGCAGACAGACAGACAGACACACTTTCGCATTTATAATATTAGTATGGATTGACCAAGTCGGTATTATCGGATTTTTTTAAACCAGCTTCTTGTTAGTCACAGAAATGTATTTATCTAGGTAGGTGCATGGTACATCTGTGTAAAAGTCAATACTTATAGGTACTTATCACCTTACTAGATAATGCTCGTGGTTTTGTACGTGTGGATTTAGGTTTTTAAAAATCCCGTGGGAATCTTTTGTTTTTCCCGAATAAATAGTAGCCTATGACCCTCCTTGCGATGCAAGCTTCCTATATATATCAAACTAGAGGATGCCCGCGACTTCGTCCGCGTGGATTTAGGTTTTTAAAGATCCCGTGGTGTTTGATTTTCCGGGATAAAATGCCTATGTCAATTACAGGGACGCAAGCTACCTCGGTACCAAATATCATACAAATCGGTTAAGCGGATGGGATTTTAGGAATCCCGTCGAAACTCTTTGATTTTCCGGGATAAAAAGTAGCCTATGTCCGTCCCCGGGATATAAGCTAACCCTGTACCCGTCAGAATCGGTTAAACTGTTAGGCTGTGAAAAGGTAGCAGATAGATAGACAGACAGACTGACACACTTTCGCATTTATAATATTAGTATGGATAGTATGGAATATGGATAGATTATGTCGTTGAATTTTTCGTATGGAATTTGGGCATTGTTCTTTAACTAATTTAAAACACTCTACTTTCCACCGAAATGTGCTCGACAAAGTATGTCTAAGTAAGTAGTATCTTATTCAATTTAATGAGTTTTGCCACCAACGTATTTTACTTCGAATACACCCTTTAATTTCCATGTTAATGTAAATTTTCGAAGCGAGCGTCATATCGTATTCGCGATAATTGCTTTATACGATGAAATATCACGTTAGAGATTTGCAAGGTACCTACTAAGTACTTTTATGAAACCCCACACACACACACATAACCAATTCGCTCTAGACAGTATAATATCTAGTAATATAAAGCACAATGTTTTCAGAATTGACATCAGGGTTCTTACTTGTTTGTATTTTTCGGTTATATGAAAAATGTTATTGGGTACAAGATAAAAATCAATTTCACTTTCCAGGACCTTGTAGACTGAGGTAAGAGAAAAATAAAACTGTACCATAACAATATATAGATACAATAAATATTAAAACAAAGATGTTCAAGCTAAGTGCTAAAGTAATTTCCAAAGTGCCGACTTAATATGAATATTATGTTTGGTAAAACGCTCCGTTTCTATGCCGCTGGTTTCATATAAAAACAATCATATTGCTGATCGAAATTACGACCAGAAAACTGGCAGTTTCTCGTTTAATGATTACATTGTGGCGTTATTCGATAACAACATTACGCAGTGGAATGAAAATTAAAGGGCTTTTTATTCTCGTATCCGCGTACGTAACTCATTATGTGAGGGTATAAATTGAAGCAGACTATTTGTCAAACACTTGGTGGAAAGCGCTACGATCCGCTACGATTCAATTTGAACGAAATTTAATTGAAATCGAAATGAATGAATCCTTGCGGAATTTATCCTTTGCGGCGTTAAAAACTGATTACTCATTTTGTTTGCAATCGTCCTGTAGAATTAATGGTTTTAAAATTTGAATCTTATTTGTGTAAAGATTTTCTCTTCATATAATATATAGATTCCAAAATGGAAATCAGCTATTTGGAATGTTAATAAACAGTTTCAGTAGAATTATATAATAGGCACATTTTATTTATGTATCATAAATCAGTTTTTGAAAACTTATGTATTTGAACAGGTATATCTTACTAACTTACTAGTAGGTAACTTTTAAATTGAATACTTATGTGATAATAATTTAAAAAATGCCCTAGGATTTTTTTTGCGTTACGTGCTACCTAGATCTGTAAATGCCCGCAGTTGTGGCAATTAGATAATTAATTGCTCTAATGTTAAAATTTTAAAAGTTTTTTAAAATATTTTGTAAAAAATACGTTATTGACGCGTTTTTAAAAAGGTAACGTACCTTATTATAAATCACCATTGCCTCACTTATATTAGTTGAATATAAAATACTGACTATTTAAATATGAATTTCGGTGAATATATAAACAAAGTTACAGACAATTCGGTGGGAAAAAAGGCAGGAAAGAGGTGACAAGTTAGTTAAAAGTTTTTTTTGGAAAAATGCTGGAAAACATATTAATTAAGGCAGTTTGAAATAGCAGTGCCTGTTTTAGTTATATTCAAAAATTGTGAAGCCATCAGGTAATGCAGAAGAAGCATAAATAAAACTATCAACTTTAATCAAAAACCTCACAGAAAATCTAAGGACTCTCAAGCCACAAATGTCATGATTCGGAGACAGCACCACGGATCGGTTGCATAGGTTTAGTTTGCCATAATAAGGCAATACAGAAGAACCATCATACAAATTCAGCTTTTATCAAAAACCTCCGTAAATAAACGTTTCCTTCACGCTCTGAAGCCAAAATGGTTACTACAGACAGCATGAGATACAGAGACAGCAGTCACAGCTGTCAGCGTGCTCGAAGAACCTTAATTGAACTTCGTGACAGATAGGATGGGGGCTATTATAATTTTCTAATTCATCGATATCTCGCTTAAATGGATTAGGAATTTTAATTGAGATCTCTTGGAACCCTCTTCAGTTTTGATTAATTGTTGGGACAATCAGCTAGAACAGATTCCTTATAACGATTTGTATGTTCAAATTCTCGAAATATATTTAAACTAGATTTAAACAGACAAAATAGGAAGTTTATTTAAATTTTGAAATGTCAATAAAGTATTACTTGGTAGTAAACTATTTATGTACTTAGGTAAAGTTGTATAAGTGAAGCAGTTACGAGTATATGTTGATTTCGACGAATTACAGAGACATGGTATGAATACATATCACTTGTCATAATGACGCCGAAAAAAATAATATCCACGATTTACCATGCGCCGCTCTATATATTTTTTTGTAACATATTTTAGTAGTATGGACTCATGTCAAATATAACAAGTTACACAATCTGGGCTCACCTGGTATCATGATAAGTATATCTCTTTAGTTCAATACAAAAAAATGTCAGGAAAACCATTAGATACGCCTGTACCTGTCACAGGTGAAAAGGGTTGGACTGACGCATCTAAATTGGACTTCGTGACAGAGAGAAGGGCATATAGAATCATAATTTTCCCGATCGTCGATATCAGACTTAAATAGATTAGGGGTTTTAATAGAAATCTCTTGGAAACCTCTTCAGTTTTGATTAATTGTATGACTAATCTGTTTAATAGCTCTTTCACACAGGCTGTGTAAGCGTTGAGTAAGCGTAGACGTAGCGCGTACCATTGCGTTGTAATGTTTGGAACTGTATGAAACATGGCACACCGCTTGCGTAAAGCCTGGACGTATGCGTAACCCGGTGTGTTTTGGGTTTACACGCGTCACGTGTAAGCAATTGGTATGAATCGGCATTTCATAGTCTCTCTATGACGAGGATTTGTGTGCTCAAACTCTTGAAATATGTAGATTAAAACTGCCGCGTCGTCATAACCACTCACCATCTCCATCGTCCGGTGAGTGACTCTGAGCTTTATTACGCGGCCCATTGTTAGTGACCATGTCTAGATTCTCGAATACATTAAGTGATCACTGGCAACGCGCTAGTAAATAATTACGAGTAAAGATAATCAACATAATAGGATAAAGTATAATAAGAAAATAAAATAAACTTACCGGTCGTATCGTTCTCGTATTGTGATTCCGCGCATCTGGAAAAAAAAGTATAAGTTTATACAACAGTTTAATTTTATTTTTTCTACGTTAGCCATAACGATGCGAAAGCTTGTTTTAATAAAAAGCAAAATAAATGAAAGGATATAATTTCTGGATTCAAGATCTTTAAAAAAACTGTTTTTAAGTTGTTCTGTCTGTGATTCTATAAGCAATATCAGGTAGTAGTGTAGTCCATGCCTCACACTTCATCATATTTATCGACCGTCTCGTATGACTTCACTTTGTTGTCTGTCTGTCTGTCTGTCTGTCAAGAAACCTATAACGTACTTCCCGTTGACCTAGGATCATGAAATTTGGTAGGTAGGTAGGTCTTATAGACCAAGTACAGGAATAAATCTGAAAACCGCGAATTTGTGGTTACATCATTAAAACAAATTAAAATGTGTTTCAATTTTCAAAATAAGATAACTTTACCAAGTGGGGTATCATATGAAAGGGCTTTACCTTTACATCCTAAAACAGATTTTTATTTATTTTTATGTATAATAGTTTTCGATGTATCGTGCAAAATGTTGAAAAAAAAAAATACCCGAGTACGGAACCCTCAGTGCGAGAGTCTGACTCGCACTTGGTTGGTTTTATTCATATATATTATATTATATAGAAATAAGTTTAAATCTACGGAAAAAATAAAGTCATAAAAATATTTAATCTTTTTTCAGGCTTCATACGAGAGCGCACCGCAGTCTTCACAATATGACAAGAGCGACGTGACATATATTTTTGTATGTACTCAAATAGGCTTTAGGCAAGAATCCAGTTTTAAATCTACGTTGAATTCAGCATTTTTGCCACTAGCAAGTCCAATTTGTGTTTCTACATTTTTAAAAGTTGTTAGTAAATAGCAGATACTATTTAATTTACTTCCTCAGAATTTAATACGCAAAAAACGCAGGTATATCCCTAAATATTGAGGTAGGTATCAAAATACCTATGTTGTTAAACTTCATCATCTCAACCCATCACCAAGCCCACTACAAATCACGATTCTCCTTTCAGAATAAGGATTTAGGCCATAGTCTACCACGCTTGCCCGGGGCGAATCGGCAGACTGGACACACCATTTAGAACATTATGGAGAACTCTCAGGCATGTAGGTTTCCTCGCGATATTACTTCATTGATATGTATTGCTCTGAAAAGTTAGAGGTGCTTTATTTTTGTACCCGGGATGGGTTTGAATCCTGGACCCACTCAAATAGAATACCAATCTAGATATTTTTAAAAGTTCGCAAAATGAGAAGAAACAAGTGTTTGTATCGCGGCCGTTAAGTTTATAATGGTGGAAGTACACCTAGCTTAGCCAATAGGTACCTACTTAACCTTCTTCGAGAACTTAAATACAGGTGCTACCTTTACAGAATTTTAGTGAAAGAAAATCGTATTTTTATAATAAAAACTATAAAACCTTTTGCCTAAAGGACGGTTACTACTTGAGCGGCAATCGAGAGCGTTTTGCCCTAAAAATTCATACTATCCAACGTTATATGCCCCAAGTAGGTATCTGCTACGCTATATCATATAACAAGGTCCTATATTGAGGTGGTTTTTGGAGTACTCGTACACTTGTAACACAATAGATTGTCACTAGCAGACAATATGAGCACACACTCGTCCCATCACTTCGGCGTCGATGAAGTCGCAGTAAAAAGACATTGTTGTCCTGAGTACTATTAAAATGCTCTTCAACCTCACTCATAGTGAAAGTACGGTTCCTATATCTAATGGAATATCTTTGATAATTTTTTTTTGTATGAAACACTGATAAAAGCTCTCAGATGGGACGATTTTCACTTTCACATTCACAATTATCACCATACCGGTAGACAATTTTTGCAAGATGTTCATAAATTAATATTAATAATAAATAATAAATTAATAATAAAAAATAATAGCTTATAACGTTTTTAGATAATAATTCTTCTTTACACTGAATGAAAATCTGTACAGTATAGTTTCTGAGATTAGCCCGAACACACACAAACGCACACGGCGGGCAACGATTACTTATATGTTATTATGTATATTAGTGATTATGTGCCCCATATTCAAAAGGGTTTGTACATTATGAATGATTTTTGGAGATAAAATAAAATAACTTATACTTATTGTTAAAAATTAAGTTTTTTCTGATTTCTGAAAATTTAATTAATTTACAATTTTTATGAAAGTGTTTTTACCCACACTTAAAGGAAATTTCTAAATAATTTTAAATAGATATCAAAGATTACGGAACGCCAGGATTCGAACCTGCTCCATCTGGAAATCGCCCCCGGAGCGTATCCGACCAACTAGGCAACGATTCACTTACTTAAAGTTATTTAGAAATTTAATTAAGTAATATTTACTGAACATCTCCAAATCCTGTGAATGCCGTAAACTCTCAAAGACTCGGAATGAAACAGTTTGGCCAGCAGTCAGCAGTCTCTACATTGTACGAATTCCATTTTGCTCAGTCGCGACCCAAAAACAAATAGAATAAGGTATATAAATACAAGTTATTTACATTATTAAGTTTATTTACACAGTTTAATGGAACCTAGGGTGCGTTTTATTTGGACGTCTGTACAAATGAAATCGTTTCAAGCTCCAATTGTATCTACTTATGTGGCGTTATTTTGTAGGTACATACATCGTACCAGCGTCGTTCGAATTCGAGCATCGTAATACAATAAAATCAGAGTAAAATTGACTTAATTGAAGAGCACGATTTAAATTCTAAAATTCAGTACCACCGATTTTAAATTCGTAAGGTTTTTGCTTGAAGCGCTGGATATGGATTTTGGGCTGTAAAACAAAGCACTTAAGGTCTATTTTATTTTACACAAAAAAAAATGTTTCGACGACGCTCGAATTTTATCAACGTTAGCGAGATGTAAAATCTCACACTATGCATAATGATCAAAAACCATCGATTTGTAATTAGTTTTTGCTATACTGAATCGTGAAGACGAAACAAGTGGATACCTTAAGACTGACGTTATGTTATATTTTAAACTTTAGGTAGAACTCAGTTGAGCCCTTTACCCTTGGAACAGAAACAATCCATCTTATTTTCAATTTCGCTTACCCAACAGTTGCCAAGTATTGTAAGCATGTACAACCACAAGTCGGAGTGTCAGGGTTCGACGCTATGATCGATGAAGGGGACGGGAATACCCCGGATAATCTAATAGTTACGTCACCTCGTTTATCAAATGTCAACTATCTCAAGCCTCGGCTAGGAATAAAATTATTCACTTTTAGATCTGTTTCAGATTAGCGTTTAACTCGTTTTTGTACGCGCGTACATACCTACGTTTAGTTAAAGTATTTGTGTGCAACCGAATTGGCACTATGTTTTAGCCTAAAGGCTGTTCTACACTGAAGCAATAACATGCGACAATGCAGCATGCTACAAAAGGAAACATCAATTTTTCAGCCTTAAATCAGCATACGGCAGACCACGGCAGACTTATTACAAGACGAAGTCGTGCCGTAGAACATCCAATATTACTGACATTCTTCTGAGGATTCTGGTTACTATTAAATTGTTATTATTTTTTAAATTATTTTTATTTACATTTTAAATTATTAAATTTTATATTTTACATCTCTATGGCATGTCACAATGTCGCTTTGGCAGAGAGCGCTTGCACAGAGACCTTTTGTATTTTCGCTTTCGGTTGTATATTTATTTTAACACGTAACAATAATTTTCATGCTTACTTTGTTGATGTATGAATACTGTATTGTATGAGTTTGATTATGATTATATTTATTCTCTCTCTCTCGCTGTTTTCTATGATGGATGGGCACGCAGTAACTTATTTCGATTTATCACGAAACGTCTGGCCTACCTATAATGTATTTATATCTTTTTTAGCTTTTTTACGGATTATTTATACGCTTGCACATAAGCTCCATTGTTTATATATTGCTAGGTACATAACAGTCAATTGAAAACCTACGTATGGTGTAGTGGAGATATGATTTACAGATATTTGGATTACAATAATAGGTAGGATAACATAAAATAAGCAAAAATGCAATCTTTTAATTTAAGCTTTAAATTAAAAAAAAGATATTAGGCAAGGCTCAAATTGAACAAATACATAATATATACAATATACATATTTCAAATGAAAACAAACAATTAAATCACATTCGCACTTGGGTACAAACATTCTAACATTTACAAACCAAACATCGACTGAAACGATTTACCGATATTTGAATTATGACAATAGCTCATTAATGAAGCCAAATGAGCAAAATTTGTGTATAATGTATCTCAATTACACATATTATAAGCTTTATTTATTTATTCAGAAAACTTTATTGCACACACAAACATACACAAAACATAAGAAACTATTCTAGATGGTGCAAAGGTTGGCACATAATGTAACAGTTTCGTTTTCAATATCTACAAGATCTACAATTAATAAAGTCTTAAATAATAATGTCAACATCTTTATAACTAACAAATCTAGAAAAAATTAATTACAGATTATAATAGTTTATTACGCCAAATAATTAAAATCATATAACTTTATCGCATATATTATCATATTCTTTGGATTTTATATTATTTAGGATAATATATAGTACCACCTTGACTTCTGAACCTGATATAAAAATAAACCTGATAAATAAATAAAATGAATCAAATTGAATGTAAAAAAACAGTAGCACTATTATATCTACGTGCATATTTACTTATTATTTTCCATCATCCAGTCACAAATCTCAGTTTCGAAACACAGACAAATCGTACTTCATTAAAATGTACCTAATCTAAAATATTTAACAATAACATCGATTACTACAGAATTTTATTGATGAAGTTTTCAATATTAATTCCAGAAGTGCAAACTATCATCAGTTGAATAGTATTTACTTAAGCCATAGTCTGATAACACTTTGCAGTTTGATTACTCTACAATCTACTATTGTGTGTACTATTTTATATTAATATCATTTCAAGTTAAATTAATATGAATAAATAAATACTTTTTATTTATAAAATCACACTGATGGAAAGTTATGGAACTAAGATGGGATAGGTCTACTTACAAAATGCCTATTCACTCTTGTTTTAAAGATACCCGGATTATGATTGGTAGTATTAAACACAGATCGTGGAAGAGTATTCCATATCTTAGCCATGCGTAAGTATGAGCAATGATGATGCAGAACGTTTCGTGCGTGTACATGGAATGTCAACGACATAAGGATGGAAACTCACCCGACATACATATTAAATATTTAATATGTATATATAAAATAATGGTCTTTGTTTATTGAAGACCTCGCTGGTGCATGGTAAGTGCTGTGGTCTTATTAATTGGAGGTCCAGGGTTCTAAATCACTGGTCTGGTCTGGTGGGAGGCTTCGGCCGTGGTTAGTTACCACCCTACCGGTAAAGCCGTGCCGCCAAGCAATTTAGCGTTCCAGTATGAAGTCGTGTAGTCAAGGGCTAACTTGTATCTAAATAAAAATAAAAAAAAATGTCGAGGCTAGGTGGAGACGTAGGGTATAACACCAATGTCGCCAATATACCAATTTGCGGGACATCACTGACTCTAGTAGGATCATAACTCAGTGCATCGACGACTTAATTATTAACGATTTATCGTTTATGAAACGTATTATGAGAAAACAATAACGATGCCCTCGCGCTTTAACTGCGTAGGCTGAAAATATTAAAAGCATCAAAACCGCAGCTCGAACAAATTGCGGCCTGATAAAAGTTTAAAACTGCGGAAGCTTGATAAAATATTTATTGCAAACTCCATCCCATATCCCATGAAATCGAAAATATTCATTATAGTTGCTGTGTAATATTATCTCTTCACGATAAGTATTCGATATAGCTACAATAATTTATTATTTAGTAGATGATTCCCGCGATTTCTCCGCGTGAGGTTAGGTTTTCAAAAATCCCATGGGACTTTTGATTTTTCGGATAAAACCTACATAATATGTTCGTCTCCGGGATAAAAGCTATCTTTGCACCAAATTTCATCTAAATCGGTTAAACGGATGGGCCGCAAAAAGCTAGCAGACAGACAAAGACGTCCTATCCAGGGATTCCATTATAAATTAAGTGTTGGCAAAGTTGTAAGTAAGTTATTCCACTGTACTTAACGTAGTAACATATACGAGCTGTAGGTATCTGCTTAATTTGATCCACGTGTCCTTTGTCAAAGGCAATTAATTAGCTGTAAAACAGTAATTAAAATCTCGAACATCCAATTTAGGCAATGTCATTTTGCTCTAACAGTATCATGTGTATCAGAAGTTCCCTAAATCCTATCGATACAAAAAGCTACTTTACCTTTTGTTGTGTTATATTGTGATTTGAAAACAAGTGTAAGACAGATACACAGACACACAGATACACACGTCAAACTTATAACACCCCTCTTTTTGGGTCGGGGGTTCATAAATTACAATTAGGACTTTTTGACGATGACTAATATAAATATAATTACTACTAACTACTCATTTTAAGATTGTTGATACTTTGAGCGCAACATGATTTTTGTTTTCTTTCTTTCTTTCTATTGTCAGTCATCATGAGGATTGAAAAAACCAGTTTTAAAACTGGGTTTGTGAAAAAACAGAACATTTTTGTGTAAAATACTAGTTTTAAACAAATGTTTAATTATTATTATCGTCAGATAAAATCGAAGTCAAACGCAAACTTGTAAACTATTAAAAAAACTAGGCCAATCTAAGGCCTTTCGCCTCGAATACTATTTCTTTAGCCAATACATAAATAGACAAATTTTATTTCCGCAATTCGAAAAACAGGCCCGAGGTCGAGTGCTACACTACAGCCAACTGACCTAAAAGCATTATGGCATCCAGTCATGCGAATAAAATTCGCTTCGAGAGTTAAAACTACGCTTAAGATAATATATTTAATTCGAAAAAATATGAATTTTATATTTCATGTTTATATCAGTGGTGTTTAATTAGTTTAGCTTATCACATATAGCAATAGATCGGGTTAAATCTTGGGTTAAATGTATTAGTTTAGAACCCAATCGTCGTCATTATTATCATCCTCAACCTTTCATCAACCCATCACCGGTAGCTAGCTTGTCCTGTCAGAATGAGAAGGGGTTGGTCATAATCAACCACGCTGAACTGTGTATTGGCACACTTCACACACTTTGGAGAACATTATGAAGAACTATCAGGCATGCAGGTTTACATATGATTCCTTCACCGTTAAAGCAATTGATACTTAATTGCTTAAACGCACATAGCTCCAAAGAGTCAGAGGTCGGGAGCCCGGAAGCGAACCCCGGACCCTAGCTATCGGTGCTTATCCTTGCCTAATTCTTAAAAGACGCGCGACGATACATGTACTAGTGCGCGACAGGTTGCTGCAGGTGAGCAAGGGTGACGTGCGGGTATGCGGGACGTCCCCCCGCGTCACACGCCGATTGCCATCTCAACCTATCTCGTTCTATACATACTTTGATAATTCGGCTGACGCTTGCTAGGTCTACAATGCTACGTTATGCTACGGTACATATTGCTACGCTAGTTGCTACGTCACGCTACGCTACAAAAGCTACGTTACGCTACACGATTCTACTTTTCATTACATTGGCAATAATTAATTATTATTATTAAAAAAATCGTTGTAGGAAATATGAAATACCACAGTGAATTCGTATGTAACTAGACGCTGCTGGCGACTTCCTCCGTGTGAATTGACCTATTTCTGTACCCGTCAAAATCAATTCACGGACGGACGGTAAAAAGGTAACAGACGGACAGATAGATGGATAGACACACTTTTGCATTTATAATATTAGTAGGGATTAGTACAATATTTCAAATAAGTTTAATGTGTTAGTAATGTTACGAGTATATTCGCAATGAAACAAACGCAAATAAAAAGCTTTCGTTGTTGCTATCTCAATCTTATAATATTCCAATAACACCATATAACACAAATAAATTGAACAAGTTCCATATAATATAATGGAAAAATAACGATAACTTCAAAATGACTCGTATTATACAGCGATCGCAGAGTTATTAGAATCAATAGTTGCACAAGTTTGCAATTCATAATCCAACTTTGTTTGCGCGCCGTTCTAGGAGTACTTATAACTTCTATATGGTGCTTCAAGCCAATGTGCTCAGTATGTGCCTAGTTCGATAAACTGACTGAGTGGCTTGTATAACGGTGGTAGGTACTTTTCAATAAAAAAGATTTGAATTCACAATGAATTTATATGAAACTGTTGCATTAATTGCTGACACGAAAGCCCGAAAAAGCAGTCTAATGTTTTCAGGGTGTATAATGTACTATATTGTATGTGAGTTTCTCTATGCCACCATAACTTCCAAATTCATGAACAGTTTTGGATGTATGAGGTATCGTTACAATCATTACATCATCTCCAGTGAGACTGACTATATTTTTTTTTTGAAAAAATGCAATATGGTGGCTGTTTGGCGCCATTTTCAGATTTCAAAAACTATAATATTTCATTCATCTTTTGGCATGCCAAGTGTTGATTTTTTAACTACGACTTGCTTAGTAAAAAATAATTCACAATGAATTTATATGACAGTATTTCATTAATTGGTGACTAAATAGTCTTCCTTTTATCCTGAATTGTACGAATAATTTTCCTCTATTTGCACTGTATGCTTCCGGCGGCTTTTTTAAGCCTGAAAACTTGTTTATCATCACGTTTACGGTTTCGTTGTATTGTCTATGATTTTTTGTATAACATACGTACTCATAAGAATAAAAAATAAATCAAATTTAAAACCACGACTGCCGTGCTATATTGAGTTTTTTTTAAATTAAAGCTAGTGTCATTCAAGATTAGATATATAAGGATTTTAATGATAGCGCATACATTCAAAGCTGTTCAGGCATTTAGAAATAATATGGTGGTACAATGAAACTCACATACATACAGAAATACATACATGAAAACAAAATATCACACTCCCTTTTTCAGGAAGCAATGTAATAAAATAGATCCATTATATTATTAATGAATTTAACATAGATATTATTAACTATATTATTAATTTTTTCATGGAGGGAGTATGTAAGTACGTAAGCACTTTTTTTGCAAAAGTAAGTAATTTAGATTTTTATTCTACGTATTTTTAAAGCTATCTCCAAGTTAAATTAAAATAAATACTGAGGTAAGTAATAAAAGAACGTACCTAAAACAATTCGAAAGAAAAAGAGATTTTACAAGTCTAATTCGGAACCCTTTCTCGTAAAAACTTGAGCAAATAAAACAATAAACTCGTTAACAAAAACAAGATAATTTCATAACGACCCTTCAGAAAAGGGAAGGTTGTCTATTAAAATTGAATAAAACATCAAAAGTTTCTATTTATAAACTCTAAGAGCTTACGGGTAAACCATTAAACGTGACAAAAACAGAACATCGGCTTCCGGGCATTTATCTTGCACGGAGAGGTATAAAGGGCATAAATAAAGCAAAACCTATAAAGCTTTAAAGCAACAATGAAAAATACGAACCGTTTTACGTCAGGCGGTGGTGTGGGGCTGGGGTCCGGCGCGCTGTGCGAGCCCGAACAATGCCTCCCCGGCGCGAGTACCGCTGCAGAAACAAAAAACACATGAACAACCGCTCCAATTATTGACGTGGGCATGAGATGGGAGCTCCCTGAGTCAAGCCTGAAACTCACACAACCGCAACTGCACGGCAGGACGTCACATCAAACGCGCGCGTACATGTGAAAAATTGGCAAACAGTGACTGCCGACAGAAGTGAAAACTTAAAAATATGAAATAAACAGTGGTTCTTTTTGGGTTTTCGAATTAATTGTAGTATCAAAAATTTCATATTAGTAAATTAAAACTATTAAGGTTAGTTTAGTTTTTACATCTATCGGCACTCCGAGCATTATTAGCATGTCGGTCACGCGACATTGATGTTTTCACGTATTCCAAAATCGTCCAATGCGTTTAAAAAAGCTTCACTTCAACAACACATTACTATGTATTTCTTTCAACGCAGTCTAACGTGACGAACGACCAATATGAACACATCTCAAGCCCGAACCCGAGCGCCACGTCAGAATAATATTCAAGTCTTCACATAAAATGTAGGTATGAATTAGCTCGCCTTCAGTCCCGACTCATACAACACAGATCAGTAATAAAGCTTATAAATTGTAATAGATTCTTATTTTATGAAGCACGTCATATCGTAGCACGTGATTATGACAGCACGTATTTCAAGAGCGCGGCTCTATGCAAGCTTCGTGATTTGAACACTTTTAGTTCCTTCCACTAAAACGTCCAACGCGCGTAACGTAGCCGTCGCGCATTGTGTGTATTTCAGGCTTTATGGCTTGCCTAACCGAGTACCCGTGGCTTATCCGGTGCCTCAACAACTCTTGTTCTATGTTTTTCGCTAACGAACAGCTCAAACGACTGACTAACATATACCAGTACTTGCCTACCCACTAACAAGTGACTCAGGTATTATTATGTAACTACACCCATGACGATCGTAATACAATTTTTTTCTCGATCACACGGTACAATGACCACCAGATAGCCACCACAAGAAAAATAAAATGAACTTTATTCATAGAGGTAAACGGAACAAAAAACTCGTGATCTTAAAAATTCACCAAGTTGCACCTACGCCAATTTTATTTGTAATTAGAGCTTAACCAGATAAAGTTCAAAACCTCAAAAACCTCTCTTGATATCCCTTGATAAAAAGTAACCTCTCCAGGTCTATATCTAGTCAACTCAGCTCAAAAACTCAGCTCAATCGGGTCGGCTCGGGGTAGGTAATTGAAAGACAAACCAACAAACCAAAACACAAACACAGTTTCGCATTTATAATATGGACAATAATGGGTAGTGATATATTAAGGTTATTAGTTATTAAGGTTAGACAAGGGTATATTAAGGTTAGTTATAGGAATGTAAGGCAAACACTACCTATTTATATAGATAAAACTTTCAAGAGAACTTTCGCTGGAATTGTCTGCACTAGAGTCTAGAAGACAATTTACTTGTACATCAGTAAGTACATAATATTTAGTTCAATGTTGTACACATAATGGCGCGTTATCCGAACATTGAATGGTTGACTAATTACAGACGTCTTGTCCGTCTGTCAGTCATGCTCATCTCCGCTCTATTTTCTATATAATAATAATCTACCAATCACACGAATCGATTTCCGGCCGACGGTAAAGGAAAAGCTGTAATTGCTTCTCAGTAATTTATATTGGAATTCTTTAGAGGTCCAATTTAAAAATATAAGATTGAAAGTTTTCCATAATATTCTGAAAGGCAAGGAGATGAAGTCTATCAATCCGCACTTGGCCAGCATAAGACTATTGCCTAGCCCTTCTCATTCTGAGAAGAGAGCCGTGCTCAGTAGCAGGCCGGCAAATGGGTTTTTTTTTTGTTTTTAAAAAAAAAAAGAATACTAGCCATGCTATTCATGACTAATATTCCCCTTTCCCCTCCAATTAAGCGTAAAGCTTGTGGCAGGAGTGGGTGCGACAATAGTGCAACGGGTGGGGTTTGAACCGCCGTTCGGAATTCAGTCCGCTCCTCAACCAACCGTTGAGCTACGAGGCTCTGAGCTATTGAGGTTAAGATGATGATATCATAGTTACACCTAACTACTGCTCCAACTTTGATCACGATAGGTCCACCGAATGGGGGCCATTTAATAATTATAATTATCACTACTTTATCATTATACTTTCACAGTCTCAAAAATATAAGAAAGCCAAAAAAGATACCAAAAATACCGAGTAATCGGTTTGCATACCTTAGTTGCACCCAAAAACTCCGGTAACATACCTTTCCCACTCGCAAAGTCCAATTTCAATTCCGGCTTGATAATAATTATTACAAAGCCGACCGTATAATATAATATTTAAAGCACAATAACGGAGCCATAAGCGCACGAAAACAATTTCAATATTACCGTATAAAAGCGCGTTCACACGAGAGCAACGTTAAATGTGTAT
The DNA here is from genome assembly GCF_905333055.1 of Maniola jurtina. Taxonomy (NCBI): domain Eukaryota; kingdom Metazoa; phylum Arthropoda; class Insecta; order Lepidoptera; family Nymphalidae; genus Maniola; species Maniola jurtina. The sequence continues at coordinate 7,506,621 of NC_060047.1, read as the reverse complement.
TTTAGCGGCAAAACGCGCCACTAGAGATCACTGAATTGTTCTCGTGAAAATACGTGTGAACGCCGCATTAGCTTGAACCTCTTTAATAGTGTCGATAGTGCTTTGTGCTCACTGCCAATTAAGGTTTTGCAGTTAAAAAACAAAGTTGTTCAAGTTTTCGAACAAAATAATGCTTTAATTTTACCGTTCGAACATTCTTATTTTAACAATAGATCCGCATTCATTCGTTCAAAAGTTTTGAATACAAGCTTCTAGTTTGATGAATTCTATTTTATTTGGTCTACAAATGAACTATTTACCTACTATGGAAATTGCGTTGTACTTGTACCGGTACCGGTACCGGTTTACTAAACACTAGATTCTAGAGGTCTAGTGTGTAGTTTAAGAGGGGTCTCTACGTTAATGGCTCCATACAAATGTAGTTCGTCTCTCATTAGAATACTAACCAATCATACTCAATGGAATTTTGTAGAAACGTTCCGGGAACTAATATCTATGTCTGTGGTTTTCCAGATTCCCGTTAAAATATTCGGTTTCAAAGTTACGCGGTCTTAAAAATTCACATACAAATCTTTGAGCCCCTGTAACTTTAAAACTACATATTTTAGAAAAATCTAAAACACCACAGGCACAGATAATAGTTTCTAGAATATGTCTGCAAAATTTTATGGACTTTTTGGTTGCTTACTATTCAAATGAAATTGGGGCTACGATTGTATGGAGTAAGTGAGGGAGAAAACCCTGTTAATTGGTAAGGCTTCAATAGAATGTGTCAGCCAGCGGAGAATGGCTTCTAATCACGTCATTTATGTCATCTCAATGCAGAGATTGCGCTTCACAACAATTTATAGACGTGATATCACATCACACTTCACACTGATATTATAAAGGCAAAGTTTGTGTGTATGTTTCTCGCAAAAACCACTGGACGGATTTGGCTGATATTTAGAATGGGTATAGATTATACCGTGGATTAACATATAGGCTACTTTTAATCCTAAAAAATTACGGAGTTTTTTACGGAGGGATTTTTACGGTGGCCCTTTTGAAATTTTTATGATTGGTTGTTATATAGAAATAATATTGTGTCAAAATTTCAGCTCTCTACCTATTACGGTTCACGATATACAGCTTGCTGACAGACAGGAGGACGGACGGACGGACGGACAGCGGGTCTTAGTAATAAGGTCCCATTAGCACCATTCGGGTACGGAACCGTAAAAAATGTTGTCTGAAAAGCCGTTCTAAAGTAATCGCAAACGAACGCCAGGTAATGTAATAAAAGTCTAGTATTAGTACCTACTTTAATATTAGATAAGTATATATTCAGTAACCATCACGTAGCGAGCAAACTGTATATCCGGAGGATGTTTCTCCCGCCACCCCATGCCGCCTCGATTTCCAATGGATTCCCCATTCGTTTTTTCGCTGCTTGTCCCCACTCATGCGAAACACATTACGTAGGTATACACTTGTAACACAATTTGTTTTATAAATACTTCTTACGGATCACTGGACTCAAGATTGATTGACTGTAAGTTTGCGAAAAAAATAACACTGGGATCGAATGTTTTATGCATGAAAAATTATCGGAAACTCGTATAAATGTTGGCTTTGAAAGATTTTTTTTGCAACATCTAAATTATTATTGAGTGTTTCGCCTAAATTATAGACAGAAAAGGTTGTTTTATTTGGACATTTTAAACTTGCAAATTACTGACTTTATTTTTCACTAGCTTTTACGGGCGACGACTACGTGATATAATTATTTACAACTTATAGCTACATATTATAGTAACTATCTGTCAGTGAAAGAATTTTCAGTATCAAATCTACATACAAATCCTATATCTCCATACTTAGACAACAGCGGAAATGTTAGTGTTAACTATATCGATCCGAAAAAATCAGGTCGAGCCATTGCTCTGTTGTGGCGTGATTGAAGGACAAACAAATAAACAAAAATACATTTCACATCTATAATGTGGCTAAGCGATTATAGTGAATACAAAAATACCATTGCAAATTAAAGGATTGCTTGGTAAGTAATGCTTTTATTTGACGGGATCGAAAATCCCCTAATAAGCCTTTTAATTATCCCAAACTGACCAAACAAAAAGCTAATCAAGATACCGAGTATAAAACATCCAATACAAGCAACAGGATTCTCGGTAATGTGAGGCGAATGGTACGGTTTGATAAGGAAAAACGGGTAAATAAGGAATCATGAGAGCGGTCCGGAAAAGGTCAGAAGGGAGGGGGAGCATCCGGCGGACTCGGTGCTCGGAGCCTCAGGTTGAGACCACAACCCTCCGATGTGATGTCGGGTCGTAATAAAATCTACGACGTTGTACAATGCAAATTGCAATGCAATGAGCAAACCGAGGCGGTGCCGCACCGTACAAACTTGCGATGCGACGACGTATTCCCGTTCAGTAGGTGTCTTTTTTTGATGTCAAGTACTTTCTTTTCTGTTTTTTAACCCCCGACCCAAAAAGAGGGGTGTTATAAGTTTGACGTATGTATCTGTGTATCTGTCTGTGGCATCGTAGCTCCTAAGCTAATGAACCGATTTTAATTTAGTTTTTTTTTTGTTTGAAAGGTGGCTTGATCGAGAGTGTTCTTAGCTATATTCCGAGAAAATCGGTTCAGCCGTTTGAAAGTTATCAGCTCTTTTCTAGTTACTGTAACCTTCACTTCTTGGAGGTATTAAATTTTTAATTTACACTTGTTCTTGATACGTCTTAACGCAAGTAGAAGTGTGTGTAGTACGGTCCATACGGTACGGTACGGTACGGCTCATTAGAAATTGATAGGCAGAGTTTTCTCGTACGATGCCGTAAGCGATTAAATTTTTGCGGTCCGACATCGCATCGCAAAAACGATGCTGCACCGTTTTTGCGATGCGATGTCGGACCGCAGTGTTGTGGCCTCTCCCTCAGTCAGACGGTAGCTTATAGACCGTATTAAAATTCTATATTACTGTAACATTCATTGCTTTTGATGTGACATTACTGCTTACTGGGAAAATGCTTTATATTCTAATTTTTAAAAAATAGAGTAGGAAAATGTGATAGGTATTAGTAGTACAAGTGGCACGCCATTGTATGGAGTGCAAACTGATTGTGACATGTACCTACCCAAAAAATATATCCGTTTACCTATCATCATGCGATAAATACATGAAAGTGTATATAATGTATTTATACAGGAAAAAGATTTTAAGTACCTACTTTAGATTTTATTGGATATATTTTGTAATCATTTGTAAAATAATTTGCATACATTTTATAATAATTGGTATAGCTTTTGGAACAGAAGAGATTTTTTTAATGTCTCAAAAACTATGTCGTTTTTAGAAATATAATGCTTTTAACGTAAAAGCATCGAGGAAACCTCGCGACGTCTCAGCAAACAACTTTGATTTCCTCCAGTCACAGTCAAAGGAGCTTACCGGGAATAAGAGAAAAGCATAAAGAATGAAGGGAAAAGGAATAAAAAATTCACAGAAACACGGAGGTCGGAGTTTTTCCTGTCACCGGGCACAAACAATGCCTCTATTGTCCCCTCCCTCCCCCGTGGCTCGGAACAGGCGAGGAAACGAGCATCTTTTGTTACCGACCCCGCTCTCCCCGCGGAAACGGGAGCTTTGAACCCGCGGTCATCTGTTTACATCAATGCAGACTAAAAAAGACATGCGATTATTTAGCTTCCCCCAAGTTGCATTTACTGAATAATAAGTCGTTCGCACGTTAGGCGCATCGCTCACAGGAACGAATGTCGAATCAGAGTCATAGCGTGAGCATCTCGTGTTAGGGATTTTCGGGATATTTGTTTGTAGACGCGTTCGGCTTCAGTCGATCCGGAAAGACTCAGCGACCATATTTATTGCTTCCCTGGTAGGTGCTCTTGGAGTTTGCCAGGACATATTTAATAAAACGTAGAGCACTTTAACACACGCAACCTTTGAATCCCGTTCAAAACAGAGAGAGAACGATACATTATTAGCAGATTAAATTACCATACTATAAACAGATTAAATATGATTAGGTAGTCACAAAGTTAATAATATAAAAATAAAAAAAGATTCCGACGAATTGAGAATCTCCTCCTTTTTTGGAAGTCGGTTAAAAATACCAAGCACCTCGTCTAGAATACCCGTGGAAACATTTGTTTCAGTTAACTTTATCACAACGCACGTAAATTTCCAAATTGCTACTTTGTAAGTTTTTTCTGGTTTGATTTATACTGTCATGATAGTTTAGTAGTTAAAACGTTCGGCTTTTACTTGGGTTATCGAGAGTTCAGTCCCGCGCACGCACCGCTAACTTTTCGGAGTTACATAATTCCAAAAAGTTAGCAACCAAAATGTTAGTTAGCGTGTTGAGTCGTGCCCAAGGTCAAACTAAGGTGCCGACGATATCTTAGTCACTAAATTATCACCACTTGTATTTAATACTTTGAATAGTAATTGAATAGTTTATACAAGAGGTATATTATTTCAAATAACATTCAATACCTTCATACAATATGGTTAAAACTCAAAGTTTTGTAATATTATATTTTCCATAAGACCTTAAAATATTCATACTCACGTAAAATCTGTACAACACCTTAACATTATACTTTAGAAATGTAACAACAACATTATAAACCCAAAAGTCACATAAGATAGGGAATAAAAGTCCCAAAGTCAATTATAGTGGACTCAAATGAGTAGTTTCCCGAAATGCGACATCAAGTAAACCAACCAACATTTTCCATTAGCCGAAAATAAATCTACCCCTACAAGTAATAAAAGAAGGTATAGGTGACTCTACCTACATCAATAATGTATAGAGTATAGACCCTTTCCTATTTACAATTTCAAATGAATAAAGGTTCAAGGCTTTTTCGGTAGGTAATGTGCTTACGTACTGCTTACGACTCTCGGGGTGACGTGGAATAAATTTATTTCACCTTTTTCGTGCACTCGTTTAGATATGAAAAAATTGCGTTGAAACCGAGCCGACATTTTTTTGAATATTTTTAGCTTATTCATGCTAAACGCTAAGAATGTCTGGCATATTCGCTTGAATAAAATGTTTTGAAAATTGTATGAATAAACGTCTACTCACTGAAAATCCAACTAAGTAGGTACATAATAATATATTTATACTAGCTGATGCCCGCGACTTCGTTCGCGTGGATGTAGGTTTTTTAAAATCCCGTGGGAACTCTTTGATTTTCCGGGATAAAAGTAGCCTATGTGCTAATCCAGGGTATAATCTATCTCCATTCTAAATTTCAGCCCAATCCGTCCAGTAGTTTTTGCGTGAAGGAGTAACAAACATACACACACACATACAAACTTTCGCCTTTATAATATTAGTGTGATGTATGAAATGTGAATGTAAGTTAGTCTATGCACAGATATAAAGATAGACCAGTCAATTGAATCCAAATCGGTAAATAGCAAGCAAGCGATTTTGAAGGCCTCAATTTAGCTTTGTCGGGTACTCCGTGTCTCGGAGAGTACGATAAGAAGATGGACCCGGTAACATCTCAATAAAGTCGTTAACCCTAAGAGTCGAAATCTCGTACCTTTTCATCCCGTTGAGTCGTATGTGGAAGGATCTGGAAGTCCATTGAATCAATTTCCCGGAAAACCCCCTACCACTAATATAAACAAGTGTAAATTAAAAATTTATAACACCTCGGACAAGTGAAGGTTACAGTAACTAGAAAAGAACAGATAACTTTCAAACGGCCGAACCGATCTTCTTGAATTATAGCTAAGAACACTCTCGATCAAGCCACCTTTCAAACAAAAAAAAAAACTAAATTAAAATCGGTTCATTAGTTTCGGAGCTACGATGCCACAGACAGATACACAGATACACACGTCAAACTTATAACAACCCGTTTTTCGTAAATTCTTTTGGGGTTGTAAATTCGATATGGCGGATGCTCTACTGATAAACTCTGAAATTCAAACTGTACACGTATGAAATTAGGCCAGTGAAGTAGGCTCCGTTAGTAAAAATAACTGTGTTTTACGATCATCGATTTCGACCCTAATATACCTTCTACTGGACCTTGGGCAGAATAAGAACAGTTGAATATTTAATGACCGCGCAGAGTTTTATGTTATTTAATTATGTATATTGAAATCAATATATACACTAATTACTAATATGATAAATGCGAAAATGAGTCTGCCTGTCTGTGGTCTTTTCATGGCTCAACCACTAAACCGATACTTCTTATTCCGTATACGCATGGGTATATAAAAATAAAAAAGTCTAAATACGCGCGGATGAAGTTGCGGGCATCACGTAGTTTAGTAACAAAATATTTCGTAGGATATAGCCGGTTTGAAGTTACAAATGAATTCTTTTGTTGTTCTAAAGTTCTAAACTTTTTCAGTACCTTGAAATAGTTGAAGCAATCTTTGTGACTACTTTCAGAAATTTTTTTGCTAACTTTAAGCAAAGATATTTTAAAACTCCAAATAGGCAAAGCTCATACCTTTGGATATTTTTAATACAACTCGGCGAGCTTAGGGGCTTTAGACCATCATAGGTTCTAGTGTTACTAACTATTTATATTTTCAATTAAAATTCAAAATTCAAAAAATGTTTATTCAATTTAACTTTTACAAATACTTTTGAATCGTCAAGTGCATCTAGCAATGCCTTTCCTACCAAGAAGAACCAGCAAGAAACTCAGCGGCTGCTGTTTTCAAAGAATTGAAAGATTTTCATATTTTTAGTTATTCGGAAAACACACCATTTTAAAGACGGCCACGGAACTGAATGGACTCGTACAAATGCCCTGCTCATCTCCTTTTATGATACTAGTTTTTCTGCTGTAGTAAAATCTATTTAAGTATATTTTGTATCTGCTGTATATTTTGCTCAAGTATATTTTGTAATCTGTTACAAAATATACTTGAGCTCAGTGTAACATTCTGCCATGCTACTGCTGCAGACTCTAGTAATTTCTGTTTGTACACATTACATAGATTTTACTACAGCAGAAAAACTAGTATCATAAAAGGAGATGAGCAGGGCATTTGTACGAGTCCATTCAGTTCCGTGGCCGTCTTTAAAATGGTGTGTTTTCCGAATAACTAAACGAGTGCTTTCTACAAGTCTTTTATTGCATGCGCAAATTGGATTTCACGGTGAAACCGGCAACATACATTTCCCTCGGAGTGAATTTCATTTGCGTTCTGCCTAGAATGTGTTGTAATCATTTTTAGCTACACGGTTAGTCTTGGATATTAGACAAGATTACTTTTATAAATAATCCATACTAGAGCATACTATAATATATAATAGTATAAATGCGAAAGTGTATCTGTCTGTCTGTCTGCTAGCTTTTCATGGTCCATCTTGACGAAATTGGGTATAGAGGTATCCCGAGGGTGGACGAAGGTTACTTTTTATCTCTGAAAATCAATGAGTTCCCATGGGATTTTTAAAAAACCTATATCCACATGGGCGAAGCTGCGGGCATCCTCTAGTAATTAAATAATATTACACAAATCTATTGTTTTATTGAAATTATTTAATTACTTAATCGTGAGTAGGTAAACCTGCATGCCTGAGAGTTCTACATAATGCTCTCAAAGGTGAGTGGAGTCTGCCAATCCACACGTGGTCAGTGTAGTGTACTATGGCCAAACCCAAACCTGCACATTCTGAGAAGAGACCCGTGATCAGTAGTGAGCCGGCGATGGGTTGATCATGATGTTGATAATGATCTAATTACTAGACGATGATCGCGTCTTCGTCCTTATACGCATGAATTTAATTAAATTATTATTATTTATTATAGGTACCTACATCCCGTGGGAACTCTTCGATTTTCCGGAATAAAAAGTATAACTCGGTGAGACGGTAGGTCACTCTACGCGTTTTTATGTTACCAGTTGTGGAAACATGCAACTTTTCACAATGGGTACTAACTTACCAGTTGCTAGTTGCGGCAATTTGGAATTAATTTTGCTACCAATCACAGCAACCGAAAACAGTCGCGATTCCCGAAACTTGCTAGTTTTGGTCTGCGCAGTTTCGAAATTGTAATGAAAATCGTAAAAATAGCTACCTAGTTGCGAGTTGCCGGTTTCCACAACAGGAAGCTGAAAGTTGTTATACATGTGTTCAGCGCCTTAGATGCTACACCTCTGTGAGGACCTGGCTTTACAGATCTCTCAGTGGTATACGATCACCGTTACGTAGGTATATTGTTTTCATTATTTTGTTTGCTCGTACTCAGTTTGCTGTTACATGCCCTCGGGGCCTCGGGGCTTCAGTTCGTTTATTGTTTACTCTTTTATATTGAAGTGTCTGAGTTGAACAAATAAAAATATTACATTGTTAAAATTTACTTTCAATTTGAAATAAATACTTATTTTGTTGCCTTTATTTTATTTTAGGGAGGATATCTTACAGCATTCGTGTCGTGAAACTCTCAACACTGTTGTGTTATGATTTCAGAACGACAGCTGGTCTACCTAAATAGAGATTGAGGTTTTTACCTCTATTTTGTTAATAATATTAATAAAATAGAATAGAATAAGATTTATTTGCTGAGCCAACACATATTCAATACAACATATGTATTTACAAAAATAACTCCTTAAAATCTAACTTAATTTAAACTATAGAATGTGTCGTGCCAACGAAAATTATTAAAAATTAATTCTATTATAATACAAATTATTTCTATTATAAAATTAATTAATTCAATTATAAAATTAATTAATTCAATTATAAAATATTAATTCAATTATAAAATATTAATTCAATTATAAAATTAATTCTTCAATATTATTACAAATTTGAATGTATGTCTGTTTGTTTTTTTTTAAATTATTAATTCCAAATATAGGTACCTACTTACTCAACTAAGTATGGCGGTAAGAAACAAAAAAAAACAAGACTGCAACAAGTTTCTGAAGTTTTTTTTTAATTTTTTTGTTGCTCGCAATTTCGTCATTATTAAATTCAGTAAGTATTTTGAAATTCCTTTGGAATCGTTTATTTTGCTGGTGTAAAAGTATTCTGTCCTTCTCTAGACATTGTGTAAGCTTTGTGCAAAATTTCACAAAGCTTACACATTGTCTAGAGAAGGACACAAAATACTTTTTATCCTGGTAAAATAAACGATATCCCTATGGTATTTCAAAATACAGAATTTAACACAGACGAAATTGAGAACAACAAAAAATCAAACAAAAATACTTAAGAAACTCGATATACAGTTTCTTAATAATTGTATCTTGCCGTTATCTTCTTACAAGATTTTGCTTTCTGAACCAGTGCTAGGGTTAGTGATTTGTGTAAAATGATTGATTTGAATATTAAATGTCGTAAACTACATAGCTAGAAAACTAAGTAGGTAAGTATAAATATTTAAACAGCGCAGCTCTTCAAAACATCTGTAGACCGCTCTAAAAGTCATAATAAATATTGAACGTTGCTCAGAAATGGAAATGAACTGCAGCGAAAATGTAAAAGAGGGGAGCATTACAGGAAATATGCTCCCACTTTTCGCTATTATATCAGAGACGAAGGAAGCGCATGGTAAGATAAGACGCAGCGTTCTAATAACAAAAATATTAGATATCATTTTTTAAATCTACGACTAGATGATGTCCACGACTTCATCCAGGAATCAGGTTTTTATAAATCACAAGGAAACCTTTTGATTTTCTGAGATAAAAAGTATCTTATGCCCATTTCCAGTATGTAACGTATCTCTGTACTTTTCGTAAAAATCATAGCAGGTGTCCTTTTTCGAGGTGCAAGCTATTGCTGGACCAAATTTCGTTAAAATCGGTTTAAAAACTGATGGTCAGCTAGCTAAAAACTAGCGAACAGACGGACGGATACTTTTCCATTTATAATAATATTCATGGACAGTGAATATGAGTCTTTGTTACATAAAATAAACTTCTGTTTATTTAAGAGTCTACGTTTTTCAAACAACAATTCAATCTCAAATATTTTTTCATAAATATCTACTTACTAACTTAGCTGTAACTTTTGAAATGTTGACACAAAACTTCCATCGAATTGGAAAGCAAAATATAAACATTCAACGGCACAGCGCTTCACAACATCTGTAGACTGTTCTTAAAGTCGTGATAAATATTGAACACTGTTCAGTGAAATGAAAATAAACTGTTGTGAAAATATTAAAGAGGGGAGTATTGCAGGAAGTATGCTTCCACTTCTCGCTATTACGAGGGGTCTCTCCGTCACTCGCTTCATACAAACGTAGTTCCAATTTCATTTGAATATTAAGTAACCAAAGTCCATGAAACTTTGCAGACATATTCTAGAAACTAATATCTATGTCTGTGGTTTTCCAGATTTCTGTTTAAATATTCGGTATCAAAGTTACGCGGTCTTAAAAATTTACATACAAATCTTTGAGCCCCTGTAATTTTAAAATTACATATTTTTAGAAAAATCTAAAACACTACAGACAGATATTAGTTTCTAGAATATGTCTGCAAAATTTCATGGACTTTGGTTGCTTAATATTCAAATGAAATTGGAACTACGATTGTATGAAGCGAGTGACGGAGAGAGCCCTGTTATTATATCAGAAATAAAGGCAGTGAAGGAAACTGTGGGATACAGCGTTTGTTACAGCAATAAAAACTTTAACTATTTACCTGATTACAAAAGGATAGACAGCTTAGGTGTATGTTTGCAAGGGCATAGCCAGGAATGGGGGATAGCCTGGGAAGTTTTTATCGGCCGAGAAAAAAATTTAGTCGACTTGACCTGGCCACTGGAATTTTATCTTTCTTCTTTCAAGTGTATTATTTGATTTCTAATTCGTTTAATATATTGCTTTAGAGAATACCAAACTTTGTGTGGAGCTTTCTCATTTAAGATAATAATATTTTCTTCAAATTACGATATCAGTGCTTGCAATTTTCATAATATGCTCATCAGTCATCTGATAATAAGTAAGATAATCAAGACCGACGGGTGACTAATTTGCAGAATTATTTAAAAAAAAAGAAACATAGAAGATGTCTATAAAATGTTCTACTAAATTGAATAGGGATTTGTTTCTTGGTTTAACCTGATTGGTTTGACCCGTCCGAAATGTATTCGGACATTAGAACAATTGTTTTGGGGACCAATTGTGGCCATAACTGTGTTACGGTTGTATCCCTCTACTAACATTAAACTAGGTACGCAGTAGCCTGGACACATAACTTTGCTTGTTAGTTTTGCTATTGAACCTTCTGCGAATCCGTATCCGTAATAGATAACAATGCTACTTTATATTATGAAAGCAAAAGTGTCTATCATTTTCTATCTTATATTCTAAATCGATACTACTGAAATTTGGCACAGAGATTACTTGCACCCTGGATAATTTTTACTTTAAGAAAACAGTAGCTTCCTACGAGATTTTTGCAATATCTAAATCTACGCGGACGATGCCACGGATAACAAGTAGTTTTCGTATATTTTTGTGGACCAACTCTATTATTACAAGTAGACCATTTATATTTATTTATCGATTGTACTCGTTTATATTCGGTTTCAAAATGCATTTTTTACAACTTTATATAATAAATAAGGATTAATAAAATAACTTAGTGTTAAGATGCAAAAAGAAACCTTTACGAAAATTAAAAGATGGTGAATATGCAAATTACCATCCGCCCGAGACTCGATTCAAATGAGAACACTGGAAGCATAATAATCTAAGATAACAAGTCAAAGACTACAATTAAATAAATAATATATTTAAATGAAAAACAAAGCTGGCTGGTTCGTACACAAACGAAAGTAATGGGAACTATTTTTATTCTGTAGGACTACTAAATACTTAAGTATTATCTTTTCATAAGGTTGAGCAACCAATGAAAGGGAAACGACTCGAAGTACTCGAAAAATAAAAGACAAACTTCCTTTTGGAACAAAAAATGTTATACCTTTTACAGGGACTATGCCTATGTTTTTCTATCTTCAGAATGGCTATTCCAGTTAATCCTTCAAGATGAATACATGTCGATTCAGAAAGTGAGCCGTGAAAAGGTTGCATTTGGTAGATAATGTAGCGTCAGGTAACAGGCAATAATCGGATAGAACTTAAAATAATCCATTTACCATTTAGAAGCCTAAAACTAACCAGGTAACAACAAAAACAATTAGACAAATTAACTCGGTCGGCGTATAAACCATAAACAGGCGGGTGAACTTGCAAATTAGTTTAAGCGTGTGTATCAACTTCCAAACGTAACATACAGAATCGTACTTGAAACTTATTACACCCGTTTACACACAGACACAACGACTTTTGTAATGAGATTCTGCCGGAAATTTAAAGTTTTTAGGGTAATGAACTATCGTAAACTTTTCAAACGAACGTAGCAGAGAGCAATATACTTTACGGACCAAGAAGAACTTTTGTTACTAGAACTGACACAATGTAATTAAGTCGTAGGTAGTACCTCTACCTACTGATAAAAAAATGTTTGTCTTTGTTTTGACAATTTACTTAAATAATTGTAAACATTTTTTTATAAAATAAGGTGGAAGTACAAACTAAAAAATGTGAACAATGTGAACCCAGTACAATATGTTTTGCTTTAATAATATATATTAAAATAAGTAATCAAACCCTGTCAGTATACCTATGCGAAACGACATTTTATAAACTGGCTCTCAGTGCGTCCTGAAACAACAGGCAAGACGAGCGCGGGCACAAAACAAATGAACAAATAATGGTAGCGCACTTTTGCGGAAAATGATGTATAGTTTGGGAGCTGGTGGCAGTTTTTTTTTTATATTTTTAACAAAACATACAATATTGTCTAAAAGCTAAATGATAAACATTGGTCATTAGCTGCAACAACAAGACCAATCGCATCTGCCAATTATATAAATCTTATCGCTAGAAGTCACGTCGATGCCACTGAATTAATGGGTGGTTTGAATATTTAGTAATAAAAAATATATTTTAGGCAGCTTTCATATTTTACAAATCTTTAATATTTCAAATAAGAGATGCTCACGTTATGTTAAGGGTGTCAACGGAACCCTATTACTAAGCCTCTGGTATCCATCCATATATTCACAGAGTGTGTATTTCTATTACCGCTGTAACAACAAAATATAACAATATACCAGAATGGCGAGTTTTAAAATGGTGGCAAATGGTGCAAATTGAAAAAAAAAATATACATGGTGTTTGATCTTTTATTATGGTACGGAACCCTTCGTGTGCGAATCCGATTAGCACTTGACCGGATTTTATTTACCATTTTCACAATCTTCAAAACTCTTTTTCACTGCCAATGACGAGCTTTACCCAACAGAAATAGCCACCAGATTTCTATCTAGCAGGACTGCGAGCCAATATAATTTGTCATGGCTACGAATGTGAACTTTCTTTTCTGTATTATTCTCAAGTCTATACGAAAGCCAAAAAATTCCAATTTCAGACAAACAGGTGCATTCCCCTCTTTTCAACCCCCGACCCAAAAAGAGGGGTGTTATAAGTTTGACGTGTGTATCTGTGTATCTGTGTATCTGTCTGTGGCATCGTAGTGCCTAAACGAATGAACCGACTTTAATTAGTTTTTTTTGTTTGAAAGGTGGCTTGATCGAGAGTGTTCTTAGCTATGATCCAAGAAAATTGGTTCAGCCGTTTGAAAGTTATCTGCTCTTTTCTAGTTACTGTAACCTTCACGTGTTATAAATTTTTAATTTACACTTGTTATTAGTGCATTTATATAGGCAAACATATGATTCAATCTTTAAAACGGAAGGAGGTGAAAACTTATGTTATTTGAAGTTTGGTTTATGGAAATTTGGCGTCAATAATGATTTTTTTGTTTGTTGGATGAAGCTTTATATTATTTTTTCTAGAATTACCTATTTGTGCTATAACACTCCAATTTAACGTACGTTAAAAAATATTGAAACAACGTTTTTAACCTGAAAAACAGCCTTGGACTATTTTTAAAATACCGCAGCACTCTCAATTGAGGTGGCGGCCGATTTTAATTTGTTCTTCTTTGTTGTTCTTAAATTAAGCTATTTTTGACGGCTTTGTGAAAACTTCCAAGTTAACTAACACGCCAGAACTTTTTGACGTAATTTCTCAATTTAGGTACGATGGTAAGTTGTAAGATCAGTGATAGCCTAGTGATTAAGTCGTTGGCTCCTATTCGGGCGCATGCATCACTAACTCTTCACAGTTATGTACCTACTATTAAAGCAATTAAATATCACTTGATTTAACGGTGAAGGAAAACATCGTAAGGGAACCTGCGTGCCTAAGAGTTAAGTCTCCATAATTTTTTATTTTTTATTTTAATATATAATGTTCTCAAAGGTGTCAATGCATACTTGGCGAGCATGAAAAAACTTTGGCCAAAGTCCAAACCGTTCTCATTCTGAGAGGAAACCCACGCTGGATTGATGATGATGAAGATAATGATCACCCAAGTCGTGATTTGATCATATCAAGATACCGAATTTTGCTATCGGCATTTCAGATATCCCGCAACGTCGGTCGCCAGAAACGTCACTACATACAATATAAATTTTCCTGTCCAATTAAGGCGAATATGCAAATACACACGGATGGCTTAATTTTTTAACTGACCTGAAGCGATACGCGAATTTTCGCCAGAGTAACCTAATTACCATGGTCATTCGATTACAACTTTTTGATATCATAACATTTCGTCCACCTATCTGTTTGAGTTCTATCTACCGCTTCCTAGCGCGCTTCCCTGTGCTCTCCTCTCAACCCAATGAATTTTTGTGGACACTTACTAAAAACAAATGTCGTGTCTGTGGTTGGCCAGATTTTTGTAAAAATGTGAGACATAGTTTCTAGAACGTGTCTACAAATTTTTATTGAGTTTTGTTGGATAGTACTCAAACGAGACAAACTACTTTATTTTGGAGTGCGCTATGAAAATGCTATGAACGTATGCACATATATGCTCAACCAATGACGAAAATAATTTGACTGACTTACAAAAATCTTGATTCGGCCATTCGTTTTTGGGACATTATAATGGTGAGAGAAAGTGGTGAAGTTTGAAATATTGTTGTCCGTAAGGTTTATATTTCGGTTTTGTTTCTAAAATCATATTATTTAAGTACAGTAAAGTAGACTGTAGGTATTCCATTTGATCCTAAGTGCTCTACGTATGATATATTGGTAGAGATTACAGACACCTGCATTCACAATCGCTAAACGTTCGCATATCTTGCAGTCTGGGATATTGGATTCCATGCGAATGCTTTTTGCGCTATTCTCGAAATGAAAAATAGAATAAAATATGCGAAGGCACTGCAATTCGAGTTACCTCTTTGATACATCTGTAGCAGAGTAAAACGGTTCAAGTACCTAGATAAAGCTGCTGTTCCGTTTTATTATTAAATAAAGTTGAAAACTAAAACCCGACTGGGATCGTTTTAATAAACGCTGAAATATTATAATAAAATTGTTTTTCTGTCACTTCGTCATTTTAATGTTGTAGTACATTTGTATTTATGGACTCAAATTTTTTTCCTTTTTCATTTGACACTCCACTCGATACAATAGCAAAAAAAAATTTTGGAGACCCCCACTTTATTTCATGTAATATCCGTTAGGTAAATTTTTTTCGTATAAAATGTAGTCTATATTACCCGGACTTTTACGACGAATCGATTGACACCTCATTCATCATACGGTGGAACACACAGAATCTAGATACAAACATACGCACATACATACATACATACATAGACGGTTAAAATCATAACCCTTCCTTTTGGCTTTGCCGCAGTCGGGTAAAAACATTCTTTCTAAACATAAAAACATAGAATTTCTTCTAATAATATGTACTCCAAACCTATTTTTACTGCAAACAGAAGAACAACAATTTTTTTTACTTATGAGGGCTTTTAAAAGAAAAAAATACTAGTTAATGCCCGCGACGTCCATGTGGATTTAGTTTATTGAAAATCCCGTGGGAACTCTTTAATTTTCCGGGATAAAAATAGCCTATATTACTCTCCAGGTTTTCAACTAAAATCCTTAAAAAAATCACGCTAATCAGTTGCTCCGTTGCGATGTGATTGAAGGACAAACCAACAAATAAACACACTCTCGCATTTACTCGTGTACCTGTTTTGGGAGGTCTCGATTGTATTTTCTAGTAGATATTCATAAATCGTAACGAAATTTAACATTTAAACAAAAAGTAACTTTAAGTTAGTCCAAAGTCCAAAGATGATATTTTACTTTTAACTTTAGGACGTCAGCTGTACGTTGCGAAGTTAAAATGAAGTGAATTTATTTGGGTACCGAAGTATGCCAACGTAACCTAAAGTGATTGCTTGAATATTTCAGAAGCCTTGGCGTTAGAAAATTTTAAAATCCGCAAGCATTTTTGGTGAAATTTTCATATACTTATTTTTATTTGGTTAATAGTTCTTGTTACAGCCTCAGGCAGTTTACGTCCAAGATTGTACGTCTTAGCATTTACAATAATATAAATTCTGAGAGAAGACGTTTTCTTTGCTTAAAAAAATAAAAACTTAATGTTATTTTTTAGTAAAAAGCCTTTTATTGAATTTTCTATAGGTATAAATTTCTGAGAAAACCCTAACTACACCTTTCTTTGCGTATTCACTTTCCTAACGAGCTCTCTATATACATACTCAAATCAATCGCGTCGTAGATCCACACACACGTTCACATTTCTTGAGTTAATAGGGTCAGGTCTACAGCTTGTGCTGAAAACTCCTCATCGCAAAGGTTTGATTGAATCGCACAAAGCGCTACCACTCTACCTTCACGCCCATGTATACTCGGCGTCTCGTTAAATCAACTGAAGCACCACTAGGAATACTAAAAGTACCTAGAAGCGGCACTTACGTGATGTGTGTACATATAATAGGTACAAATCATACGATGTTCGAAGAAAAAGCAAATGATATTCGTTTGTTTACTCGAATACTTATTAAAATGCTATACAAACCATGAAATACGTTACAAATGATTTGAATAACAAATATTTTATATATTTGTTATTCAAATTATTCGAAAGTTATCGTTACTAATTAACCAATATTCTACTTGTAGAAAATCATAATTTCCACTAACATTTTATGTTACTCTATATTTTATATCAGCTATGCTCTATTTCAGTATTTACCATTCTTTCGTTTTTAATTTATTTAATGCATTACAATGAAATATATAATAATATGTGGAGTAATAAATTCATTATTTTCAACTGTTAACAATAAAATAAAACAGAAGTTTTTTTTTCGAAATTGATTGTCTATGGATATCCCAATTTTTTAAAAGGTCGTCGAAATATTTTACGATTGCTCAAGCCAGTAAAAATGTTGATGAGGCACATGCACGAAGGTTTAATCGCATCGCTGAAAAGATTTTATACAATCATGTTCACCTTCCACCCTGTCTCGTTAAACCAATCGAACATTCTCAGTTGGACATGCGGCTATATGTCTGGAAGCGATAACGCTTCAATTTTTGTATGGAAAGTACTTACGTACCTACGCTATTTTTAACAGTAAACATGGAAAGAAAATGATCATACACATAGGTACTGGTATCTATTTAAAAAATACTAAGTCAAAAAATACTAAATGTGTTGCTACATTATAAAAACATTACAGATATTTTTGTAAGTTTACATAGCATGCAGAAAATTACCACTAAAACAATAAAAGAAAAAAAAACATGTTCTTTCTATGTACAAAACGACAGCAAATTTTTGAACCCTCCACCGTGGGTACCAGGAATTAAAATTAGTTCCGAACACGCTCACACGACGCTTACTGCTTTTATCAGCGCCAAAATGGCGAAAAGCATGTTGCTTTAAAAATATGTCGGCAATCGCAGGTCCAGCATGTATTAATTAATCAAGGTGAGTGTGTGATGGTACGGTGTGATCGTCTATACTAGTGGATAAGATTAGGCATTATGAAGAGATAAAATAAGAAATAAACTCAGCTGAATTATAGAAACACCTAGGTATTTAAGTCATGAGTTATTTACAAGTAATTAATTGGTACAGTACGTTGGGTGAACACGTAGACTTCTCGACCAGCTAACAGGTTTACACGGATTGAATTATAAAAAATTAATGTAAAATTTCAACTCCTCAAAATAAATATAATGAGTGGAGAGATTTGTTAATTTAGAACGTCCTGTTAGTGTGGAAAATCAGTTGATACGTGTATTTGCCTTATTTAGGCCATCGGTTTGAGACCAACCGGCATTCCTCAAGCACGGGGGGAGCCCTACACTGAAATCTCAGTCTTTTAGCATTGTTATCGGGGCACAGCACTTGGACTCTCCTATTTCGCTGCGAAGCGTTTTCAATTTGCCTAGGTACGGAAACCTAGGTTCTTTTCAATGAGCTCTGGGCTCGCCCCAAAACCATGGTATTTTTGTATATTTATATATTTGTTTGATTGATTGTCAATAAATTGGCCAATTTATTAGTTCGGAGAGTCCAGCTGTATAAAGACATGACGTGTTTGCTTTGTGCCGGAATCTCGCTGCTGGTACGTCACCAATCAACCATGTACCATATAATATCAAGCAAAGGAATTACAAAGTACAGCAAAACTAGTATTTTTATCTATTCAAAAACTCGGTGATTCACAAATTCAGCTGGCGTCGGTTTTAACAGATAATGTTACCTAAAATGCTGTTTGGGAAAGATCGGTACACAATAA
Organism: Maniola jurtina; assembly: GCF_905333055.1. Classification (NCBI taxonomy): domain Eukaryota; kingdom Metazoa; phylum Arthropoda; class Insecta; order Lepidoptera; family Nymphalidae; genus Maniola; species Maniola jurtina. The sequence goes on along the minus strand of NC_060047.1, from coordinate 7,487,869 downwards.
AAAAAAGGTACCTACCTGCCTCGCCATCTGCCCTCTGGAGGCAGCGTGTACTCCATTGTCTCGTTCAGGGTAAGTAGATGAAATTTAGCTATGACTCGAAAGTAAAAAGGTCCCTTTGTCTTTAGCCTGAGATTCGAACCCAGCCAACTCTATTATCTTTAGTAGTGTAGAGCATTCTTGGTAAATTAGGTACTAATCGTTTTGTGAAAATAGAAGTATAAGGAAAAACCATCGTGAGAATTTCACATCCCTAGAGTTCTCTCAAATGTTCTAGTTCATTCATAACCATATAAAAGATTGATCATGATGATGATAATGATGCTTCGTCCTAACTTTTGTGATCAACTTCCACTAAATGACGTTATTTTATTTACTCAATTTCAATACTAATTTCAATGTAAGATGGAAGAAATTTGTATTTCTTAGTTCCATAGTAAGTACTTTTATTTAGGTAAGTATTAGAGAGAGAAAGTCAATATTGAAGGTTATCAAATTAAATATGCACACATGTGACTTAAGTTTGAGCTATATCAAAAAATCAAATGAACCATAACTAATAAATCTTTAACTTGAATCTCCTTTCAATATTCACTACTTCATATAGGTATAATTAAATATAGCAATAAAAGAGGAAAATAATATTCATATAATTTATTACTGGTGAATAGATTTTCTACTACTCACTCAGTTTAAAAACAAATATAGAAGAGAAACTGAATTTATTATTTAGACTGGAAATTAAGTAACTTTATTACATTAATTAATTCCCGGCCGAATATTTGCTTCCTAAGCCATACTAATTATTGAAAGGGAAAAGCAAATATTCAAACAAAAAAACCCTTTCGGCTTTATATAATATTATGTACACCATTTTATCTAAAATACACACATGCCCACATAATCAATAGAGATATTATCTATAATTCTTACTTCCATAATAAAGTAAATTTTAAGGACACACATTATGCGTAAATTATAATATATTCATTATTTATTCTAGATATATTTGAATCCTAGTTCCACAAAGAGAAATGTCCCATTTCTATAATTTTGGATGCAAATCTAATAGTTATACACAATATTGTAACACCTCCTAATATCCAAATAATAATATCATCTCTAATTTAGTTTGTAAAATAATTCTTTACTCAAGATTTTTGGAACTGATTTTCAAATAATCTAGTTTAAAATTAAATGTAAATTAGTACATCACCATATATCAGCTTCTGCTGGCCCGGATACACACTATTTTATTCTATTTATAATTTTTCTATTATTAACTATACAATTGCAATATATTTCTACACTTAATTAATATTCACTGTTAGGCTCTACTGCACGTTGAGCCAGACCTCAATCGAATGTTCCTCTCGGTCCCCCAGTGTAGACTTAAAACGTCCACACGGATATCTTTGTCCACGCCCATGATCTGAAATGCAAAAAAAAAACCAGCGAAATTTCGGTTTCTGATTGGTTCACTCTTGCGCACAGAATTACCCTGGCTGATGGCTAATTGGCTGAAAATAAAATGTATTTCAAACATCCCTTAATGGGCCGTACCTTTTGCTTTCTCACGCTCTTGCCTTGTCTAGACCACTCTCATAACACGTGATTACAATTTTGTACACTTGTAGAGATTTCTAAGTTAAAATTTACGACTTTTATCTAATTTATGACCGACCCTAACGCAATTTAGCTTTAGAGCAATTTATTTTGCCCTTTTATTTTTTATACTTCCTTTCCTACAATTACTCAGAAACTTAACTAATTTATTTCTTTTCGTGCGAGATTTTTGTTTTTAAGAGCAAGGCTTCAAATTTCCGACAGTCATAAAACCGTATGACGGATGGCAAGGCCATCTCACGCTCCCCCAAAATAGATTTTTAATACACGCAGTAATCCCCTATTTTCATTGCAGCTGTACTAGTCGTTTCAAAATCTATTTTTTTTTTTTTTTCTTATCTGTATTCGAGCGCTAGTCTTAAACCTCCCACGCCTATCTATTATACCCTCGGGCATGACCATAACTACTTAACTCAGGTATCTCTTTGTTTAGCGTACCCCAAACTACCTGTCTTCTGTTCCTTTCAATACTCTAGTTTTACCTATCTTTCTAGTTATCTACATAGTACCTAAACAAATGAATGGCATTGTAGTTACCCTTAACTTTACCAGTATGAACGTCTATTAATGTATATACATTATTATATGGAACTGCCCCTATTATGTACGGTCCTTCATATAAGCGCATGAATTTTTTTGTCAACTTTTTATCCGCATCTGACTTCGTAAAAGTCTTAAGTTTCACTAAATCTCCGATTTCGAATTGTATTAACTTATGATTTTTGTTATAATGTAATTGCCTACTTTCGGCCGCCTTATCTATGTTTTGCCGTGCCTGCTGTCGAATCTGTTCTAACGGTTCACCCTGTAAGTCTGCCCTCACCGATGAGTCAGTGTTGAAATCAGTCGATAGCAGAGTACGTTTTCCATATATAATCTCGTTTGGCGAATATCCCGTTGTAGTATGTATTACCTGATTGTAACAATCTTCTATATCCGATAATAGATCTACCCATGAACGATGTGATTTGTCGCAATACGTCCTGAATAATCTACCTAACTCTTTATTAACCCTCTCTGTCGAATTTGGCCGCGGATTTCTAACAGATGTGTGCGTTAATTCGATACCTAGTTGGCGAATACCTAACTCGAAAACTTTTGAAGTAAAGTTCGCGCCTCTGTCTGAACATAATGTCTTAATTGTGACCTGCTTATGAAACTTTTTTACACAAGTTAAAGTAGCCTTCCCACTAGCTCTCCAACTTCTTGTTGACATTGTTGCTACAATAGGTCGTCTCGATGATGACTCATTGTATCGTCTACCTCTGTAATTATTACTAACAGTACCTCTCGTAAATTGCCTAGGTTTTTCAACAATATTTTGCTCTATGTTTCGAAGAAATTTCGCTCCGTTCATGATGTTAACTTCCTCTGTTCTAGTAAACCATAATCGCTGTATATCTATAGCATAATGTCGCATAATAGAATTGACCAAATCTCTCTCACTAAACGCAATAGTTAATGACTGCATTGATTCTGCTTGCTCAGCAAAATGTTCGGACATCGACATTCCCGAATCGCTTGAATATACCGCATTAATCAATTTATATCTTATAGATTCCTGAATTTGTTCGGTCCAATAATTTCGTCTAAAATCAATCTCGAAGTCAGCGAACGTAGTCCAGCCCTTCGAATACAAGTCCATAACCTTCCGAGCATGCCCCGAGATGCAACCTAACGCTATATCTATTTCGCGATCTAATCCATTTACCGCCCTTATATATTTCTTTAATCGTTTTAGAAAAACGATGGGGTTAGTGAATGGTTTTCCGTCGAAATTTGGTTTAGTTACTGACGGCTGTACAACATATAAATTCCGGGTCTCAGATAATGTACTTGTGCTCGCGGTTTCAAGATTTGACCCCTGCCTATCAGATTTTTCATTTTCATTAATCCCGTTCGACTCGTGTGAAGAAATGCTCGCGATTTCATTTGAACCGGTATTTGAATTTAACTGTTGTAATTTTGCTTCGAATTCGGTGATTTTTTTCAAAATCAACTCTAATGTAGCATTCCCTAAGGTCGTTGTTTGCTCGCTCGATTCTACGGTACTAACATCGCTTTGCCCCGCACCTACTTGCTTTGTTCTACGTCCTTTTCTACCTGAAGACATCCTTTTTTTTTTTTTCAATTTGACCCTATTTCTTTTACCTACTTTGGTACTATTTTAAATTTTATTTGAATAACTTTCATAAGTCGCGAAGCCGTATTTTTAATACTAATATAATACTGATACTAATTGCAATCACATGTTTGGGTCTGCTTTGATTATATGTATTCTCAGAGTTTGAAAAAAATTAAGTCTGAGAAATAAGCAAGAAATAATAGCTCGATCTCTGTAGTATCTTCTGAAAACCTGTAAATTTTACATTTATAAGACATACAGCTTATTTCTGCTCTCCTGCTCCCCCTATACATAAATAAATGTAAATGTACAACATATAAATATAAAACAACATGCAGTGTGTCCTTAAAACTTATAATTTATAAATAGTAATGTAAGTTTATAAATTTTTCTCTCTCAAATACCCAATCACAATTTCTACGTTGTGTTATTTTTATGTTAATGTAAATCTAGTCATATCGTTATTTCGAATACGTACATAGATCCCTGGTCACTCGGCATCAAATTTCTGTGATGGTACGGTGTGATCGTCTATACTAGTGGATAAGATTAGGCATTATGAAGAGATAAAATAAGAAATAAACTCAGCTGAATTATAGAAACACCTAGGTATTTAAGTCATGAGTTATTTACAAGTAATTAATTGGTACAGTACGTTGGGTGAACACGTAGACTTCTCGACCAGCTAACAGGTTTACACGGATTGAATTATAAAAAATTAATGTAAAATTTCAACTCCTCAAAATAAATATAATGAGTGGAGAGATTTGTTAATTTAGAACGTCCTGTTAGTGTGGAAAATCAGTTGATACGTGTATTTGCCTTATTTAGGCCATCGGTTTGAGACCAACCGGCATTCCTCAAGCACGGGGGGAGCCCTACACTGAAATCTCAGTCTTTTAGCATTGTTATCGGGGCACAGCACTTGGACTCTCCTATTTCGCTGCGAAGCGTTTTCAATTTGCCTAGGTACGGAAACCTAGGTTCTTTTCAATGAGCTCTGGGCTCGCCCCAAAACCATGGTATTTTTGTATATTTATATATTTGTTTGATTGATTGTCAATAAATTGGCCAATTTATTAGTTCGGAGAGTCCAGCTGTATAAAGACATGACGTGTTTGCTTTGTGCCGGAATCTCGCTGCTGGTACGTCACCAATCAACCATGTACCATATAATATCAAGCAAAGGAATTACAAAGTACAGCAAAACTAGTATTTTTATCTATTCAAAAACTCGGTGATTCACAAATTCAGCTGGCGTCGGTTTTAACAGATAATGTTACCTAAAATGCTGTTTGGGAAAGATCGGTACACAATAAAAAAAAGGTACCTACCTGCCTCGCCATCTGCCCTCTGGAGGCAGCGTGTACTCCATTGTCTCGTTCAGGGTAAGTAGATGAAATTTAGCTATGACTCGAAAGTAAAAAGGTCCCTTTGTCTTTAGCCTGAGATTCGAACCCAGCCAACTCTATTATCTTTAGTAGTGTAGAGCATTCTTGGTAAATTAGGTACTAATCGTTTTGTGAAAATAGAAGTATAAGGAAAAACCATCGTGAGAATTTCACATCCCTAGAGTTCTCTCAAATGTTCTAGTTCATTCATAACCATATAAAAGATTGATCATGATGATGATAATGATGCTTCGTCCTAACTTTTGTGATCAACTTCCACTAAATGACGTTATTTTATTTACTCAATTTCAATACTAATTTCAATGTAAGATGGAAGAAATTTGTATTTCTTAGTTCCATAGTAAGTACTTTTATTTAGGTAAGTATTAGAGAGAGAAAGTCAATATTGAAGGTTATCAAATTAAATATGCACACATGTGACTTAAGTTTGAGCTATATCAAAAAATCAAATGAACCATAACTAATAAATCTTTAACTTGAATCTCCTTTCAATATTCACTACTTCATATAGGTATAATTAAATATAGCAATAAAAGAGGAAAATAATATTCATATAATTTATTACTGGTGAATAGATTTTCTACTACTCACTCAGTTTAAAAACAAATATAGAAGAGAAACTGAATTTATTATTTAGACTGGAAATTAAGTAACTTTATTACATTAATTAATTCCCGGCCGAATATTTGCTTCCTAAGCCATACTAATTATTGAAAGGGAAAAGCAAATATTCAAACAAAAAAACCCTTTCGGCTTTATATAATATTATGTACACCATTTTATCTAAAATACACACATGCCCACATAATCAATAGAGATATTATCTATAATTCTTACTTCCATAATAAAGTAAATTTTAAGGACACACATTATGCGTAAATTATAATATATTCATTATTTATTCTAGATATATTTGAATCCTAGTTCCACAAAGAGAAATGTCCCATTTCTATAATTTTGGATGCAAATCTAATAGTTATACACAATATTGTAACACCTCCTAATATCCAAATAATAATATCATCTCTAATTTAGTTTGTAAAATAATTCTTTACTCAAGATTTTTGGAACTGATTTTCAAATAATCTAGTTTAAAATTAAATGTAAATTAGTACATCACCATATATCAGCTTCTGCTGGCCCGGATACACACTATTTTATTCTATTTATAATTTTTCTATTATTAACTATACAATTGCAATATATTTCTACACTTAATTAATATTCACTGTTAGGCTCTACTGCACGTTGAGCCAGACCTCAATCGAATGTTCCTCTCGGTCCCCCAGTGTAGACTTAAAACGTCCACACGGATATCTTTGTCCACGCCCATGATCTGAAATGCAAAAAAAAAACCAGCGAAATTTCGGTTTCTGATTGGTTCACTCTTGCGCACAGAATTACCCTGGCTGATGGCTAATTGGCTGAAAATAAAATGTATTTCAAACATCCCTTAATGGGCCGTACCTTTTGCTTTCTCACGCTCTTGCCTTGTCTAGACCACTCTCATAACACGTGATTACAATTTTGTACACTTGTAGAGATTTCTAAGTTAAAATTTACGACTTTTATCTAATTTATGACCGACCCTAACGCAATTTAGCTTTAGAGCAATTTATTTTGCCCTTTTATTTTTTATACTTCCTTTCCTACAATTACTCAGAAACTTAACTAATTTATTTCTTTTCGTGCGAGATTTTTGTTTTTAAGAGCAAGGCTTCAAATTTCCGACAGTCATAAAACCGTATGACGGATGGCAAGGCCATCTCAAGTGGTTGACGTAAATTCAATTTTTTTTTAAATGTGCAGTTAATTTGAAATGTAATATTTGATTTGAATTATTTAAAGAGTCTAAATATATCTAGTTTCGCAACATCCGTGTAGTCAGGGAGACAGCAAACAATTAGCTCTGCGCTTGGGAGCGAGGTGACTCGATCAACATTGCCTTTGGCTAACTGATGAAGGATTACTCTGGTTTTTCCTTCATTTCTTTGTATCTTGGGAAAAGCTCCCCTGAAGGGGAAAGAGCTTGATTAGTGTGAGTTATTATTCTATAAGTAAGTATACTAAGTTTTATTTTGTTAACATTCCTATTTCTTTTAATATTACTAGAATATAACGATATAACGTCCGCGGTTTCGTCTGCGTGTATATAGTTTTTGGAAATCCCGTGGGAACTCTCTAGTTTTCTGGGATAAAAATGAGCCTATTTCCTTTCACAGGAGTCAAGCTTTCTCTGTACCAAACATCGAAATCGGTTAAACGGGTAGGGTGAGAAAAATTAGTAGATAGACAGACAGACACACTTTCGCATTAATGATAATATGGAAAAGGATAATTTTTCAATGAAATTGTGACGTATAAGATCCGAATACACTGGACACGCAAAAGAACGGTAAAATGTCATATACTGAACGCGCGTGTATATGTTTATTGTATAATTTGTAACGCAAGGAACTGAATCAAGCAGTCACACTCAGCTCACTAAGGGCGATTAAGGTACTAAGTAATAATAAAAACGAATACTTACCAATTACGGCAATGGCGATAATAGAAACCATGTCAGCGGTATTAAAGACACCTCCTGCAAAGAAGAAGATATTTCCTTTAAGCTACTTAATTAGCATTATAATATTTGAGTCTAAAATATATGAAGGTACAATCGTAAACGTAAATAGACTGTTGAAACATCGCTTTCTTCGGACGGTCATATAAATTGTAAGTCTAGGTACACTAATCTCTTAGAATAATAATTCTAAGACTTATCTACACTAATGTTGCAAAGAGGTAAAGTTTGTAGGTTTGGATGTAGGAGGAACTTTTTAACTTTCCGGGATAAAAAGTAACCTCTTTAACTCGCCAGGTCTTTACCCAAGTCTGAATTTGTATTTATTCATGTAATACAGAGAACTGTGTAAAGCATATCAAACTATAGCGACGACAGTGCGCGAGTGATACTAACTACCGCATTAGATTTGCCATCACGCATTTGGCATATCTCAGGCTTCAGAACTACTGGTAATAGCAAAAACATACTAAGAACAGGACAGGAGTCAGGAAAAAACGTCCGCTCAAAACGTCGGCGTCTTTTGGGAAACACTGAAAAGTGCGCGTGCTAATTTATAAGCCATATAAAAAAATTGTCTGTAGTGTGTTAACTCTACTCTTAATACTTACTAAAAATATTTACAAGGTGCACAAGTGTAAATTAAAAATTTATAACACCCCCGGCAAGTGAAGGTTACAGTAACTAGAAAAGAGCTGATAACTTTCAAACGGCTGAACCGATTTTCTTGAATTATAGCTAAGAACACTCTCGATCAAGCCACCTTTCAAACAAAAAAACTAAATTTAAATCGGTTCATTAGTTTAGGAGCTACGATGCCACAGACAGATACACAGATACACACGTCGAACTTATATCACTCTTTTTGGGGTGGGGGGTTAACAAATATTGAGCTATATCGAAAGTCTTCTTAAGAATAGCATCAAATATGAGATGAGTCAAACCCTAGTTAAACATAGGTAGCCAGATCGATTAATAGGTGCAATAAATTTTCACGACCATACCATTCCATTACCTTACCGAAATGTAATAGGTCTCATTAATTAGGATTACAATTAGTTCCAACAAAGATAAAGCTTTGTCTACACTTTGTGTGCACAGCCAATGAGCTTAAATAATTATTCTGAAATATTGGTTTGGGTTCGTTTTTCAAATGCTTATTATATAATAGTCGAATTCCAAGATAAGTTTTGTGAAAGACTTTTACTAGATTAATAGTGTAGTACCTAGCTACTAAACCGTACCTACCTACTAACTGCATAATTGGCATAGGGTTCGATTCATGGGTCTTGTAAAAATAGTACCCACTACCCATATTGGGGTTTTCTGTCAATAAATTCTGAATACCAGCCCAGAGTTAGGAAATTGGCGGGTGCAACACCGTGTGCTTCGGAGAGCACATAAAGCCTGCCTCTGATCTCTCTCCGATTGTGTCAGATTTCCGTCCCATCGGACTATGAGAGTAAAGGAATAGAGAGTGTAACTGTGTTGGCGCACACATTTATGCACTATAATATCTCACGATCAGATGACTATAACTCTGCGAGATAGGCTGTCGTGGCCAAAATTAGGTCGGGAGGACATTATTAAGTAGATTAATAAGTAGAGTCAAGATAATAAGAGAAGAAAGTAAGTTTAAATAAATGAAAATGTAATTACTTTATGGTACCTATAAATAATTACAAGTAATATTTATAATTCTTTACAGATAATGTAAATCATCGTGCTACGTCAATTCGTAGCGCTTTCGTAGCAGTGTAGCTACGCGGTTGATATAAAGAAAAAAAATATTAAAACTAGATTAAAATGAATAAGATTATTAACTAAAGGATGCTCGCAACTTCGTCCGCGTGTGTATAGGTTTTCCAAAATCCTTTGAAATGGGAACTCTTTAATTTTCCGGGATAAAAAGTAGCCCATGTACGTCTTCAGGATACAAGCTATCTCTATATCAAATATTTAATGTTCGCGACTTCGTTCAAGTGAATTTAGTTATCGAGAATTCTGTAGGAACTAGGAAAAAGTACAATATGTCTATATTACTATATATAGCTTACACCCCGGCGACAGCCTACCGAATTTCGTCATAATCGGTTAAAGAGGTAGATCCTGAAAAGCTGACAAACAGACAGACTGATACGCTTTCGCATTTTTAATATTAGTAAGTGTAGAAGTACGGATTCAAATATGAAAATATAATACTTACTTAAAAACCCCATTATTGTTTTATGATATTATTAGCACTTCCGAAATTTAGCTTCAAAATAAATGGATGAATTCGTTTGCACTTACAATAATGTTACGAGCAACTCAGTTCTTAAGTAATGAATTTTCATACAAAGCTTGTTTTTCTATTAATCACCAGCAAAAACTGCACTTCCGCAGGAAAATTAAATAAACAGAAATTGCATGAAATAAAATATTAGGCGAGCTACAGATGCTCCCAGTGGAAAATTAAACGCAGTTTCGTTTATTTTGTACGAATTGTGTATACCTACATTTATATGAAAATTTTGTATCTTTTCTTACTTTTGTAAATCAATGAAGTTTTATGGTTGTTTGAGGCAATATATTTTAGTTACCAAGTTAACGGTAAAACATTTAATTGTATATTGTATTAAAATATCAGATACCATTATGATGAAAAAATTAATACTTGCAAATACTTAATTACTCCATTGTATAGGGAAGCTGACTATCATAGTACTAACACAAAAGCACTACCTCTTTTCACCGCCCCGCGCTTCATTCTTTAAAAGCAGTATTCGATCAACTAAAGTGGTTTTTCACAATACCCTCTTACTTATAAAACGGCGAGCTTCGGCCTATTATTCGCCCGTAGTAGATAGGGAGCTGATGACGGAAAAAATTAAATCATAAACTCTTGTATCGGAATTTGAAAATATTATAATGATGCTTTACTTAGTTAATAAATACTATGTTGGTGTGTAAATAAAAATTAATAGAATAGAATAGAATAGAATAAAATTTATTCGTTGAAACCGACACATAAACATAGTATGACAAATAATGACGCTTATATACAAAACTAAAAATAAAAAATACAAATAAAAAATATAAAACCTAAAATATAAAATTTAAAATATAAAACTTAAAAACTAACTTAACTTTAAGAGTGTATAATGTATGTATTATGTGTCGTGCCAACGAAAGGGCCCGAACTCAGCTTGATGTTGTGGATACACAATGTACCCACAACGCTGGTATTCTGTTCGGGCCCAAACGAGGGAAGTTCTGGTAGGTCTTTGTAGTTAATTCAATTAACTGTTAATTCAAATTAAAATGAAAATAAAACATAAGTGAAAATAAAAATAAAAATTTGTGATCTTTAAGGTTGAAAGCTATTTGTGAATAAAATAAAATAAAATAAAGGTCTTTCAGACTGCCACAAACTAGCTGACTGACTTTTAAATTAATTAATTAATTTAAAATTTAATTTTTAGTAAATGGGCACGGTATAATTTTTTGAAAGTAAATTTGGAGCCAACGTTACGAAAAGGTGGGGGGATGTCGTTCCAGCATTTCGTGGCAAGATATTTAAAACTGCCACGAAACGCTGCAGACCTGTGTCGTGGCATCGATAATGGGGGCACTGTCGTCCTGAGTTGTCCAAATCTTGGCTCTCGCCATACCAATTTTTTGTACAGATACTCAGGTTGTTTAGTTTGTTTAGTTTCGATAACCCCAAATAAAAAAAAAAACGTTGGCCTAAATCAATTAATTGCTTGTTCCATTGAGTCTCCTTAACAGAACAGAATATACTTACCTAAGTTTCTTTGCCAGACTTTGGTTGGTGCGTTGATGAGTATATATAATAATTATTTTTATTTTTAAGTTATTTTCAAGAATTTCACGTCCGACAAATAAATAGTTTTCCATATAATAAGTATAACAACTACAGTGCATACCTCCCTACTAAAATGATAAATGCAAAAGTATCTGTCTGTCTGTCGGTTACCGTTTCACGGCCTATCCGTTTAACCGTTTTGTCGTGGTACAGAGATAATTTGCATCCCGGAGATGGACATAGGCTACTTTTTAACCCGGAGAATAAAAGGCTTTCCGTTGTATATAAAAACCTAAATTGCAGACAAAGTAAATGACAGTTTTTACTTTTAAAAGTTCATCAATTTAATCAATCTTCAAACTCTTTTATTTATTTCAACGATGAACTAACCAAATACTGAATTTGCCACCAACTCCTTAGCTATAGCGCCATTCCATTTATTTGTGGACTACAGACTAATTTAACTGTCAGGCGAAAATTACGGTACGCGAAACAAATTGTTCCATTATACATATTGAGACTTTATTTTAAGGTAATAGCGGTCTTGTCTCTGACGAACGGCTTTCTGAATTTTGAGAGGCTCTTAGGTCCATATTTAAAATAAGACTTGAGCTTATTATCAAATGATTGAAATGGTTGGCAACATTGAACTCTTTCGATAACTGGATTAGCCATCCATCCATTATAACCACATCTTTAACTTAGTCCTTAGATATATATGGTGGTAAAGCCGTGAAACAGTTGAAGTCGATATGATACCCCACTTGGTATAGTTACTTTGAAAATTACAATACATTTTAAATTTTTTTTCTGTTATGTAAACACAAATTATTTCACAAGGTTTTCAGATTTATTCCTTTACTAGCTGATACCCGCGACTTCGTTCGCGTGGATTTAGGTTTTTTGAAATCCCGTGGGAACTCTTTGATTTTCCGGGATAAAAAGTAGCCTATGTGCTAATCCAGGATATTATCTATCTCCATTCTAAATTTCAGCCAAATCCGTCCAGTAGTTTTTGCGTGAAGGAGTAACAAACATACACACACACACACACACACACATACAAACTTTCGCCTTTATAATATTAGTGTGACTTATGCTAAGACCTACCTACCTGCCAAATTTCATGATTCTAGGTCAACGGGAAGTACCCTGTAGGTTTTCTTGACGGACACGGCGGACGGACGGACGGGCAGACAGACAGACAGACAACAAAGTGATCCTATAAGGGTTCCGTTTTTCCTTTTGAGGTACGGAACCCTAAAAATATATATAGGTATGTATAAATAGGTAAGTATAATATTAGTGGGTAGGTATAACTAAAACCTGCTGGCAATTACCTTCTTACTCCACTCGAAGCTGTCCGTTAGCTGGCCTAAGTCTGTCCGGTATATTTTTATAACAATCGATGAACAGTTCGGACTAAGAGACCGTGAGGGTTAGACCTTCATTATTTTATAAAAGCTGAAAGTTTCTATGCGCATTGTCCCCAACACCTGGACGAACGATCCGCGTCTATGAAGTTTGGATCATATAATGGCTTTGGCAGATTTAGCGCTTTGCCTTAACTTTAATATGTTTTGGTTTTTTGGCAGGAGGTTGCCACGATAATAAGTTAAATATAAAAAAATTAGACGTTATACTTTGACGAGAGCTTAATTAATACGTCTTTGTTACTTGTTGTTTGATCCAAACATCATAGTCGCTGTTCGTTCCGCCCTGTGTTGGGGACAATGCGCAGAGCAACTTTCAGCTTTTATAAAATAACGAATGTCTGGCCGTCACAGGCTCTTTCTTTAGTAGGTAACTTCACCTGGAAACTTTGCGACCGTTTAAAATAACTTGCGATCGCCGTTGAGTAAAAATGGAGCACGTAAATGTTATAGTGGAAAGTTTAAATTGATAATGCTTTTTGAAATTTATGGTATACTCATGTAATAATTTTCTTTATCCCGGCTTGTTTTGTTCCGAGATGAAATTACTCTTGAATTGATTTACGAGGAAAACCTATGCGAATGACATTGACGATTTCCCCTTCAAACTAGCAATTTTGACATGTCATGACCCTCTATTGACAATTAATCAAGCAGACATTTCAATCTGCGAAATTTACGCGGACTTTTAGTATTTTGACGTAGGAGGGTAAAAGATCCAGTACATGAACGAATAAGGACTACCCTGACTTTGACCTAAAATTAAGATATATGAGAATCGTTCTATATATAATTTTTATATTTTTTTTTATCTGTGTCTATACACAGTAGGTATACACTCTTAAATTATTTAAATATCAAAAACGCAAAAAAATGCGTGGTATTAATTATTATAAATTATTTTATTTAACAAAAGGATAAATTGCCAGTAAATGAACTGGGAATTTCAGTGAATGAACGAACTCTATCTAGTGCATAAACTCTCGATTCCTATTAATAAATTCTTAAGTATATTTTCGCCTTGGAATTTTAAAAAAAATGTCAGATTTTCAGTTTTTGACTTATTGTATATTTTTTTCTACATTTTGCGCGATAAATCAAAAACTATTTTACATAATAATAATAAATAAAACCTGTTTTAGAAGACTGCAAGTTACAATAGAGCCGCTTGGAACAATTTTTTTTGCTGTTTCTTCTGGTAATATTCACAATGCAGAAATAATAATCATCATGGTGTTTAGATGGTTTGCGCCAAATTATAAAATTTTTTTTTAGTAAAAGTAGTTAACTATTCTTATTTGCTCATAAACGCAACGAGGAAATACAGCTTCCACATATAAAAATTTGAGTCCAGGCCTTGCTGTTAGCTGCTAATGGGTTCTCAAAGTAGCCCGAGTATGCTTGTTTTACTGGGCACAAAAGGAAAGAATGAAAGGAGCTTACCCAGTACATCTTAAAAGATCCGTTATAGATACATGCATCCTGCCATGCCTTACCTATGCCAGCCAAACATGGGTCCAGACAAAGAATATAAAAAGAAATAGTGACTTGCTAAAGGGCGATGGCAAGGTGCATAAATTAAGCAAAAAATATTCAAAGTGAGAATTGAAGACATAAGAAAAAAGACAAAGCCTACAGACACCTTGAGACATGCCCTAAAACTGAAATGCAAATGGTCATATTGTATCGATTTTTACAGATGAAAGAAAGACAGGTAGGTAGACCGAAGACGCGTTGGTCTAATGCTATTGTGCAAATCGCGAGAGAAAATTAGCTTGATAGTACCAAAGACAGAGAGAAATGGGGATACCCAAGAGGGATCCATATCCAAGAAAGCAGAATACCAGAATAAATATAAAAAAAATTCAAAAGAAAAATAAAACCGACTTCAAAATCACAAACACTAAAAAGTAAAAAATAATTTAAGTTATTGTGGTTTTTGAAGTCGGTTTTATTTTTATTTTGAAAATTTTTTATTTCAAAATTTTTAGTGGCCCCACTGTACTATAATAATATGCCATGCCCAGCTAAAACCCTACTGTTTACTAAGCAATTACACTGATCGCGAGCAATTTGCTCTTATCCATTGAGGAGTTCTGTTCTCCATCTCAGAAGATATTCATCAGAACTTCATCAAATTTATATGGGACCACCTGCAAAGTATACCTAGCTTTTCAAAAAAAAAAAAATCCAGATCGGTCCAGGCGTCTTTGAGCAATCGGTGAACATACATTAAAAAAAAAATTGAATTTGCTCTTATCCATTGAGGAGTTCTGTTCTCCATCTTCAAAGATATTCATCAGATCTTTACCAAATTTATATGGGACCACTTGCAAAGTATACCCTATCAAACAAAAAAAAAATCCAAATCGGTCCAGGCGTCTTTGAGTAATCGGGGAACATACATAAAAAAAAAGATACCAACGAATTCAGAACCTCTTCCTTTTTTTAAAGTCGGTTAAAAATATACTAAGATTTACTAACATGGTGTTATACCATAGAGTAGCAAACAGAGGCAAAGCTTCTAAGAAGCGAGCAAAATTTATAACTATTTTGGTAGGGCTGGCACTGGAGGATACAATTTAATTAACAATAGTTATTTGTTCAACAAGATGGTAAAGTTTGTTTTTGTTGTGATTGCCTAGTTTAAATATCGATCTTTAAATATCGATCGATAGATCTAAATATCGATTTTGAACGAAATCAGTCAATTTAGAAAGAATTATAAATGGTGCCAACTTTTTTAAATTTTGGTTACAGGTTCCTATTTTGTGATCCCAGGGAGCTCTAAATATCGATTTTGAACAAAATCGGTCAATTAACAAAGAATTTCAAAATGGCGTCGACTTTTTTAAATTTTGGTAACAGTTTCTTATTTTGTGATCCCAGGGAGCTCTAAATATCGATTTTGAACGAAATCGGTCAATTAACAAAGAATTTCAAAATGGCGTCGACTTTTTTAAATTTTGGTAACAGTTTCTTATTTTGTGATCGCAGGGAGCTCTAAATATCGATTTTGAACGAAATCGGTCAATTAACAAAGAATTTCAAAATGGCGTCGACTTTTTTAAATTTTGATAACAGTTTCTTATTTTGTGATCCCAGGGAGCTCTAAATATCGATTTTGAACGAAATCGGTCAATTAACAAAGAATTTCAAAATGGCGTCGACTTTTTTAAATTTTGGTAACAGTTTCTTATTTTGTGATCGCAGGGAGCTCTAAATATCGATTTTGAACGAAATCGGTCAATTAACAAAGAATTTCAAAATGGCGTCGACTTTTTTAAATTTTGGTAACAGTTTCTTATTTCGTGATCCCAGGGAGCTCTAAATATCGATTTTGAACGAAATCGGTCAATTAACAAAGAATTTCAAAATGGCGTCGACTTTTTTAAATTTTGGTAACAGTTTCTTATTTCGTGATCCCAGGGAGCTCTAAATATCGATTTTGAACGAAATCGGTCAATTAACAAAGAATTTCAAAATGGCGTCGACTTTTTTAAATTTTGGTAACAGTTTCTTATTTCGTGATCCCAGGGAGCTCTAAATATCGATTTTGAACGAAATCGGTCAATTTACAAAGAATTTCAAAATGGCGTCGACTTTTTTAAATTTTGGTAACAGTTTCTTATTTCGTGATCCCAGGGAGCTCTAAATATCGATTTTGAACGAAATCGGTCAATTAACAAAGAATTTCAAAATGGTGTCGACTTTTTTAAATTTTGGTAACAGTTTCTTATTTCGTGATCCCAGGGAGCTCTAAATATCGATTTTGAACGAAATCGGTCAATTTACAAAGAATTTCAAAATGGCGTCGACTTTTTTAAATTTTGGTAACAGTTTCTTATTTTGTGATCCCAGGGAGCTCTAAATATCGATTTTGAACGAAATCGGTCAATTAACAAAGAATTTCAAAATGGCGTCGATTTTTTTAAATTTGGTAACAATATCCTGTTTTGTGATCCTAGGAATCCTCAGATATTGATTTTGAACAAAATCTATGACAGTTCAAGAAAATAGATTTTAAACACTATTTAAATTATTATCATTAACATTAAATTAAATGAAAACACGACGCGCGACGTGTACTGCAGCCCCTGAGCTTGAGCACAGGCCGAGCCGATATAAACCGATTTCTCTCCGTACGCGACGTAGCGCCTGTGCTCACGCACACACGCGCCTCAAGCTTGTAGTAGTGTACCTATCGTAGCGCGCTTGTATGAAGCTTTGACTCTGTTCGCTACTCATGTGGTTATACAACGCAATACCACACTAACAAACACTCGTACAAACATACAGACAAGTATATACTCACACACACTCACACACACACATGGACGCACGCACACGCACTTTTGAACGGTTTGAACGGAACACGGTTTTGAAATTGAAATTGAAAAAAGTGTAAGAATTTGTAAGAAAATATTTAAAAAAGGTATATCAGCCGGTTTTTTATTCCAGCTCTTAATACATGTAAAAACGTCCAATCTGTTCATTTACTTGAGCCTTTACCCTAGTACCTAATTATATCGACCGCCCCATATCAAAACAAAGTAAATGTCATTTTTCCGAAAATCGTTTTATGTCATAAGCCTAACTTTCATAGTATGTCCCATTGTATTGTAAGGACACCCACATTAAAGTAAAATTAAAAGCTAGTAAGTCGCTTTGACCATTTTAAAACATAGTAAGTCTATGAACTGGCTAGGTTTTTTATAGATTAATGCGCCTTACTAAGTTTTTCAAAGGAATTAGATAAAATAAAATAAATATCACCCATTATCTAAATACCATGTCAAAACAGTAAATACTTAATGATGCATTAAAACTTAAAAGTAAGATAGGAAAAGTCAATGACCTCTACATGTCAACTGTTAAATATGGCTTGCAAGGGAAATACTTTGCATACTTACATAATGTTTTTAAGGTTCCATCTCTCAAAAGGAAACACGGGACCCTTATAGGATCACTTTGTTGTCTGTCTTTCTGTCCGTCTGTCCGTCTGTCGTGTCTGTCAAGAAAACCGATAGGGTATTTCCCGTTAACCTAGAATTATGGGCAGGTAGATAGGTCTCAACTCTCATAGCCCAAGTAAAGGAATAAATCCGAGAACAAATTTCGTGATTCTAGATCAACGGGAAGTACTGTATAGGTTTTCTTGACGGACGGACGGACAAATGGACAGACAACGAAGTGATCCTTTAAGAGCTCCGTTTTTCATTTTGAGGTACGGAACCCTAAAAAAGAAAGTGATGCACATCTAATGAATAAATGTGTAGGCCAGTCTTCACACTAAAATATTTAAACCCCTTTAATTTAAAAACTGTCATAGCCTAGTGGTTAGAACGTCCGCCTCCTAATCGAAGGTCGGGGGTTCGATCCTGGAATCACGCACTACTAACTTTTCAGTTATGTGCGTTTTAAGCAATTTAATATTGTATATCAAATCTTTGAAAAGAGCAACCGCCGAGTTTCTTGTTGAAGACTACGGCCTAAACTTCTCTTGAATTTAAACCACTTACTAGGTTTTGATCTGAGAAAGAAATTTGACATTAATTGACAAAATTGAGAGACCTAAGCTTGTATAAGAACACAGAAGTGTCATAATTCGTGTTCACTTTGCCTAACGTCTCTCGGAGAGCAGAGAGAGATTTAAACTGTTTCTTATAATCACTGGCCATATTTCAAATGCGAAAGTGTGTTTGTTGGTTTAATATTCAATCACGCTGCAACGGAGCAACCAGTCGACGTGGTTTTTTGCATGGATACATTTAAAGACCTTGAGAGTGACATCTCTCTCCGCATCGTATTCTTTATTGCTGAGGGTTGTGACCTCTTTCCATTATTCCTACATCTAATGGTAGGTTTTCTTGGGATAATAATGCGGTGGGTTCAAAGAGCCTACGGAACTCGACTAGAAAAACGAGATTTTGACTCTTAGTTTTAACGGTTATGAATTAGTTATTATTATCAGTGATAAAATTGATTAGGGCTGCCAGGTAAAATGACATTTATCTCGGAAAATCAAAGAGTTTCCACGAGATTTTTTCCAAGTTTGCGCTACTAAGTACATATATTATGAAGAGGAAAGGTTTGTTTGTTTGTTATCGATAAACTCTGAAACTACTGAACTACTTGCACTAAAGACATAATCATCAACATCAACCGACAGACGTCCACAGTGAACATAGGTCTTTAATAGGGTCTTCCACATGCTACGGGTTTGCGCCGCCTGAATCTTTGCGCTTGCGCTTGACGACAATCATGCTTTAAAGAAAGCAATGATGAGGTCCAAGTTGGAGCACGCTTACCTGGAAGATGCCTATTCACTCTTGGCTTGCAGGTATCTATGGTATATATGGCAGGAAACACGGCCGCCGAAATGGCGTTCCAACCTTTAGGCTCTCCCCATTGCCCGCAGCATGAATCTGAGCTTCCTTATGATGGTTATATTATGTACATATAATATCTCATAAGAAATCTCTAACACACAATCCAGCTAAGTAAGTCCAATTTCGAAAAAAGCTAGCTAGCCGACAAATCTAACTCAGGCAGCCTTCGGGAACCTTCGAGATGTCTCTGTCCAAAATTCCTCAATGCTTGAAGAACAGTCTTTGAATAGTGCATATTGTCAGTGATGAAATATGGATCCGAAATATAGGTCTTTTTTTTGTACACAGGAAATGCCTGACGCATACCCCTCCGTCATGTGGGGCTTGCACCAAACTTGCACTACTACGAAATCCATTTCGGAACACGGCACCCGGAACGAGGCGCGCTATCTCCTAACATAGGTATAATACCTATTTAGAACACTTACTATCTGTCATCATAATCTATGACAACCTCCGAGTATTTACCTGGTAAAACCGTAACTTTAGAATAAAATTTAGTATATAAGCAGGCTTCATTTAGAAATGAAAAAATCCCTATTTTATTTTTCAACGATTATAAACACAACTTTCATTCAAAAATAATAAGCTTATATTCATTTTAAATAATATTTTGCGACGAAATGACGCGCACAGTCCTTCCGCCATGACAGTCCAGTGGACACTGAATTCCATAGAGCGCCTGCAAGAAAATAAATAGCACAGGAAGTTTTTTGGTTAGTTTTAGATTATTTAAGAAACGAAAAACATTTAGTATAAAACTAACAGTTAAAATTGATTGCTAAACCTAAACATATCATTTTCTGGAGGTTGGCTTCAAAGTATCAAGATGTTAAAGAAAACTTTTACAGAACAAGTTGCGAACAGCAATGTTTTCAACTTGGTTTTTTTTTATTATTGGGATAATGTATACTAAATTAAAAAAGGCCCTTATAATCTTCACAAACTGAAGTTTTTAATTGCATGTATTTAATAGCTGTTAATGCTTTAGAAAAATAAACAATTTACTTCAAAGTACAGCATTTTTGCGATTTGTCAAATAGCAATTACCTTAAAGTTATTACATTACCAAGTTTGACACAGACTGTGAAGTTACTTAAAGGGCCTTACAAGTCCTTAATAACTTTAGTTAACTTAGATACATGATAATTTTATGAAATGAAATTAATTTATTCGTTTCATGTAGGACAGCATGTGCAGCTTATGTTATGTGGTTATTTCAAGACTCTACCGATTCGGAAAGTAATTTGTACTGACAAGAGACGGCAAGAAACTTAGCAGTTGCTCTTTTTTTTAAAAACAAAATGTTAGTTACAATATGTAAATATACATACATGAGTAATGTAACTACCTTGTGGGCTGCTGAATGTAAACCCAACCGTTTCCATCATATCAGGCTAAATTATTCTTTAACAAAACTATTTTTTCTACTGCCGTGGTAATAATATGATCTGATACTACCTATATCAGATAACACTTAATTTTACTTATCAAAGCGTTTCTCCCGCTTTTTTTTAAAGAAAAACTTTACGGTTTAAATTACTTAATTTTTAACATTGATAATCCCATAATGATACCAACTGCAACATACTCGTATGTATAACATCTCATAATGATGTAATTAAATGAAGTGACAATTTTTTTTAATACTCTTGAAACTTATGTAAATATCAATTACATTTAAATTAATAGACAAACTTTTATTATCTATCAAACGATGAAATCATAAGCTATTTTTTAAATAAAAACATTATTGTTGCGCTTAATCTTAAACATAGTTGCAGTAATGAAGCAACATCTTAATTAGTTGGAGAAAGTTTCGTCACTCACCAACTTTCCACAACTTTCTTCAAACACTGAGTTGCGAGCAAGATTCATACCACACTTGCACAACTGTGTCCAAGAGACACAAAGTCCAAGAAAAGTTCACAAAGAAAAGCTCGTGAGAAATATATGAGGATATAAAAACACTATCGAGAAATTAACCGCCGCTCGTCGCGTGGCAGTGGCGCGGCGGAGGCTGCGAGCGAGCGGAGGCTGCAAGGATCGCGAGAGACTGAGCCGAGCACCAACCGCCCGCGTTCTCTACCTATTTTATATAAACGCCTATATACCGATTTATATATTTACCCGCACTCATACATATTTAACTTTTTTCCCATTTCACATCGTTTATTCCCCGTATGTGAGACGCGGGCAGCGCGCTCGTGTGTGTGCGCTGCCGCCATTCGAACCGAACGGAACGAACGCTCCACTCTTCTATTTACGTGTTTTTAGAAAGGGTGAAGCTTTTATACCTTTCCTTTCTACTATTCGCTCCGTAGTTGAACGCAATGCTCTGAATATCGGACCATGAAATATTTCTTCTCGATTTATGAGTTCCATTTTTTTTAGATCATATTTTTTCAGGTGGGCTGTTTTATCAATTTACTGCCCGCTGAAGGGGCCTTCTGTGATATAATGGAATGTTACTTAGACGTAACGAATTTGATATTATTTTTACTCGATTTTTTACATGAAAGGCTTTCATCACAATTTTTACACGAAAATTTGCGAAACCCTCTTGTATACTTAGGCACTTAAACTTTTAAATAAAATATGGTTGCGTTACTTTGAGTTGATTTATGATAATATCCACCAAAGTATTAGATAATATATCGCATATTATTTCCAAATATCATTGTAAAACTCTGTGATTGTCGCGACTTTCCCTGCGTAATTTTCGGTTTTATAAAATGCCGTGAGAACTCTTTGAAAAGTGGCATAATTCCGGCTTCGGGATGCAAGCTATCTCTGTACCAAATTTTGTCAACGAGGTAGCGATAGACAGACACACACATTTATAATATTAGTATGAATTTTGTAGAGCAAAATTAGACTAGATTGTGGTTTTTAACAAAAAATTCCCTGTACATTCTATGAGTCTAATAAATATAAATAAATAAATAGTTAGATAAGGCTAGCTTTAAGTTTTATTCTATAATTTTCGATAAATGAAAAAATATTTATAACTATTATTATGATTTACAAACAAACTCTTATACAAACTACTTCATACATATAACATCAAAAGAATACGACAGAAAGAAGATTGTAAAGAAAAACTGTTTAAGTTCTTAACTAAATTAAGAAAGACAGTTTACTTTTATTGTGCACCAAACAAAAACTTAATAAAATTCCATACACTCCAGAAGTAAATTGTACAATATGGCGCTGCGGTTGTACGCTACACGGAGATCTCTTCCAGAAAACTGCGAGTAACGAAGTTAGTTATATGTATTTTACAGATGCAATATTTATCTCAATTACTTGAGTTTACTTTTCGAGCATCCCTTTTATGCTTGCAAATATATTATTAAATTCCAGATAGGCAAAGCAAGTAATTGTACCTATTTTAAAAAGTGAAGATAAACTTGTACGCTTGTGTGCACGCACCTTTTAACACCTATGAGCGTCATAGAGATATTATAAAATAACCCTTAGTGCACTGTATTAAGGTTTGCGGTTGAAGCAAAATACGTGAAAAATTTATACACGATGTTTTTATTTATTTTTATACTATTATTAATATAATAATCCTATATTTTGAGGTGCACATTATGTGCTAACGGAAAATATTTATTAGAAGAATAAAATCCGTACGTAAACTGAGAAAAATGTACCTAAACTTGACCCTAAATCGTTAATTCTGCGTGGAAGAGGTGAAGGAAAATCGTTCTAATAGTATCAAAATTAATGATTTTATCAAAAAATTACTCGATCTCTGGAGATAAAGGACCAATCTATTTTTAGCAATCTGTAGTTCCAATTTACTTAGTATATTTTAGCCACAAAGCGTACCGAAAATCTATACAAGTGTGCAAATACGTCCTTAATCCATAATGGGCGTACTTTGAAAAAAAGCGGCCGTGTACCAAGGTTTGTATGCGTATAACTTCTTTGATTAAATAATTTCTGACATAGTTACTAAAAGTTCAAATATATAATGTTAGAAATATCAAACATGTCAATTTGTCTAAAAAATTGGGCACAGAATTAAATTGCATTTGATTTAGATGCAGCGATGCTGGCTACTTTTTATATCGGAAAAATATTTTAGTCTCACGGAAAAAAATAAGTAGAGTAGGTATATAGGTATCTACGCGAACCTAAAGTGACTGGCACTAATCCTTAATAGCCCTACTAATATTATATAAGTAGTGAAAATGTGTTTATTTGTTGGTTTGTCCCTAAATCACGCCCCAAAGTTGCGACAGATCGACGATTTTTGGCATGGAATAGAGTAATAGACCTGGAGAGTGGCATAAGTTACTTTTTATCTTGGAAAATTAAAAAGCTCCCACGGGATTTCTAAAAACCTAAATCCACGCGAGTAAAGGAGCATTATCTAATGTAAGATAAAGTTGTTAGATGCCTCATAATCATCACCCTGGCCAGTCACTACTGAGCACAGGTCTAGTCTCAGAATGAAAAGTGTTTAGGGCATAGTCCGCCACGCTGGTCCTGTGCGGAGTGGCCAACTTCAGACACCTTTGAAAACATTATGAATAAGTCTCAGGCATGCAGGTTTCCTCGCAATATTTAGCAAACTGTGATGTTTAATTTGCTCAAATCCTTAGAACGCACAAAGGTCCGAAAAGTTGAAGTTTGAGTTTCAAACAGCTCATGTCATGGGTAAGTATCAAAATTTATATTGAGTGGTCGCTTCGCAATAACTGGGTGTCATTTTAAATTTACGAGTGGCTGCGGCGTACGCTGGACCGCGCATCCATCACTATTTATTACAGTAGTTCAGCACCTCGCACACACTGTGGCTTAAAATCGATTGCTGAAACAAACACTGATTGTATATTGTCTATTTTAGAATACCCATAACATTTTTTTATTACCCCAAATAAAATTTAAATGCAACATACAAATACCATTATTTTTTTTGAAGCTAGTTAAATTGGTTTCCTATTCAAATACAATAACAATATTAAGGACTAGCAAATAACACATGTAGACCACATTCCATAAAATAATTATTTAGAATATTATCAATGTCTTCCTGAATGGATCACGCAGGTAATTACCGAATAAGAAAAAAAATTGTACGCAATATCTGCACGTATGCATTTAATGCAAGTTGGTTGAACGAATTTATACTCAACTTACGAAATAAAGCCCTATAGGTACTTCGTCCGCGTAGATTTAGGTTTTCTTTTAAAATCCTCTGTTTATCCTGGATAAAAAGTAGCCTACGCCCGTCCCCAGGAGGAATTAACCCTGTCTCAATCATGTCAAAATCGGTTAAAATGATGATTGGTCTGTCTGTTACCTTTAAAAGGTAAAAGACAGACCGATAGACAGACAGAAAGACATATTTTTACATTTAAAATGTTAGTATGAAAAATGTGGATATTAAGTATGGATTTATAGCAAAATAAACACTAAACAGTGAGAATTTAGACAACTAACGTCGCGGGCAGATAACGAAATTTATGTTTAGCGCTCCCTTTCCCATAACTGGGCGTCATTTTAAATTTACTAGACTTATTGCAACGTGCGGTATATCGGACGTTTAGTATTTATAGCACTCGTACGATACCTTCTGTATCCTGTGCTGGAGAAAATTATTACCTACTATCTCTATTTTCTCGTTTAAATTCAAAGATACAACTCTTTTCGTCTAAGTTTAGGTCCACACTTACAGATTCATAATCATCATCATCATCATCACCATCAAAGGGCTTTAGTTCTGGCTTGGTCACGCAAACTTCTTTATCGAAGGCAGTCAGATTTCAACCAGTTCCGAACCCCCAAAATCCTCATGTACAAAACTCCGTCAATCTACCGGCCTCTAGGTGTTCCTCGACCTTCCTGGCGCAGTAACGAGCGCCATACTTTTATACAAGTATAAATTAAAAATTTATAACACCCCCGACAAGTGAAGGTTACAGTAACTAGAAAAGAGCTAATAACTTTCAAACAGCTGCTGAACCGATTTTCTTGGATTATAGCTAAGAACACTCTCGATCAATAATCATAATCATAATCATTTATTTGCTCAAATGTAGGTTATCATAGATTTTACAATTTATTCTAGTGTCACTATACTTGCCATGTAATGGCGTGCAAATATTTTACATAAGCAATGTAAACTACAAAATTTACTAAATTGTTTAAATGTACATTGTCCTTTTTAACCACCATAGTCCTTAGCCACCTTTCAAACAAAAAACTAAATTAAAATCGGTTCATTAGTTTAGGAGCTACGATGCCACAGACAGATACACAGATACACACGTCAAACTTATAACACCCCTCTTTTTTGGTCGGGGATTAAAAAGGGAGGTCTCGAGTTTAATTTCTAGCAGGGGCAATTTAGGAATTTATAATTTTGAAACTATCACTATATTCTGCTTTTTGGTATGATATGGTATGATACTCTGTTAAAATGTAAAATCAATGGCTAACTTATAATTGAAAAAAAAAAACCGAAAAGAGAAGTTTTCTTAGTATGCTCCCCAGCGCTTTTCATTATACAATTACGTAGCTTAGTTATCATTTGTACTTTAAATTGTGTAGGTACTTAACTTTAAAAAAAATTACAGAAATTCGGAAACTATATATCTATTTACTTACACAGATACTTATTTCAAAAAATTGAGTTTAATTGGATCGGTTAGTACTGAAATGAGAACCACACTAAGTAAATACATTTGTTTTGACGTTTGCGTTACGAATGAACTCATCTAAAATTTCGTATTCAACTCCACATTTTCAAAACATGTCGAAAAATATAAACTGCACTGTTAAAGTACACACACATAAGTCGTCGTGGAAAAGTAATGCAATTAATTTTAGTGGTCGTTTCCCAATAACCGAGCGTCATTTTAAATTTATGAGCGATGCGGCGTCCACGTAACTGCACGTCAATCACAATTTATTAGTTATTCGATCACACTGTACCCTCGAATTTTGTCTCAGAATAGAATTGCTGGTTAACGAGACGGATTCAGTCGCTAAAAATATAAGCGGTCGATAAAATATGTCCAGGCCCGCTCTTCACTTGCCTACGAATCGCCGCACCAAAGCCTGTGGACGCGGCGCGTAACAATCAAAGAGTTCCCACGGGATTAAACTACATCCACGTGGCTGAAGTCATGGACATAACCTTGTTCATAGTATATAAGTAAGCTCTTGTAACTACGTTTTCACTTGGTGGTAAGTGATGATGTAATCTAAGATAGAAGCGGATAACCAGGGAAGGTGGCTGTTGAATATAGTTAGGTATTTCAGTACGATATCTATTACCTAGGTATTCAAGATAATTTAACATTATGATCGTAATTGTATTGCTTTATAACAGGAGTTGAAAATTTTGAACAGCTGACGTCATAATATCGTAGTAAAATTTATATTTAGCGTCCATTTTCCAATATGTGCACGTCATTTTAAATAAACGATGTTTTCGATACACAGAGAATGCCGACAGCCTGCGGCGAATTCTTGTACCCGACCGTGTATCCATATATTAAATAACCAGTAGTCTATAATATTATGGATGCTATATTAATAAATGCAGTCGCGCTGGTCATAGTTCCACTGCTACGGGTAAGCCTTGACTTAGTCAAGCTCCATCGAAGGCGGTCAAGCCAGCCTTCAAAACCTTCATCTCTCCACTCCTTTATTCTACCGAGAACTAGGTCTTTCTCGCCTTTGGCAAGTTTCTGGTTCGCTGTCCTACGAACTTTAGGAGCTTTATAATATAATTCTTGATTTTGACCACACTTTAGAAAACGATTATCCTGAATTGCTAAGAAATATCCGTTTCAAGTATCTATCGTTTATTTAGTAAGTTATATGCTTTAATAGATATACAGTCAGTAGGTAGCTTACACATAGTTTCAAGCTGGAGTAGGTGTTATTAAGAGGGGTCTCTCCGTCACTCGCTTCATACAAACGTAGTTCCAATTTCATTTGAATATTAAGCAACCAAAGTCCATGAAATTTTACAGACATATTCTAGAAACGAATATCTATGTCTGTGGTTTTCCAGATTTCTGTTAATATATTCGGTTTGAAAGTTACGCGGTCTTAAAAATTTACATACAAATCTTTGAGCCCCTGTAATTTTAAAACTACATATTTTTAGAAAAATCTAAAACACAACAGACACAGATATTAGTTTCTAGAATATGTCTGCAAAATTTCATGGACTTTGGTTGCTTAATATTCAAATGAAATTGGAACTACGATTGTATGAAGCGAGTGACGGAGAGAACCCTGTTAAGTAGGTAAGTACCTATTTACCTACTGACGTGTCATAAAGAATGAATGTTGAGTAATTTTCCTTGGCTTTTATGCCTCTATAGCCTGCGCGCCATTGTGTTATACAGTAACACTGAAAATAAAACATTTATTTTTATTAGTGGTTTCCTGTTAGAATCATGTTCATAAATTCATAATCTTACTGTGCAGTGGGCGGGGATCCTAATTTCATATTTATTTCACTCCACCAACATTATACTACGCACGTACAACATCTGAGAATCGATTACCGAAATGTAATTTATTACGTTCAATATCACGTATTTATTGACTATCTCGCACCTTCACTTTCCGTTGATGTTAGGCGAAAATTTTAGAGAAAATATGGCGTTTCGAAGCGAGCAAATTGAAATTTCGGCGAAAACTTTATTACGGCACATAGGGGTGTAATATCGAAGATATTGTTAAATTGCTTTTGATGGATATTTTAGTTATTTTCATTCCAATTTTGTACTGAATTGTTGAAATTCGATTGACAGTGCCCATTCCAAATAGGTACACACACGAACTAGAGAATTCGAATTCATGGAATATTCGCCGCGTACGACTCGGCTTGATTTGCGTTTGGCAAAATCTGACATAATACAACATCATCATCATCAACTGAGTACGAGTCTCCTCTCAGAATGAGAAAGGTTTGGCTACATTCCTGTATATTATGATATTATTTCAACGTACCTACAGCTGAGTCTAGAAAAATTTTCACTTAGCCTTTTTTATTCCGATACTAGTCTTTGGCTGCGATCTCACCGGATGGTAAGTGATGATGCAGTCTAAGATGGAAGCGGGTTAACTTGGAAGGGTTGAGACAGTTTAATTAAACCCATAACCTTGATCGGTTCCTACGTGGCATCGTACTTGAACACTAAATGGTTTTGCCGGTAGGGTGATAACTAGCTACGGCCGAAATCTCCAACCAGACAATCTCTCTTTCTGTCTGTAATGTATAGGTATCTATCTCCACTAAGACATGATTTTCAGAAATTCGCCGGGGCTGGTCAGGTAGTGTTGCGTAGGTACATGATCAGTAGAGTTCAATAAAAAAGTGACCTTTTTCAAATAGGCTATGGTGTCGTACTCATGATAAAAAACTTTTCTCGTCGCTAATTGAAGTCGTCCTAGGAAGACCGTTAAATTATAGTGAATATTGAATTTAATATTCAAGTGCAAACCTGTCGTAGACTAAATATCTTCTTATACCACTGACAGACACCATAATTGAACATCGTTGAACATAACAATAATATTATGTATTATCTAACACAAATATAGAATCACTGATACGCACGCACCTGTCAGTTGTCAATTTCTCTCATTCCATTCGAGGGATATGTCGAGAATTTCACCAAATAATATATTAAACCCGTATTCAGTGAATATTTCATGATGGTTGTTATTATTTGATTTGAATGAGCGGATAATATCATGTTTGTATTATGTATTTGAAAACATGATAGGTTCTATATTGGGATTCCAAGGTACTAGAATGGCAACCTCGCTCCGGAAAGCGCAGGTTGGAAAAACCCCTACTAGGTGGTCAGACAACATTAAACGATTCGCAGTTGCTGGATTCAAGCGGCGCAAGACCATGGCGTATGAAAGTCCGAACGAGAGAACTTAGAGACATAGCAGTGGACGTTGGTTGGTAATGATGATGGTGATTATCTATATTTAATAAATGCGAAAGTGTGTCTGTCTGTCTGCTAGCTATTTACGGGTCAACTTTTTTATCCAATTCATCACGCCATCG
Organism: Maniola jurtina; assembly: GCF_905333055.1. Classification (NCBI taxonomy): domain Eukaryota; kingdom Metazoa; phylum Arthropoda; class Insecta; order Lepidoptera; family Nymphalidae; genus Maniola; species Maniola jurtina. The sequence goes on along the minus strand of NC_060047.1, from coordinate 7,458,444 downwards.
TCACCTGGGCCTGCCTCTCTGGCGTTGATGGTCCTAACTCCTGAGGAGCCCATCTGGAGCCGATTTTGTCCACAAATCATATGGGATACATGAGTCCCAGTCCTATTTGAGCAAAGGGGCTGCATTGTCAACGTTGTTGTCTACTCTCGTTTTGAAACATATAACAGAATTGCTTATTCGATCTGCTAATTCTAATCCAAGTATGCTACGCTCCATAGCTCTTTGGTAATTCATGAGCATGGACTTATAAGAGTTCGTCAGAGATCAAGTCTGAACACCAAATATGTGATAGTTGGTAGAATGTTACTTATAGTGGTAAATTCTCAAAAGGCCTATATGTGTTCCAATAAGCTATCGCTATATAAATCCGTGAATTTTCCGTACATCCCTACCTAAATATAATAAACAGAACCAGGTATTTTTATTTAGAAAATGCATGCTGTTCCAATTTTTATTTATTCAATATTTTTTTTACTTTTCAAAGGTTCATGCACAAAATTGTATTTACAAAACTAGACTACGAATCGATCAAACCGTGAAAAAGGAAATGGTATGTACTGCCACGCCTATGTACAATGCTTTCGTCGTTACATTCTAGTAGGGCTGCCTGTTTGTACATTAAAGAATACGTTTTTACCTACTTATATACTGAGCAAAGTAATTTAACAATATATTTCTTTCGCCAGGCAGGGTACTCGTATATAAATGAATTGTAGTCAGGCATAGTAACCTAAAAGACAAGATAGACTGTTCCTATCATGTAAATTATTATTAATATAAGATATGTAACAGTTAAACAATTTAAATAAATAAAATGAAATGAAAAAGTCTCATCAATAGGTCACTTAAGTAGCTAAATTTTTTGGAAGTGGTGATAGCCTAGTAATTAAGATGGACTCCTATTGTAGGGCTGCAATTTGATATAATATCTATACATATATTGGGATTCCGAGATAATTGAATAGCAACCTCACACTGGATAGCGTTGATTTGGGAAACGCCTTCCCCACTAATGAATGGACGAGTGTACAAGCGGCGCTTGTACACTGCTCATTGCAGCAAGATTGTGTTCTGTGGCGATCGCTACAAAAGATATTATTATTCGAAGGTGGCAACCATACGTATACTACATACAGGCTTTTACGTATGTGTTAAGTGGAGCGGGCGCCCATCCGTATTGGAATTTATTTCGCTTAAAAATACACTAAAAGTGCTCCCAATACTACCGAATTCGTTCAATGAATAAACTGCCAGTCGACAAAATAAATTAAACCGGAAAATTGTAGCGAACCGTACATAAAACGCTAAGTTAATTGCTTTTCATAAAACATTGTCATTTTTAATACATAGTACATATATTTTTAAGAGTATACAATATACATTTAGTACATAACATACCTATTATGTTATTCAATAACTTGATGTTAAAACTGGTGAACAACTTTTTTTTTTAAATAAAAATAAAGCTCACAAGTTTGGTTGAAAGAGCAATCAAGGGAAAAGCGATGGGAAAAAGTTTAAACGGCTGAACATATTTTCATCAAACATAGGTTAGGTACATAACTAAAATTTTCAGATCCACATCCACTCATTTGAGCGCTGCTGCAATGACAGGCACATTGACAAATACTCATTATTATAAATTAAAACTAAAGGCCGTTCACACCAAGCACGTACACGTGACGTCCACGCTTTACGCAAGCGGTGTGCCATGTTTCATACAGTTCCATACATTACAACGCAATGGTACGCGCTACGTCTCCGCTTACGCAACGCTTACGTGGCCTGTGTGAATGAGCTATAAACCGAAAAGCTAAGTTTTCTTTAAAATACATCTACTCGAATACAAATGGTCAAATTCGATTAAGAATCCGGTAGAAAATTCTACTTCTGCCTTCTACCACTGTACGATGTGTGATTGCGGCTTTTTTCTATCTTTGATCGCAAATAATCCTTTTTGAAAGCCTCTAGCCAGTTCGCGAGCACAAATTCAATAAGTCAATAGATAGTAAGCAGTCTCCTTGCTATTCCCAAGGGACCGAGTCTATGAGGTTATTGGGGTCACGAATTTTATTTCGACTGGTAGCGTCTACCTACACTAATGACGTGGCATGATATTGATTGGTATGAAAGTTTTTTGTTATTGCGTGTTAGTAACGTTTGTATTATAGGAAGTAGTAAAGTTCGAACTGGCAACTTAATATACAGTAGGTACGTTTTTAGGGTTCCGTACCTCAAAAGGAAATACGGGACCCTTATAGGATTACTTTGTTGTCTGTCTGTCCGTCTGTCCATCCGTCCGTCGTGTCTGTCAAGAAACCTATAGGGTACTTCCCGTTGACCTAGAGTCATGAAATTTGGCAGGTAGGTAGGTCTTATAGCACAAGTACAGGAATAAATCTGAAAACCGTGAATTTGTGGTCACAGTATTTAAAAAAAATTAAAATATGTTTCAATTTTCAAAGTAAGATAACTATACCAAGTGAGGTATCATATAAAAGGGTGCATTCTAAAACAGATTTTTATTTATTTTTATGTAAGTATAACAGTTTTTGATTTATCGTGGAAAATGTTGGAAAAAATACCCGAGTACGGAACCCTCAGTGGGCGAGTCTGACTCGCACTTGGCCGGTTTTATAACTCATCTAAGCGGATGAGTAAGAAAATGTTGACCATTGCAATCTTTTGTAACGCAACTAATTAATTGATGACAGTCGATAAACTTACTCCACTATGGTAAGATGCCAATGTTGCCATAAAGCCTGATACACACACAATGACAAACAAGTTGTGTGTTTATATACCATCATACAATGACAGCTTTAATCCTAATACTATCTAATCTATGGCCCCTAGGGGCAATAATATTACTTTATCTTTAACTTCTGCTTATGATTAATTTCTACATCTAATTTACAGTCCTTAGTTTATTCTAATAAATAAGTACTTAGAATTCATTATATTTTATGACCTAGTTAAGTAGCACAAACACTTTTACTCTGGCATTGCACTTATCCACTTAAGTGTGGTAGACTTTTGAGTCGCATAATGACGAAGTTGATCTTGGTGAGCTTCAGCGTATTTTTAACCCCCGACCCAAAAAGAGGGGTGTTATAAGTTTGACGTGTGTATCTGTGTATATGTGTGTCTGTGTATCTGTGTATCTGTGTATCTGTGTATCTGTGTATCTGTCTGTGGCATCGTAGCGCCTAAACGAATGAACCGATTTTAATTTAGTTTTTTTTGTTTGAAAGGTGGCTTGATCGAGAGTGTTCTTAGCTATAATCCAAAAAAATTGGTTCAGCCGTTTAAGAGTTATCAGCTCTTTTCTAGTTTTCTTGTAGAAAAGAAGGTTAGATAACCGTTAGGTTCATAATATTATGTCAATAGACAAAAATGTCAAGCTGTCAAGATGGACGTTGCCTAAATACATAATTATTTATTTGAAAATGATGTTTTGGAAAACTCAGATACTTTGGATCGTCGGGGGTGTTATAAATTTTTAATTTACACTTGTTGTATGTTTTGTTTATCTGTATCTCAAGATCTCTGTGGCGAGTATTAGGGTGCATTAGTTATTTCCCTCAGTCTTACAGGTACTCAGTTAGGTACATTTCAAAACTTTATTTTGAGCTGAGAAGGTGCATGCAAAGTTTTTTTTTTCACCTTACTACTCAAATCTGTATAGCCTTAGTTAGACTGACATTTACGTAGACATAATACAATAGCTGAAACTTCAGACACAGTTACTTTCCCTTTCGGTTTTCTTTGTTTTTCGTACAATAAAAGCGCTGCAGGTTTACAGTTAACAAAAGGTTTGAAGCGCACCTGCACTTGTCGCTAATGTCACTGCGGTAGAATAATAGCTAGGAGTAGCGCACATGAAAACAGAACACAGCAATGAAAAAATTCAGTCAAGTGCGAGTCGGACTCACACACAAAGGGTTCCGTACCGTCATATAAGAAATAACATTTTTTAATTTTTTAAATTTTCATAGCAGCCATCTTGAAAATTTACTATTTTTATTATAGCGGCAATAGAAATAAACATTCTGTGAAAATTTCAACTCTCTATCTATTGGGGTTCACAAGATACAGCCCGCTGACAGACAGACGGACGGACGGACGGTCATAATATTATAAATGCAAAAGTGTGTTTGTTTGTGGGTTTCTTCATTTGTGTTTCAATCACGCCGCAACTGAGCCACGGATCGAGGTGATTTTTCTATCCCCAAAAATCAAAGAGTTCCAATGAGATTTTGAAAAGCCTTCCTTGCGGAGCAAGTTGAGGGCATCTGCTTATTAATTTAATTATTTCGTATATAAATCTACACAATTAAAAAAATATGTTTTGAAAAAATCATTTCATAAATGTTTTTTCCGTTGTTTCAATCTTCAATGAAAGCATTAAAATTCTTTGGGACGTTGAAAGCTGCTATTTAAATTAGAATAATTAAATCGCTTCGATAATAGTCCGTTTTTCAATATTCTTGGCGGGTCGCTTTTCAATAACAGAGCCATTTTCGTTTTGATTTACGATGAAATTTTAAAAAGGACTGCCCGCTGTGCTCTACCTCGGTTTGAATGGCTAGAAAAAGTGATCACACATTAAAGCATCGCATTTTTAGTAAGTACGTTAACATTAAAATCAGTATCATATGGCATAGAAATAAAAATAGAATTAAAAAGATTTTTATTTAAACAAACTTTACCTTTACATAAGCGCTTATTAAAGTCATTGATCTACGACTGGTCTAGAATGCCTTTCGAAAATAAAGTGCAAAAGAAACAGCTTTTTCAGGAACAAAAGTTAAAGAGTGACGTGGCTTCTGCAGCTCACGTACCAAATACCTACTAATAATGTCATCGCATTTTCAGTACTGAAAAATGTACTTCTTGGGGGCTGGGTCAGGGTGCCAATAAGCTAAGCTGATTCCTAGTTTCATAATGCCACTTGCGTGTCTTTGTTTCACACGATCACGTATATACGTCAAATTCGAAATTCGAATTCACCAGAGAAAACCGAATGACGTGTGCGCTCTATCTTCGTCAGCAAAAACAAGTGTATACAGACGTTGAATCCCTAGGAATTGCTTGTAGGTAATAGTTAGTATGTAGGTTGGCGAGGTTTTAAAAAATAGATGTAACGAGAAAGTGTATGTCCTTTATTAAATGGAAATATAAAACAAAATGTTGTTAGGTCAATTTTAGAACCCTTAAAATTGTTTAACGAATCATATTTCATTACAATTTTCGACTCCCCTTTTCGTCACGTCCCGTCGCATCCATGAACAATAACGAAAAAGGTTCCATTTAATTTGGCTTCCTCGTTTGTTATATCCGGTTTCATATGATTTCTATTTTTATATCCAGTGTACATTTTGCGCAAATTTTATTTCGTTGAAAATTTTATAAACTTAATTTAAGTACCTAACTTAAAGTTTGTCATATAACTCCAAAATATGACGAGTAGAGACGTTCATGTCTGTCTGGAAACAAAAGTTGAGCAATTTTGACTTCTTATTTTTTCTAGTGCGCCAGATATCTTCGATATCTTATCAATATTAGTAAATAACAATCGTTAGCCATAACCACCGTATTGGGTTGACATCACATTGTCGTAGGGGCGATGGCCATTGGATCCAAAAAGTCCGAGAGTGAAGAACCACGTATAAGTGTAGCGTGGGACGTCCTTCAGCATGATGAATTGACGATATAAAGAGGGTGGTGGGAAACCGCTGGTTGAGGAAGGCTGAGGACAGGGTGTGGTGGCGCTCATACACTGTATCTCCATCGACAGCTGAGTTACCTGAACTTTCTTCTATATGGTCCATAGTTACCTACAATGACCAATACTCATCAATACGCCTACCCAGCGCGGTCATTGTGGGCAAATCCTTGTATGGGATGTTAAACTAATATCTATACTAATAAATAAAATTGGAGTGTCTGTCTGTAATTTCGAAATAACTACCGCATATTAAGGTCATATGGTTATTTGAACGATACTATAACTGAATCACACGTTTTTAAAATTTTTGTCTGTCTGTCTGTCTGTCTGTCTGTTTGAAAAGGCTAATCTTGGGAACGGCTGAACCGATTTTGACGGGATTTTCACAAACAAGTAGAGAATTGACCAGGGAGTAACATAGGCTACTTTTTTAACTGACTTTCAAAAAGGGAGTTGTGTTTTTCTACCTATGTACACCGAAATCTCCGAGATTTCTGAACCGATTTGCGTCATTTCTTTTTTAATCGATAGAGGAACTTTGCGACATTGTTTCATAATAAAATTGGAGTCCAACTCCTCAATCCTGATGCTGCAGGGGATCTGACCAATCCACGCGGGCGAAGCTGCGGGCATCAGCTAGTCTATAATAATAATGAGGGCGTTTACTAGATGCAGTAAGTAATAACTAAGTACTTACTAACTAGAACTAAGTAAATAGTTACTTCGCAAAAATTATAGGTATATTATACCAGTCTTATTATTTCAGCGATTGTGTCACACAATGTTACACCCGACTCTGGAAGCACATAATCCGTTGACCTCTCTCGGGGATTAAAATCTCAATGAAATACTGCGTGATCGGAACGACGTGGAAAGCCACGAATAATGGATAAAAAGCGAACGCTGAATGGACTTAATGGTTTTATACTAAAATAGGTTTTCTCCTGACTCCGCCCGCCTGATTAAAAATCTCTTGAATTTATATTTAACTAGCTGATGACCACGACTTCGTCCGCGTGGATTTAGGTTTTTCAAAATCCCGTAGGAACTCTTTGATTTTCCGGGATAAAAAGTAGCCTATGTGCTAATGCAGGGTATTATCTATCTCCATTCCATATTTCAGCCAAATCTGTCGAGTAGTTTTGCGTAAACGAGTAACAAATATACACACACACATACACACGAACTTTCACCTTTATAATATTAGTGTGACTAGCCTATGCCCGCGACTTCGTGCGCGTAGACTACACAAATTTCAAACTCCGGTTTTACCTTTTTAAAGATTAAATTTTCAAAAATCCTTTCTTAGCGGATGTCTACGTCATAATAGCTATCTGCATGCCCAGCCCGATCCGTCCAGTAGTTTAAGCTGTGCGTTGACAGATAAGTCAGTCAGCTTTTCCTTTTACAGACTAGCGACCCGCCCCTGCCTCGCAGGGTAGCTTGAGAGGAGCTATTCCACTAAACCAGAGATACAGTGTTTGTTTTCGTGTAACTTTAAAAACTGTTTAGTCAGCTCAGTCAGGAAGCTATCAAATGGGACGAACGCAGCAATTACTATTTTTTAAATAAATAGTTACAGCGTACCTATAGTACAATTTACCACAGTATTATCTTGTATCAACTGAACGTACAGCCAGTAGCTTCCAAACCATCACAGCTCACTTCAAAAGTCTAGTAGATCATCAGATATCACTAAACGAATTACCATCAAATGAACCTTTGATTTCTTTAGTATTAAAACAGTGTAATTAAACATTTACCTTCAAACGTACAGAATTTTCAAGCATGATATAGTAAAAAAACTACGAAACCTGTAAGAGGATTTCATTTATACATGTTCAGAACTTGAAAATTCACTGAGCAGGCTGTATTTAAAAGTCACAAAGCAAATTACAATACGTTGACCACTCGAGTCGATATATAAGGAACCCACAAACCAAAGAACTGGCTGAAACTCGAGCTTTTTCAGCGCTGAGGTATTTTATAAGAGTCAGCTAGCAGTTTTAATTAAATCTTGCTTCAGCTGCCCAGATTTAGCGCTTAAAATTGTATGAACACTCGCTTCATGGTATGAATATGTGTAAATGCATCTCATTATAAGCAAATACCATGACCATGTAGGATCTTTGCTTGTGCTGTAAAGAAAGATTTTCAACTGTTGAATGTAGCTACTAGCTAACCCGCCCCGACTTTACCCGAGTGGAATTTCCTAAAATCCTTCTTAAAGTGGGTTGAAGTTATTAAGAGAACCTACATACAAAATCTCCAGTTTCTAGTGTTTATATTTATGCCATCTTTTTTATACTATGTAGAATGTAGATAGATACCCGTAGAGAGTTGATGTTAAGAGGGGTCTCTCCGTCACTCGCTCCATACAAACGTAGTTCTAATTTCATTTGAATATTAAGCAATCAAAGTCCATGAAATTTTGCAGACATATTCTAGAAACTAATATTTATGCCCCTGTAATTTTAAAACTACATATTTTTAGAAAAATCTAAAACACCACAGGCACAGATATTAGTTTCTAGAATAGGTATGTCTGCAAAGTTTCATGGACTTTGGTTGCTTAATATTCAAATGAAATTGGAACTACGATTGTATGGAGTAAGTGACGAGAAGAGCCCTGTTAATCTGCCTAAAGATAACGTTAAAACCTCTGTTGCAATTTGTAATACAAATTCGTTACTAAGTGGCGACGGGAAAATACCTTAGAGCGGACTGTCTGTGAAAGTTACAAAGTAAAATACAATCTGTTGGTCATTCGACTCTACATCATAAAGAACTCACAAGGCAAAGAACTGGCTGGAACTCGAGCTCCTTTTTACCGCTTAGGTATTTTATAATAGTGTGCCAGCGTTTTTAATTAAAACCACGCTTCGGTTGAGTAGATTTTTCTCGTTTAAATTGTTAAAGCACCTCGTTTCATGATATAAATGCGAGCGTAAAGTGTGTGATGTACCTAGTAGGTGTTTTGTTAATTCAATACGCTGCGTTTTTGTGTTCCAGTCGAATCATAGTTTGATACAACTTGGAGTATAGATATATATAAACAGAATAATGAAAACCAATGTAGAGTCAAGATAGGGGCTTCTTTAGAGGACGATTCAAACGACATGACGTGTTTGTTATCTTCAACCTTTATGCAATGCATTAAGGTTGTGTATGACACGTCATGTCTGAATCATCCTCTAAAGCAGCCCCTATCTGACTATGAGTTCCGATGTTAATAACCCACGAGACAAAGAAATAGCTGGGTTTCTAGTATCATGTGATAGTAGTTTATAGTAGAGCATCGGCAACGTTCTAATCCATACTAATATTATAAATGCGATAGTGTGTCTGTCTGTCTGTCTGCTACGTTTTCACGGCCCAACCACTGAACCGATTTTAATGAAAAGGACAGACGTGGGATACATCACGGGGAAGCACATAGGCTACTTTTTACCCCAGAAAGTTGAAGAGTTCCTACGGGATTAAAAAAAAAACCGAAATCCAAGCGGATGAAGCCGCGGGCATCCTCTAGTCGTAAATAAAATTATACAGCATATTATAACATACTAAACACGACACTCAATCGAATTTAGATACGACCTAATTGAATCCAGATTATATTAGTAGGATGATATAAATTTAATTTAAATCTTTCAATCCATAACGTTCTATTACTCGCTACGAGTAAAATTTAATAATATACCTACCTACCATATCACAATAAAAAATAACAGCATATCAAAGCACATGCAATGCTCATTGTTCGATTGTTCGTAAGTATAACAAACGCAATCTCATTGAGCTGCAAATGAACATGCCATTTTCTAGCTTCCTGATACTACTGCATGCGTGTGCTGTCTGTGGTTATCTGATATCTGGATCCCGCCGGCCACGCGTTGACAGCTGAGCCTAGATTAGCAATGTAATGCAAAGCCCACCTACTCTGATGTGTTGAAAGTTGAAAATGTTTGCCCAGATAGGCCCAGTTTGTATAATGGAAACTAGCTGGTGCCCGCGACTTCGGCCGCGTGGATTCTGGTTTTTGAAATCACGTAGGAACTTTTTGATTTTGCGGGATAAAAAGTAGCTTATCAGTATTTTCAATTTTCATCGTGGGGCATCATATGAAAAGACTTTACTCGTAGGTACATTCTAAAACAGATTTGTATTTATTTTTATGCATAATAGTTTTTGATTTGTCGTGCAAAATGTCGGAAAAAATACCGGAGTACGGAACCCTCGGTGGGGGGTCTGGCTCGCACTTGGCCGTTTTTTTTTATATATGTTAGGCCGAAAAATGCCAGACATATTTTTTAACATAAAGATGAACGCTCGTATACTTACATTGAAGTGATCCAAGACAAAGACATTTATTGTTTGATCCCGTGACCCGTCACCTGTTCACGTCGTCTCACGTTCGGAATTTATTGACCTCTCTTATAAAAGTGACACAGTTTCCGCATTCATGGGGTCATACCCGTAAACATGAAAATTTTTAAGATCTTTTACCTAAAAAAACCAGCCAAGTTCGGATCGCGTACCGAGGGTTCCGTGCTCGGGTATTTTTCCGACATTTTGCACTATAAATCAAAAACTATTATGCTTAAAAATAAATAAAAATCTGTTTTAGAATGCACAAGTAAAGCCCTTTCATATGATATCTCACTTGGTATAGTTATCTTACTTTAAAAATTAAAACACATTTTAATTTTTTTTCTGTGATGTAACCACAAATTCACTGTTTTCAGATTTATTCCTTTACTTGTGCTATAAGACCTACCTACCTGCCAAATTGCATGATTCTTGATCAACGGGAAGTACCTACCCTATAGGCTTTCTTGACAGACACGACGGACGGATGGACGGACGGACGGACGGACAGACAGACAGACAACAAAGTGATCCGATAAGGGTTCCGTTTTTCCTTTTGAGGTACGGAATCCTAAAAACCTCAATAGCTCAACGGTTACAGGTACTGACTCAGATGGATAAAACCCCACCCGTTGCTCTATTCTCGTACCCTTCCTAATTTTTGAACCTGTTTGGAATAGGCTTAAAAGACGCTTATAAGTAAATTGAGATCTGAGGTGGAAATACGACGGTTGGCGCCGGAAACCGCGCCGAAGCTAGCGGAAATTATCTACCGCTGTTCATAAACAGACTAAATACGTAACGTTATGGACTAAGAGCCAGCGCGTGCCAGACCTTCATAATTTCATAAAAGCTGAAATTTTCTTGCGTATTGCCCCCAACGACAGAGGGACGATCAGCGACTATGAAGTTTGGATTATGGTGGCTTTGGGAGATAACAGGTAGGTAATAAAGGAAAAAAAAATCTTACGACCATTATAAAGTGTAATTTTTTATACCTTTTTTCCTAAGACTTTTTATTGACATCAACATAAGAGTTTTTTTTAATAAAAAAAACTTAAATCTAAATTAAAACAGAAAAAATAAAATAATAATAAGTAACTAATTAATTAAAAACTAAAATTAATAAAATTATATTAAATCTAAAACCTCATCAAGAAAACCGCAGATCGGCATTGTATCCAAGATGCTCGCAGCATTTCATGTAGCGCAGCTGAAAAATAATTTAATTGAACTTCTAAATCAATATTTGGTTTTGGGTCAACGTTCTAAACCAAATATCAAAATTTCTGGTTTGTAACTCATTTCGTCTACAAGCTAGAGACCTGTGACATGCGGGCAGACAGGCGGACAGACAGACAGACGGGCAGAGGGACAAACTGACAGACAGCAGAGTGACATCAACGCTCTATTAATGTCACTCTGCTGTCTGTCCTATTTACCCTTTGGCTACGGAACCCTAAAAATAAATAAATAAATAAATCTTTATTATCTTAGCAGAACATTATTTACAGACTTTGGTGTGAGGCCCTGCCTCCTGATGAAGTGAAAACTGTGTTTCAGGAGGAGGAAAAACCTATTTATATTTCAATAAGTGCACTTTTTGTAAATAATGTAGTAAGCGTAAGGAGGTATGTGTTTAATTTACTTACAATTATGTGTAAATATTAGATTTTCTACAAATAGATTACGGTACACCACACATTATTTCAATCTAACTTTTCTCATACTATACGTCGGAAAGGAAAGCAGTTATTTATTCTGTGACTAAGACTAGAAGAACTTACTCGAGTGGAATGGACATCTTATAGCATTAGTTACGTGCTTCGGGGAAATGAGTTTTTAAATGAATTCTGTCCGCGTGTCGTCGTGTTCTCACCAGTATAGCAAATTATAATACAGCATTGAACGGCACAACGCATCTAGTAAGTTAAAAAAAAACCGGTCAAGTGCGAGTCAGACTCGCGCACCGAGTGTTCCGTACTCGGTCATTTTTCAGACATTTTGCACGATGAATCAAAAACCATTACGTATAAAAATAAATGAAAATCAGTTTTAGAATGTACAGTTAAAGCCCTTTCATATAATATCCCACTTAGTATAGTTATCTCACTTTAAAAATTGAAACACATTTTAATTTTTTTTTTTTGTGATGTAACCTCAAATTCACGGTTTTCGGGTTTTTTCTTTACTTGTGATTATAAGACCTACCTACCTGACACGACGGACGGATAGACGGACAGACGGACAACAAAGTGATCCTATAAGGGTTCCGTTTTTCTTTTTGAGTTATGGATCAGAAATTACTTGAGCACAAATTCAAATAATATAGGTACCTTATTAATAATGATCATTATCAACTTGGCCGGCTATTGGGAGACTTCACACACCTTTGAGACATTATTTAGATTAACGATCACTTTTCCTAATAATGATTAAAGAGTGCAAATTATTACCAACTTATCTTAAGTGTAGTGTTGTCATCTCCTTATAAAAATAGCGATATAATTTTTCAGTGTGTGTACAAATGTTCAGTGATTCGTGTTCTTTATAATTGTGTGCAGACTATCTCTGAACAAATATCAGTTGATATAACTCAGAGATATTCCCATGTATGCAATATAACGACATAAATAAAGCAAGTCAAGTGTAGCAGCCGTCTCTACTAATCTTATTTGTGCTCGTTCCGAACGGAAATTCTCATCTGTATCACTATTTTTATTGCCTACAATATATCACATTGCATATGCCTCGAATTTTTGTAATATCTTTTTCCATTTGGGTTATACTGGATATCTTAGGAATATTTCCACCAATATTGTATGTAGATGTTATTTCATTGCCATATTGTATTGATATGTTTCAGTAAAAAAACTTAAAAAAAAAAATTTAATTTAAAGGTTGCCAAACAGATGTGATCTTTTGCACCTGCTGTTACGTTGGTCCTACGTAAAATTAAATATTTGTTAATACCTACTTAATAGTTTCGAAAACATAGCACGGAACTCCAAATCAATTACGATCAGTGAAATAGCTTACTAAAAATTTGACTTTTAACCATATTCATTGTTAGTACATGGGTAACATTCATAGTACATTTTCGTTTCTTTCCTACTAGTAACAGATTCAATTTCGGTAAAAATCTCTGAGGTAAGGTGAGGTCGTAATCAAGCGTTCCTAAGCCTGCAATCGGTAAAAAATATATGGGACTAGAAGTTACAAACCAAAACCAAAATAGAAAACGTACATACGGATAAGTTAGGTTTAGGCAAATCACCACGGATCACCAGCCGGGAGCAAAATAGGGTACGGAATACAAATTCAAGGCGCAACCCAACCATTGCTACGTGAACCCCCGTATTCCTCTCTATAGTCATATCCGTTCACTGAACATGCCGATACTCAATATAGGGAGGTCATTGAAAACTGGTTAACAAAATAGACCGACGAGTCGACCACCTGAGATTTCAATTTCGCGTCGCGAAATAAATTTATTCGGATTTCTCACTTGCCTTGTCGAAATTGACGATATATTTTTGCAAACCTATTACCTTTCCTAGTGTATCTTAGTTGTTTTGTTAGCTACCTCTTGTAATAGAAGGAATTTAGCTAAAGTTTTAAAATTCAAGGAAAAAATGCAAAAATTAAGTAGGTAATAGCAGAATAAGTTAGAGGAATTGCTTCTACTGCAGCAGCGTAAAGTACCTACTATAATAATAAATTTTTAATAACACTCTTAGTAAAAATATGTAATGGAATCAATCGTGAGTTTCTTCTCTAACGGCTTACAATCCCTTCTTTTTTGTTAATTCAATTTTAGTAGAAAACAAAAAATTCCGATACCAAATATATATTAATTAAGAAAACCTAGCAACTTATCCGATGGATGGATGGATGATGCAATCCAGATCCAGACTGATAGCATGTACTAGGTATAATATCACCCCAGCAGCCACCTCAGGGAGTACACGAGGCAGTATAAAGAAAAGATTAACTTTTTAAACTCCGACCCAAAAAGAGGGGTGTTATAAGTTTGACGTGTGTATCTGTGTATCTGACTGGCATCGTAGCTCCTAAACTAATGAACCGATTTCAATTTAGTTTTTTTGTTTGAAAGGTGGCTTGATCGAAAGTGTTCTTAGCTATAATCCAAGAAAATCGGTTCAGTCGTTTGAAAGTGATCAGCTCTTTTCTAGTTACTGTAACCTTCACTTGTCGGGGTTGTTATAAATTTTTAATTTACACTTGTTACCTACAGTACCGTATAGTGTATACACACGGTAAACATATTATTATACTATATCTATGTCCGTAATATTATATGATTATAGGGTTCCAAAGATTACCTGATAGGTAATATAGGTTGATATACAAAATGGGAACGCGTCGCACCTGAGACATTTTGATCATAACAAGTAGATAGATAGGCAGTAGGTATCATCACTCTTTGTACTCTCATCGAATAGGTAATACTTTCATAAAAATATTTACTACGATGTAGAAAATACGTAACCTTTTGAATAATAAAAATAGTTGTTTAGCCATGTTTTAGCTTTAAATGGCAGCTCACGCGTTTTTAATTTTGCGGTATTTTCTCTATAATTCAAATACAAGATGATGCTACGACTTCGTCCACGTGGATTTAGGTTTTTAAAAAGCTTAAAAAGCTATTTCTGTACCAACTTTCGAGAATATCGATTAAACGGATGAGCCGTGAAAAGCTAGTAGACAGACAGACTGACACTCTCGTGTTTATAATTGTAGTAAACGTATGGATATACCTACCTCTTGTTTCGAAATTTTCGCTTTTTTCAAACCCTCAAATTATTGTTCTATTCCTCAAAATCTCTATAAAAATATTTAAAAAACAATGTTTGTTTGTTTGTATTCGATAATCTTTGAAACTTATGAACCAATTTTCATGATTCTTTCACCATTAGAAAGCTATACTTTATCTAGAAATATGGCTATAAATTACATTATATACAGCGGATGAAATCGCGGGCATCATATCAATTTTATAAGTTGTTTTCAATATGTGCAAGCTCAAAGGCATACAAAACACATGGTAATAGTAGGTACCAGTCAGTACCTATTAGAATTAGGTGTCTGAAACATACAGGAAAAATGTTTGATAATGTGTTTACAAAACAAATGTCTACGTCATGCCGCAGGTTTGGAAACCCTCCAAGGATAGCCATCTTCGCAGTCTCGTTCGCCACAAATATTTTAATATGACAAAAATGCGCCTTTATTACATTTTTCCTCGCCTTGGCAACGTTTCCATTAAATTATGCCCTTTTCCCTATTCTGAATCTTTTGAAGGACGGACGCCCGTCGTCAACGAGTGCGGCATAAAGCATAGACCATTAACTTGATTGCCGCGAAAATTCAACTTTTAGACTGAGGCCACACGATGCGTTTCTGATGCGTTGCGGTGCCGCGCACCGCTGTGGATTTGAGTATCGGGTACAAAAAGTATCGTGTTGCAACACACCACCTCTCCCCGCTTCTTCACTCATGTCCCAAGTCCGTTGTTGTTGCGACGTCATAACGCATCGTGAGGTATGGCACAGCGATTTCTATGTAGGAGGACTCATGGCTCATCGCTCAGGCGCCGCATCATCAACGCAAGCAACGTGTGGCTTAATAATATTTTACTAAGTAATACTACTACTTATATATACGTACTAATTAGTAGTTATGCCAAACGTCGTAGATATATACAAATCAAAAATTACCGACGCTATCTGATGGTAGGTAGGTTTTTCGCCCCAAATTGCGATCAGGTGCATGTTGCAAATGAAAAAAATGTAACATCGCAAACATAGTTAGCTTAGTTGCAACGAATTTCCCGTGCGCAACAACTTGCAACTTACAGTTCTGTTGCAACTGTAAATTGCGGACCGAGATACGAGCTGTGAAACACAAATCACTCGTTTAATCAGGCGTTTGTCGGCGCTGGTGCTGCAATTTGCAACACGACAAACGAATGTAAAAGCACTGTTGCAAATAAAAAAGCTGTTGCTAGAAATATTGCAAATGTGCTGAACTGTCCATTCGTAAAATAAAAAAGGAGGTACGTACGTAGGTATATACCTACGCAAGTAACTATTGACGTATCAATTGAGATAATAGTTCAATAGTTGAAGTCTTATTTTCGTTGACTCAGTCCACAAAATTATTGAGCTTTAGATTAAGGGATTTATCTTCATTCAAGTGAATGTAAATTAGCCATAGCTATACAATAAAGGAAGACCCAAAAAACGATGAATGGATTGCGTGCAAGAGCATCTACAGAAAATTGAAAAGCTGACGTCATACAAGAAAGAAATAAAGGATAAAAACGAATTGAAGGAAACTCATACAGGGGGTAGAGACTTATAAAAGGTTGTAGCGTTAAAGGAATTAAATAAGTATAATACACTAAGTTATGTTTTAATAAAGAGTGTAGTCGAAATCTGTAATTGGAAATGCGCGGGTGCCACCGTACCCGCTACAAAGCGAGCGAAAATTATCCTCCGCTGCTTTTAACAGACTTGTATACATTGCAGTTCTAACCATATATCTGAAATTACTTGCTTGTATTAGAATAGAATAGAATAGAATAGAATAGAATAGAATAGAATAGAATAGAATAGAATAGAATAGAATAGAATAGAATAGAATAGAATAGAATAGAATAGAATAGAATAGAATAGAATAGAATAGAATAGAATAGAATAGAATAGAATAGAATAGAATAGAATAGAATAGAATAGAATAGAATAGAATAGAATAGAATAGAATAGAATAGAATAGAATAGAATAGAATAGAATAGAATAGAATAGAATAGAATAGAATAGAATAGAATAGAATAGAATAGAATAGAATAGAATAGAATAGAATAGAATAGAATAGAATAGAATAGAATAGAATAGAATAGAATAGAATAGAATAGAATAGAATAGAATAGAATAGAATAGAATAGAATAGAATAGAATAGAATAGAATAGAATAGAATAGAATAGAATAGAATAGAATAGAATCGAATCGAATAGAATAGAATAGAATAGAATAGAATAGAATAGAATAGAATAGAATAGAATAGAATAGAATAGAATAGAATAGATTTTTATTCAAATAAACTTTAATCTTATCGTTGTAATCGTCGATAAGATTTAAGACGATTTACTTACTTACAAATTAATACCTCTTTTTCATCTTAAGGCTTTTACCACCTTGCGTATCCGGCTTCATGATACCTACTCGTAATATTACGATTGGATTATGACATAGACAGTCATTATATAGGTCAGTAGTACTTAATTTAGCGTGATTGTCAAACGCATTATAACGAATTCCAATGAGAGCTGGGTCGACTGGACATGGGTTTTGCCGAGCAGTCGAGTAGCCAAGCTGATTGACATAACCCTTATCTATTGGGCTCGTTTCTTATTGGAATTAAATTTTAAGCCGATTGATAATGCAAAATACCTTTTACCCACATTCACGTAAGATTCGAGTGGCTACACAGTTAAAAGAAAATGAAAAAGTTTTGTCGGGAAATACTATCACAATGAAAAAGCAGGGGAAATCCCACACACAGATTGTAGAGTCTAGAACAATCATTATTAAAAGGGTCAAGTCCCCTGTCTCGTCTTCAGTCACTTCATAATTGTGTGAGACGTGTCTTTATTTAGAAGTGTTCAAAGCTTGTATTTCTTTGGCGCTGTGGTGCAAGTTTACCTACTCGTAGATACTTAATATGTCAAGGATGAATTATTTTGTCGCGGTAAAACGCCTCGCAGAACGCTGTTTAAATGCTTTTTTATCAACTAAAGAAATAATAGAACTATTCTCCAGTCGTGTGAAAACTGAAAAAATAAACCAATCATAGGTAACAGTGTGAGAAAATAACATTACTTAGGTACGTGACTAAGGGAAATGAGTTTTAAAATGTATTCTGTGCGCGTGTTACCGTATCTTGTACTTTTTTTGTTTAAAAGTAATGTAGATGTACCATCCTCCTTACTGGATCTCAATAGTGTCAATGGTTTTGCCAAAAACAGGTATATATGGCCTGCAATATGAGTGCCATCGTGAGAAACGCGCTAGTGGCGTGATTCTGACCACCGATTAATAATATTATTAGTATTACAACCGTTACGTATAACAGGTATATACTCTAATCGGCTATCTTAATACAAGTAATTAACTAGACAATAAAGTTAAGTTAAAAAAATAAAGAAAAAAAGGCCAAATACAAAAGGCAAAACTCCGAACACGATGATAGTATCATACTTATAACACTAGGGAGTTTCAGCGTTTACCTTTATCTCCATCATCAGACTCTTGTCACTTTTTTTTAAATATCCAAGATGCTCAATGGAAATGAAATTTGAAATATTGGATGAAATGAATTATCATTTCATCCAAACCACACGTGTCTGACTTTTCGACCAGACATTTCAAAGTAGCCGAAATATCAGCTACTAATTTCGACGGAATGACAACGTACACACAAAGCAACCTAATAAATAAAAATAATGCTTAAGTAAATAAAAAGCTTTTAAAAAAACCATTACCCTCAGCCGTAAAATGGTAGAAACCAATTATAATATGTAGAAACCAATGTAGAATTCTAATAATATATCTAAAGCTCAGATTTAATTCCCATTTCACATACCCGTTGCATGTGCAAACCAAACTAACAACTTCATACAATTAA
The DNA here is from genome assembly GCF_905333055.1 of Maniola jurtina. Classification (NCBI taxonomy): domain Eukaryota; kingdom Metazoa; phylum Arthropoda; class Insecta; order Lepidoptera; family Nymphalidae; genus Maniola; species Maniola jurtina. The sequence goes on along the minus strand of NC_060047.1, from coordinate 7,439,634 downwards.
AACCTAAATCCCAACAAATGAGCTAAAAGTATCATTAATGCTCACATTAGAGCACGTAAGCGACGTGCCCCTCCAATGTTTGCGAAAATGTTTTTTCAAGCTGTTCACTTGCTATTCATTTTGGCGCGACGCAAATGAGTTTCTAAACGTAAATAAATCTCACTGTCTCCGTTGCCTACTCCCATTAATGTCACCCCAGCCCCTCGTAGGTTCAACAGGAAGTAATGAAACACTATCACTTTATTAAAGCGTATTATTTAAGTTGATAAACTAAAAAGTTTAAGCACTCTCTCTCCTTTTATATAGGATCGCGACCTCTTTCCACTAGTCCCCATAATAGTTCCTTCCTTATGCTGACTTTTTAGGAATGCTTACAGTAAGTTCATCGCTACCTAATTTTTGTTTCGTGAGCTCTACGGTAATGCCATTAAAAATTTTATAAAATAAAACTCTTGCAGCTTGAATGTAACAGATTTCATTTTCACAAATAGTAAAAATCTGTTTCGGGTGGGCTCAATTGGTAGCAGCGACTGAATACTCCGCTGCCTGTGAAATACGTAGGTAAACCTGTGTTCATACTGCGAATTTTTTTACATCTTTAGTATCAACTAGCTGATGCCCGCAGCTTCGCCCGCGTGGATTTAGGTTTTTAGAAATCCCGTGGGAACTTTTGAGTTCCCAGGACAAAAGTAGTTTATCCGTACCGCGCGACAAAGTCTTTACTTGGTAAATATACCTTCAATATCAATTTATAACCGACGACAGTTTCTAAATCCCATCCACTTTGGTGATCAGATCCCCTGCAGCATCAGGATTGAGGAGTTGGAATCTAAATTTTTTATAGGGCAATGTCGCAAAGTTCCTCTATTGATTAAAAAAAAATTACGCAAATCGGTTCAGAAATCTCGGAGATTTCGGTAGAATAGGTAGAAAAACACAACTCCTTTTTTGAAAGTCGGTTAAAAAAGTAGCCTATGTTACACCCTAATGAATCCTCTACTTGTCTGTGAAAGTCCCGTTAAAATCAGTTCAGCCGTTCCGAAGATTAGCCTTTTCAAACAGACAGACAGACAGACAGACAGACAGACAGACAGACAGGCAGACAGACAGACAGACAGACAGACAGACAGACAAAAATTTTAAAAACGTGTGATTCGGTTATGGTATCGTTCAAATAACCATATGAGCTTTATATGAGGTAGTTTTTTTTGAGAGAGTTAGTATTTCGAAATTACAGACAGACACTCCAATTTTATTTATTAAGAAGATTACATCTTTAGTAATACTAAAATCATAAAATTTAAATCTCTCTGTTTGTTACCTTTTCATGGCGTAACCTCAAAACCAATTTTGGTGAAATTCGGCACAGAAACAGCTTGCATTTCGAAAGTGGATATTATGTATTATGTATAGAAAGAATACTTTTTATGCGCGGGGAAATTAAAAATTCTTGTAACATTTTGAAAAACTTACTAAGCATGTGGAAGAAGTCACGGGAATAAGGAAGTATAATTTTAATTTGAATAATTTAATAATAATTTATTGATACTTATACATATATGGGTTACATAGCAAGATTGAGTCAAGATTCCTACCTTCTGCACTAGGAAATACCTGTATTGCAGAAGGTAGGAGTACAAAGTTTAAAGTTTTCTTAATTAATTTCTAATATTGAAACTTAACTAGGCCAAAATTATGGATGACTGTGTGTGTGCACTTGTGTTTGTTTGTGTGGGCGCGTGTATAGTAAATTATAGAGGTGAGTGCATCTATAACAAAACTGGTAAATTAATAACGTGTTAGACATTAGAGTACGGAAAAGATAGAGTTTGTCATAGGAGTTTGTATTCACAGAAAACATTTCGCTAAGAATTTTTTTGGTAAGAGTGCTTTTTGGTAAGAATTATTATTTATACCGAAGAAGTTCTAGTACGTCTTTCATTATTACAATACATGTGCTAAAATGCTCAAAGTAGACAAAACGGATGAAATCGGTCCCAAACTGAATACTACCTATTTTTTTTCTAAGCCATAGTTATATACGTACGTAACCCAAATTGTAATAATATAACTAAGCGGTTGCTATAAATAAGATGGATCAAGTTTTTCATCATCATCATCTTCTCATCTTCCTCGTCCCCATCTTTTAAAAAAATATTTGGTCTCTGAGCGCACCTTTACTTATTTCCAATATCCGCCACAAAACCGAATCCCCATACTTCCCGCAGCAGTATAATAAAATATAGGTACTAGTATTTGCTATACTCAGCACGAAAAATCAGAATATAGTGTATATGAGGACTTTTGAAAAAAATTGTATTGGATGTTTGTTCAAAATAGGAAAAAATACGTAGGTATTTTCTATTTAAGAATTACACTATTAAGTTCAAATACCTACTAAGGCTGCCAATACTAGCTACATACCCATTTTTAGGATTCCATACCTCAAAAAGAAAAAAGGAACCCTTATACTGTCTGTCGTGTCTGTCAGGAAACCTATAGGGTACTTCCCGTTGACCTAGAATCATGTTTGGCAGTTAGGTAGGTTTTATAGCACACGTAAGAGGAAAAATCCTAAAACCCTTCAAAAAGGACCCTTCAATCCTGTTCTACCAATATCAATATACTATGTCCAAAACATTTCACGTAGATACACCGCTGTAATATTATGTGCAATATGTTCGGCCACTGACTTCAAACACGTTCAATTATACGTGTAAACTGTAAATAGAACTACGTGTTCTCATGTGGTATAGTATAGTCATGGAGGCGCTAGCAGTAGGTAGGTACGTGTGAAAAGAACCCTCAATAAAATTTAATCCTTTCCTACCAATATGGTCGAAACATCTCACGTAGGTACATCGGCGTATGTGCGCCATATATTGCAATTTCATTTCCCTCGAGTGGACCTACACCGATATTGCAGCTTATTCTTTGGAAGCTTCCATATTTTCCTTACTACATAACTATCCTGTCCAAACCGTCGCGATGTTCAAGAAAGAGGACGCTTTAAAATAGCTTTTACGATATACAGTATACATTACGTAGTATAAAATGAATGTGCAAAAAAAACTTATCATACCTCTAGGTAGGTACTATTATTACCTGTACAAATAACAAATTATTAATCGAACACCATACTACCACAAATTTAAAACTGTGATACTACCCTTGCTCTGTGCCATTGCACTGATTGCGAGTGGCTAGCACTGAAATTCATAGTCAAGATACGGGTTTCTTTAAAAGATGATTCAGATGACATGTGCCATATTCAACCTTTATGGTGGTAAAAAGATGAAGAAGAAGGAAAAAGAATAATTGTGTCTTTTTTTAAAGTCGAATAAAAAAATAAAAAAACCTTTTATAAAAGAGAACATGTTTTATTTATATAAATCACAATCCACTGGCGTGTTTTTGATCATTCCTGGGGAAATGGACTTTACAACTTGTTTTTGAAAGTGATTGAACGTTTATTCCACTCTCACACATTATATAACAAAATGTCAGTTGGCATAGAAATAAAATGCTCAAGAAATGAAATAAGTGCTTCAAATGCGGCCCGAAAAATAACAACCAATATGCCTATTTCAAATTATGTACTCAATTAGACTTATTTAGAATAAATATTTTTATTTTCATTTGAAAAATTCGAATATTAATAAAATTTTCGATGACAAGTGTTAAAAGTGAGGTTTAAAATAAACTGAAGTTGGTGATATTATAAAACTTTTTTCGTAATAAGCAACATAGATGATAATATTATGTGTGCAAATCAGACCACTTGAGCTTTGTCATTATGTTTGTGAGCCCTCGTCTTATTCGTCGTATTTAAGTCAATAGTTGCAGGTCTCAGATGTGAGACTTGGAACATTTATTTGAGAATCGCCAGACCACGAAACCGCAGACTACTTAGAGTGCCCGCAGTGGTAAATCAAGTTTTCCAAAAATAAAGTAAAATCGCAAGGCGACTCTGATTGAAAACCAGAAAAATTTAAAACAGAAGAAAACTGTTTTTAAGCGAAACACGACGAAGTAATTAAATAATTTAACATTGAAAACAATTTTCGTTAAAACGTTCGCTCCGGCAGAGACTGAATGCTTTTCATAATTCGTCGGCTAACCAACACGACGCAAATTATCACAGTAAGATTTTAATTAATGTAACGACGTGCCTATAAAATTTTACCTAGAGACCACTCAGAATTCTAGAAGTTTCTCGTACCTACACCCTAGGCTCCTAAGTATCCACATGTTTTAATGGCGACTCTAAATATCGCTGGACAAGCTTGATTAGCAAGACTTGTCAGAGACTCAAGGAAGAATTGATCACTGAGTCATCAAAATGAAATAATAGATAGAGTAAGTATACATGGATGAATAACCACTCAACCAAGAGTGAGTAAGTTTGATGACTTTTGAAAGCTTTAGAACAACTAATGGTTTGCCTGGACACCCCATAGACCATAGATATAGGTACTTATCTATTTCGTTAGAGAAGAAGCCTTTTCGGAAATGTTTGGGTAAGTAGGTACTAACTCATCTCTGTACCTACTGATAGTTGCTGAATTCACTGGCAAATGGAAATGACAGAAAAGCAAAGCCAGAGTTTTCTATAGATTTGAATTTCTAGGCAGACGAAAGAACGGCCAGAAAACTGACAAGCTGCGAAATAAAAATGTTTCTTATGTGATACGGAACCCTAAAAAGCAGAGAGGAGATATGAAAAAGCCACAATTCTCTATTTACTTTTATATACAAAACACGAATGTAATTCACAGAAGCTCTCCATAAAGGCATTCGCTATTCACAGAGATGAAAGGGTTTTAATTTCTATAATCTGATAAACAGAGGCTATGGGTATGGTATTTATTTTTCTATATAATTTTCCCGTACAGCAGTTTTGTAGCGACGCGATGTTTTCACTGCAAAAAGGGTAATAATAGGACTGTGTAATCTAGGGTACCGGGGATTAATGCAAAATCCTCGCTAAGTTATGTAAGAAAAAAGGAAATGGAAAAGCCGAGATCATGGACAGCAATTTAGTATTTTGTCAATTAAGAACTTGTAAGTCCAGTTACATAACTGGCAGTTAAAACGTTACAATTTCTGGCAAACTTTGACTGTCAATAAAAGTACAAGTGTAAATTAAAAATTTATAACACCCCCGACAAGTGAAAGGTTACAGTAACTAGAAAAGAGCTGATAACTTTCAAACGGCTGAACCGATTTTTTTGGATTATAGCTAAAAACACTCTCGATCAAGCCACCTTTCAAACAAAAAAAACTAAATTAAAATCGGTTCATTAGTTTAGGAGCTACGATGCCACAGACAGATACACAGATACACACGTCAAACTTATAACACCCCTTTTTTGGGTCGGGGGATAAAAATGGGTTGAATAAGCCAAGATTTGTTAACTTAGGGCTAAGATTTTACCTTGGAACTTAATCAGAGAGATAATAATGTCCCTAATAACTTATGCCACTTTGCTCTTTATTGATGGTCAAAGTTACCAGCTAACCGTAAAGCAACTTTAATCACCCGTCATGCAACACTGTCTGTCAAAGTTTGCATTTGGTGACGGAACCCTTTCTGTGATCCCAACTCACTCTTATCAAATTTATTTCTGCGGCCAGTGGTCGGTCGGTGTTTTATTGCCCACTATTCTGGTGAATAAACGCGGTGGGGGGTTCTAATGGAGTGGCCGGGGTCGACCACTCTCCACAGTCCGCACCCTCCGTCCATCACCCGCAACTTGTGAATATTCAGTTTTTTGCTTCTGAATTCCAGCTATCCATCGGCTAACCATTTATTAGAGATTTTTTCGTTTTAATTTTAACTTACCTATTCAACGTATAAGATTAGCGTAACCTTGTGTTCATCATAATTATAATCGTTTGTTTTGCTAGAATATGGTACATCCATTAGGTAAAATCGCAGTAGATATCAGCGCTGAACGAAACTTATGCTCATGTAATTGCGGTGCGCCTGATGCTGCTGGGTGATAGTTTAGGGGTTAAAACATCGGCCTTCTAGTCTGAGGGGTTCTGGGTTTGATCCCGGGCACGCACCTGTAAATTTTCAGAATTGTGTGCGTTTTAAGCATTAAGTGCGTTTTAAGTCTAATTCTCAAAGGAGTGTGAAGTCTAGGTACCAAGCCGCACTTGGCCAGCGTGGTAAACTATAGCCAAACCGTCCCACTACTACCCACTCAGTAGTGGGACGGTTATAGGTTAATCATGATGATGCATTAAGCCCATAATATTCTTATTGATTGTTAATCCGAACATTGTAGTTAGCTGGTTCTATTAGTATATTAGTAAATTAGTATTGCCAAATGATTTAAAAATTATCAGTTACGGCTTCTTATATTTTCTGTGTTTTCAAGAAATAAATAATGAAAGAACGTGAAGGAACGCGTTAGTTGACTAAAGCAAACATATTTTCCCAATAAGAATTTTAATTTTGACCTAGAAAAACATATTAAATCAATGCCGATAGAATGAAAAACAAAATAATAACGTTCTCATAAAATTAAAGGCACACAGAAAATGGGAAAACTCAATCAATTTCAGGGTGATTCCAAAGAAAATCTATAATCAAGGAGACAAATGAAATTGTTTGTACTCAACATTGCGGAGGAGGATGGAGCAATTTCGTCGCCAAAATTGTTACCCGCTGTTTACTGATCGCTTTTCGGAGTAGTGTTTATTTCATTATTTCACAAATTGAATTATTTTATCTTTTGTTTTACGTAGGTACTTGTAACAACTCTTCATACGACTGCGATATACAAAGGAGTGGTTAGGTACGTGTTCATCAGTCTAACATGTTTGTTTCGCCCTTTGCGGCGTTCTAAAGAATAAACGCGTGGACCGATTTTGGAAATTTTTTGCAAATACACTTCTTGAGAGTGTTACTAAAGATATAAAAGTAATGAAAAACAATATAGCGCTGTGCAGTCCAATATGATGTACTTAGGTGGATTGTAATAAATAAAATAATGGAAGTCGATGGGCATGTGGGCAGAAATAGGTTTCTTTTAAATCATAGTTTGTTTTTGTAAACCATTTTTCCTTTTTAATTAGCATTCAGGATTTCGAGGTTTTAAAGTTTGGTTTTAATTTCATTCGTTAGTGGCGGATTTAGTCCGGACAACATTATAGAAATTCAAGTAAACATCTTAAGAAATACAAATTCAGAGTACTTCAAGCCGTCGTCGGTCTCACAATTTGTAAACAAGGCCCATTTACATATTTAATTAAATTCTCACCGTTTTAATTTGGCTCGGTTAAACCGCAAATTAACGTAGTGACATTTACGCACGACCTAATTTGTAAATTGGTATAGTCTTACAAATTCATTGTTAACCTTACCTGTTGCCTCAGTACACGCACTACATCATAATATGTAATAAACGTAAAAGATGGATTATGGTTTTTGGGATGTTTTCCCATCAGAGATGCAGCTGTGCTGTGAGGAGGTCAAAGCAGCTAATTTAGCAACTATGTGACCGTTTCCACTAATGCTAAGCGGTGTAGCAGAGCGGGTAAGACAATACGCTATGAAGATGCGCTGCCGAGAAGTAAGTAGATATGCGACTCGAGCGAAGCGATGCATCGACGGACGGTAGAGAGAGCACGGGGCTACGCCACTAGCGCATCTGCGGCTCTCATCCATAGCAAGCATCCCTCCAAATAAAAAACATCGCTGCGTTAACCCGTTGCCACCAAAGCTAAGCTATGTAACGCAATGAAAATAATTGGTGGATTATCACATACACCATAGCAACAAAGCATATCACATCTCTAGTGGAAAAGCAGCGTCATATGCCCCTGTAAGTAGTGTCTAACTCCTTTTTTTTCATAGAACTATGTACGTCAAATGTCATTCATTTTTTTATTATTATTATAATAACAAAACTCTATATTTTTATAATAGGTAGAGGTAATTATCATAGTGATTTGATATTTTTCGTGGAGTTTCGTCGCCCATCTCCAAAGATCTTCAAAATTTAAAACTTGCTGGCTGACGATAAGCATAAAGAAGTTTAACTACCGAAATCCGAACATCAGCAAAAAAATACGCGTCAATTTGACAGTGAACTCTTTGAAAAATATACTACAAAAATATGAAACTAGGTTATTCAAGAACACACTCGGGAAATACGAGTAGAAACACGGTAAATTGAAAACGGTTTAGAATAGATGATAATATAATGTAACCCTTTATGAACCGAGGCTGGGGCCGGAGTGGCGCAGTCGGTGGAGTGGCGTCAAATTAAAACTGTAAGCATTTAATTAATCGTGTAAATGGTTAGGAGTGGAAGGGTTAAGGTGGAAGCCGCGTTGAGTTGCATTTTTTTGTATGACTAGGAACTAAGAATATTATTTAGTTGAGATTTTCGTCCAGGATCACTTAAAAAATACTGTTTTTTAAACATGTAATTATGAAAAAACTGAACTAAGTACTTTGTATAGTAGTGACGAGTGAATTTAGGTACAACAGTTAAATTGGTTCAACGAACGGTTGGCTCATGAAAAGTACGTAAACAGACGCACAGAGTATTGATATGTAATATTAGTATGTAGTTCCTTTCTTATCCTAACACAATAATACTCGGGCCATGTGGCCTGACTGTAATATTATGACCTGTCACGCGACCTTAGTGGAATGCTGTTAAAATAGCTACAGCACAGAATTGATAGCCTACAGCGTTTAGTAGGCGCTTAATCGTATCCAATGTGCCGTTAAGCCAATGCGGGCTTTAAATTAAGAGATCATAAATATCCGGGATAAATGTATTTGTAAGTTCAAACCAACATTCAAAATTAGCTAATTCGAATAAGTACACTTATACTTATACACTTTCTCACGCCTGAATATTAGATAATTATTACCTACAATTTTTTCATTTCAACATTCGTGTGTATAATGTACTAGCTGATACCCCGACTTCGTTCGCGTGGATGTAGGTTTTTTAAAATTCCCGTGGGAACTCTTTGATTTTCCGGGATAAAAAGTAGCCAATGTGCTAATCCAGGCCATAATCTATCTCTATTCTAAATTTCAGCCTAATCCGTCCAGTAGTTTTTGCGTGAAGGAGTAACAAACATACACACACACACACACACACACACACACACACACACACACACACGCACACACACACACATACAAACTTTCGCCTTTATAATATTAGTGTGATGGGTAAAGGATATCGGAATACAAAGAAATGTGTTTATTTTTCTGTTGCAGTTGGTAATTATTCATAGACTAAACCGATTTTGAAAACATTGCCAAATGACACCGATATTCTCATAAGAGTCGCAATAGCGTAGCGCTAGTAAATACTTTTCGTAGCTTGCATTCTGTAGACTAACGTAGGTCACTTCTAGCTTGGTCCTTCGAGGAAGTAACTCTGTGTGAACAAAACAAGAGCGACAGGCATAACTCATCGAGTTGCGAAGCTAAACTACCAATAGACGGGTAGATACCTACATACATAAGTAGTTCGAAGAACCGATACACGTTGGGATTCTAGGGTGCTGGAATGGCCACCACACTCCGGAAAATTCTCTTGTTAACCGACTTCCAAAAAAGGAGGAGGTTCTCAATTCGTCGGGATCTTTTTTTTTTTGTTGTTGTTGATAAATCTCTCACTAGGTACAATCTCAACCGAGTTTTTAAACTCTTACGAGTGAAACACCGATGGCAACGACTTGAAATAAAATTCCCAGCTTATGACCTCATTACTAAGTATTCTGTGCTCAAAGTTGGTAAATCAGTTCACACTCACAAAATAAAGTAAACTTTTCTCAATGCCATCAAAAGCAAATCGAAACGAAAGCATACATACATCCTCGCTATATAACGGCGACCAGCAAACACTCGCTAACAGTTTGGATCGGAAATTGCTTCATCGTCGTCAGAATTCGCGCAATCGAGTTCTACGTACAATTCTTCACGGCTAACACTCCCTCTGAAGGTAAACAAATTAATTTAAAGGCTCACCTTACTTACCTACTAAGTACTTAAGTCTGACATTTAGCTCAATATCAAACTGAAAATGATATTGTGAATCCTACAGAAAGACTTTCAACTTTGATGTAAAAGCCTGCTAGAGATCATTTTTCAGTGATTAGGCCGCCGCGCGCCGCCAATTGTTGTAGGTAGATAGATACTAATCGGTATTGTATTTAATTACTTTTGTGTTTCATGATATACCGTGAAGGATATTTCATTCATTTCTAGATACCCCAATCCATACTATTTTCCTTACGAAAAAAAAGCTACCTACAACTTCTAGAAAACGCGTATTAGTTAGTTTAATTTAACCAGTTCAATTCAAAAACAAAATTATTTTTTCTCACGGTGAGTTTTGATGGTAATTTAATTACAAGCTAAGTAGTTTATTCTATGCTTAGTACCGTAGAAATTATCGTACACATTTGGAAAGTTACCAAGAATTCCTGCAATTACAACGCCAAATCGCCCGACTAACGTTTTTCGCAAAAATGTTTACGCATTCCTAAATTGGTGTTAAATATTTGGCCGGGCTCTCTGAATAGATTAATATAATTAAATAAAAGCTACCAACGAAGCAATAATCTTTTTTTGTCCCTCTTGAAAAAAACCAGTGAAATAAGTTAGTGGCGAAAATTAAAAATCAACTTAGTGAGGGCTCATTTTTATTGGTCGATATAACTCGTCACAGCCTGTGGAAACTTCTTGCAAGCAGAATTATTTACTAACTGATAATATGAAATAGCGTTTGATATCAACCAACGAAAATGCTGCCTTTCTGTAACTAAGAAGCCGTGAAACTGCAAGAAATAAATAATAATTAGCTTATTAGTTATCGCCAAAACATATGGCATTTAAAAAAAAGTTTACTACTTAGGACCAAACTAACCTTGGCAGCATTATTTTTCAGAAACATTTTTTACATAATATAACGGCTTTTTAGTACAAAATGAGTCTTATAACATCCCTTGTTCAAAAGTTTTGAACTGTTAAAATACGGCGACTTTAGTCAACTTTTTAACAAAAGATACCTAATCTGAAATCATTGAGGAGAATTGTGAAACTGTAAGTAGGTAAATGCCAACTTATTGTTCGACTAAATGCCGAACGCGTTGAAATGCCACTAACTTTCTGTCTTTATCATTTTTATTATATTAGGTAGGTAGGTAGCCAAGTACATAAACTGTAGCCCATACATTAGAGGGATTCATAGGTTTTGAAGTCATAAAAACTAGAATAATAATAAGAATTTTATCTTCTACAATATTTGGAAAGCTAGACTTAGAGTGTGATTTTGAATTCCATACTGTAGTATTTTTTAAGCCGCAAAAAACCATCATGTTTAACAACAGATCTAATGACACAAAATAAAAGGCATAGGTACTATAAAAGTACAAAGCATAGTAAAAGATAGCCTCTACATATTACAGAAACAGTAAATAATTGTTTAGGTACGTAATAGTGGACTTATGATAAAATTAAAAATCAATTAGTGCAGAGTTTTTTTCTCTAATAACAGCAAAAGATGAAAGAGATGAAAAGCTATCGTAAAATTTCTTTCTACGCTAAAACGTGGAACCTATGTAACATACGCCATTCACTAAAGCACTCCATAAAAGCATCCGCTGTCAAAAGAGATGAAATGCTTTTTATTTCCATAATCTAATCTAATTTACTACAATTATAAGAACAGGAGTACCCAAGTTTATGTATGTTTCACAATAATTATACCACGAATCAAAACAAGTAAGGACGTAAGTTGTATTACTCGTACTCGTAATATGACCAAATTGAGAGTCGTCATTATAATAAGTACAAGTAAACCCGGTGAGCATCGCAAGGGAATTAATTACGTTTAAAAAAATGTTAGCCAAGATTTATAATGTTATTTTAGTCCTATTTTGTTAGTAGGTACTCAGAGTAACCTTGTCTCGAAAGGCAAACTAATAAAAACTGAAACAATTTATTTGAACCTGTAATAGATTCGTAGTCGAACACCTCACTGTAATAGATTCAACACCTCAAATATTTGTAGTTATGCAATTACATAAAATTAATTAAGTTTATTTTTCTTGTCGATCATTTATTGATAGCAGATGATTATGGCCCCAGATTCATCCCTCCGCTCTCATCAATGGTGGAAATGTATTCTCTTTTATTCGAAGGATACCAATAAATCCCGTACGTGAAACGACGCGTGGAAAAATATTTTCTTTGTTCAGTTCACATTCATGCAACAATGCCATACCTTTATATTACTTCTCATTTCTGATTCTTATTATTGTAAGCACATGCGATACAAAATAGTTTCAAAATAATATCTTCTTCCTTCCTAAAAATATGTTGCCGATATGTAGTTTATATACCTACAAGGGAAAATGATGTTTTCTAATATGGCTCAGGTCTGATTTGGTGGTAGCTTTTAGCTGTGACTGGATACAAACCACCCTACTGGTAATCCCCTATCCTTCTTTAATCTATTACAAGCATGGTCTTTATAAAACATACCTTTATAGGTAAATTTTTCTGGTCATCGACATCAGGCATCAACCCATCGCCATAGGCCAAGGCCATAGTCCACTGGCATAGTGTGAATGGGAGACTTCACATAGCTTTGAGAATAATAGGTATGGTGAACCATCAGGCAAGCAAGTTTTCCTCACGATGTTTTCCTTCACAGTTAATTCCGAAAAGTTAGAGCTGCATGCCCAGAATCGAGCTCCCGATTAGGAGGTTCCATTTTAACCACTAGGTTATCACGGCTTCCTCAGTCCTCACACACACAATGCATAGTTTAGTTTAGCCCTCGGCCATAAAAGTGACCTAAAATATTAGATTATACTCTAATAAATTATTATTATTTGAGCATCGTATTGGATGGTGTCTATCTCTTCAATGGTAGAGTAGGCATTCACCCAGCATCTAGACTTTAATAGGCTATTACTTTATGCTAAATCAAGTTTATTTATGTCGAGCGGAAGACCTGATAGAGTCTGGCACGTTGCCAAACAATATGGTTTTCTCAAAAAGTACTGTGCTACTTTAACGAGTAATAAGGTTGTCGTAATGACGTCATAAAGTTTTTATGTATTTGAACCGCGGCACCTAACTTTCAATAAATATACCCACATTAATTTTAACCTACTTTTACGATTTCACCTCCCGGCAACACCGCGCAGTGCCTTTTTTCAACCCCCTACGCAAAAAGAAATATAAAAATGTTTTAAGACTTATTAAGAAATAGGTATTAAAATTTCGAAAATTATGATATTATTGCCTATCTGTTACTGGTGTTAGAAACTTAGATTAAAAACTTAAAATTTTAACAGTAGGTTCCTTTTATAATGTACCTAGGCACTCACTGAGAAAGGATAGGGGATGAAACTTTGTATGAAAGCCGGTTATTTTTCAATTCACATCCATAATTTGGTATTTAGACTGTTGGTCAAAATTTAAGAAAAGCTGTCTGACGATTTATGAAAATTTTACTTCGTATAAATTGGTATTTGTACTTCTGGTCTAAAATACGTGTTTCATATTTTTCAAAAATTCCACTCAAACGTATCCAGCGTGGCCCACTTAGTTCTTCATACAATTCGTCGAATTGCAACTTCTAGGACCCACGTTGAACATTAATTAATGGTTATGTTTCAAACTTAATAGCTAAGTAAGCATTTTTTATTATATTTTATAAAATCTGTTACGACACGCTTTTACGCTCCGATAAAAATATTTAGCAGAAATGTTAGCAGTAAAAACTTTTCCCAACGTATTTTTTTGCCATTTTATATCGTTTACAAAGGCACATGTTTTGATGACGAAGCATTCACTAGGCCGTGTAGGCTGGTTGACATATTCGTTAAAATGATATTTTTTATTATATCTGAACCAACTTACATGACGATGTTGAATGATGTGCCCCCAATTGCGTTCATAGATAAACAGCTCTACGTAGCCAAAATAATATAACGTACTTCAATAGAAATATTAAAAGATTATTAAATTAATAAAAAACCGACTTTCAAAACCACTACAAAGTAAAAAATTAAGAAGTCGGGTGAGCATAACAAAAGAAACTAGAAATCTAAGCGTGAAGCTCGCCCGACTTCAACATACATACACGTGTAGAAACAAAAGTTATTTTTTTACTTTGTAGTGGTTTAGAAAGTTGGTTTATTAAGTTAAGAACGAAATATCGAACTTATATATCCTTTTGAAGTATTAGAACTCTAAAAAATTAGGCTTGAAACTAAATTTGGCACGAACAAGTCTGGACTCAGGACATGTGGGTTCTTGACATAGAAATGCAGATAAGTTTATTCAATAGTAGTAAGGTATGCTTAACGACCTTCTCTCTCGGATACTCAGCAAGAGGTAAGTAATAAATTGTTAAAACTATTAATTATGGTGACGTAGGCACCGCGTCAGCAAAATACACCGCATGTTTGTGACAGCTTAAATATTTGTATCCCAAAATATTTAATTTTATAAACCTACAAGAAAAATTTACATTTATTTACCTACGGAAAAATACACCATCCAAATGATTAATTCATCATTCATGGGCATGGTGCCTAAGACACTGACGCTATTGCCTCACTGAATTGTTAAGCTAAGCCCATTGGGTAAAATAGCTTTTGGATCACCTGTATGTAGCATGGACCCACTTCTGAAATATAATATTACCACAGGTTATTTTTGGAATTTATTGTAAAATGTCCCACCCACTTTGTACACTTATTCACACACAACCAGTTGAAGGCTGAAGTGGCTAAAGCAATAAGTCTTTATTATTTAAAAATAGTTTATTTAGGTGCTACGGTTGAAGAGTTTAACGTAAATGCTACAGTAACAGTGTAGATAGGCACGAGTAAAATATTCCGATTTTACTACACACCCTCTTAAAGAAAAAAGTAAGGTAAGGGTATGGCTGGGTAAGGCTTAAGACCCTTTTGGGTCCGTGTTCACCAATTCGCTAACATAAAGTATTTGATGCCTACACAAGGATCTGAATTTGAATATCTTCTGAATTTGAATATCTTCTGAATTTTGGATCCATCTGAAACTTAGATTTGAATAATCAAATATTTGAATGGTATTAGAACTTTAGGAAAAGTTTTTAGACTTTAGTTGGGGGAAATTTAAGTAAGATACACAATTACACGTGCTCAAAAATTTGAGATAGTGACTATACGAAGCTCTGAAAAAAAAAACTAACGCAAGTTTATAAAACATTCAAGTTTCCAAAATCTTTGAAAGATTTTTTTGAAAAAGAATTTGAACCCAAGAGTAACGCACGACACATACTCTACCTGTAACGCGAGCATCATCTATTTGGCACAGAGCTAAAGCTTGCATCCTGAAGATATTTATCATTTATTTATCCCGGAAAATCAAAAAGTCCCCACTGGATTTTTATAAACCAAAACATAGGCGTTGACTTACGAAGTCGCGGGCATGAGCTATAGTACATGTATAATAATATCATTAATCTTTTAATGAACCAAAAGCTCTAAAATAAATTTATGGTATGTACTATGTAGGTACGTATCAATATATTTTATCGATGAATAAACAGGCTTTGTATTTAACGGCCATTAATTAAAATTGTTCTATACAATTAAATTACGGGAGCTCAAATCCTATTATACGAAAGCCGTATATCGCATACCACTAATAAGTGGTCAGCCTCTGAGGCCTGCTGCAAATTAAAAGCGAAAATATTGAATATTCGCAGGCTGCGAAGGTTGGGCGGCATAGACTACAGCACATCGCTCACTATAAAGTTGAGACTCGAAGTGGAATCGATGGTTTGTCGAAACGCTATCGTGGCAGCGCCAACACTCCCAAAACTCTATGGAAAATTATTGTGCTTTGTTTCCTTTTCACTCAACATATCGTTGTCCAATATAAAACAACAAAATGGCAGGGGTAGTTCACTTTGAACTAAAGGCAGACCGGGCTGACTTGGTCACGCGCCTAATCCGAGAAATACACCTATGGCGGCCCTCCCTTTCACGACACCTATCCCTTATGGGAGAGAGAGATACAATATAAGAGTTTACGCCATAGAAAGAGAGACGTTTGTTTAATTTTAAGACATTGCACTGTGCGAGCTGAATTTCAGTCTATTGCGTCGCAATAAGAGCCCCTATTTATATGAACATCTTCGTGGAATGATGTGATATTTTGTACCTGTAAATTACTATAGAGTATTCTGTACAACAAGCGTGCGTACTGGCAGTAGGCGCAGAGTTTTGATTCATAATAATAACTAAAGGAGACGCGCCTTCTGCAAGCCCGCGTCATAGCGCTGCCGCTGCCTCCACACTTGGTCCAGTGAGCGATGCACTTAACACTCCTAGCTTATTGAGCCTAGCTAGCACGTTTATTTCTTAGAATATTGCACAATTAAACGTCGGCCGAGTGCTGACCGCAGTAAAACATACCAAAGTTTTGATTTTCTTTGAACGACCAACGCTCTCATGATAACAACTTTAGTAATATTTTATTCACTAGTAAATAATATTATATACTTAAAAAGAGCAAAAAGCGTAGCAATACGCTACGCGACTGATCAGACGTCCTAAGCTTGACCGATATAGAAAAATTTCTATGGATGACATGTGAAAAGGAAGAACCAAATATAAGTATTACTCATAGTAATGTAATAATGTGATATTTTATGTATAACAAATAAAACTTATTTTTTAAAAGAGAAAGATTAAAATTTTGCAAGCGATCTAAATGTAATTCAGAAAATATCCAAGTCAGTACCACCACGTCTCGTCTGGAAGCGTTCACCTCATATTTTGCAATTACATTTCCCCAAGAGGATCGAATGTTATACACCCATAGGTAGCTAGTCGATAGGTACCTTATTCTTTGGAAATTCAAATATTTTCTCTGGTAGAAAATTTTCCCCTAGCATAAATCCCTAGCGGACCCACCTCGGCTTCGCTCGAGTGAAAGTTTTGAAAATCGGTTAGAAGTTGAAATTTTCAACACTCCTGAAACAATTCTCATCAACAACAATCAATTAAAAAAACTATGGACTTTTAACCCCTATATTTTATCTCCCTTATGGGGTGGAATTTCAAAAATTCCATTCTTAGTGAGTGCCTAAAAAACTCCACTGTCTTTCATGTTTCTCCCAGCGGTAAAGCTGTGTTGATACATCAGCTAATCAGTCAGTCAGAACAATTTTTTAGAATACTTATGTAAAGAAGTTAAAAAGATAGACGCCCAACGAACAAGATAAGTCTCTTCTCGTCGATAAAATTCAAAATTCAAATTTTACAAGTGCTTTTGAATCGTCAAAATAATCTACCACTAGTTCAGAATGCCGTTCCTACAGAGAAGAACCAGCAAGAAACTCGGCGGTTGCTCTTTTCAAGTATTCAATTTACCATAATATGCCATGATACTATAGAGCCACAGTATGAAGGTACAGTAACTATATGAGCAAACTTATTCTGGTTGTGGGACACGCGGCTTTTACACATTCGAATTTGATGAAATCAGTCAATTCCTCCTACGCTCCGCGTCTCGATCGCTTAGAACGTAGCGTAGGTACATATTCGTCAGTCGCTTGTAGGTAATGGGTGCCAACTGTTCGTAGCGTGAAGCGACAAGGCATAGGTCTTTGTATGCTTGCACGCGGTACGCACATCAGCGTAGAAAGAGTTCAGATCTGACTTCTATATCCTTTCAAAACTGACTATAAAGCCGTGCATGGAACTTGGCTTACATTTTAGTATGTACCTTAACAAGAATACCTACCACTTGGTATTCTATGGTCTTACATGACAGTTGACCCTGATAGATAATAGATACGCGTAGGTAGGTATATTTACCAAAACAAAAGGAATACATTTTCGTTGCTTCCCTTGACCCGATGTCGCCTCACGTACGAAATTTATTGAGCTCTCTAATAAAACTGACAAAACAGACAGTTTCGCTATCCTTACTAAACCGGACATTTTCCATATCTTATCTGCCTACCTATACTTAAAATATTTTAGCTGTAGAGGGTGGTAGAGGTAATTACGTAATCGTCGATTTTTCTTCAAAAAAAAAAAAACAACAGTCTAGATTTTGTGTGTGAATGATAATAATTGACATCCGGGTTGGCGATGCCCGCATCTTCGTCCGCGTGGATTTTACTTACTTAGGTACTTTTGAATTTCTTAACTTTGTCCATAGAAGAAAAAAACAACACGCAACGGTTTCAACATCTACCCCAATCAAAGCCCCTATCGCCCTAGTTGAAAAAGAATTAAAAGGAAGGCAAAAGCTATGAAAAACAAAGGAAAAGGATTTGGAAAGAAGAGCAAGCCACAGAAGGTCAGTTGTGAGAAGGTTAAGAAGAAAATTCTGCAAGACTCCAATGATACTTCGACATCAGACGTGAACACAGACGAGTTATGCCAGGATGGCGATAATGTCGGATGAATTCGGGCGAGACAATGAAAAATGGTACCGGTGCCGGAGGTAACGCCGCGTTCGGCCTTTGTTATCACGTTCAACTATCGTCAGTAAACCGACTTTACAGACAACCAATTTTTTTTTAAATCTTTTACTATACCAAAATTAATAAGCCAAAGTGATGAAAATTGATCTCAATTGATAGTTTAGAAAGTAAAGTTTGTAATAAGAAGAGAACAATAAATAATTGATTAATAGATTTGCTTTTTTTCCATTTTCGCTTAGGTGATCCCCATTACCTACATCTCCCCTACTATATTAGGGACCATTGACTCTACCTAATCTGTAGATATCGGTACGTATATACTTAAAAATCGTAATCTCCGACGCCTGAAACATCGGCGAAACCTTTTTAGTGCTTAAAGTCCACTGTTTGCTTAAATTTATTTCTCGATACACCCACGTTCATTTGTAGCGTACAAGCCCAAGGATCGAAATGTTCGACTAAATTCTTTTTCCTTAAGCGCAGGTGATAACACGAAGCCTCCAATCAGACAGGACTGTGTGTAGAGCTCGTTACTGGAGTGTTGACGAGGCGATTTCCGACGTCTAAAATTGTTGCTGTTTACCGATCGCCGTTCGCTGATTTACCATTTACTCGTTGTAAATAAACTTTTGATTTAGCAATGAACGAATTTTTTCTGCAACATGTTATGAATGAATAGTCCGCCCGTCAGTTTAACTAAATACCTACTTATTAATTAATGTTAACTACGTTTTTCTTTTCCAATCTTCGACTGTTAGCTCAACACACTCAGATCTCTTCATAATTGCCAAACATCTCAAAAATTGTTGTCAGCTTTATGCATTGAATTAAATATCATGTACGTTATACCTACTCCGGTTCTGGTTGCTTTGGTAGGTTTAAAAAATCAAAAGGCAGTATTATGAATGCCCATAAAAATATATGTATCCCTAATAGAGACCGAATAAAAAAAATTAAATGCGCACTTACGAGTATGCAGCGTATGGAAATATGAAATGCAAAATATTTGTATAATCCAGTAGGAAAATCCCATATAAAAAGAGAAAGAATTTGGATGTGCGCTATTCACAAAAGTTTTAATAACAGGTGCAGGCACAAAGGCTGGACAGAACTCCGAACTTCATTCCCGCAAACTGAGAGTTGCTATACACCTACTAGAGGCGAAGATAATATCTCGCAAGAAATCGTCATATTGACGAGTAAACAAGACGACCAGTCGTGCTTTTTTGTCATTTAGTGAATTGGGGTCAGACGGCCTATACTTTACATATTCATATTACTTACCTATTTATTTTAATTAGAAAAGAACACAGCTCTTATCATTATTGTAATAAGGAAATTGCAGTTTTTGCAATTGTGCATTTTGGAGTCTAATATATTTCTCCTGAGAATGCTTTGGTGTTGGAGTGAACCGTACATGGTGTTCTAGAAGATTTGTGTGGTGTTGTATGTCGCTACTATATACTATTGCTTGCTTTTCCTGCCCGCAACTCAATGCCCGCAAACGAAACATTCATTTGCTGGCGCGAGCCACGGGCCACGACGCTACCGAAAATGTTTTTGAAGCGTTTGTTAACGAATGAAAAACTCGAAAAATACTAGTATACAGCTCTGCACATAAATAGGCATTGCATCAGGGTAAAGCCACGTATTGTTTATGTATAAAAGGCATAGGGGGTTTTTATAAATCCACCAAGTAGGTAGGACGTGATGGGAGAGTCACAAAACTTTTTTATTAATCGTCTACCAAGCTCGGAAAATCAGACTCCGTACTTTCTAAACGATACCTACAATGTAAAAACTAGTGATGTTAAGGCAGATGAATATACTTCCCTTAATTTCTAATATACCTAGTAAAGTATTATTTAACTGGCCTAGTTATACACACCTACTAGTAGGCTTGCGACTCGTCCAGGTTAGCGAGTTCCATCAGACTAGGTAATAGATATTAGATACTTAGGTTTAGGTAGGTAGGTACCTGCGTGGGGCGCCAGCCAGGTAACCTCCCAGTGTGCCTGGATGCTGCTGGTCCCTTTTGGATGCGTCCGAGGGGAAGAGCAGTGTTCGGGCCGGTGCGCCCCGGTAACATGGCTAATAATTTCTCTTCGGAGATATTGTTGGCTATGGCTAATGACCTGGCAGGGGGGGAGGTTCCTCCGCGTGTCCCTCTGACTAGCAGAGGGCACAGTGGATGAAGCGGAGGATGGGACGCGGGCGACGTGCGCGTCCCAAGGTCGGGGGACGCACTTCGTTGGTGCGTCCCGGAGGTGCGTCGATGGGGACCGAGCAGGTCCCCGGTGGAGGGTCTGCCTTGGCAGACGTCGCTGGCTGGGTCGCGGTTGTTTGCTTCGGCCGTTCCCGTGACCCAGTCGCCAGGCGACGCGCAGTAGCGCCGCTGGGGTTTAGTGGGTATTCCGGTCGCCTCTCGGCCGGTGGGTCCCACATACCCTCCCTCCGGGGGGGATGCGTAAATGCATTCCCCAGCGTCAACAAAAAAAAAAAAAAGGTAGGTACCTGCGTAATTGGTAGGTACCTAATTCATAATTTAGC
This sequence comes from Maniola jurtina, assembly GCF_905333055.1. Lineage (NCBI taxonomy): Eukaryota > Metazoa > Arthropoda > Insecta > Lepidoptera > Nymphalidae > Maniola > Maniola jurtina. Next base: position 7,418,584 of record NC_060047.1, on the reverse strand, counting down.
GACCAATCGTGCCAAACATAGGCCCCTCATATTAGGATATAAAAGGAAAACCTTAAAAGGTATCTTTTCTACTTCCTAGTAGGTAGGTAGATATATAGAGATTTAATCATAAAAGAAAGTAGACAGGAAGGTATCCTTCCTTAAACGTCTCAAGATTGGTAAAAACCTTTTTTTATACAACGCAAAATGGACATAAGGTCAGATCCTACAGACTACAACCACAAAGAAATACCTATCCTCCGAAAATAAAACAGTACAAAATGTTTGTTTTTTCGTGCGGTCGGAAATGAGAAAGCGTTTAATAATGAGACCGCCTATAAACAGCGTCGTTTCTTTTTATTTCGCTCAGACGACCCATCTTTGTCTCGAGCATTGTTAACATGAATCTACTGCGTACATAAGGGTGGATTGACACCACCGGCTAGAAGTCGCTAGTAGCGACTGCACTCGTTCAAGTGGTCGTAGCGTTTATAGTGGGAATGCGTTAACCATTGCCAAATTGAACTAGAGCTGAACTAGAGCGAAGGAACCAAGGGAACTCTAGGTTTGATCCTGAATAGGCTATGGTGACGTGAAATCATAGAAAGATAGGGCTATAATAGGGCTACCTGCGTCAAATGTACCAACTGTAAGGTTACTTTTAAAAATTGATTTGAATTGTCAACAATAATATAAAATTATTAATTTATCTAATGCAGGTAGTTTGATAAAATCGATATTTGGCTCATTCGATGTCATACAATCTGTTGCTAGGAGGCCAACAAGATTGAACTTGCATAAATACGGGTGTTTCGAAGGTTTTAGTTTAGTCTCCTTCTGAGATTCGGAGCGATATCGCATATTTTCGGTATTTGGATTTTGAACTGGATAATTAGATGTTGTGATAGCAATCACGCTCTAATTAAATTATTTATTTTGGCATTAGTTTGTTTAGATTAAGACTCTCGGATTACCTTTACACATTGAACTTGTGTTTTTTGTGTTGGTTATGAGAGGACATTCCAATAATTCGATAAAAATATTTAAATAATACCTGCTTTTCTGAGTGACTCCAATACTACTAACATTTGACCACCATATAACGCCTGCTAGTGACGTCGATGTCTCAAGGTTTTGTTAGAAGTTCCCTAACTGTCGTAAAAAACAAAAACTATGGGGCGCAAGCTAAAGGCGCAAGAGGAGCAAGCAACGCATTTTTTAATACTGAACATACCTATTGTATACCTACCTAACTCAACGTAAAGATTTCGCCGCATCGTGCTCATCGAAGAAACGCTGATTATGTCAGCAGAGGTCACGCCTTTTTACGCCCTCCAGTAGGTAGGTAATCCAGTTTGCATTTAGGTAGATCCAATAGCAGTAGGTACGTGGGTCTTCTGACCGTGTACGATCTCTTTCAATCGCTGACAAGATCTCAAAGAAATAGGTAAGGCACTCTAACTTTTTACTACGCGATGCTTGTAATTTTTTATTTGACGCCTCTACTGAACTAAGCTCATAAAAGTTCAGCTGATCAGATATCAGCGTCCAAAGCGCTCAATATAATCGGTTCACGTCTTGCAACTAGTTTTTCGAGAGGAATCGTATCGTGTCAACTCGGCTTAAACATTTTTTTCGACCTCTCTATTTTCATTCGTGAAATATTAATCTTCATTTTCATTCCAAAAAGAGATATTCGTGGAAAAGTACCTAGTTGCCTATAGGTATACGTAATTGATGATTGTTTGAGTGCTTTTATGATGAGAATAAACAGGTTATGTTTTATTTGGTAATCTGAGGATACTAAGTAGAATATTTTTCTACCTTATCACCTACTAAAGTACCTCCTATCCGTCTACCAAATGTAAACTTTTTAAAGTCAAGCTTTTTAATAAAGGTAGGTAGGTACCTATTGAAAATGATAGAAACTTATCAAAGCAAAACTCTTCTTCTTCTTTGTCGTAACACTCTTGGCAGAGCGGCCGTGGTCATCACGAAGTGACGTTTTTGGGGGCAGATTTTATACGCCTTACGAGCATTCGTCACTTCTCCTTGCTGGGTGATAGTCTGGTACACTGGTGCACGGCACCGCCCACTGGGCACAGACTTGATTTGATCGTTCCATCGCGTAGGCGACCTTTCTCGGCCTCTGGTACCCTCCCACCTTGCCCTGCACCACAAGACGCTCAATGGAGTCACTCTCACGCCGGGAGACATGTCCCAAGAACTTTAATATGCGACCCTGTAGTAACGTCGAAAGACGTGGTTTTTAATGCCGAGTTCTTGGAGTATAGAGACGTTGGTGCGAAATTCAGTCCATGAGACTCCTAGCATTCGCCTCCAGCACCACATCTCCAGAGCAAAAGAAAAATTATATACTTAGATCCAAATACGACTTACAGGCATGGCATTAGGGAGTTCCAGCGTCCAGATTTTTTATGCTATTGTCATTATATTTTTTTTTGTAAAGCACCTACTCATGAAAACAAAGGAAATGACTGAAATCGACTGTCCTACCATTTGCGATCAGATTTCCAATTTCCACCACCATCATCAGAGACGCTCAATGATACCATATAAAATCATCTATTGTCATCGTGTTCGTGCCTGCAAAACTTCAACCTAAGTTGCTGAAAAATATCGATAGTTTGACAGCATATTATGGACAAGTATTTTTTTTTTATTCACTATAGGTAAGCGCTTGACCACAATCACACCTGATGGAAAGTGATGATGTGGTCTAAGATGGGACGCGTTTACCTAGAAGGTGCCTATTCACTCTTGTTTTAAAGATACCTGGATTGTAATTGGTAGGAAACACAGATCGCGGAAGAGTATTCCAAGCCTTAGCCATGCGTATTAACAAAATAAGTTGATAATGAAATATTATACTTAATAGTGCTTACATAACAGGTAAGAAAAGAACTTGGAGCTTATTTTTGTAGCGTGCCTACCTAACTACTTAGGTACCTAAATCTCCTCTATTTCCTCCGGCTCGTTCCACCAAAGTATAAACGAATACGGTACACCTACAGCTAATCCTATCTAACAAGATAAGACGTTTTAAAAATAATAAAAAGCGAACCAAATGGAAGGATGCCAAATCGATAAGCTGATCATGCGAAACTCTATACAACCTTCGAATTAGATAAGAATTATATCAAGTTGCACTAAAGTAGCTACAAACACATTGATTTGGTGTAGCAAAAGCATGAGGTAAGATGTTTTATAATAAGCTTGTAAGCTCTCCAAGAAAAAGCTTACTCTACTTTTACCATCGAACCGCGAAACATCGTAAAAAGCCTGTATTGATTGTACCCCTAATATCCCTCAACATTTCTCGGACCTACAAAGCAACTTTTCTTGTTCCTAATAGGTAGGCTCACGACACGGCACACATCTATAGTGCGCGACAGGTTGAGATGGCAACCGGGGTGGAGAAGCCCGGCAGACCCGCACAGCCCTCGCGCTACGTCACCCGCAGCGGGTTAGCGCGGGGGATGTGCGGGTGTGCTGGGGGTTCCTCTGTCTCATACGCCGATTGCCATCTCAACCTGTTGGGTACAATACCTACATATCTAAGTAACTACCTTCAAAACAAGATAGAAACTAGAAACTTTTCTGTGAAAAGTCTTTCGGTGATAAGTTAGCCCTTGAGTAGGTAGGTATGATCTCATACTTAGCGGTATTGGTAAGTAGTAATGCAGTCTATAAGATGGTAGCAGGTGGCTGGAAAGAGTATAACAGTTATGTTAAACCCTCACCCCTATCACTATCTAAGTAGATAGGTATCTAATATCTATGCGGCATTGTACCGGAACGCTAAATCACTTGGCAGCACGCTGGCAGAGTTGTAAACAGTAACTAGCCACGACCAAAGCCATCAGACTAGTCTTAGCCTCGATTGCTGCAGCCTGGAATCGAACCCAAAACCTCTCGTTCTAAAACCAGTGCTCAACAGCACTGCACCATCACCAGAGAGGTTATCAACAAAGGCTGCCTAATTATCATCACTTGCCTATCATAAAGTGTGATTGCAGTCACGCGCAAGTTTAATACTAAGTTACTAAGCAATAAGTTTTAGTCAAAAAAGATTCAATACGAATCTACAGCTGAAATAAGCAGGTATATACCTACACTTGCGTTCTCAGACCACTTGTAACCACTCGTAGCTCGCTGCTCGGCTTCGACCACTTAATTCCACTACGCGTTCTATTCGATTTCGCGCTGCATTCTGGTTTTCAGCGATTTTGCGAAAGGAATACCTACCTATTTCATTTTGCGTTGCGTATTCAAACACGTACCTAGTGACAAGGAACATAATTTGCAGAAACGAATTACCCCTTAAAAATGATATAATAATACCGGCCTCCGCCCTCCATTGATGTAGGTGGTTAGTTCTAAGAGTTAAAACCATGAGAAATTCTACCGTCTACGATAAGTTCTTCATAGAGTACTTATAATCGTAATTAGTTTTATCACTTTTGATTAGGTAGAGTCACAGTATAAGACAGAATAAAATTGTGAAATGTTGACGTGAATGATTTATAAATAAAATAGTACTCGGCCGAACTTATGGGCTTCCCCTCAGACCATGGTGCGTTTAAAACCCTCGTAACTTTAGTTTTATGTTTAAAACAGTTTAGATACAATCTATGATTTTATCACCTACCTATTATTTTTAATTCAAATAGTTAAATTTCAAAAAGTGGAAATTGTAACATATTTTGGAAAATAAATTATTTGAATGCGAGTAAATCATTTATTAATAAATAATTATAAAATATAGTCCAAACTCCAATCTGAACACGAGGCATATGACTGTACATTGCACAAAAACATCTCAGCTGGGCTTCTGCATTTAATCTTTAGACCTGTGCAAACCACTATGTTGCAACTTCAGATTAGACTTATTGTTTTGCGCGCACTATATCTCCTCATTTAGTCTATTTTAAAGGTATTTAATTAGACTTGCAACGAATATTCGGTTACTATTCGGTATTCGGCCTATTCGGCTGCTTTTATTATATTCGGCCGGATACCGAATATCTACATATTATTCGGCCGAATACCGAATACTTAAATAATATATTTTGTCATAGAGAAATAATTGGTAAAATGAAAAATTAAAATCGATTGATTACCTATATATTCATATTTTCATTTCTGTTATAATCATTTAAGTAGTCCTTGGTGCATAACACAGGTACATAAACATCTTCTGAATTGGAAAAATGGAGGATTCTATGTATTTGAATTATTGTGGTAATCAAAATTTAGAAGGGTAAGGTTCTCATTTCTTTTACAATCATTTATTAAGTAGTCATTGGTACATAAAACAGGTACATAATTTAATCATTTTCTGCATTAAACAAGTTAAGAATTTTTCTATGCATTTGAATTATTTTCATAATCAAAATTTAGAAGGGGAAGGTTATGGTGCAGAAAGACTAACTTTTCTGAATTTTTAGGAAGTCTTTTTTTCTCGTAGACCATCCCAAGACAATAAAATCCAGCCGAATACTTTTGCCTAATATTCGGCTATTCGGTCAGGGGCCTCGCCGAATATTCGGTATTCGGTATACTGCCGAATATACTATTCGTTGCAAGTCTATATTTAATTCATCCAAGTATAAACATTACTAAAACGAAAAGTCATTAAATAACATTTAATAAGTTAAAATCTTTCTCTTCTTATCTAAATATTCTATTTCACCTTCCTGTCCCACTATGACTCCATAATGTCAAATCAAAACCAACTTCACTATTGGGCATCCAGTTAGTCAATCATTATGAATCTTCATAGGATCTGTGAATTGTGCCGTGAGTATATAAAATAGTGCTGGGGCTGGTACTAAAGTCAGATACCATAATTCCTTGAATCCAGTCAAAGATATGATGCCGTATGCATGAATTATCCAATGGCCGATAAGTATGATCAAATTCCGTACGTTTGTAAGCGAAGCTGATAGCAAGGCTGGAGCTGACTGATCTATTTTGATAGAGAAATGCGATGCTGACGTCATCATCGATATAATTATGATTATGTACGGAAATGAAAAATCTGAAACAAAAACAAATTATTGGGTAAATATTTATCATTTTATTATTAGGAGGTTATTTTATCTTTAGAGGGTTGATGCTTGATAGATATAATCAATGACAGAAGAAATTTGATCTAAGTATCTCGCAAAGTATAAATTACTAGTTAATTCTTACGTACATATTAATCCTGCAGCAACTGTGTGTATAAGTACAAGTATAGGATAGAAATACAAGGCACAGTATATTGCTTTCTTGCCTGTATTAGATTTGTACCAGGCCAGCAGGAGGGGCCTTAATGTAACCGTCATTAGAAGACCAAATGCATATATTAGAAGAACTATTGTGTACCTGCAAATAATGACAAATATATAATTTATTAATATATAGTAGTAGTGTTGAATTGGGGATTCTGTATCAAAATTGGTGGGGATTTTGGATCACTCTCGCTACGCTCGCTCGCTTCGCTCGCCGTGATCCAAAATCGCCACCAATTTTGATACAGAATTCCCCAATTCTAAACTACTGTCCTCAACAACACATTAAATAAATGGAGTGTAGCTAAATCCAAGCAAAAATTAATCAACTATCCGTATTTTGAACAAACTATTCACATGGTTTAAGAACGAAATATTCATTCTATTTGCACGAGCAAATATGTTGATAAAACTAGATAGGTACTAAGAAACCTTGAATTTTAAAATTACTCTTCAAATGTAATATTTTTACAACATGAAAAACAACTATTTGGCTATAACAACCTACACCAAATATTGTGTTTTCAATACGAGTATAATCAGTAAATTAAATAAAAGAAGCAGGTATATGGAAATTAAACAAGCATATTTAATCATCTAAAACTTTATTATTCATACACCACTTTTTTAAACAAGTTACATTTTTCAGCGCACAGATGGTCGGATGATAAACACAACTATATATGTCAGAATGTGAATTATACAACTCATACAATGTTAATAAACGAGGACATCCTTTATCTTCTAAATTATGTACGTTAGGATTACTTAATATATCTTTTAACCATAACTGCTTTTCAAGGCCTTTACAATAAATATCATTATTTTTTAAAATATCTATTAGATGGTATTTATAGGTCTCGTAAGGCACGATTCCCTCGCTCCATAATATTTTTCTATTCTTTTCAATCCATTTAACTTGTTTCTTTTCTGTGTCTGTTAGCCATTCATAGGGATATGGTGGTTTTATTAACAAAACTTGAACTCGATCACTATACACTATAGCAATCTCTTTAGGCAGAAAGTAATTTTGATCATTTTTAAAACCTTGAACGTCCACAATAATTTTCATGATAGTTTTCGAACAATGTTACTCAGCGGCCTATACTCCACAAGACGATCGTTTATGATTAAACAGTAAGCGCTGGTATTGCTTGGAATTTCCTGAGACGTTTCTATTTCCAGACGAACATCAACTGGACCAGTTTTTAAATTTTCATTTTGTCTGGAACAATCTATGACAAATAAAGGCGCTATTTCTTTAAATGTATGAAGATCAAGCAGTGGATCAATAGGAAGGTTGTAAAACGACTGACGAAACTTGGTGTACATGTCGTATAATATACTGTATTTATTTTCCTCAAACTTGAGATTTAAAGCATCATACGGATAATAGTGGGAATTCAGGAATAATGTGACATTGGTTAATGTACAATGATCGAATATTGTGCTGTCTCTGTTTTTAACATTTTTTCTATTAGTTTGCAAACCAAATATAACATATCGAGGTTTTTCTAATTGAGAAGCAGTCTTTAACGCCCATGAATGTTTGGTAGTTTTTGGCAATAATGGATATTCATACAAATCCCAATTTCTAAATGCTATTTGTACGGGATTATCTTTTTCTAATTTCCTTAAAAGTATTAATCTTTGCTGATCTGATACTTTAATATGTGGTACTCGCCATTGGATTCTCTGTATATCAATGTCTACAATATCATCGCTACCCATGACAACACTATTTATGTTAGTACTACCTCTGTTAAGTATGAGTTCATGTTTACAGTTTATTATTATTTTATTGTAGTCTTCAGCAAAACCTAAAATCTTATTTAAGGGTATCAAAGCATTAAAATTTCCATTTTGATTTTTAAATCCGTCTATATTCCAACCCCAAGCAGCAGCCGCTTTACTGTCACCGCTATTCATTGAAATGAAAGATTTTATGGTTGTAGTTATTCCAGCATTTCTAATACGATCGATTTCAACACCATTCATTTCGTATCGGATATCTTGAAAAAGAAATGCAATTGCATTATTACTGAAGTCAACACTTTTCTTTTGAACTTTGCCAGCTTGATCTTTATGAGTCACCGAAACTTTTCCTTCAATGTAAATGGAACTGGCTGATGGTAACACGTAAATATCTTGCTGGTGAATAGGTATCCGAATTTCATCATTTTCATTGAAACTGTTATTGTATGGATTATATGTATGAACCTCATAACTCTCGATAGAGTTATCGAATTCAGGTAATTCGTTGATCTGAAGGAGGCTCATACTTTGAAGCCGAGGGCTTTAAGAAATTGTTTATTACTCTGATGAATTTTTTTATATACTCTAACACGTCTTCTTTGTTTTACACTTTCCTTGGTAATAACTTTCTTAATAGTTGGGTTATACTCTTTATAATAATTACTTTTGTTAAATACGATCATTTTGACTTTTTCAAATGAAGACACAAAACAATAGTTTCGCCCTTAAAATTTATATTATTGCCTTCCAAATCCAAAATTTTTATTGTTATTGATGAAATTATCTTTCTTTTGACCGGAAAATATATCACATTACTTGGAGATTCTATAAATCTATGACCTGGAGGAATGTTTGGCACAAACTCATAAATAATATGTGAAGGAGAACCGTTAGTGTACGAACTCTGTACAAGATCACATTCGATCCTTATGACAGACAGTGGTAGAATGTTAACGGATTCTGTAGATTCATGCCATTTATTTGCTTTTAGTTTTTCGTTAGAAAAACCTAGCATAGGTCCAATACTATTTTCTGAATTAAAGTTTATAGTTTCAGTACAGTACAAAGAGCATGTCATTGTATTGATGTTAGATTTTATTTGTAATTCACAATTTTCAACTCTTTCTTTTAGGTATTCATACAAATCTTGTAAATCGTAAGCACCTGGTTGAATAAGAATTCTTTTTTTCTCTTCTCCATATTCAAACACATTATTATTATAGTCTACATTTGGAATTGAATTAAATGCAGAAAAATATACTAAGCCACACTCATATTCGTCTTCCAAAATAAGAGGAGGGGCGTAAAATGATTCTAGAATAAATTTTTCACCCACGATCGTGAGTGTAATAGACATGATGGTTAAATGAGCTTACATATTTTTGTATCATCTATTTATTTTCAATTTTTATTCCAAAAATTAATAAGAAATTTGATACATAGATGGCCACAGTTATAAGAATTAGATCCTTGATAATTGTCATAATTATAATTAATATTCGCTCCCACATATTTTACAAATTCTTTAGGCGGTTTCAAATTACCATAACTATCAAAGTATTCAATGTAATTATTTATTTTTGCATAGGCTACCCAATGAGTTCCAGGATTTTGAGAGCTATCTAAGTTGATGATACCACACTCTTTTTTAAAAGGATATTTTGGAAGTTCATTTCTCATAAATACACCTCTGAAATAAGGAATATTTTTTGAAATTTTTAGAATATCCAAGTTACTTAGAGCACGATTAGGTAGCCGCCGAATCAGTTTTTTTCCTTTGCTGTGTATATTCCCAAACCATTACCATAGGGCTTTATAAATAATCCTTTTCCGATACACAATGTTTCCATCTTCTCGTTATGTCTCTTTAGTTCTTGAAATTTTTTTTTCATTAAATTAATAGCATTGACTGCTTTCACTATACTAGCAGTACCACCCGCTAAGCTGCCCGCGGCAGACAATCCTGCAAATATGGGGACTAGTGGCAAAACCCCACCTGTCTTTGGTATGGGTATTATACGCGGTACATTAACTGAAGATGTCGCTGCTAATTCCTTAGCAGCAGCAAGAGCTAATTCGATTGCAGCTTTTTTGCATTTAGGTTTCAATTTATGGATATGTTTTTTCGCGCGAGATACAATATCCTTAAAGCTTTTCTTAAAACCAGCACCAGAATTACTTGTTTTCAAATTGTTAGATTTTCTTCTCAAAGTCATTTTACGCTTGGATGGTTGTTTCTCCATTTTTAATAAAAGAGAACTCTGCTCAGTATCGTAGATAATAAGAGACTGAAAGTTGTTAACATAAAATGTGTTTATAAAAGATTTAGTTTATCTATCCAACTGTTTTCACTAGGCGGCAGACCTAACCATTTGACATATAATTTATTTCCTTTTGTTTTTAAAACCTTTTCAATAAGATATATATCAGGATGTTTTGTTTTTTGTAATTCTTCAGTATAGAATGATCCTAAAATAGGTCGCTGTCTTGCATCTTTTAGAAGGTAAGTAATTGGATGAGTGTTTTGAACTTGAGCTATATTAAAAATTTCAGTTGACCAGTTGGGAGTATATCCTTTGTCAAAAGTTCCTTTGTATTTGCTTATTCTTACATAATCTCCAATTTTGAATTTTGAACGTTTCTGCGATGGTGCTGATAATTGTAGTAGTCTGTATCTTTTTAGTATATTTTGTTTATTCTTTTCATTAACTTTATCTGGAGCTGTACCAATTGTTCTGTGAAATGTGGAGTTATATTTTTTCATGATGTGCTCGAGGGTTCCATCATTCCATTTGTAATTCCCTTGCAAGCTAAATTGCTTGTACATTTTAGTTTTCAACGTTCTTATAAATCTTTCTACTATTGACGCCTTTTTAGTGGAATAAGTGGAATAATGATTTATACCGTATTTTTGTAATAATTTTTTGAAACAACTATTATAAAATTCTGTTCCTAAATCAGTTTGTAGATTTTTGGGAACACGACCTTTTTCTAGTAACTTACTAAATGCTTCAGTCACAGTTTCTTTATTTTTAAGTTTAAGCGGATATGCCCATGCATACTTTGAAAAAGCATCGATGACTGTTAAAATATATTTATATTGTGAATTATCTTTTGAGAATGATTGCATATCAACTAAATCGGCCTGCCATACATCATCAATGTCTTTAAGTATAACATGTCTTCGAGGAAAATTTTTCCTAACATTTTTATGTATTTCATTTACTACACTATCTTTGCTCATTTTTTGAATTTACGACTTACACCTTCTATATTCCTTTTTAGACTATTTATTTCTGATTTTAACTGCAACAATGTTTCCTCTACTGTTTTTAATCGTATATAGAGCCCATCTAAGAATTTGTCAACATATAGTTTAGTAGCACAGTCGTTTGGGTCAATGGGTGTACCAACATGTTTGATGATTTTATGTTGAGCATCAAAGATATTTTCTAAGGCAGAGCTATCCATTTTCAGTTTCTTGTGTACATGATGACCAAACTTGTTGACATTCATGTTCAACAGTGTTTATAGAACTAAGCAAAAATGTAACCAGGTTTTATTTTTATATACTTATTTTATTATACCAGCTTCTTTAAGTTCTTCAATTATTGATATAATCTCATTGTCATGACTAGTGTTGCCAGCATCTTTTGAAGCAATTAAAATTTTCAATCTATCTACTAACTCATTCGGATCATCCCAGTATATGAAATCTGTATTTTTTTTCAAAGTTTTAAGAGTTGGCATAAAACCACCTTGTTTTTTTTCTTTTAATTCACTATCAGTAAAGAGAGGTTTCACAATTTTAGTATATTTTGTCCCTTTATCGCCTTTAATCTGATTCGTAGGGTTATAATCTCTCCTATGTGCACTAGTATTGCATAAAATATCTTTATATACTAATTTATCTTGATCAGATACAATCTTTACATCTGGTTTACTCTGAAATAATAATTCTGCCAAACCTGGGGTTACTTCATAGGATCTATTTCCTATTTTAGCCATCATATTTTTGCTATGAGCATCACCATCTGAAAATGTTACTTTTGTATTTCCAATCATTAAATTACTATTTTCATTACGTACACCAAAAGGTACATTCAAATTATAGATTTCATTGCTTTTTTCAGGCGTTGGAGATGGAGTATAGAATTCTTCGATTTCTTCAAAATTTTGGGTAGAAGTTATTGGTTTTGGTGTTACATAATTTTTATCATCATTTTCTATGTTTTTAATTTTATCAGAAGTTGAAGGTGAACATGTATCTGGTAAATCATGGTGACTATTGTTTTTATTTTCTTTTTTTTGCAATACTATGGATTCTAATGGATCCGTTATGGATTTAAAAAGTTTGCGCCTTTTTAGTTCTAAATCATCTTCTTCTTCACGCATTTGTTTTGCTTTCTTTTTGATGGTTTCAATTGATTTAATTAATTGTTTCTTTACAACGGCTTCCATTTTTAAATTAAATATGGGTAGGTATTCTTACCAGTGCTCTCATTTGACTGACTAAATTTGTGTCTCGTATGTGGTATATAATTGTAAAATTGTTAGTCGAATTTCACGAATATGTCAAATGTTTTTCTGTACCGACCGTTATTTAGTTCGCAATCTTTGTTGATTGATAAAAACATAAACGGATCTTTCCAAATACTTGCACACAATTGTTTAAAGACATGCCAGCTCATATCAGAATTAACATGTTCCTTATATATATGTTTTAAGTTTATATCATCTTGCTTGAAAATAATTAAAAAGTTAACATTGTCACGTATTAATTGCTTAGGAATTTTTGAATATGTTTGGGTCAAGTAAAAGCAATCAATTTGTTTGTGTCTGCCCATCGAAAAATAATTTCGAATATTAACTTGATTTTCACAAGTCACGTCGTCAAAAATGAAAATAGAATTTCTTAAGGCTTCAGTTGGCGAAATAACTTCTTCACTATTTTTGAACATAATAAATTTAACATCTGGAGTATTTTGAAAAACTTTTTGTAGGAAACAATATTTAGATTGAAAAGTGGACTTTGAGTAAATATAAACATTTTGGAATTTAAGTCCATTTTCGTGCAATAATAAGTTTATCATAATATTTGTTTTCCCACAGTTGGAGGGTCCGCAAATTATGCATCGAATTATGTTTGGTAGAAGTTTACTATGTCGGCTAAAGCATGGTGGTGGTGTTTCAACATCTATATAATTTATTTTTAATGATTCAGCCTGTTTTATCAACTTCATATTACTGATTGATGATAATTTTAAAAATGCAACTTATTAAATAACTTCATATTATTGCTAGTTGATTTAAATTTTAAGGTATTGCTTGTAGGTATCACATTCGTGTTTCACTTCGCACTTGTCTAGCGCACTATTATTTGTCGATGATTATATTAAAATGTAGGTATACATTTTAATTTAAACCTTGTGATAATAGTATGAAATTGAAATTCGTAAGAACTTAATACTAAACAGGTTCTAACATGTCGCTAGAGATTGCATAATGCGGACGAATGTCATACAAGTATATACAATTGTTTTGAAAACTTGACTCCATAGATTTGTTACTAAACAATTTTCATTCCCAGATCTTCTCACGCAAGGAACTCACTCGCTTCTGGTTAGTGAAAAAAATTACTTATATAATATTTTGACTGTATTCTTTTCTATTTTAGAATTTGTTTATTGATATTTTTATAAATGTTGTTTTATTGTTATATTTATAAAATTTTGTATTTTGTTACAGCATCATGTCGGACTTTTATTTCACGGATGACGAAAGAAACACAAGTATGAATAATCCATTTTATGGAGCTCAAGACTTGGATGCTATTTTAGAAAGAGAAGAAGAGAATAGATTGAAAGCTTTACGTGAGCAAAAAAATAATGAAACACTTGAAAATAACACCAGTTTGAAAACCATAAAAAAGAAAAATAAATTGTCTTTAAAAAAGAAGCTTCCAAAAATAGATCATGTGATTTCACCAGCTCCAGATTCATCTTTTGTTATACGGAAAAATAAAGCAAAGGGAAGCCACATTATAAAAATTGAAATACTTGAAATTGATAGTAAAGAACAGGAGAACAGTGCAAAGACTAATTTGAGTGTACAGTACATAGTGAGTGATAATTATGACAATATGATGGATGCTACAGAAGATTTAATTAATAGGATTATACAAAAGCTAAGTGTGCCTGAATAGTTAAATTTAATATTATTTTATTGTTATTTTGCGATTGTAAAAATAAAAAGCATAAATGAGTTCTAATTAAAGTATAAAGTATATTTTATATTTTCATATCATGCAAGTAAGTTGTAGTCCGAATATTTTCCATTAAGTAGTAAGTTTTTATAATACGTTAATCTTATGTTAAGTACTAAGTTTATGAAGTAATGTAAATAATTGGTTGAATTAATAAAGGGAATATAAAATATGTTGTGATTTTATTTGAAATAAAACACTGTGGTAAACTTAATCAAATTTATTAAATGCTAAATTACCATTAAAACTAATATTAAAATTAGACACATAAAAATTTGTAAAATACATAGGTACTTAGCATAATATTTTTACTAAAGAATCGTGCTGTAATGCCCCCAAGGCAAAGTTTTAAAATCATTTTCCATTATTTGCCTTTTATTATCATCACTATTTAATACTAATTTATTAATTTTCTGAGTAAAAACCTGATGATTTTTTGATCGTATGACAAACATATCATCTCTTATATTTTCATTGCAAAATAAGGCTTTCTTATATTTCTCAAAGTTTAATTTTTTTGTCACAGGCTTCGTGATACCCTTTGCTTTACTGATAGTTTTTTTCTCAGAAAGTAAACAATATAATTTTGCGCGTAAACCAACAAATTTAGAAATGATTTCTCCTCCCATTTCGTCTTTAAAATATCCAGGTATTTTCATATTAGCTTTCGGCATATTAAAAATATTATCATCTTCAAAATTGCTAGTATCAAAATAATGAATGTTATCTTTCATATCTTCATAAAAATCATCAGTTTTTACAAGATATAGTAAACTATCAGTATCCGTATAACATAACTGAACATTATTTCCATAGATTCTTTTTATGACCGAATAATGAAAATGATACAAATGCGTTTTCGACAGTTCAAGAATCGTGAATCCAATATATATTGGTCGATCTAAGACAATTTTTGTTTTTTTCAATTGAATAGCTACTAAGTTTTCAGAAAAAATTGATAAACTGTGAAAATGTGGTGCACTAATATATTTTTCCGCTCCATTCAATTTATTAGTATTATTTGTAGTATCTCTCCAAACGTTTACTAGTTTTACGTCAACCTGCTTCCTTTTGTTTTCTATCGTTTTTCCAAAAATAGAATTATTCTGCTTTTTAAAAAAGTCTTTCTCAAAATCAGACTTGGCATTTTGTCTGAGACTTGTGTTTAAAAAAATATAAGGCTCTAAAAAGTTGTCCTGATAAAAAGATAGCACTCTGTATATTTTTAAAAGCAATAAACCATTCTTTAAGCATTCTTGCAAGTGCATATAATGAATAACAAAACGATGTTTATTATATAAATTTGCCACCAATTTTTTGCTTTGATTTTGAGCAGGAGAATATTTTTCCGCAGCAAATGGTAGGTCTGAATGAGCATCATGAATATTATCCGGATAACATAAATCTACCTCGAGAATATATCCACACTGACTTTTTTTAGAAATGTTCCTTACATCAAAATTTTTAATTTCATTTTCATTTAAAAATTTAAAGTCACGCATTGGCATTTTTTGCATCATAGCAAAACCGTAAAGGTTGACACAGTCTAAATAAATTAAGTACGTACTTGACTCATTTTTATTGTAGGATGGTAAATATTTATTGTTTGCTTCAGCATATCTCAATGAACACTGGGCTAAACCACCTCGAATACCTTTTTCTAACATCTGATACATATCCACATCAGAAATCAAATCAAGCTCAACTTTAGTATATAACAACATTGCGTCCCAACTTAAAGATGGAGATGATACATAATAGCAGGGGTCTAAATTATAATAGTCTAAACTCATATTTCTGAACTTTTCAAAAACGTCGCATAGTAATAAGACATCGCATTGTAAGTATAAATCTGTATACTCTCCTAAGTTTTTTATACCAAAAGTTTTCCATATTTTTAAAGCGTGTTCGTAATCCTCAATGGAAATATTTTCACCTGTGAGTTTATTAAAAAAAATCGAATGTTTTGGTAACTTTGTTTCATTATATTTCTCCCATGCATCCATATAATCATAACAATAGACACCCTTTTTACAGGCCAAATTTAATAAGTGTTCATCCTTAATAAATACACGCATATGCTGAAAATCATTCGGATGAAGACTCTTTGCCAGTTTATCCAAACCCGAACTCAAAAAATTAAATGAATCGATAAACTTCAGTTGAGCAGCATTTGTTTTATCAATAGGTAAAAATTTTGTGAATGATATATATTTTTCTTTAGATTTTGGTATCAAGCTCGTTTTTCCGGTAATTTCTGATAATTCTTTAATAAATAAGTGGCAATCATAACCACTCAAGTTATGAAAAATGATCGGTATAAACGTACATTTTTTTGCATTTATGTTACAAGTGTTGTGAGCAGGGCCTCGGTATTTACCTGTAAAATGGTCATGATCCTTTACTATTATATCATATTTTTTAAACATTGTTTTACAGATGCAGCAAATTTTTGCTTCATTATATGAAGTCAACTCTTCGGTAGTAAGAGGAAACATTGGATTATTTGTATTTAAAATACCGTGCAATCTTTTTACATCTCGCGTAATGCTTTCAACAAATTTTTTACCACAGTTTGGTCCGCGATAGCTTACAAAGTCATTAAGCTCAGGTTTAGAATGGCAACATATGTAATAAGCGAAACAAGATGGTTCATGTGTTTGTATATCTTCAGTATAAAGAGATTTATTTTCGTTTGAATATTTACAAAGCAAGCTCTCAAAATCGCCATATATCACGATAGGAATTCTTTGAGTTCTCTCATAGTTTGAAAAATGCAACTTACTACCATCTTCTGGAAGTACAGTTTGTCTTTTAGCACAATCGTGATTGTGTAGTTTTTGTTCATTTGCGAAATATAAAAAACATTCATCACATAAAAATATTTTAGACTTGTGTTTTGTTAATTGCCTTCGCACAAGTCGGCCAAAGTCTTTAATCAAACAGTAATGGGCTTTGTCATTTTTAGTAATATATAATAAATTAACATGGGTAAGTTTTCGAGCTAAAGTCACATACAAAGGACCTGTAACTGTATTATTGGCTTCTAACCCATAAACATTTACACTAATAGTTGGATTGTTCTTCTCAAAGGTTTTAATATCTTCAATTCCCGGAGGAAATGTCATATTTCTTATGTCAAAAAGCAATGAATAATGAGGATATGATGAAACTCTATTGGAATTAAGTTTTGTAGGATACATTTTAGCAGCAATGCACCATAAAAAGCAACAATCATCGAAATTATGAATATTTAGACATGATTTTGTATTTCTTATATGTGATGGTAATGCCAAATATGATCCACCTTTCAGAGGATTATATTTATTAATATTTATCTCCAAATGACTGATAGAATCAATTGTCCAACCAGATTCTGACTGTTCGAATTCTGCGCATTTGCAAGTTAACTTTTGAGCACATTGTAATAAAAAATTATCAATATCAGTACTTTGGACTATAATACCATATTTAGTACTGAAAGATTTAATAGACTTTTCAAAATTTTTTGGTAAAATATACGAAACAAATAACTCGAAATTTACTTTAATGGCAGTGTGTTTCTTTAGAGATATATTTATGATCTCGCGTGTGGTTTTAAATATTTGTGAAAAAAAACTCTCTGGAACTAAAGTTGTAGAGGTCGGATTTACTTTGTAACTGATTATTCTGTTTCTAAAAGCCGTTTTTATAATTTGCACATTCTCATATCTAGATTGAAATAAACTATTAGATTTATGAGTATTTGTTCTGTTATGTGACGATATAGATGTTTTAACATAAAGGTTACACTCTTTGCAGAAAAACATTTTCAATTTCATAGAATTGCTTATCTTGTTTATCTATTTAGTATCTAGTTTCTCAGTTCTGGTTTTAATATTCTGCGTATAAAAAATCGGTAAGGAAATACAGCTAAATAATAAATCAAGCTATTGGCTAATAAACAGTAAACAGTTATTAATAGAATGGAAGTAATGCGATGTTTCGATATCAACATTCAAACATGTCAAGTATCTAGTTTGTATGGTTCTAGTTTCTCAGTTCTAGATTTTAAATTTTGGATAGTTATGAGATGACTGTATTAAAATAAAGTAATCTAGTTATTTTCAGACAATGTGCAGACTTAGTAAGAGTATAAGGGCTGTAAGTATCACGTTATTAATATCCCAACTTCAAATCTTTCGATATGAACATTTAGACATTTTTATTTAATTTTATATGGTTCTAGTTTCATATGGTTCTAGTTTTTATGTTTCTAGTTTCATATGGTCTAGGCTTTGTATGGTCTAGGTTTTGTATGGTCTAGGCTTTGTATGATCTAGGCTTTGTATGGTCTAGGCTTTGTATGGTTTAGGCTTTGTAATTTCTGTAAAAAAAACACGTTAATTTAATTTTATATGGTTCTAGTTTCATATGGTTCTAGTTTTTATATTTCTAGTTTCATATGGTCTAGGCTTTGTATGGTCTAGGTTTTGTATGGTCTAGGCTTTGTATGATCTAGGCTTTGTATGGTCTAGGCTTTGTATGGTTTAGGCTTTGTAATTTCTGTAAAAAAAACACGTTAAAAAATATTTACAGGCACAAACATAAAGATAGTAATTTAATTGTCATACTTATTATATACAATATGTTGCAGATGAAATATTTTTTGAATTTATTTATGAAAATAATTTCTAAGATTTACAAAATTTAATTTACAAAATTTATCTTAGAAATTATTTTCATTTGCAGGGTATAAAATGGGCTGAATATTTTTTAGTTCAGCCTTACTATCATCAATTAATTTGGTGAGGGACTTCCATACCACCGAATTTAAATCAGTTGCAAGTTTTAGTGTGCAGATGGCATGCTTCCAACGCTCATTGTTCGCGAGTTTCTCCACTTCTTCAGAGTTGTAGACGCGCAGCTCGAAGTAGTAGCTGCCTTTCTTCGATGGGTCTGATTGGGATGTATACCCCGACGCAACGCGCCGACTGAGAAAACTTCTCAATTTCGCAGCGCGCACTGGCTTGCTAGTAGATTCATCCTGAAATTGAAAAATATTCAATTTAGTATCATCTGCGATAATTTCAACTCTCTACCTATTATGGTTCATGAGATAAAGCCCGCTGACAGACAGACGTCCGGGCGGACAGCGGTAGCTTAGTAATAGGATCCCACTGGTACCCTTCGGATATGATCCCTAACAAAATAATAACTTTAACAAACTATATTCATAAATTTATATACAGACCAATTGCCTAACAACATTCTTATTGGGAAGTCTTTTAAAAGCTTTAATCCAATAAAATATAAATAAGACAACTCACCTCAGATTCGGTAATAAACCTCCTCCGCTTAACAGATGGACTCGTAGGTGTATTTGGAGACGTTTCGGGTTCAGATTCCGATCCGCTCGATTCGAACGGATTCTTCGGAGCAGAAGAAGTCACCTCCTTTTTCTTGATCGTCTTCTTCCGCTTCACCTCACGTTTCTTCTTAAGAGACTTCGATGTTGATGGGGGCTGCACCAAAGCGATGGGGTCTTCGTCTTCGTCAAATGGATTGATGAAAGATGAAGAGGCCCTGAAAAACAATTTAAGTAACTATCAACATGAAAACTCCAAATAAAAATTCAATAGGTACCTAGTTGCTTAATTCAAAAATAAACATATAAAATAAAAATACTTACATACTTTATTTCGACTGTTGTTGTCGTCGTATCCAAAACTCGGAAAGAAAGGAATGGTGACGCTTAGGATCGACCTATTTATACGCTCGAATTCTAAAACCTCTTTCATAATAAACGAAATGGATTGAAATAAATTAGATTTAAACATTTGCGCATGTAACTTTAAACACTAAATCATCACAACATAAAACTTATATTTGCGAAAGTAATCAGACTAGATTTATACATTCGTATGAACACTGTCTTACGTATAAATTATTGCCGCATCAGCTATAGGTGTTCGATTTTGAAGCATGGAAGACGCTGTTGTTTATAGTTACGCAGTGAATTGAGATCTAACCGTAAAAGGAATGGTATGCGTCGGACTCGCGATAGTTAAAATGTTAAAAGGTTATACATTTTACTACTTTCCATAGGTAGGTATAAAATTTGTGAAAGGTCTAATAATATTTGCTCCTATTTGATGCTTCAATCTTCTTCCTTGCGAATTTGATTTAAAACTTGAGTGGAAATCCTTTAATTTTCGACGTCAAAAAATATCCTGGATCCGTCTCCAAGATGTGAATTGTCTGTGTATCAAATTTCGGCAAGATTCAGCCGTTAGTCTTTAGTTTAGACAGACGCCTTTTTGCATCACTAATCATACTTATTATAAATGCTAAAGTGTGTCTGTTTGTTTGTTTATTGGTTCGTCCTTCAATCACGTCGCAACGGAGCAACGAATCGACATGATTTTTCGTGGGTATAGTAAAAGAACTGGAGAGATATAGACAACTTTTTATCTCGGAAAATCATAGAGTTCCCGCAGGATTTAAAAACCTAAATCCATGCAGATGAAGTCGTGGGGGCATCAGTGAATTTATTATATTAGTACGCATTGTACGTATTTTTTTCGTCCATTAATCTCTATTTATCAAAGTATTTATAACAATCGAAATATATTTAAATAGCGGGAAATGTGTCTAAATTCATCATTAAAGAATTAATTTTCGATAAATAATAATGTATGATAAGCTTGCACACCTTACTAGAAATCTGCTATAATATATTTTTACTAATAAATCTTTATCCAAAATTCATTGTTTGTAGATCAGAATGGAGTTAATATATCCTAAATATCCTCGCTATGCAACTCAAATCGCAAGATTGCGAAGTTTTGATACCTGGCCTCAAGATTTAAATCAAAAACCTCAAGAAATGGCTGATGCTGGTTTTTTTTATACAGGAGATAGTGATCGCGTGATTTGTTACTTTTGTGATGGCAGGCTCAAAGACTGGGGCATCGAAGATCATCCATGGTCGGAGCACGCACGCTGGTTTCCGTCCTGTCCCTATGTTTTACTTGTGAAGGGTGAAACATACCTACAAAGTGATAGCAAAGATGTTTGTGGTGCATCAAAAGTATCTGAACAATTTGTAAATAACAATATAATAAGTTCTTTTGCAGACAGAAACATATTATGTGTTGAAAATATTAAAGAAACACTTTGCTGCAAAATTTGTCTTGTAGAAGAAGTAGCTGCGTGTTATATACCATGTGGTCATGCTATAACGTGTACTAAATGTGCTTTATCGTTGGATAAAATGTTATGTCCGATATGTGGAAAAGCAATCGTTAATGTAATACGAATATATTTCTGATGAGCTATAAACATTTAAAGAGTCTACCTTTATCCAACCTATTATAAGTATGCGCAAGCCTCGAATCAATCGATCGAAATTCATACTAATGAATACAGCAATGCCGGATCAAGCAGAAACACGATCAATATACAAAAATAATTTGAGCGCAACAAATCAAATGGTTAACTATGCGAGAGCAAACTTTTAGACGTAAAATTATCATGCATATGGGCTCGTTCGCATTTCTTATGAATGCCGCAGTCTCGTCGAACTCATCGTATTATATCATCCACTGTGCGGTGCGGGCGTATGATATAGGATCCGCAATAACTAGTCATTGAGGATTTTGTCTCACTGTTGATAGTGATTAATTGTTGCTTGGATTTAGGAATACTCCATTTATTTAATGTGTTGTTGTGGACAGTAGCCTACATTGGGGATCCTGTATCAAAATTCATGGGGATTTTGTATCACGGTGAGCGTAGCGAACGAGCGTTAGCGAGAGTGATCCAAAATCCCCATGGATTTTGATACAGGATCCCCAATTCAACACTACTTATAGTATATCTAATTAGTTTAACATAGTATATCTATTAATTTAAAAAAGTTAAAATCACTACATTAAATTTTTAGCATGAAAGTTTCAGAACGATTTGCTTCAATTTAGACCCATTTAAGAATTACTTAACTATCCTGATTGGTATTTAAAGCACTAACTGGCCCTGCTGCCATTCTGATTGATAAATTATCAATGCCCAGTCCAAGCCAATTCCTTATAAGAAGAATAAAAGCCATGTTAATTATGACTAATGTTCCCCTTTCCCCAACAACTAAGGATAAAGCTTGTGCAAGGATTTAAACTGACAACCTTTCAGATTTCACTCCACTCTTTTAACTATTGAGCTATTGAGCATTGGAGAGAAAGCCAAAAGCTGCCTAGCCTAGATAGCTGAAATTTTGCACAGAGATTTTTTTATAATGTAGACAAGAAATAAGACCAGATTTTTTTAAATACCCATCGGAAAGAAGCATTCCATGGTAGCTTGTATTAAATATTACAGTAGTGTATATTAAAATTTAACTATAAAATAATTACACTTACAATGGATACACAGCTTCTTGCGTGCAATGCAGTGTCTCTCTGTAATCTGGCTGTGGGTTGTGCAGAAGAGTGTACCAGTCAGATAAGGCCTTAGGCGAGCACACATGTAGGTCAATTGAACCCGATGGAGGCAAAACTATCAATGCAGCTAGAGTTCCAGTCACCACCTCTACAAATGCACAGACCAGTTGGGCTACTATTGTGGAATTTCTGTAATGTACATCATAATTCATATATGAATATAAAAATTATGTAGAGATGCTAGTTTTACTTACACAAACCCTAAAGTAAGTTATGCCAACCTTATACATGCTATTTTTCCTGTAGAAATCGATGGACTTCTTTATGTTGTGACTGTAAAGGGGTTTTCCTGACCTGTGTTACGTTGACCATTGCTGATCTATTGAGATTCAGTGGACTTACTATTACCTACCATTTTTAATTTACAACTAGATACTTTAACAATCTTACCCATACATATTCTTATACCTATACTTATGTATGAACCACCCTTGTAAAATGGCCTTAATGATGGTGGGAACAGCCTTGAACCCCAGATAGAAGCTTAGGACTTTTGTCAGTTTTATATGTATTATTTAAGGATTATGTAGCTGTTATCAAGGATGTCAATCTTGCTTGAATAACAAGTAAATATCTTTAATCTCACCTGTTCCCTGCTGCAACCATATCAATGAAGAATAAGTGTAGAACCAGTGGCAACAACACCATAAAGCCAAGATATTGCCAATCATATAGAGTCGGTTCCTCGGAACATTCTACACAGTAACTAGTGGCGTTAGTGCGAAATCCTCGAGGACAAGCGCCGCAGTCACTCCACGAGCCATCCTCGAGTTCCGTACGTCCACAGTAAAGTCCTGAACATGTCCGGACTATAGACATGCTTGAGACAGTTTGGGAATCCTATATAAAAATGAATTTTTTATTGCCTTCACCATGAAAACTGATTAACTAATTATACATTTTATTTAAATTTAAAATCAAGTAAATCTTCAGTTATTTCATTTTTAATCGATCAAATCAATCAAGCAAAAATCATGAAAATCGAAAATGTAAATAAATCATTAATCAATGTCATTGTCAAATAACTTAGTCTTTACTCTATGGTTCTTACCATTAGCTGAACGTTCGAAAACTGATACAGAGCAGTGGCAGCGGGTAACTTGAGACACGTGTAAAACATTATCATTAATTTGCCAACGGGGTTCGATAAGTGATTTGCTAACTCAGCCAATCTTCGAAAAATTATTTTAATATCACTGCACTGAAGTAGCTTTGCAGAACCAACCAATGTTAAATGAGTTTGGTTTGGTAGCTATCGTTTACCCAGTGTTGATCACTGAGTTAGAGTGAATCACCCGCAGCAGAGTAGCCAAAGGTAAAAGTTAGATTAATTGAGGATTCCAAAGCACGTCTTGTAAAAGTTTACTTGAATAAATATTATATTCTACTTCTGCTGATGCCGGCAACTTCGTTCCCGTGCATATATATATTCATCATTGGTAGGTACGTTTCTTATCTGCTAGTGTGGCAAATTACTATAGAAATATTAAATGATCTTTGATAGGTCTGTCTCCTAATCGGAGGTCGGGGGTTCGATCCCGGGCACGCAGCTCTAACTTTTCGGACTTACGTGCGTTTTAAGTAATTAAAAAGGAGTATTACTTGCTTTAACGGTGAAGGAAAACAAGGAATATTATTGTGTAGCACTTGTATTAACCATTTTATAAATCTAGTACCATGGGACCTATTCCACGTATTTATGCACCTTACTCACAACCTGCACGGGGAAGCTGGAAGAAATCTCTGTTTAGAGATAAGCATTTCCTATGTACATAGCTTAATTTATCTTAACTTTGTAACTACAATTTTGGTACATGAAAAATAAATATAAATATATAAAACATCGTGAGGAAACCTGGTTGCTTGAGAGTCGTCCATAATATTGTTCTCAAAGCTGTGTGAAGTCTGCCAATCCGCACTTGACCAGCGTGGTAGACTATGGCGAAAACCCTTCTCATTCTGAGAGGAACCCCGTGCTCTATATTGAGTCGGCCATGGGTTGATCATGATAATGATGTGAAATAAACTTTACTCATTTTAATTCTTTTTACTTTTATTTTACTTAGTTATCATAGTGACCAATTATATAGATTATAGGTTACAATAAAATAAATGGCTTTAAAAAGCCTTGAATTTTCCAGACTCATCATACTTTCTAGAAAAGCGAACACGTAAACGCTTCACAACAATTCTCAAGAGAAAGTAAAACAATGAAAGTAAAACAATAGAAATAGTTAAAAGAACACCAATAATATCTAATACACAATGTTTAAAATAACTAAGTCCAACGGCCGGTGACCGTAGATGTTTGGCACCTCCGTTTCGCAAAACATATTCTGTCCACCTCACAGCGGTATCAGGACCTGACAAGAGAGCATCATTGACCATTCTCTTCAAGCTCGACATCGAATTCTTATACCTGTAGAATGAGAAAACCCCAATAAAAACCTTAATAAAAATAACTTTACTATTAATCTTTCAACATATTGAAGGTAGTTTAACCTATCAGTTTTGTTCACTTACTTGTCGTCGGAAACTACTGACAAAATAACTTCTTTCAATTCGTCCTTTTCCAGATAATAGAGATCTAGAACTTCTCCAGCATTGTACCGGGTAATCTCTTGGATAAAAACCTTCCGAGATCTAACAATTGGCAGACCAATTATCGGTACTTCATAAAACACAGCTTCTTCAAGAGACCTCGCACCGCCGTTTGTGATAAACGCTTTAACATTTGGGTGGGCTGTAACAAAACTGAGATTGTAGATTACTTACTTATTAACATACTGTACCTAAGTAGTATAGTTAATTTAAAAACATTTTGAAAAATCACCTAATATTTCCTGCTGCGGAAACCAAGAATTGCTGATCACGTTGCTTGGCATGTCATTTATCATTGTAGTGTTACCAATTTTCCACAACACCAGGAAAGGTAGTGTTCTGAACACATCTGCCAAAGTTTGCAAGAGAGATGGCGATAGATGCTCGGGCTCTTGGAATGCTCCTAAGCTGAAGTAAACAACACCTTTCGGTGCAGAATCTAATACTGCCTTAAGATCCTACAAAAACCATATTCATTAATTTAATCAGTGTAACTAACAACCTAAGAACAAAAAACCAAGATTAGGTAGTATTATTTCAGGCAGGTACCTCCGGTAGCGCAAATCCTGGTTTAATATGCATACGATCTACATAAACGACAGCAGAAGGACTCGGTCTGTTCCCAATTAAAACTGGATTATTAGCTACGAACAGTAAATCAATATCATTTTCGACTTCTTGGAGACTTCTTTTCAAACCAAAAATCTTTTTCGCTGCTACTTCGCAAAGAGGAAGATAAGTATTATAATATTCTTGTCTGGTTTGAAAGTGACGGTTTAGTTCAACAATTTTCTGCCAGCTGCTCAGGTTTCTATAATTAAGGGAATTGACATCTGGATACAAAATGGGATGGACTGGTGATCCTTTAGATTCATATTGATGTATCTTGCCACTTGACGCTGTGATAGCAATATGGGGTGCTTGATATTTATCAGCAACCGCATATAAGAGCGGTACATCTGCTTCCGTGATGACCAGATCGAATTTAACATTTGGATTCACTAGCAACGCCGTCATTGGCTTAGATTTCAACTGTGCCACTGCTAATTTTATCGAAAACTCATTAATAGCTCTCATACGTGTGTAATAGTCATCGGTATTCGTCATCAATCCCTTAAATTCTTCCCAGTATGCTGACGATTCCTGTCCAACATTTAACTCTACAATGTTTTCCACATCTGGATATGCAAATTGGCCTGGGTATGGTGTCATCATAACAATCGAATGACCTTTCTGAGTCAGGAGGGATACATAATTCCTGAATACGAGATGATCCGAAAATGATAAGGACGAAAAAAGCGCTAATATTGATGCACTTTCCACTGCACAACAATGGTAAATTAAGAACACTGTGATAATCTGATGTAAGACCATTGTGAACCACTATCACGATAACGAATATGAAAAGAATGAATTTTGAAAATAAAATTGTAACATGGTGCTACCCATCTGTTCTCTCCACAACTGTGTAAATATTGTTTACGTAAACCGTACATTATTATGAGTAGGTATATTATGTTTTTCTGTATGTACCAATTTATATTTCTTTATTTTCAAGTAGATAGATAAACAATAATTAATGAAATATGAAATATTTATCTATCAGGTAAGGTCAGTAATAATAATTTAAAGTAGTCTGTAGTTTGTACGTACGCGTTGCTACACCTATTAGATTCTACGAGTCATGGCTGCAAAGTAACCCATGTAAAATATTATGTACTTGCATTTTAATTTTTGACGAGCCCAATGTCGTTACTCTAAATCAATGTTCAAACCTATGGTTCAAATCATGAGGGTAGGTCCTAAAAAATGTTATTTTGAGGAGTACTCACCTAATCTCTATTGTCTTATCTATGATTAACGTATAATTATAGGTCTAGATCATTTAGGTTTTCTTTATACCTAATCGAAGGGTTTTCTTGACTTGAGGAACAGAAAATCCATTAACCACTGCGTTTTTATTGTGATATGGTGATAATATATTATCTACACCCGATTGTCTTTCAAAGTTACCCGTTTTTCTTTGCCCGTTTCCCTTAGCAACCGTTGTAAAAACAATGTCAAAGCTTGGGCAAAATTGGATATATCACAAAATAGCAACTTACAACTCTTTTAACCAAAATTATAAATTGAACACATCATGAGCGATATCACCAATTACTCGGTGGTTGGTCAAATAGGAGAAGGGGCGCATGGACTCGTGTTCAAAGCTCGACATCTGACCACAGGGCGTGAAGTGGCTTTGAAGAAAATACTTATCAAGAACCTCGAGGACGGTATTCCCGTTAATGTTATGCGAGAGATCAAAGCACTTCAGCTCCTGCGTTGTAAATATGTTAGTAATTTTATAGTGTAGTAAGTAAACCTATATTCAAACTGTACAGCCACAGATTAAGTAAGTCGTTACCAACCTCATCATAGGCCGCCACGCTGGCTAAGGGCGGCTTGACACCTTTAAGAACATTATAGAAAACTCTCAGGCATGCAGATTTCCTCACGATGTTTTCTTCACCGTTAAACAATTCATATTTTAGTTGCATAAAACGAACTTAATTACGAAAAGTTAAGAGCCCGGGATCAAACCCCCGACCTCTCAAATAGAAGGCCGACGTGAGGTCTTAAACACTGGAGGCGGAAGCAATAGCTATGTATCCAACTTAATGAAACAGGTACCTACTAGATTAGATACTAAGTTGGTTTAAAGAGAAAAGGTCAAGAAGAGAATTTGTAACTACAGACTCCCTTAAGCACTTTGGTGTGACCTACTATCCTGATAAAGACAGTAAAATGTATTTGCTTATTTCAGGTGATAAAATTGTACGATATGTTTCCCCGAGGTATGAGCCTTGTGCTGGTCTTGGAGTACATGTGTTCTGGGCTATGGGAAATGTTGCATCACAATCAGCAACAGTTGACACTTCCTTGCATCAAATCCTACGCGCAAATGTTGCTGAAGGGGACGCGATATATGCACGCTCATTACGTCATGCATAGGGTAAAACCGCTTTTCTTATAAAAATCCTGTAGGTACAGTACTCAAAATCTGTGAAGTGGTAAAGGCTAAAATAAAGAGGGAATATAAACTTACACAGTTTCTTCTTATAACTTGATTTTACTTTGCGAAAGTACAAAATGATTGATGTAATTTTTCTCTCAGGATCTAAAACCGGCAAACTTACTAATCAATCACGAAGGAATACTAAAAATTGCAGACTTAGGTCTTGCACGTCTTTACTGGCCTGATGGCGGAAGACCCTACTCACATCAAGTGGCAACAAGGTAGACTGACTATACATAAATGTTCCATTTCACGATGACCGCTCAACCTTGGTTGTAGTAGTGAGTATACATGGAGTGTACCAACAAACTAACGCATTTGTGTTCCTAACTGTGCGTCCACACAGTGCTCTACTCGCGCAATTAATCGCGACGCGCCGCACTAGGTCGCTTGCCTTTGCAACGCGATGGACGTCGAAAGTGTGGCAGCGTGCGCGCTATTGCATACTTACGGACAAAATAGGGAGCGATTGGCTTGAACGAGCAACGTGCGAGTAACGCGGCCACACTACGTCTCTGCCTCCGTTCCTCGCTTCTTCCCATGCCACACGGGCAGTGTGTGGACGGGGGGTAACGTATACCAATCGCGGTCGAAACTGAGTGCCACACACTATAACAATGTGTCCGTGTCACTAGCATAGGAAACAAGCTCGTATGCACTCACACAAACAGACAAACGGTCTTCGTGAAATAAGACATCTGAATCCCATCCAAGTTTTTCGAAATCGTAACCCTATATATAATTTAATCGTATATTTTCCCAGATGGTATCGCGCTCCAGAGCTGTTATATGGAGCAAGATATTACAGTGAAAAAGTTGATATTTGGGCAGTTGGATGCATCATCGCAGAAATGATCACAAATCAACCTCTTTTCGCTGTACGTTTTCGTTATTCTTGGAATTTATTCGTTTGAACCATTTTTATGAAGAAATTTCAAACTAAGTATATTGACAATAATTTTTAAACTACAATATAAGAATATTATTGTAAATTGAACAATTGAAAAGAGCAACCGCCGAGTTTCTTGCTGGTTCTTCTCGGTAGGAACGGCATTCCGAACCAGCGGTAAATTATTTGACGATTCAAAAGCACTTGTAAAAGTTTATTTGAATAAAAATCTATTCTATTCACAACATGGCGGAAACTTTTCCATTTGTTAGTTCTGACGCATTTTACCTAGTATGAAGTACCTCCGAGTTTCCGACATGGATGGTAAACTTATTTCATTTTATTATAATTAGATACTATCCTACAGGGTGAATCCGATATAGAGCAATTAGCAATAGTACTCCAACGTTTGGGAACACCAACAGAAGAATCTTGGCCACGACATTCGGAGCTTCCAGACTATCACAAAATAACTTTTCCTGAATCATCACCCATGCCATGGACTGAACTTCTACCTGGAGTAGACCCTGATGCTATAGATTTGATAAAATCATTCATTCTTTATGATGAACAAAGGAGGATATCGGCTAAAGAGGTAATACTAAATTTATTTTGAATAGTATTTGTAAATATAAGATCATTTTGTTTTCATCAGTCACAGGTGACTAGAGTAAGTTCTAACATTGTCAAAGGCAGAATACTGTATGTACGTTAACCTAGAAGCTAAGGGCCGGGGCACATATGGCGGAGCGCAGCGCAGAGCGATTTTCACAGTCAAAATATTATCGACATTATCCTCATTGAAATAATATCTAAAATCGATTGTGCATCCGTGCGGATACTCGGGCATCCGCGCACAGTCGCGCGCGTGCTCGCGCATTATCTGGTGCAAATTCACGCGATTAGAAAACTTCGCGGGCACGCTCTGCGCTGCGCTCCACCATATGTGCGCCGGCACGGCCCTAAGACTATTTATTTTTCGATATCAAGTTAGCCCTTGACTGCGATGGCACCTGAAATACTGCTGTGACGATGCAGTTTAAAAAGTTAATAATAAATCTCGATTAAGTAGGTATTTAGGATGATGATGATAATGATGGAGTACTGTTATTCTTTCGTGGAACTTAGGGCTGTAGCAGTTGTTTTCCGTGTCGCCCTATCTTTGGCAGCAGTATTTTTAGTGAATTTAAAATTTCTTATGCTTTTTAATTTTTATAGGCACTACGACATGCATGGTTTCAGACAAGACCATTACCAGCTACATTAGAAGAAATGCCGAGGCCGAAAGTATCAAAAGTGAAATAAAAACATATCTTACTGTAAAAAATAACACATGCATAGTGTCAATCCATATTTTATTCCCTTGCAATCACTTAAAAGTTGTCAAAGGTGGATTTGATTACAGTGGGCAACATAACAGTTGTATTATATATGTAGTGCGTAAAAAATGACATCTCACGCGCCATTTTAACTTCATGTGTCAAATATCAAGTCAAAAGTACGATTTTTGTCCTTATTTTAAAGGTAAACCGTACTTTTGACATGACAGTTGACCCATAGAAATAAAATGGCGCGTGAGAAGTCACTTTCTACGGACTATACTTACTTTTACATTTATGTACAGTTTGAGCCAAAATTTAATAAGTATAATATAATTTTACTTATATAAGAAAACATGTCGTACGGATCTTTGATCCAACCAAAGATTGAATAAAACTTAAATTGGCTACAGTAAAAAAAATATGATGATCATTGCAATTCTGTTTTGATCAAATGTTTACATTGCATGCAGGGGACAACAGAGACAAAAGAAACAAATTAGCTCGAAAGTAAAGGAAATAAAAACTAAACTAAAATGACAAGTTCAAAAGGCGCTGTGCTGTCACTACAGCCTCATCGTGGCCATCGATATTAAGAGGATATTCTACTTGTAAATTTTTCCAATTTTTCTTCATAGTCCAGTAGGCATTTGCCTACATTTTATCCTTGAAATATTGTTTCGGGTGATACCGTTTTTACAAAATTAGACAATTTTGATCCGATTAGATTCAATATACCTACCTTAATCTAGGCTCGTACTTAGTACTTTTATTTAGTTTTAGTTACATTAATAAAAAATCAAGAAAGATTTAAGGTTAAAAATATGCATATTTAAACGATAGTAATTTTTAAAATAAGCAATATTTCTTTAAAATTAAAACCGTACGAGCATAGTTCTTCATTATATCTACAATATTTCTAAAAATTGGGCATTTACGGGGAGAAAAATGTTGTCATTTTTGTATAAAAATTTACAACCAGACGATCCTCTTAATGGTATTGTAAATGTCGATAATTCTGGTACCTACCAGTTATTTACATTATCGTATCCGTTTATTGCCCATAGTCCGATCGGAAAGTTCGGTCGATTCAAGGGCAATTTTTTAAGCCACGAAATAATCCACTTTTTGTTTAAGGGCCGGCGCACATATGGCGGAGCGCAGCGTAGAACATTTTTCACAGTCAAAGTATTATCGACATCGTCCTCATTGAAATAATAGCTAAAATCAATTGTGCATCCGTGCGGATACTCGCGCATTCGCGCGCAGTGCCGCGCGTGCTCGCGCATTCTCTTGTACTTAGTAATTCGCGTAATGTGTCACGCGATTAGAAAACTTCGCGGGCATGCTCTGCGCTGCGCTCCGCCATATGTGCGCCGGCCCTAACTCATTGGTTGTGAAAAAAAAATTAAGTCATTAATAACGAATTGCAATGCGTTTAGAAAACAATTATTTTATTGACGAGATCTCGAATATCGCGTCACTTATTGACAGCCTGAAACTTGTTTATAATATGGGAAAATGTGGGTTAAATTTTACTAACACTAAACTAAGTTAATGGTTCAATACTTATAGAGTAAAATTAGCTAACAAGCACTATTTACATATTATTAATGAAGCTACATTTGTAGTTCAAAAATAATCAAAACCACGTATACAATAATCATATGTACTAACTACATAATACCAGTATTTTATACAAAGAATAATAACTTTTGACATTTATTACTTCATTCAAAGTTTTAAATGGATTGTTATTAATTTAAATTCATCTATATTTTATATAATTCTACAACCTATAACATTAAATACTTGCATTGTAAAGACGATCATACACGCAATTGCATTTAGTTGCTCCTCTAACTAACTCGACATATTATGTATTCGCTTAAAGCTGGGACACACCAAACGCGTATGCAGCACGTAAGCGTAGACGCAGCGCGTGCCATGACGTTGTAATGTATGGAAATGTATGAGATATGGCACACCGCTTGCGTGACGTGAACGTTCGCGTAGACGTAATGCGTGCTGTCATGTATATGGATTCACGCGCGCCACTACGCGCGTGGTCACGTGTAGGTACGTGCTTGGTGTGAATCGGCTCTTACAACTTATAAACTATTATGAATTATTTAATAATTCTAACGATATGCAGATACGTGCATAGCCGGTTTAAAATATGTACATGTATTTAAATCTGTCTATTATTACATTTCTATATTTTTGCCTTTTGTTGATTTATTTTTAGTAGAGATTGGTGCGTTTAGATTTTAAATTAAGTATATGCAACTCAACGCTCTAGGAGCATCTGCTTTAAAAAGCAATTTGTTTTGTTTATATCAGACCCTATATTATTTTCCATAGTGTTAAGTCTGATTTTTAAACAGCACAGTTTCACAAATATTGTATCTAGCTACAATAAGAATCCAATTACACATAATGTAAGTGCATAATAATTTATTTATTAATATTGTCTTTGTTAAGTTATACCTACTAACTAATGCACAGCACATGCAAGGATTTTCCTGTCAGATCAGTACCCCTAGTACAAGTTTTTAATTTTCGAATACGAATTTCAAGTTCTTCCATATACCGTGCATATACCTAATTACCCACTTATGGGCGTTTGTGCACTCATTCGTATTCGTTTTCGTAAAAATACTATTCAAAGTGGCCGCCATACGAAACGTGCATACGCGTGTGCACTCATTCGTATTTTTACGATTCGTATTTGACGGATATTTGACGCAAAAATACGGATATTTTTTTAGGAATGCGAATTGAACACGAAGGAGTGCACAAAAGTCCTAACTTACTTTCCTACAATCAGCATTCAGCACCCCTAGCAAATACTTTGTATAATGTGTTCAAACAAGGAACTTAATGCCCTTTTAAGTCTATCGAAACTCCCGTAAGCCATCATCCGTTTGAGTTTGGGGGTGAGATCTATAGAGCGCACTCTATCTTTACTAAGATTCAAAAACAGAGTTAAAACGAGACAGAGGTATATCTCTCACATAAATCTGTCTCGTTTTAACTCAATCTTAAGTCTGAGCAAAATCAAAGTGCTCTCTATAGATCTCAGCCTAGGAGATCGTAATAGGTCTTCTCGTAGTAACTTAGGTACAAGTTAATAAACCACAGAACGTACGCAATTTATTTACTACTTTACGTAATTATATACGATGTGTACTATTAATTGAGTGGGATAGACTCAATTAATAGTACACATATCGTGTATAATTTGCCACGGAATATGCCGCATGCAATTCTAAAATAGAACGATAGGGCAACCGCCACTCTCTATACAGTTAGTACCAAAATAAATGCGAGTTGTCGAGCGACGAAAATTGGCCTTAGATTTCTCTTATTTTTTTAGGGTTCAGTACCTCAAAAGGAAAAACGAAACCCTTATAAGATCACTTTGTTGTCTGTCTGTCCGTCAAGAAAACATGTGGGATACTTCCCGTTGACCTAGAATCATGAAATTTGGCAGGCAGGTAGGTCTAATAGCACAAGTAAAGGGAAAAATCCGAATGGTAACTTTTTTGTGGGGAAATTTGAAATGCAAAATTTAAATGCATTTTTATTGCATTTATTGAATTGATAAAAAGGCGATAATTAATTATTACCTGTTGAAGGCACGCGTGTCCTCGAACAGTGTGGAACTAGCGTTAAGTTGCCGTCTAGGTACCATTCATCATCAAAGAGTTTTGTTCGAGTAATATGCTCCGACAGTCAAGTCGGATGGCGAGGTCAAGCTCGCTGTCAAATGAAAGCATGCGACGCACCAATACGTCTATCACTCTGTTACAGTCCGACAAGGCTCTTTTGGCACTCGAGTGAGGGCGCAGTTGTCGCTTTATGCCGACGCAGCGAACTATCAACAAGTGCACTTCTCAAGATGGCGGCTTTAGTTCCGATTTAGGCCACGCGCCAAAAGAGTCTTATCGGACTGCACGTGCTGCGTTGCGAAAATGCTCAATGTGATATCTAGCACACTATTTACAACTCTATCTGAATGGGATAAGGGCGATTGCTATGTGAACGCTAAGAGTTTTGGTCGTGCAGTATTTAGAGCTCCGTGAGCTTCACCAGGGGGTAGTCAATGTAGGCGCACGTGTACTAGTTGCGTATCCAGCCGGCGCTATGGAGGTAGTGTCGGATGGCGAGGTCGAGCTCGCTGTCGTGCGAGGGCGCGCGCCGCAGCAATACGCCCTTCATTGTTACGTACTGCGTCGGAGGTAAGTTGAGCGCGTTGCACAGCTATAAAGAATAAATAAACATGACAACAACGATGATTACAACGTGGGGTTATTCAAGGGACGGACCAACAAGTTCCTAAAAGGCCGGCAACGCATCGGCGGTGCCTCTGGTGCTGGAAATGTTCCTGGGCGGCGGTAATCACTTAACTTCAGGTGACCCGCCTGGTCGTTTGCTCTGTATTTCATTATTTAAAAAAACATACTTTCTTAACTGCATTGCATCTCGTTAAATCGGGTATACCTATGTATCATTTGGATACATAGGTATACCCGATTTAATGGATTTCGGATACGGTGATCGGATTGGTATCCGATCACCGTATCCGAATCGCCAACGCGTGTCATCGCATGTTACGTGGAAAGGTGATGATACGCGGTCATCATACGCGCAAGGCGCTGCCGCGTCGTATTGCGTCGCGCAACGCAGCGCAAATGCTATGAACCTTTAATGTTATAAGTGTAGCAGCTAGCATCTCGTGAGTGTAGTTACCTGCATCTCGTTAGTGGTCAGCAGCTGCGTCGAGCAGGCGGCGCCGCTGCTGCTGCAGGAGCTCTTTCTGGAGCAGCCACATGCGGTACTTCCGTCCCGTGTGCACCTTGGGCTGGTGGAACTTGAGCCGCTTTCTGCGTCTCTGTACAACCAACGCTTACGGTGATTCCAAGAGAAATGTACAACAGACGGAAACTTATAAGTGCGGAGACCAGTCCAGAGAGAAGAAAGAAGATTCCAAGAGAAATAGAATGATTAACATGGGCAAAAATATGCGCTGCCAAGCCAATGTGGTGCGTTTTACTTTCAACAAGTTACGGACTGTTAAACAACTTATGATTTTAGGCTTATTTCGTGGTTCAATATTTCAATAATAATGTAAACAGTGGGTATGTGCCACAACTGATACGTCGATTTCAAATTATCTATCTATATAACACACAAAAATTGTTTCTACCTATGTACTAATAGACTTTGAAACCATCTAACTGATGTGATCCAAACCAGTATCATCAGAAAGGCAATAATATGAAGATGGTTTTAGACAACTTAATCAATGCATTAGGCACATTTTTAGCGTTACTACGCTACACACACAGCACACATACGGACAGCCGGTCCGTAGTTATCGATATTTCGACCCAGTTGCATGAGTCGTGGCCATGACGAGACTGCGTTGCTGGGAGATGTGAAATTGGAGCTGTCACTGGCAGTATCGGAGTATGCCCAAAACCGGCGCAACTTTTTACATTATATTCTGTCTATCAAGAAGTTTCACTTCATTAAAAACGAAATGTCATACCTTTTTTTTAGCTGCTGCGTGCTGGTCAGAGACTGGTCTTTTGTCTGGTGCGTGTCCAGGCACCCACTGCTGCCCTGGCGAATACAAGCGTTATACGGAATCAAACCCACCTACCGTGTACTGTTGTGCTTGCCTAACGGGTTATGTTAGTAAACACACTTTAACTATACCAGGCGTCACTATAATATATACAATTTTCCTTGATGAGTTCCCTGGATCAGATCGCTGTAGTGATAAGGTCGCTCTTTGTTTGTAAGTCTATCCTGTACTTTTATTCTTTGTCGTAGTATTAAGCAATAAAGATAGTTAAATTAATTAGATAGTACTTTTGACTAAAACCTTTCGTCATTCAGTAAGGTATTTTATTTTATACCGAATTATATTACCATCTTCCTAGTTTTACTTTTTAAAATAAATCGAAAACTGTTCAAACATCGAGTCAGTGTTTTTTTTTTTATAGAGAACTCGTCTATAGTTAAATAACTCAATCTATTTCAAGAAAATATTTTTAAAGCATACCTACTACTGATGTAGGTACTAAAAACATATGTTATCTAAATATTCGACATCATTCTAGATGCACCGATTTCATACTAAATCTAAACCCAAATTCGCAATAAAGATAATTGAATTGAATTAAATCAAAACATTTGCTTTAACCTTACGGAAAAATTGACTGTAAATTCCGTCATACCAGTAACACCTGTCTTAAAGTTAACATCAAGGACAATACCAGATCTTATCTATTAAGTTTCGGAAGAATCTGGGAGCCCACCGCATTAATATTTCAAGAAAACACCAACCATTATGCGATTGATGGAGTTACAACCCTCAGCAATGAAGACGACGCAGAGAAAACCCCATAAGTTCTCGAATTTTGGATAGTTTTAACGTATGTATTATTAAATGGACTAAACGCTGATTCAATTGCATGCTGCTACTTCACATTATGTAGGTATCCATGCATAACATACTTTAAAAATATCTACACTGGAAACCGCTTAAGCTCAAAGCATATGAACGATATGAAGCATGGAATATTGACATTTGAAACCATGCACAAGTCATGTAATGATGATGGCTCCAAAAAAAACCTAAGAGCAAAGAAAAAAATACGGAACATAACGAATTTAAATTAAAAAAACTTACGAACAGTAAAAAAAAATATAGAACTTAGAAATACAATATTCAAAATTATAAGATAAATTTCTAAAACGTCGAAACAGTTTATGAAAATGAAAAATGTACGTAATTATTGACGACGCCAACGCCACGATAGATATCGTTTTACTTATTTAAGACTACTATCTTATGCCCGCGACTTCGTCTATGTGGACTACACAAAATTTCAAATCCCTATTTTACCCACTTAGGGGTTGAATTTCCAAAAGGCCTGAATGCCAGATTTCAGCCCGCTCCATCCAGTAGTTTGAATTGTGCGTTGACAGATCAGTCAATCATCTTTCCCTTTTATATATTTAGATTCAGCCACAAATCAAACTCTGAATCTTAGTAAACTTGGATCTAGATTCTTAGTTCTGTTCGCAGCAGTACCCATTGATCAATTACTGTAATAAAAATTGCAGCAAAAAGCTCCCTAATTAATTCGCCTATTCTTACTTTTTCTATAACCATGCCACGCGAATATGAACATTAAGGTGCTAAACAACTTACGGCTTTTGACTGTACATCAGTGAACGCAAACAGGCTGATTGATTGATAAGTTTATAACAATAGAATGATATCGCATAAGTGTGTTAGTTTTTGTCCTGAATTTATATAGAATTTTTAAAAACCCATATCTTTGCGGAAGAAATGCGGGGGGCATAATCTAGTAATATAGAGAAAAAATATTTAAGTGTGTCCTAACCCTTAAGTTTGTTTACACCTATTGTTACATGTTATTTGGCAAAGTCAAGGATTATGACAATGATGGTGAGTAGTTATATCGGGCGATGGCGTCGTATGCAATGCAACAAGCGGAGTACCATCGCGCGTCTCACGTCGAGGTGGTGCGGATGCTTGCGGTGCGCCGCGTGCTGCTCGTAGTGCGCGCACTCCTCCAGCCGCGTCACGCCCGCCAGCCGGTAGCGGTGCAGCTCCGCCAGCCGCACGCGCAGCTCGCGCTCGCGCCACAGCCCCGCCACCACGCCCGCCTGCTCGCTCCGCCCGTAGAACTGCGCCGTCCAGCGGAGGCGCTCCAGGAATTCTCTACGAAACCACACAATACTAGCTAATACTACGTAAACAAGAGATACTCACTCTCCCATGCCAATGCGTAACAGCACACATTACGTCTACGTCTACGCGGTGTGCCATGTTTCATACAGTTCCATACATTACAACGCAGTGGTAGTTTTTGGCTATGGATAGTGGAGTAATTAATACCGTTATCACATTATCTATGCATCAGGGACACCCTCTACATCTCGAAGTATGTTCTGAGATAGGATATCTTCTGGCTATACATGGTCTTGACATTTAGTACTCGACCTCGACCACCACTTCTCTATGGAATATACAGCTTCATTACAGAGGTTAGTGATCCTCTAATTACTATTAATGCCCGAAGATTATTGTAATGTCAATAATTATTATTATAACAAAATAATTCATATACTTACATATAAATCTTTATTAAGTATAATTTTGAAAATGTTATATCATAATTACTAAAGACATCGTCATCTTCATTGGTTACATTATAATCGTAGTCAAGGTTACTTTAAATAATACACGCTATAAATTATAAACCTTTAAAAAACATTAATTAAACCTAAGATTTAATCTGTAGAAAATCCTTTACCAAGCAAAATGTGCAAAAAACGAAAGATTGACTGACAAACTAATCCGTGAAGGACAAATAGATGACATGCAAACATGCAAACAATTTATGTCAGTTATTCGTTCGCGCTTAGATTGAGGACTAAAATCGTGCTTTAGACATTTAACACTGGCAAATATGGCTACTGCATTGTCAAAATCTATGCACTATAATATAAAGCTGTGATTGAAGTAAGCAAGAGGCGCATGGTCAAAGCCATGTGAATTCATTAAAAGGTGCTGAACCAATTTTGAAAATGGGTTTTTAATATTCATCATGATCAACCCATTTCCGCCCCACTACTGAGTACGGGTCTCCTCTCAGAATGAGAAGGGTTTAGGTCATAGTCTGCCACGCTGGCCCAATGCGGGTTGGCAGACTTCACACACCTTTGAGAACATGGAGAACTCTCAGGCGTGCAGGTTTCCTCACGATGTTTTCCTTCACCGTTAAAGCAAGTGATATTTAATTGCTTAAAACGCACATAACTGAAAAATTAGTGGTGCGTGCCCGGGATCGAACCCCCGACCTCCGATTAGTAGGCGGACGTTCTTACCACTAGGCTATCACAGCTTTTATTATTTTAATATTATTTCCTTTAGATAAAGATAAAGATTAATCCATCGTAATATGCTGAAGATTAGCAAAAACTTACTTTTTCTCTTTGGCAAGTTTTCCAAGTGTCTTCTGTTTGTTTCTCTGGTTATTGAAGAACACTGAAACTAGTTGGTAATCTCGCACCAGCCTTTTTCTTCTCGTCCTTTCCCGCAACCGCCGCGTGTAAATGTCCACTTGACTTAACTTTAAGGCTGAAAAACATTTACAGTGGATTTCATTTATTACGACCTTGGTTGTAGCGACCATTTACCTGTGGATTTCATTTATTACGACCTTGGTTGTAGCGACCATTTACCTGTGGATTTCATTTATTACGACCTTGGTTGTAGCGACCATTTACCTGTGGATTTCATTTATTACGACTTTGGTTGTAGCGACCATTTACCTGTGGATTTCATTTATTACGACCTTGGTTGTAGCGACCATTTACCTGTGGATTTCATTTATTACGACCTTGGTTGTAGCGACCATTTACCTATAGCGACGTTAAATCTAAGTCCCTTGAACTTAAAGCATACTTAAGTACCAAATTCATGTGGCTATAGCGACTTTGGATGTAACGCCAAGTTCGGGTGTAGCAACTGTTTTTGATGAATCATTTGTAACAAATTCCTAGAAATCCCGTGGAGATATTGCGACCGGAGTAGGCCGCCAAAGCCACAAAGATTTCTTTCTTTCACATGCAATTCTGTAGTTAGATTTATTTATTTATTCCGATTTTGATTATTTAAATTACTAGCTTATGCCCGCAACTTCGCCCGCGTGGTCTATACTTTATATAGCTATTCGCATGCCAAATTTCAGCCCGATCCATCCAGTAGTTTGAGCTGTGCGTTAATAGATTAGTCAGTCAGTCGGTCAGTCAGCTATTCTTTTTATATTTATAGATATAGTCTCTTAACTAACTCACCAACATCTAATTCATCATCCTCAGAGTTGATTGATAAGGTGGATATTAATTGTTCCGCTTCATGATCATGTTCCTGAAATAAAATTGTTCTATGTATACTGGAAGTACTATAAAGTGCCATACATTTTGAGAACTGACTCGCCATTTCTATAGAGCACAAAGTGTCAACTCTCATGTCAAAAGTTTAATTTCAGTCCATATTCTAAGGGTAAACTGTAGTTTTAACATGACAGTTCACACATGGAGCAAAAATGGCGAGTGAGTTCTCAAAATTTATGCATTATATTAATAATTCCTCCTAACCGAATTTTGCCCACGTCATCTGATCTCAGCAGAGATTGTCCGTCGTCAAAATTCGAGGAACACGTTGGTCTGCTTCCTTGTTTCAGTTACTCATGCTATATCAAGAGGCTACTACTACGGAAACATGAAAGCTTTTACTGCGAGAATGGGAAGTTTTCAAGAGAAGTAAAGCTGTTTACCCTTTCAAAATCATCCCTATTTGACATATATCCTAGTTGTGCGGCTTCATCTGATGCTACAGCTAGTGGCTGTAATCTGGATATGGCACTAGGACTAAGAGGCCCCTCATCTCTGTCCGCACAATGTAACAATGGGCGACTAGTGCTCTCCACATTGCCCCATGTTGCACGTCCTATGCTTCCTTCCAAATATCTTGTTATGTATTCATCTTTTGCCTCTGAAATTAAGATATAAGGCTGATCAGTATATTGTGGCTGGTTCTATTATATACAATCACTAAACTTAACTGAAATGACAGCTCTAAATACATTACTATCTCTTTCATAATGCAAAAAAAAATAGCATTCGATTTAAGCCTGTCTACTTCATTTGGAGATTTTGTACAACAGATTTACTCACATTATTGTGTTACAATAAAAAACTGGTTCATCATCATCAGCACTCCTCTCAGAGTGAGAAGAGTTTTGGCCAATTCTACCAAGCTAGTCAAGTGCGGACTGGCAGACTTCACACACCTTTGAGAACATTATGGAGAACTCTCAGGCATGCAAGTTGCCTCACAATGTTTTCCTTCACCGTTTTAAACAAGTGATGTTTAATTACTTAAAACGCCAGAAAGTTAGAGGTACATGCCCTGGATCGAACCCCCAACCTCCAATGAGGAGGCGGACAATGGACATCCTAACCACTATGCTATCACAGCTATTATAAAAACTGGTTACAACAACAATAATTATAATCTGTGCTATTAATGCAAAGGTATATCTCTAATCATTACCTTCCATTTAAAATAAACTACAATACTATGATGGCAATGAAACAGCTTACATAGTGGAAATTTTTATCATTGGGCAGGATAATTTGTCAATTAGCAGAGTAGGTAAAGCATTCCCATAGGAATTAAGTCTGGATTACATAATAATAATTAATAAGCTTGCTTGAAAAATCATGAGCCAGATATTAAGTTCAAATTACTAATTATTGTAAAAGATTACCATCAGGTGAGCGTGTTTCTATATGTTTTGATATATCTTCCCAATTTCCAAAACCAAATTGTTCTATTGCATCTAATAGTCTAACTTCCTCATTTGCAGACCAACTACTTCGACCCAAAAATATACCAAATGCTCCTGAGTCCTAAAAAATTAAATACACAATTCAAGAACTTTATTTTCAAACAAGTAGTACCTATAGTAAGTTTCATAGCTTGAATAATTTTTACCATAAACTGATAGGAGTGGTCATTTTTGTGCTGCCCAATCTCAGCGCCCAGAGAAAAACACTGAAAGAGAATTGTACAATTTTGACTTCTGCATTTTAAAATTTGCGCCAAAACAGTAAACAAAAATGGCAACGATGCTACTTCACCTGCAAACAAATATCAAAATCTTTACATTCCGCACATCTCACTCGCACACCACTGATTTCTTCCTGACAATAAGTACAATTGTATTTAGCATACAAATCCGAAAACGACATTTTTGCAGGCACACCATTTAAAATCGTACGTTATCAAACGTAGCAATTTTATAAAATTACACGCCAACCATTTTTTTCTACCATAGACAATTTTTTTTAACTGGCTTTTCTTTTGGCTCTGGACTCTAACCATACCAAAGACAAAACACACCAATTGCCACAGAGCAGAAAAATACAGTTTTTTAATCTATGCCATTTTTTTTTTAATTATTTATTTACGGCCTTGGATGCAAGTTCACTTATATATTTTCCTAACCAATGAGGCAATGACCAGTGTGAGAGATACCTACTGGGGTCCGATCTCTCGCTCTAATTGGTTAGTCGAAGTGGGATAGCGATAAGTAGGTATTTGTTTTAAGGGGCATGCCCAAGGTTGATGCATGCCCAGGGCTGATGATAGCGCCGGATAATGGCGGAGTAACTACGTAGCACCAATGATGCAAGATATGGGTACAGCACATTACAAAATTATTGTAACCATGTATAAACATCACATTATCAATTCTATCTACCATTAAAATACCCATGAATAGATGGAACATAGAATTTCAATTTTTCTCACAAACTATTATACCGAGAGTATTAATCGGTCCATGTATACCGATTTTGATACAGTTTTTGCATTACATAAGACAAAAGACATCCTCAAAGTAGTATCTAAAAGGCCACCAAGGAGTTCCGCAGTACTATTTCTGCAGAAAGGCTAGCCGCTAGGCCAAGTATTTTCCTCAATACCGAAAGATTTATTATATTATTTAAGATTATTTAAGATAATTATTGTGGTATTTGGTACATTAACAAAACAAAATGTCAAATTATTAATTCATTTATTATGCCTTTAAATAGACAACACCAAACACTAGGTATTAGTAGGTAGGTATAGAGATTTTTATGTTTTCAAAATCAGTATCTATAATGGTCTGGTTTGTATGGGCCTTCCACCGACACTCCAATATACTTTGCTTGTTTAGGTGTTAATTTCGTAAGTTTGACACCCAAGTGATCAAGATGGAGGGCTGCAACTTCTTCATCTAACTTTTTCGGCAAGGTGTGAACGCCAATGGGGTATTGATTGTGTTTAGTCCATAGTTCAATCTGTGCTAGGACTTGGTTCGTAAAAGAATTGGACATGACGAAAGATGAGTGACCAGTTGCACATCCAAGATTAACAAGCCTTCCAGAAGCAAGGACGATGACATGGTTGCCATTTTCCAATTCATAACGGTCAACATGTTGTTTGATATTCACTTTCTTGGCATTCTTATCTAACCAAGCAACATCAATTTCAGTATCAAAATGGCCAATATTGCAAACGATTGCATCATCCTTCATTTTCACAAAATGCTCTTTGGTGATTATTTCAATGTTTCCAGTGGTTGTGACAAATATCTGACCTATTTCAGAGGCCTCCTCCATTGTTGTCACTTGGAAACCCTCCATTGCTGCTTGAAGAGCATTGATAGGATCCACCTCTGTAACAATAACTCTTCCTCCGAATCCCTTAAAGGCCTGAGCACATCCTTTACCAACATCTCCATAGCCCGCAACTACACAAACTTTTCCAGCAATCATGATATCAGTGGCCCTTTTGATACCATCAAGAAGAGATTCTCTGCACCCATATAAGTTATCAAATTTGCTCTTTGTAACAGAATCATTGACATTAATAGCTGGGACTTTCAAAAGGCCTTCACGGAACATTTTATATAAGTTGTGTACACCTGTGGTTGTTTCTTCAGAAATGCCTTTGCAACCTTCCAAAAGTTCTGGATGTTTTGTGTGAACCAAATTGGTCAAATCACCTCCATCATCCAAAATCAAGTTCAGGGGCTGAAATGATAAAACATTTGTAACTTAATTTTTATAGCTAATATTATAGCTTTAGGAATTTATTAGTCAAATAATTGGGATATTATCATAATTAAGGTAGTAAACAAATATTAATCAAATGATTTTA
Source organism: Maniola jurtina (assembly GCF_905333055.1). Classification (NCBI taxonomy): domain Eukaryota; kingdom Metazoa; phylum Arthropoda; class Insecta; order Lepidoptera; family Nymphalidae; genus Maniola; species Maniola jurtina. The sequence continues at coordinate 7,374,114 of NC_060047.1, read as the reverse complement.
TAATTCACATATTGTGATTAAATATGGTGCTTAAATTATAATAAAATAATTGGGAGAGTGAAATTGCAAACAAAAAGCGTTTTCAAATCATGGAATTAAGTACATATTTTTCAATGTTCTTATTTGAACTTTCATTTTACTGAAATTACTTTTTAACTTTATTTTTTCGGTAGTTGATTTTTCATATTCAGAAATTTGCATGTCACTGACGCGATCTTTATCCATTCAAAATCGTCCAACGGGTCTAAAGATCACTTCAAACATTGTTTAAATACTTGTAAAATGTCTACCAACCTTTCCATCGGGAAAGATAAGTGTTTGCTCAATGCACCAAATATATTCCTCATCTGTTTCTCCTTTCCAGGCATAAATGGGGATCCCAACAGCCACCAAGGCAGCTGCAGCTTCATCTTGTGTGCTAAAAATGTTACTGCTTGACCATTGCACCTATAAAAAAATTACTTTGAAAATATCTGACAGGCAAACTTTAAATGCTAACTTGTACATATTAACTGTTGAGATTTGTAAAAACATAAAAGATTAATGTTGTGTGATTAAAATCATAAAACAAATTAACTTGCTTCAATAATTCAATGTAATATCTAGCTGTATTTTTTTTTGTTACAAATTATACATCATTGATTCTATGACAGAGCAATTAAGTGTATTTAAATGCATGTGGATCTTTTGAACATAGAGGATACAACTAGATAATAGTCACAAGTTACAAATATATCAAATGTTATCATTGCATCACATGACCTACAGATCAGAGGTACATGATATGTGATCGACATAATAGATATAAATGTAAATTTTGAATTTGTACAGTAACAAAATGGTGATTACATCACATTTTTACTATCTTAACTGACTTTATCACACAGCATTCAACTTGAAAACAAAATAAAATATTATGATTTAACAAGATGATAAAGATTTATTAAATAACATGATGTGATTCTTATAAACTGTTGAAATTGATAAGAATTGTTGTGCAATCCTAATAATATTACTGTGATATTTTAATATTATTGTGAGAGTTTGGACGTTTGTCACGCAAAGTGACTGAACCAATTTGGCTGTTTGGAATGGAGATAGCTTATACCTTGAATTCAATAAAGAGTTCCCACTGGATTTTAAAACCCTAAATCCATGCGGATGAAGCTGCGAGTGTCATCTAATAAAACTAAATGTACATCATGATCCTTTGTTTTCTCACATTCTATTCTTATAATGTATTGTTTATCACATAACGTACACATTATAATGTACACATTATTATCTACATGATAATAAAACAATCATGTCATAAATCAAACAATAGAAACCTAAATGTCTAGATCATTGACATCATTGAAATCTATAATCTGAATACTAAATTGCAAAAGAAACTCCTGATAAATTGAATATGAAAAGAGAAATCTCTTTAATAGGTCTCAATCAGCACTAATTTCTTAAGATATAAAATCCAGATTGTGATCAAGTAAAATTCATTCTAATATTATAAATGGGAAAGTGTGTCTGTCTGTTCACTAGGTTTTTACGGCTCATCCGTTTCACCGATTTTGACGAAATTTGAACCAGAGATAGCTTGTATCCCAGGGTCATGAAAATATATAAATTTAAGGAATAACTTTTATAATTTGATTGTGTAATTCTGTGGGTAGTTCTTTTAACAAATAAAATAAAATAGCCTTTTTGTCCTGGAAAATCAAAGAGTTCTTAACGGATTTTAAAATCCTACCTGGACAAAGCTTCAGGCATCTATCTATTTGGTACAGAAGCAGCTTGCGCCCGTTAATGGGCATAGGCTACTTTTGAAACAGAATTCCCACAGGATCACAGGCATCATCTAGTACTAATTGATTTTATGTATTTTGTTTATAATCAACAAGATTTCAAAATCAGGCATCTATCTTTACTGTATGTACTATGTATATTCTTAAGAATCAACTTATCACCAATGATGATTGCAGTCTAGCCATAACAAATCTTAAGTTGTCGTGAGTGGAATAATAATGAAAATAGGAATAGTTCTACCTAGCTTGTGACAAAGGGCCTTGGAACTATTCTATTAGCATTTGCCTTGATCATACATATCTATTATACTTACTTCTGCTCCTAACTCTATCAGTGTTTCAATGAGTACTGCAGTTTGTACTGTCATATGCAGACTGCCAGCTATTTTGGCACCTTTAAGTATCTTGCTAGGAGCATACTTTCTGCGGCAAGCCATTAATCCAGGCATTTCTTTCTCTGCGAGCATGATCTCCTTACGACCAAGTTCTGCCAACTTCTCATTAGCTACAAAAAAAATTTCAAAAGCCCTGTTAGTCTTTATGAAAAAACTAGCTGCTTGCCCAAGTTTTGCATGGGTGAAATTCCACGAAATATTTCTTAGTCAGGGTAAGTAAGTAAAAAGTAAATCTGTTCATCACACACATATAATATTGAAATAACATTTAAAAAAGATCACAGAATATTGACCAATTATTGTGTAAAGGCTGCCTAATCACTTGGTGATGTCTTCCAGGCAACCTATGTTACTATTATAATTATCATGAAAAATATACTATGATATTAATTATTATTATTATTAATAATGCAAAAATATAGCCTATTAAACAAGCACTTTTTAAGTTTTTTAAGTTTGAATAAACACTATTTTTATTTAAGTACTACAATGTTTAAAGAAGTACTCGGACTGATTTGCAGAAAAAAAACAACTAATTATTTTATTGAATTCTTATCTTCAATAGAAACTTTAGGAGATATAATAAAAAGGCTTATACATCGATGGCTGAGGGTGATCTTCTGTCAATTAATGAAATAGGTGTGACTACAAAAACAATGTAATACCTACAGAATAAGTTATTGAAAAAAAATGTACTTTAATAATTAAGATGAATATTATTTTCATTCGAAATTAGATCATTTAAAATAGAGGCTGAAGTTAACCTATTATATTTTTGGCAACAATCCATGAAAAACTGCTCAATGGAAAAATAACCTTAAAAACCTACTAGACATAAATATTCAAAAATTCTAGCTTTTAACAATTAGGTACTTAAAATAATAAAAAATAGCATTACTTATAAAATTGTACCTAAAGCATTTCATTTAATTGATTTGTTTTGATTAATCACATCAAACTTACCGATTTTGTATGCTGGCTTCATTGTTGAATGAAAAAATATCAAATAGGTATTCAAACTCTAACTAAAGCTTCAGTTAGAGGAATTTGTTAATTGGCTTGATATAAAAAAGAAATATTTAAAAGGTGGTTAATGTACACAACACACACAATATGAAATAGAAATGTGCACGAAATGTGGTCCGTGAATGTGATAAATGATAATATGTCAAGTCAAGCACAGATGTCAAAGTAGGCCATAGAGATAGTATAAAGTAGGCAAAGAGTCAGAGAGTTTTTTTTTTTCTTCTCGTCTGGCTTTACATAGATTAGCCAATGTCAGGTTTGTAGTTATAATAACAAGTTAGGGAAACTATATATTATGTAATAAAATAATGAAAAATTGGGATTTGGAATTGGAAAGGAAAAGGATAAGGTTTTTTAAAATAATTACATAATATACATAGTTGTAAACATATACATAAATAATAATATAATATAAGTATACATAAACTATACCTTGGTCAGAGAGTATGTAATGTACAATTTTATAGGTTTTTTTTTCTCTCTTTTCTGGCTTTACTCAGATTAGCCAATCTCAAGTTTGTAGTTATTTTTAAGTTGGTGAAACTATATAAGCATGGACTCCGACTGCACCGGCGTCCGCCGACATACGCGCGGCGCCCTTTTAGAGCGCTTCCCAGTCTGTTCCACCACCAAAAAAAACCAACTAACCCAAAACCAGCTACTCCTAACAAAAAAAAAACACTCCAAAAAGGCACAGCACGAGCGCCAGTAAACGCCAACACAGACAAAGTCCAATTTTATAGGTTCACTTTGATGTCAAATGCTAATGCCAACGTGACGCCACAGACCACCAATGTACTCTATGGTGCTCTGTGGCCACAGACCTGCTGGCCGGACGATTCAGATAACTCGATTCGGTAAATTATCGGGTGAAAATTCCATTCAATAAGATGTATAATATCTTATCGTACGATAACTTACCTAATCAAGTGTTCTGAATCGCCCGGCTGCCGGGTAATCTAAACGCCAATACAGACGAAGTCCCAACATAGACTACAACTGTGAACTGTCAACCAAGCCAAGTTGTCAAGTGTCGCCTGTCGATGGTCAAGTGTCAACAGTTGTCACTTGTCAATAAATAATAATCAACATTTTTCAACTAGCAATCAATCACTTGTAGTGAATGCAAATTGCAATTTACGAATTTCAGTAGCGAAGTATTCACATGAATTGTTATTATTGACTGTTTTGTAGCTTTTCTATTCGTTTTGCAATATTTAAGTAGTGTCTTGCATTCGCAGTAACTAGAACTTGGAATCATAAAATTGATCTTTGGCTTGATACAATTACTTTTTGCAGCTTGCACTGTGCATTCGTGTGTGCAATGTAATGTGATCTAGAAATCTTCCTGTTTTATGTAGTATCCGTCTACGATCATGAAATCAAGTAAGCGTAGGCTACAGGCGCTTACTGAAGGCTCTGATGGAATGCCAAATTATCTTAAAATGGAAGACTCCGAAACATCGATACCCCCTGTTTTTAGATCTCGGTTACACGAACTATTTTCGCAAATAGAAAAAGAGTTTGACCTTCTGTATACTGAAAACTTAAACTGTAAGTAAACCGTTTACATATACCTTGTATAGGTATTTTTAGTCAATTTATGAATAGTGTAGGCATTATTGACTAATGAGAGATTAATACATAAATTTTTAGTGCAAGAGAAAATAGACATACTGAGCGAGAAGTTAGAACGTGAAAGCTATGTTGGAGATAAACAAAACATTGACTATATTGAATTTGAAACTACAGGAAAAAGCTCAAAAGTAAAATGTAAGTTAATATAGTAAACGACATAATAATTCTGATGTATTTTATAATCCATTTATTATTGTAATCTATTTATAATGCATTGTTTTATGAACAGTGTCTCAAAATAACTCTCAAAAGGTGAAGACAAGTCACAAACTGAAGGTTCAAACCAGTAAAATAGTATCTAGTTTTAAGGCACCTACATACAACTGCCAGCTGATTCGAGAGTTCACAGGACATAAGGATGGTATCTGGGATCTTTCCACTGCCCGCCCTGGCCAAGCTTTAATTGGGACTGCTTCTGCAGGTAATTTGACAAATTATTATCTTACCAATACCTGTAAATACGTATTTTTTTATTAGATTTTAACACAATTACTCTTAACTGACATTTGTTACAAATTGATAGTGCAATGAAAATAGTAGTCGAATATTGAATGATTCCAATGTCAATTACCACACTAATGTAGATAAACAAGTGCTAATGAAATGCTTTGTGAAAACCCACTTGTGAAATTTCAGAGTCATTAGTTAAATTACTGTAGCAAATTAGTGTTGACATCGAAAAATCGCTTTCCGTGAAATTACTGTGAAGAAAAATAATAATTTCACCAAATGAAAATGATTTCAAAGTAGCAATGATGGTCATCTTTGTTCCATTTCAGATCACACAGCTTGTGTATGGAGTGTAGAATGGGCCAAATGCCTTCTGCAATACACTGGGCACTCTGGTTCAGTAAACTCCATCAGGTTTCATCCAACAAGAGATATTGCTCTCACCAGTAGTGGTGACAATACTGCTCATGTGTGGCAGGCTGCTGTTAATTGGGATTTACCGGTAATTACTTCTACAGTAAATGTTTTTTCTTATAGTCTTTCTAATTAAGTATTAAGGTATAGCTCATTAGAACCACCAGACACCCAACCTGCATAGCACCAACGGATCTACTCGCTCCCAGGTGCTGTGGAGTTAAAGTAGTGAACGTTTGTCCATAGAAGTTCATATAAAGAATACTAGCTATATTATATTTTACATTGTGTATTAAGAGTTTATATTGTATACATATATGCAGAATTCTTACTAAGTGTGCTTTAAACCATAGTCATGTTGTGCAACCCTCTAGGGTTACAATAGGAGCAAAATGGATTGAGGAATTAGGTTAGAATTGTAAAATATTGTAGTCAGTTTTGGTTGCCCAATAAAATAAAATAAATAAATAACTGCACAATGCGAGGTGATGCAGGTAGTATGCCAGGGGGCTCTAATGAGTGATCACCTTTTCACCTTTTGCTTCTAGCGTGGTCAGTCTTCCGAAGAGGAACTAGACGGGGGCGGAGAAGAAAGCTTAGGTGATGGCGATAGGCCGGAAGTGCTTCGAACTCCTCTCACAGAACTTACTGGTCACTTGGGCGTTGTGGTTGCAGCTGATTGGCTGACCGGCGGTGATCACGTCATAACCGCCTCCTGGGATAGGACAGCTAACTTGTATGACGTTGAGACTGGGGACTGTTTGCAGATATTAACAGGTAATTTGAAAGATATGAGCTATGATTGCAAAAAAATGTAAAGCAAAAAAATTGAAATAACTATTGCACATATTGACTTTAGGATGAATGTACTTTAGAGCGTGTACTCAAGAACTTCAGAATCTTGTTTCTTCTTCACCATTCTACCACAGAACAGCGAAAATCCGTGAACGGTGATCTCACGTGGTCGATATCCAATCTACGCATACAAACGTGTTTTCTGCAAAGTATAACTTAAATACCTTCAAGGCATGAATGGATAGGCATCGTCTAGGCAAGTGCGCTCCAACCTAGACTTATTATTGCTCTGATTCTCAGGCGTGATGCGCAAGCCTATCTCACAATCCATACTAATATCATAAATGTGTAAGTGTGTCTGTCTATCTATCTGTCTGTCTGCTAGCTTTTCACGGCCCAACAGTTTAACCGATTTTGGTGAAATTTGGCACAGAGTTAGCTTACATCCTGGGGAAGGACAAGGGCTTTTTATTCCGAAAATTCAAAGAGTTCCCATGGGATTCTCAAAGGTCCATCCGTTTTATAGATTTATATGAAATTTGGTACAGAGGTAGCTTGCATTCCAGAAACTGACATAGGCAACTTTTTATTCCGGAAAATCAAAGAGTTTGAACTGGATTTTTAAAAAACCTAAATCCACGCTGATAAGTCACTGGCATCATCTAATAAAATAAAATCAATTTCATTTTATTCAAGGTAGGTTCAATTTCATTTTATTCAAAATAGGTTTTTAGTAGATGTAATTAATTGTTAGATTTGTAGGATTGTACAGTGGTGATAAATATAATTAGCTACGTAAACTTAAAACTATAGCTACGAGGGTTCCAAACGCACCCAGGTCTGAGAAGAGCCCACAGCAAACTCAGATGGGTATTCTTTTTTATATCACCACTTCACAAAATCGCTTAACTTATGAGAACCATCAAAGGTGTTAAGCAACTCACTCCCTTTATCATTTTTATAATCTTTTACATCATAGTAGGATTTTTCAATAAGTTTACGAAACAAAAACTTGATATGCCAGGTCACGATCACGAGCTGACGCACGCGTCGGCGCACCACAGCGCGCGGCTCGTGGTGACCGCGTCGCGCGACACTACCTTCCGCCTGTGGGACTTCCGCGAGCCCATACACTCCGTCTCCGTCTTCCAGGGGCACACTGAGTATGAATTTCTTAAACTGAACATTTTCAAGTAAAGATTTTTATGTAATCCTGTGAAAAAGATATTGCCATTATCGGAATTAGAATGCCATAAGATTACTTTGTCGTATTAATTTACAAATTGCGAAAAACTAAATTAAATTTGAATTTTGCGGGCAGACCCGTCTCATGCCGCTTAAGTTATCCCATACAAAAACAGAGAGAGCGCTATCACGAACATCACTCCGTGGATCTCTGTTACGTGATCCTATACAAATGATAGGGCCAAACAGAGAACGCTATACCAACTTCATTCCATGGATAGGGTGTAGTAATAGTATATAGCAATTTTTTAACATTTTTAACCCCCTGACCCAAAAAGAGGGGTGTTATAAGTATAACGTGTGTGTATCTATGTATCTGTCTGTGGCATCGTAGCTCCTAAACGAATGGACCGATTTTAATTTAGTTTTTTTGTTTGAAAGGTGGCTGACTGACGGCAGTATTCACAAACGTTACTATGACGTTTCACAGTAAGCTCTAACGCATAGTGTAGGTTCCACCAATCAGATCACTGTAAATTGACGTGATACAGTCATCTGATTGGTGGAACGGGCACTGTGCGTTCGAGCACACTATGAGACCTCATAGTAACGTTTGTGAATACGGGTGTAAGAGTGTTCTTAGCTATAATCGAAGAAATATAATCGGTGCAGCTGTTTGAAAGTTATCAGCTCTTTTCTAGTTTTCTTATAGAGTTATAAATGTCACCTGATTAAAATCTACATTTATAATCTCATTCACATTTTATTTTTAGGAGTGTGACTTCCGCAGTATTCACTCGCGAAGATAAAGTCGTCTCTGGATCAGACGATCGATCTGTCAAGGTAAGGTATAAAAAAAAAATGATCAATACCTAATCACTAAAATTAAAAAATGATTTAATTTATCACTGAATATAATATTATGTATACAAGAGTTAATGTAGTCCTATAATATTTTTTTTTTGGAACCGGTGCCAATGAGGTACCATTATAAAAAATCAAAATATGAATATTCGCGCAGCTAAATTAAATCCGTTTTTTTTTACATCTCTTCCAGGTGTGGGACGTACGTAACATGCGCTCAGCGCTAGCGACGATCCGCTCCGACTCGTCGGTGAACCGCGTGGCCGTGAGCGGCAGCGGCCTCATCGCGATCCCGCACGACAACCGCCAAGTGCGCCTCTTCGACTTACAGGGCCAGCGCCTGGCGAGACTGCCCCGCTCCAGTCGGCAGGTATGTGTTGGTGTTAGCTGGCGGGTGTGCTCTGCCTTTTTGTTTTGTTAAAACTGACTGGAAAGCGCTCAAAAACTTGACATTGGTTAATCTTTGTAAAGCCAGACGAGAGAGAAAAAAAAACATATATCACATATCACGTGAATTTAATTTTTATGTATTATATTAAATCCCCCCCCCCCCCCCCCCTTCGAGCCTCACGTGATTAATGGGCAGCCCCTGACGAACTGACCATCCGCTCTGACTCGGTTGTGTAGTGTAGTAGTGAGACCAGAGGGAAGGCGAGTGATGCATATCACATGCTATAACATTGTCCATATGTTATTCATAGGGTCACCGTCGAATGGTAACATCGGTGGCGTGGGCCGAGGACATAGGGTCCAGCATCAACTTCTTTAGCTGCGGCTTCGACCGCCGCATCCTCGGCTGGTCCATCCAACCATCTAAAGACAACTGATTCACTGCCTCACGCACCTAGGTATCGTAAATTCTGATATTCTAAAAAGTGTCTTATACACCTGTAAAGCGGCCCCAAAACTATCAGGCTAACTTAAACTATTTTGCTACATTATGCGGATTAACTGGACATTTGAATATGTATCAAAAATTAGAGTGTTTTGAATTGCTTAGACTGGACGACACAATATACGAAATTTCCGTATTGATGGGTAATAATAATTGGACTATATGCCATAGTCTGAATAGATAAGGCAATCCAATTGAAGCAAAAGCGAATAGATAAATAATAATTACTTTGATAATGGTTTTTTTCTGTTTTATTGTTAATGTGGGTGTGTAAACTCGATGGGAAAAAAAATCTGACAGATTCCCAACAAGTTACACTATGACATAGCTGGGTGTGATTCATTGGGAACCCACCTTTCATTTTAGGAAATAATAATTTAGTTCTAGTTTCAGTTATTTTAATTTCTAATTCAAGATAGACACTTCCTTTACTTAAGTTATTGCTGCTTCTGTACAGATTTTTTTGCAGATTGATTAGTTTATATCTCATGGCTGTAAACTAGTCTAGTCTGTCTAGTAAACAATAAATCGTTTCGGGACCGCTTTATATTTATACTGACTAAATTAATTTTGTATCTAGAATTTTTAATCCATACTAACATTATAAAATATGATAGTGTATCAGTCTGTCTGTCTGTATGTTCAATTCGCCACCCATCCGCTTAACCTATTTTGAGTGTAGTGTATCAGAGATAGCTTGCATCCCAGAGACGGACGGATAAGCCACTTTTTATCTCGGAAAATTAGAGTTCCTTTGGCAAAACCTACAACCAGGCAAGCGAAATCGTGGGCGTTATCAAGTAATGTATAATTAAGCATTTTTATTTAAATAAAATTATTGTTACTATCCAAATTATAAATTAAGTACTATCTTTTCTGGTATAATTATTATTATCGCCATTTTTAAATATGTATTACTAAATTACGCCTGCGACTTTGCCCGTGATTTAGATTTTTTTAAATCTCTGATTTTCTGGGATAAAAAGTAGCCCAAGTCCGTTTCCGGGATGCAAGTTATCCCTGATAGGTATACTTTCGCATAATAATATTAGTATGGATATAATTAGGGCCAATTTTTTAATCACCAAATAATCTTTAAAATATTATATTTTCGTTTTGACAGTATGTACACAAAATCTTTCATATTGATTAGATTAAAGGTACCATGATCAATTCAGCCATAAGGGTGAGCTATCAATTCAAAACTTTGGACCAAATTTTTTCAGTCAAAGTAATTTACTCCTCAGTTACAGATAATTTGGCAGTTAAAAAGTCGGCCAATAAATAATATTTTTTGTCTTTATTTTAATTTTTCTCTTAGTTAGCTATATGTTTACCCTTCTTAGCAATCCATATCAATAGGTAATTAAAAGATTATATAATAATTAAAGAGTAGAATTGGTGTATTTGTACATTACCATTAAAAACCATTATGTATATTTTTTTTACCTTTTCACGATAATATATAGGCACAGCTTAATACTGCCGAGTATGTTGCTGGTTCTATACACTATGATGTAATTTTAAAAAAAAACTGCATTAGACTTATTTTCAAAAAACATAAAAATTTAAAACTCTGGTGAGTGAGTTATATTGTCGACTATCAACTCGTCTTAATCGCATAGTACACTAATATATTCTATTTTTAGTAGCTGTGTGTATAGAAACGGAATCAGAGAGAATATGATGTTAATAATTATAAATGTTTAAGATAGAATCAATATTCCTAGAGACTTTAAATGTGTTTTTACGTGATAATGTGGCTAATTCTGTACAATAACTTCTCTACAAATTGTATACAATTTGTAGAGAAGTTGTGTTGAATTTGTGGCACCAGCCACAGTTTATAAAGCGAATTTACAAGCAAACACTTATTTTACTTAATCTCTGCTTTTAGGAAGTTGTATCTTTTTGAATAGAGTCGAATGACCGAATTGAATTTGCACTAAGTGTTGTGGAAAAAGAATTAATTTGTTGGATTTTAGGAGTTTATTTCTAATGTTAATATTTAATTATTTATTAATGTATTAGTTTGGGATCTGGTGTTAAATAACTTAAAATGTTGGATTTGGAGTTTTTTAGGTATAATTTATACTATAGGCAAATTAATTTAGATTAAAAAGTTTGCTAACTAGAACAATTATGAAATTCGAACAAAAGATCTGTGAACGGTTTTTTCCTTACTAAGGCCTCATTCGCACGAGAGCTTTTTTTAACGTCTAAAAAGCGTTCAAATAGAACAAATGCATTTCCAAGTATCTGTTCAGACGTCAACGCTTTTTTAACGCTCACTTTGTATTTTCAGTGCAACGCCGGATTTTAACGCAGCGCTTTTTTAACGCTCGTGCGAATTAGGACTTAGTGACAAAAAAGTCACCAAGGTTTGAGTGTGCAGCCTCATTACAGTACTTGAAGCTACATAGCGGCCGCGTTATGAGGTTTCACTTTCCTAAGAAAATCCTTGCTTCAACTCATTGAAAACTAGGTCTACTGGGAATGATAACTGTTTTTGGGGCCATTACATTTCATGTACTGACCTCTACTAAGTTATACAAGTACGCTGGACCTGCGATTGCCGACATTTTTTTTTGAAGCAGCAGCAATCCAATCGGTATTAAGAGCGCCACCTCGCTAACAAACTGGCCTACCAGTTTGGCGTGTTAGTAATGTTAAGAACCTTGTAGAATTAATATGAATAATTAAATTTAAAAATATATATTATTATTGTCATTTTGTATGGCACACCTCTTCCAGCGTACTTATATTGTATATATATTATGCCCATTTCAGTGGTGGCGTGCGTGTGAAAAGCTTACTGAACTGACTGGTTTTCTCATATAAATAAAATATATCTTATGCATCACAGTTAAACATATCTTTAGATAAACCAGTTTGTAATAATTGTATAAAATATTTTTTCCTAGTCAAGCATGGCAATGGAAGCTAACATGTTAAATAGTGACTTAGGTTTATTTGTAGTTAAACGGCATAATAAATAATGTAAAAAATGTAAATAAATGATTTTGAATTATTATCGATATTTCGGCCTAACCACGATCCACGACTAGTGCAACTCGGTCAAAATATCGATAACTGCAACGTATCGCTACTATACCCTATCTGCGGAATGAAGTTAGTATATCTCTCTCACTCTATTTGGCATTATGTAATAGAGAGAGCGCTATACTAACTTATCCGCGAGTACCAATCGGCGCGGGTAAAATAGGCCCATTCTATCTTATGAGCTCTCACATAAAGAGACCTGGTACAAGATAACATAGTGCTAGTTTACCTGCACCGAGCGATATCAACCTGTCGTACCGGCAACCTTGCTCTTTATGTGAGCACCCTAACCCTAGTTGTTAAAGTAGCCAAGGGTTAATAATAAATTAGTCATTGAATACAATTTAAAAAAAATGTAATCTGTATTATTACAAAACTATTCGTGTTATATCATGTAGGTAATGTTGAAAAAAGTTTAATTAGAATTTATTCTAGTAAGTAATTAATTTAGCAAGTGTTGATTATTATTTATTACTAGCTGATGCCCGCAGCTTCGCCCGCGTGCATTGGTCAGATCCCCTGCAGCATCAGGATTGAGGAGTTGGAATCCAATTTTTTTATCAAACAATGTCGCAAAGTTCCTCTATTGATTAAAAAAGAAATGACGCAAATCGGTTCAGAAATCTCGGAGATTTCGATGTACATAGGTAGAAAAACACAACTCCCTTTTTAAAAGTCGGTTAAAAAAGTAGCCTATGTTACGCCCTGGTGAATCCTCTATTTGTCTGTGAAAATCCCGTCAAAATCGGTTCAGCCGTTCCAAAGATTAGCCTTTTCAAACAGACAGACAGACAGACAGACAGACAAAAATTTTAAAACCGGTGATTCAGTTATGGTATCGTTCAAATAACCCTATGAGCTTAATATGAGGTAGTTATTTCGAAATTACAGACAGACACTTCAATTTTATTTATTAGTATAGATTATTAAATTACTGAGGGTCTGGTTGGATATTTTAATTATTATTATTATTATTATTATTATCATAGCTTTATAAACTGTACATGTACTTACTTATTAATTAAATTAGGAGCATAAGGATATTAGGTCTATACAAAATCATATATAATATTTGTTACCTTGATCTATCTGTATTCTGTACTACTGATTGACAAATTTATTATTATACCTATAGAATAACATAATAAATAAATAAATATTTTGTGTGTAATTTTATTAGTGTCTCCTATTTCCCAATTCCTGTTTTAGTGGTTATAGTATTCAACAAGCATTGTACAGTCTGACAAAGCTCTGATTAGCACTTGGATAAAAAAAAAACAGTAAAATTTAGATTTTTTACTTAACAACACCAAATACTCAAGGGGGCAGCATGACATCCTTCGTCCAAGATGACACTTCACAAGATGGCGGCGTTAGTTCTTAATTGTTCTCAGTATCGATATATCGTCAGTTTTTGCATGATTATTCATACATAAATTCCTAAAGCATTCAAACTTCGTAAAAAGGAATACCCGAAAATAGTATTTTTTATTAATGCTCGAGCCTAAACAATTATGCAAGGAGTATCTAATAACATTAAACACGAAATCAAAGTTGCCGCGTTAAAAAAAATCGAAATTGATATGAATTAGTCCTGTGTCAATCGTTGATTCTCTTTGATTCGATCGTTCAAAGTAGGTAAGGGCCACGATCGAAACTTGTAGGTCTTTCAATCATTTGATTGGTCTGTGATCATTTGGTTTGTTTGGTTCAATCAATCATGGTGGCTCCTGGTTCATCATGAATTATGACTCAATCGTGAATGGGATGATGAGATTAAAGTCTCGATTGCGTGCGCTCGTTTCGTTATTTGTCGATTGACGGTTCAAAATCATTGTAATATTGATACCGTTTGTATGCACTGATGTACCGTTTTAATTGAGTTTTGTTTAAATATGCAGTTCGTACAATAATATACCCTATTGACTCTAAAATAAAGCATACAAAGCAATTGTAACTTGAATTGTAAAAGTGAAACTTCATAGTCTCGATCACCGCCGTAAGGTCGCTGGCTTATCGGTGTTTTATAGGATATATTTCGGAGAGTGTGCACAGGAACTTTTCGATCTTGTCCCCCCTTCACCATTTTACCACCGAACCGCAAGACGTCGGGCGAGTTTCCATCCTTATGTCGTCGACATTCCATCTACACGCACGAAACGTTTTGCGTCTTCATTCCTCATACGCATGGCTAAGGTTTGGAATACTCTTCCCCGATCTGTGTTTCCTACCAATTACAATCCGGGTATCTTTAAAACAAGAGTGAATAGGCACCTTCTAGGTAAACGCGTCACATCTTAGACCACATCATCACTTTCCATCAGGTGTGATTGTGGTCAAGCGCTTGCCTATAGTGAATAAAAAAAAAATAAAAAAAAATTGGCAGCTCTGGATGCCGTTGATCGTCGAGCTAGGAGACTTGTAGGCGAAGACTCTCCTTTGTTGGCGAAACTTCATAGTCTCGATCACCGCCGTAAGGTCGCTGGCTTATCGGTGTTTTATAGGATATATTTCGGAGAGTGTGTGTAGAGGCACTAGTAAATAGGCATTTTCGAGCTACGCCGTGTGAGCCGTAGCAAGTTTGGTTAGTTGCCTCTAGCCCGTTGTATCATGTTGACGTTTACAAATTGTAACTTAAAATTGTGAATTATAATATATATTTTTTTAGTGTTCATTTCTTTTGTTTTTATTACTACCCTGGTAGAGAACACGGCGCTATATATACATCAAATATCTGTACGTAAAACACCTGTACATTGGTGACTCGGACTTTGAACTACCAGGGTAGCGCGTGTTAATTTTCTTAATTAAAATAAGGTAAAGTAACGTAAGCTAGGGCAACTCAAATTAACACGTAGGAAGTGAAAAACTAAAAAACTTTAAAAATGGCGCAACCTACGACAGTAGTGAAGGATGAAGACACGTATCTAGCGTCGATATCTCTCACGTCGAAGATCCCGGAGTTTTGGACCGACCAACCTAGGGTCTGGTTTATCCAGCTGGAAGCAATACTGGCACCACAAAAACAAGGAGACGCATCCAAGTATAATATAGTGGTATCCAAGCTGGGTAAGGATGTCATACAACAAGTGACAGACATCCTGATCAATCCTCCGGAGGTGCGTAAGTACGAGGTACTTAAAGAAAGGTTGCTGAACATGTATGAAGAGTCGGAGAACCGCCAGATACAGAAGCTCATCGGGGAGATGGAACTGGGTGATCAGAAACCCAGCCACCTCCTCCGGAAAATGCAGGATCTGGCCAGGGGTAAAATTAGTAATGAGACCCTAAGCGTATTATGGCAGAATCTGCTACCAGCAGCAGCACGAGGCGTTCTGGCTGCGACAGAAGCTAAAGATCTAGATAGACTAGCCGTGATTGCTGACAAAGTAATGGAAACTATGAAGTCCCAACCGGTAGCAGAAGTGGCAGCAAAGGAGGCAGTACCCGGAAATTCGTCGATGGCAGCTGAAATAGCCAGGATCCATGCGAGGTTGGACCAGCTGGACAGGTCCAGACACAGTTGGAGAGGTAGGCGAGGTCGCGGAAGGTTCCGTGGTCGTTCGCGTTCCAGAGGACGAGACAACAATAGGTCCAGACGTACCCCGGATAGCCCGGACTGGCTCTGCGTGCATCATTTTAAATATAGGCAGAGAGCTAATCGCTGCGAACAGCCGTGCACCTGGAATACGAAGCAGGAAAACTAGTAAAGATGCAGGTGGAACCGGTGGGTACCTGCGTCGAATTAGGGAACCACCGTTTATGTATTACGGATAAAGACAATGGCATACGTTATTTAATAGACACAGGTGCGAACATTTCAGTGTTGCCTAAAAGTTATAAATCAGTGTGTGACAGTGCAATGAATAATAAATACAAACTTTATGCCGCAAATGGTAGTGAAATACAGACTTTCGGAACAAAGACTCTAGTGTTAAATTTAAGATTGCGTCGTGCGTTTAAGTGGACTTTTGTAATAGCCGACGTTAAACAACCCATTTTAGGAGCGGATTTTTTAGCTAAGTATAATTTGTTAGTAGACTTAAGAAATAGACGATTGTTAGATCAAGAGACTAACATGTATGTAATTTCCACTATAGTAAACTCGGAGCATTCATCTATTTTTACTATAGCCGAATCGCATCCATGTTATTCTCTCCTAAGTAGGTTCCCAGAATTGACAATGCCAGCGACGTTCAAAGAACCACCACGTCACAGCGTAAGACACCACATCGAGACTTCAGGACCTCCGGTGCATGCGCGCCCAAGGCCGCTGCCGCCGGACCGATTTAAAAAGGTAAGAGAAGAATTTCGCCTTATGCAGGAAATGGGTATTTGCCGCCCGTCAAAGAGTGCGTGGGCGAGTCCTCTACACGTTGTACCTAAAAAAGATGGTAATATAAGGCCGTGTGGAGACTATAGAGCGCTGAATGCAATTACGAAGCCTGATAGATACCCAATTCCTCACATAAAGGATTTTACGTTTATTTTAGCCGATAAGAAAGTATTTAGCAGGATTGATATTAACCGAGCGTATCATTTTATTCCGATAGCAGAGGATGACGTGGAGAAAACAGCTATCATTACACCTTTTGGTTTGTTTGAATGGCCATGTATGTCTTTCGGTTTAAGAAACGCAGCACAAACGTTTCAACGTTTCATGAATAATTATGTCTTACAGGATTTAGAGGCAAATTTTCAACAAAATAACCCGGATTGTGCGAATTATAAAGCAGAATTTGTTTTTTCATACTTAGATGATTTAATAATAGCTAGCGAAAATAGTTCGCTTCACGAAAAACATTTAGAGGCCGTTTTTGAAAGATTACAACAAGTTGGACTAACTATTAATTTAGCGAAGTGTGCGTTTTCGCAGGATAAAGTTGAGTTTTTGGGTCATGAGGTGTCAGCCAGTGGCTTAAGACCGTTGCCAAGCAAGGTCCAAGCCATTGTAGACTTTCCCAGACCGAAAAAGGTAGAGGAACTTCGTAGATTTCTGGGCATGGTAAATTTCTATAGAAGTCATTTGCGTCAGGCAGCCGAATATCAAGCTGAATTAAATAAGTATCTTCACGGAGCAAAGAAACGTGACAAAAGTAGTATAGTGTGGACAGAAAGTGCTGTTCAAGCTTTCGAACAATGCAAGTTGAATTTACAGAACGCTGCTTTGTTAACGTATCCGATAACAGGTCAAGTGCTTGCTATAATGGCAGACGCGTCAAATACTTGCGTTGGAGGCACATTGCAACAAAGAGTAAATAACGAATGGGTTCCGTTAGGTTATTTTTCAAAAAAATTGACTGACACGCAACAAAAGTACAGTACCTACGACAGGGAGTTACTTTCGCTTTATTTGTCGGTGCAATATTTTAGGAACATGTTCGAAGGTAGAGATCTCGTTTTGTATACAGATTATAATGGATTAGGAAGATTTCATACTTCCTGAGAATAAAATGTATACCGCAATACCCGAGTTCGAATCCTGACGAAATCATCTAGGCTCTAATTAGTATTTTGTAATAGATTCTTTATAATAGTGAAGTTGAAGGTCACGGTCGGTCATTACGATATTACCGATCAGCTGTCAAATGCGAGATGACGTTTTGTGTACCGACCGGAGGCAATGCTCATGTGATGTGTTAGTTATGTGCCATAGTTTCGGATATTTTAAGTAATAGAAATCTTTATTAATTTGCGATTAGCAAATAATGTGTTCTGGATCGAATTATAGAAGGGGTGAGTTGCATAGTTATTAATAGTAGGGGGCCTAACTTTAGCTTTTATGGTGTTCTTTTTAAAATGTTGATTTCTCGATTGTCGTAGCCTAACGGGAATGCCCTTCTTGGAGCCTGTTATTTACAAACCCTGAATACAGCTAGCCGAGGTCTGGTTTTGGCAGAGTTCCAGCATAAGATAGAAAAACTCTCCTGGCGCCTAAAACCTAGGATAAGATTTAGCCTAAGTGTTTGTTGTGTGCAATAAATTAGATAAAACGTCTGTGTAGCATCATTGAACATCATTGGAACCCGTAACAAAATAGCGCCCAACGTTAAAAACTAAAGGGTTTGCATTGATATTAGCCCAGTTGTAACATAATTAAGCGAGTAACATTAAGTGGACGGCGGTACCCGCGTTCAAAATAATATTAGGTATACATCGCAGCGGCGCGCTCAGGCCTTGCAAGATTACATACACTTAACGGGAATTATTTTATAATTAAGATAGTGTTACACCGGGTTGCGATTTTTACCCGGCGTTCTTGCATTGTAATAGCTACGTTATATTGAAGTAAAATGGACGTACTATCATGAATGTTATGCAGGGTTGTCACGTATAATTAGTTAATAGTTAGTATTGGGGAAATAATCTTATTCTGTGTCACTTAAGTAATTATAAGGCTTAAGGATTATTACTCATAGATGTTCTGTAAATATTTTTTAATGTGTAGTGTTTAGTGTATTAGTGTAAAATAATTATGTTAGTTGTATAGGTAAGGCATATGACAATTCGTTTTGGCAAATTGTGTAGCCATATAGCAGTTAACAAACAACGCAATAATTATAGTATTACTCCGTATTATTGTATTACTCCATAACCGTAAGTTGTTCTTGAGTTGTTTCCAACCATGGATCCTCAATACTTGTTAAAAGATGAAGTCGAATTCGAACTCGCGTGTCGTGGATATACTCAACCAGGGTTAGTATCGGCCTTAAAAAAAATCCTAAAAAACATGTTGGAGGCTGAAAGCTCAATGGAAGTGTCGTACGAGTTAAAATCACCTCCGCAATCTGTAAATAGTCCTAGTGCGGAATTAGATACATGCTCTAAAAAGATTAGCACTATTACGTGCTATCTATCCGAGATACAAGAAAAGCCAGATAAGCAGCTTTATAAGCGGTTAGTTTCACGTTTATTTCATGTAGTAAATAGATTAAACTTGGCTATACCTTTGGATGAAATTGAGAAAGCTAGACGTAACGCGCTCTTAGATAAAACATCCATATTATTAGAGGAACTAGAAGGCAAGGATGACATGCAAGATGGGGAAGAAATAACTCCGGAAATGAGAGCGGCCTTGCATAATTCTATAGGTGAGGATAGTAAGAAAATTTTAAACCTTATAGATGAGCAGACTTCCGAAGAAAAGGCAGGCGCTAACTCGAACGTTATGCAAGACATGCTTCCAGTTGATGAAATTCAACCTGTGCGTAAGCATAAGTTAGTACCGATAAGCCAGTGGGGTGTTCATTTTTCTGGTGACAGCAAATTTAGCGTCAACGCCTTCATTGAAAGAGTACAGGAACTAAAGGATGCCAGGCATGCGACACATGATGATTTATGGCAGCATGCAATCGATTTTTTTAAAGGGGACGCGTTAATATGGTTTCGTGCGAATAGAGAATTTGTGAGGGACTGGAACGAATTAGTTTTGTTATTAAAGCGTACTTTCCAGTCGCCCTACTATCAGGAAGAATTACTAACTGAGGCAAAAGCGAGAACTCAAGGAAAGAATGAGCCAGTACTGATATTCATTGCGGTAATGCAGAATATGTTCAATAGACTTCCTAATAAAATTTCGGAAACTGAGAAATTAATGATTATAGTTAAAAATCTGCAGCCGTATTATCAAAGGGCGGTATGTCGGGATACTTTTACCTCAATTTCCGATCTGGTAAATGTCATGCGGATTATCGAAAGAACCAAGATCAATTGTGACAAATTTCAGGAACCGAAATCGGTAGTTAACGCATTAGAACCAGACTTAGCTTACAAGTCAAGTACAGAAACGGTCATAGACAAAAAAGAGGTAAGTCTCATAAAAAGTACAGATAATAAACCTAGCAGTAATATGAGATGCTGGAATTGTCGTGAGACTGGTCATTTATTCCGGTCATGTTCTGTACCGAAACAAAGGTTATTTTGCTACCGCTGCGGCCGTTTTGGTATAACCTTAAAAGATTGCACATGTAAGGGAAACGCCAGTGGGGAAGGTCGGAAACCTGCCAACTGAACCTTTCCGCTAAAGGTGATAATGAAGAGTGGCAGGACTGGTTAGATTTTATTCACACCTTCATGTCTAAGAAATCAGTATCCCAGTTGACATTAAAAAAGGAAAATGATAACAGGCCATATATACGGCTAAATATTCTTAATTATATTTGCAATGGGTTATTAGATTCTGGGGCTACTTGTACAGTAGTGAATAGAGAATTTGGGGATACTTTGAAACGGCTTGGGGTGAAGTCACATAAAATAAAATCTATGCGTATCGCTACGGCAGATGGTGCTAGTCATTGTATAAATGAAGGTTTTGATGTGCCAGTCGTGTTCAATAATCAGTTTCACTATGTCTCCATGCTGCTCATGCCTGATTTGTCTCAACAATTGATCTTGGGTAAAGACTTTTTTGACATATTTGAAATCTCATTTAGGTTTAAAGTAGAAGCATCAGAAGGAATACCAGTAGTTAGTTCCATTGAAGACAAAACGGCAGCTCTAGTAAGCAAAGAAGAATTAGACGAAGTCCAACAACAAAAACTTTTAGACATTATAGATGAAATAAGGAAATGCGTAGGTGTAGGTTTAGGTAGAACTAAAATCCTCAAGCATTCTATAGATACAGGGGACAGTAAACCAATATATCAAAAACAGTATAACTTTTCTCCAGCCATTAGGAAAGAAATTGAACGCGAATTGGATGAGATGTTAGAAAAAGACGTAGTTGAACCTTCCCATAGTCCCTGGTGCTCTCCTATCGTTGTAGTAAAAAAAGCTAATGGTACTAATAGGCTTTGCCTAGATAGCAGACAGCTCAATAAAATTACGAAAAGAGATACTTATCCGC
This sequence comes from Maniola jurtina, assembly GCF_905333055.1. Classification (NCBI taxonomy): domain Eukaryota; kingdom Metazoa; phylum Arthropoda; class Insecta; order Lepidoptera; family Nymphalidae; genus Maniola; species Maniola jurtina. Next base: position 7,352,742 of record NC_060047.1, on the reverse strand, counting down.
TACCAAGAGTCTCCTGCATTGTAGATAATTTGAGAAATGCGAAATTTCTAAGTACAATTGACTTAAAATCAGCCTTTTGGCAAATTGAACTCGAGGAATCTAGTAAAGAAAAAACAGCATTTGCTATACCGGGCAGGGGTCTCTTTCATTTTAAAGTTATGCCTTTTGGCTTAGTAAACGCATCACAATCTCAACAGAGATTAATGGATATTTTATTTCATGCTCTAGAAGGTAAAGTTTGGACTTACCTAGATGACATTGTTATTTGCTCGGAAAGCTTTGATGAACACTTAGAAATTTTAAAGCGTGTAACGAACATCCTTAAGGAGGCTGGTCTTACAATAAATATTGATAAATGTAATTTTGCACGACCTAGTTTACGCTTTTTAGGCTACATAGTAGACAAAGACGGACTGCGTACAGATCCTGATAAAGTTTCGGCAATCATGAACTTCCCAAGACCCAAAAACATCACCGAATTGAAGAGATTTATTGGAATTGCTAGTTGGTACCGAAGGTTTGTTAGAAATTTCTCTCTAATAGCGGCCCCACTTCATGATTTGACAAAAGGTAAAAGGACTAAAAAGTTTGTCTGGACTGAAGAAGCGGACAAGGCATTTTTAAATCTGAAAACATTACTTACTTCAGCACCGGTCATTTCTTGTCCAGATTTCACCAAACCCTTCATAATACAGTGTGATGCCTCAAGTAAGGGAATAGGCGCCGTGTTATGTCAGAAAATTAATAATGTCGATCAACCTATATCTTATTTAAGTAGAAAATTAAATAATCGCGAACAATGGTACTCAACTTCGGAACGGGAACTTTTAAGCATCCTCTACGCTATAGAGAAATTTAGACCGTATATAGATGGCACACACTTCACCGTAGTTACCGATCACAGTGCACTTAAAACGTTACATAAGATGAAGGATCCGCACGGTAGATTAGGGCGATGGGCTATGAAGCTACAGCAATTTAGTTTCGATATAATTCACAGACCGGGCAGGAGCAATGTAGTGCCAGATGCCTTATCTAGGTCAATTAATGCACTTATAGATTCAGATCGAAGTAACATACAGATTTTGGATAAGCATAAAGATGAATGGTATAAAAGCATGGTAGCTAGAATAGAAAGTGGGCAGAATATTAGTCATGACTGGCAGGTTAGAGAGGGTTTACTATATAAGAAAATTTGTTTAAAACAATATCCGGACAAAGTTAATGATTGGAAATTGGTTATCCCGAAATCTCTGCGTGCTGATGTCTTAAAATACTGTCATGATGATGTCACAGCGGGTCATTTAGGCATACGGAAAACATTATTTCGAATTAAACAATTTTACTTTTGGCCGGATATGCTACGGGAAGTCAGGCAATATATAGGGAAATGTGATACTTGTGCAAAAGTCAAAGTTTCACAAAATTACCATTAGGTCATATGGGCCAACACAGAACAGTTACCGGCCCATGGCAGGTAATATCTTTGGATTTAATGGGGCCTTTCCCTAAAAGTAAAAATTGTAATACAATGCTATTAGTAATAACCTGCTTATTTAGTAAGTTGACATTATTATTTCCCTTGAGATCAGGTAAAGCCAACAAAATTTGTGAAATTTTAGAGAAGCAGTTTCTGCTTTTTGGAAAAGTTATGGCCATAATCTGTGATAACGGAAAGCAATTTGATTCACACTTATTTAGAGAACTTGCTAAGAAGTATGATAGTCAAATTTGGTACACCCCAAACTACCACCCTCAAAGCAATCCCACTGAGCGCGTTAATAGAGTTATTGGTACCATGATAGCTTCCTATATAAATTCTAAAAAGCATAATGAATGGGACATACATTTACAGGAATTTGCTCATGCTATTCGGACATCGGTGCATGAAACTACAGGATATACCCCATCATTTTTATTTTTTGGCCGAGAAACATCCTTTCCAGCAAATCTTACCAATAAATCAGATTGCATACAATCATTTACTAATGACCAACCACTTCTTATTGATACAGAGGGATATTTATCAAACTTAAAGGCTCGATCTGAGTTGTACAAAGAAGTACAACTGAAGCTAAAATCGGCACACGACAAAAGTATCAGGTTGTATAACACAAAACGGCAAATAGCAAACTTTAAAGTGGGCGATGTGGTTTGGAAAAGAACTAAATTTTTGTCTAAAGCAGGTACAAAGTTTATGGCAAAATTAGCACCGAAATTTGAGAAAGCAATAATAGTAGAGAAAATATCGGATAACGTTTTTCACTTGAACAACGCTCATGGCAAATCTATTGGTGTTTGGCATGCCAAAGATTTAAAGGCATCATGGCGTGATGATGCATAAAGAAAATAAAATATATCCTCATAGGATCATATTTTTTTTTCTTCTTAGGTTGGGGGAATATAATGGATTAGGAAGATTTCATACTTCCTGAGAATAAAATGTATACCGCAATACCCGAGTTCGAATCCTGACGAAATCATCTAGGCTCTAATTAGTATTTTGTAATAGATTCTTTATAATAGTGAAGTTGAAGGTCACGGTCGGTCATTACGATATTACCGATCAGCTGTCAAATGCGAGATGACGTTTTGTGTACCGACCGGAGGCAATGCTCATGTGATGTGTTAGTTATGTGCCATAGTTTCGGATATTTTAAGTAATAGAAATCTTTATTAATTTGCGATTAGCAAATAATGTGTTCTGGATCGAATTATAGAAGGGGTGAGTTGCATAGTTATTAATAGTAGGGGGCCTAACTTTAGCTTTTATGGTGTTCTTTTTAAAATGTTGATTTCTCGATTGTCGTAGCCTAACGGGAATGCCCTTCTTGGAGCCTGTTATTTACAAACCCTGAATACAGCTAGCCGAGGTCTGGTTTTGGCAGAGTTCCAGCATAAGATAGAAAAACTCTCCTGGCGCCTAAAACCTAGGATAAGATTTAGCCTAAGTGTTTGTTGTGTGCAATAAATTAGATAAAACGTCTGTGTAGCATCATTGAACATCATTGGAACCCGTAACAAGATCATAAGCCGTTAACGTTTGCGTTTAAAAAGCTAAGTAGTAGTAAAGAAACGCCGCGAAGGACCCGTCAGTTATTATTTATTAGTGAGTTCACGACGGTTATACGCTATACAAAAGGCGAAGAGAATGCGCCCGCGGACGCGTTATCGCGCGTTGAAACAATTTCGTGCCCGTCTGTACTTGACTTCACAGAAGTGGCTATTGCGCAAGCCAACGACAAAGAGCTCACAGAATTGCTAGGAACAAAAAACGGTAATACGAGACTAATAAAAATTGACTTGCCGAGTGTAAATAAACCGATTGTTTGTAACTTGCGAGGCGATAAGGCTAGGCCTTACTTACCAAAACAGTTTAGGCGTATCGCATACGAAACAATACATAACCTCAGCCATCCAGGCATTAGAACAACAAGGAAAATGGTAACTAATAATTATTTTTGGCCTGGGATGAATAAAGATATAGGTATTTGGGCTAGGTCGTGCATAGAGTGTCAAAAAGCAAAGGTTCACAGACACACTATGTCACCTTTAGGACAATTTGCAAAAGTAGATAGAATGTGTCATTTACACATTGACATTACAGGTCCATTCACTATTTCAGAGGAAGGCTACAGGTATTGTCTTACAATGATTGATAGGGAAACAGGTTGGCCGGAAGCATTTCCAATTAAAGATATTTGTGCGAAGACAGTAGCCAAACTCGTGTATGAAGGATGGATTACTAGACATGGGTGTTTTATTAATTTGAGTTCAGATCAAGGAAAGCAATTTGAAAGCAGTCTCTTTAGACAGTTAATGAAATATTTAGGGGTTCATAAGTTTAGGACGACACCGTACCATCCACAAAGTAATGGCATGATCGAACGATGGCATCGTAGTTTTAAGGCCGCCTTAATGGCGAGATTAAAGGACAATAGATCGTGGGTTGAAGAAATGCACACCATTATGATGGGACTACGTGCAGCACCACGCAGTGACACAGGGGTAAGTGCCGCGGAATTAACCTTTGGGCGAACTCTGAGGCTCCCTGGAGAATTTTTCGAACCATCGGATAGTAAGATAACGGACGGTGAGGAGTACCTAAAGCAGTTGAAACAGGTAATTAGTAATTTAAGACCGAAACCCGAGACACACAGAGACTCTCGGACTATTTTTGTACACCCTGCCTTAAAAGACTGTAAAAAAGTTTTTGTTAGAAACGATGTAATGCGTAAGTGTCTACAACCACCGTATGACGGTCCCTATGACGTCATAAAGCGGTTGGAAAAAGCATACTTAGTACAGTTACCCAATAGACAAGCACTTATTTCAATTGACAGGTTAAAACCGGCTTTTGTCCTGGATATCAAAAATCCACGACAGACGCCGGATGAAACGACATGTAAGAAAAAATGTAGATTTAGTGACGATGATGTTTTGCCGACTCATACAATCCGTACTACTCGGAGTGGGAGAGTCAGCAAAACGCCCGTTAGGTATCAGTAGAATAATTCGAGTAGCAACTAGCAATTAAGCAATAAGTATTACGAAATAAGTATTGTAAAATGGCCCCGATCCGCATATATTATTTTTTATTTTATTGATGTATTATTTTTTATTAGAAGTCATAACTAAACCTTATTATTGAGAGTGTTAGAGTGGTTGACGATTGTTATAGTTTATTGGATAGTGTGTAAATGTAAAATGTAATGTAACCAACATTCGAAGTGTTGAGTGCTACGTAGGCTGGATGGCGCGGGCATAGCAACAATTGTAAGTGGACTTGCCACAGCGACCCCGTCGCCACCCGCTCAAGTTCTAGTGACCTCATCTCAAGTATAATGTGTTAAGAGATGTACCATGCATCGAATCAAAGGAACACTGTAATTGGGTGACGTGTTTAAATTATGATTTGTTGGGTAAGCGGATCGGAAACATTGCTAGGGTTGTCGAAAAATGAAGAACGAATATTGTGAAATAAAATTAAGGTTGCGGAAATTTGTATTTGTTTAATTTTTATTAAGATAAAAATTTGGGGTGGTGTGATGTAGAGGCACTAGTAAATAGGCATTTTCGAGCTACGCCGTGTGAGCCGTAGCAAGTTTGGTTAGTTGCCTCTAGCCCGTTGTATCATGTTGACGTTTACAAATTGTAACTTAAAATTGTGAATTATAATATATATTTTTTTAGTGTTCATTTCTTTTGTTTTTATTACTACCCTGGTAGAGAACACGGCGCTATATATACATCAAATATCTGTACGTAAAACACCTGTACAGTGTGCACAGGAACTTTTCGATCTTGTCCCCCCTTCACCATTTTACCACCGAACCGCAAGACGTCGGGCGAGTTTCCATCCTTATGTCGTCGACATTCCATCTACACGCACGAAACGTTTTGCGTCTTCATTCCTCATACGCATGGCTAAGGTTTGGAATACTCTTCCCCGATCTGTGTTTCCTACCAATTACAATCCGGGTATCTTTAAAACAAGAGTGAATAGGCACCTTCTAGGTAAACGCGTCACATCTTAGACCACATCATCACTTTCCATCAGGTGTGATTGTGGTCAAGCGCTTGCCTATAGTGAATAAAAAAAAAAAAAAGAGCTAAATGACAGCAAGGAATAAATTATTATTCAATAATCCGTACCTTATCTGTGATCTGTATTTTTTAGTTTCGATCTTGGCGAATACTTAGTCTGAGCTTGGCGATTGGTTGAACCGGATCGTGCAAAACGAATGATTGCAATCAATGCGAACTCGGTCAAATGATCGAATTGTTCATGATTGACATACGAATTCGATACTCTAAAATAAATATCGAATATCGATAGATCGCGATCATATTAATATCGACGATATATATCGATAATTATATGGAAACATATCGATATTTTTATATATCGATATTTTTTGCCCATGCCTAGTCTCTTTGGTCTGTGAGTTTGATCTTTGATCTAGTATTAATTAATAGTAATCTGTGGTTTTGATTGTGCATGTGGTGTATGTGCATTTGCTTTGCCTGGCGCCTGTCCAATTTTTTATAGTTGTTTGAATAGTTGAACGTCGAAAAGATCTTTTCTGTTTGTATTTCAATGCCGCTTGTTCCATAATACGCCAAAATAATGGACGACATACGTGCATTCTTTAATAATCCTGACGCACCTTCTGTCCGAGTACGTAAACTTCGGGGTCCACTCACTGGTGGACAAAGAATTACAAATGATGATCCTATAAACGCGTTAGATAGACGCCAAGAACATCGCCAATCGGTTTTGGTAAGCGGCACCGATTATGCGCATGAAATTAAGGCACGGGAAACCGCAATTTATCTTAGGGTAAGTATAATATATGCCTACTTTTTAATGGTGACCGTTGTTTTTCATAAACATCTCATCGGTCGAGATAACTTGAATTCGGGATTAAAAACAAACAATCCCGTGCTTCCAGGATAGCCTTGGCAGTTAAGGTGGCTATGAAAAATCGCAAAAATTATGTAAAAATTGCGTTTTTAGTTTCTTAGTTGATAAAGTAATTAAGTGTGCTTGATGTACATGTAATATACCTACAAAAAAAAATGAAAACTAAATCATCTAAAATACAAAAATGATTACAATCCGCCTTTAATTAAGTACTTAGGTACTTAATTCAGTACAACTTTTAGATATTAATCAACTTAACTCTTAATAGATTGGTTAATCTTCCACAAAAATTGACATTTTAACAAATAAGTATTTTTATGCAATGCATAACTTCCTACTTAAGATTATAAATGCAAAAGGGTGTCTGTCTGTTACCTTTTCCTTAACCATCCAGCCAATTATTTTTTACATAATTATTTTATACATATTTTTCTGGTATATTCTAGAATGATAGGGAACGGCCAAACTATGAGTGTTTCGAGTCTGGAAGATTGAACTCCGGATGTTTAGATTCCTTGGAACATTTGACAACATGGGGTTCCTCAGCACAGAATATACAAAATGAAGAGAAGTTGACAGAAGAAGCAATGAATGAGGTGTACAGCAGATACTCCTTTCAGATGAAGGAAGATACTAAAAACCTTGCAATTAACGCTTATCGTGATGAAGTAAGAAATCCCTCTTAGAATTCACCTGTTCCAATGTCCACTTGATTTATTACAATAATTACTATTACTATTATTTTTGGTACTTGCTTAGAAAACAACTTTTCTTAATACCTAGATATATTAAAAATTTTGAAACTGGCAGGATTTATGAATGCATTTCAGAAATTTCTGAATTTGAGGCCATTGTACCATGATGGGTGTGATGTGACCTTTCAATTAATGCATTTATTCTTAAACTACAATAGGTACTATTGGCCCATTTGGTGCTGGTGGCCACTGCACCGAGGAGCTTGCTGCAATGTAGGATGCAACTAGAGTATCTGCAAAGGTTGCCTACAGCTTTTCAAGTGACCTACCTATCCTTCAAAGAATAAGTGGTCATACTCAGGTCTTTTGCTATTTCTGTGCGTCAAGGTTCTAGCACAGCTGGAATGTTCTTATTTCTCGCAAATATTTACTAACTCCTCCACATTCAAAATTATCGAAGAGATAGACACGTCTAAAATGTGTTCCTATGGAACAACAAAAATGACATTTTCAAAACATTTTGTTTTTAACCCCTGACCTGTGTATCTGTCTGTGGCATCATAGCTCCTAAATGAATGAACCGATTTTAATTTAGTTTTTTTTTGTTTGAAAGGTGGCTTGATCGAGAGTGTTCTTAGCTATAATCCAAGAAAATTTGTTCAGCCGTTTGTTAGTTATCAACTCTTTTCTAGTTACTGTAACCTTTACTTGTCAGGGGTGTTATAAATTTTTAATTTACAGTTGTAGATGTTTAATTTCCTTCCCCTTTCTTCTTTTTTTGTCTCTTTTTTCCTATAACAAACACCATTTTCGGGATAACTTCAATTTCTCTCAGCCATTCCTGGCAGCAGCATCCATTTCAATTTCAATTATTTATTTGCTCTATATGCAGGTTAACAAAGAGGTTACAATTATTCATCTTAGTATCACCACATTTGCCATGCAATGGCGTGCATTTATATAGGCACCTAATTTTAAATGCAAGTACAAACTTTACTACATAGTCGAGAATAAAAAAGAATAAAATGGCAAAAATGTACTATGAAGTAGCAAACAAGTGAAATAAATGAATATCGATAATTTTATCTCTTAAATACTAACAGTAGAAATAATGTTAGGAATGAAACGTTAAGAATTAACATAACTCAATCCCGAGTAAATTGTAATAAGCCTTGTAATTACCACCACCACACTAAAGCCAACATACACAAATGTGAAAGAAATTATTCTTGGGAGGATAGCAGAGTTCAAAAATTAAATAAATAGGTTGACAAAATATGATGGATAAACCCTGCCTTATCTTACTATCTATTTACAGATATTGAATAGAATCAAGGCTTTCCCAGTGGTTATAATTGAAGGGCCTACAGGCTGTGGGAAGACAACTCAAGTACCTCAGTGGATTCTAGATGACGCATACAACAGCAGAAAGCCATGTAAGATTGTTGTCACACAGCCTAGGAAAATAGCAGCTATATCTATTGCAAGGCGAGTTGCACAGGAAAGGGGATGGGACGTCGGTGGACTTGTGGGATATCAGGTGTGGATAATTTTTTTTTAAAGGAATTATATTAGTCATGATCATCATGAAAATACCTTTGTGTTGCTACGTTATATATAATATGGCTTCTTCTTCTTTCTTTTTAACCCTCGACCCAAAAAAAGGGGTGTTATAAAGATGTGTGTATCTGTGTATCTGTCTGTGGCATCGTAGCTCCTAAACTAATGAACCGATTTTAATTTAGTTTTTTTTTTGTTTGTAAGGTGGCTTGATCGAGAGTATTCTTAGCTATAATCCAAGAAAATCGGTTTAGCCGTTTGAAAGTTATCAGCTCTTTTCTAGTTACTGTAACCTTCACTTGTCGGGGGTGTTATAATTTTTTAATGTACACTTGTAATTTATTTGCTTGTATGTTTTTAGATTGGACTTGAGAATAAGACATCGAGTGACACAAGGATTCATTATGTGACCACAGGAGTGTTGTTACAAAAGCTAGGTAATTCTGTTCCATCTTCTACGCTTTACCTTTCCATTTCACTAACCCTTGCAGTGTAAAATTTGTAAAATCACACTATCACACTTCACATCACACTTCACACTTCAATATTATAAAGACGAAAGTTTGTGTATATTTGTGTGTGTGTGTGTGTGTGTGTATGTTTGTTACTCCTTCACGCAAAAACCACTGCACGGATTTGGCTGAAATTCAGAATGGAGATAGATAATATCCTGGATTAGCCTATTTTTTATCCCGGAAAATCAAAGAGTTCCTACGGGATTTCGAAAAACCTAAATCCACGAGGACGAAGTCGCGGTCGTCAGCTAGTTAATAATATCTACAAAGTATCATACATCTCACTTTGTCCAGACAGTTAGTCACACTCATGCCTAGCTGAGTCACACTATGATCACAGAGTGACATTTAAAGAATTTCTTATTTCAGTGAGTGCAAAAAATATGAATGAATACACGCACATAATACTCGACGAAGTTCATGAGCGTGGACAAGAAATGGACTTCTTAATGCTTGTTGTCAAGAAATTCCTGTACACAGTATCACCCTTGGTCAGAGTTATTCTGATGTCGGCTACGTTCAACTGTGAGACCTTCGCCGACTACTTTTTGATTCCAATGGCGGACACGAGACAGCAGGCATCATTTCTAAGAATTACAGTTAATGAACCAACATTCACTGTGAAGACATTCTATTTGGATGCATTGAAACAATTTGGTCAGGTAAATATTAATAATATTTTTTCATTTAAAGATAAAACTCCAATACTGTAGAGACAAACTAAAATAGAATATATAAAATATAAAGTCATTGATTGGTTAGTTGGTAAGGGTATTTTTGTAATCACTACAATAACAAAGTCAAAGTCAAAATCATTTATTTAAAGTAAGTACAATTATACTCTTTTTGATGGTCGAAATTGTTAAATTTGTACGATATAGTGGTGATAATTAATTACGTAACTGAAAACTAAAGCTACGAGGGTTCCAAACGCGCCCAAGTCTGAGAAGAGCCCACAACAAATGTCTCAAGGAAGCGATTATAGAACACTAGATGATGCCCGCGATATCATCCGCGTGGATTTAAGTTTTTGAAATCCCGTGAGCACTCTTTGCTTTTCCAGGATAAAAAGTTACCTATGTCAATTTCTGGGACGCAAGCTACCTATGTACCAACCTTCATATAAATCAATTAACCGTATGGGCCTTAGCCTTTGTCTTTCCCCGTAATGTAAGCTTACTCTGTACCAAATTTCATCAAAATTGATTAAACTGTTGGGCCGTGAAAAGCTAGTAGACGGACAGACAGACACACTTTCGCATTTATAATATTAGTATGGAAGTATGGATTTGTAGATTTACAATGGTCGGCAGCCATTTTTATGACGGCACAGCCGCGCCTGTCTCCACTTCCTCGTTTTACGACCCGCAGTTCAGTGTTTTAGTGACAACGAATTACACACTCATACCACTTGTAAGTATATCGAAGAGATGGCTATGAGATTTCTTCAAATGACTTGATTTCCCCCAGATGATTGACAAAGTAATACCAAAGGCAAACGAAGCAGCAATTTTACCAGAAATGCACCACCTTGTTATAAATCTGATCGATGCTTTTGAGAAAATTGACAAAAAAGAAGAGTATGAAGTTAGATCTGAAGCAGATCTGCCTTCTGTCCTCATATTCCTACCAGGGATATATGAAATTGAGGAGCTCTATGCATGTCTCATGGATACCAACTTGAGGTAAGTTTAACTTTATGCCTCTATCAACTTCAAATCTATACTTATACTTATAATAAACTGTGACTGGACTATTTCTGTTCATTATTATTATTTAATCGGAGGAAGCTATAGAGCCAAAATCACTATTTTTTTTTTGTCTCCTTTGTCTAATGAACTAACCTACATATTTAACTAACCTATTTCTTACAATACAATCGCTTTTCGCAATCTCTCGTCTTCAAGGCTAAAGCGAAAAAAGCAGTAAAAAACGTGTATAACTATAAATTAGATGAATACTGTTATAATAGAGGCGATACATCTGTTACATGTGAGATAGATGCAGAATCATATTTTGTATCGGGCGTTTCAGAACAGGCACCTCACGCATTTATAGGGTTCAAGTACCTAAAAAGGAAAAAAACCGACCGAGTGCGAGTCTGACTCGCGCACCGAGGGTTCCATACTTGGGTATTTTTCGACATTTTGAACGATAAATCAAAAAACTGGTTTGAATAAAAATAAATAAAAGTCTGTTTTAGAATGTTCAGATAAGAGGCCCTTTCATATGATACCCCATAATATAGCTATATGTATTACTTTGAAAATTTTTTTTTTTTTTTTTTTTTTTTATGACCATAAAGTACTGACAGCAGTACTTTATTAAGATTACAATCTAGCCTACGAGTAAAGCTAATAAGTAATATTATGTTAACCTAAACTTATAAAAGTACTTATATCTAAGAGTCCGTCCATTGACATATTTCTTAGTTTATCGTTAGTTATTATTTATGACACTTTGTTCTTGTGTTCATTATATTGCACTAGCACTAAATTTTCACTTTGTTCTTTCTTGTGTTCTTTACACTGCACTAACACTATAACTACACTAGCTCAAAAGGCTTAGTCCTTTTAAGTCTACGTTTTAGGCCTGTGTTGTCGAGGAGCTGGATAGCCTCGACGTTCACATGTTGATGGAGCCTGCGTTCGTGGGATTTAGCATGTTTGCTAATAACCGAGTCCACGAAGTCCATTTGAAGATCGCGATGAATGTCTTCATTTCTGACGTACCAGGGTGCATTGATGATACCCCTGAGTACTTTATTTTGGAATCGCTGTATTATTTGAATGTTGCTTTTTCTGGTACAACCCCACAACTGGATACCATAAGTCCACACTGGCATTAGGACCTGTTTATACAAGAGTTTCTTATTTTGTGTTGATAGTGAAGAGTTTCTACCTATGAGCCAGTACAATTTTTTGTACCTTATCTCTAGGTCTTCTTTTTTCTTCTTGACATGAGCTTTCCAGCGTAGCTTGCTGTCAAGAGTCATTCCAAGATATTTTGCCGTATTAGCATAAGGTATCTTTTGTTGGTCAATATAGATAGGGTGATAGTTCGGTTTTTTATTCGTAAAATCAATATGGGTAGACTTGGAATCGTTCAATTTTATTCGCCATTTTTTCGTCCATTTGTGGAGTTCATTTAATGCTGATTGTACTTTTCCCACCGCCTCCTGGTGAGTATTACCCACAGCTATGATGGCAGTGTCATCGGCAAAAGTAGCGATGGTATTATGATCAGGTTGTGGAAGATCACAGGTATACAGGAGATACAGGACAGGTCCTAGAACGCTTCCTTGAGGTACTCCAGCTTTGATCTCCTTGAGTTTGGAGTAGGCTTCCTCTTGCCTCACTCTAAATACTCTATCGGATATATAAGATTCAAGTATGTTTGCGAATGGTTGAGGGAGTAATACTTTAAGTTTGTGAACAAGACCTTCATGCCAGACTTTATCAAAGGCTTGTGCTACATCGAGAAATACGGATGAACAAACTTTCTTTTCTTCTAGTGTTCTTTCAATTATATTCGTTATTCTGTGAACTTGATCGATTGTCGAGTGCTTTTCCCTGAATCCGAACTGATGGTCGGGAATCAGATTTTTTTCATCTAATATAGGTTTTAATCTGCTGAGTAGTAGCTTTTCAAAAAGTTTTGAGATAATTGGTAGCAGAGAAATTGGTCTGTATGATGTAACCTCATTTGGTGGTTTTCCTGGTTTGGCGATCATAATTACTTCTGCAACTTTCCACAAGTCAGGGACGTGCTTCATTCTAAATGCTGCATTAATCAGCGTCGTTAATTTAACGATTCCTTTTTTTGGAAGGTTTCGCAAGATTTCTGTAGTAATTAGATCATATCCTGGAGCTTTTTTCAGGTTCAATTTATTAATTATATTAAGTATTTCTTTAGGTGTGACCAGTTTAATGGGAGTGTTTTCTTGACTTGTTTCAATTGTAGTAAAGTCAGTGTGTTCTCCTTCGTTTGGTTGAAATATTTTTTCTAGATATTCTGCAAATCTTTTAGCTTTTTGCTCACTATTTCTTGCCCACATTCCATTTTCTTCCTTGATTGGAGGAATATGCAAACATGGTCTTTTTAAGTTCTTAGTGGCTTTCCAAAGTGAATAGTCGGTGCTCCGTTCGCTTGTAAGGCTTTGAAGATAACTGTAGGTTGACGAATTCTTAAAGTTTTTTATTTGTTTCTTTAGAGCCTTAGTCAAGTTATTCAACACCCTTTTATCAAGGGGAGATCTCGAATGATGCCACTTTTTTCTCTGTTTTCTCTTTTCAATGATGAGTTCAAGGATATTTTTGGGATAAGCAACCAGTCCTTGGGGCTTTTTTCTAAGCTTTGGTGTATTATTCCAAGCAGCCAGCTGAATATCTAACATAAACTTTCTTACTTCTTCGTTTAGTTGTTCCGAGCTTTTAAGCGGCACATTTAAGTTAATATTATTAGTCAGATCTATTTTGAAGCTGTCCCAGTCTGTATTTTTGTTTACAAGTACAGGATAAGGTTCTTTATATATGATTATATCACTTAGCGTTAAGAGGATAGGAGAATGGTCTGAATTCATGTCGAACATTTCATCAATGTCTAGGTATTTTGATGATATGTTTTTATAAATAAAGAAATCAATTAGGTCTGGAATTTTCATCGCATCTGTTGGCCAGTAGGTAGGCTTACCTGTACTTATTACATCGCATTTTTGATCTTTAATAGCACTTAAGAGTTCTCTACCTTTTGTAGTAGTCAATCTAGAACCCCAATAAGTATTTTTCGCATTAAAGTCGCCTCCAATAATAAATCTATTTCCAATTTTCTCGAGGAAGTTGACATAATATTCTTTTGATATTGAATGCCTTGGAGGGCTATATATAGCTACTATGGAAAATTCGTATCTTGTAGTTTTGACCTTTACAGTTACTGCCTGAATTTCTTGTTCCTCAAATTTGTATTCTTGATAATGAAACAAATTTTCTTTAATTATGACGGCACTGCCGCCTCTTGCTGTGTTATTTGGGTGTATGGCATGGTACACTTTATAACCGTTAAATTTAATAAATGATTGCTTGGTAAAATGTGTCTCAGATATTAGACAGATATCAATCTTTTGTGTATCTAGGACTACTTGTAGCTCTTGTTGATGTTGTAGTAGTCCGTTTGAGTTCCATGCAAATATTTTAAGCATATTATTCATTTTTTCAGCTTATTGGTAGCCTTATTAGCACCACCTTCAAGTTTTTTCAATCGCTCGTCGAACGAGGACATGTATTTAAGAATTTCATCCAGTTTGCTTTCCACTTTTATTTGGGGCAGTTGAGTGCTTGGAAAATTTTTAGAAACTTTTTGGGCATAAGTTTGGTGTTCACTTTTGTTCGTGTCTTCCTTAGTCTTATTTACATGAGGATCAGTAGATTTCTCAGGTTTCGATGAACTCTGAGGATAAGATGTAGATGATTTTTTAAGTTTCTTATTTTTTAGAATCTGCATTTCTTTGGCAACCATACAACCTCGATAGTTAGCGGGGTGCGCTTCACCGCAGTGTAAGCATTTTGGTTTTTCTTCTGCTGGCTTGGAGCAGTCTCGTGTCAAATGTTTTCCAGTACATTTTACACACCTAGCTTCCCTGGCGCAGTATTTCTGCGTGTGGCCATAGGCTTGACATTTTTTGCACTGTGGTACCAGTTTTGATGTTTTTATAGGATGAATTTCAACTTTACACCCTAGGATGTATTTGATGTCGTAAATTTTATTTATATCTTCTACATTATTAAATGTTAGAGTAAACATATTAAGCGGTTCTTTATTCTGCCATCTTAGTTTGTTAACTGCATTTTCTATTTTGTACCCTTTGCTTTGGAGGTCTTCAATTATTCTTTTGGGCTGGCATGAGGCAGGCAATTTTTTAGCCATGACACGAATAGGTCTTTCTTGTTTATTCTCATAGGAATGCCACAAAAACTGATTTTGAGATAAAACTTTTGTCAAGTTTCGGTAGGCATCCTCATTTTTAGCGTTTATTTTGACATTCTTTGCGTTCATCATTTTTAATGTAAAATCTGATGAGGCTTCGGGAAGATTTCCAGAGAGTAAGTCAAAAAAGGTTTGATAGTTTTCCACGCCGGACACCATTATAGGTGGGGGTAGTGGTACTTTCTTAGTTTTCTTCTTTTCATTTTTACGCGTTTCTGTATTTGATGTTTCGAATTCTCTACTCTGCGACAGAATGGGTGACGTGCTTAGTTTCCTCTTTTTCCTACTCTTTACTCTTATCCATTCTGTTTCTTGCGCAAGTTCTTCTTCGTCCGTATGATATTGAACGGATGGATCAGAACTTTCCTTGTTTTCGGTAGTGTCCATCGGGTCGTTATTCTTATTAGATATGTAAGGTTATTTTTAAAATATTGATTTGAGTTGTCAAAAATAATATAAAATTATTAATTTACCTAATGCAGGTAGTTTGATAAAATCGATATTTGGCTCATTCGATGTCATACAATCTGTTGCTAGGAGGTCAACAAGATTGAACTTGCATAAATACGGGTGTTTCGAAGGTTTTAGTTTAGTCTCCTTCCGAGATTCGGGGCGATATCGCATATTTTCGGTTTTTGTATTGTGAACTGGATAATTAGATGTTGTGATAGCAATCACGCTCTAATTAAATTATTTATTTTGGCATTAGTTTTTTTTAGATTAAAACTCTCGGATAACCTCTACACATTGAACCTGATGTTTTTTGTGTTGGTTTGAGAGGACATTCCAATAATTCGATAAAAATATTTAAATAATACCTGCTTTTCTGAGTGACGCCAATAATTCAGAAGCGGGACGTGTCTCACGTTGTCTTAATTTCGCTTTGGTATCTTTTTGTAAACAACCCACATTTGATTAAAATTTTTATTGAGTTTGATTTGGTGATTAAAATTTTTAGTTTTTTTTTAATAATTTAGTCTTTTGTGAATTGGAAAGTAATTTGCAATGAGTGGTTCAGATTTTGTATACATCGAATGAGAAGTTAGTCGTTTGGATTTATTGTTGACTTGATATTAAAACTGAGAGTTCGGCAGTTCAAGGGTAGGTTTTAATGATTTGACGGAGGGCAGGATAGCCCATGATTTCGATTTGACTTAGGGCAAGGAAGCCCGCGACTGACATGACAAGATTGATTAGAAACACGAGGACGTGTTAAATTCAGGACGGCCGAACTGTAAGGTTATTTTTAAAATATTGATTTGAGTTGTCAAAAATAATATAAAATTATTAATTTACCTAATGCAGGTAGTTTGATAAAATCGATATTTGGCTCATTCGATGTCATACAATCTGTTGCTAGGAGGTCAACAAGATTGAACTTGCATAAATACGGGTGTTTCGAAGGTTTTAGTTTAGTCTCCTTCCGAGATTCGGGGCGATATCGCATATTTTCGGTTTTTGTATTGTGAACTGGATAATTAGATGTTGTGATAGCAATCACGCTCTAATTAAATTATTTATTTTGGCATTAGTTTTTTTTAGATTAAAACTCTCGGATAACCTCTACACATTGAACCTGATGTTTTTTGTGTTGGTTTGAGAGGACATTCCAATAATTCGATAAAAATATTTAAATAATACCTGCTTTTCTGAGTGACGCCAATAGATAAGAGCTTTATTTGTTTCTGAAGATCCAAAATTTGCTGCTCCATTTTTTTAATTATAATTTGAAGTTTCTCATTTTCTGCTTTTTTGTCTGAAAATGCTTTGAAAAGCAAATGCTCAGTTTCCGTTCTTAATTCTATTTTTGTATCGGCCATAGTTGGAGGACCCGAGTAGTATAGCGTTGATTATATTATTTGCTATTACAATAAACCTGACGCGGCGAAACGCGGAACTAGGTCATTGTGCCTCACGTACGACCGGCGCGGGCGGCGCGGGCGCGGTCGGATCGCGGCGTCAGCAGTTTTCGCTGTTATTGCGGTAAAACACGGTCGATTCGAATGAAAACTAGGCACAAACTGAAACAACTTTGAAAATTGAAAATACTAATTATTCATAACAACAAATGAGCAAATAAATCAGTATTTACAATTTTCAAAGTAAGATAACTACACCAAGTGGTGTATCATAATATGAAAGAGCTTTCTTTACCTGTAAATTCTAAAACAGATTTTCACTTGTTTTTATACATAATAGTTGTTCATTTATCGTGCAAAATTTCGGCAAAAATACCCTCGGTGCGCGAGTGTGACTAGCACTTGGCCGGTTTTTTCGATTTTGAATTTATTTTGATTTATTTAAGGAAAAAAGTAGCCGGCGCGCAATGCGCTGATTACGACTGGTGGGTACTGCCATTGCATTCTACCATTACTGCCGATGAACAAGTACGCGTCTTCAAGCGAGCTCCTCCCGGACACCGCAAGATTATTCTCGCTACTAACATAGCCGAGAGCTCCATCACTGTACCTGATATTAAATATGGTATGTAAATTTTGTTGAAAAGCGAGTGTAATATGCTTTATTTGAATAGTCGTAGGGCTCTGATTGAAGGCCTGCATAATGACAAAGAACTGTCCTTTTTAACCTCCGACCCAAAAAGAGGGGTGTTATAAGTTTGACGTGTGTATCTGTCTGGCATCATAGCTCCTAAACTAATGAACCAACTTAAGTTTAGTTTTTTTTTTGTTTGAAAGGTGGCTTGATCGAGAGTGTTCTTAGCTATAATCCAAGAAAATCGGTTCAGGCGTTTGAAAGTTATCAGCTCTTTTTAGTAACTGTAACCTTCACTTGTCGGGGGTGTTATAAATTTTTAATTTACACTTGTATGATAGTGTTTCAAGGAAATTTTTGATTAATTTTAAATACATATTTCAAATTGAGAAGCGGGCAGGTTTCGAATTTCAAATATTTAATAACATTATTTAGTATACAAAATATACATATTATTGGTTTTCTACAGTGATTGACTACTGTCTTATGAAAATATTGGTCGCGGATCAGAACACGAACTTTACGTCCTTGCAACTGACATGGGCGTCTAAAACCAACTGCGAGCAACGGGCGGGACGCGCGGGCCGAGTGCGCGACGGCAGAGTATTTAGACTCATCACTGAGAAGGCATATGTGAGTTTGTTTATATGCACAGATGTTCTATTTCACGAAGACCGCTTGGCTACGTTTGTGTGAGTGCACACGTACACATTGTTATTTGTTATAGTATGCATGGCGCCCAGTTTTGACCACAACACGGTTTAGGTTACGCGTTGAACTCATTACTACCACGTAACTACTACGTAATGCGTTAAACTCACTACTACAACCAAGGCTGAGCGGTCATCGTGGTGAAATAAGAACATGATATCCATTATAAGAATTTAGGTAGGTACACTAGCTTTCAAAGAACTGAAAGTTAGTGTTTTTTCTTCTCTATTTTCACAGTTCTTTGAAAATCTATTGTTTGAAAATCTGCTTCTGAAAAGGTTATCACGGCCCATCCGTTTGATTTTGACGAAAAGTACAGAGTCGGCTTGCATCCCGAGGAAGGACTTTTATTTTTGTTCCAGAAAATCAAA
This sequence comes from Maniola jurtina, assembly GCF_905333055.1. Taxonomy (NCBI): domain Eukaryota; kingdom Metazoa; phylum Arthropoda; class Insecta; order Lepidoptera; family Nymphalidae; genus Maniola; species Maniola jurtina. The sequence goes on along the minus strand of NC_060047.1, from coordinate 7,333,988 downwards.
GCATTTCGACAAGATTTAATAAACTTAAATCCATACCAAAGTCTATTTGGTACAGAGATACCTTGCATCCTGGAGACGAATATAGACTACTTTTATCCTGGAAAATAAAGTAATTTTTTAAGAAGAAACCTGTAAAAACCGAAACTTATGCAGACGAATTCGTGGGCATTATATAGTTCTAAATGATTGTTACAGAAAGATCTGCAGCAAGAATGCACTCCAGAAATTATCCGATGTCCTCTAGAGCGTTTGGTACTTATTGCCAAAATGCTGGACATGGGCCAGCCCAGCGAGATCCTGGCGCTAGCCATGGACCCCCCGGACATATCCAACATACATCGCACCATACTTGTGTTGAAGGAGGTAATTACTAAATAGAATAGAATACATGTTTATTCAAACAAACTTTTACAAGTGCTTTTGAATCGTCAAAATAATTTACCACTGGTTCTGATATGAAATAGTCACAATATGTATTTAACATTTTAAACTGGCTTATTATCTTATTTCTTTTCGTGTATAACTTCGATAGAAGCCGAAAATTTTCAAAATAATTTCCAAATTATCAAACTTTGAACCAAATATTTTCACCCCATGGCTGACTGGGTTTAGTGAGGGTTTCTAATAAAAATAGCACCGTTTGATGCCTCTTAGGCGACTGGTTCACTGGCCAGTAAGAGTTCTTATATTTTTATATAAAAATTGAGTAATTGCTGTGGGAATGAATTGAAAATTAGAAATGAATTTGAACCCCATAAACTACTGCTATACAAAACATCACATCACTTTATTACTACAGTCCAAGACCCTATTATAAGTCACCTGTATATTTTCAAATATTGTTTTTACATGTTTTGTGTAATTAATAGTAGGTTTTAATATAAAATACAAATATAATTAATATTTTTAAAAAAACTTTTTTTTTGCAAGGCGGGAGCATTAAAAAAGACGCTCTATGGCGAATGGAGTGAATCAGACGGCGATATCACGTACTTGGGTCGTGTAATGGCCAAGCTTCCGCTCGATGTGAAAATCTCCAAGCTTATTATGCTGGGCCACATATTTGGATGCTTGGAGGAGAGTATTATAATGGGTGAGAATTTGTTATCAGTGCTATCCGTTTCCGCTTTTCCGCGAGATACATTGTAATAAACCGGGCAAGCGCGAGTTGAAACTTGAAAGATTGGAGAAAGTGCAATGAAGTCTGTAAGCAAAAAATTGTTACCATGTTATAATAAGGCAAGGTTTTAGGACTTCTTATAACTTTGCTCATACCTGATCCATAAGTAAAGAGCTATTATTTCTAGTTTCAGGTAAAGGGTAAAACTATTCAATTTAAAATTAAAATTTGGAATACTCTTCCGCGATCTGTGTTTCCTACCAATTACAATCCGGGTATCTTTAAAACAAGAGTGAATAGGCACCTTCTAGGTAAACGCGTCCCATCTTAGACCACATTACTTTTACTTACTCGTCCGTTTTTGAGTCTCAGAAATTCATGTGTGTGCAAACTTAATCAGTCCAGTATATTCTGAGCAAATTGGCCCAGACAGACAGATGCACAAGTAATCAATTCAATTTTTTTGCACAGATGTTATGTTCAGCTTCAGACCTTTTAATTTAGTTAAGTTAGAGATTATATACAGTTAGCATTATTTAGATTATATTTATAGCATCATAGCTATATTTCTGAAATTAGCACAAACAACTCAGCACGGCGTGGAGTTAATTTTCTAATATGTCTACTCTATGTAATGATCTTATGTAGAGAATCCACTATTTTGTTAACTTAGTATTTGGTGAAATATCTTCAAAACAACCCCAAGCGAAGCCTGATTGGTGCTTAATTATATTTAATTTGTACAGCTGCTGGTATGTCCGTGAAAAATGTGTTCAGTAGTCCCTTCCGAGAACGCCTGAACGCTTACAACTCCAAACTGACTTGGGCCGATGGATCCACCAGTGACTGCATTGCTATACTGAACGTTTACAAGGTAATTAATTTTATCGCTACTTTGAATGCATCCATACTAATATGTATTGTAAGTGCGAAAGTGTATCTATCTATTTATCTACCAATCTGTTACCTTTTCAAGGCTAACAAACTTAGCTTATACCCTGGATTTATTTATTTAAAGAAGCACACTTACAACATTAAATATCTCAGTCAAAAAGCTGCTGCTGTTCCTGGTGGCAATCAGTAGTGGAAAGGAACTGTAAAATGGGGGCGTTCACAATAGATCGGTCAACGTGATGCAGGGTCTAGAAGAGCCCTGGACAGTCATCTATTACCAAGAAGAAGAAGACAAACTTACATATTCTCACATGCTGATATATATATATCTATCAAAATAACAAGTGTATACAACATTCACATATAGTGCCATAATAATATAATTCACATATAATTTTATGGTGGATAGTTACAATAAAAATATATACATATTATTTATGTTTGAATTAATTAACTAAATTAGAACAATATGTTTATCCCGGAAAAACAGATGTTTCTGCAATATTTTTCAAAGAATTAAATTTACGTCTAAGTCCCGGGCGTTCTATAAATGCCAAGGGGTTTTTTCTACACTACAGGTTTTATTAAGTTAATGTCTTAAAAAAATTCGTAGGTGTGGACCCATTTACGTCAGCAAAAGTATTTCAAGCAGCCAGGCAATAGCGAGGCCAATTGGGCAAGACGTTTCTACGTACAGATTCGATCTCTCAGAGAACTCGACGATATGGTCAAAGAATTACGGATGCGTCTTTCAAGGGAAGGCATCGATCCTAAAACCCGTATTTCACCTTGGAACAAACATGAACAGCCTGTGATACTAAAGGTAAGCTAAAAATCATAATTCTCGTAGTGTATCAGAATTTTTGGAAAGATGAGTGATTTTTATTAGAAAATAAGAAGTTATTATTGTAAAGCTAAAATCATTACTAATTTGTTTTTATTTGTTAAAGTGCTCTTGACAAGAAGTCTGACAATAATCCTAATCTATTATAAATGTGGAAGTGTGGATGTTTGGATGTTTGTTACTCAATCACGCAAAAACGGCTGAACGGATTTGGATGGGAATGGAGATAAATTATTCCCTGGATTAACACATAGGCTACTTTTTATCTCGGAAAATCAATGAGTTCCCACGGGATTTAAAAAAATACCCTTTATCCACGCAAATGAAGTCGCGGGCATCAGCTAGTAATATATTTAACAAAAATATTAATGTTGGGGAAAGCACTGGCCCTTAGATACAGGCTTTCCTAATTTAGGAGTCAGGGTTCCAATGTAATGTGGTTTCGCTAATAAAGATTTCTAATTTCTAAAAAACCATCCTGTTTTGCCCCTAGGTCATACTGGCAGGGGCTTTCTACCCTCAATACTTCGTGCAAGTATCAACAGACGAGGCTCGCGAGAGAGACGCGGTAAAGCTCCTGGGGGGCCTCGACCCTCGTACCTCTGTGTACCTGAGGGGCTTCCCCGACGGTCAGCCGGGGGAAGTGTATGCCACAGCCATCAAGAATATAGTGAAGAAGCAAATAGGGGACGAGCCCAGAGTGACGTTCGACAAGAACGGCCGGTGAGACTTCTTTTTTTTTTGTTTTTAGGGTTCCGTACCTCAAAAGGAAATAACGGAACCCTTATAGGATCACTTTCTTGTCCCTCTGTCTGTTCGTCTGTCGGGTCTGTCATGTCATGTTGTGCATAGCAAAAGTAAAGGAAAAAATCTGAAAACCATGAATTTTTCCTGGAGTAATGAGGACCATTTTGACCATTATTCTTTCTTTTTCGAACATCAGGTCATAGATTTTTCTACGATCTTACTTGATAATAATAAATGTACATACTTGGCTAATGCCTGCAGTTGGTTTAGTACTTAGTATGTGGCTTTCACTCAATACTCGAATAGTTTGATATTTTTTAGGGTTCTGTACCTCAAAAGGAAAAAAGGAACCCTTATAGGATCACTTTGTTGTCTGTCTGTCTGTCCGTGCGTCTGTCCGTCGTATCTGTCAAGAAACCTATAGGGTACCTACTTCCTGTTGATCTAGAATCATGAAATTTGGTAGGTAGGTAGGTCTTATAGCACAAGTACAGGAAATCTGAAAACCGCGAATTTGTAGTTACATCATTTAAAAAAAAAATGTGTTTCAATTTTCAAAATAAGATAACTATACCAATCATATGAAAGGGTTTTACCTGTACATCCTAAAACAGATTTTTATTTATTGTTATGTATAATAGTTTTTGATTTATCGTGCAAAATGTTGGAAAAAATACCTGAGTAAGTACAGAACCCTCAGTGCGCGATGCTGACTTGCACTTGGCCGGTTTTTTTAGTTTTTTAATCGATGATAGATTGTGGCTTCGACTGATATATAAGTTTCACAAAACTTTGGTTTCTATAAAATTCATAAACAGTTTTAAATTTTTCATTTTTGTTTCAGAAAAGTGTACTTGACTTTCCAAGAAAATCAGGACCTAAGAAGTGGTCAAAAGGGTGGTGTAAGTACAACAGTCAACAATTTTATCATTCAAGGATATTAGCTGGTAGTATTATTAAAAAAACTTTTGTTTTTAGGACCCAACTATCCCGGGTCAAGTAGTTCTCCCAGTGTACAAAGCAATCAAGGCGAGACACTTAAAGATGGATATAAGAATTCCATTGCTGCCGTAAGTATACTCTTCTCATGTTGGTATTTCTAAATAAAAAACCTATTACAAAAAACGTACATGGCTCTTTACGCGCTTTTTACGCACTACATCCGATCTGAATCCAAGAATTCTCAATCCAAAAGAAGCAGTATTACTATTTGTATGTTGGTTTGCCCACTAGATCCGAATTTCGTTTCCCAAAGCCGAGAATATCTCCAATTCGGAGTTCACGGACCGAATTAATCAGAATATTACTTGTGAAAACGCTTGCGCACTGCGTCCGATCCGAATTCGAACCGTCATGCTGAATGGCCAATCTCACGAATACGCAAGCAACATCCGTCCAAACGGAAACAGTGTAGTGTCCACATCCGGATTCAATCAAAGTTTTTTAGATCTGAATTTTGTCGAATATGGGTCGGACACAATCTTAGCTTTGAAATTTTCTCGTGGAATAAAAGCTAAATAATAAGTGTTTGTGTAGAATTGAAAAAGCAACCGCGCTGGCCGAAGCGATAGCAGAATTGAGGAAACATAATACGGAAGTTAGCAAAATGGTGCCGCGCCTACCCGAGATCGATGATACGCACTTCCCTTTGCAAATTTCACAGGTAAGTTGTTTGGAAACAATAAATGCCCTCGCAAATCTGGCAAGGTGCGGCGTTTTTAAGAGCATTTTTCACTGCCAAACCATTATCGGCTTTGCCTACGTTGAAATAATATCAAAAATCACTTCATAATCACACAGTGAAAACAAATAATCTCTTTTGAAAAACCCATTCTAATAATATTATAAATTCGAAAGTTTGTCTGTCTCTACGCACAACAGACGTAAACGTTTAAGGACGTATTTACACACTTGCACAGATTTTCGGTACTCTTTGTGGCTAAAATATACTAAATAAATTGGAACTACAGACTGCTAAAGATAGATTGGTCCTTTATCTCCAGAAGTGGAGGGAAGTTATTGTTAAAATCATTATTTTTAGGGTTCCGTACCTCAAAAGGAAAAACGGAACCCTTATAGGATCACTTTGTTGTCTGTCTGTCTGTCAAGAAACCTATAGGGTACTTCCCGTTGACCTAGAATCATGAAATTCGGCAGGTAGGTAGGTTTTATATACCAAGTGGGGTATCATATGAAAGGGCTTTACGTATACATTCTAAAACAGATTTTTATTTATTTTTATGTATAGTTTCTGATTTATCGTGCAAAATGTTGGAAAAAATACCTGAGTACGGAACCCTCAGTGCGCGAGTCTGACTCGAACTTGGCCGGTTTATACTGATGGCCGGTTTGATACTATAAGAACGATTTTCCGTCACCTCTTCCACACAATTAAAGTCAGCTATGTGCGTGTGGGCAGTGTTCTTATCTAGTAGTGCAATTTTGATACCTACTCATTTTGCAAAGGCGTCCTTAAGTGCGGAAACCAGCCCAGAAGGAAGAAGTGTGTATGTCTGTCTTTCGCACTATCTGTCTGTCTGCTAGCCTTTCACGGCCCATCCATTCAACCAATCTTAACGAAAGGTATAGAGATAGCTTGCATCCCGGGGAAGGAACAGGCTACTTTTGATCCTGGAAAATCAAAGAGTTCCAATGGGATTCTTAAAAACCTAAATCCATGTGGACGAAGTCGCTAGCATCATCCAGTTATTAATAAAGACGTACAAAATGTTAATTAGAATCAGCCTTGATCACATACATGAAATTCTTACAGCTCATTAATGTCGGTCGCTTCTGGGTGCAATACGCTGACCAGTCGACAGCCTCTGAACTGCAAATGATACAATTTACGCTGAACCGCAAGCCTTTGCTCGCGTTCACGCACTCCGTGGCCGTGGACACGCTGGTCGCGGCTCCGTACAGCGACGCCAATGGTACCTTGCTGTTCCGCGCGAGGGTCACGCGCCTGCTCCCCAAGGAAATGGTTGAGGTAAGCTCGTATGGTACTAACATTGGAGCAAACATTTGTAACAGTGCCAAAATGTCATACAAATCATAAGGCCTACACTCTATCTCTAATGTACTCAATTGTTCTTCATATACAATCTCTTCCACTGCCAAGGGTCACAGGTAGAGATAGATATCTTATTGAGCTAAGTGTTTCCCTATCCACTTCATATCTTTTTTAGGGTTCCGTACGCCCGAATGAAACAACGAAACCTTATAGGAACATTCGTGTGTCTGTCTGTCCGTCTGTCATAGCCAATTTGCTCCAAATCTATTGGACTAAAAGTTGAAATTTGTTACACGAAAGTTTGCGATCCACACACTGAACCACTGACTATAAAGAAATGAATTTTGAACCAATTACGAAACAATGTCCCCCAAGAGGACCATGGGGTCCTCTTGGGGGACATTGTTTGGTAATTGGTACAAATAAATTAAATAAAAAATCGCCACACTGGCCAATCCGCGCTTGGCCCGTATGGCCATTCTAAAAAGAGACAGTGTTTAGTAGTTGGCCGGCGATGCGTTAATGATGATGATGAGAGAATGTTTACAGGTGTTCTATATTGACTATGGAAGCATGGGTCGCGTGGGAACCTCCGGTCTGAAGGAGCTTCCGGAAGAGTGCCGTGATATTCCACCACTAGCCATGCAGTGCGTGCTGAGCAGCATCGCGCCTGCTCCTTTACTGCATGCCCATGCACAGTGGTCCCCTAATGCTGAGAGACTGTTTACTGAGCTGGTCTCCAAAGGAGGGCTTCTGGGCAAGGTGAGAGATTTTTCGTCTTTGATCACCTTCTTTCTACATAGACTATAGAAGCATGGGTCGCATGGGAAGTCCATAGTCTGAGGGAGCTTCCGGAAGAGTAGGCGTAGGGTCTTAGGGGACGCCAAACGCCGCGACGCCACTAAAGAGCATATTTTGTAATAATAATAATAAATATTCTTTATTCAGCCAAAAGTTCACAGATAAAATATGATAATTACAAACATATAGGGTGCCATAGTCCCTGGGGAACCAAGAAGCCGGCCAATGTTTGTGTTCCCTGGTTCCCCAAAACCCAGGCACCTACTTTAAACTATGTCGCTCGCGGCGCTCCCAAAGGTCCTGCTCCCGTGTTATGGCCGACCATTTGCACCCAAATATGCATCATTAGCAGACGAATTTCCAATCACTGGTAAAATAGAACTGGAAGTATTCTATTTTGATGACGTTCCTACTACGGAGTGCCAATGAAATTGATTAGAGTATTGGTTGATCCCTGGCTAAGCACTGCGCATACACGCTGAGAGGTCATGAGGTTATTCTAGGGTACCTCTGGTGCTGCAAATGTTCATGGGCGGCGGTAATCACTTAACACCAGGTGACCCACCTGGTCATTTTTTTTTTTTTAAAAAAAGGTCGGCGTTGGCTTGTAGCGCGCTATATGCCAGTGCTGCCGATCAGGGTTAAAAGAGTCCAGACTAATACTAAAGTTAATTTCTAGATTTATTCGGTGGCTCACGGAGTAACATCCATTGAACTGTTGGCCGAAGGAGGAAAGACTAACGTGAACAAGGTACTTTTGGAAAAAGGATTTGCAGTCCCCTGCGAAGAAAGTTACGATTCTAAGGTATATTTTATATACGTTTTTTATTACATTGATTTTTCTAGCAATACGAAGTGATCTATTCTGCCGCTTTTGCCTACTACGTTTGCGTTGGCCAAAAATGTACTGTAATATGCAAGACCTTCCTACCACCTCAAGGTTATTCTGCTATAATTCGATGGTTTTCTGGATGCGATCGGTATTATTGTAATTTTTTCCAAGAATGCATAGGCATTCTTGGAAAAAATGTGGCGTGAAAAATGGCGAAAATGGCGTGGTATGTTTTGAAAAAATAAAAGTTTTTTTTAATGGTTGACCATTAAAAATGATTTTGAAATCATTTTGTCACCAGTTAAATCACGACATTAGGCAAACGGCCACAGAACTCAATTTGGCTCAAAAGCGTGCGTTGAACAAGGAGCAAGTTGAGTTGGCGTTCAATCATCTGCACGAGATTGAACCTCCTAACTACAGGGAGTGCATCTCTGACGCGTGCCTTAATGGACCAGACAGGTTAGTGGTGACAATATAACCCTATTCAGGTAGATAATAATAGGTAGATAACGGGCACCAAAGAACATCACACAAGTTCGTATGATTGTAGAGCATCCCAAATGCTTAAGCACATGTTCTGTGATTTTTTTAATGTGAAATGTGAATATGAAAATACGGATATAAAAAACTCGGACCGAACTCTGCTATTGCTTACGCACTAATCCGATCTCTGTTTCAAATTCAAGCTATTCAGTTGACATCTTTGACATACGTCATATGTCCGATTTGAATCCGAGGCACATCCGAGATATTCTCACGGATGACGGCGAGAACTCGGATGACGGAAGTCAGAAGCTAGTGCGTAAGCTACCATACAAATAGTTCTATGACAAGTTCGGAACGTATTTTCACGGATTCGGATCGGATGCAGTGCGTAATCGCCCTTAGTAAGGACTCTCTCCGTCACTCGTTTCATACAATCGTAGTTCCAATTTCATTTGAATATTAAGCAACTAAAGTCCATGAAATTTTGCAGATATATTCTAGAAACCAATATCTATGTCTATGGTTTTCCAGATTTCTGTTAAAATATTCGGTTTGAAAGTTACGCGGTCTTAAAAATTTTCATACAAATCTTTGAGCCCCTGTAATTTTAAAACTTAATATTTTTAGAAAAATCTAAAACACCACAGACACAGATATTAGTTTCTAGAATATGTCTGCAAAATTTCATGGACTTTGGTTGCTTAATATTCAAATGAAATTGGAACTACAATTGTATGAAACGAGTGACGGAGAGAGCTCTGTTAAAATCGTACTTTTGACATGGCAGTTGACACATAGAGCAAATATTCAATGTACGAGTACTTTCCCAAAATTTATGTACCATAGTTAAGTTTTAGTCAATTTAAAGTCGGTGAAATTTACTAGTTTTTTTTTAGGATTTATCATATTATCTAATATTTTATTTTTTGGCAATTGTACTGTATTTGATATTGTTTTTTCTAGCCCGTTGGAGGCATCGGTACATAACCTGATGTACGCGAGCCGTGAAAAAATGGTTAGCATAGAATGGAGCTCTGTCAATTCGGTTCTTTTGGACACAGAACCTCAAGAGGTGTACGAAAGGTAATATTGGGCGGTGTTTCCACTAGATTATAACATAGGGTTATTCAAGGGGCGGACCGACAAATTCCTGGAAGGCTGGCAATGCATTGGTGGTTCCTCTGATGCTACAAATGTTCATCAGGTGACCTACCTGCTTGTTTGCTCGCTAATTATATTATAAAAAAAGTCCCTAAACTATTTAAGCTTCTCATCTTATCTGGTTCTACAAAACCATGTCATGTCATATCTCACCCCACCCAACCCAGTGATCGTTGGGAGTTTTGCACTTGAAATCGTAGACGAATATGTGTAGAATATGTGTATACCTGGGACACACATCCGGCTAGGTAGGAGGTTAGCCGCCGCGTGTGTGTGTGTGTGTGTGTGTGTGTGTGTGTGTGTGTGTGTGCGTGCGTGCGTGCGTGCGTGCGTGCGTGCGTGCGTGCGTGCGTGCGTGCGTGCGTGCGTGCGTGCGTGCGTGCGTGCGTGCGTGCGTGCGCGCGTGCGTGCGTGCGTGCGTGCGTGCGTGGGTGCGTGTTGTGTGTGTGTGTGTGTGTGTGTGCGTGTGTGTGTTGTGTGAGTATATATGTTAGTTGCTCTTTCACGTCAAAACTACTGGATGGATTTGGCTGAAATTTGGAATACAGATAATCTATCTTGGTCTTACACATAGGCTATTTTTTTACCGTAAAAATCCATGGTGATCGCGGGATTTTTAAAAATATAATCACGCGCATGAAGTCGCGGTCATTATATAGTAGTAAATAGTAATGCACTTTATCTTACGCAGGTTGTTGGTAGCGGCAGATGTGGGTCAGAACGAATTGAGCAGCAGACTGACCCTGCGTCACACCACCCTTCTTCCGAACATCAGAGGCTTACCAGCTATCATTTCCCTCCTGTTCTGCCCAGAGTAAGTAGTAGTAAATACTTGAGTCTTGAGTGTAAGGATGAGGAACAGACACAGGCTGGGATTGTGTCCTCACTAAAGTATACTTCATTATTTAAGATAGATTTTATAGTTATAATAATAGTTAGAGTTATGCTGCCTATTGTAGGTTTTTTTATTGTTATCTTGAAAAGTATTCCAATTGATTTTCCGTGTGAGACGTGAGACATGACACATAGTTATCGTCTTGCCGCATGCAATAATCTAGATGGCGCTACTAGCGCAAACAAGAAAAAGGCAAAACAACTAACTACCGTCGTTTTTCTTAAAACCTGGAGGAATACATGAACAATTATTTTTGCGTATGAAAAAAGAATCAGATAATTTTGACGATGAAGTGAAGACATTTCGTCATGTCGGGGGCGACTTAAATTTATAATTAAGACTTATAATTTTTTGATTATTTTTGAGTAAAACATCAAAGTGTTTTGTTTTATTTTTTTAAATTTTAGTTAAAAATGTCTTGATTTTAAGAAGGGCTTCAGTTTTCGGATATCTTAAAGTGATGGTTTCATACTTTAGGGCGGAGCTTCGTCGGGCCGATGACAAGTCGCGCTACGTGAGCGTGCTGTGCGGGCTGGGCAGCTCCGAGAGCGGCGCGCCACGATTCCCGGAACACGACCTGCTCGTCAACATCGACGCGGACCTCTCCGTCAGCGACATCGGTCTTGTACGTACCGTGCATGCTTACGGCACCTCAGCTTCGTGAGCCGACGACAAGTCGCGCTACGTGAACGTGCTGTGTGGGCTGGGCAGCCCTGAGGACTTTCAACTTTTTTATTTGATGATAAGTTAGCACTTGACTGCGATCTGTCCTGCTAGCAAGTGATGATGCAGTCTTAATATAAGCGAGCTAATCTGGAAAGGATTATTAAAGTTTTTCTTAAACCCTAAGATTGGATTCCGAGGCATCGACCCGGAACGTGAAATCGCTATGCGCCTCTTCATATAACTAACCCTGTTCTGTAACAGTGGATTAATCATAATATTTTTGTTTACTTATGCAGATAAACCACATACGTTACTTGATGGATTACGTTATGTTCTGCAATGAAGGTGAAGACATCCCGTCTACCCAGGATGAATTTCGACCGAGGATTCCAGCTTTCATACGAGACGATCTTATGAAGTAAGTGGACAAAAAGATATTCTAATTTTTACCGTTTCTTACCTTCATCTTTTAAGTATTCTTTAATGATCTTTAAGGGCTATTATAATTGTTTCCATGCCAATTTTCTCAAAGAGGTCTGGCCATCAATTTTAGTTATAATCAAAATAAGGCCGGATTTTTCGAAATACCAACAGGATAGGGAATAAAGAGTATTCATATTTTCGCCGAGCGAAGCCGGAAGCGTAGTTTTCATGATCCTTACCCACACTCCATACCATGCCAATATTATAAAATGCGAAAGTGTGTCTGTCTGCTAGCTTTTCAGGGCCCATCTGTGTAACCGATTTTGACGAAATTCAATACAGAGATGGCTTGCATCCCGGGGACGGACATAGGCTACTTTTTGTTCTAGACAATCAAAAAGATCCTACAGGTATTTTAAAGACTCAGCTGTTTAATCGATTTTAACGAAAAGTTAAAATCGAAGAATAGCTTTCAATCCGGGGATCATAATAGGCTCCTTTTTATCCCGAAAAGTCAAAGATTCCCCACGGTATTTAAAAAAAAAAAACTATATCCACGCGGGTGAAGTTGCTGACCATCTAGATTCTAGTAAATTGAACGATAAATGAATTGATAATATTACTCAGGTTGCTACAAAAACGACGCAAGCGTCGTGAGCCTCAGTGTGTGGTGAATGCATGGGAGTGGAAATCCATACCTGAAGACGATCTTCTGGAGATCAATATCCCGGACATGTTGCAAAAGGCTGTCGTGTACCCTCCTCACACGCCTATTGAAATAGACGAGCTACCTCGGGAAGTGCTACTCGCAATGATGAAGGAGAATGAAGAGCTGAAGATGCAGGTTGCCAGGTGAGTTACTTCATCAAGCGATTTAGCGTTCCGGTACGATGCCGTGTAGAAACCGATAAGGGTATGGGTGTAACAAAACTGCCAGACCCCTTCCCAGTTAGTCCGCTACCATCATAGACTGCATCATCAATTACCACCAGGTGAGATCGCAGTCGAAAGCTAACATGTAATAAAATTAAAAAATCACTGGCCCCCTACTGAGCATCAACTCCTCTCAGAATGAGAAGGGATTAAGCCATAATTTATTATTTGTGGATTGGTAAGGCTCTTGATTTGATTTGATATATTTATTGAAAAGACACCTGAGACCTTTAAATTAGACACCTTTGGAAAATTCTCTGGCATGCAGGTTTCCTCACGACGTCTTTTACCGTTAAAGCAAGTGAAATTTAATTGCTTAAAACGGACATAACTCCGATAAAGTTATTAAATCAATCAATCAAATTTCTTTATTGCGAATATGGGTAAACAGTGTAGACTGTAGATGTTACGAAGAAAAAAGGGTACAGCCAAATTCTGCCTATAAGCATGCATATGTTACATTAAATTATAATACATTTGTAATTTATAGTGTTGCGTGCGCAGGCTCGAACCCCGAACCCCCGAGTAGGCCTGATGCTTTGACCACTAAACTAGCAGTGACTGTACTTATACGATGTTTATAACACACCTAACCGCAACGCGTTATTTATTCGATAGAATCAGCCGCTCACTGAATGATTTGGCAAGCGGGACGCCGCAAATTGCGTCATTACGCGCTGTACACTGCGTTTTAAAATTACTGTTCACCTACTGGGAACATGGCCTTATTTAAATTCAAAATATTTTTATTCAATTAGACTTTTACAATTTCTTTTGAATCGTCAAAAGCATCTACCACTGTTTCGGAATGCCTGTATTCGGTATTTCGGTATTGTCGCCTTACGCTAAGATCTAAAGAGCGCACTTCATCTTTGCTCAGACTTAAGACACTGTTGAAACGAGACAGCGTTATACCGCTGGCATAAATCTGTCTCGTTTTAACTGAAACTTAGTCTAAGCAAAGTGAAAATGCGCTCTATAGATTCCAACCTTATTGTTCGCGACGTATACCAGTAAATAAGGAAGACATTTTGTTACCCAGGACGGCTATAACGTCATCGCAGCTTGTCTGCAAGCTGTGTGCCACGCCTCCGATGCCTGTACACGCGATGCGCATACATCTGTGCTCCAACGCGCATCTCGACAAAGAGGAGGATTTCCGCCACTTGGAACTTTAAATTACCACCTCATTTAATATGTACTCTTAATTGTAAATTGATCCCATCGCATCTAAATTAACTTTACACAGTACAGTATAAACTCAGCTGCGTTTTGGTAAAGCGGAGACGAGCAAGCGAACGCAGCCTATGGCATATTTTTGTAAGATTGTAAATTGCAGCCATAGTGTCAGGCGGTAAGAGTGATCGAGACGTTTCCAATGGTTGGGGTACTGTTAGGTAATCTGGTCTTTCCTCCGTTTTAGAAGACAAAATATGCAGCTCTTATTTTTACTGTATTATGCGTACCTACTCATAAAAATGTATAAGTAACGCATATTCCTATTACATATATTTTTTTTTCAGTCTATGAAAAAATGTTGATTAAAAAGAATGTTGCCTCTCTATTATTATTATTATTAATTAGTATCGTTTTTGTTATAAATATACTGTGGGCAGTCGTTGTACACAATCTATAAACTAAACTAAATTGTCAGGTCTAACTCTAGTGCTATCCTTTTCCACTGAGAACATTATGACAGGTATAGCAATATTAGACCTGTAGTTGAATAAAGAAACTGTGTACAAAAGATTAGCTACATTATTTTTGAAAAAAATGCGTGTAAAACCTGATTGCATAAATCTTTAATATGATGTGTAATGTTACATAACACTAAACTCAAAGAATATGTAAGAGTTACTGCATCATATGCGTGATTATTGTAGCAATGCACTCGCAATCATCACACGTTTAGGTTGCCTTCACATTATAGTCACAACATAGGACTTTACGATGCGCATTTAATGTGAAGGCAGCCTTAAAGTCGATCAATCGGTTTCAAAGTGAATTAATCCAAAACTGCAGCTTGTATATTCAATTTGAATACAATAAAAAAACGAATTGCGAGAGTGTTGTTCAATTAACCGCAAAATCTTTATAAAATAGTAAATAAGTAAATAGGTTTTTCTCAATCGTTGATTTTTTAAACTTGTGTCTGATTTTTTGCAGATTTTTTTTTCTTTTTGTAGTAAAGATTAAATTAAACTAAACTGTAATAGTACTTTTTTGTTACATAAGTACGATATGATTGTGATATTATGTTAACAATGCTTATAAAATATTTTTCTATGCCAAACTAATTGCTAAGGATAAGTTAGATAGAGGGGTTGAATCAGTTGTACTCGTATACTGATCTCCCACTAGAGATCCCACTAGCCATTTTAGCTCTATGAGTCAAAAGTAGGGTTCACCCTTAAGGTGCATGCGACGCGTCTGCCAGCGAAATTCAAATTTTATTTAGTTTTTCGCAATTTGTAAACTAATACGACATAGTAGGCTTATGGCATTTTAATTGCGCCAATGGCAGTATCATTTCCACGTGTTTATGTAAAAATCTTTACTTGGAAGGGTCCAGTTTAAAAAAGTATCGACTAATTTGTAAGTCACACTCATTATTTTGATTAATTTCTTAAACTGAACACTTTCAAGTAAAGATTTTTATGTAATCCTGTGAAGATGATACTACCATTGTCGGAATTAGAATACCATAAGCCTACGTTGTCGTATTAGTTTACAAATTGCGAAAAACCAAATTAAATTTGAATTTCGCGGGCCGACCCGTCGCATCTACCTCAAATTAAGGACTAAAGTTGTACTTCTGATATGACAGTTGACACGTATGCTGAAATGGCGAGTGAGGTCTCAAAATGTGCACATAAATTGACAGATTAAAAGTACACAATGTTCCCTGTGGAAAAGGGTAGTACTATTTTAGAATCTGTCAATTTAGCTTAGAGAGAGTCACTATTAGCTGGCATTTTGTAAAAAGAGTGTTGAACTGTACAGTTAAAAAAGAAAGTTAAATTGTATTGCACCCCCTGCAAAATGACCAGTATTTAATTATTACTGTTAAATGTTTCTAGAGAATAAGGTACTGTTTTTTACTAAAACAAATTGTAAATGTTGGCCGAAACCTGTGTAGTGAATGATGTCACTTACTATTAGAATGAAAACTAGAATCTCGTACTTTTTTTTATCATCCCTTAATTTTTTAGTGAGCCTTTTTTCTGCCAGCATTTAAATTTTCTAAATCCGGGTGAATTTTTCGCAATGTGCTATCACGATTTCATCTATCCAAGACCAACACCAGCTGTGTTGTGTCAGTCACAGTATTAGATACATTTCAAATCATTTTGATAAGTCTTTTTTATAGGTATAATTTCAGTATGACCTGTCCACAGGCCTTAATACCAATTAAGTATTTCTTAAAATCTAAGTTTTGTTGATTCTAATAAACAGTTGAAGTCAATTAATTGTTTTTTTTTTTAATAATTCCTATTATCAGGTTTTTACTAATTTAATTTTAAGGGATTTTTGTCCGATACGAACAGATTTCCTCTAGAGTAAAACATATGTTCCTTGCGCCAGACAAGAATATTAGCCATTTTAATCGTGACTAACATTCCCCTTTCCTCTCCAACTAAGACTGCGTAAATATTTTACAACTGCTTCTGCTAGCAGTGGGTACGACAATAGTGCAACGGGTGAGGTTTAAACCGCCGACCTTTCGGATTTCAATCCTCCTATAACCGTTGAGCTATTGAGGCGTTATTTTCGGTTTGCAATAAACATACCAGGGTAGGTAACGAAAGTGAACAATCTTTTGGGTTTATTGGTAGAAGGTAGTTCAGAATCAATCGCCTTTTGAACTAACATTAAATTTTATTATTGAAACTATGTTTTCTTAAAAAATAATATCGTTTCATCCCGAACAGGTCCTTAACTATCACACTAATAATAATCAAAGAGTTCCCACGGGAATCTTAAAAAACCCACATCCACGCTAAGTCGCGGGCATCAGCTAGTTACAAAATAATCCGTCAAAGTTATGATTATGATGCATTAGAAGGCGAACTGCAGTCTGAATAATTTATTCATCTCACATAAAATACGTTATAGGCCAAAACCTGCTTATAATATCAATTGAGTAGAATACATTAACGCAGGTATTTATCACTCTAATTACTTAAACGTTATCATTGCTATAACTATTTGTATTGCAAGTTGTTTTTTGTAGGTAGTATTTTTTCTGCTGACGCATGCATTGTACCCACTAAAATTTACACCACACACACAAATAATATCTCACACACTTACACACACACAAACACACACCTGCACACTTCTACTTAACATTGTTATTCTACATAAAATTTGTATGGTTTAAGTTCTAATCGATGGATCCGAGGGAAGGCTGCGGTGCCCGTAAAACAGGTTTCCCTAGTACGGGTGTCAAAGCACTCCTTCGGGTATCATATTTATTGTGTTTACCTTTACAGTCTTCTATTTTAAGGAGTTCATTTATTGTTAAAAACTGTTTTTCTTGCTTAATAAATATGTTATGTCATATTATAGCTAGGCTACAGTTAAGTACTAGATAACTATCATAGGTACTCTTCATATTGGTCATCAATAATGTTGTGTCCTAACAGACAGTCGATACGGTCTACCGTCTATAGTATATAATTTACCCCACAATATTCTCAGGTGGAACCGGTTTACTTCAGAGGACCTTGCCAATTAGTATGTGGCTTGACGCTAACTGAATTGCTTGTAAATCGTGTTGCTTGTTATGCTGTGAGTGACAATAACAGTACCGGCTGTGAACATGTGGAAAACTCAAGAAGATTTGGATTCTGTGCTTTCGTAAGTAGAAATGGACTTATTTATTTACTGGTGTTTTAATTTTTGTAAGTACTGGTTTTATTATTGGTATAAATAGAAAAATTATTTAGTTTATCCGAACTAGAAGTAAATATTGCTAGATTTCTTCACAACACAATGTTTAAATAGACGCGGTCCAGACTACCGTTAATCGCCGTGGAAAAAGATAATAATATTAGCACCTGAGTGCACACCAAGTAGGCAGATAGTCAGGTTCACTTGATTAACCAGTCGTTTGATAAAGGTATATATATATTTTTAAATTATATAGACTAGCGCTTGGCTGCAATCGGACCTGCTAGCAAGTGATGATGCAGCCTAAGAGGGAGTACGCTTGCCTAGAAGTTGCCTATTCACTCTTGACTTGAAGGTACCCATATTAAAAGTGGGAGGGAAAACTGATGCCGAAAGGGCGTTCCATATCCTGGGGGTTTGGATTAGAAACGAGGAAGCAAATAGCTTCGTATATGTTCGAGGAATTCCGACTACGTTCGGATGCAAACCTTGACGACGCTTGGCAGTACGATGGTATAAAGGTGAATATGTTCATATTGTGCTTAAAATCTATTATTTTTTTCTTAAAAAATTTGTTTAAAATCATTATATCAGCCTGTGGACGTCCATTGTTGAACATAGGTCTTCCCTTGTGAGCCCCATCACACCATGTCCTCATCCTTCGTCATCCAGCCGCTTCGCACCACCTTCTATGTTGTCAATCGATCGTTTTATTTAAAATAATGCCGAGGAATACTTAATAATAAAAGCTAATTACGACCTACACAATACACGCATTACATTAGATAATTCATTGTTTATGATAATATTATTTACAGATATTTAGGATCAGGTCAAACTCTTATTAGATTAGATACAATTTTGTAAAAGTAAGATGTGTCTTGGAATCATTATTGATTTATATTTTAAAGTTTAAATATCTAAGCCACAAAATGACGATAAATCATGTCCGATTATTATTTAAACGTTCTTTTCAAAACTTTAATACAGAGTGCCTAAGGTAGGTTTCGATTTGCTTATTATCTACAAGGTATATAAAGCTGGCTAGTATTTGAATATGTAAATGCAGTTATTCTTTTAAAAATTATGATACCTACTCGTACGAGTAAGTAGCTAATTTCAAAGAAAGAGCACGGATTTTATTAGTTGTGCGGTGTGCTATTAGTTATTACCTACCCGCACGCGCTAAGTAGCTATACCTAGTGATACCTACTCGTAGGTGGTCTCCATTCCGATTGATTCTGAGTTCATCAATCATGTGTGATGTTGGTGATTGATGGAGCAGAGTTATGCTGACTGCAGAACCTATAGTCTCTCTTGAACCATTTAGGGCGCCCTTAAAGCACTTAGTAAGGGAGTTATTGCACGCAGTCATAGTGTACGAGTGCGTAATATAAATACGTTCACGTATACAGTGGACCCCCGGTAATCCGGCCCCTGTCTAATCCGGCACTCCCTGTAATTCGACATGTCTATTATTATTGAATTTACTAAATTTGACATACATAGTGAAGTCTGATTTGTACTTCAGAGTATGTATGACAATCTTATCATTGGATTTGTAATTTGTCGGATTACAAGGTACTCTTTTGTACAAAATTCCGGACTATAGGGGGTCTTAGGCAGTACTCTATAATCCGACAAATTCGATAGTCCGACAATGTCCTGCAAAACGTTTGTCGGATTACCGGGGGTCCACTGTATTTGTTTTGTTTTCTATTGAATTGAAATGACATGGCACCGTCTTATATGTCCATGGGTACCGTATGATTTATTCGTTACTACAATCCTATGTACCTATGTTGGTTACTAAAGGTGCATATTGATTGATAGTTACGTTCTAATTCCGATATGAAAATTATCTATAGGTATGATGAAATTTATTGTTAATTTTGTACAAAGAATAAATTAGTAACAAGCGGTATCGACCCTGGGTTATCTAAGGTGACGGTTGAGGAGTAGAGAACTATCAATGAGCTATGTCAGTGGAATTTTCGCTATCTGCCAGTCCACTTGTAAGGATGGCGGCAAAATTGATTTCGGGAACTGAAGTCGCTCGGTATGACTACCCTCCATTGCTATTTTTTTTATTTGGTTTACTTTATTCCATTTTTTAATAAATTACGAATGAACAAACTTTAAAAAAATATCTAAGCTAATCGATATTCCTCCAAATATTTTTGCTTACAATCTTCTGGACTTACAAGTATACTTATGTGATAAAAACTTATTTATGAATTTCTCCAAAATGGACCCTTTTGGTGTGTTTTTGTTTTGATTAATTATTATTTATTATCTACAGGTACCACTTATTCCAGCTAAGTTACATAAAAAATTAAGTTTACATATCTAGGTAGTTAGGTACCTACATACTTGTGATTTGTGTGTTTTTTTCTCTACCCGACTACTTTAGATCTATCGAAAATGACCTCCGTCAGCAAGTGTCGGACATGCGCCAACTGTCGGCCAGCTTCCAGCCTCGCATGGCAATCGTGCAGGTGGGCGGACGAGAGGACTCCAACGTTTACATCCGTATGAAGCTGAAGGCAGCTGAGAACATCGGCATCCTTGCTGAGCATATCAAGCTGCCTCGTGATTGCACTCAAACCGAGGTAATGATTTTACAGACTTAGGCGTTTATGATGATTTTTCAGTGTCAGGGATGTGGCCATCTGTCCGAGATTTGCGTCAGCAAGTGTCGGATATACACCGACAAATAGCTTGAAACCTCGCATAGCAATCGTGTTGTGGTTGGGAACACTCTAACGTATGTGTAATTGAAAGCCATTGAGAACATTCTACCAAGCGTATGATGCTTATATAAGGCTCCTTTCAGACGGAAAAAAAGTTCGTGAGATTTAGAGAATTAAAGTTAAACATATCACCGTTCAGTTAGAGAGTGCCCTGGCTTGCAGTAGCTTTTAAGGTGGATGCGACGTGCGGGTCTGCCCGCGAAATTCAAATGTTATTTGATTTTTCGCAATTTGTAAACTGAAAAAGTAGGCTTATGGCGCCATTGGCGCAACTAGAATGCCATATAAGCCTACTTTGTCGTATTAGTTTACAAATTGCGAAAAACAATATAAAATTTGAATTTCGCGGGCAGACCCGTAAATTTTGAAAATTCTTTCGTATACGGGGGTCTACGTTGTTTGTTGATGTTAGTCAAGTGTTTCTCCTTTTATATTTTAGGGGTGAACTGATTAACTTTGCAACGATCTTTCTTTTTGTTAGTCCCGTTAAAATTCCTCATGCTCAAAAAATAATAATTTGCCTTATATTAGTAATTCTATCTTAACTTCTCAATTGTGAAAGTATGATCAAAACCTGTTCATCAAACTCTAGTGATAGTATAACAATAGATAATAGGTAATTCGTAAATTATATTTACAAGTATTTACATAAACAATTTTACGATGTTTTCCATAACCGCGATACCCCTAGACCGACCTTAGCCGATATGATACGTCTTGTTTTGTATTGCGTGATCTTGAATTGTTAGTTGTTTTCGTTGTTACGTAGGTATGTAATTTGTTACTACGATGAAAAAAACAATGTTATTTTATAAGTTTTACATGTAACGTCAAACTTTTTTGCAAGGAATTTGCTAAAAGATGGTTTGATTTAGCGAATGTTAGTCACGTTGTAGTGCTGGGATCAAGGCTGGGATATACGTCTTTCAGCTTCGATATAACATGTGGGATGTTATGATTTATTTATTCAGATAGGTACAAGTAAGCCCTTGACTGCAATCTCACCTGGTGGTAAGTGATGATGCAGTGTAAGATAGAAGCGAACTAACCTGGAAGGGGTATGGCAGTTTGTATTAAACCAATACCTCTTTGGTTTCTACACGGTATCGTACCGGAACGTTAAATCGCTTGGCGGCACGGCTTTGCTGGTAGGTTGGTAACTAGCCACGGCCGAAGCCTCCCACCAGACCAGACCAGAAATTTAGAAATTATAAAAATCCAAACCCGCATGCCGTGAAATCGAACCCGGGACCTCCCACTAATAAGACCACAGGGATTAACACTGCGCCAGAGAGGTCGTCATGGGTTTAGAGATAGATAAACAGGAATAGTAAACTATTGCATTGATCGTATAAAAATTTAGTGCTAAATGAGATGCTCATTAGGTATTCATGCTCGTCTATGTCTCGTCTTTGACTGCATCATTTACTTGTCATATGAAAATATATTCTAGCGCAAACGTAAAGTGATATTATAGTCGAGCACGAAACAGTCACTGATATAAATTCGAAGATATTAATTATTATTTTTTGTAATGTTCACCTTTCTGTTTTCTTAGTTACTGGCCAAGTTGGCAGCACTCAATGACTCTCCACTGGTGCATGGCATCATCGTACAGATGCCTCTGGATTCCACGCACACCATGGATTCCCATCTGGTCACCGACTCCGTTTCTCCTCAGAAAGATATTGATGGGTAAGATTACATCATAATATTTCAATAACTTTGGTTTCAGCAAGTTATTTACCTGTTTTTACTAGCAAACCACCCGCGATTTCATTCCCGTGGCCTTTTTTATGGCCACAAGGCCATAAAAAAGGCCACGGGCCTACCATACCTAATGAACATCTCATTAGACTTAGCACTAAAATTTTATACGATCAATGCAACAGTTTACTATTCCTGTTTATATCTATCTAACTAAACTCATGACGACCTCTCTGGCGCAGTGTTATTCCCTGTGGTCTCATTAGTGGGAGGTCCCGGGTTCGATTTCACGACATGCGGGTTTGGATTTTTATAATTTCTAAATTTCTGGTCTGGTCTGGTGCGAGGCTTCGGCCGTGGCTAGTTACCAACCTACCGGCAAAGCCGCGCCGCCAAGCGATTTAACGTTCCGGTACGATGCCGTGTAGAAACCAAAGGGGTATAGGTTTAATGAAAACTGCCATACCCCTTCCAGGTTAGCTCGCTTCCATCTTAGACTGCATCATCACTTACCACTAGGTGAGATTGCAGTCAAGGGCTAACTTGTATCTGAATAAAAAAAAGATATATTTATTCATCGTAGCCATGTATTTCAGATTGAACACCATGAATGAAGGTCGCGTCGCCCTCGGCGATATGTCGGGCTTCATCCCCTGCACGCCAGCTGGTTGCCTGGAGCTTATCAAGCGTACGGGGGTTACGATCGCCGGCAAGACTGCCGTAGTGCTGGGTCGGAGCAGAATCGTGGGCACGCCAGTCGCTGAACTCCTGAAATGGGAACACGCCACCGTTACTGTGTGCCATTCGAAGACGAAGAACTTGAGTGAAGTGGTTAGTATTCTGACACCAGCGTCACAAACGTTACTATGAGGTATAGTGCGCTCGTAACGCACAAAGTACAGGAAACCTATTCATAAACAACACAAATGCGTTCACCAATAGGTAAATGAAGTCGATAAGGCTTTAGATTTTTCATTATTGGTGCAGAGAATTTTTCTTCTAGGAAGATTTCTACATTCGAATTGTCGAAAATAAGTGTTATTATCTGTGAATCTAGTCACGATTTTCTCGAGGTGTTTTGAGTTCCTAGCAAGGTCTTTTCAACAATTGTCTGTCTGTCCGTCCGTCCGTTCTTCGTCCGTCCATCCATCCTGTCTGCCTGCCTTGAAAAAAATTGGTACAGAGATACGAGTAGCTTGCATCCCAGGGAAGTCTTCGTTGCTTGTTTCCATTCTAATCTGTCGATCAGTTAATCAAAGTATTCTATAGTTAACTTGTTTTGTTTTAGACCAAGACTGCCGACATCCTCGTAGTGGCAATAGGCAGGGCCGAATTAGTTCGTGGATCGTGGATAAAGCCAGGAGCGATTGTCATCGACTGTGGAATCAATGCTATACCTGGTAAGTATTTTCTTTATTATTTTACGGGTGCAGACCTTGACGATGCAGTACGATAGTATAGAAAGGTGAAGGAGGAACCAGGTCAAAAAGTGCTTGAGCATACTCTCCTGTAAAACACCGGCAGGCAGGCAACTTTGAGACAATATCCCAAACTTTGAAGTTTAGAATTGACCAGCGCTTTGTCACCACTGATATAAGTCTAGATAGTGAGTCTAGGGCGATGGTCCAACGAATCCATTGCATCAAGGTGGAAGTAAAAGAACCCAGGTTCGATTTCTGGTTAACTAGTGTGCTTACAGACGTGTGGCATTTTGTCGATTGCTGCTGACGTCGCAAGTCGGAAGCTGCCGTCGATGACTGCGCGAGGCAGTGTCTGATAATATTTTTGTACGAAACTAAAAGTTCTACCTTTCATACGATTCGGTAGGTTCTGCTTTTACTGTGGGTTTTTTTTTAATGTTTGACTGTTTACTAGTAAGTTCCGTGGGTAGAACAAAAGGCGACAAAACAACATACAGTTGTTGACAAAATATTTAACGCGTTCAGTGATTGTACCAACAATCTTTATTTAGCAAATAATTATGTCTGCACTCGCTACTAGTTCCTCTCGAACCTTTATTTTAATATAAATTAGGTCTTCTTAAGAAATGCATATCTTTATTTTAATGCCCATTTTGTTTTTGTAACTAAAGTCAGTGTTGTTTTTTTTGACAAATTAAGAACGTAAGTAAAATAAAGCGTTTTGTAAATTAAAAAAATTACTAACAAATCTAAAAAATGATTCTATTTGTTAGTAGCTAATCAATGTGGGTAGTAAAACGTTTATCAATTAACTATATGGTTGCCTTGGATGAATAAATACTCATGGTTGCTTGCTTACACAAATTGTCTTTAAATTCACTTCAAAAAATATAAAATAAAAAAAGTTGTGTACTTTAGTTTTTTTAATGTACATGAATATGATAATAAATGATGGAATTGTTCCGCATTGAACACTTGAACAAACAATTTAGACAGACATCTCTTCACTTGAAAAAACAATTATAGATCGCGATTTTCACTGCAATAGAATATTAAAATTTTTACTTTGTAGTGTTTCAGTGTATGTGGGTAATTTATCCGGATAGGTAATCGTGAAGTGCATCAATTATTATCAGTGATTATTATCTTCTATGAGATCGTGGCAAAGCGTTAAACTCGCAAAAATGTTTTTATTTTTTTATTTTTATTTAAGACGCATCCAAGAAGAGCGGTCAGCGTTTAGTGGGAGATGTCGCATACTCGGAGGCTATAGAAGTAGCGTCACACGTAACGCCCGTGCCAGGAGGCGTGGGTCCAATGACCGTTGCGATGCTCATGAGGAACACTGTGATATCGGCGCGGCGTCAGCTTGAGCGTACCACCGCGCCCGTGTGGCCGCTGCAGACGCTGCGTCTTAACACGCTTGCTCCTCCACCCAGGTAACTACGAGTATGTAATGTCTTAGTAGCGAGTGATATTGATCATCACGCGAACCAGAGTTATGAGGGAGGTAAAAACAGCGCGAAATGTTTCGTGTAAATATACTTACCTACACATTGCATGCCTAGGCCGGAACTGCCCTGACGCACTCCGTGAGTCTCGATATGACATGGGTGACTTCAACTTGGGTGATACATGAGGAACACATTGATATCGGCGCGGCGTCTAAGTAGCGAGTGATATTGATATGTAACGGGTGACTTCAACTTGGGTGATATCAATATGATGGGTGGCTTGGTCGTCTGAGTAGATGCTTATGAGGAACACTCGGCGCGGCGTCAGCTTGAGCGTAACCACTGCGTCTAAACACGCTTGCTCCACTACTCAGGACCACCACCACTCACTGAGTGTGAGACTCAGGATCACCACTTTGATATCAACATGGACGATATATTCCGTCTAAATAACACGTTGCGCCCGTATACTGCGTTGCGTGCGTCCAATGACCACTCGCAATTAGCACGGAAATTGGTAACTACCCCAATTTTGATTCACAACTTTAAAGTTAGAATAGAATAGAACATATTTTATTCAAATAAACTTTTACAAGTGCTTTTGGATCGTCAAAATAATGTACCACTGGTTCGGATGGTATTTTAGATAAAATGCTATTGAATCACTACCAATATTATAAGTACGAAAATGTATATTTTTGTTGGTTTTACTTCTATCACATCGCAACGGACCAACGCAATGATTTGACGTGATTTTTTTAATGGATATACTTAGTTTAAGACTGAAAAATTTGTTCCCTAGTGACATCGTGATAGCGCGCTCTCAAAAACCGAAGCACATAAGTCAGCTGGCGGAGGAGATTGGACTTTTCCCCAACGAGGTGTCACAGTATGGCAACACCAAAGCAAAGATTTCGCTCTCAGTTCTTGACCGCTTGCGGGACCAACGTGGTGGAAAGTACATCGTCGTTGCTGGGTAAGCAATCTCCAACTTTCTTACTCTTACCCAACGACTTCTACAGACTGGTAATTTGTCGCTATGTTTTGAAGTATGCTCTTGCTCGTAATGGTATCGTTTTACCTAAAGGAGTCAAACACCTTTGTTCGATAATTTTATTGAAGTGTTTTTAACGTTTTAACATTTGGTAACGAGTTGCTGATTTGATTAGTTGGCAAAATCTTGTGCCAAACGTTTTGCTCCAAAGATTAGGGGGTGTTGAAGGGAGAGGTGAAATTTCAGCTGGCATAGCAGGAGGCTTTCAGTAATTGGATATAAATAAACCCTTGTTGCGTTGCTGAATAACCCTAGGTTATTTGAATAAACTATTTTATTTTGTTTTTGGTGCAGAATAACTCCGACTCCACTCGGCGAGGGTAAGAGTACCACTCTACTGGGGCTGGTACAAGCGTTGGCGGCGCATCGTGGTCGCAATGCGTTTGCGTGCATGCGCCAACCCAGCCAAGGACCTACGTTCGGCGTTAAGGGGGGCGCGGCTGGGGGAGGTTACTCGCAGGTAAAAGGCAATTTCATCTCCACTAATATCATAAATGCAAAAGTGTGTTTGTATGTTGATTTGTTCTTCTTGCCCGTCTCAAGAGAGTAAGTCAGCAGAGAATTTTATTTCATTTTAAGACTTGAAGAGTGACATAGTCTACTTTTTATCCCGGGAAAACAACTGATTTCCGCGGGGCGCAAATCAATGAATCCACGTAATTTTTCAGATGAATAGAATTAAAGATCTGTATAATGACAAAAATGACATGGACTACTTCTTAGCCTGGAAAAACAAAAAGTATCCATGGCATTAAAAAAAAAACTAAATCCACACGGATGAAGTTATTTGTTACTATTTTAGAAAAAAAAAAATTCGGATTTCGCAGCATCACAGTTACTTAAATATTCATTAATAGGAATATTACCATATTTTCAAAGTTATTTCGAAACTTCTCAGGTCATTCCAATGGAAGACTTCAACCTCCACCTCACGGGTGACATTCACGCTGTCACCGCAGCCAACAACCTCTTAGCAGCACAAATGGATGCTAGAATCTTCCACGAGCTCACACAAAAGGACGGACCGCTATACGACCGTCTTGTGCCAAAGATTAAGGGGGTGAGGAAGTTCTCCGCCATTCAACTCAGAAGGCTTAAGAGATTGGGTATAAACAAAACAGACCCTGACGCTTTGACGCCGGAGGAAAGAACCAAATTCGCTAGACTGAACATCGACACCAATAAAATTATGTGGAACAGAGGTAAATTAACAATTTAATGTTTCGAAAATTTAATATCTGGAAAGCCATTTAATGAAAGGTATTAATATAATATTAGACTACTTACAAAATTGAATTTTTGAATCCCCTTACCATAGTAATTTAAATTTGTGATATGATTTTCATGAACTGATTATGGTGTTTTAACTAAAATTTAAAAAAAAGTTGGTGAAATTCAATTTTTAAAGCAAGAAGGCGGTTAAAAGGATTATTATTGTGGAATTGGTCTATTTAAGTTCTCAAAATGCTAAATTTTTACGGACGACCCGTTTCGTTACTCCGTTTGCCGCAGTGGTAATCTTATGTGCCAAAGAAATGCGGGTTCCTGACATACGGACGCGCACGAATTGTCCGCAATGTGCGGTCGGCATTGTACTCAAAAGTTTTCGATTGAAAGTAGAAAATTTATTCTTTCTGCATTTCTTTGCAGTTGTGGATCTAAACGACAGATACCTGCGTAAAATTACAATCGGCCAATCACCTACCGAGAAAGGTTTCACTCGGGAGAGCAGTTTCGATATATCCGTAGCTTCGGAAATCATGGCAGTACTGGCCCTGGGGAACAATATTGAAGACATCAAGGAGCGACTGGCTAGTATGGTGGTAGCGTTGGATAAGAGTGGCAACCCTGTTACTGCTGACGATCTGGTAAGAGTTCTTAAAATAACCTATAAAACATAAGCAAATACCGTTAGAATTGTATAAGCACCTACCTACCTACATGTTATCTCGTAATTTTGGGAAGTCTGACATATTTTAAATAAGTATGGAGAACTTATTTTAAATGTATAACTAGTGCAGTCCTTTGAGTTTCCAAATTTTAGTACTTTTTTGGAAGCGCCACATATAGGTAGGTAGGCGCACCTACATAATCTATCTACGGGAAAATTGTTTTTATCATTGCTTGCTTGTGCTTTCCAAAGTAAAATACAATTAGGTGTCATTTTAAAAACTGCGCGTCAGCTACTAAAGTTTTCAGTAAGTACTTTGAAAAGCATAAGATATCAAAATCACCAAAAACCCCGTTTCCAAACACTTTTCGTTTGACCACACAAATGGTAAAAAAAATATTAAAAATTGTTTTACAACCCTTTAGGGAGTAACGGGTGCCCTAATGGTGTTACTCAAAGATGCATTCGAGCCGACCCTCATGCAAACCTTGGAAGGGACACCAGTGTTGGTACACACGGGGCCCTTCGCGAACATTGCCCACGGCTGCTCCTCCATCCTGGCGGATAAGATCGCCATGAAATTAGCCCGGGCTGACGGCTATGTGGCTACTGAAGCTGGCTTCGGATCTGATATCGGTAAATATACTTTGCTGGCTCACTGACCTAAACAGGACCTTGCCCTCTAACACTTGAAGCTGACACTCTGAAAGTCCTGCGTCCTAGGGATTGCAGGTCTTTCTACATTTCATACAAGCAACTTGTTTTGCGGTAACTACATTTATTTATTACTAACAATACTGCGACTTTGTCGTGGTGCACGTGGTTTAAAGCTTTTTGAGAGTTCCGTAGGGAGTCCTTGATTTTCCGAGATAGAAAGTACCGTATCTCCGTCCCCAGGATTCAAGCTATCTCCTTTTTATTGGTCACGTGGCAGCTCTTAAGCCCCTTTGATTTCATAAGAGAAAGATATAAGAGCTGTTTGCGTGATAGGAAGAGAGCTGTTTTTTATTAAATAATTTTAGAGGCTGGCTGTGCAAGCTGAATCGTCCTTTGTTGTAAAAAGAGTCTCTATTTATTTCTGTACCTGTAAGGTACCTCTTGTGCGATTCGCACATAATAGATTGAAATAAGTAATTTTCAAAATAATTATGTCGGTAGTAAAAAATATTTGGTGGCGAATGAAATGTGTAATCACGTTTACATTTTTGCCTTTTGTGTTAACCCCTTATGTATGTATTATATAAAGCGTGGCTATCGCGCATCAGTTTCTTCCTGCGTCCCCACGCTTCCTCGGCTAAGCGGCAGGCTGGCGCGCGAACACTGTGATAAATTAGTATGGGTTTGGGTTGTCTTGTTCAGGTATGGAGAAATTCTTCGACATCAAGTGCCGCGCGAGTGGCGACACGCCGCACTGCGCGGTGATCGTGAGCACGGTGCGCGCGCTCAAGATGCACGGCGGCGGGCCCGCCGTCAGCCCAGGCGCGCCGCTACACGACGTCTACTTGCAGGTACAATCAATCAATCAGCCTGTTTACGTCCAGAGCTGGACATAGACCTTCCCGGGAACGCGCCACCACACACGATCCTCCGCCTTCCTCATCCACCCACTTTTCGCTATCCTTTCCAGGTACTAGCAACATTTTAATTTTTTTTCTGATGTAACCACAAATTCACGGTTTTCGGTTTTTTTTTACTTACTGCTATAAGACCTGCCTACCTGCCTAATTTCATGATTCTAGGTCAACGAGAACGAGGTTCTATAGGTTTTCTTGACAGACGGACAGACGGACAGACAGACAACAAAGTGATCCTATAAGGGTTCCGTTTTTCCTTTTGAGGTAGGTATGGAACCCTGAAAAGATTAAATTCTTAAATAAGAATTGCATTACAGGAAAATCTGGAGTTGCTCAGTAAGGGTCTGTGCAATCTGGGTAAACACATCAGCAACGGAAACAAATTCGGTGTCCCCGTCGTCATTGCTGTCAACAGACACGGGTGAGTGGTTCTGGTGCATGATTTTGGGAATCCAAGTATTTTGAGGCAATCAAAAGTCGTCATTTATAATAAAAATATTATTTTATTTTCTGTAAGATTACCCGAGAGACATTTTCATATGAAAAAACCTTATTAATTTGCGATAAGGAACAAATTTAAAATAATTGGCACTACTTAAATCACTTCGGTATTGGCAGTATATTGTGTTTTATATTGGCTAGACACTGCCTTGCCTTACCTATATACAACATATTTTTGCTTATCTTTTACCTAATGCCATTAAATAGTAAAAAAAATACCTATAATTGTTATCATACCAACCTAAATTCTTTTTCATTTTATTATGCATAAGTTTTATGTGTTATTGTGAAATAGTGATAATAAGAATACCCGGCTAAGTTTGGGTAAATCAATGGGCTTCTTCTTAGCCTACGAGTGTTTGGAAACCTTGTAACTTTAATTCGAAGTTCACGTAATTAATGATCACCATTACGTCAATTTATTCGTCCAATTCAACAATTGACAATCAAAAAGTCTACAATGGTGCCCATCACACTCACATTAATATGATAAAGACGAAAGATTATGTGTATATATGTGTGTAAGTGTATGTTTGTTACTCCTTCACGCAAAATATATTGGGCGAATTTGACTTAAATTTGGAATGGAGATAGATAATATCCTGAATTAGCACATAAGCTACATTTTATCCCGGAAAATCAAAGAGTTCCCACGAGGTTTCGAAAACCTAAATCCACGCGGACGAAGTCGCGGGCATCACCTAGTTTTGAATAAAAGGCTTTGATTTGACTTGTTTTATTATTGCTACGTTGTAATTGTTCATCCTCAGCAACGACACGGAAGTAGAACTAAACATGGTCAAAGAGTACGCGGTAAAGAATGGCGCATTCAGAGCGGTGATATGCAACCACTGGGCCACGGGCGGAGCGGGAGCGTTAGAGCTAGCGGACGCTGTGATCGCGGCGTGTGACCACCCCTCGCGCTTCGACTTCCTCTACCCGCTCCAGATGTCCATCCCGGACAAAATACAGAAGATCGCGCAGGAAATGTACGGCGCCGGACAGATTGAATACACGGATGAGGTCTTGGAGAAGATTAAGGTGTTTACTGAGAGGGTAAGTTTTATCGGAGATACCTACTCTTTTAGGGTGTACGAAAGTTCTCTGGAGTAAGGGTATATAATAGAAATTTACTCGTATAACCACACTGGGTCAAGAGAGGTTGTGGACGTTGGAGTTAGCGAACACTGTAACCACACTTCCTCTATCTGCTTAATAATTTGTCGATCCCTGACAAAATACAAATTCGCCCAGGAAATGTACTACGCTGGACAGATTGTATACACTGAGAATGTCTTGAAGATTAAAGTGTTTACTGATAGGGTAAAAAAATGAGAGAATTAGATTGGTAATGTGAGTGAATTATTTATTGAGGATTGAAAAAATTAGCTCTAACTATATGAACTTTATTTCACAGGGCTACGACAAGCTAGCAGTGTGTATGGCCAAGACATCCAACTCGCTAACCGGCGATCCGAGTATCAAGGGCGCGCCCACGGGCTTCACGCTGCGCGTCAATGACATCTTCGTGTCCGTGGGTGCCGGCTTCGTGGTGCCCATGGTGGGCGAAATATCAAAAATGCCGGGCCT
Organism: Maniola jurtina; assembly: GCF_905333055.1. Lineage (NCBI taxonomy): Eukaryota > Metazoa > Arthropoda > Insecta > Lepidoptera > Nymphalidae > Maniola > Maniola jurtina. The sequence continues at coordinate 7,302,329 of NC_060047.1, read as the reverse complement.
GCCAACCCGCCCCAGCATCTACGATATAGATTTGAACACCCAGACTGGTGAAATTGAAGGACTTTTCTAAAACCTGAAACTGCTTCGCTGAAAATTAAATCGAGACTACCCGCGAGATGGAAACCTATTTAAATCTTAAAATATACGGTTTTATATTTCTTGCTAACTTCATTCCCTTATATATGTTGATAACTTAACGAAGTTGTGAGTGAAGTTAGCAGGTGTCAAACAGTGCATGTTTGCATTTGAATAGGCCTTAAGGGCTTCTGAGACGTTCAAGCGTCTAGACGCCTAGCACGTAGTATTGTTTTGCTTGATCAAGCAGCTGGACGCGCCCTTCAAGCAGCTTGAGCCAGCAAACGGCACTTTTTTCATTTCACGAACACTATCTCAAGCAAACTTTGTAAACGCTTGTCAAAAGGCTTGGCTCAAGCAAAAATTTACGTGCTTGACGTCAAGCCGCTTGAACGTCTCCGAAGCCCTTTATACCTACTTTGTTAATTTCGCATTTGGCGACGTCATATTTAACACGTTTCCATACAAAAACTGTTAAGTTTGACATCACAAATTGCACTAGGTGTTAATATTTGAATCTCCAAACCAAATATGTGAAGTGTTAATAATTTTATTACTTAACATGTATTGTGAATTGTATAATATTATTAGTAACGTTCACTAAGTCTAAAACCATTATGCTTTCTCCTTATTTAATAATTTGTGTTGTTTTATAATAAATCAATATATTGTATTAAACTGCAGTTTCATTGACTTCAATTGTTAGGTATTACCTTTTCTTAAATTGACATCACTCTGCACTTTCAATTAAATTTTATGCTACACACACAATTTTAAAAGGATACACACATTCGTAAAAGGGTAATAAGTGAATAAAACATACCTACGGTAGTACCATGCTTAGAGACTGCTTAGAGTAGGTATCTATAGTCATTAAACTTCCTTGACGTCAGTACATGACGTATATAGGTGTGTATTTAACGTACTATTGGTTAATAGATAATATCACAGAATTCTAACCTTCCAGGTATTATAATATCTTTTGAGTATGACCAATCACCATGCACATTGCACAGGCCTCGGCGTCTGAATGAGTGATGACTTGCTGTGACACATCACGTTTTCTAGTTACCCTTGTTCGTTTTCATGGTATTGCTAATACTGTCAACTATGTAGGTACTACCTAACTACTATTTATTAATTTTATAATTATCAGTAGGTATAGCTACTCATCGAGGTTATTGGAAAAGGTAACCACCTTAAAATTCCACAGTAGGTAAACGCTTGCAATTCAAAGTTAGATATATTTAATTGTAGAAGTGGAATTAGGTCCTAAGTAATATTAGATAGACCGATATTTAGAAAATGTTGGTAGATAGGTAGTTATCTTGTTTTTATTAATTTTTTAAATGCCGTTACCATACCAATAAATAGGAAATTCTACTAATAGAACTAAGATATCACGTCACTATCAGATACACTACAGAATTGCTAATAAGTGACGTGACGATGAAATAGGAATGACTTTCCATAAAAAATGAAGTAGTAGATAAGTAATTACTTTCCACAAAGAAGTAAATAAACCTACTTACTTTTTGTGGAAATTCATTCCTATTTTAAGTTTCTATCTTTTTATTACTTAACTTCCTTTCTTGTCAGTCTGTTTGTTTGTTTGTCTGATCGATATTTTTTTTTAATTCAAAGTCCAATCTGATAGTTCCTAATTTTGGTTAGGTAATCAATCCTACGGCTAGATAATCACATGATTTCATGCGTCAGGTATGAAAATATGTTAGTGAAGGTCTGAATATGTGCGAATTTAAATTTCCCAACAATTCGCTGCCAAATCTGGAAGTAACTTTTCAATTATAGCAATAGTTAAAATAAATCTAGTAATAAGTACATATACATTCAATTGATCAATCTGCATTAAAAACCGCCCAAGCGTGATATCGACTCCACTCCTTGAATGGCGCGCTGTTCCGAAAATATCACAGACATGGCAGACCTACTTACTTATCAGCTGCCATAAGGTAAACATCGTTGAACGGAAGAAGGTGGGCCGGTTCATACGAAAATAGTTTTTTTGGTATGTAATACTCACATTTCAGTAAGCTTAGTACGAGTTTATACCTACATTTCGACAACGTAAACAGATTTCGTGAATCTGAATAATTATATTGGTCAGAGTAAAATAGACCTCGTTCGAGCATACCTACACTGTACAGCCAGCGCCCCAAGCGACAAGAGAGTAGACAAAACTGATTGTAAGACAAAAATCGTTAGCAGTAGGTAAAAAATCACCTTTAGGGCCGATTTTTCAATCGTCAAACATCTTTTTTATCTGAGGAATAAATTTGACGTTTGACAGATTTCCTAAAAACTGTGAAATCTTAAATTTATTCCTCAGATAAAAGTTATTTGACAATTAAAGAATCGGCACTTAGATTCATTTCGCTCTGACAACAATAATTATATGCGAGTGTTATTATATTCGAAATCTATCAACGTTGTCGAGACGCGCGAAGCGTACTATGCTTACGAGTAACGAGTAGGTAGGTCGATCTGGATTCTCGATACACAACAAACTTGAACGCCTGGAACTGGATTTTGTATTTATTTATGCAAAATTTTGTATAATAATTTAAAGCTTACTTATTTGACTTTTTACACGAGACCTTGTTAATACCTATCTACTTATATTTTTATTAAGTACCTACTTACATAAAAATAAAATCGGTGAGAGTCGGACTCGAACGCGAAGGGTTCCGTACAATACAAGAAACGTTTTTTTAAATTTTCATGGTGGCCATTTTGAAATTTTTATTATTTGTTGTTGTAGCGGCAATAGAAATAGACATTCTGTGAAAATTTCAACTCACTACCTGTTACGGTTTACGAGATACAACCCGCTGGCAGACTAACGGACAGACGGATGGACGGACTGAAGTGTCACTAAGCCTCCGCTATCCGTTCCGTACTCGATGTTTATAGTTTATACCTAGGTATGTCTCTTTGTTACCCATGCATTCGCGCAACGTTCATCCGTTAGTTTGAAAGGTACAGTTGTCGCGCTTGCGTGAAGGCTTCTGACACACTACCATCAAAGTATGAAAACGAATGTAGGACATAAAGTAGTGTATGTATGTACCTATCTGTAATACATTCAGGTACATGGACTTTACAGTTTCATAGACTCACTAAGTATAAAACCGTATAGTCCACCGTTCGACGCGTAGCGACAGGGCAATCACCAGCTATTTAGTGAGTGTCTCTTGGAGACCAAAGTCAGTCGTGTGGTTCACCACGTCTTCTTCATCATCACCAACCGCCAGGTAGCGTCCGACGTATCCCGATATACAGTCCAGCCAACCCCTCTTGAACATTGCTTTTATCACGCGTTTTCGGAACACGACGAGCAGCAGAAAAATTAGCAGTCCTTGTAACATATTGAATATGTCTGTTATGACCCTGAAAAATATTCAAACTAAATTATTATGATAATATCATTTGATGTTATTTAATATTAACGCTATAATTTAATAATATAATATTACGTATGCTAAGAGTGTCTTCATCTTTTAATTTAATTACCTAAACATTTTTTAAATTTATGTACATACCGGACAAGTTTCCAATAGCTTTTTATACGGCACGAGATTTAGTAAATTGTAATTTGAGACGAAAATAAGGATGGATTTTAGTTATTATAATTCGGAATTTAGTTATTATAGAACTGAAGAGAGCTACTATTTACGACATAAGGGATAGCTATGTTCTTATTATTATTATGTACTTTATTATAGTACGTTATTATTTATAGTATTATTATGTACTTTATTTTAACTAACAAAATCTACTTACCAAATAATGTGAGGTTTGCTTAGCGAGCTGATCATTTCAAAGACCCAAGGCAATCCCATAATGATAATCATTCGCACCGTCATAACAAACCTGCAATTATAAATTATTAGAAAGTATGCCTTAAGTAACTTGAAAGAGTAACTTGAAAGAAAATTTAGAACATACTTATATTTTAGAGCTTTTATGTGAGTACTAGCGAATGAAATCCGCCACAGGTAAATAGAAATGTAAACAAATATGCAGATGTTTGCAAGGATCAAGATTGTCATGACGCTGTACATATAATGCCACTGTACACGCATGTCTGAAATAAAAAAAAAATTATAAGTTGGTGTGGTCTACAAAGCTTTACTATCCAAGGTGTTTTACTGACTTAATACTAATCCTTACCAAAATAAAATTGTTGGTTATCTCATGTAATTAATTCAGACCAAAATTGCCCTTTATATAATTTAATTTAGAATAATATCTTAGAAGATCACAAAATTAAAATAATAACGACATGCATATGGCAGTCCGTGCATGCAACGCGATGACGTCGCATGATCAAGTTTATCCCATTTTCAGTTCATGTCAAAGTGCTCACAATGATGTATTAATCTGCCCCCGGACTTCGTCTGTGGTGGCGTTTGCTGACGCGCGTAGAAGTGGGCGGTTTTTGTGTTCTGCTGGTGTTTATTGGTTGTGGAACTGACTGGAGCGCTCTAAAGGGGCGCCGCGTGTATGTCGGCGGGCGCCGGCACAGTCGAAGTCCATACTTATACATATACATAGTTTCCCTAACTTGTAAATAACTACAAACTTGACATTGGCTAATCAGTGTAAAGCCAGACGAGAGAGAAAGATAATGTGCCCCCTCGCTCGGTGGGGTAAAATTTGCTATACGTAGGACAAAACAAAAAATATATTAAATGATATTTAAAAAGTGAAATGTCAATTTGAATTTCCCTGCATTACGCCCCACTTCCTACATTAATTTAATAGCGTGTTAAGTGCGTACATATTTACAAATAGGTACTTACTATAGAACCAGCATGTATTTAATCCTATACCAGGCTTTCTATGGTAGCCTGGGAGAAAATTAACAATTGCCATTGCTGTTGTTAAAACTATTGGGCATCCCCAAGCGTACGCAGCGTACCAGGCGAACGCCTTCCAACCGTAGTCGGAGGTAGTTGGTCGCCTGTAATCATTATACTTAGTAAAATAAATTATCGCAATGAGTAGACCACATACTTAGTTGGAAAAACTGATAGATGCTGGGGTCTCAAGTTGCCCGAAAAGTTTAGCTTTGGAAGCATTCAGGCGGCACAAGACCGTGGCGTGTGAAAATCCCTACAACTATGTCCAGCAATGGATTGTATCTATCGGTTGATATGCTGATAATGACGAGAAGTTATTTAAATCTCATTTTACGAATATGCTAACGCTATATTAAGCGATTACATAATGTGGCGCTTAAATCCACTCATTACCATTTCTGTGACTAGAATATTGAATTATTAATAAGTGTCTTGTCTAACCAAAGGTTGTTTGAATTTATGATAATAAGACATTGCAATTTACGATAAGTTGTCTCGTGACGGCATTGTTTGGTCGTTCATTCGTAAATTAAGTGTACATGTACATTGTACACCCTGGAATTGACTGTCTGGCGCCAATAATTTATGTAGGTAATTGTTATGGCTTAAAGCCAAAGTGCGGTAGCTACTAGATATAGCCGTATACAACAAGGTGCGGCAGGTAGTAGTTGTACAACGGTTGCGTTCTACTAAAATGGACTATGCCAAAAGACTCGTTTGGTCGTCCCTTCATTCAGCTTCCCCTACTCAACATTAGTTTTTGTGCGGACGATGGTGGATTGCTTGAGTTTGCGATTATCGCACCGTACCGGCGAGTTGTAACCAATGAGAACATAGTGACTCGAAATAACTGTGTATGCTGACTTCCGTGTTTTTTTTTAAATTAGTTAAAATAGATATTTGACTAGGCAATTGGATAGGTATTTCAGCAAAAAAAAAACAATTTAAAAATCAATCAACATTGAATCTCGATGAATCTAGTTTTCTAGATGACTGACGTCTGACGATTTACGAGGACGTTATAAATTGCACGCATCGCCGCGTAATTGTACTTGCTATAAATTTTATACTAACTTTAAATTCAGAAGAATCTGTATTGATATCGCGTTCGTCCAAAAGAAGCTTGCAAGTAAAAAGAAGTAAATGAAGAAACCTAGAACAATAACATAAAATCAGTAGGTACGTAGGTATAAAGTAGGCAAATAAAGAAACATTAATTGTTTACCATGGAAATATAATAATATGTAACCATCAAGATTGGTCTGGCGCTGTACAATGTACATGTTACGTTCAAAAATTAAAATGAATGTTCTAATTAGTTGCCCTTGAGTTAAGTCTAATTGAAGATTAATTAAGAGGACGTTAATAATTACGATAATATTACGATAATTATGACGATCTACCTAGCGCAGTGCTGAGCTCTGTGGTCTTTATAAGTGGGAGGTCTTGGGTTCGATTCCCGGTAGCAGCAATTTGGGAATTGGTGATTTCTAAATATCTCTAGTCTAGTCTGGTTACTTTACCACCTTTTTTAAAATATAAAATATATAGTGAAATAGCGAGCAAACGCGCAAGCGGGTCATCTGATGTTAGGTGATTACCACCGCCCATGAATACCAGCAGTACCAGAGGTACCGCTGATGCGTTGCTGGCCAATCCACTCTACCGCTGCCAAACTATTTATCGTCCTGATACTATACCGCCTATGAACCGATCAGGGACATGGGTTTAATGAAACTAGTATACGCCTTCCAAGCTAGACCGCTTCCATCTTAGACTGCATCATCACTTACCACCAGGTGAGATCGCAGTTAAGGGCTAACTTGTATCAGAATTAATAAATAAATAAACGTCACACGCGCCGTGCACTCGCAGCCAGAGGCGTGCTGTAACCGGGCACTATTGACAGTACCTAGATTTGAAGAACAGGAGTTAGGACTTAGGACGGGTTTCAGACGCCAATGTTCGCTTCCAGCCCTCCTGATACAACTATGTAGTAACTACTGTTATTTTGGTTTTTAAGCAGATTTTGTTTCTGTATGTTATATTAGTTATGTACCTACCGAAAATGTTAGTTTTTTAAATAGATGTATTTTTGTACCTGTAAGTAGGGCGTTTTTGTTTAAGATGCGATTTATATTGTACATGGATATGTATACCTACGTCACTTTAGTATGCATAATAATATCATGTGTGCCTATCTACAAATGGGTATCTCCCTAATGTAAATAGTGTTATCATATCGATTTCAGCATGTTTCAGGGCGGTTCTATCTATAGGTACCTACGTATGTAAATGAGTGCGTGTTCCTACATATTAGGTAAGGTGTATAAAAGAGAATTCATTTACCTACCTCGTGCAGCACACAATCCCATATGTGAGTACTCAAATTGCAATTTCAATATACTTAGAATACTGAGACCAAGCGCTAAACTTGCGCAGAAGTTAATTATGCTCTTTCCTTGTAAGTCCCTGAAACATGAAAGCCATTTTAGATTACAATCATATTTTCTTGTAACCAGTCTATTAATATCCTACAGATGTGAAAAAATCCATTCTTATAGATAAAGCCGCATTGAAACACAAAATTGAAAGTCGTGTTTGACGAAAATTTTGTATAAGTAGGAGCAAAAGTTATCGTCAGGGTGGACGTATTTTAAGATATATATAAAATGGGAAAATGGACAACACACGACAGGGAAAATGGTCGAATTTGCGACAAAAATATTTACGTAGCATATCTCCCGACACTGCAGCATTAAACGGGTTCAACATTTGAGGCAACTTTCTTACTGTTGTAGACACGACTCAGCCTGTATCTAACTCACTAGACATACTATGTCTTTACTTACACTTATTCTTATTGAATACTACATGAATTTTCAAGGTTTCGTCACGAAGTTTTCCGTCTCATTTTCAATTTCATTAACCCTAATGAAATTGAAAATTTAGTCAAAATAATAAGTTTGACGTGAGTTACTCACAAATTAGTTGATACTCGGACTAATTTCTTAAACTAGACACTTTCAAGTAAAGATTTTTATATAAACCTGGGGAGATGATACTGCCATTGGCATATAGGTATGTTACCTCATTTCAGGCAATGCACAATAAACTATCAGAGTTAGTATCAGGAACACGATAGATACTAGCATACAGTATCCGAGGACACTTTCGTCTATGATTTCTTCTTCTACTTCATCGCATACCACTGCGGATCTCTCATTTGCGTTTAACGTCCGATTTGTTATGCAAAACCTGTAAAAAGATTGTTTTTTAATCTAAGTAAATAAGTAGGTAATAAAGGAGTAAAGTTTGTAAGTTTGGATGATAGATACTTTACATTATGCCCGAATTCTACCTATAGGCTATAAATTATACCTATCACGCGGAAGAAGTCGCTGACAGAGATATAGGTACTCGTAGGTACTAACCTATAAAGGAACTCTAAGGATTTCAAGATATAAGGTTACATATCATTGACTATTACACAAAGGTAAGCAATACAAAAACAGCATCAAAATCGGTCCGATAAGTAGGTATTTTAAGCAATAAATGGCCTGTCCATCTTATGTAGTTGGTATGGTGACGTACTTACTCACTTAGCACGGAAACCACAAAGTTAGTCAGTAAAAGATGTCTCAACATCCCCATCCCCCGTGGAGTTAAATATCAGGGTTGTCCAAGAAAGCGCTAGACATCGTCGACGTGGTCACACACCAGAGGACCAATATAGTTAGGTTTTTGAAAATTGAATAATCAAGATCGGGTAAAGTTAGCGGGATAATGCAGGAAAGCGGACCATCTATGTGGGATTAAAGAAGAAGCAATGAATAATCACTTACTGTTCAGGCTCAATCTGTGGATCCGAACCAAACAACAAGATCAGTCTCCCATCATCAGTCACAATAAAGTTATAATCCGATTGATTGAAATGGTAGACGACCTCACAGGAAAGTTTGGTAGGCGTCGTCACATTGTTGACTACGTCCACGCAGCGGTTCTCGACATCTGCCATAACACCCTGGTCTGGTTTACAGCAATATGAGGTTTGAGGCTCACAGGAAATCAGGCCGATAGCCGCAAATAATAAAACCACTTTCATATTAACACCAATAAATATCGCTAATTAATTAAGTAAATATAATTGCACTAAGTTAACAAACTTTACGAAAATTATTATTTTTCGTTACGAAACTCGTAAGTATTGAAATATTTAAATTGGTATCGAATCGCACGCCTTGCTATAAAGCCCGCGCAGCGTGTACTACTGCTCCAAGGTGTTTGGGCTTACAGACTACAGTCACCAATATTATTGCGATTTGAATCATGAAAATAATAATACGTTATTATCAATTTAGTTATGGTTAATGGGATTGCGTTCTAAGTAGCGTAGTAATAGCGTAAATATTACTAACTGCAGAGTTTGTACCTTCCTACCTTATCAACGACACTAAGTGGGGAATCGTTTACTTTTGGTAACGAGACTGCAGTAGTGAGTACAATTTTTAGTAGTCGGCCGTGGTGTCGTTTGCATAAAAACTAGTAATAAAGTTGAAAACTAAAACCCGACTGCGATCGTCTTAATAAACGCTGAAATATTATAGTAAAATTGTTTTCTGTCGCTTGGTATATTTTAATGTTGTAGTACATTTGTATTTATGAACTCAAAATTTTCTCCTCCTTCATTTGACACCCCACTCGATAAAATAGCAAAAAAAATTTGGAGCCCCCTACTTTTTTTCATAACATCCGCTAGGTCAATTTTTTTGTATTAAATGTAGCCTATGTCAACCGGACTTTTACGACGAATCGATTGACACCTCATTCATCAAAATTGGCCCAGTAGTTTAGGCGCTACGGTGGAACACACAGAATCTGGATACAAACATACACACCCACATACGTAGACTGCTAAAATCATAATCCTTCCTTTTGGCTTTGCCGCAGTCGAGTAAAAACGTGTATTGTAAACAAAACCCCAGTGGTGTCGTTCACAAGACATATGCGGTTTGTATTGAGTTTTTATAGGAATGTCTGCCCAGATCGCCTTGACAAGGGCCTGCGTATGCAAAAAAATATATTTATTTGGGTCAAGATATTCGTAAAAATAAATTTGTCCTTACGCGCCAACAGATTTACGTTTTAATAAAAATCGATGAAGATGGTCATTCAAGGACGTTGACCATGACCATCACCCAGAATTGAAATCTTAAAATTTTAAAATAGCTCGAAGACTTAATTCTAAAGGTGCGAAGTATTACAAGTGTCGAAAGTTGGGTATACTTGACGATGTCAATGGGCGTAAACAAGGTGGGACTAACCGAAAATTGGGCATAATGTAGGTATAAGAAAACCAGCGATATGGTTTATTAATTTTATTAATTTTTTATTTTACTTATGCTTAAGTTACAGAGGTGGTATGTATTTCGGACTTCAAAAATATGTTAGGTTTTCGTGTTCAGGCGTTGGCTTCGTCCACTTCGTTGACGATGTCGGTGGGCGTGAAGGAGGGCGCGGCGTCAGGTTCCTCGTCGTCGCTGTCGGGCGCGGCGCCGGGGTGCGCGGGCACGAAGTGCTCGGGGCGCGAGGCCGGCGCGCCCGAGCCCGGCGCGCTCCACGACTTTTGTGATTTCTGGCGTACAATATAAAATGAATTTAAAAAATTAAATTAAAATCGGTTCATTCGTTTAGGCGCTACGAGGTCACAGACAGATACACAGATACACACTTCAAACTTATAACACCCCTCTTTTTGGGGTCGGGAGTTAAAAAACTGATCAAGTGTAAATAGGTACAAGATTTAAAAAAAAAACCGGCCAAGTGAGAATCAGACTCGCGCACTTGGGTTCCGTACTTGGCTATTTTTTTGACATTTTGCATGATAAATCAAAAACTATGTATTGTGTATAAAAATAAATAGAAATCTGCTTTGTGATGTACAGGTAAAGCACTTCCATGTGATACCCCACTTGGGTATAGTTATCTAACCGAAAATTGAAACACATTTTTTTTTTGTGATGTGACCACAAATTCACGGTTTTCGGATTTTTTCTTTACTTGTGTTATAAGACCTACCTACCTACCAAATTTCATGATTCTAGGTCAACGGGAAGTACCCTATAGGTTTTCTTGACAGATATAACAAACGCATAGACAGACAAAGTGATTCTTTAAGGGTTCCGTTTTTCCTTTTAAGGTACGGAACCCTAAAAAAGTTCCCCTGTGGAGATTTACCTGCGAGTCGGATTGTCGCACGATGTCCAGGTACATGTCGTACACGAAGCGCGCCATGTGCGGCATGTCGCGCACGCTCAGCACCAGCGCGTCCGGCACGGCCGCGGTGGCGCTGCGCTGCGCCGGGTAGCGCTCCCCCGGGATGATCTCCAGCTCCAGGGAACGTTCCACGAGCTAAACGACAAGAGGATTAATAAATTATTGAATGAATATTCTTTTATTGTCCGCTGTAGTGGTTTTGTCATAGAAAATAATCAATGAACAAATTTGGTTTGAAACTAAACGCATTGGGTGCCATCGGGTCAGGTCGGTATATAATTTATGGTGTTTATTATATTTCAGTTCATTAATGTGATAGGTAATTATAAAGTGTACTCTATTTTTCCTCAACATTTACAAAAATCACGAATCACAATGTAATTAATTATGCCGTATTTTATTTAATTGCTGAATAATAAGACGCACTTACTCATTAGAATGACGTTAATGAATTAAATTGACGCTTGAACAATGATAAAGTTTATTTATGACCCACGGAGTAACCCATAAAAACGTAATACAACGTAAAAAAATGTTTTCCAACAGTATTTTTGATAAAGGTGCAAATATTATAGATACCTACTTGAAAGTATTAGCAGCGATAACAATTTGCGTAGCTTAGGTAGGTAATAGAGAAAATAGTGAATAATAATTTTAACCTATCGCCAGCCCAATACTGAGCACCGCTCTTCTTTTAGAAGGACAAGACAAGGACAAGGCTTAGGCTATCAACCACTCTACCACGTACGGATTGGTACATTTCAAACACGTGTTAGAACACTACATGGGAAACTCAAGTAAAGTATGTATCATAGCCTCAATAGCTCAATGGTTGAGGAGAGGACTGAAATCCGAAAGGTCGGCGGTTCAAATCCCACCCATTGCACTATTGTCGTAACCACTCCTAGCACAAGCTTAACGCTTAGTTGGAGGGGAAAGGGAAATATTAGTCAAGACTAACATGGCTAATATTCTTTTTAAAAAAAGGTTGAGTTACCTGATTAAACGTAGGTTGCAGCTCGAAGCAGTTCCTGAAGAGATTGGCTCTCGCGAAGACGTAGAGGCCGAGGCGCGCGCGCGACGCGGCCACGATGAGGCGGCGCAGGTCGCGCACGTGGCCCACGGCCTTGGTCCGCACCAGCGATATAAGCGCGATGTCGTTCTGCTGCCCTTGGTACTTGTCCACCGTTGTCACCTACGAGAACGTTCATAATAATTCATTCCAGTCACATTGCTATTTCTTGCATGATGGTACGGGACCCTTCCTATGTGAGACTGACTCGCACTTGACCGATTCTTAAAAATGCCGTGGGTTATATACTAACAGTAATAGACCGTCTCTCTCCAGACCTGTATCTATTCAAAAAATCACGTTGATCCGTTGCGGCTTGCGGTTATTGAAGGGCTAACAAACACACTTTCGCATTTATAATATGGGTAGTGACTTAATTAGGTATATCATAAACAGTCCAAGCTAGATCTCATTCTGTAAATAAGGTGTTAATGCATATTAAAAGAAACATTTTGGCCACGAGCGCCTAATTTCCACGGAGATTAGCCTTTTGCGCAGGAAATGTTATAGTGCACAAGTGTGTGCGCAAATACAGATGCATTATCTATTTCCTCGCTCGCAAATTCCGATGGGACGGCAATCCAACACGACCATAGAGTTCTAGCCCAGGACTGACAGCTTGACGTGCTCTCCAAAGCACAGAGGAGAAAAAACGCCAACTCCCTAACTCCGGGCCAATACAAAGAAATTCTTGTACAGTATTATTGCCTAAAGTTCAGCATATCCACTAACCTTGTGTGGCCTGCCGATGAGCGGGTTGTCGGCGCAGCGCTTGGTGATGACGTCGCGGATGAGGTGCTTCTGGCCGTTGTAGGTGGTGAGGATGGAGATGCGGTGCGCCGGCCAGCCCACCAGTCGCATGAACATGAACACCGCTACCACATACTCGGCCTCCGCCAAGTTCTACGAAAAACATTTTTATTTTTTATGGTAATTAATATGCGTGTGCGTGTATGTGGGTGTGTGTGAGTGTATGTGTATACGTGTGTATGTGTGAGTGGATATGTATTCGTAATTAATATTAAGATTGCTACGCTGTCTTTTTGAAGTCTGTCGGGGTAGGGCCTTAAAGCCGCGTACGCGCCAGTGATACGTACGCCTTACATTGTACAACACGTGCGCGAAATACCATCTTACCTGATAGAAGTAAGGGCTGGGTTCAGTCTCGCCCGCGCCGTTGAAATCATCCACGTTGATAAGTTGAAAGTCGTGGCGAAGACCAGCGTTGGCTGCGCGGTACTCGGGCAGGCGACACACGTGCGCCAAGTCGCCTAGGTTGCGGTACCGCCAGCGATACAGGTTGCATATACTGCGGGAGATAAGAAACGTCAACACAGTGATTTTCGTCACTGTCACTGATAGACATTCACTGCTGGACCTACTAGATATCTTCTACATAGAGGTGACGGCGCACGTTCGTCAGTTTTCCGAGCTTTTTAACATGCGCTGAGGATGGCCACAGAGGGGATTTTACTAGAAATCCCACATATCCCTTACTTGTCCACATGTCTTGCGCTGAATTCAGCGGTTCCCCGCTACTTATTTGATGTCATCTACCAACGCTGCGCTTTTCGGTGCAAGATTGCTATTACATTAGCTTGGGACCTCGTAAACTATCGGTTCTTAGAATTATGTACTCCACCTATTCCACTTCAGCTTCAATAATTTTATGAATGAATTATAAGATAAAAATAAGAAACATGACTGCCAAACTTTTTGATAATCTGATTCATAGCAAAGCCGCGATTTGAGTGAAATATTTTGCGCCTGAGAAATGAGTGTACCTAATATTAGTTATTGATAATGGTAGCCTTTAAATAATAAGTTCTGTTCATCATCACATTGAAAAATATACTTAATGCTACAGTTCAAAGCAAAAACGATGACGGAATAGTATACGTAATAGGTATACTTAAATGTGTTTGCGAAGATGTGACATCATTACATCTGTTTAAGATATGTTTATTGCACAATTGTGAATCAATGTGCATTAAAAGTTCCTTTTAAGTGGTTAAAGCTATAACATTAAAATGATATTATCATAACACATTGTCGTATAGTGTAGGGTTGACAGTAAAATAACTGTAAGCATGAATTTTGCCTCTTTTATACTATGTAAATTGTGTCTACGTGTTCATCCATACAAATATTATTAATGCGAAAGCGAGTCTATCTGTCTGTTATCTTTTCACAGTCCATCCGTTCAACTGATTTTGACGAAATTTAGTACATAGACAGCTTGCATCCCGGGAAAAAAATAGGCTAGTTATTATTGGTCCCGGAAAATTAAAGAAATTCCGCGAACTTAAAAAATCGAAATCCACAAGGACGAGGTTTGAGTATTGCATACAGAAATGGCTTTCGTCCTGGTGAAGGATGTAGGTTTACTTTTTATCCCAGAAAATCGAAGAATTCCTACGGGATTTCAAAAACCTCAATCGACGCGGACGAAGTCGCGGGCATAATTTGGTAGTTTATAAAATAATTAACAACGCGATTTATAGTCCTAGATTAAATTTTATCCAATCCAATAAATATTTGAGTTTAACGTCTTCCGCATATTCTTGTGAAACATCAATAGCTTTGACGTACAGGCGATAATCGTTTTACTAGCAGTTGCGGTTTCGTATAATTTGTTGAAAAGGAACTTGTTACAATTTGAAATTCCAACAAATCTTAAAATCCGTCAACGAATTTACCCGATTTTCTGCAGTGCGATCGTAGGTAAAACAAAACACGTTATGAAGTTCATCACATACGACGACCTGTCAAAGATTCACATGTTTAATGTTTTCTGGTGCAAACTCACGGTAAAATAAAGCAGAGAAACACCGTCGTTAATAAAAAAAAATTGACAGGTAGTGGGGACTCCCGAGATTATCAAAACTTAAAATTATGAAAAATACCTTGACCGCGCTCTTCCTTGCGCGTCCAATTCTACATAGGGTACTCCAAGTCTGACCATTCGCGTGAACAAGCTCTGTTCCATGTTGCAATACTTCTGGAAGGCCATGTTCTTGACCACCGGCGGCAGCTGGTGATGGTCCCCGATCATGATCCAGCGTTTGAGACGCGAGCGTCCATCTTGGGGATTTTGCAGGAGAAGCGGAATGAAAGTTTCGATTTCGAGAATTTGTGCGGACTCTTCCATCAATATGTTGTCGTATTTGAAACCTGTCGAAAGCAA
Source organism: Maniola jurtina (assembly GCF_905333055.1). Taxonomy (NCBI): domain Eukaryota; kingdom Metazoa; phylum Arthropoda; class Insecta; order Lepidoptera; family Nymphalidae; genus Maniola; species Maniola jurtina. The sequence goes on along the minus strand of NC_060047.1, from coordinate 7,286,833 downwards.
AATGTATATATAAAAATATTCTGTTGAAATAAGAGTAAAAATAAATTTGGAATGCTAGATTGTTTAATAGCTTCATTTACTTGGAAAAAAATAGAAAACTAAGACTTTTTAGGAAGGTCATTGTGTCTAAGATTCAATTCTTTCAACCATGCTCCATCGGCCTAATCGGCCCAATGTATGTGTTTGTGTCCCAAAGAAAAAACAGAGTTTTGACTTTTTCAAAGGTATCTCCAAATTAGCAGGCAGTGGGGACAGCCGAGTTTCTTGTTGGTCTACTCAGTAGGAAAGGCATTCCAAACCAGTGGTAGATGCTCTTGACGATTCAAATGTACTTGTAAAAGTCTAATTGAATAAAAATATTTTGAATTTGAATTTGACTGCTGACAGATATAAAAACTTTAAATTATGTAATAACAATGCTTTTTTTTTTGGATTTTTAAATTTATTTTAGTATCAAAAATTAATATTCCATAATTTGTGAATCAAAACTATTTACATGTCGGTGACGCGACCTCAAACTTTTGATCCATCCCAACGCGCTTAAAAAAGTTGTCACTTTCACACAAAATAGGTTCAATAATAATGCATTATCGTAACATACCCATTTGAACTAGTTCAGAGCGTTTCAGGGCGGCATGTGTGCACGTCATCGCAATAATCTTGGCCTCCTTAACCAGCAGGTACTTGGAGCGGTCCAGGCCTGACCTCAGCAGCTCGAACGCGCGGAACTCTTCCAACTCCTCGAATATGTGGTCTATGTAACTGTGAACAAAGTAACAAACTTATTACCACAGTACACAGGAACCAATACAAGAGACACGTCTGGACGAAGAAGTCATGCAGAGTTGAAGGGGTGAGATGCGGGAGGAACCGTCCCAATAGGGATGTTGCCTATGCAAAAAAACCCGGCCAAGTGCGAGTCAGACTCGCGCACCGAGGGTTCCGTACTTGGGTATTTTTTCCGACATTTTGCATGATAAATCAAAACTATTGTGCATAAAAATAAATAAAAATCTGTTTTAGAATGTACAGGTAAAGCCCTTTCATGTGATATATCACTTGGTATAGTTACCTTACTTTGAAAATTAAAACACATTTTAATTTTTTTTCGGTGATGTAACCACAAATCCACAGTATTCAGATTTATTCGTTTATACTTGTGCTATAAGAACTACCAACCTGCCAAATTTCATGATTCTAGGTCAACGGGAAGTACCCTATAGGTTTCTTGACATACACGACGGATAGACGGACAGACAGACAGACAACAAAGTGATCCTATAACGTTTTTCCTTTTGAAGTACGGAACCCTAAAAAGGATTTTCTTCGTGATTATTATTAAATAGTGTTTAATAGAAAGCAAGTACAAAGTCAAATAAATACCGGTAGCAGCTCTCAGCAATATCCATGTCTTGCTGGTAGGATTTCCCGGGGAACAGTGGTTTGGGAGCATCGTCGAAGAACTCGTGGAATGGAAACTCTTTGCTGATCGTCTCTATCGATTTTGCCTAAACAAATAAAATAAGTTTTGTAATAATTAATTGACATAATTAGCAATTCAAAGTTATCGAAATAAAATTTAAGCAAGTATGTTAATTTTCTATTAATAAAACTTTGGTTATTCATACTATTTTTCTGAATCTACATTTAAAAAACTAATAACTATGCAAAAACTGATATGCTAAATGTTATTTAAATTTTACGACACATCCTAAGCCAAATATTCAACAAAATAATTATGAATTAACATGTTCATGATTCGATATTGGATCGGATATAGATTCAAAAATAATGGACGTAAAATGAATAATATTCATTTTCATTCCTTCAGAGCTCTTTGGCTTTGACAATTATTGCAAACCATTATTATTTTATCGACATAATGGTCGCTAAAACTATGTCTGATCCATATTTCAAACATTTTATGGTGTAGGTCTATTAGCTTATGTCTAAAATAATCTAGAAGTTCCAAACTCACTTCTAGATTATTATCTTTAATCTATGTCCGATCCAAAATCGAAACAAGAAAACGTTTATCCACATTTAGTTGAATATTGGCTTAGGGTGTGGCAAAGTACAGTGTAAAGTTTTTGAATATCAATAATTTGATTTCACAAGTGGGATAAACACTTTTTTATTGTCGTATATATTTATACTAAAATATAAAAAACTTATTCCGAAAATTCTGTCTTTTTTATTTGATGGTCCACGTGAGAAATCTAAGGTACATATAACTACCTGATCCTTGCTGCACGTGTGCAGGAAGGTCTGCCAGCGCGGGCGCACGTGGTACACGTGGAAGTGGTGCGCCAGCTCGCACGTGGCGCCCGCGTCGCCGCCCGCGCCCAGCGTGCTCTGCAGCCTCGACACTTGCTCCAGCAGCTCCAGACGTTTCGCTAACACGTAGTTCACACGGCCGTATCTATGAGACAATAATATCGCATTAATTAAAAGAAATCCATATTAACGTTAGAATCAAATAAATCTGTACGATGTGCTATTCGCAACGCGCCCACTCGTATAAAATAGCTTTTGCTGCCATGCTTTTCGTAAAAGCGATGGCCGCTGGAGCCCGAAAGTTTTAGAGTTGAGACCAGGTACAAGTGAACCTTCAGTAAAGTCGACCGATAGTTTAAAGAGGCTGGCGGGAAGTGGTTATATCAAGAAAGCTGAGGACTGGGTGTGGTGGCACTTATCGAGAAAGGCCTATGATGATGGATTATAAACAAACCTCGAAAAATCTTTATCCGTCTGTAGCGCCTCTTCCCCGTGCCCCAGACGCAGCAGATGTCTCTCATCCACGTCGAGTTCAGCCACCTTCTCGAACAACTGGTTGAGGGCCTGGTTACTGTGGGTGACCACCAGTGTTCTTTGCCAGGGGAAGTTGTGATACAGATTGGAGATTATCTGTACCGCTACGTCAGTTTTGCCTGCAATAAAATAGGATAGTGGAAGGAATTACACCCTCTCAAATAACTGGTTGAAAGCTCGATTTTACTAAAGTTGCATAGATAGCTTCATAGACCGCCCTAGCATTTTATAAAACCTCAGTATTACATTTTAATGCTCGCGCGTAGGTACGCTCTTTCTGGGCAAAACGGTCGTGCGTGATACGCACGAGAGAATGGCGGTGAATACGCTCCTTTTGGACAAGCTCTTAGCGCGACCGAGTTATAATCGTAAAAATGCGGGTACAGGCAAGTGTATGATATTACAAATAGAGGTTCCACGAAGCCGTTTATACATAGCAATCGTGCGGTAAGTGCAGGACGAAGGAGCGACCCGAACTGGCCTACGTAGTTAGGGCCCTATGTTAAAGATACGTCATGCGTCATGTGTCTGTCTGTCTCACGTCTGTCTGCTAGCTTTTCCCGGCGCATCCGTTTAACCAACTTTGACGAAATTTGGTACAGAAATAGCATGAATCCCGCCAAAATGCTCCCAGGGAATACTTTACATCTACGACGACGAATCGTGGGATCACCTATTTGGTACAGAGATGTCTTGCATCCCGGAAACAGAATGACTCTTCATTCATCGGAAAATCAAAAAGTTCTCACAGGAATTTTAAAAAACCGAAACTTACGCGAACGAAGCGGCATCATCTAATATTAGTTTTAGTATGGATTATTAAATTAATTTTATATTATGGTGGGCTGATACGGAAAATACTTAATTTAGAGCTAATTCGTCTTCATAGTTTTCTCAAACACTTAACAGTAGATTTCAGTTGTAGATAATAATTTGAACAACACTTGTTAAAATTTATTATTCTAACACGAACCATGATTCGACGCTTTGGCGTAAGTACCGCTTCATTGAAAGTAATTGAAATGTTTACATGCCACGGTTCTATGAAAAACACAGGTAGATATATGTACATATCTATGGATATATATGCTATTTCTAGCAATTCCAGATGTTTAGCAATGTAATGGTTACTTCTACATATTTTCTTCTCTAAATTTATACTCAGCCATACTAATCACACTAATATTATAAAGGCGAAAGTTTGTATGTGTGTGTGTGTGTGTGTGTGTATGTTTGTTACTCCTTCACGCAAAAACTACTGAACAGATTTGGCTGAAATTTGGAATGGAGATAGATAATATCCTGGATTAGCACATATGCTACTTTTTATCCCGGAAAATCAAAGAGTTCCCACGGGATTTCAAAAAACCTAAATCCACGCGGGCGAAGTCGCGGGCATCGGCTAGTATTATAATAATGGGAAAGTGTGTCTGTCTGTTTGTCTGCTAGCTTTTCACGGACCATCCCTTTAACATGTCGCAAGTTTTTACAGCGTCAAGCGAGCCCGCACTTTGACGATGCAACGTCCGGTTTTGAATTTCGGCTCTTAACTTTAGCACTTTTGAGTGTACTGTACAACCGAATTAGGATAAATATTAAGAAGTAAATACCAGTTCCGGGTGGTCCAACCACTAGGGTGAGTCCAGGCTGCATCCCCGACCGAATTGCTTCCACTTGAGTAGGTGTGAATAAGATGTTGTTCCTATAAACCATAACTCGAGTTAATAAAAGTTGTTTTAAATTGTATATAACACTACTGCAGAGCGACTTACCGTTCCGATAAAATGCTATTTTTTTGAAAAGTACCTAATGAAAACAACGGAATAAGTCCTTTGACTGTCCTGCCATGCGCCATTAGAGAGTTCCCTTGTCACCCTCCCACCTCATCAGAAATTCACAAATCATCAGTCAATGATACCATAATCATATATTAAAATATAATAAAATTAGGTTAAACCTATACTACCAGGCATTACATAAATAATGCTAGATGGATTTCTTGATAGTCTATAACACACGTCGTAAAATTCCATGACCGTTGTCTAGAAGTCTATGGTTTGGTTGCCCCCATGCAATCTCTGGTGACGCTTGCCAATGGAGATAGTTTGTGAAAAAATTGAAAAGTTAAATAAAAGTATAAATGGTGTAATCTGACTAAAGTGTTAAGCAATAATTAGCTTTGCTACTCACTTCTTGGGTTCGTTGTAGAGATAGGGTCCCCGCTTCGGCTGGACGTGAGGTTCGACTACGATCACCTTGCGAGCGTCGTCTTCGTCCATTGCATTCTCGCCCAGTTCTTGTTTACGCATCACGTTCTCAAATGTTAGTCTGGTTAAGAAAAGGAAATCACACTAATATTATAAGGGCGAAAGGTGTGTACCAATATGTGTGTGTGTGTGTGTATATATTTGTTACTCCATCATGCAAAACTACTGGACGGGTTTGGCTGAAATGTGGAATGGCGATAGATAATATTTTGGATTTTATACCGGAAAATCAAAGAGTTCCCGCAGATATGCTGGTTTTAATGTCTAATGTGTCATGGACTTACTTGAATGGACGCACTAGTTTCCTCGGGTCGTCAGTTTGTACTTTTATCTCGTATCCTGGGAAGCTGTTGCGTAAGTGCTCCATGTCCAGGAAAGTATCGTTGAAGTCCAGAGTCGGGATCTCATTGGGCATTCTGATTGAAGAAAAATGAGGAATCAGACAAATTTTCCGTATAAAAAAAAAATATTTGTACTGTCTATAGAATTTAGGTTTTCTTCATTTGATCGTCTAATTCAGGCGTACCTACCTACGATATAGATATATTGTAAATACTAAAGACTTGTGTCCTGTTTGGTTTTTTAGGCTTAGAATCGTTAGGTTACCGCATGAAGCTCTTACAGTATCGGCGTTAGAAATTAGTACCTATATCAATTTTTCACGGGTGAAAACGATATAGCCACGATTATTATGTGCTAAGCCTTAACAGGGCTCTCGCCGTCACTCGTTTCATACAATCGTAGTTCCAATATCTGTGTCTGTGGTGTTTTAGATTTTTCTAAAAATATGTAGTTTTAAAATTACAGGGGCTCAAAGATTTGTATGAAATTTTTTAAGACCGCGTAACTTTGAAACCGAATATTTTAACAGAAATCTGGAAAACCACAGACATAGATATTAGTTTCTAGAATATGTCTGCAAAATTTCATGGACTTTGGTTGCTTAATATTCAAATGAAATTGGAAATACAACTGTATGAAACGAGTGACGGAGAGAGCCCTCTTAACAACCTGGGGAAAAATAGTAGATAACGTATAGATAATGGCTCTTGAAAGTTGTATACAAGAAACAGTCCTTCATAAAAGCGTTCATACTCCAGAGCTTGTATAGGAGCCACTCAACAGTGTAACTAGCCTTATATTACACAAAAACACGCATAGTCATGCCGTCGTACTTTATATCTGTCCAAACCTTAAAACCGAACAGACTATACCTAGGTACAGTAGGTGCGTTCTCAAAATATCAGAAGTGTTTCAAGCGCGCGTGCCGTTCCCACGTTTTGCAATTCATGCGAAAACAATTCAAGGTTATAGTTATACCACAGTCTATTGGGACCAATACAGTTAACCAACGGAGACATCTAGACAGAACAATCGTGCGGGATGTGAAGAGCAAGACAAAGGAGTGGTCTGACCTCATCAACTGCATATGCCAATTTTATTTTATGTATTTGTAATTATTGACAACAGTTTGACAAAATTACATGCATTTACATAAGTACCTATTATTTTAGTAATTGGAAAAGTGATATCTCTTTATACTAGTGTCTAGTGACGCTAGGACGGCTCTTGGGTCACTGTACTTCTTCTTACACTGCGGCTATACAATTTTACCGGTACTACAAGAACTAGTGGGTGGATAGTTAACAAGAAATCGTTTGTTTATTCTAACTAGACTAATTTTACGAATGCGAAAAATACCACATAGTATATTTATCTTATTTCTAGATCAGATATTTAGAGATATTTGAATATTTACAAATAGAATAGCCGACTGTATAGGATTTTGCATTCTTTGCAATAGGTCTTGGATGAATTATTCATCCAAGCATCAGATTTTGATGTCTATTGATCTATGCCTGCCTGCCTGAGCGCTATGCCTGTTTTTAACCGACTTCCAAAAAAGGAGGAGGTTCTCAATTCGTCGGGATCTTTTTTTTTATTTATTTTTTTAATGTATGTTCCCCGATTACTCAACGACCCCTGGACCGATTTGGATTTTTTTTTGTTTGAAAAGGTATACTGTGCAGGTGGACCCATATAAATTTGGTGAAGATCTGATGAATATCTTCGGGATGGAGAACAGAACTCCTCAATGTATAAGAGAAAATTGCTTGCGATCAGTGTACCTAATTTGTGTTTTTGGTTTTTGAAGTCGGTTTTATTTTTCTTTTCATTTTTTTTTATTTCATACCTGGTATAGTGCGCTTGGCCAGGGTCTCCATACCCCAGCACAATGTCGTGCAGCCACTCTGGTACCACGCATTCAGTATTCATAAGCTCGCGTATTGTTTCCAGCACCGCCTTGAAGTTGTTCTCTTTGGGTTTGCGACGCATCACAATGTTGAAGGTCTCGTAAACGTCCTGAATTTAAAAGAAAAATTAAATCAGAAAATGACTTTAATGATTAATGCATGCTAATTGCAAAAACGACTACACGTGGATTAAGCGATCTGTTGGCATTAACAGATAAGCCAAATGTTTGCACACATGGTGGATTTTTTCAGGCTGGAATTAGGATAGCCCAAAAATATTCGGCGATAAAATATTAACAAGGGGTTTTTCATCCTGAAAATATCGAATCTTTTTCCTTATTCTGTGAATGAGGAAAAAGATTTGATATTTTCAACACTTTTCTGAAAGAACAGAATTTGTAGTTTAGACATTGCGTCGTAAGAGTCGAAATCGTAATACTACGCGGAAGATCTAAAGGTTTCTCCGATTAATGAATTGAAAAGAAAAGTCACTACCCATATTATTTATCAATGCAAAAGTGTGTTTGTTTGCTAATTGTTGGTTTGTCCTTCAATCACGTGGCAATGGAGCAATGGTGATTTTTGCATGAGTAGGTAATAGGTAAGTATGGTTAAAGTGATTGTAGTGGAGATTGACATACGAGTAGCTTACTTTTTATTTTGGAAAATCAAAGAGTTTCCTCGGGATTTAAAAAAAAATTAAATCCACTCGGATGAAATTGCGGGCATCAGCTAGTTTTATAATATTGTAAGTATAGATTTAGTGATCAATGCTGGGTCAAGTACAAGAAACAACACAAGAGTTGTTTTGTACATGAAGTGCCTACTTATGGTTTTGCCAAACGAGATCAATAAAGATTAAAATCAGGTCCCGGCGCGGCGGCGCCATCATCAGTTCGCTTTAAGTGTAGGTTACTCCTAAGAGAATTACGGAGCCTGAATGAAGTATTTCTGCATAAATTGAAACTCACGTGCATAATAAAAAAATAGTTGAGATATCGTAATTATAATGGATACATAATATATAATGCCTTTAGAAGGATTTTGGCTACCGTGCCTTAAAATAAGAAAGAAAACATCATGAACAGCTTCTATTGTATCAGCAATCACATAATAGTGAGGCGCAAAATAGAGTTCAACTACTCTCGACAATAACTGATTGAACAGAGAGCAAAAAACTTAACAGGAAAATCATGCATACATCAGTGCCAAATAAAAATCGGTCAAGTGCTAGTCGGATTCGCACACGAAGGGTTCCGTACCATCGTACAAGAATTAAGTAACACTTTTTTTTTAATTATCATGGAGGTCGTTTTGTCATTTTGGAATTCTTATCATTTGGTATTATAGCGACCACAGAAATACACATTCTGTGAAAATTTCAACTCTCTACCTATTACGGTTCACGAAATACAGCCCGCTGACAGACAGACGGGCGGACGGACGGACGCGACGGCCGGACAGTGAAGTCTTAGTAATAGGGCCCCGTTGGCACTCTTCGCGTACGGAACCCTAAAAAAACTCACGGAAAAATGTTTGCACATTGTTAATCATACGCTCGCGGCTCACATCCGAAATAGATACGCATTAATGATGTAATATCTCATATAGCAGATTGTAAGGAAAATCTGTTTAAAAAACAGTCATGAGAGAAAGTAATTTTTGTTTGCTCAGATTTTACATGAGCATAACATTACGCGTTACAAGTGTTACAAGTGTAAATTAAAAATTCATAACACCCCCGACAAGTGTAGGTTACAGTAATTAGAAAAGAGCTGATAACTTTCAAATGGCTGAACCGATATTCTTGGATTATAGCTAAGAACACTCTCGATCAAGCCACCTTTCAAACAAAAACAAAACTAAATCAAAATCGGTTCATTAGTTTAGGAACTACGATGCCACAGACAAACCATCATCAAGTTCATAAGTAATGCTAGGTTGAATGTGGCCCAGAATGGAATCGGAGTACTTACTCCGAATCCACGTAGTCTTGACTATCCTAACTTCTATACCTAGACTGTTGTTGGAAAACGCAAAGCTAGAAGCGAGTTTTCTGGGCTAGAGTTTTCTACCACTAGGCGTGGCTTGTTTAAGCAGACCTAAAATAAACAGGCCTATCGAATCGAAGTTGATTAATAATAGTTGATTTATTATAGTTACCCACCTAGGTATAAAATTAACATTCCTAACTATGCTGTCAAACTAAACGATCTACTAACGAGTACAATAGACTTTGCTTATTTAGATTTTCGGCAAAAAATAGTCTTAGCAGATGGACTTGATACCAGTTTTAGAATACTAATGTAAATGTGCGTTATTAAGCCTGTTTAGCCATCACATTATCGTGTATGTATGAATATTAGGTGATAATGATAACATACATTTATAAAGCTGTAAGTACTTATAGGTAATATTACCATACTTTTATAATAAGTACTAATATAGATATCTTTTTTTATCTTTTGTAACCACATTATGCAAATAAAGAATTTCTATTTCTATGTGCAACAATTTCTTACTGTAACTTAATTGCTCATTTACTAAATTGCACATTCACATTGCATTACTAAACTGTATTTAAATTGGCCTGTGGGGCCAATATGTTCACATAGGGAAACGCATACCTACATAGATAACAAACGAACAGACATTTATATTAATTAATATTAACTGATGAGCGCATCACTGGTTCAATTAAAGTCAGAGACATAAATTCGCACAGACACAGTATAGAATTAACATACCCATTTACTCGTAAATTAACGGGTCAGTAATTTTTTTAGACGTAGCTATAGTTTAATCTTGTTAGTAGCGACTTTGACAGTATTTAGCGCCCTGAATGCAATGTGCCTCGATATTTTCCTCTTCTTTTTGTTTAAGGTACAAAGAAAATGCGAGACTAAAACATCGTCCTATGCGTTTCCTAGAATTATTGAGGGACTGGCGATCAAAACGGGGTCATGTCACGAAATAACATTTTACAGGAGGAGCAAAAAATTGGATGAAAGCTGATGAACGCTGCTGAAACCTTACTGTACCGTTATAAATACGAAAGTGTGTCTATCTGTCTGTCTGTTACCTTTTCACGGCCCAACAGTTTAACTAATTATAATGTTTGGTACAGGGATAGCCTTACATCCCGGGGACGGACACAGGCAAATTTTTATCTTGGAAAATCAAAGAGTTTTTACAGAATTCTTAAAGGGCCATCCGTTTAACCAATTACGAAATTTGCCACAGAGGTACCTTGCGTCCCGGAAATTGACATAGACAACTTTTTTTCCCGGAAAATCAAAGAGTTGCCACGGGATTTAATGAAAATCGAAATCCACGCATACGGAGTCGCTGGCATCATAGTTACATATAAGTACAAGCATATAAACTTACCTCTTTTCCTTTACTTGCTTGGTCCAAATCCAACCGATACTGGTTGGGGTCCAGAAGCAGTCTGAAAGTTCTCGAGTCACCTTCCAGTTCAGGTCTTGGCTCAGGGCCCTCTTCAATGACCCTGCCGGATGCGTCCAACATACCCTCGACCTCGCAGCCCCTTACGTAAACTATACCAGCTTGTTCCACCATGCTCTTCTTGTAATCATATTTTGTCCCTACAAATATTATAATTTTTACTATTTCTTGACATAAAATAGGTACACAATTTATGAGCGGTCATTTAAGGCGAAAGGTTTTTTACTAGTAGATTTAGAAGATTTAGTCCAAGAAACATAGAAAAATTACATTTTTTATTTTTTGAAGAAGCCACAAAAAATTTTTAGCTAAGCAACTAACTTGGAATCGAAAATTTTGCTTTTTATTTTAGAAAATAAGAAGATTCCTTTAAATTGTTAGGCACAACTATCGCAATAAAATCAACTTTTAAAAAAAAGTCCTGATTCGAAAGTATGAGATATTCAATCATTTACTATTCAATAGACTCCGGTTTCTTAGACTGAGATCTATAGAGCGCACTGTGACTTTGGTCAGACTCAAGACACTGTTAAAACGAGACAGCGTTATACCGCTGGCATAAATCTGTCTCGTTTTGACTGAAACTTAAATCCAAGCAAAGTCAAAGTGCGGTCTATAGATTTCAACCTTAGACCCTGGCTCTAATAGGTACTAATGCTAAAGCTGACTGTCGCCAAATTAAAATAATATGCCGAATTTAAGAATCAAGCTATTCTTACCAATTCCTTGCGTGGGTCGAACGGTGATGAGAAAGCAGACATCGTGTTTCCTCAAACTCTCCCACTCGTGCTTGATTTCGTGTCTAACGCTGAGCGTGACGGTGACATCAGCCCGTACTCTCGAAGGTGCCTTTTCTCCTATATTTGGCTTCGCCACTTCGACAACTGCGAAACTTTGGATTGGATGCGCCATTCGAGCCCAACCTCCGAAGAATACACTATTATCTTCAGCTCGCCTGCATTTCGAAAAGGTTAGCTTTTAAATACGCGCTATTAGGGACCACAGTATAAGCAGACACAGTACTCCGACGGCTTTGATCACGTGGTAACACCATAACGACTCTGTCATGACTATGCCATATAGGTCACAATTCACAAGATCCTTGTCGCAAAATTACTCCATCTAGATGGCTTCGTCGAACCTCTGGTAGGTAATAACATAATATCCTTACTCTGTGCTATTACTGTACAGGCTCATGAAAATCTACTTTAAAACTTATCATATCGATTCCATGCAATTAACCATGCGCCGCCGCGCCGTTATATTTATCAGCAGTTATTAATTAAAACAATAACTTACCATGGCGCTAAACGATAAACTGCATCTTCAATATCTTGCCGGATTTCATCTGGAATCAATGGATAAAAACTATTAGTTCACTCATAACCATCTCAACCTTTCACATACTATAGGTACATGCCAAATCTCTAGTTACTATACTCTGCTTTTGAGCTTTTACCCTAATACTATGTCAGTTAGTTACTCCTTTTCTAAATATAGACAGACATGAATATTATAATTTATAACAATAGATATAAATAAACCTAATTACTTATACCACACGTGATACTTAAAGTTGGACGTAAATAATATCTGCATGTTATGGATACAAATACACTATAGAATGTTAGACAGTGTATAATAAGAGCTGTTATCAACATTCAACAGTATACGCAACTTGCAAGTAATCCAGGTTATGTAAACCGTGAGGCTACTTGTCTCATTTGAGTAAAACAGTTCATCCGTGCGGTCAACGTTGGTCGGCTTATCGAAATGTTTCCTTTATACATTCATCAAAAGATCGATTTTGTGCAGAACCAAAACATATTGGCATCTGCTAAAAACAGGTTGGCCGACACTAGCCTGTTTTGGGCCGACATGAATTAAGAAAGTTGTGCTTCTTTTCCTACGTGATGGCTTGCCAAGCTATTAAAAATAATTACAAGTGTAAATAAAAAATTTATAACACCCCCGACAAGTGAAGGTTACAGTAATAACTAGAAAAGAGCTGATAACTTTCAAATGGCTGAACGAATTTTCTTGGATTATAGCTAAGAACACTCTCGATCAAGCCACCTTTTCAAACAAAAAAAAACCAAATTAAAATCGGTTCATTAGTTTAGGAGCTACGATGCCACAGACAGATACACAGATACACACGTCAAACGCATAACACCCCTCTTTTTGGGTCGGGGGTTGATAAGGTTCAGATTGAATCGCGCTTGTGTTGAAGGTACTCAAGCTCAAGTATACGTGGTAGGAAACACGAACGCCGGAAGGGCGTTCCACACCATAACGGTCGTCGAACAAAAACATTTGTTTTAAAATAACTTCTAAATGAGTAAGAAAAAGTACATATTTTCTTTCTACAGAATCACAAACATTTGTAGAGGGATCAACTTAGCGTGTCGTCATTTTGATGACTGTCTACCAAAGGCATTTTTCTCAGAAAAATGGTTTTTTATTGTCTCGTCTGTGACCCTGGTGGTAAAACTGACAGTAGGGGGGAGACGCAGACCCGTATCCACCACTATCGTCCAGATTCTAGACGCCTTTTTACGTGACACTAAACTGATTTAAATACCAGAGTGAATTAGAATGAGGAAACTCTCGGTTTGATCCTAAATCGAGGATATGTCAAATATTAGGCTATGGGTGACGTGAAATCAAAGAAAAATACCTAGTTGTTTCATAGCCTACATAGCGTCAAATGAAGGTAACATTTGACGCTATGTAGGCTATGAAACACCTGCCAGTGACGTTGAAGCCCCGATGTTTTGTTACAGGTTTCTTATCTGTCTAGTAAGTACAGAGTAAGTTTATTGATTAGAATGACATTGGTCATTGGCTAAAATAAAGTACAATTTTTTCCAGTAAACAGTGCGTGGTTTTACAAAGCAATCAAATTGAATGATATCGAGTTCATGAGACCGATGATCGATCCGATAGTAAAGTACCTACCTAGGTAAGTATATTTTTATCTATGACACGGATTATACACCATCAAGCATGAAATCACTAAAGAGTATCATTTGGAGCCCCACCTAGGTAGGTCATACACCCACGTGTATAATCATGATAGACCTTGATAAATCCATCAATGACTAACGAATAATCACCATGTACTTACTTATATCTTTGTTTCATAATGTTAAAGATTTAAACTAAACGTTTATGACTTAATCATATACATATACACGTTCTATCTAGTAACGTACATAGATACTAGATTATGCCCGCGACTTCGTTCACGTGGATTTAGGTTTTTTAGAAATCCCGTGGCAACTCTGTGATTTTCTATGTCCTTCTCTGAGATGTAAGCTAACTCAGTACCAAATTTCATCAAAATCGTTTTAACTGTTGGGCCATGAACAACCAGACAGACAGACGGATAGGCAGACACACTTTCGTGTACATTTATAATATTAGTGTGAAATGATTACACGTCTAATAAGCTAAAAAGTCGTTATATTTCATAAACGTAACTTCATATTATGGTATATAGTACGTTACTACTAGTATAAGTGTTTAGAGTTAAAAACAGGCCACGGAAAAATATTTTTCTGATAACGCGAATCGCGATGACGAGGTTAAACTCGAAAATACATCTGCCAGGCAACAAGAGACACTACGAGTAGGTATATAATATATATACTATATCCAGATCACGATAAAGTTTGGTTCAGACTTCAGATACAAACCTACGTAGATATAGATACAGAAGTTTTGATTTTAGCGATGTTAACTGTCCGTCCGTGTGCGTTTCCACAGAAGGGATATGAGCAAAGAGCAGAGCAAAGCAATAAATAGTTAGTCTTTAGCGTCCTTTATAGTGTAGATAGGGAACAACGCCGGATTTTTGGAAAACCTCAAGAAATGGGGAATAAAGAGGATAATATTATATTTAATATCAGTTTGCCACAGTCATTCGCTTGTCAGCTTCATTCATCCCTGGAAATAACTAAAGCAGTGAAGAAATCACTAAAAAGAGAGAAAATGTACTTACACGTGCTCTCCAAACGGAAGAGATTGAAGTTCCTCAGCAGATAATCGTGTAAGGTCAGAAACTGGAGGTTTAGCTTCGGCAGCGCGAGGCAGTTCTCCCCGCTGTATATTTCAGTAGGCACAACGTTCTCATCCCAGATAATCTCTTCGGTCGGGTACAAAGGCATCGAGTTTAGTTCTTCTAATTGTGATATGCGCCGTTCGTGCCGAGATATCTGAGAAATAATCGTTTTGAAATACACTTCAACATCAAAGCAATTTAATGCAAAAATCAATAATCTGAGTTTTTTTTTACGTACAAAACTCTTTATATTACAAGATAAAGTTGAAAACTAAAACCCGACTGCCATCGTCTTAATAAACGCTAAAATTTTAGAGTAAAATTGCTTTTCTGTCCCTTGGTATATTTTAATGTTTTTGTACATTTATATTCATGGGCTTAAAATTGTCTCCTGTTTCATTTGACATCCCACTCGATACAATAGCAAAAATCAATTTTTCGAGACCTCTACTTTTTTTGATATAACATCACACACACAAAATATAGCCTATGTCATCCGGACTTTTGCAACAAATCAATGACACCTCATTCATCAAAATCGGCCCACTAGTTTAGGCACTACGGTGGAACACACAGAATCTGGATACATACATACATACATAGACTACTAAAATCATAACCCTTCCTTTCTTCCTTTTGGCTTTGCCGAAGTCGGGGAAAAAGCCAACAGATCTTGGAGAAACAAGAACCGCACAAGAATAAAGAAAGCCGATATCCTTACCAACAATTCTTTTAGGAAATCTTTATCCAGCCGGTGCCATGGCGCTTCGTCTTGTTTGTCTTCAGGCGGCACGAGATTCAAGTACGTAGCAATAGCTCGTAGAGCCTTATCACTAAAATGTAAAGAAAATTAAATAACAACTCAATGTGGCTAATTCTGTTGTAAGAACACAATCTCTAAACTAAACTAAATTGACTGGTGCTATCCTTTTCCGCAGGGGGCATTATGAATGGGATAGCAATAAATTGGACTTTCATTTTAGTTTAGTTTACAACAGAATTAGCCACAATCTATTCTAAGGCCACAATATCAAACCTTTTAAGTAAGATTTATTTGACGACCTCCCTAGCGCAGAGCTGAGTGATGTGGTCCTGATAAGTGGAAGGTTCCGAGTTCGATTCCCGGCTGGGGCAATTCGGGAATAATTTCTATATTGTCTCTGGTCTGGTGTGGTGAAAGGCTACACATGTATGGCTAGTCACTACTCTGTCTACCAGCAAAGTCGTGTTTCCAAGCGATTGGGCATTCCGGTACGATGACATGTAGAAACCGGAAAGGGGTACATGGGTGTTATAAAACTGCCATGCCTCTTCCAAGTTAACCTAATTCCATCTTAGACTGCATCATCATTTACCATGAAGTGAGGTCGCAAACGATCGCAAACGAGGGCTTACTTGTAATAGAAAAATAATGAAAATATATTCATAACTAGATTACTCGCCCGACTTTGCTCGTGTGGGATTTCTGAAAATTTCCATAGTCTACGTTACAGAAAAACCCACAAGCAAATTCTCAAGTTTCTTGACCCCAGCGTGCAGTTTGAATTGTGTCATCTGGATCTACCATCCAGATTAAAGGAAATAAAATTCAAGATTTGTTAGCAATGTTCCATAGGAATCAGTTAACTATAGGCTTCTATAGGTAAATATTTGAAAAATCTGCCCCAAAATTGGAATTAGTTGAAGTTGCCTATCTCTATTAGTAGGTACACGTTACTTTACCTAAGATTTCCGAAGTGTTTCTGCAGAGATTCTCTTGTGTCGACACTAGCGACATTTGCAAGGGCAAACAATCTTAGATCTGGAAACTTCGAGAAAGCAGCTTTCTGTAACAAAATATTAGTAGGTTCAGACTATTTCAGATGAGCCTGAAAAATTCCTTCTGTCCTTATTTTTAAAATGTGTATAGGAAAGCAAACACCGAGGACGGAACAGTAATTTTGTTTTCAAGAGCTTTCTGAGCACTTTCTTATATCGCTGTTTCTGAGATGCTTATTTTAAGACAGATAATGTAAGAGATAACTATTGCATTCTTGATAAAAACAACAGATAAAACGTAAGAATGAATTTTGCATTTTATCTTTATTTACTTTATTTTAATGACAAGTGGTGAATTTGGGCAAGATAAATCTGGGAGAATTTGCTTTATAGTTCAACTAGATGATGTCCGTAACTTCGTCCGGGTAGATATATGTTTGAAAATCTCGCAAGAACTATGGATTCTTACGGGATAAAAGTAGCCTGTGTGTTTATCTAATGTATGATTGCGTAGCAGATGCCTATTCACTCTTGACTTGAAGGTACCCATATTAAAATCGGAGGGGGAAAACTGATGCTGAAAGGGCGTTCCATACCTCTCTGACAGCTACCTTCCTTGTGTAACCTACCTCTCATGCATCCATCCATCATTCATGCATCCATGCATGGCTGGGACGTCCATCGCAGCCCTCACTTGGTCTATCCATGTCATCAGAAACTCTATGGTGGTAGAACTCATAACTAACCTGTAGAGAAGTAATCCTCGAATAATGCAGCAGAGTCATGTCACGGTCAGTCATGGGATCACCAGTCTCATCGCTGATTTCAAACCGAGCGTAGAATTTGAGCATCTGCAGGAGCTGGAACAAAACATTGTTTGAAAAATAAATTCATCGGTTCCCGCGAATCGGAACATCTGCAGGATGTTGCAAAACAGTTGAGTACATTGTAATTACGCAGGGAGGTATATATGAAAAGAAAAACCGGTCAAGTGCGAGTTGGACCTCGCTTTTTAAGGGTTCCGTACATAATAATATTTTTGGTGTATAAAATATTAATTTTCCAAGCTAAAACATCGCAATAAACCGTGACAGAAAACCCAAAAAATGTTCGTTTGTTTTGGTCACAGCTTACAAACTATTTTATAAATTATTGTTTTAAGTATTTAATGTTTGAGATAGCCCCCGTCACAAAAACGGTTTAAAACTAACAACTTTGAAGGCCCCTCATTTCGTCATTTTTTAAGATAAAAAAAATGTATATATTCGTACTCTATTCAATAGGTTTAAACAACGATACTACACATGCTAGGGTGAGGAAAAAATTTCGGCTCCTTTTTCATGTATGGGAGCCCCCCTGAAAAATTACTTAATTGAATTTCTAATTCAATATTTGATTTTGAATCAACGTTTACACCAAATACCAAAATTTCAGATGCGTGACTCCTTTAGTCTACGAGCTAGAGGCTTGTGATACGCGGACAGACAGACAGCAGAGTGACATTATTAGAGCTCCGTTTTAACCCTTTGGGTACTGAACCCTAAATATGAAATCTTGATGGAATCAAACATATCGTGACCAAATGCAAACTTATCTCAGTTATCAGTAGGTAGCGTTTGGTTTTTTAAGATATAACTGGACTCAGTAAATTTAAATTTGATTTCAACAAAATTAAATCGAGTGATCGTGAAGCAATCTTCAAGTTTCAATCAAAAAAAAATTAGGTGGCGGGTTATAATAATTCATAACCGGATGGGTCAGATCATAATACGATTTTTTCCACGTGGGCTAGAATGGCGGCAAAAACGGTAAAGTAGAACCTTGACAGCTTTATAGTTCTCTGCTATTTTACGCGGACGAAACCGATAACAAAACAATTTACCCGGATCGCTCTCTAATATTTTGCGTCAGAGTTTAACATGTGTGAGCCATGGATGAACTTATAATATTATGTTTCGAGATGTGAACGTTCGCAATGGCGTTCCACGTTCACCAAATTAAATATGTAGACGCAGAGGCAGACTTGTTTAGTACACACACCGCAGGCGCCATGAAAAGGCGCACGCTTCGCTGATCGCTCGTTACTTACGAATTATATACTTAAAACATAGTTTTCAATTAATTCTATAAATAATTATATGTGTAGACATAAATATTCTATATTTAGTGATTCATAGTAAAGCTAAAATGAAACTAGTCTTGTTTCTCGTGGCTTTCTTTCTGGTTTCCTGCGGCTGCGAACCTGAAGTTGTGTACTGCTGTAAACCGGAACAGAGTGTTTTGGCAGACTCAGAGAGTGAAAATTTATGTGTGGATATAAAAAATAATACTATCAAGACGCCCGCGAAACTGGCGTGCGAGAACGTCACTCATATTTTAGATGACTCTGAGTTAAACTATACAATCACTGATGATGGAAGGATGATCTTGTTAATGGATGAATTAGAAAAACATATTGACACTGATTTGTAAGTTTGAATTATTGACTTAAACATCGCATCCTTACGGACGATTTTTCGTCACGATCTGACGGAATAACAGTGTATGGTTAATAGAAACGCCGGGTCGTGACGAAAAGTCATCTCCGATAATGCAAAGCTGAAACTGTTGCAAGTATGGAACTAGGTAATAATAATAATTGAATAATTTGAATCATAAGACCGGGACCATGAAACCCTGTGAAAAGACGCGGTTTTGGAAAATATAGACAACATACGAACGCTGTCGATGATGAATTGGTCGCGATTATATCGGCAACTTAAGGCTGGTTTTCCACTAGAATTATTGTATAAGAAAGTTGAGCGATGATCTAAGAAATAAGCCCCTAACCGATTGGATCCTACTACTAAACCTCCGCTGTCCCTCCGTCTGTATATCAGCGGGCTGTATCTCATGAACCGTACCTAATAGGTGTTGAAATCTTCACAAAGTGTATTTTTATTGCCACTGTAACAACAAATAATGAAAAAAATTAAAACGGCCGCTATATATTAAATGAAATAAAATCAAAATTAAATAATTTTGAAATACGGTTCGGAACGTTTCGTGTGCGAGTCCAACTCACAGTTGACCGATTTAACACGCTTTTCTTCTATGCTTATACAACCAAGAAATCCAGACTCGCAGGTCTAGTAGATATCCCTATTACTTAAAGTTCTGTTTTACTAGAAATGGAATATGCTGAATCTATTTATCCAAAAAGAGCAACACTTTTGAATGTCAATTGTTGATTTTAACGAAATAGTAAATGGTGATAATTAATTAATTTCATAAAACTAAAGCTAGGAGGGTTCCAAATGTGCCCTGGTCTAATTAGGAAGCCCACAATCCAAATCCAAATACAAAGCCCACATCATTCTCACAATACTCGTACATATCATTTAAACTATCCGAGCTGTTATAGTTTAAGAGCAACTCATTCGGGAATTTCTAATCATTTCATTGTAATACGGTTTTCAATAAGTTTACACTTTACAGAAACCTTGACCTTTTTAAGTGACATTTCCAATAAGTATGTGTTTTGGGAGTTTATTATAGAACGGTATCTTACTTAGCCAAGAAGCGAACATTACTAATTTATTTTCGTTTTTCTAATGAATTTAAATATTAAAAATCATACTTTTTCTTATCGATGTTTTTATGCAAAACGTGTTTTATTTTAAGAATGATATTTCTTTTTCAGATTTTGTATTGCCAATCGGACGTTAACCTATCATGATCGAATTTTAGTGTTCTGTGAAGAGGAGGAAGAAGAACAAATTATAGACGAAAGGATCCTCGCATACTGCATGTATGTGTCGGTCGTGTTTTTGACCCTGACTTTGATAGTATACTGTGCACTAGCTGAAATGAGGTACTTAGTTTTTTTTTCTACAAGGTGTACATAGAACGATAGCAACAACTTAGGGTTATAATTATACTTACTACCTAAGTCCTAAACACAATCCAATGCCAATAATCATTTGCCTTATTTAGTAGTTTTAGTGATATAGTATTTTTCAAACCCGCAATAAAGGTTATAGCGTGTAAAACTTGGGTCAGTGCCTCGCCTACAACATTGACCTCGAGTGGTCTATTTACGTAACGTTCGTTGATCTCTGGCGTCCTCCAGATGTTTTATTTGCAATACATTGAGAACTTATAAAAAAAAATGGATTTTTTAATTATTTTTACGTTTTTGTTGTAGTACGTTATCAGTAATCATCAGTACTATCACCTGGTGCTATCCGGTTTTAAATTAATTTCAATAAACTTTTTATGTTTCAGAGATCTACAAGGGAAAAGTTTAATAAACTTTTGTGGAAGTTTGGCGATCGGACTCTGCATTTTGGGCACCCTAAAATTAAATCTTGGGTATTCAAATCTAGGATTATGTGCTGCAAGAGGTATGTTCTAATATTTACACCGTGATTGGAAGCTTATTTAAGACTGGTCATAATTTTCTCCCTATGAGCTTGGCAACATTTTTATTAATTCAGGGTAAGATAAAATAAAATTACTAGCCAAGTGCGGATTGGCATACTACACACACTTTTGAGAACATTATGGAGAACTTTA
The DNA here is from genome assembly GCF_905333055.1 of Maniola jurtina. Classification (NCBI taxonomy): domain Eukaryota; kingdom Metazoa; phylum Arthropoda; class Insecta; order Lepidoptera; family Nymphalidae; genus Maniola; species Maniola jurtina. Next base: position 7,265,651 of record NC_060047.1, on the reverse strand, counting down.
GGCATGCAGGTTTCCTCACAATGTTTTTCTTCACCGATAAAGTAAGTGACATGAGTAGGTATGGAATTGTCTAAAACGCACATAACTTAACTCCGAAAGGTCCTCGAGATCGAATCCCGGACCCCCGGATTACGAGGCCGACGTCTTAACCACTAGATTATCGCCGCTTAATATACAATATAGTATATTACATATCTGATACATATTTTATTTTATTGTTTCAGGTTTCTTCACTTACTTCTTTTTAATTGCAAGCTTCTTTTGGATGAACGCGATATCAGTACAAATTCTTCTAAGTATAAGGTTAGTTTATCTTTTTGCAGACTGCGAGTAAAATAATGCTGAGATATTTCTCATATCTCAAATCTTTGTCTTCGATAAAAGGAAAGCTAGAATTTTAGGGCGTTACGTGAAACAGGAGAAACGCTAAGGCACATGTAGAACTTCTTTCCGGCGTCCGTTTTTAGGGCTGCGTATCTCTAGAGAAATAATTGATGCAAGATTTAAAAACCCCCGACACAAAAACCTCTAATAATCATCAAACGGCTGAACAGATTTTCTTGGATTATAGCTAAGAACACTCTCGATCGCCACCTTCCAAAAAAAACTACTTAAATCAAAATCAGTTTATTTGGCGCTACGGCGCCACAGACAGATACACACATCAAACTTATAACACCCCTCTTTTTGGGTCGGAGGTTAAAAAGGAACTCTTTTAAAGTCTCTTTTAGGCAAGCGCACTTCAACCCAAACCTCATACCTCTTTTTTTCAAGCGCAAAAAGTCATTTAGCGCCCCTAAAATTAGGTCCCAAAATGACAACTTTCATGCAATACATCGATACATATTATATAAAAAATAATATGTGTAATTATATTTATTTCAGGCGTCCCAGTAGATTCGACTACGGTTGGAAGGAATTCCTCTGGTACGCTCTGTACGCTTGGGGATGTCCAGCAACTATAACAGTATCTATGGTTATTGTCAATTCTGTCCCAGGCTACCACCGAAAGCCTGGTATAGGATTGCATACTTGCTGGTTTTTTAGTAAGTATCACACCTATATTATATTTTACATGAAGTGAAAGATGTATAAAATAAATTATAATTTTTAAACTCGTTTTTAAATCATGCTGCTATTGCCTTTGGAAAAGTTTCAAAGACACTGAAGTCACTCAGTTAACACCGGGTAGGTATTTTTAACCCCCGACCCAAAAAGAGGGGTGTTATAAGTTTGACGTGTGTATCTGTGTATCTGTGTGTCTGTGTATCTGTGTATTTGTGTATCTGTGTATCTGTGTATCTGTGTATCTGTGTATCTGTGTATCTGTCTGTGGCATCGTAGCGCCTAAACGAATGAACCGATTTTAATTTAGTTTTTTTTGTTTGAAAGGTGGCTTGATCGAGAGTGTTCTTAGCTATAATCCAAAAAAATTGGTTCAGCCGTTTAAAAGTTATCAGCTATTTTCTAGTTTTCTTGTAGAAAAGAAGGTTAGATAACCCTTAGGTTCATAATATTCAAGTGTCAATTGACAAATGCCAAGCTGTCAAGATGGACGTTGCCTAGATATACATAATTATTTATTTGAAAATGATTTGTCGGGGGTGTTGAAAATTTTTAATTTACACTTGTTGTATCTTCAAGTTATAGTCATACTTTAATTTGGCCAATTTACACTGAACCTTAATCACTAATTGCACACCTCTCTTGAAAGTTAGCCAGTCTAGTGGTGAAATTACTAGGTCCTGAGATCCTCACATTCAGACAAATAAACGCGTCGGAGGGACATTGTTTCTTTATAAGTATCTATAATATCTCATCTGTGTTTTTCAGGTCCGCGACATCAATGGCAATATATGTACAGCGTCATGACAATCTTGATCCTTGCAAACATCTGCATATTTTTTTACATATCGACTCACCTCTGTCGCCATTCCTTCGCATCCAGTCACATAAAGGCACTTAAATATAAGTAAGTTACGTATTTTTATTATGGACTATCCGTAGCATCCCATTTTATTTTGTTGTCTTCCTAAGTAAAAAAAATATATAGTCGCGATATAGACAAGTGTAAATTAAAAATTTATAACACCCCCGACAAGTGAAGGTTACAGTAACTAGAAAGGAGCTGATAACTTTCAAACGGCTGAACCGATTTTCTTGGATTATAGCTAAGAACACTCTCAATCATGCCACCTTTCAAACAAAAAAAAAAACTAAATTAAAATAGGTTCATTACTTTAGGAACTACGATAGAAGCAATAACTTTAACCAAATAAAAACATTCTTTTTGTGCACGTATGTATTTTGAAGTCTGGCGGTAAAATATAATAAGAGACGACGAAAAAGATGATAGCCTAACTTGACTAAATAAGTGTGAAAATATAAGAAAAAAATGTTTTATTTGAAGCTGGTAAAGCTGCAAAATATTTCAAAGGGACTTTATTTTTTTATGATATTTTAAGTGGCATTTTAGTCATTTTTTAAGGAGATTTTATTTATTTACCTTGCAGGTTCATTATGACAGTAAGGATGTTCATTATAATGGGATTGCCGTGGGTATTTGAAATGATCAGTTCATTATGCAGACCTCACGTTTTTTGGTAAGTGAATGGTTTATCCAGCACACAGGAAGGGTAAAAAAAAGTACTGTACAGTAATAGTATTGTACAGAAAAAGATTGGCATTCAGTGAGGACTGTCGACAGAAGTGAAAACTTAAAACTATGAAATAAGAGTGGTTTTTTTGGATTTTCAAATTAATTGTGATATCAAAAATTAAAATTCCACAATTCTTAAGTAAAGCCATTAATATAAGTTCAATTTTTACATATTCTATCGGCACTCCAAACACTATACATTAGCATGTCGGTGATGCGAGCTTGATTGTTTTAGGAAATCAAAATCGCCCAACGTGCCTTAAGAATGTTCTACTTCAATAATATTAAAAACACGTATTAGAAACACGCCGGACATTATGTTTAATAACCAATACTGATTATTATTTTATTTATTTTCAGGGTCATAACAGACATATTCAATACGTTACAAGGAATATTTATATTTCTTCTGCTCGTCGTGTTCCGAAAACGCGTGATAAAAGCAATGTTCAAGAGGGGTTGGCTGGACTGTATTTCGGGATTCATCGAACGCCACCTGGCGGTCGGTGATGATGACGAAGAAGACGTGGTGCACCAAACCATGGACGTCGGTCTTCAGGAAGAATTTACAAAATAGCTACTAAGCGTTACTACATTTTTGGCCAAAAATAAATTCAAATTGTAATATAGATCGGTGATATACATATAATTTACTAAGTAGGTACATTACCATTTACGAGCAGGATTGGAAAAAGGATGGTTATTGAAGTCGGAACCACTAATTTTTACCCGACTACGGCAAAGCCGAAAAGAAGGGTTATGATTTTAGTTATAGCTCTATTGATAATACCTAAATACCTATTTATACAAGATTATGATTTCGCCGCAGCCTGTATTTCGATAAAGTTAGGTATGTTAAATAATTTTAGACATTGCATTAAGTTTTACGCTAAAGAACAAATTGTTATAAGATACATAATTCATCAAATATATGTTAAAATAAAATTATTGATGTACTTATAAAGTAAAAGTCTGACGTGGTGCGATTTCTTCTTAGACGCGTACCGTTTATGGAGGCAGACTTTCGACTCACTAAATAACTGACTCAACTGACTCATAGTGTTAGTGTTGTACAGATAGATCCGTTTTATAGATGATAAGATAAGGAGGTACATACATTTCTGGTTAAAATTGGCTTAGATACGTGTCATAAGGAAGCAAGCTATGAATAAAATCGTCTTGAACCAAACTTATTTTAAGAGATGTTATTTGAGTGGGGGGGGGGGCAACAGCGAGTAGCTATTAATACTCAGTATTAGTAACTTTACTACTAACATATAATTCCAAGCTATTGCCCTAAGGGCCTAAGTGTTTTGAATGTGCCTACCTAACACCTAATCTATATAAATATAAAAAGACTTGTGCTGACTGACAGACTGATCTATCAACGCACAGCCTACTCCACTGGGGTTAGAAACATGAAATTTTAACAGTCTAGGTTCCTTTTATAACGTATAACGTAGAACGTTAGATAGGGGATGGAAGTTTGTATGAAAGTGCGTTATTTTCGATAAAAATTGGTATTTGAGGTTTAGTTTAGTAATAATAAAATACGTGTTTCAGGGTTTTTTAAATTCTCCCTCAATGGGGTTACCTAAATAGGGAATGGAAAACTGTATGAAAGTCCGTCAGTTTTCAAGTTTCATCCATGAAAATTTGTATTTGGGCTTTCGGGCAAAAATGAAGAACGTACGTGTTCCACGTTTTTTTGAAATCTCACCATCTAACCGTTGTCAGAAATTCCACTCAAGCGAAGCCTGGTCGGGTCGGCTTGTTAGGCATCAGTATAATATCACTTGCTTTAACGGTGAAGGAAAATATCGTGAAGAAACATGCATGCCCGAGAGTTCTCCATAATGTTCTCAAAAGTGTGTGAAGTCTGCCAAACCTTTCTTACATCGATGCCTTCTCATTCTAAAAGGAGACCCATATTCAGTATTGAGCCGGCGATGGATTGATGATGACGATAAGCTAATCTATCTAGTCGATTATTTAGGTATACTCGTATAATATAAGTATTAGATAGGTATGTATTATGTATATCTTTAGGTACTTATAATCTGACCGTATACTTGAAATATTATGAAAGATGACTCAGATAAAACTCAGCTTCTTTCCTACGTGTACAATGGATATAGATGTCATTACATACGTTTACAATATAACTTATAATTTTATAGCAATCCCTAAAAGTTTGTCACACCTCTAGAATTATAGAGACCTAATTCAAAAATTCGTGTTTGAGTGATAAAATGACTTTAGATGACCATTTTCATCAACTCGTATAAGGTATAGACAGAGACAATATTTGTCTCTTTCTTTATTGTGTGTGTGTGTTTAGTATGCGTGTGCTAACTTTCTCTGCAGTATTATTTATTGTATTTTTTCTATTTTTTGTATTTATCTCGAACGCAAGGTCAACTGGCTTTTTTTGATGTTGTCAATTTTCAATAAGAATAAAAGCCGGCCGCCAGGCGCGCGTCTAAAGGTGCCCACGCACTCGAACTGAACTGCAGCTGAACTACGCGTCGCGTCAGCGCCCCGCACGATATTCTCTCCAGCCGCGCCGCGCGGCAGTGACGTACGCGCGTCGCGGCTGGAGAGAATATCGTGCGGGGCGCTCACGCGACGCGCAGTTCAACTGCAGTTCAGTTCAAGTGCGTGGGCACCTTAAAGTGGTGCTTGTGCGTAGTTATCACGCGCCGCCCAAACGGCTCGCTTCGCTCGCTCTTTTTCAATTATCTACCTATATCTGGCCCGGATCGGCCCTGGGAATAATATTATGATAGATATTCGCTAAAAATATAGCAAAGTTCTGAACTCGGACGAACAAAAAAGTACTTTTCTATATACGTGATTCTGGACGTCACAATAAAATAAATGAGCCATAAATAGGATCTCTTTTTAGTTATTCTTAAAAGTTAATTTAAGTACTTAATTTAACTATCTTATTTGTTGTAAGTAGTAAGGTAGTAATTTATTTATAGTTCTATATCTAATTAATATCCTTTCCTATAATAAGTTTAGTGAGTTTATTAATAAAATTATATCGAAAATAGTTTTAAATAATGCTTACCCAACTTTATTGCAAATGAAATATTTATATTTTTATAATCACTATGAGTTAATGTATTAAAATAAATATTAATTGGTAATATTGTGTTTTCAATTTTCATTTCCCTGAAGAAATAAATCCCATATCAGCGCAAAACAATCTGCGCGCACTCATAAAGTTTACAGGGGAGCAAGGATGATTCTGCGCAAAGGACACATAATTATATACAGAGTTCCGTACCCGAAGGCTGCCAACAACGGGACCCTATTACTATGGCTCCGCTATCCGTCTGTCTGTCAGCGGGCTGTATCTCATAAAGCGTAATAAGTACAGAGTAGAATTTTTCACAAAGTGTGTATTTCTATTGCCACCATAACAACAAATAATATTAATCAAAATGGCCAGCATGTAAAATATAAATTAAAAACTACATAATCTTGTACGATGGTACGGAACCCTTCGTGTTTTTAGGGTTCTGTACCTCAAAAGAGAAAACGGAAACCTTATAGGATCACTTTGTTGTCTGTATGTCTGTCTGCGTGTCCCTCTGGCGGTCTGTCGTGTCTGTCAAGAAAACCTATAGGCTGTACTTCCCGTTGACCTAGAATAATCTTTGGCAGGTAGGTAGGTTTTATAGAACAAGTAACGGAATAAATCCAAAAACCGTGAATTTGTGATTATATCATTTAAAAAATTACAATGTGTTTCAATTTCCAAAGTAAGATAACTATACCAAGTGGGGTATCATATGAAAGGGCTTAGCTTGTATATTCTAAAACTGATTTTTATTTATTTTTATGTATAATAATTTTTGTTTTATCGTGCAAAATGTAAACACTATCCGAGTACGGAACCCTGGCCTCGGTGGGGTTTTTTTTTCTTTTTTGCACTGCACTTGGTGCACGCGGAAGGTCGTCACTCGTCAGCAACAAAGCTAACAAAGTTGTTCATAAGACCGCAAAGGTGACTCTTCGCGGTTAAACTTGTGGTGGTGTGTGGTACTTGTTGGTATTTATCGTATTAATCTCTACGTATCGTAAATAATAGAATAAATAAACCCACAATATCAATTCATCTTACGATCTGTCCTAGTTGATTGGGGCTGAAACCCAGAGTTTAATGACAAATCATATATTGATACCAACAATATCAACTCATAATCAGCAGATCTTTAGTCCTTGTGCGGTTTTATTTCCTTAGATGACCTCAGGAGTTCACATACCCAATTATACAACAGGAGAACGAAATTGGAGTGCGAAATTCCAAAAGAATCTATTCAAAAGAAGTATTAAAAACTATCAGATTTGACCTAGATTTATATGAAAGCGAAGCTAAAAATGCAAAACTGATTAACATAAAATGAGTCATTACGAGCGAAATGTAAAATTAAATACTCATTTATAATTACGTCCCATAACAAAGGAACCGGCTCGGGATGTAAATCGTGCAAGGAACGTGTTTACGTATAAATGTAGTCTGTGGTGTTTACTCTGGCGGCGACAACGTCGGCGCACGCGCATCTCGATTCACACAAAAATCCAGTGCAAATATCGAGAGGCTATACAATTTCTCGATAATTTACGCCCCTCGTTAGTCGTTACGGCATTACCATTCATTTCGTGGGGTGAAGTGATACCGCGCGTGTCGTATCAACTCCTGTTTTGCTGTATTGGCCCATTTTCGATCTGTACACCAAAATGTTTTATTTTAAGGTAAGATTTACTTTATAATTATTAATTTATAGCGATGAGTTCTAGAGAAACTGTGTATAAACCTTTTGAAAACGTTTATGAAGTTGTTAGGAATATTCGTTGATATTATTTTATTTGGAAGGTAGTTTTGTGCAAGACTCGTGCACGATGATTAGAATAATTATTTAATTATGCGTTATAAAATCGTTTATTTCTTAAAATAACAAGATTAATACGTAAATTATAATGATCTAGATTATAAAAAATATTAATATAAATCGTCGGGGAGACTTTTGTCCTTAGGAATCCTTGTTAAGTTTGACGTGCATTCTTCCATTTTAGTTGTTTTAGACCTAAGCATATTATTTAGCAGTTACTTATTATTGTTAGAAAAGAACAAAAATCCTTTTATTTACTTTAGATGCTTTTGTTCATATTATTAAATTGGTTTTGAATAGCGAATTCAGAAGAACCGCATCTATTTGATACATCCATATTTTGCTAAGTAATAAAAGTAGTAGGTACCTATTATAGTTTTAAAAGGCGTCTGTTATGAAACGTTGCAGTAGATAGTGCCCCTAGTCGATAGATACGCAGGAATTATCACGGTTGTATTTAAACAACTACCTATTTAATTTAAATATGTTATAGTGCTCATTAGATTTGGTCGTATTCGATCGCAGGTCGACAGCTGCAGTTACCGACTATTGTAATAATAATTAATGACATGGGTATTCGGTTAGCTATATTCGATCACGAATCCATCTTCTTCTCAGCTTTTCCTAGTGCCAAAGAAGCACAATGCACTTCGACATGTCCAATACCTGGCTCGTGTGAAGCATAAAGAAGACTGGCCGGTGAAAATGTGTCAATATTTTAAATGAAATGCTGATTTGCCGATAAAGTTATCATACTTTAAGTATTCTATCACATTATAGAAGACTTAGTATGACAATTTTCTTTAAAAGAGTACCTATTAGCCATATTAATCATGACTAGCATTCCCCTTTCCCCTCTAACAAAGCGAAACTTGTGCTAGGAGTATGTACCTACGATAATAGTGGAACGGTTGGTGTTTGAACCGCCAACCTTTCGGGTTTCAATCCGCATTACATTGAGCAATTGAAGCTTATATTGTAAGTGAGCTAGGTACTTTATATAGTCACTCTTAATTCACTTTAATAAGTAAACGAACTTAATTGGGTTCACGAATTCGGTACGCGCATCAGGTTGCATAATATTGTTTGATCATAATATAAAAAACTTATCCGACTAACGAATTCGATCAAACTGAAAGTGGTCGATGCATTCGGGAACCCATCTGATGTAAATTAACATAATAATCGATTAACGAGTTCGATTAACAGGGCTCTCTCCGTCACTCGCTTCATACAATCGTAGTTCCAATTTCATTTGAATATTAAGCAACCAAAGTCCATGAAATTTTGCAGACATATTCTAGAAACTAATACATATCTGTGTCTGTGGTGTTTTAGATTTTTCTAAAAATATGTAGTTTTGAAATTACCGGGGCTCAAAGATTTGTATGAAAATTTTTAAGACCGCGTAACTTTGGAACCGAAGATTTTAACAGAAATCTGGAAAACCACAGACATAGATACTAGTTTCTAGAATATGTCTGCAAAATTTCATGGACTTTGGTACCTAATCGTAAAACAGATGTCAGAAATAAAAGTAATTTCAAGTAACATAACAACAACATAATGCGATAAAATATCAATTAAAATGAGATGGATGTATTGGGAAGATTCTGGGTCATTTAACTTTAGCAGTAACGTTATCAGCTTTTACAGGCACCTAATTGGCGCCAAGACTGTTTTCAAACTTAAAAATGTGTCAGAATCAAAACAACTCGCCACGAATGCGACATTTACTTTGATAGAAGATGCATCTTACAAAGAAAAACATTACTAAACTAGCTGATGCCCGCGACTTCGTTCGCGTGGATGTAGGTTTTTAAAAATCCCGTGGGAACTCTTTGATTTTCCGGGATAAAAGTAGCCTATGTGCTAATCCAGGGTATAATCTATCTCCATTCTAAATTTCAGCCCAATCTGTCTAGTAGTTTTTGCGTGTATCAAACATACACACATACACACACACATATACACACAAACTTTCACCTTTATAATATTAGTGTCAAGTGTGATTCGCCATTTTTGAGGCTTTCTTTTAAGTAGTTAAGTAATTAAATATTTTTTAAGTTTCTTTTAAGTAATTAAATATCTCTTGCTTTAATTAACAGTGAAGGAAAACATCGTGAGGAAACTTGCCTGCTGAAAGTTCCCCATAATGTGCCCATTTGTATGTACTGTGAAGTACGCATTTGGCCAGTGCCAGCGTGATGGACTATGGCCAAACCTTTTTTCATTTTTTTCAAAATTCAAAATTCAAAATCTTTTTATTCAATTAAAGTTTTACAAGTACCTACTGTTGAATCGTCGAGCGCATCTATCTACCACTGGTTCGGAATGCCTTTCCTACCGAGATATCATTTGGTTGAGCAAGATGATGATTTGGAAATGGCGGAGAATTTACTAAGTTAATTTAATTTTTTTAGATATTTAATTACTTGTACTGAACTGATTCTCATGGAACTCTGCACATCAATTTTATTACCACAGGAATACAACAAAATATAAACTCCTTGTTCCAACTCTTCTCTGCTGATTGCTAATAGATACTCTAGTCAGTAGTCGAGACCCGTCAAGGGAATCAAAACGTACAGCTACTTCCCGTCAACCTAAATTCGGTAGTAGCAATGTCTTATAGCAATAAAGGGAAAAAATGCGAAAACCGTGAATTTGTGGTTACATCAGGAAAAAATCAAAATCTTATTTTTTGAACAATTTTTTGTACAGAACCTTTCATGAGCGGGTCCGACTCGTACTTGACCGGTTTTTTGACGTTGTGGTCTTGTAATGGCGCTGGCTTCTCAAAAGAATAGTTTCATAAAACAAGTGTGAATAAAAAATTTATAACACCCCCGACAAGTGAAGGTTACAGTAACTAGCTGATAACTTTCAAACGGCTGAACCTATTTTCTTGGATTATAGCTAAGAACACTCTCGATCAAGCCACCTTTCAAACAAAAAAAAAACTAAATTAAAATCGGTTAATTAGTTTAGGAGCTAAGAGGCCATAGACAGATACACACGTCAAACTTATAACACCCCTCTTTTTGGGTCGGGGTTAACAATCTCGGGAATAAAAAAGAGAATGCATAAAAGTTTTAGGTAGACACTTTCGCGAAGTTGCGAATATTTCAAAAGTACCTACCTACCTAGTAAGTATCTACGTTGTCTGTAAATGTTAGTATTAAATTATTGACCTTTCTTTATCATATCATCTTTTGCGTCCCATGGGTCAAAGCTAGGTCAAAGGCCTTAACTCAAATTTGTAATTACATATTTAATTCGATTCGAGTAGTTGATGTGTCACACAAAAGTCATTGGTCACACATAATAATACTATTGTAAACAAACATAATATTATCTAAAGTAATCAATTAATCTAGCAACAGCCCGTAGCTTCGCTCGGCGAAAATGTAAATCCTCTTGATTTCCTATCCTGTTGGAATTTCGAAAAATTCAGACTTGTTTCTTAAGGGGTATGAGACGACGGGTCTGCCCGCGAAATTTAAATTTAATTTAGTTTTTCGCAATATGTAAACTAATACGACAACGTAGGCTTAAGACATTTTATTTGCGCCAATGGCAGTATCATCCTCACAGGTTTATATAAAAATCTTTACTTGAAAGGGTCCAGTTAAAGAACTTAGCTCTAGTATCGACTGTAACTCACAAATTAGTGCTTCCCCCACTTCATACACCGATTGCCATCTCGATCTGTCGCGTACTATAGATGCTCCTAGATTATATGATACCTATTACCTATGGTCCTTATACCTACGTGATGGGTAATATGATCATACGCGTTGTATATAATACATTATTCTACAACATATCGAAACGTGATCAAGAACAAGAAATACGATCCAGTAGCTGATGTGGTGATTTTTTTGGTGTGGTCAGTGGTGTGACCCAAAGATAGCCTTATTATCACACTAAGAGCTCCAATTACACAAAAAACATATTGTTAACATATTATGTGAATAAATTATAAAATATATTTATGTCGTTGACATTCCATCTACACGCACGAAACGTTTTGCGTCCTCATTCCTCATACGCATGGCTAAGGTTTGGAATACTCTTCCGCGATCTGTGTTTCCTACCAATTACAATCCGGGTATCTTTAAAACAAGAGTGAATAGGCACCTTCTAGGTAAACGCGTCCCATCTTAGACCACATCATCACTTTCCATCAGGTGTGATTGTGGTCAAGCGCTTACCTATAGTGAATTAAAAAAAAAATTATTTATATTTATTGCTATAAGTACTATATAAGTAATACTTATGTAATTTTAAGTATGTATGTTTTTGTAAGCCTATTTTAATATATAAATTATAAATACTTATATATTATAACATAATATCTATTAAACTTTTTTTTCATGAACACTTTCTATCTTTGTTGTACCTATTCTACTCTCTTTACAACCTCTCGCACTGCCAAGGGTCACTGGTAGATCTCTTAAGGAGCTAAATGCTTCCCTGTCCATTTTTCCTCTGCATTATTACAACTTTCTGGTACAAATAAATATATGTAAAAAAATCATTCTATTTTTTCTTTTTATTAAATATTCACAATGCTTTGTTTACTCTCATATGTAGGTATATATTACGTAGATATATATTTTGGACTTGGAAAAACAAGACCCTATTACAATATTATGGCTAAATACAATTAACGCCTCATTTACGCATAATCTATTATTTGTTTAAATTAATGATGCTCTAAACTAAAAGTTTGGTCATAAAACAAATAGATATAGTAAAATAAAGTTCGTCACAAGATAATTACTAATAATTGTGTACTAACCAACTAATCAACGGAATTCCCTTCTTCAGTAAACAGATCTGTTTGAGAATTCCAAGAATCGATATACGTATCACCAATGATCCACAAACAAACAAAAACTTCGAATACAGTCTTAGGTATCTTCTAGATATAACCAAACAGACGTGTTCTGATACTTACTTTGTATTTAGCCTAACAGACCTAAATCCTAATTCTAATAATATTAATAAATGCAAAAGTTTGGGTGTTTGTTACTCCATCACACCACAACGACTGAACCAATAATTTGGCTGTGAGATGGAGATAGCTTAGTAACTACCTCACGTCTCAATCAAAGAGTTCCCTCAGGATCTTACAAAAACCTATATCCACGCGTCCGTAGTCGATAGCATCATCTAGTGAGAGATAACAATTAGGTATTATCTCTTAAGCCTGTTTAGGTAAATGAAGAATTGGTAATATCTCATAACATGCGTAGATGCATTGGGTACCTAATAAAGTTCATTCCAAATAGCCATAAATAAATAGCCATTACTCCAAATTATTAAAAAAATATTTTTACTATGTGTATGTATATATTTAGCTCTCGGCGTAGTAACCCACCAGGCTCCTGTATTCTGAACCTCCAGATATTATAATTTGTGCCTCAACTTTAACCGCACTTGACTAGTTCTGTACCTATACTGATTCCGCAGGAGTTTGCATTTTAATATTGCTTCTAGCAGCTATAATTGTGGTTAGACGGGTAAAAATAGACAACACATAACCCTGAACTTTATCAGAATTCATATCACATTTCCTTTTAGGCTATTTTTTATTTTAATAAGTAACTAAATAAAATAAATAATAGATTATTCACAAGAATGTAGGTGGTATAATAAAGCAGTTTATTTTTATTTTTTATTTAGTTAGTTTAACTTTCATATCTTTATGGAAAATATGAAATTGATCTACCTAACCCCCTTAGGCATTTAGTCTTAAAGTTTGCAAATTCAAACTCGGGCAGGTGTTTTAATTTTAAAGAACAATCAATACCTTTGTACAATCTATTTCTTCAACGATAGCTGTAAACAATATACGCATGATGTTAACGTATTATCACACTAATTATAAAGCCGAAAGTTTGTATGTGTATGTGTGTGTGTGTGTGTGTGTGTGTGTGTGTGTGTGTGTGTATGTTTGTTACTCCTTCACGCAAAAACTACCAGACGGATTTGGCTGAAATTTGGAATGGAGATAGATAATATCCTGGATTAGCACATAGGCTACTTTTATCCCGGAAAATCAAAGCGTTTCCACGGGATTTCGAAAAACCTAAATCCACGCGGGCGAAGCCGCGGGCATCGGCTAGTCAGGACTAATGTCCTCAATCACACAGGTGATTCCTGAAAATGGGTCAGCGAGCAATCAACGATCTATATAATCATATGTAAGGAGGGTAATTTTATTAATTTTATTGCTCCTAAACTAAGGTCGACTCGCGATTCATGGCCAAGGAGCAAATTAATTGTTTGCTGATTTGTCTAGATCAACTTATGTGTTTATCAATTTAATTTTCCGTTTGACTATGATCACACTTGAATATTTTGGATAGAAGAATGCGAAACCTTGCGGAAGTCCATGATATATCAGTATCTACCATCTTAATTCGCTATAAACCACAAAATCAAAATACACATACACCACACCACACAGAACACCACAAATCTTCTAGAAAACCAGGCGGGTGGCGCGTATCGCATGCTGCACGCTGTACCATACAGATTTGTCTAATTTGTTGGATTACAGCGAATAAGGCTTGAGGTTCCCTGTACACACCTGAGTAGTAAGTGAAAAGAAACTGGGTATAGATAGTGTGTGAGAGCAAGTAATGATGAGCAGTGTAAGGGCGCGAATCGGCAGATTATGCTACTACATAGCAGTGAAGTTTTTTTTTAAAGAATATTAGCAATGCTTATCATGACTAATACTTCCCTTTCTCCTCCAATTAAGCGTAAAGCTTGTGCCAGGAGTGGGTACGACAATAGTGCCGCAATTTGAACCGCCGACCTTTCGGCGTGCTTTCGGAATTCGGTCCGCTCCTCAACCGTTGAGCTATCCAGTTAAAAACCATAAAAATAATGGCTTCGAATATTTCAATGTACAATAATGTGTTTTTGGGAGCCTAAAAATAAAAGAAATACTCATACCGCTTGACCAATCATATCTGAAGTAGGTAAGTGAGAAGAGATAGTGGAAAGGGTAAGAACTTACTCACCCTTTCCATTGTCTCTTCTCACTTTGTGCGCATCATCACTTGCTCTCGTAAGTGATGATGCGCACAACCTAAGGGCGTGACTCAGCAGCATATGGTGCTATTGATAGCCTAAGTTGAAAACTAAAAAATAATGGCTTTGAATATTTTAATTTTGATTCACTAAGAATATAATAAATATAATTCACATAATAAATCAAATCAAATCAAAATCGTTTATTCGAAGTAGGTACTTATAGTACACCGTTTGATAGTGAGAATTGTTAGATTTGTAAGATGATGATAATTAGTGGTGATAAATTAATTACGTAAGCTTAATACTAAAGCTACTAGGGTTCCAAACGCGCCCAGGTCTGAGAAGAGCCCACAACAAACTCACATCAGACTCACAACACACTAATTCAGTCAGTACTAAAGTACTTATAAAAGGCAGCTAATCACAATGAGTAACAAAATATTATGAATGCTTTAATCAACAATTGAGCAGTTAATTAATGAGTTAAAAATAAAATCGGTTCAATAAACTTATGATACGTAACCGGATCCTGCGATGAATGATATTACTGACCAACAGACAGTTTTATATGTAGATATATATTTATACTTGAAAGTAATATTCGCCACAACCGGTGACACAGTTTGATTATAGTTTATTCAAATCAAATCACGTTAATTTTCATTTTAACGGCATCTGTGCTGTATAGAGGATAAACAGGTTATATTATATACCTACAAAGTAATATATTATTATATTATAATATAGAAGGTATAATAATTCGCAAGTATATCTGTTTGTTTGTTTCTTCTTAACTCTGTACTCAATGAATAAGTGGATTTGAACGATATTTAGCAAAAAATTAAAGCCCATCTGGAGAAGGATATGGGATCGAGAAAATAAATTTTAAGAAAATAAAATTCCTAGAGAATTAATTAAACATGACGAAGTCGCACGCAGAAATAGTGACTAACATAGTTATCTTTACTCTGTGTTGCAAAGGAGGAACAGATCAGCGTTATTATTTGCGTGGATGTATCATGGAATTCGGTGATTTAGAAGTGTATTCCATAACCTCATGGGAATATATTTTTCAGGAATGCTTACTGTTGCTGCTGATAGCCAGCGGACTAGCGTTATCAGCAGACCCGTGCTGTCCAAACAATGAAATCATCAAGTATCGTGGATATTGCAACAACAACTCCACGGAGAAGATAAATTTGCAGTGCGAGATGGGCCATATGCTCCTCAAAGACATCATCCTCAACGGGAATAAGGTGTCCACGCAAGACTCGCCTAATTACATCTTCGTAGAGGATCCAGCATTGTAAGTATTCATTAAGAAATTCACCTTTCCACTACTATTTTCCACTATTCACTATCAGTGCGTTTATAAAAAAGTGAAAAATTCTGTTTTGATGAGGATTAATATGAAGACGGTAAAAAAAAAACAAGCCATGGCTGTAGCCTCTCACCAGAACTGCTAGGTGATTCGCTAACTCAGTGTCTAACAATGAATGATAGCCAGACCAAGGTTGGTTGGTTCTACATTGCTGCTTTACTGGGTGACACTAATTTTTTTTCGTAGAAAACCTTCAATGGATTAAAAACTGAGCTCGGTGGCTATCATTCAGAGTTAGACACTGAGTAAGTGAATCACCCCGCAGATCTGGTGAGAGGCTACGGCCGTGGCTTGTTTTTTTATACCTTTATTACAAGAGGCGGCAGCTTCCTCCAATATAATAGTCCTTTGTTGGCTCGTTACATCCTAAAGACAAAGCCGTGCTGCCAAGCGATTTAGCGTTCCGGTACGATGCCGTGTAGAAACCGATAAGAGGGATGGGTTTAATAAAAATAACTATCATACCCCTTCCAAGTTAGGCCTGCTTCCTTATTTGACTGCATAAAAACTTGCCACTAGGTGAGATTAAATATTAAGCTATAACGGTGAAGGAAAACAATGTGAGGAAACCTGCATGACTGCGAGTTCTCCATAATGTTCTCAAAGGTGTGCCAATTCGCACTGGGCCAGCGCAGCGCGGCGGCCCAGTGCGAATTGTATCTAAATCTTTATTTGATAAAAAATTACAAAGTAAATCCTAAACAAACCAGGTTTATAACACGCAAAATTCCAAAAAACTAGGATTCCTTGTGTTATGGGAAGCCAGTCTTACGACCGAATATGAGTAGATACAAAATGAAAAATATAACTTACTTAAAAGTAGGTATACCCACTTAAGTTAGCCAAAGCTCTTCTAATTATGAGAGGAGACCAGTGCATACTTAGTAGGTTGATCATGATGCTATGCCTATTTCCAGATATTGTGTCGGCCAAATGTATCGTAACGCTTCGGACCCGAGCCAGGGTCTGGTTCCAGTGGCCGTGACGTGTTTCGAGAAGTTCCAAAGGAACGACATCGAAACTGGAGGAATTCTGACTCTTGTTTCTGTGGTCTTCCTTCTGGCTACCTTCGCAATTTATATGTATTTGCCGCAAATGAGGTAAGCCACTACTTTTTATTTCTTACGCATAACCTCCCTTTTGGGTTTCGCTGCAGTCGGGTAAAATCACACGGGAAGTCGTTAATTTTCCGGGACAAAAACTAGCCTGTCTATCATGATCATATTCTTTATTTGCTGAGTACAGGTACAAAAGGTGGTACAAAGAGAATACAATTACATCCGCGGGATGAAAACTGTCTCTGTACAATCGGTTAAACGGATGGACCATGAAAAGCTAGCAGACAGATTGACACACTTTCGTATTTATAATGTAGGTATACATTACACCTATTACATTAGTGTGGATTTACAGTTACACAAAAAACTATCATACTTCATAAATAAGCGATTACCGCACATTAGATTTTTAGAAATGGATTTTTGTCAAATATTCGTGGAAATTACCAGGTACAATAGGGAAACTAGAACATAATTGGTAGTTATAGTCAGATATGATTAATTTACAATTCATCACGCGTATTTTGTTCAAAAGAAATGTTGGTGTCTTAATTTATGACACCAACTAGAGCTACCAACACATTAGTAATCGGAGTAGTGATAAGTGATAAGCATAGCAATATCTATCCAATGGTGATAAGTCTTATTAGGAAATAGAAAAGGGATACACCTATTTATGAGTCATTTTCGTTTCTCCAATTAATATCCATAGAAATAAATAAAGTTGGCGCTCTAAAATCGATGATTACACCTTACTCAGTATTGGAGAGCTGAAAGAAGATTAGAGATAAGATGTAGTAATGTCCAATTAATATGTACCTACCTAACTACAAATTTTAGGTACACGTATATTATGAAACGATAGTGTGTCTGTTTGTCTATCAGTCTGCTAGCTTTTCACGGCCTACCCTTATAACTAAGGTAAATAATAAGAATAAATAAAGGGATATGTAAATACTTTTCAAACAATAATTTACTATTTTCAGGGACCTTCAGGGGGTGTGCTACATGTGCATGTGTGTCAGTATGGCTTTCGGGTTTTTATCACTTGGAATTCTGCAACTAAGTCCTGGATTCAGAGGCCAAATATGCACTATAACAGGTAATCTATTGTTTCACGAGTATGTATCATACATATTTATTATATCTAAATATATGTATTTTTTGATCGTGTGACCGTTATTGTTTCAGGATTCCTAGTCTACTTCTGGATGATAGCTACTTTCTCTTGGATGAACGTCATAAGCATTAACATGTACCGAAGCGTGCAGTAAGTTATTTTACTAACCCCCGACCCAAAAATAGGGGTGTTATAAGTTTGACGTGTGTATCTGTGTATCTGTCTGTGGCATCGTATGCCATTGGCGCAATTAAAGTGGTGCCTTAAGCCTACTTTGTCGTATTAGTTTACAAATTGCGAAAAACCAAATTAAAGAATTTCACGGGCAGACCCATCTCATGCACCTTAAGCACCTATTATTAGGATCACTTGTGATTTATGGGTACAAGCAAAATGAAAACAAGGGATATATTTTCAGGGACGCCACTTACTTAAAGAAGACCGAGAGAAAACAGCACCTCATATACAACTGCTACGCTTGGGGCTTCGCCATTTTCTTCCTGATTGTTTCACTAACCACCGACTTGATTGAAGGAGACCACTACAAACCGGGCATTGGGGACAGCAGTTGCTGGTTTAACGGTAAGCCTTTTTCGGACAAAGGATGGAGTCATGATGCGGCAGAAGGATTTATACTATACTAGAATCTAGATGATGCCCACGACTTCGTCCGCGTGGATTTAATTTTTATTTAAATGCCTTGGGAACTCTTTGATTTTCCGAGATAAAAGTGGCCTATGCCCGTCTCCAGGATGCAAGCTATCTCAGCATCAAATAGATGATGATCGCGACTTGGTCCACGTATTTAAGAGTCATAGTTCCCAACTACCAAGCTGTGGTTTGTCTGCATTCTGCGCCATAAGATTGACAGCATTGAAAACTTTTATAGCCTTTTTCCATAAGCCTTTCATAGCCATATTCTGAATACAAGAGCTATTAGCATTATAGCAGATTACAACTGCATTATGCATTTCATTCCCTAAAATTACTTGGTGAAAATCTCCTTTCATAATTTCTTGCTTTGTACTGGTTTTGCTTTGCTTTGGTTTTGCTTTGTACTGGTAAAAGAAGATACATTTATGTTAGCTTTTTCAAAAAAACTATTTAAAATTTAAAATAATAAAACAGATATTTGACTCATTCGACGTCACACGATCTCTTCCGAGCAGCCATCTTGAATCGATTTGTATAAATACGGCTGCTTGACGGTTTTTAAGCCAGTCTCGCTCCAACTCGAGACTCAACGACTAATAATACTTTTGTGTTTGGGTCGCTATTTTGATTGAGTGGTTGCAATAGCAATTGCGCCCCGATCAAATTAATATGAAAGAACATTTAATAACTTATAAAAATAGTTAAATTATAACGCCCATTTTGGCCTAAGCTTACAGTTCAGAAGTGGGATGGAATTAACGCAAAAATCCACTTAAGCATACAAAATATAGTTCACAAATGAATATAATTCGAAGTTAAGGGACAACCCTGGTCCTAGAATAAAATTGGTTGGGACAACCCTGGTCCATTCATTCAACACCCTTTAAGGGACAACCCTGGTCCACTCATTCAACACCCTTTAAGGGACAACCCTGGTCCTAGAGTAAAATGTGTTGGGACAATCCTGGTCCACTCATTCAACACCCTTTAAGGGACAACCCTGGTCCTAGAATAAAATGTGTCGGGACAACCCTGGTCCCGTAGTATTACAAACAACCGTGCCCCTATTAGTATTCTGGACAACCTGGCCTAGTATTTATTTTCGTCGCTCGAGGTCGAACGACCCAATTTGGATGGCCGACTGTTAGCTTTTTCAAAAAAACTATTTAAAATTTAAAATAATAAAACAGATATTTGACTCATTCGACGTCACACGATCTCTTCCGAGCAGCCATCTTGAATCGATTTGTATAAATACGGCTGCTTGACGGTTTTTAAGCCAGTCTCGCTCCAACTCGAGACTCAACGACTAATAATACTTTTGTGTTTGGGTCGCTATTTTGATTGAGTGGTTGCAATAGCAATTGCGCCCCGATCAAATTAATATGAAAGAACATTTAATAACTTATAAAAATAGTTAAATTATAACGCCCATTTTGGCCTAAGCTTACATTTATATACATTTTTTAAACTCTTTCAGGTCGCACTGAAACATGGATATTTTTCTATGGACCGATCGCCACACTGATCACCGCGAACGTCATTCTCTTTGTTTTGTCATCACTGAAGTTGTGGAAGAGCACGAGAAAGTACGAAGTCAACAAGTTAAACAACCTTAAGCATAAGTGAGTAATTTTTCGCTATTAAAAGATTCATTTAGGTACTTTGCCTCATATAAGTATTCAGTTTTGCTGCCAAAATCCTCACATCGCATACGAAATCAAAATGAAGGACTTAGATGAAAGATTGGTCTCTAGCGGACATTTTAGATTAAGGGTTATTTCAACGGACCTGTCCGGGCCCAAAAATATGACACAATAAAAGGAATCTGCGCGCAAAAAGTGGTCTCAAGAATGCATAAAGAAAAGAGCAAAAAGTGAGGAACGGTTCCAGTGTTTTATTTTTGATGTTGGTACCTACCAATGTAAATACAAACAAAAAAAAAGGCGGATGACGCTATTGTATTTTAATTTTATGTTAATTTGTGTTTTAGGTTCTTAGTTTCTCTCAAACTCTTCCTCGTCATGGGAATTTCCTGGATCTTTGAAATAGCCAGCTTTGCTCACGGCGAATCACACGTAATATGGTGAGTAATATTCATTATAATTTGATACATTTTTGTTTTTCTATAATAGGTAGGTATATTCAGCGACATGTAATTCTCGAACTAAATTGCCATAGCCAACTTCTTTCAGCTGTATTTTCCGCTAAAGATAATAAAACCTATAGAGTTATCCAAGGGGCACATACATAGTAGGTACATACCTAAGTAAATTCTCAAAGTGCCGGCAACACATTGATTGACGATTTTTCTGATACTGTTTAAATGTTCATAATAAATTGAAAAAGAATTATTCATGGACAGCTGTTATATAACAGGTGATTCGCCTGCTCGTTTGATCGCTATTCAATTTTTTAGACATCATTTTCCAAGGTCTAGACAGAAGGACTGCATTTGAACTGCAAGCCAACTGCAAAATTGCAGTTGGACTGGGTTGACACGACTGCATCGCAACTGCCAACCGATTACGCTTCGATCACAGAAAAGAACATTTTTTTTCTGTGATCCTAAACTGCAAAATTGCAGTTGGACTGGGTTGACACGACTGCATCGCAACTGCCAACCGATTACGCTTCGATCACAGAAAAGAACATTTTTTTTCTGTGATCCTAAACTGCAAAATTGCAGTTGGACTGGGTTGACACGACTGCATCGCAACTGCCAACCGATTACGCTTCGATCACAGAAAAGAACACTTTTTTTCTGTGATCGTAAACTGTAAAATTGCAGTTGGACTGGGTTGACACGACTGCATCGCAACTGCCAACCGATTACGCTTCGATCACAGAAAAGAACACTTTTTTCTGTGATCGTAAACTGTAAAATTGCAGTTGGACTGGGTTGACACGACTGCATCGCAACTGCCAACCGATTACGCTTCGATCACAGAAAAGAACACTTTTTTTTGTGATCGAAGCGATCGAAGCGATTACGCGTGGATTGGATTGATGGTCAAGGTAAATTGCACAGCAAACGCGCAGTTGGGATGCAGTTGTGTCAACGGCAATTTTGCAGTAGGGTTGCAGTCCAAATGCAATCCGTCTATTATCTAGACATACCCTTAATTACTTTCACTTTACTTACTTTACTAAGTACCTTTTGAACTTTTATAATACCATACCATACCATATAATGCCCACGACTTCGTTCCCGTGGATATAGGTTTGTAAAAATCCCGTGGGAACTCATTGATTTTCCGGGATAAAAAGTAGCCTGTGTATAATTTATCTCCATTTCAAACTTCAGCCAAATCTGTCCAGTAGTTTTTGCGTGAAAGAGTAACAAACATCCATTCATCGTTCCATACAAACAAACTGTCGCGTTTATAATAGGTATTAGTAGGATTGTAAATCTCCTGTACTAGCTAGTTGTGAACGTATATATTATGTTTCTTTTAGTTATATTATATCTCTTTTTTATGTAAATATTTTACGTATGAATGTTGTTGGTAATGGTTAGTCAAATAAAATAAAATAAAAAAATTCTTTCCAGGCGAATAATGGATATATTCAACTGCCTCCAAGGCGTAGTGATCTTTTTAATCCTGGTCGTATTCCGAAGGCGTGTCATACGAGGACTGGCCAGCGACAACTGCTGTTTGTTCATCACTCGACCATGGGCAGAGAAACTAAGTCCGGACGATGATGAAGACGATCAGGAAATGTTGGCTGATGATACAGTAGAGGTTAGACTTAATTAGGTCATTATAATTTAAAAAAAAAAAAGTCTACCTACATTTAAATTACGAATTTATAAATATACCTACAGTCCTACACACCCAATTACTCATTTACCTATAGTATATATAAGATATCTGAATAAGCAATTTGAATAATTAGGTAACTATAGCTAGGCATTTTGGTCTAATCGTTGAACTATTGTCGTAACCTCTCGAACTACGTGATGGAGAAAATTAGTTATATTTTGTAAAAATAAGTAATAGGTATTCGTATAATAATGTACAGTCGAGTCTATTCAAGTAAAGTAAGTAGATTACTTATACTCATATAATAAGCAAAGCAAAATAATTTCTTTTATCATAAACGATGTCTCACTATTAATAAGTAATAAGTATGAGTTTCCTAACATGTATATTTTAAAAATCGATTGTTGTTTACGGGAAAATTATTTTACCTAAATAATAACTAAAGCTATTTTTATGGTCTACGCCTACCTACTTTTCCTAAAATAAGTTTTTTTACTCTAATTATAGCACAGAATAAATATTTCATAATTTATAATATTCTTTAAGAACATTCTGTTTTACGTATCGGACCAATTTAATTCTCTTTTTTATTCATTCATTGTAATTCAAGTTCAATGATCGTTATCTTTCTGTTATTTGAAAGATCTCAAATGATTAATTGAACGCTTTAGTAATTAAGTAATTGAATTAATTGAACATTTATTTTAAACATTCAAAGACAATGCCAAATAAGTTCAAATTTTATTAAATGTGCCATATTTTATACCTACAGTTACAACTTTTTAAGTAAAATTAAACTCAATAATCGTAATATGAATTACGAGTAACATAGGTATTTTGTTGTCTGTAAATTCACAATAATTTCGAAATGTTATTAAGTATTGTGTAATAGGTAAAGTAAGTTTAATATAAGTACTTATAGTTGGTTACTACTTAGTCACTACCTTTCTTGTAGTCTAAGGACGCGTATAAATTGTATTTTAAAAATGTGAACTGGATTATTAATACACTTTTTGTTAATTGCGATTTAGATATAAATTAAATTAAACTCTGCAATGAAATAAATGCATGTTGATTATTGTGAATTTAAGTAATAAGCAGAGCGCATGATAGGTATTTATGTTAATAAAAATGATGAAAATGAAATGTATAATCTTAATTTCCAATTCAAAGGAGTACCTTCACTAGTAGGTAAAGTTTGCTATAATTTCTGACTTGAACATGGATGATGGAACGAGTACCTAGGTACCTAAATAGAAAAAAACTAAGTTGGTGACTGGAGTCGATACACGGTGCCTCAACCACTGAGCTCTATATTTTGGGGTAACATACCCCAAATAGTGGGGTAATATAGTCATAGCACAAAAATCCAATTAAAAAAATCTAGGCTGTTTAACTTTTCTTCTGTACCTACTTAGTGTTTGACCTCTCTGAGTAGTGATCTCTGGGAACCTAATTCTACAATACCACATCTAAGTAAAATCCCTGTTTACTGCCAACTGCGAGTCCGACTCGCACACAAAGGGTTGCGTAACATCGTACAAGAAATAACTTTTTATATTTTTTTTTGCGATGTAGATACAAATAATTCACGGTTTTCGGATTTTCCCTTTACTGTGCTTTAAGACATTGCTACCTAATTCTAGGTTAATAGAATTGCCTAATTCTAGGTTAATGGAAAGCACCCTATAGGTTTTGATTCCCTTGACGGGTCTTGAGAGACACGACAGACAGACAACGAATTGATACTATAAGGGTTCCTTTTTTATAGAGATACGGAACCCTATAAAAAAATGGTTGCATCGTAAAAACCTCCGCTACCTACTATCTACTATAACAATGTTGTACCTACCTGTTTCTACTGAACTATGTTCGACTTCGAATTGTTCGAATCGATTTTTTCATGTCAATGTCCGAGTTCCGAGTTTAAAATAATATTTTCTCTGTGCCGTGTAAACAAACGTCATTGTCAAATGTCAACTGCCATAATATGTCAATTTATTTTCAATCGTTTGCGGACAATAATTGTCGTTTTTTGCAAATGTTTTTCATATTAAAAGAATAATTCGCAAATTAAGTACAAAATACGAGCTGCAGTAAAGCAAATAAATGGAATATTAGATGACTCACCTTTTTCCAGTTTTCTAAAGGTTACAAAGTTCGTAAGAAGAGCATTTGCGTGCCTTGTGCAATAGAAAAGTTCAAACAAAAAGTTTAAATGCACCATACTTTGGTCTTGTATGTGGTGTAACAATTTAATTGGATTTAAATTGGTTAATAAATTAAAATGATACTTGTTTATACACAAACATTAATATTGTTAATATGGGTAACTGCGACCAGGGCGGAAGTAGGGGACGATGATCTCAACGAAGTATCTGACCAAGTTTATGCAGTGAAAATAAATAAATGTTGCGAACTTAACCAAATCATGGTCGACTCTGTTTGCAGATTAGTGGAACTGTATAACCAAAGTAAGTATACAAATATTAAGTACTGTACCCTTAACTGTGTAAGTATACAAGTACTGAGTACTGTGTCCTTAGCAAATAGTCTAACTATTTATGAATACAGTAATTAAACTAATACAAGTTGTCATTCATTAAATTACCTTATTGAATTGTAAATGAAAATTGAAAATATCTAGTCTTACCGGCTTGATGTAACTAGGTGTGTTCTACTTAAACATGAGATTTAGATAGTTATTTTTAACTATTTGTCTCACTTGAATATTGAATAAACTCAGAGACAATGGTAACAACAGCTGTATTGAAAAATTACAGAATAAGGTTATTTAGCCTGCTCACAAGTCATAACCTGTTCAGCATATCAATCTTATCCTTATACAGAAGTCATAGCACAATCACTGTAGAGTTTTGATGGAGGTGATAGATTCAGACCAATTATATATTACTTGTTGTCTGGCTCTGCTCAAGCTTTTCCGAAAATCTATTCAAAGTAGGGTGTCCATGTTATAAAGAAACCCTATGGTATACAAACAAACTGAAGTTTTTAGACTCTGACATGATCTATATACTGTGGTAACGAAAAAGGCAGCCTTTTACACTTTAATTTTGCTAAAACTAATACTAGTTCTGCATCTGGAAAAGGAGTGTATCATTCTTGTTTTTCAATAAGTTACTTCTGTTAAATAACTTGATACAGATTTATTTTATAAAACAACAAAGAGTAATTTGTGGTAAATATGAATATATATGATATGATAATTAATATAATTAGGTGTGTGGGAGCCACAGTTTAAGACTGAAGATGGTAAGGATACAACAGTGAAACACTTTAACTATGTGACTGGAATACCAGACTGTGCAACGACACAACAGCGACCAATATTTGATTTGGGAAAATCTGAAGATGAGTAAGTATTGAATAAACTTTAACACTTTTTTAGGGGTTCCGTATCTCAAAAGGAAAAACGGATCCCTTATAGGATCACTTTGTTGCTGTCTGTCGTGTCTGTCAAGAAAACCTAAAGGATACTTCCCATTGGCCTCGAATCATATAATTTGGCAGGTAAGTAGATCTTATAGCACAAGTAAAGGGAAAAATTCGAAAACAGAAGATTTGGTTACATCACTAAAGAAAAAAACATGTTCACGAAAAATTTAATTCACTTTATCACATATAGATGGTGCAGACCATTATTAACTTGCAGAGTTCTTCCTAAAGGAATATTCAAAGAATACAGAGCGATGATATCCTAGTGGTTGAGATGCCACCTCCTATTTGTGAGATTGGAGGTTCAAATATTATGACTACAACATCTAAAATTAATGATGTCTAAAAAGTCACAATCACCTAAAATCTTTACATTTCAGACTAAATCTATTAGAAGATGGCCGTCTACAGCATTTGATACACCATCAGCACAGTTCTGATCACATCAAGGATGATCCATTCATAACAAACACATATAGCATCCATGAGGCCATAGCTATTCCTGAAGTTAAGGAGCCATCGTCTTATATTCATGATCAAGCTAAATATTGCATGGATAAGGTAATAATATGTTTTAAATTACAGTATTGTTTTACTAACCAAAAAAGTTATGTATATGAGTTCTGTGTTCCATTTATAGAAATAGTTATTTCATGAGAAGAATCAGAAATTTATTAGTTCATTATTGATTTCCTGGTTAAATACTGCATGAAGCAATAATTATAAATTAATATTTTTTTATTACTTTGTTACTGCATCAGTCATTTCTTTCACAAATTTTTTTAGGGTTCCTTACCTCAAAAGAAAAAACGGAACTCTTATAGAATCACTTTGTTGTCTGTTTCTCAAGAAACCTATAGGGTACTTCCCGTTGACCTAGAATCATGAAATTTGGCAGGTAGGTAGGTCTTATAGACAAGTACAGAAATAAATCTGAAAACCTCAAATTTGTGGTTACATCATTTAAAAAAAAATTAAAATGTGTTTTAATTTTCAAAGTAAGAAAACTATACCAAGTAGGTAACATATAAAAGGGCTGTACCTGTACATTCTAAAACAGATTTTTATTTATTTTAATGTATAAAATAGTTTATGATTTATTGTGTAAAATGTTGGAAAAAATACCCGAGTACAGAACCCTCAGTGCGCGAGTCTGACTCGCACTTGGCCGGTTTTTATTTCACTTTAGATTGACCCCCATCATTGAACCATAACAGTATGTGTTGAAATGCAGTTTGGCATTGCAAAAAAAACTTTTTTTATTTTTATTAGAATTCACTTCATAATGGTTTAGTATGTTGAAATTGTAGCCTTTATAACAAAAGATATGTTTCCAGATATTTATTACAAGCTCGAACATAACAGGTCAATATGCATTAGTGTGCATCCCAGAAGTTATCATAAATTGGAAAGAGACAAGTTTTCTGATGAAGAAAATACTGAATCCACTTTTCCACGCCATTGCTATGGTATTATATCTGCTGGTGGCCATAATATACTTTGTGTTACCAACGCTACGTGATTTGGCAGGGAATATAATAACTACTATTACTATGTGCTTGATAGTCAGTCAAGCTGCCGATCTGGTTAGGATATTCACAGAATTGAGCAATCATGTCAGTTTCATGGTTACAGGTGAGATTCGTTTCCTCTATCGTAATAGTTTATAAAGCATATTATAATAAGAATATTTTTCTACAAATTGATTTCTTTTCCTTGCAGATATAATTTTATACATAAGTCTTTTGGGAGCATTCTTCTGGTTGAACAGTTTTGGATTTTACATCTGGAAGACATTTAAGTAAGTTTTTTGAACAAAAAAAGCTCACTTTTTGTTTTTAATACATTACATGCACTATTCTTCGAAATTCCTAACATATACCAAAATATTCCTTTCTCGCTTACATAGACAGACGATATGTCCATGTTAATATGCTATTAAGAAATTAATAGAAGAGAAAAACATGGAAGAACTTTTTTAACCCCCGACCCAAAAAGGGAGGTGTTATAAGTTTGACGTCTGTATCTGTGTATCTGTCTGTGGCATCGTAGCTCCTAAACTAATAAACCGATTTTAATTTAATATTATTTTTTGTCTAAAAGATGGCTTGATCAAGAATGTTCTTAGCTATTATTCAAGAAAATCGGTTCAGCCGTTTGAAAGTTATCAGCTCTTTTCTAGTTACTGTAACCTTCACTTGTTGGGGGTGTTATAAATTTTTAATTCACACTTGTTCAAAGTTCAAACTGATATTAGTTTGTCTTGCAGGTCTAGAAATGTCTTCTTGCGTGTAACAGATGTGCGTAAATACTGCTACTATTCAAGTGTTGTTTGGTTCGCTGTTGGCGTGATGGCCGCTATGGCGATATGTGCACATTTTCTACTGGACTCTGGCACAAATCCTTACAAGAAGATGAGGCTCTCTAACACGATTATACTAGAGGATGTTGAACAAGAAACTATAGGTAAGTGTTATGTTGGTTAGAAAATGAAAGGTTTGCAAAAAGTTGTTTTGTATGTACTCATACATCTCATACATCTTCATAACAAATGTATATCTTTAATGTCTGGTCACATCATGGCCGGTTTCAATATTAGTTTATTTACCGATGAAATTGTGGATGATCTGATTACGACAGTAATAATTTAAGATTTAGGGCTACTTGTACAAGGACAGTAAACTGATTTAATATTTGTAATACTGATAATAATTTTTTCCAAAAAGTAACAGCATTAAAAAATTTAAAAAAAATTAAGTGTCCTTGTGCAAGTGTGCCTTAGTGAATTGAAATTTCGGATTTAAATTCGGCCTATACCATTAAGAAATTAATGCTTTTCTAAGGTTGACAACCTGGCAGGGTTGCTGTCTGAGGTTGGACTTAAGGGATTGTAAAATGACTACACTCAATGCTTGTTGGACTAGAACTGCTTTATTAGTAACACTTTGATATATGGAATATATCATATTTTGCCTTTTACAGGATGGCTGGGGATCGCTGTATTTTTTACGCCTGTTGCGTTCACAATAATCTTCAATCTTTTCTTTTATGTCACAACACTTAAAGTTATCAAACGTATAAACATATATGGACGGATACACTACAAGCTTAAAGGATGGTATGTTACATTTCTATTCATACAAAATGTGTTAGTTACAATACTAATAAAAAATCCGTCCAGTAGTTTTTGCGTGAAGGAGTAACAAACATACACACACAAACACACATACAAACTTTCGCCTTTATAATATTAGTGTGAAGTGTGATTTTTAATAGTTTACTAATATTTTTTACTAATACAGATTGTTCTATAGTGGTTGTTAAATAATTTCTTTCAGTTTCGACCTATTCATGCAGCTTTTCCTGATAATGACAACAGCATGGTTGTTCCTTTTGCTATCCTGGCTGAACTTCGATGGACTCTTCTACGCACACATAGTCGTAAATCTATTGCAAGCTATCCTTATCTTTTATGTGTGCGTGGTCAGACAATCGCATGTCACTTTTTTGTTGAGAAAAAGTTGCTGTTACGCCGAGCCCATACCAACTGGAGAGTGGGGTGATGAAATGACTCATATGAATGGTGGAAATTACTGATTGGACTATGGAATTCTAATAGTTGAGATTTGCGAATTGCACTACACAATATGGTTAGTACTACATTTAATTAACATGCAGTAGGGGAAGGAACACAATGGCTTAATTCTAAATCTAATTGACACTTTTAAAAGAAGTTTTCAGAGTCCCAGAGGAAAACAATATCATTATTTTTAGATCTGTCACTGTAGATTAAAGATTTGATGCCTGAATTAGCACTCAACTATTATACAAGTGGTTGAAAAGTAATTGGTCAGAAGTAGAAAAACAGACTGAGTAAATTTTTATGTGTCAGACAACTTTTACTGCAGTAATGCTCTTTTCTAGAATTATTGTTATTACTAGAATCTCGAATTATAATATTGACTTATGACGAACTATCTCTATTGATAGAGACTAATATGTGGATGTATTATGTAGTGCCTTATAAAAGACAACGTTAATCGTTAACTGCTTAAAAGCGCAAAATTTATTGGTATAAAAATTGTTTGAAAATCGATATTAAGTAGCACTTCTTCTGAACAAAAAGCACAAATATTTTATTGATATAAAAATTGTTGGAAAATCGATATTAAGTAGCACCTCTTCTGAACATGATTACAAAAACATTGTAAAAGTAAAAACTATATTGCCATATGATACTCATTATATTATGAATTTTAAATCGCTTACTTGACGAGTTTTATCAATACTAAGCTGAGTTTATCTGGCGCTAAAATAACATTAACTTTCACGAATTTAGGGATAGGTTTACGATTTCGCACATTTTAATGATACCAAAAATAGCACTGTTATGTATATAAATTTGATGTACTGTGATTACATAGTCAACCGTGCCTTAGAATAAATAAAACGAACAGTATTGTGCAAAGCAATACATAGATCGACGAAAATAATCGATTTACGCGATCCTAATCGACCATTTACTAATATTTACGGCTGACACAAGGTTTATCTTGATTAGAGAAAAAGTTATTATTCAGTTTGTCCAATCTAAACTGAGTTAATAGGTTTTTAATAGATGGTTTGGTGCTGGTTGCGTAGTAAGATATTTGTGTGCGCGACGCAGTGTGCTTTACTTTGGTCAGATACGTTATAATATCTATGTATGTGTGAATTATCACATGAAGATTTACACCCGTATTCACAAACGTTGCTATGAGGTCTCATAGTGCGCTCGAACGCACAGTGTAGGTTCCACCAATCAGATGACTGTATCACGTCAATTTACAATGATCTGATTGGTGGAACCTATGCGTTCGAGCGCACTGTGAGACCTCATAGTAATGATTATGAATACTGCCGTTCGAGCATTTCCACGTGACATTTTAATTTAGACACAGCTAGTTGAAAGGCGTTGTTAAAATATGTGCTACAGAACAGAAGTGACTCAATCGCAGCCCTTTCCCATAATACGGTTGCCAATCTCAATAAGGCAAACCAAGCAATAGTGCCTACATAACGGCAAGGGAGAAGGTTTTGAAGCGCATTTTTGTAACATATTATGTCAAATGAGAGTCACTAAATTCGTATACACAGTCTTGCGCGCACAAATTAAAGAATTGCAATGCTAGTTGCAGAGTTATTATTAACTTTAGATTTGCGAACTATGTACTGATGTATGTACAGTTAATATTTCTGAGTGGAAATATGTAACACTGCAAGAATATATGAAAATAAAATTAGTACTTACCTATGGTTTAAGATTATGTTTGTCTTAAATTCCGAATTAATATTGTTAATTTAAAATTAAATAATAAACGAATTTGTATATTTAATTCAGTTTTAGTTGGGCTCATAATTTAATACTTAATTAAAATTAATCTAATTTTAATTCCATATAATTTGAGCTCATTAAAGATACTTAATTAGTCTTACATGATTGGGCCAAAATTATTTCTAAGTTTGTTTACAGTATTTTAATTAGATTTTAAGTTTTATTTTATAGATCCTACTATTAAACTTGTATTATTTCCCTATGTTTAAGTATAAAAATGTGTATTTTAACAATTTCTTGTATATTTGGCAAGTTCACAAGAAAACCCCCACAAGGGTGAAAACACAAAATATGTAAGACTGTATTTTTAATCCCTATGATCTTACTGTCCGTCCCAATGTTTACAAATTAAATTAATTATTAAATTAAAAAAATAGGATCTACTGTGTGCAGCTAGATACTAATGTAATCAATTTTTACCTGATTTTTTTGCTCTCTTGCACTAATGTTTAACTTGATCACTTTTACACTTCACTAAAATAATATAAATGTAGTCATTTTTATATCAGTTAAATAAAAGCGTGATACAATTTTAATTGTGTTAATCAAAACGTTCTGCCCTTTCCTTAGTAAATTAGTTTCCATGGACTCCAATTAACTATTATAATTTATTGTTCATTCCAATGTTGACTATCTTCATTTTTTATGAACTAGCTGATCCACCCGGCTTCGTTTGGGTGTCATTTCTAAAAACCTTGTAGTGGGGTAAATCTCAAGTTCTAGTTTCAGTGGTTCAAGCTACATTAAAGTCTAAAGCAAGCAAGTATATTAAAGTCAGTCAGTTTAGCCTTTTATATGTAAGTACTAGCCGATGCCCGCGACTTCGCCCGCGTGGATTTAGGTTTTTTGAAATCCCGTGGGAACTCTTTGATTTTCCGGGATAAAAAGTAGCCTATGTGCTAATCCAGGATATTATCTATCTCCATTCCCAGCCAAATCCGTTCAGTTGTTTTTGCGTGAAGGAGTAACAAACATACACACACACACACACATACAAACTTTCGCCTTTATAATATTAGTGTGATATGTAGATAAAAATACGTATGCGCTCTACCATAATATCGCTTGAGGGTAAAAATGTCTTGATCGATCGACTATACTATTTAAGATGAGATTATTTACCCAAAAGCTGTATGCCCGTTTAGAACTCATACCATTAATCTACTCTAAACTCTTTAATTAACTCACTCTCACTCATATGGGTAAGTGACTATTTAGCCTGAGGGACCGCGTTCGTTCATTCCTTTAAATTTTTTGCTCCCCATCCCCACAGTCTAAAGAGATACTCCATACAGTCGTTCGACGCAGACGTCTTGACAGGAATAATCCTGCGAAGTCAAAGAGGAGAGAGAGTCCACTTACTGGCAGAACATTATTATGCTGTGCCATCCTAAATGTCATAAGGAGCTTGGCTTCAAAAATAATCTAATACTACTGATTAAGCACAAGATAAAGTCACCCGGACCTTTACAACAAATCAAATGACACCTCATTCATCAAAATCAGCTCAGTAAGGCGCTCCAGTGGAACACAAAGAATCTGTATACACACACAAATACATGCACAGTACATACATAAACTGCTAAAATCATAACCCTTCCTTTAGGCTTTGCCGTAGTCAGGTAAAAAGTTACTTACCTGTATGAACAGCTGTCCTTCCGACCGTCTTGCCAGTGGCGCCAACTGGCATCGCACCACGAGATGACAGTCATCCATCACAGTGTTGAAGAAGCGACGCGTGGGCAGCAGCGCTTCCAGGTCTATCATCAACTCCAGGAACCGCTCACAGTACCTAGTAAGATGTTCAACCCTTAAACATCACCTTTTCACGGCTCTAACATTGACCAATATTGATGAAATTTAACATAGAGATAGCTTGCATCTCGGAGACAGACATAATATCCTTTTTGCCTCGGAAAAACAAAAAGTTTTTCGGGAATTTAATAAACCTAAGTTTATTTTTTCATATATTTCACACCTTCTATAACTACTATATTCTATATTGATGTCTATAACAGACCTTTTCAATCTTAAAGCTCTTCCTACTTAGATTAAGGAACATCATGCACTCTTATAAATAGTTTATTTTAAAATAGCTGTGACAGACGGACTATACAGTATAGTATAGATTAACTTGATTCTGTGAATGAAGTGTAGTATAGTCTATACTACACTTCATTCACAGAATCAAGTTAATCCACTCTCCCTGTTTGGCTCTATCATTTGTAGGAGTATATAACGGAGAGAGCGTTATACTAATTTCTCCGAGGTATATTAGTATAGCGCTGTCTCTGTTTTTGTATGGTATTAGGTAGAGAGAGCGCTATATTAATTTGATTCCGTGTATGGAGTATATATTGGTTCCTTGTTCTGTTACAGAACCCTAAAACGTTCTTACCTAACCGCATGAGGATCAACATCCTCCGTTTCAGGAATGCTCTCCAGAATGCGCATAAACTTGATCATTAGCCTCTGTAAGTAGCGTCGCTCCCACATCAACTTATCCATAAGCTCAGGCTTGTCTTTCTTTTGTATGGCGCGCCAGTATTTACGCCATTTCGGCACGGCTTTGAACTCTTGATTTCTTCTTCCTAGAACCATAAAGTTTATATTTTATAGATTAGCGATTGTCTCTATATTTGTTACTAGGGGAAGCCTACGAATTCATCCGCGAGGATTTAAAATTTCAAAAGTCTCGTGAGTCATCTTTGATTTTCCAAGTTAAAAAATAGCTTTTGTAAAAGTAGCTTCTACGATGCAAGCTATCTCTGTACTAAATGGATAATGCCAGCAACATCGCCCACGTAAGTTTAGGTTTTAAAAAACCTATGGCGTCATTATTTTTCTGGTATAAAAAGTAGCCTGTGTCTCCAGGATGCAAGCTGTCCTGTACCCATTGGTCTATTTTATAGATATGGTATCCCATATATCTGGTATCTGGTATCTGGACTATATTCCCAACCAAGCATATGCTTGGTTGGGAATATAGTCCAGATTCAAATGTGTAATTTCTGTTTAAAAACACTAACCTTCCTGCAAACTGATCCACATACTCAGGGAGACAAGCCTCTTGACCTGGTCTCTGCATAGCTGCACCTCCATACTACCGAAGCAGTGGTTCAGGAAGAGAAGCAGTGCAGTTTGTTCGCGCATATTCTTCGCTTCTTCCATTATGCTCGCTCTTAGAACTTGTTCGAAGAAGGCAGGGAAGTGTTCTGGTTTTTTGAGAAATGGCTGAAAAAGAAGAATATGTTTTATTTTAGATACATGTCAAATTTGCTCATGTACATTTAATATGGAGGCCTAGATATAAAGGTAGAATAAATCATTTTTTATTCAAACAAACTTTTAAGGGCGCCTTCTTTGCCAGCAGCTTTAGACGGGCTGCTTTGTAATTTCGATGTAGCGCTGCAGTCACGCGTTTTTATTTACATGGATTTACAAAGCAGTGCGGCTGCATCCGCGTGGCAGTTTGCGACAAATTTGAAGGCGCCCTATAAGTGCATTTGAATCGTCAAATGCATCTTCTACCTGGTTTGAAATACTATTATTACGAGAACTAGCAAGAAACTTGATGGTTGCTCTTTTCAAAGAGACTGTTGCTCATTATCATCATCAACCCATGGCCGACTTACTACTGAGCACAGGTCTCCTCTCTGAATAAGAGGAGTTTGGCCATAGTTTGACCTTACTTAAACAATAAATGTTTAATTTTTTTCAGGAATTTTATACTGGTAATTAATTATACTGACCTGCCAAGCAGGCACTCTTTCTCTGAACTTCTCGTTGATCATGACAATAATGGACATCATGTGCGCGTGCGACGCTTTGCCTGTCTCATAATGTGGCCACAAGTAGTTCTCTAGGTATTGGGAGAACTCCAGCATCATGATACGACGGACTGCAAAGCTGTAACATAAAATTTAGTCACTTTAATATGTCAGTCTTGCGCCGCCTGAATCTAGTGGATCCTTGAGACTTGTTTGACTGTCCACCAGTTGAGGTTTTCCAAACGCTACGCTTTTCAGTGTGAGGTCGCTATTCTAGTACCTTAGGATCCCAACGTTTATCAAACATACATACATGATTTAATATTTACTTAAATAGATTTATTTACTTTTAATCTTTAATTACAGAACTATTCATTACAATTTTCTTCTATTCCCTAAAATAAGGGAATTTTGATTATTACTAACATCATTTTTACTTATACTACTTAATATAATAAAAAATCAAAAATAAAAATAATATTACTTAATAAGTTAATAAATAAATAAAAAACATCAATAAGTTTAATAAATAAAAGTGCATTATTTAAAAATAATATAATTCATAACTGGCAAATTTCAAAAATTAAAATGAGGTCAATGAACTAAATCCATGAGGCTAATGACCCTGTAACAGTGTTTTGTTAACTTCAGTGGGGCTAAGAAATGTTATTAGTGCAATTATTGGCATCTTTAATTTTCTTCTGTTTTAAAAAATACTTACTTGGATCCAAGGATCTCTGCTTGATAAATTGATTCCACAATTGCTGCATCGAAAGGTAAGTGGTTCTCCTTAGTTTGTGGTGACCAATACTGATTCGCAAGCTGAAAATCATTAAACCATATTGATTTCAAATTCAGTGTGGAGTGTTACATAGATTTTATTGAAAAGGGCAAGACTAGTGGGCTTCACATTGAATATAAAAAGCTGTAAACCACAGGAAATGTTTTAAATAAATATGAATGCTTAATGAGTACTCTTATATTTGCAAAGTGTGTTTAAACACTGCACTACTTATTATATGAATATCATAGATAGACTAGTAACTATATTAAACACTTTTAGAAAACTGTGTTTATGAGCCTAGTGTTTAAAAGGATTGTAGTTTATTTACATGTCTAAATTGAATGGTTTGATAGTTACTGAACTACTAATTTTATATTGTAAAACAATAGCTGATGCCTTCAACTTTATCTGTGTCAATTAGGTTTTGCTATCCCAAGGAAACTCTGAATAGACTGGACTAAAGTATGTATGTCCATCCCTGGGATGCATGGGATCATTGTATCAAATTTTGTCAAAATCGGTTACACAGATGGGATGTGAAAAGCTAGCAGACAGAAATACTTTTGCATTTATGTATTGTATTAGTATGGATTGGGACTTAACACTGGAGTATATTTTCTACTTATTCTTTACAAAAAGCTAATAAGTCACATCTATAATTTAGGTAAGTATTGTTAAAGTGGACTTTTTATCCCGGACAATCAAAGAATTCCCAAGAGATTTAAAAAAACCGACCGATTTGAACCGATTTTAATGAAATTTGTTACAGAGTTAGCTTGGACATATGTTACTTTTTATCCTGGAAAATCAAAGAGCTCCTACGGGATTCTTAAGGGTCTATCCACTTAATCGATTTATATATGCAATTTCTACAGAGGTAGCTTACACCCCCGAAATTGACTTCGGCAACTTTTTATCCCAGAAAAGCAGAGTTCCCACGAAATAGTTGCATATAAATAATAGGTTCTAATACATAAAACGTTTCCTAGATTTTTTGTGGGCAAACTGGCAAAGTATAGTAAAGAAAGTGGTTTTTAGTGGGGTAACTGGGAAACGTTTGGTTTATATCCTGAAATACTAACTGAAAAGTTGTCAAATATTTTGAAATGTAACAACCTCAAAAAGTGTAGAGCTGTTGTAGTATACGATATATGTCAATAAAAATAGTTTTCGTCAACTTCATACTCATTATTAGTTTTTATTCGTGGTTTCCTATTTCCAACAAGCGCTTCTTAGATCAGTTATGACTTAAATTTGCAGAAAATACCATTTTTGTGCAAACATAAATATAACCTCAAAAAATATACTTACGAGTGTTATTCGATCAGCATTTATCTGAGAGAGTGTTGGTAGTGGTATTTTTGGCTTATCGACATTTTGTTGCACATCTACTTTCATTTTTGTAATTCAAAAATTAGCGAAAATCTATTTTGAACTCTACCGTTTACTAACAATACCTAAACGTCAACACTAAGCTGTCAAGTATAAGTTGTCAAGGTCAATTTTGACATAGACTGAGACACATCGTTCAGAAATCACCAATATGTCTGAACGATCAGCTCTGGAAGACTCTAATAAAGTTCTTCCTCTTCTAAGTTTTTTTT
Organism: Maniola jurtina; assembly: GCF_905333055.1. NCBI lineage: Eukaryota > Metazoa > Arthropoda > Insecta > Lepidoptera > Nymphalidae > Maniola > Maniola jurtina. The sequence continues at coordinate 7,228,064 of NC_060047.1, read as the reverse complement.
TGTTGTAGATTTCTGTATGGACTCTTTTTAAGTTTTAAATGAAAAAGTGAGGATGGTGCGCAGTGCGTACTTTTGTGCGCTAACTACTGGCTACTTGTCGGCTGCGATTTTACTCGTCGCAAACTTAACTAACTACATGAAAATGAGGATGATAAACTTTTGTTTCAGATATCTAGCAAAAATGATGTTTGATCCACCTGATTTTCCATATAAAGAATTAACAGATACTTTAAGGGATCACTACGGACCAGATGACCTCTTATTCACTAGTAACACGGTTGTTAACGATACAATTTCGAACGACAGTGATCTTGTTGAAGTTACTGAATCATTTATTTCTACAGTAGAAACTGAACTATCATTGAATTCAAATATTTCTGGAAATTACTTCAATGTTGAGAATGTTCCTATTCTGGATGTAGAACAGCCAACTAATGGATTAAACTCAGAGCTGTACGTAGTACAGCCAGATAGTTTCTTCAATTACGAACCAACTTTGCTGGACGATAATACAGTCAACCAATTTTTACTGCCTATACAAGTATCTTCTGAGAAAAAAAATAAGGTTGCGTTCCATTTTTAAACGTTCATTATTAAATAACTGTATTGTACTGTATGCGTGAAGTGTTTGATTGTATGTTAAACTGTCTAACACACAATCAAACACTTCACGCCTGATACTTAGAAATCTGAGGTTCCTTCCACATGGGCTCATAATATAATCACTTACACACACAAAACTTATCATTATATTTTTATGTGTGTGTCTGTGCAGATAATGATAGGCACAAAATATTCTTTATTTTAGGAGCCAGATGACACAGGGCCTAATCTATTAGCCTTGCACTCATGCGTGATATGTAACGAGATTTTCACAACGGATGCGGATCTGCTTGATCACACAATTTCTTTACATTGCTCTGACAAAGAACAGGAACCAACAACTTTGTCGACCGCTGCAGTGGACGATCCAGTTTTAGAAGGTACCTAGTTACAACTTTTGTACTTTACGCGCCTACTTAAATGTATTAGCAAAATATTAAGCGTGCGTGTTTGCTATAATTGTTAAGGTCGAAATAAACGGACCAACATTCAACGCGTTCTATAAAGCATGGGGCACGTAGAAATTAATCTAGCAGCTACTTGCTCTAACATTTCAGAACCAGGTAGGCATCTACCAAAAACCAAATTATTTTCTAAATCTTTGCTTAATATTCAGATTCCTTTGCTAAAAGCCATTATACAAAATAAGAAGAAAAGAATCATTTTAATTTATTTGGATCGTTTAACTGTTACATATTAAAGATCTTAAACAATTTAGGTCTATTATAGTTATAGGTAATTAAAGTCTATCTTATTCGGCATACTATATTATTGCGTAGAGGATAAATACAGTTTTATGTAACATGCCTATATAATAGTACCTACCTATACCACTTCTCTTCTTTCTCGATCTTGCCAGTTACCACGTATTCCTTTCTTTCCAAATTCAAGTAAGTTTTTAATGTTCTAATAAAAAAAAAATTGTGAATTCACAATACAATTTATAGTTATATTTAACTACCTACTTACACAGAAACCAAGATTATTATTAATAGATAGGTACGTTCATAGCGTGAACGTTGGGTCCCCATCCACAATTGTGTCTCTAATAAACTCTAATAAGTGTTAGCATTTAACCGTACGTATGCAATTTGCTGACCTATTTTATAAATGCAGAGCGCACGGAGCTCGTTCTTTTGTCGCGAGTCCGTTCGTATTCCAGACCAAAAACGAGAGAAAATCAAAGCATTCGACCTAATTGCATTGCTGAACTATGCTTAGTTTTAAGCAGCATACGAAACAAAATAGATAGGACACATTTTCATTTGTAAAACGAATTTTAAATGAAACTTTGTAATTAATTACATATCAAATTCAAATCAAATAAAAATCATTTATTCAAAATAGGTACCATTGCACACTCTTTGTTTGCCAATAGTTTAAATTCTAAGTTAATTGAATTTATTACGTATATGAGTAAACTTAAAACTAAAGGTACGAGGGTTCCAAACGCGCCCTAGTCTGAAAAGAAGGCGACAACAAACTCAGCCGAACTAAAGAACAGTACTACCTTTATACTATAATTTGTAACGTATTTATGATGAATAGTTAGTTATTTTTTTTAATTATTTGGAATTAGGTACCAAAGTAATTAAAATAAGAAATCACAGAGATTTCTGATTACTCCTTATGTGGTTTCTATTTGATCTGATGTACCAGTCTTACCTAATTCAAAGTTATTTCAAAGCTTGTATCAGGGTTATCTATGGTGATAATAGCCTGCAGGTTATTTACTTTCAGTTTTATATTGTAGATATAAGCAACGCCAGTGGTACTGACTTGGAGTGCGAATGGCTTGTATGCAGTGTATGCGAAAGAGTGCTGTCAACCGCGTTGGAGACGGAACCACGAGGTAAACTAATTACCTACGTACTAATTAGTAGGAACATCACCTAGTTTTTTCAGTACTTGAGAGGTTGCTTCTAATTTGAGATTGCAAGGCTTCTGAGATGAAACTTCTGAATAAACAGCATGCTTGGATGATATTACAAGCAACTCTGTTTATTTTAGGAGCCAGAAGATCCTAGGAATGCGATGACAGATTGAAGGTGGTCGAAGAAGACACCTTACAAAACTGTGTGGTTCCATTTTTCGAGCCTAGCAAAGAACTTGGTCATAATTTTTGGTATCAGTACTTTGTGATAGGAAAATGCTCTTACTTTACATGAAATGTTTTTGTTTGGGATTTTGAACATTATAATATGCTATAACATGCTTTGACTAACACTTTACATGTTACAAACACCTAGGTGAACGCATGGAATTTCATTTCATTTCATTCCATCTTTTCTTAGGTAATATACCTAGGTATAGGTATGGTATGGTTTGAAGCTTCATTCGGGCTTCTTGTTCTGCACTCGCGCCGCGATAGCCCGCGAACGCTGCGAAATCGTGCGTCGCTTTGAGGTCGCGCTTCGCTATATTCCCCATTCCATGTCGGTTTTGTTTTCCGTGTCAAAGAAACTGAGTTGGATCTAGAAATTTTCATAGGGACATCTCGCAAACTTCGTCTATTGAGTGGACGAAAATTTTTGCAAATGGGGTCAAAAACCTCCGAGAAATCGGTGTAGGTATAACCAGCATAGACATATCGAAATGGGAAACTCCTCTTTTTCTGAAAGTAATTTAAAAGAGGTAGGTACCTGCCTTACTTATCCAGTTATCCTATACTGACTCTAGATTTTCTTTAAGTAAGTAAGTATATAGATAAGTTCAAAAGTGCTATTTTCAGAACTGCTATGTTGCATGGACCTGAACGGCAAGAGCAATATAAACGTGTGCAAATTCAGCACAATGTTCGTATGCGATTATTGCAGTTACCTCTTCGCGAACGGAGAAGCAATGGATCGCCACCGTCTTATATGCTTGGGCCAGGAGAACTTTTATACTGGGGAAATGGTAATTTTATAGACATATTTTAAAAAGAACTATTTTTTTTATTCTGTTACAAGTTAGCTCACCTGGTGGTAAGTGATGATACAGTCTAAGATAAAAGCGGGCTAGCTTGGAAGGGTTATGGCAGTTTTATTAAACCCATACCTCTTATCGGTCTCTACACGGTATCGTATCAGAACGCTAAATCGCTTGGCGGTACACGGCTTTGAAACTTTGATATTTTAAAAAAAACGGGCCGAATTGAGAACCACTTCCTTTTTGAAAGTTGGTTAAAACCTAGTTCCTGCCTTAGCTGTTTTTGGAAAACCCCGTGGGAATTTTCAGGGATAAAATGTGTCATGTAACATGTCACTCGTCAAGTCTTTAACCATTTTCCTCCTAATATTAGAGACTACAAAATTAAATTTGAAATCTATAGAGTGCACCTTCACTTTGCTTAGACTTAAGTTTCAGTTAAAACGAGACAGATTTACAGTCCAGCGGTATAACGCTGTCTCGTTTTAACAGTCAATTAGCAAAATCAAAGTGCGCTCTATAGATCTCAGCTTATTTGTTAATAGAGAGTGGAAATCCCTAAAAGTATAAGATCTACATATTTTTATGATCATTTGCAAACATTTTAAATTAGCTTCCATTACCAACGTCGCTAAAGATTGGTAGAGCGGAAACCAGCTCATCAACTGCCGTGTCGAAAATCCTTCTAGATTCATCTCAAAGACTAAGTATTTGTTCATGTATACAGGATAAATCCTTATCAGAACCGACTTCTGCAATCAGCGATGCTAATGAAAAGCTGTACCCAAACCTGGAAGCAGCAAGTCCGCAGACAACGGTCAGAAAGCGGAGGCCTTACACGACTGGCAATAGCAATAAGATGTGGAACTGCGGATCTTGTAACCAATTGTTTGCTACAGCTAGGTGAGTAATTTTACGTGAGCATAATATTATGTTGTTGAATTATTATGTTTTCTATAGTCGTTATTCCTCATTACTGAGGGTCGTGACCCCTTTCCATTAATCTATAATGGTAGGAGTTCTCTTCGGATAATAATGTGATGGGTTCCCAGATCCTTCCGCATACAACTCTCTAAGATAACGAGATTTCGACTTGACAGTTATTATCAGATGTTAGTGGTAATAACCAGGACCGACGGTTTAACATGCTCTCCGAGCCATGGAGGAAACGAAAACGCCAATTTCGGACCTCTGAAGTCGGTCACCCATCCAGTTATCGACTTGGATCAACGTTGCTTAACAATCACAATCAATTGATATGCGTTGTCACACTAGGGCACACGTCCTTCGATTATTATGTACTAATGTTTAAATAACAAGTTTATCTGTGTGTCAGCCTTTTTACAACTTTATCAGTATAGCCTATTTCGTATAGCTCATTAGTAGGTAACTAACTAGTATGTAATTGTAGGTACATTGTGAAGTAGTTTTCTATGAAGTGTCCACAAATATCTATACAATAGGCTTGCAGGCCTGGAATCGGCCTTTGAAAACAGGTAGGTATACTTATTAGCTAAGCTTCGGCGTTTTTCTGCATAACGCGGAGATAGCCCGGCTAAGCAGTGCGTAACCAGTAAAGCTAGCCCCTTCTCAGTATACTTAGGTATATTTTTACTCCTTTCTTGTTTTCTTTTATCGGACCTTATTCTTCCTTGATGTCTCTGGTACTGCACCATTTTTAGGGCTCCGTACCACAAAAGGAAAAAGGAACCTTTATATAGGATCACTTTTTTATTCCGTTACAAGTTAGTCCTTGACTGCGTTCTCACCTGGTAGTAACTGATGATACAGAAGATGAAAACGGGCTAACTTGGAAAGGATACATAGATAATACAGCTTTCTTCCAGGGACCTATACCGCCACAAGCGCGGGGAGGACCGGCCGGCCGGCACGCCTCTGACGGCCTTCGTCTGTGAGGACTGCGACAAGGTACTAGGCAGCATGTGCGCTCTGCACACACATAAGAAAATGCACAAAGTTTCCAAACCTGTAAGTTTTTCTTTATGTCAGTCAATTTTCTTCATAGATTTTATTTCACCTTCGAGCGCTTCAGATTCCGACCATTCCCCATACAAATGAACTCCAATTATTTTAATACTAGATAATGTCCGGGTTTTTAAAAATCTCTTGGGAACTCTTTGATTTTGTGGCACAAAAGTAATCTGTGTCCATCCCCGGGATATAAGCTATCTCTGTAATGGACTGACGGTGAATTGGTAGCGGACAGACAGACATTAGTGTGGATTATCCAATCAAACTCCTGAAATTTTGCTTTTTAAAACTTAAAAATTTTGTAGATTCGTACTGAAACTATTATGTGACCTGTGGTCTGTCAGAGTTGATAAAGTAGGTAGATAGTTGAGTTGTGATCTGTTAGAGTACTTAGAATAAATAGCTGTTCACATCTAGGGCTACCCGTGTCGGGTGTGCGGTCGTCGCTTCAACCAGTCCGGCCACTTGGCGATACACATGCGCATGCACACCGGGGAACGCCCTTACCCCTGCGACCTTTGCTCCAAAGCCTTCAAAGTTAAGGTAACTCCCTGCGCAATGCACCTCTATCTGAACTTACATATAAGTTCATATTACATATAAGTACTGAAGGTACATATAAGTAGCTATCCAGGCTACTAGTACGACTTTCTATATGTTACATCTCGACAACGTTGATTGATTCATCTCTATGAAAGGATCCATGTAGCAAGACGCTACCTGTAAATTGTGAACAAACGTCTGGGCTCGTTCGAAAAGACCTCTTGTCGTCGTGATACGAGGAATTTTTTCTTCAGGTTCATTTGAGTCCGACATTATTTTGCGATGCGAATCTATAAACTTTGTCGAGGCCAAGCTTCCCTATCAACTTTTTCTTTTTTTTCTCTTTATTGTTACAACTTTCTGGTACCACGCCGTACTTTGAAAAGCGATAAATTAGCACATAAACCTATCAACATTCCACAAAGGTCAAATGGGTTCCCAGTATTTTTATAGGATAAAGTGTGTGAAATGTGGCGGTAGGTGGAGCGCGACGACCACCGGCGGACGCACACCGGCGAGCGCCCCTTCGCGTGCGCCGACTGCCCCAAGACGTTCACCGCCGCCGCACGCTTGCGTGAGCACGCGCGCATCCACACCGACCAAAGGTTACGCTACCACACTACCACATCTAAAGTTTTTGCCACTGCCCTCATGACATCGACGCAAAGCCGACAAATTTTGGTCCTGGAGCAAAACCTCACCACATAAGATTGACTACCTCACCACAATGCTCACCACCTATTGATATGTAGACGGAATGACACACAATATCATGTAAACCTTAGTGGTTTTTCGCTCTGACAAAAGCAGACTTGCTAAACATTCCCTATTTTGGTACTCAACCTCAAACTCGAGCTTCAATACGAGCGCTAAAGCGCGGGCACTCGTTCTGGATATGCTCAACTGTTTGCTCGGGAGCAGAAAAATTTACCTAGAAAAAGCCTATTCACTCTTGCCTTGTTAGTGCGCTCTAAGTTATACGAGGCAGGAAATACGGAAGCTGGAAGGGCTTCAAACCTTAGCGGTTCCTATCAGAAACATTGAGCAAAAAACGTTTCGTTCGAATAGATGTAGAGTAGGGCGACCACACAAGGATGCCAATGCTCAAGGTTATCTGTGTTCTGTGGCAGAACGATGAAGGAGGAATAAAATTGTGGGGTTGCTGAGTACACTCCAAAATATATATCCGATAGAAGACCGATAAGCAGACGATAATTGCAACGGTGTTGTAGATCTAGTACGCGTATCGCCGTGCCCATGCTACACCGATAGGACGGTTTATTTTCTACTTTCTGCACAATTCTAATTTCTGTATCGGAACGCTTTAAATCTCTACGCGGCGCGTCTTTCCCTATAGCATGGTAATTATTCGAGGCCAGACACTTACTCTAGACCAGGGCTGGACTTATTTAAAAAGTAAATAAATTGCTTCATTGCCCAAACCAGGAATCGAACCCAGAATAAACATTTATGAGATCACAGAAGCGTTTACCCTGCGCCAGAGGTGATCTTTTGATTGAGCTTTTGGTTTGCAGGCCGTACAAGTGTGATATCTGCGGCGCCGCATTCCGGAGGCCGTACGCGCGCACCGTGCACACCCTCATACACACGGGCGAGAAGCCCCACGAGTGCGACGTGTGTGGAACTGCCTTTAGGTAACGAACTACTATTTCTCTATGTTTGATATCTGCGGCGCCGCATTCCGGAAGCCGAGGTTGACCACTGCTTTGGAAGACGTCTTTAAGCTTCTGGATTGGAACGGACTTGACATTAACATTGACAACTTCCCACTAGGTGGACAGACATCAAACGAGTCGCAGGGAGCCGCTGGATTCAGGCGGCGCAAGACCGCAGCATATGCAGGAAGTTTCTACAACAGACATATATCCAGCTGTGGACGTCTATCGGTTGATGATGATAATGACACTTTCAGGTTCTATCTTGCCTTGAAGGTACTCAAATATTACGTTGAATTTGACTACTATAATTATGACACCTTTTGTAGGTATAGCTGAATATTGTCGTCATCTATGGATATCTTATGAGACTAGACCTCTCTGCTATATCGTTGTGTCGTCATCGGCATAAACCGATATAATATATCCGATGACCACAGCTGAACAGGTCTCTTGTAAGGACTTTCACAGGCCTTGTGCCGCCTGAATCCAGCGGCTCCCTTCGACTCCTATTGAAGAATCTGCCAACGCTGCGAGGTCCGGTGTGAGGTCGCCCTTCCTAAGTTGCTCTCTCTTATACTTGTAGGGATTTCCACTATCTATTAACACATAAGCTGAGATCTATAGAGCGCACTTTGACTTTGCTCAGACTTAAGGCACTGTTAAAACGAGAAAGCGTTATACCGCTCGCATAAATCTGTCTCGTTTTAACTGAAACTTAAGTCTAAGCGAAGTCAAAGTGCGCTCTATATATTTCACATATAATCATGTTTTCAAGTATAGGTAAGTATAATCATTTTTTGTAGACGTTCAGGAGATATGTGGAAACACAAACGGACTCTTCACGGGATCCAAGCTGTTAATGGTGATGCGAATTAGAAGCATGTGGAGGAGCTTCGGGCTGCAGGATGTTACTAGTGACTAGACTGTCCGCCCCGGCTTCGCACCTAGTATACCTAAGTACCTACCTAATATAAACTTTCCTCGTGGAATATTCTGAACGATCATGAAAGTACCGTAGTTTCAAAGTGATGAGTGCACAGACAGATAGACAAAAAGACAATATTCAAAAAAGTAGGTACCTACTGCTTTGGGCTTTAAAGCTTCCTTCGATTATTGTAAGGGTTTCAATCGTCAAGTAACTTTTATCTGAGGAATAAATTTGAGGTTTTGAAATTTTTTCTATAGGAAATCTGTGAAAACGTCTTTATTCCTCAGATAAAAGTTGTTTGACATGGTTGTTTGACGATTGAAAAATCGGCCCTAAGAAAAGGTACCTACAGAAATCTTCCAGTTACAGTTTTGAAAAACGTAAATTGTAGAACTGTGATTTGAAAATAAATAGATACCTACCAAAGTTTTGGATGGATCTTACTGTCTGTGTATCATGTATGGACTGTTACCTCTGCAAGTCTGTGATACTTACTATAAGGACAGCATTCAACTCTCTATCCGCAGATGTCAGGACTCAGGATCAGGAGCAATGATTCGTAAATAATATTTTCTATGTTTAAATTGTGAACCAACCGTGGAACAGTTTCCAAGGGGTTACTCAAGAATCAAGAGGCGGGTCTACAAATTCTTCAAAACGCATAAGCATGGCGGTTCCTCTAGTACCACAGCTCTCTACCTCACAGAAAACCAAGCATCTATATTATTATAATCCTGTTTTCCATTCTTTTTCCCTAAAACATGGATTTCGCATGGACTAGCGTTGTCGTTAGACTTGTTCTATCAATTTCTTTCAGTTTCATACGATCAAGTGAGATCATAGCCAATGCAAACCGGATGTGAATACCTAATAATAAAATGCTGTAGGTATTGTGCTAAAGGTCATTCACCCCTGCCTTGTAATAATTATGCGGACATTGCAATATTTTTTTAACTTTGAGGAAAATCTTTAAGGTCTAATGACGATTGAAATAAAAGCCAGCGTTTTCATCAACAGTAAATATTTATTATAAAAATTGCTCTTATAGCCACATTTCTGTATCTATAATATATATAATATTTTATGTTCATTCTTTGTGCCATTGTTTCACAAAATTATTCCTGTTCTTGTTATTTTCGACACAACAGCTTAAACAATAATTATATTACAATATTTCTTGCATTAGAACATGGGGAAACCATTTCGGATAACTTTAGTCTTGAGGAACGTATAACAATTCGATGTACAGCACAAGTTTGTTCGAATTGGTTTCACGATTTTCTAATGGGAGTATTTTTTCTAGAATATACACAATCCTTTCAATAAAAATCCTGTCATTTTTGGTAACCAATGGCAATGAAAACACTAAGGAATTACACTTAGATAATTATAAAGTTACGTATGATGATGTCGGGGACTCTTCTTGGAAGAGCACCCGACGATCGGTATGGCTACATTATCGTTTTAGAATCATTTCGCGTAAATATTATGTTAAATAAAACTTATGAAAACTTACACTAATAAAATTTAATTTCAAATGCACGTGCTTTTTTTGAGCATATTCGTCTTTATACCGCTTGTAACGGGAATGAACAATAATGTTAGTGAGTGATCTGTGTGAATGATTGGATTGGAGTGAATGAAAGTGTGAGTAGTGCACAATTTAACGGTCAACTTAAGTACGGATATTTTAAGTAGGCTTCTAGCCTTTTTATTTTTAAAATTGGGAAATGATAATCGTTTGGTAACGTAGCCATACCAGAAGACGGATAAGACAAGGTCTACTGTCCACAATTATTGCTGTAGTCACAACACCGTGCGTGCCTCGCCTTGTTCAAGAAGAGTACTCGTCACGAAAGTTGTAGCCGATTTTACAGTATACACAGCAATCATAGATCAGAGCTCTATTAGACTTTGCTCAGACTTAAGACACTGTTAAAACGAGACAGCGTTATACCGCTGGCATAAATCTGTCTCGTTTTAACTGAAAGTTAAGTCTAAGCAAAGTCAACGTGTGCTCTATAGATTTCAACCCTAGTTCTTAACCCGCGCAAGTAGAACCTGCACCGTAAAGGAGATCGCATAAATCAAGACGACCACTTTCCCAATAAAGAGTTTTCACATACTGAAAATGCGTGTGCTGTCAGCAGCAAGGTTCCACCGCATCGGGCAACCAATAAAATCATCGGCTTTTACTCGATGTCAGCAGAGGTCGGCGTAATCTCTTCACAGCGTGAATGATAGATTCTAACACTGACGTCACTCGCATTTTCAGTGTTTACACCTACTCAAAGTAGCGATTTTTGGGCCTCCTGGGAAGAGTTTGCGATCTCTTTACCAACTCTTTTCCAACTTTCGTGAAGCGTACGTCTAGCCAAGTAACAAAAGGCAAGGAATAGGCGTGATAATGTAATAAATAGTGCTATCCGCTTAGTTTGTACATAATTTCGAACAGACATACTTATACCGGAATTCATACCAAAAGTTCATACGTGTTGAGCACGATGTACAATTTTTTATTTAATTTGATAATTTTTACAATTCCCAATATATATAAATTTTATGAAAAACAATATAGGTATTTCATTGAAAAAAAATGGAAAGGTAATTTTTTATCTGTTATATTATTTTTGTACATGTTGCAAGCATTTGATATAAGTTTTTGCGTCTGTCGTTTGCTGTTCATATAATATCATTTAATTAATTATTTATTATTCTAATTGGTACAGTCAAGAATTTAAAATAAAAAGTCTCTCGCAAGCATCAGACTCATTAACTTTAAGTACGTAACGAAAACTGAAAATTTCATACGACAGACGCACAAACTTGCAGGCTAAATTTTAGTACAAACGTGAAAGTATTTTATTTCAAATAGACGCGTTTATCCATATTTCACTAACTTACTTAAGTAAACCATCACAACCAACCATACGGACAAGTTTAACAAAAATAATATCTAGATAGGTAAAGTATACAAAATAAATCATAAGATGAAAAACCGACCGGAACTCAACACAAAACTATCGAGTGAATCAATTTATTAGACCCAGGAACATGGTCGGAAGGTATCCAATAGGACACACAGGTTAGACATAGGAATTACAAAATTATTTTTTTTGACCGTTGCGTTGTTATAAGTTTGTCTATCTGTGGTATCATAACGCTCAAATGGGTGGACCTATTTGAATGCGATTTTTTTAATTCAAAAGTCTGTTTAATCGAGATGGTCCTTTAGCCGTGTTTGAGGCAAATCTTTTTTTTGTTTGTGATAACGGTTGTCCCCTTAAAAGACGAGATTGGTATACGTACTTGGTAACGAAAGGATATAAAATTATGTATTGTTTTGTTAAAGACTTTATTACAAGCCGAATGGTAAAACTTTTTCCATCTGAAATTAAAACGAATGAAAATAATGCAAAATATTCTTAGCATTAAGTTGGCAAACTTAAAAATTTCGTGTAACCTTCTGACCATGTGGATGGATTCCGAGTTTATAACTCATATACCTATGGACCTAACTAGACATCTCCCAATCTGTACTGGCAATATTTTGTGACACTTATATTAAAACGAATTATAATATCAGACTCCTAGATCAAAACTATTTCAAAAATAATAACTCAAATACCTTGATTTTTGATCTAACCTCAGTTTCTGATACCCAACTCAATTTTTGTACGGGAAACTGTTATAAATTGTAACTAGCTTTATGTAAATCAAAGCACAACAACTCCTTCAAATTTTTTTTATAATGTTTTAATTAATATTTTCTGTATTTTATTTATAAATCTGTTTTTCTTAGTTTTTAAAAAAAACGTTTTTTGAGTTGAAACAGTCTTGATCTATGAGTGCGATAATGTATCTTGTAAATCTGTACTTGAGTGTATTGGACAGAATAGAGGTCGTATGATACAACACGAATTCCAAGAGCCCAAGAAGTAATTACGGGGAATTTTCGGTAACTGTTGAAATACTCAGCTTGTTCCACTCTAAATAGATTTTGGCTACACACAAATTAGAATTAATCTTCTACGGATAAGTAAACCGAAAATAAAGTGATGAAAAGCAATTTGATCCAGCTGGCGCGTGGTGTCCAACTTTTTTACATTAGCTTAAAGCAGCGTAAGACTTTCAACTGTTACCGAAGCGTTCCTTTCCCAATTGAGTCGCTGGGCTGTTGGAACGGCGGAGTGCGGCGGGCGGGCCGAACGCCGCTCCACATCGAATATCATAAAATTACTTTACATAATGTATTTACAACGGCCGCGATCACTGCGCCATAATGCCCAACTCCGTATATAATATGTACACTAAATTTAAGAACATAGAGTTTCTCTCATTAGCTACCGAATCACAATTCAAATATTTGAGTAATTGACAACGGTGGACAAACATGCGCCGGAGCACTAATGCATCTTACTTTATTTGAAATTTGTACTTTGCTCTATTTAAAAGTCGTGCTAGGTAGGTATGTTTGGTCCATGCAGTCGCAATTCCGAGGGTGAAGTCAGTGGCACGCGCGGCGTCGTCGGGAGGGCGGTCGTCTCTGTCGAGACGGAGTGCAACAAAGAATAATTAACCTTGTACAACATTCAATGTCAAAAACAAAGGATCTTTAAGCTCGTCGACCGTATTAGTTAATTATGCACGTCAAATGCCGTTTTTCACGGCGCTCCGCCCTCGAATCCCGATCATACGCAGTTACAATAAGCCACTTTTCACGCAAGATGATTCCCACCCGACGTCTCTAATGAGAGGACTTATCATTATCTAACTCGCCACCAAACGTAACTTGGATGGCGTAGAATCACATTGACTAGAACTCCCTTAGGAAGGTCGGGTTGTCTATTAATATAGTCAGTAAGTATTTTCGATGTTTCAAATCTCATTGCATTTCTAACACTCGTCTTCCTACTCTCTATTAGATGTCGCTACTGGAGGATTCCCTCGATTGTGCCCGGTGGCCCCCTAGTGAACGTCAGTACAAAACTAGAATTAAATACTGCAAATTAATTGTTATTTTTCACTTATATTAAAATCATTACATATTAGGAACTGCATTTAACGTTAGTAGTAAATACCGTAAGAAATTATCCAGTGGTAATTTTATATTAGTATAGTATATAGTTCTTAAATAATTATCATTATTTATTGGTCTTAATCGGTACATAGATAAAAGAGAAGTTTCACCAGGGGGCCCGCGGATTCTCGGACAGATTTCGATTCACAATTCCAACTGAGATGTCTTAAGTACGATCACATTAATGTTAAATCACATTTGATGAATTCCAATTTTTCAACAGATAGTGCTAAAGTCGCGAGACTTTCGTAAGGACTGTCGATAAGGCTGTATAATTGACACCCAATTACAGTGCCGCCCGGGAGCAGTGGATGCGGAACTAATGAAAGTTCATCGGTTCGTTTAAGTACTTACTACGTATTTAATTACAATTTGTTCAGATGACATTTAGTTCGGAACTGCAGTGTTCTCCGCAGTGCCCGAGACAAGCACAATGTCCACTCTGCCGGTACCTAACCGTGCGCGCTCCGGTGCCGCCATGCGCTCCTTGTGCGCCCGAACAGACTAAACGGAACGAGATCACACTTCCACGAACGGCAGTACCGCAACAACCCACCCGAAGTCACGCTTCGTCCTAGAGATACGTCCGATACATACATACATGGAAAATATCAAGACAGAAATAATTTCAAATCGTCACTCCTCCCTTTCAACGTAATAAATATAGCATTTATCTAATTAATTACACAATAATTTCAACAAAAATTTCAAACATCCGATAACGTCTTCAGCTAAGTCACTCCAGTTTCTGTCAGAGTTCACTCAAAGGAAAAAAACTATCAAAAATAACTCGGGTCGCGTACGAGTCCCGCGTGTCGTCCGAAGCTAGCACCTTCCCATTATAATCACATAACACTAACTAGTGACTGCGTGGCGGCGTGGCGCCGACTAGATGTGCCGCGCGGGCGGGCGTCGCCGCGCCGCGCGGCCGCGCTCAGCTGGCGGCGGCGCGGCGCGCGCGCGCGCGGGCGCTCAGGGCGGCGCGGGCGCGTCCTGCCCGCGCGGCGACCACTAACTCGTGGGCACCAGCAGCCGCACGAAGCTGTCCTCGCTCCAGCCCCAGTCGTCGGGCCACGCGTCCTCGGGCGGGTCCAGCGCCGAGCGCGACGACAGGCTCAGCACGGAGCCCCAGTCGATGGCGCGCGGCTCCTCGTCGCCGTAGCCCGAGTCGCGGTCGGGCGGCGGCGGCGCGGGGAAGGGCGTGGCGCGGCCGGCGGCCGGGTCGCGCGCGCCCAGCAGCGCCGCGGACGCGCACGCCAGCTCGGGCGCCGGCTCCTCCGCGCTCTCGCGCTCCATCTCGCGCTCGATGCCGCGCAGCGTGTTGCACACGAGCACGGAGCGCCGCAGCGACGGGTCCGCCGTCTGGCGGAAGCGCGCCAGCTTCAGCGCGCACAGGTTCATCATCTTGAGGCGCCGCTCGCGGTAGCAGCGGCGCGAGGCGCAGCGGCCGGCCGCGCGGCCGTCGCAGCAGGCGCGCGCCGCGGCGCCGCCCAGCTCCAGGTAGGACTTGCCGTTCTCGGCGCGGATGGTGTCGTGCGCGCCGCACCAGCCGCCGCACCAGCGCCGGCGACACGCGCGCCGCTCCTCGTCGGCGCGCCAGCACTCCTCGCCGCCCGCGCCGGCGGCCACCGCCTCGAGCCGCGCGATCGAGTCCTCCCAGCGCGCGACCTTGCCGCCGCCCTCGCACGGGGAGCCGGCGCGCCGCTTGGCGCCGCACCCGCCGCCCGAGCCCTGCAAAACACAACCACACCACGTTACTACTTGTACATTGACATACGATTGGTAGGTAGGTAATTATTGTTATTCGAGGGAACAGTTTCCAACTCCGTTAAAGTTATCGTAACAACATAAAACAAAGATTTTCTGGCTATCAAAAAACAAATTCAAAAAGTAGGAAGTACCTAAATTAATGTCAAACTCTACTAAAAGTACGGATCCCTCTTGGAAACAACAGCGCGGATCCCTCGCCGGCAATGATAAAGCTACGCTAAAGATACCTGGGCCCGCTTTGTGAAGGGACCCTTCCCTTTTTTTGGACACAATATGCACCCGGGGAGCAACCCCTGCAGATCGGCCCAGGTAGAGAGTTCGTGTTCGGCGATACAACTGTGGGATTTACCCGACAACTGGCGTCCGCATTCTTCCTCTACAAATTGTTCGCTACACAAAAGATCTTCAGCCAAATTAGAAAATCAACAAAGATGTTCCAGTTCTACTCGGCGCCGTAAACCAGAAATAGTTTTATAATCAGTAGACATTCTGTAGGTTGTTCCAGATCTGCCTCGAAGGGCCACTTGTGATAGAAGGAAACTTTGTTCTGGTTTTTAATTTTCGGCAGTTTAAATAGATAGGGAACTTTTTAGGTATTATTATTTATGGTAGGTACAATAGAATTTTGGTAACGATAAAAATTAAATGCTAAAAATGAGATTTCCTCTATAAAAATCTCCCAAGTCAAATTAAGGGATGGCTTACTATGCCTTTCTAATATAACGAAAAAAATCCACTATTATTATAGGTAGGTATTTAAAACATTTTGAGAGTAGTGAATTAAACAAAGACTTGGACTAAAAGAATTGCAGTTTAGTGGAAATTTAATTTTTTATCATTTTAAACTGGAAAAACCAGCAGCAGCTGCTCTATCTTAGCAGCTGCAATGTGTGTAGTAAAACGCGATAGACAGTTGACAGGGGCCTGACTTCAGACATTTCTATTGAACGTTATACATCGCGCGATCAGTTCGAGGAGTCAGTCGGAGCAATGTAATCTCGCAACGCAGAGCCTTCGATGGTCGTGAAAAAGGGAGGCTTTTAAAAAAGCAAATGGAGACCAAGTCCACCCGGGGCAGATGCCCGTGCACCTGCCACCACAATTAGGTGGCACACGCCTTACGCACTTCGCAGCCTTAAGCATTTATTTATAAACAAACCACTATTAAAAGTAGTTAAACTAGGTCTTAGATTCTTATGACTTAATTATTAATATGAGTTTTAAGACGAATAAATTATTATCAGAGTGTTTTTTGTTTTTATTCTACATATTTCCGCGATAAAGTGTAAAGTGAACTGTAGGTGAGAATGACAATAATCCAACGGGTAAAGACTCTAATCTCCGACCACTTGCATTTCTAATTTTTATCCATTGCATTATTAAGATTTTTTTGGATAATTTTTTTCTAATGGCACTTTACTTTTAGCGCAAAGATGAAATAACAGAATTGTTTTTCTAATATTACGTTCCATTGTTCTATATCTAAAATAAGTTTTTTCCCTCTTTCTTTTTTAGCGCATTTTTTAGTATAAATCTTAAATTAGAGGTTAACCTATATAAATAGAGTCATTAAACTCATAACATTACCTAGAGCATTCTTATAAATTATGTAACATTACAGAATAGTAATAAATCGTTAAGTACATATTTAATTTATCAAGTACCTAGTAAGTTTATAAAAATAAAATAACTAAGTAGGTAAGTACCTTAAGTAGAAGTTCTACGACAGAAATGTAGGTGCCTAGCTACCTACTTTATAAGCTATACAGCTGAGCGGAGTTATTTCGAGACGTTGCATTGAATGTGGTGTTGGGTGGAGTAGATAACGCAATGAGAATCGAGGCGCTGTGCTAAGCGTCGCAGCGCGGCAGTGGCAACTGGCACGGTTGACTCAGCGGCCACTCATCGCAACGCTGCAAATAATCATTTTGCGTCACCCTTTTATCGCTGCACGGAAAACGGCCGTTCCATTGTTCATTAGCCGGGTCCACACCGGACGATCCATCGCGCTCCGATCGCGCGCGGCAGCAGCGCGATCCAAAGATGCAGGCGGTGTGGACGTGCCGCGCGCGATCCATGCGCACGTATTGGAGCGCGCGCTCCCTACCTCGCGCGATCCGTGTGCGGTCGGTTTTTGTGCCAGCCTCAAAGGTGCCTCAGTTGCGTGATGCGCGCGGTGTGGACGGTTGTGTTGGTTCGCGCGATCCACCTCGCCATGGACATCTCAGAAAGTCGCCGTTTGATATCGCTTTATAAAGAATTTAAATGTTTATGGGATCCCAAAGATTCTAATTACACCAATAGAGGTGTTAGAGATGATGCTTGGTGTCAGATTTCTCGTGAAATGGGGAATAAGTCGATCGAGAACCTAAAGAAAAAAATGCGATCTCTGGCGGGAGGCTACAGAAGGGAGAAACACAGAGAGAAGCAAAGCCGTATAACTGGATCCGGTAAGAAAACAAAGCTACTTTTTATCTGTAGGTATTAAAATTATATATTTTATTATAAGTAATTACATCATAATATTTACTGTGGATTTCACGTGATTTCGCTTTTTACATTTAAGCTGTTAGAAATACACGTGGTTATTTTAATGAGTAACTTGTTTATTTCAGGTGCTCAAGATACATATAAATCAAAGTGGTTTGCGTATGATGACTTCGACTTTATGGCGGATAAAAATGAACCCGGAACCACACGCGATACATTGGAACATATTGTGAGCTATTAGTTTACTGATATTCATTTTGCCAAACTATTGTATGGTTTGTAACAAAGTGTCTTGCTAAGTGGGACCGTATTGTAGTGGCATTTTCTGTTGCTCTTCTTGGTACGACGGCCATCGGTTGTAGCGATTGTGATGGCGGTTCATTTCGCCAGCTTCCAGGTATTACATCTCCATTCTCCTGTACTGTATCAAACGTTCCTGGCGATATAAAGTTAGGATTACTGCGTAAGTAGTTATATAAATGAACCGTTGCCAGCACGACTTTAGTCGCAGTTTCTGGTTCCAAAAGCATAGGTTTACGCAGGACTCTGTAGACAGAACTAAGTACTCCAAACGCGTTTTCAACTACTCTACGTGCTCTTGACAGTCGGTAGTTGAAAATTCTTTCACAAGAACCCCTTTCCCGTGTACCATCGTATGGTTTCATAGTATAATCATTAAGCTGAAAAGCTTTATCACCTAGTATATAATAGGGTACCTCAATTTTATAGGGAACTTGCAATATCTCCGGTGGAGGAATATTTAGCTCTTTTTTTTCAAGTTTTTTATATAAATTTGTGCTTTTGAACACGCCTCCATCTGATATTCTGCCTTTAGTCCCAACATTCACATACAGGAACCTATAATTTGCATCTACTAATGCAAAAAGAACAATACTAGGAAATAATTTGTAATTATCAAAGTCGTTGCCACTATTAAAAGGCGATTGTATAGCGACGTGTTTGCCGTCCATCGCTCCTATCACGTGTGGGAAATTCCACTTATTCTCGAATTGCTGAGAAACTGTACGCCATTCTTCTTTAGTTGACGGCACCTGAAAATAAAGGAGATCTTAATTATAATATAAAGCTGAAAATAAGAATAAGCAGTAAATAGTAATAATAATTGTTGTTACAGGTAGAATCTGATACGACTGATGGGGAACTTGAAGTTAATACTACAGTGAGCGAAAACGAGAACAGTAACATTACTAGTGACACACAACCGGAGAGAGCCAACCACCACACAGATCAGAGTAGAGAGCAGAATGATCAGAATGCACAATCCAGTGTCCAAACAACAAACAAAAGAACAAAAAAAAGAAAGAAAACTACTTCTAATAATGCAGATGACATATCAGATGAAACTCTTTCAGAGGCTTTCCAACTTCTGCAACAATGTGCTCAGCCACCACAACCGGAAACTGATTCTTACATTGCTTTCGGGCAGTATATATCTACTGAATTGCGGAAATATGATGCAGTAACATTAGTTAATGTCAAAAATGCTATATGCCAAGTTATTTTTCAAGCTGACACAGGAAGATATGGGGATAGCAATTATGGATATTACACTAATTCATACCCTGGCACACCAATAGCATCCACTTCATCACAGTCCCAGTCTCTACAACCTCAAAATTATCCAGCTCCAATTCCACAGACATCACCGTCTGCTCATCTAGCCTCCAATTCATCGCAGTCCCAGTTTCTGAAACCTCAGGATTATTCACTTCCACAGTCACCACCGAATTAAATAAGTACCTACCTATATCATGTTTTCAAAAAATAATTAATAATTGTAAACATGTTACTTCTTTAAATTATGATTGTAATACACTACTTTTTTATTGAGTAATAAAGTATGGTTTTACTTACCTTTACATAATCATTTAACAGGTCAATGATGGCTTCACAAACTTCAGGAATAATTATCGATATAGACTGTTTGGAAATGCGGAACAGATACTGCAAACTGACGTACGAATCTCCAGTTGCTAAAAATCTCAATGTTAGTAATAATCTTTCCTTCACAGTAATGGCATCTCTATAATTTGTATCATTCTTTCTTAGCTTGTTATTTAATAATGAACACAATATCTCAAATTGATTAGCATTCATTCTTGCAAAATTGTGTTCAACTTTATCTGACACTAACTCTGCGTACAGCTGAGTCCCAGATTCCAAGCGATTTTTGTAAATTTGTTTCACCCAAAACCGTCGTTTTCTTTTTTGTGATTTTTTGCGCAAGCATTTAAGCAAAATAAAAGTTACTGCTGCAACGGCAAGACGCCGCCGTTGTACGTGTGACTCCATATCGTACAAGAGTTAGACTGGCTGAATCACGGATCGCCTTAGGATCGCTTGGAGCGCATATTTGGGATCGCAAGTTTCCAAGAGTGGATCGGCATAACACGATCCACGATCCACGATCCGCGATCCTGGATCGCGGATCGCGGGATCGATGGATCGTCCGGTGTGGACCCACCTATTCGCGAGCGCAACTCGCCGACCCCTTTGCTTCACTCGGCGGCGTTAAAAACCGTGCAGTGCATGTTTTGCGAGATTCAAAAATAGACGATATCGCGTGATATCATTATAGTATCATGCGGTCCCGAATGTATGTAATGTAGCGGTGGTGTCGTCGCTAGCGCTGCTCATGAAAATAAATTTAGTATATGACGTTGCCTCGCGGCGTTGCCGCATCGCGCCTTGGAACGTGGCCGCGCGAGGTTGCCACACCGTCCGCTCTTTCTAATCTTGTCGTAAAGTTCTTTTTCTGATGCGCGCTGGGTCGCTCGTTCTGTCCGCTCGAAACTTGGAAATGTCTGACATTTATTTTATCGCTAGCTACGGATTATAGCCGCGCAGCGTTTTATAGCCTCGTTGTCTATGCAGAGTTAAAATTAGGATTTAAGTTTTCCATTGAAAATTGGTCTACATTTGGCGACAACTCTACTTCAAAGTTTGAGTAGACGGGTTGAGTTAAGGTAGCGGTGCATATAATCGGTCAGTCGGCCCGTGAAGGTAGGAAAAGTTCGATCGGTGGGGCGAGTCGAACGAACTTTCTATGGCATTGTAAAGAGCGAATAGATGGCGGCACCGCATTGCCTCACAGCGCGCTAAGCCATGTCGTTGTCGAACGAGTGCGGGTCGGAGCGGCGGGGCGGGGTGCGGGGGGCAGAACGGGTCGCGGGCGAGGGGCATGGGTGGCGGAGGCCGAGGGCTTCGCGCTTGTGTGAGTCTCGTGCACGTGCACGCTCACACAGCCTCGCCACATAATAACATCGCGTAGCGGCCGTCCGCTTCTATCTAACGCTACAGCCAGCTACCTACGCTTCGACGAGCGTTTATATTATAGTCAACTATAAAATGGGGTTGATAGCGTGGGGTGTACAGTTCTGCATTATGAAGCTAGGCTATAAGAGAAAACGCAAATAGCTCGTGTTTAGCATTTAAATATCTGCCATTATGGTTAAAAAAACCCATGTTTTTTGGAAAACGAATCCAAAGTCCCTGGAGGCTATCTAGTGTCTACCACCTTCTAATGAATTATAATGAACATTTTCGCGTAGGTATGATACTGAAAGAAAACTATCTTGTGATAACTATATTTACCTTTGAATATCAAAAAAATTCAGTTCGAACAATGATGTGGGCGAAAGAACGACAAAGCGCTTTCATAACTCCTGTTTAATAATTTGAAGACAAACGACGATAATAAAGATGCGTAAAAACTTACTACAAATGATCCAGATAGTATTTTTTTTGGGCAGTCCATTCATAAAATTTGATAGCGTGAAGAGGTGTGTTAATCTGCGATATCGAATTCTATTGAACGACCGATTTGTGATTAACATTCCTTTTTAGTACAATAGAACACGTGATCATAGAGGCGAGCTCATTCATTGATTGATCCAGAGTTGCCAGAACACTACTATCTACCTAATTGATAGATATATGGATTTTCTGCACCTAGTTATGGATTCTATACAGATTTTTATACTTATAAACTTTATGAATGTCATTTTTCAAAAATTAGTATCAATTCTGAGTTACAACTAGGCGAGAAAAAATTACGTCCTTTGCAAAGTTTCTTGTTTCGGTAGCTCCTATACTTTTCGCTTGATGATATTAGCGTACCTACTTTATCGTTTTAGGCTCAATTTTCAAACGCAATCATTAAATGGCCATATTTAAAATCAAGATTTTTTGAATCGGGTCAGTTTTGTTTTTAATGTATATTATATAAATACAAGATCAACTCTTTCTATTTCTACACAAAATAACATTTTTCATTTAAAAAAACATAAATTATAACACAAACGGCTGAGAGTTGATTATGTAGTGAATTGAAGTAGGTACAAACAATTTTTTTTAATTATACAAATACATATACATATATTACTTATAATATCTGTTAACTCTAAAAAAATACGTGAATTCAAATTTTAGATAACTGATATCTCCACCCCTTCCCAATCTGGCAACATTAGTTTTATCAAAAAATCGTCTCTTTTCGTTTACAGGTGGGTTAAGATTGTAGATTAGCCTAGCCGAGTGAAGCACCGTTATACTTAAATTCTTTACGCGCGGGATGATTTATTGATAGTTTCGGATCTCGGAAGCCATAACAATTGTTTTAATGATTATGTGGTTTGTTATTGATGTAGATCTGATTATGACTGTTTTGATTAATTCGTTTTACAATTAATTAAGTAAGTACCTATTATCAATTTTATCATCTCTTTTTCTTCCAAAATGTTTTTTGTTTTTCGTTTCATGGACTATCAAACAAATTGCTACTACTAACACATTTAAGGAAAAGATTTTCAAAAAGATAACTGAGAGTAGCATAATTTTTTGCTAGCTTTTGTTGAAAAACCACAAAGCATTTGGTAACCAGTTAACATACCCTACATAATATGTACAATATTTTATTAAAAATTATTTTTGTCATTCAAAAATAGGAATTGTTAATAATTTTGGAGTGCTTGTTACTGGTTAACATACCCTGCAAGTTTTATTCAAAATTATTGTAATTGTTTCAAGTATCGAAATAGTGTTAGTGTTAGTGAAAAAAGAAAAACGTATGGAGACTCAGAGCCAAAGTTTCCTTAACGAGTTTAGTTGTACCTATTCGGTTTATTCGGCATGAGCCAAGGCAGTCGCTGGCACGCACATTTCCGTGAGCGGCGGCGAGCGAGGCCGTGCGCGCTAGTGTGCGTGCAGCGGCGCGTACGTACACGGCAAACGGACCTGTGTGCGCCGACCAGTCTCACATCCTGTTCTCGGTCTGCGCCCGCGCAGCTTCGGCTTCTTGGAGCTTTTTATACGACTGTCCCGTTTTGTATTAGACTATAGTTTTAAGTTGGCTTGCGATTTGTAGGTGAATATTTTTGAATAAAACAACGATTCTACGTACATAATATGTAGGTATTCTGTTGATTTGTTAGGTACAAATTTAAAATATTATTTAGGCCTTATTACGTATAATATGGGCAATGGCATTCATTGTCGCAAGTTCAGGGGACACTTTTTGAGAACTGTGTGCTAGTAGGTACAGTGCTAGCAAATATTTGAACTTAGATCACTTTATAGGTCTTTGGTACAGTTTAGTACAGGTAGGTACCCTCCAATCTAGTAAAGATAGCGTAGCGCTCCTGTTAAAGAAAAAAAAACATCGATTTGATCGGCAGGTAGACAGTTTTTTGTACCTATCGACTAAGTTATGCGTGTGTAACATAGTTATGCAATCTCGCGTCAAATAACTCCAAGGTGACAGTGAAAAAATGAACAAGACCGTTTAAACGCAAACAAAAGGAATCCCTCAGGAATGTGTTCCCGCATAAAAAGGGAGGGAAATCCCCAAACGCATTGTTTACGAATTACTATGCTTGTACGAGACGTGGCTCTATGCGTTTATTGTGACGAGTAAGTACTTTTTTAAATAAGGCTTTAAGAAAGGCGAAAGGAAAAGTCACTTACGAGTACCTCTACCTACTAATAATGTAAATTCATGTCCGAATTTCAGAGCTTTCTGAAGCTAAAGTAGCAATAGTCAGGCGGCACGGCTTTTCCATTAGGGTATTAACTAGCCACGGCCGAAGCCTCCCAACAGACCAGACCAGAAATTTAGAAATTATAAAATTATAAACCCCTGCCGGGAATCGAACACGGGACCGGTATTACCTAATAAGACCACAACGCTTACCGCTGCGCCAAGGAGACTCAAAAAGTTCCTACAAGGGACCTAATAATATGTTTAGTAGTGGTCGTCTATCGATTGATGATGACTGAATTTCGGCCACGGCAACCAATTTCCACGGAGATGAGCTATCTGCTCAGGAAGTGCACAAGTACATATAATATTATGCGCACAAGCACGGGTACACACTCTCTTCCCTTATACATTCATGAAAACGTGACTGACTGACTGATAGACAGACAGACAGAAAACGATGTGCATTTACACCTAATACTAGAGGATGCCCGCGACTTCCGCGACCGTCCGCGTGGATTTAGGTTTTTAAAGATTCGATTTTCCGAAATAAAAAGTTGCCTATGTCAATTACATGTATGCAAGCTACCTCGGTACCAAATTTCATACAAATCGGTTAGGAATCCCGTGGGAATTCTTTGATTTTCCAGGATCAAAAGTAGCCTATGTCCGTCCCCGGCATATAAGCTAACACTGTAGATACCAAACGTCAGAATCGGTTAAACTGTTGGTCCGTGAAAAGGTAGCAGTCAGACAGACAGACACTTTCGCATTTATAATATTAGTATGGAAGTATGGATTAGGATGAATATTTAAGTTAGAATATTCACAGACATGATATGTAAGAGCAAACACCCGATCAGCCTGCGTGGCCATGAGTGGCGGGCCGACATTCCTCCCGCATTGGCGCTCCGTCCGCGTTCGGGAAACCGTGCGTCATCTAACCGAGCAAAAACTGCCATTTTCCCTTTCGATGCATACATTTTAAACTTCCAATACCATGTCTGTGTATGTTAGTCAATGGTATAGATAGTCAATACCCAGGCCTGGCAAGGGGTCTTATTCACACGAAATCTTCGGACGCTGGTGTCGGTCGCGTACGTCAGTTTTCAAATTATGCAAGACGTAGGCCTTTCTAAGTTTCAAATTATATCGAATATAAATAATAATTATAGCGAATTTTTTTTTTTATTGCAAATTAGGCTTGCGCTTGACTACAACCATGCTTTATAAAAAGCAATGATGAGGTCTTGGTTGGAGTATACTTGCCTAGAACATGCCTATTCATTTCACTTTTTCTGTAAAGGTATTTAGGTTATACGGTTATTTATGGAAAATTCGCATTTTCGACTAGAGGGAAATTTGAGGAAGTGCTTGATAAAATCTGACCGTTTCTTCTTCTTCAGAAAGAAAGAAAACGCGATTCTTCTGCGTGACCGGTTTATGGTAAATAAGACCTGCCGGCCAGACCACTGCTTTTAGGTTTTTATCAATAGTACCTCCTCAATTCCCTAGGAGTTCTATTTACGGTGTCGGTATATCCGTGACTTGTACCACTTGTACTTAGTCCTGCTAACCTACCTCCAACCTGTCTACCAAATTGGTAGAGACAATCGACGAACATTTATATCGCTTGGTAGAATTTTTTTTAGTAGCTGTAATTTTAAAAAAAATTGTGTTGTATACTTTGCGGTGATAGAGGTTCGTAGAGTTCGTCCCTGGGTACGCACTCCCCGGTAAATATCACTTGATTTAACGGTAAAGGAAAACATCGTAATGAGACCTGCATGCCTGAGAGTTCTCCACAATGTTTTTAAAAGTGTGTGAAGTCTGCCAATCTGCACTTGGCCAATGTGGTGGAGTATAGTCAAACCTTTTTCATTCTGAGGAAACCCGTGCTCAGTAGTGATACGGCGATAGGCTGATGATAATGATGATGACTTTGTATGACTAGGTACAAAGTTTATAGACCGGTTTCGTAACACACAAGTTAGGTCGTTGTTAGGCACAGTAAGGGGGTAAGAGCGTAAAGTTAAAACTACGTAGGTACCTATTACGCTACAGACTATGTAGGAGAACCTTTTGCTTAGGAGTGCATTACAATGACTATTCTCAAGCACACCCAACGCTAGACTAAACGTTTCAAACAAACTATAGGTAGGCAGATTAAACCTGCCTAAGTGCAGTTGCGTTCACTCCATAAATACATTGATGTGTGTTAATGTAGGGAAAAGATAATGCCTACCTACTCTTAGCGTCTGAATGACTGCCAGGCAGGGCCATCTTGTACTATGCATTGGCTCTACACATAAGTTTAGGGCCCTTTTATAAATAAGAATCAGACTGCAACATCAAATTGTACTTTTATTCAGCGAAAAGTTAAAAGTCTGCAATTGGCAGCAATTTGTCTCAAAAATGAAACTACGAGTACTGAGCTGTTAGAGTGATACGTTGAACCAAAAACTCAATGTGTTTTCCAAAGATTTATTGGATGAAAAATAATCAGGTAAGTACATAGTGAGTTTCAGTTCTTCAGGGCCCCATCAGGCCGGGGGCACTAAGTTCGGCGTGCTCCACAAGCCCTTATGTTAAAGACTACTGCGAGCCCTGCGTAAACTATATAAGGCTTTGGCTCTAACCATATCGAATATACTATATAACCAACCCAATTTTAAAGAAGGCTGTGTAGCCTCTACAGTTTGCCTCCATATGGGGTATTATATGATCCATCTCTGTGATTGCTATGCAAGTGATTGCTATGCAAATGTTGTGTCTGTCTGTCTGCTAACTTTTCACGGCTCATCAGCTTAACCGATTCTGACGAAAGGTACAGGAGAAAGCTTGCGTCCCGGGGAGGACATAGGCTACTTTTGGTCCCGGAAAATCAACATAGACTCATAGTCTAAATCCATAGACGAAGTTGAAGGCATGATCTAGTGCTTGCTAAATTACTACGACACTGGTCTATCTTTAGCTCCACCGCATTCACTTAATGAACGATAAAACTCCGCCGCTATTGCAATTTAATTAGGTAGCCGGAAAGCAATAATCTCGATTGCAGCGCGGTGCGACAAACGGCAACGGGACTGGTTCAAGGCGGCCGTGCACTTAGCGGTTAGCACTGACATTGTGAGACGGAGTGCGTACGCGGTGCATAAATCTTCCGACCGCAGGCGCAGGATGAACTTCGCGGCGTGCGCTTCGGAGGCGATAAATCAGCGGCGCGCGGGATGATGACGTCACTGGCACGGCACGTACCTCGGAGAATCCCCGGAAGAGAGCGAATAAAATAAAAATGTCACGTAGCGATCAGCTGTCGGGCGGCGCGAGCGTGACGCCCGCACTCGCAGCGATACGCATAACGACGCCGCAATAAAACTTATTTTTATGTTTTTCGCTCACAATGGCCGCGCGAAGGTCGAGCTATCTAAATGGGTCAATACACTCCGCGTAGTACGAGCGTCGAACACGTGCTCCCGCGTTTGTAAATAGCGAGATATCGGCCGATTGTTGCAGTGATTAATGGGGGCGCGTAATGACTGCGCCGCCCGCGCCGCTCCGCTCGCTAATGTGCTCATTCATCCTCCCGACACTATTATTATTTGAGATGGTTTTGTGAGTTCCGACAATCGATCCGGCGACACCAGCTTCAATGTCAAGGTTGCATTTGATAGGCGCCGCCCCCGATTCTCTTATCAGTCACCTAACGCACTTCCTTGACTCTATCAATAATTGTTTTGTGATACCAATCTCTTTGCTGTTTTATTATAATTTTTTACAACTACATATTCGCATCTGATCTATTTACTTACTGGGACATGATTAAGCAGATAATGATTCTTATGACAACAAGCATTGTTAGCGAACTCTATTATTTCTAATTCAAAACTGCCCTAAGAACTTTTAACTCTTCAATAGTAAGAAATAAGGTTGTGAATAACAGATCCAATGATCTTTGATCAGTTAGTCGAATTTTGAATAGAACCACCCGTAAGCAAATACAATGAGGTAACTTGGTAAGTCAGTACCCAATGTAGGTATGTGTCCTAAGCTAGATTGCATATATAGAGAACACATGAGCCGTACGAGGTGTAAACTGTACAGGGTAATCTATGCGGGAGTCATCGACAAAGCGTCCGCGATAAGGGCTAGGTCACGGTTATCAATGGCGGCATCTCCATACGCGGGCCGGCCACGACATCTCGCGCCCATTCACTATGAAGACGGCCCCGCGACCCGCGCACGCCCGCCCACCCCGCACCCCCCGCGGTGCATCCATGCAACAAGTTAGGGCACAGTTTCCGTCTTGTAAGGAGTTCCGCAAGACGACGCACTAAAACTCTGAAACTACTTTACCCACGCTCCTACCCAAACTTTCTCCTATCGCGCATCTAAACTCTAACATTCCAAACTCTACTTTCTACGAAACTCCAAAACGTAAAGTTATAATCGCATCCACAGAGTTCGGTGCTATCGTATTAATTTATCGATTATATAAACACCCAATCGCAGCCGTGCACTATTTGCAATGGTGCACATTGCCTTTGAACGGTGACATAGCAATTTAAATAGAGTTCCGGGTAAAACAGGGCGGTACATATTTTCAGGCTGTGATGCCCAATTAAATATGGATGTGATTGAAAAACGCGTGTCCGGTAACGAGCGTGTACATAATTGGTGGGTGGTGGAAGGCCCGGTGTGACCCAGTTGCGTTGCCCGGCGACCCGGGCGCCCGGCCGAGCTCCCGCCCGCCCTGCGCCGCCCCGCCCGCCGCACTAAATAACCTGCCCGAAAGCGACACCTTAACAAAGGTCGTTCAACCGTCACGGGGTACTGCCACTTCTGATTTTTCACGTGTGATACAAAGACCCCTAACGTCTAGTACCCACCTACCCAGTCGGATCGAAACCCAAACTCGAAACCGTGAAACGTGAAACGATCCCTCTTTATGTCACGCCCAATACTAACTTAGAGATAGGCAGTACGAGTTGCGGTAAAGTTCTCCAAACTGTTGATAAAGTGTAACAAAGTGTAGTGTGTATGAATATTATAAGACGCGCTGGAAAAACATGTTGCCTCACTGAGGCAGAGTGGAAAACGCGCGAGCAAATAAACTTAATTGTTATAAGCCGGGTTTGCCGACTGCCTACTGCCACCCCTCGCAGATGACTCCTCAAAGGGCGGAGGGGGAACCGCGTAGAGTTGTATTTCTCCGAACTTGTGCTAAATTTCACTTTCTCTGAAGACGTTGTGCGTACCTACACTTAGCCGCCCACTCCACCCGTTCTCGCTAACAAACTTTAGAAAATAGTTTTCCCTCGCCTACTTACAAATAAGTTGTGTAGTTTCAACTTAACATTTTGTTCCTTGATTAAATTTACAAGCTTACATTACATATTTGAGTTCTGAAGGCAGCTCCTTCTACTTAATACTACAATGATATTATACTTAGAACTGAAAACATGAAATACCTAGACCCACAAAGCGATTCTTGTGCTAATTCATGCTTTCAGAACTACTTCAGCTACAATACACATGCAGCACTCCGAACCTGCTCCTCTGAGCGTACTTTTCACCCTCAGTATGACATCGTTATCTTAGCGAACCCTAAACGAATAAAACATAAAAAACGTACGTCAAAAAAGTCCTTCTCTACTCACAAAAACCCACCCGCCACCCGCTTCGCCCACTCTGAAGTTATAAAACACTGAAGGCGAATAAAAGGGCGACGGAGTTTCTAACCGTAGAGCCGGGGGCCACAGAGTCGAAGTTTGCGCGGGCGGACTCGTTCGTCTGAAAGGCGAGCACACGAGCGTGGAAGCTTTAAAGTAAAATGAAAGCCGACTCGCTCTTAATTCACCAGCACATAGATACGAACCGACGTCGATAGAGCGCCCCCGGGTCGGCCGCCCGCCGCCCACCACCGCGCGCCAGGCATAAATAAGGGGGGCAACTCCGCTTAACGAGAGAGTGAGCACCCTTCCCGGGCAGCGCTGGATGGGGCAGGGGGCTGTGGCGAAGGACGAATTAAGGAGATGAGAGAGCACACGCTCTCGAGACGCGAAACATCGAGCCAGCGACGAATAATCGAGAAAATGTAAAGTCGGCCAACGTTGCTGACGATGCTCTATGGATGCGGAACGTTAATTAATTGATTGGAGAGTGGAGAGTTGGAGACCCTGTACTGATTTCTGTATTTTAATTTTCGTATCACATAAAGGAAACTATGCTAATGCGAAACTGTAGTCTTTAATAATCTTGTAGCCTACTGGTAGAGGTAGGTGCGATTAGGTACGTCGGTTTGGTCTTGGAAAAAAGAGTTTTATTTCACAACCCAACTGGCGTCCGAGCACTGCGATGTCAACGTGGCGATTCGCAGCACGTGAGTCACCTCGTCTCATAAATTACAAACTATATCCCTCTGGAGTTAGGGTTTGTTTTCGGCAAAATTGCTAGCGCTCCTTTGTCTTTGGACCGATCGCTGGGGGAAAATGCGTCGTATTACGGAGCAGTACAGTCGAATTTAGACGGGTGGAAGTTTAATATTCTTGGGTAGAGGGTGGGTATAAATTTTCCATGGGGGCAGACGGTGCGACGTCGCGCGAGGGCGCCGCTGAGTCACGGCGGCGGATGCGGCGAGGGCGGCGGGCGCTAGGAGGGGCACATATTGTAAGTGTCTACCACTCACATGTCACAAAGTTTTCTCCGCATCGGGAAACTTTGTTAACGTCAACCGAGCACGTGGCCTTCGATATTACCTATACATAATTTGCCGCGTTTCCCGCCTTTCGCGAAAACTTATCGCCGATACTTTCGAGTTTCAACGATCAATGTCAATATTTTCGACTAATCTGAGATTTTTGATAGTAATTTATTTGCTTTGCTTTGTTTTATTTGGTGTGACTTTAATCGCGATTGCAATTTGGCAAATTAATGATAATATTTATCAATAGATAAAATATACCTTTACCTACCTACCTAACATTATATTATATACATATAGGAAAATTCTTAATAAAAAGTGATGCATTTTTAAGTATTATTTAGGTCTAAATGAGATACAACAATAATCCAAAGTGTCTGTAAGTAAGGTTCAACCTCGAATCTACAACTATTCATGATTTCAGCCTTATTCTGTTGAGTTATTGCCACACAATTCTCTGCTCCGCCCGCCCAATTTTCATCAACTTTTTATTTAAATACCTAAAAGTTTTTGCATCTCTAGGGTACCATGTTAGAACTTAGAACCTTTGTGAGACTGATTGTTTAATAGCTGCTGTCTAAGTCCCTACCTGTAATCGTAATAGAGGTGTTTTATAGAACAACACTCGATAGAGAAATACCTACTTCAGAATTTCGATTTCAGATGGTAGGTATTCCTACATTAAATGTAGAATGTAAATGAAAAATTTTAATACACTGGATGAACATATAATATTTTAATACTTGTGTAATAGGCGTATATGTATTTAATTGCGGGTGATACGGCAATCGTCGGAGTTACATCGGACCGTCACCTTGAAGGTGATAAGCGGTGATAAGAGCGATATCGCTTGCAACATTCCGAGTTAGCGCTTTGCTTTGTGTTTTATATTTTTATTCTTACGCAAATCTAGAAGGTACAATTGTTGTCTAATAATGATTTCTTTAAATTGAATGCCGATCTGTGGTAATAGAAATATCTTTTGATCATTTGTTTGACTTTAGTAATTTTTTTTCCTGCAAGATAGGCTTGCGCTTGACCACAATCATACGATCAAAAGCAACGATGAGGTTTAGGTTGGAACATGGATTATTGTCTCCATGGATTTTATCTGCTACCCTTGGGTCCAACCGCTCAAATATAAACGCTCGACTTTTATAATACATAATTATGTACATGTCCTATACATAATATTCAGAAATAAATCTTCGTAACAGAGCAATAAGTCAATAGCAGAGACAATATATCGCAGCAGACTCGTACGACATGAAAGTGTAATGACAATGAATTCGTAATCTCTCAAACGTGCGCCCACGAGCCAAAGCCTACAGGACTGAGCTCCTCTCCGCTCCCAATTACATTAGGTAGTGAGTGCCAGAGGGCGGCCACGGCCTTATATACCCTCCCTCCCAAGAAAACTCGTTACAAAGCGCGGGAATGAATTTTCCCGCGCAAACTTATACCGGCCCTTACTGCTTGGTCTTTGCGAGACAGTTTTTCACGAGCTAAGCTTAGAATGACGTCGCGTCGCCGCAAGCTTTAAGCCAGCGAATTGTCTTTCGTGCGAGAATTTGATTATAAGCTGAACTTGCAA
The DNA here is from genome assembly GCF_905333055.1 of Maniola jurtina. Lineage (NCBI taxonomy): Eukaryota > Metazoa > Arthropoda > Insecta > Lepidoptera > Nymphalidae > Maniola > Maniola jurtina. The sequence goes on along the minus strand of NC_060047.1, from coordinate 7,195,774 downwards.
GCTATTTTCTTTTCAGGAATTTTCTCGAACACTTTTTTCTTTTATCAATATAAAGCTAGACTTTCTTGACTTTTTACGGTAGACCACGTAAGAATAATTTGTTTAGAATTTTGTACCAAGATCGCGGGTGGACTGAAATTCTAAGACATTGATTCAAATGTTAGCTGTCGTTCTCATTCCTAGCACTACACGACTACACGCTTGTTTTAGAGGTTTTTTTTTTTTGGGTAAATGTTATTAGTGAGCAAATTCAAGATGCAAAGTTTTAATACTTGGTTAGACCGTTAGTCGAAATAAGCAATAAAGGTTCCCGCTGCAAGGGGCCCGCGCCCGGGGGAGCGTACAAAGACCAAGCCCCGAATTTCGAAATGAGCTCCCTTAACCCATTGCTAACTCACAGATTAGGGGCCCTGCGAATTCCCTTTGTAACGTCCCCTGCTACATTCAAATGGAGGAGATAGAAATACGTTGGACGGCCCTTCTGACACAGTGGAATTCTTACATCGCAAGGAAAATGTCTCACATTCGATTCTGGAGTGGCAATTTTGGAAAATTGAATTAGGCTAATTTGAGAAGATTTTTATTAAAAGTATAACAATGGTATTCTAAATTCTTGATACTCATCAATCTATTTTCCGATCTGCATTATTGAAACTTTCGAATGGTACCCAGCGGTAGTGTCAACTCTCAAGGCACATTCAAAATCTTGAAAATATTCTCTACCACAGCGCACAGGTACCCGGTAGGTGGGAACTACTCGTATTTTCCGCAAGCTGTAGGGCTGTAGGGGTTTTATTTAGTATTTATTCTGTTGAGGGTATAAGTACATTATATACCTCGTGAAACCTGAAAAGTTCGGGGATGGACGCATGATACAAGGCGACAGGTACCTACTGTTAGTAGGAGCTCAATAGCGCAAGTGGCGCAAGGTCAATTATTAATGATGATGCGCGTCATCAGCCCAAATCAATGATGGCATGAAGCGGAGGCCACGGACGTGTGGTCGCGAGTGCCGCTGCCGCTGCTTTGCATAAGTAATGACCATTCCTCCCCCCTCGATCCAGCCCCCGCGCCCGCCCGCCCTCGCCCGCGCTAGGCCTATCGATTGCGGCGCGAGGGCGGGCCGCATCGCCGTAATTGTCACACTGAGCGAAATTAAACTCCACCCTCAATATCGACCTTACTACCCCCGCATAAAATCCACTCTACCCTGCGTGCTACCGAATGTGTTATAGTCCGCTCTAAGTTTGGAACCAGTAATAGAGCCTTCGAAGAGTCTATGACAGAGCGTAATTAGACAGGCGTGATAGCAACAAATGGATTTTACTTGTTTCGCAGCGGACGAAGCGCGAATCCTTGCGATCGTAGGCGATTTAAAATTAGTCGAAGGTATATGGAGTGCAGACAGGTGCCGACTGAAACCTGTAATTGACGGGGCGTAGGTATTTGTAGACCGAGTTAGCACCGTCTCGTGGACCGGCATTCGCATCACGTTTTGATCTTCTATTCAGTTCATGATAAAATAAAACATATTTCTTCCAGTGCCTAATGTTAAATACTAAAATCAAACAATAGCGACCGCCCGCGGCTTCGCTTTCATGGGAATTTTAAAAACTCCGACCATTTTCCTTGTTTACTTTATACAGGAAAACTCTGTACGAGATTTCAGATTTCTGTTCCAAGGTTTTATGAATCAGTCAGTAAGTGAGTCAGGACTCAGGACTTTTCTTTTTATATACCTAGCACTTACCTACCTACTTATAAATCAGGCAAAGGAATAAACTTCTTGCTCTTGTAGATACAACGAAAAGAGAATTGCAGGTAAAGATCTTTCTGACTGAAAATGTATGGAACACAACAGTGCAGATGATATGAGTTAGGTTAAGAAACAGACTGGTATGACTAGGTCAAAAAAGAAAGGACGCAAGACTGGTATCTCTAGTCGTGAAGCCTTATGCAACTCTCGGCAGTCGACATGGCAACATGTGGCCAACAAACTTCATCAGTAAAAAATTATAAGCGAGAGCTAATGCGGGACCAAATGTACGTACGTAGATTGTTAAAAAGGGGTGATAGGATAGTGGTGATGTCGGCCTTCCATACGGGGAGTCCAGGATTCAATCCCAGGCACGTACCTCTAACTTTTGAAGTTATTAAATATCACATGTTTTAAGGGGGAAGGAAAACCTTGTGAGGAAATCTACATGCCTGAAAGCTCCGTTATGTTCTCAAAAAGATGTGAAGCCTAATCCCTTTTCGTTGTGAGATAGAGACCCGTGCTCATGGGGGTATAGATTGTTGATGATGAGATTGCTAGAAAAAAAAAGATTGGGCTGGTTTCTTCTGCTATGCGGCCTTCATGTTTTCCTTTTCACTGCAATCAGCCAAGCTCAATTTACCCAGAACTTTCTAGAACGAGGCCCGAAGAAGATAACGCGTTTGTCTGCTACCTCTTGCTCTCTCGTACCATTTTATCCCTCGATTTCGTGCGTGTCGCGTGTTCAACTGCTGAACTCGGGTATGTGTAAGTATACATAACATCACACAGCGCTTTAGAAAATAATTCCGTATCGTTTCGCGCGACAGAACGCAAGTCGCATCGCATGTACTAATAGTAACGTCTAATCGCGCTCCGTTTTTTAGCGCGCCAGCGACGAAAGTGCGGTGAAAGTGGCGCGTTGACGTCACCCACACACGCGCACCACATGCGTGCTGTACGCTGCTGCTCCCGAGTGATGAGCTACAGGTAGCACCGACTCGACCTGAGCGATGTCGATAGTCTTGATGATTCTAAATAACCGATTGGTTTACTCAAAATATCTAGGTTCTGGGTCCATAGAATATGATGACATATCGTAAAAATCGTCACTTTTGAGCTGTTCAAAAAACTCTTGTTTAGTATTAATTTTCTGCATTTCTATCTACATATTTAGTTTGCAACATTTGCAGTACCATTTGCTTGCGACTTCACTCTAGAAAGGGCAGCGTTGGAAGAGTCTCCCGCTAGATGGACAGGCGGCATCAAAGGAGTCACAGGGAGCCGCTGGATTCAGGCGGTGCAAGACTGTGACGTGTGGAAGTCCCTACAAGAGATCTATACCCAACAGTAGACGTTGACCGGTTGACAATGATGATGATGATTTCCATTCTACCTATTTTGATTAGGCCAATCTTTATAAATCGTATTAGACTTGATTCGATTCGTGTTTTAATCGATTTAAATTCGCTGGAATTCTAATATAAAGACCATCACTAGCTGTAAGGCGATGGCGACGTGACAGCTGCGCGGGCGCCGCTCTCTAAGCTTGAAACATACACAACGCGTGTGCGTCGGAAAATGCACGGCAGGACGTCAGTTTAAACTTACACGAGGCGTATGACTAGGTACACTACAAAATCAGAACTCAGTGGGGATTGTGTGTTGTGTTAGATCCTTAGTCTATGACTTGCGCAGACCGCCATGTTGCAACTTCAGATTGGACTCAGTACAAGGAACACTAGTTAATCTTCTGGAGTGAGCGACATCAACTCTCCTGCCACCCTCTTAGCAGAAAAGTAGTGATTATCTTAATTCCTACAATCGCAATGCTGTCATTTGCTCAAATAAAGGTACCTATTCTTGCTGCGACAGAGCATTTTACCCAATAGTGAGAGTATCAGTCTCACTGCAAACTACGCTACTAGCTGTCAAACTACGGTGCTTGGACCCGCAGAAGAGCTGCTAGAGCTATTCGCTTTGTGAACGTCTTCATATAGTTAGTCGTAGCGCTCATACAGTTGATTGTATTCTAAGTTGCCATCATGCTGCTCGAACGTCACACGTCCTGTGTGTTGCAGGCTTTATTCTTGCGTCTTGCCACAGCCGCGCGTTGCAACACCGCGCATGAGAAATACGCTCAACCGGCTCGATACGCGGCCTGGCCTCTCTCGACACGTTCGCTTGCCCAACAGAAAAATACACACAATAAAATATCTAAATATATGAAGGGAAAAGCTGACTGACTATGCTATCAACGCACAGCTCAAACTTCTGGACGGATCGAGCTGAAATTTGACATGCAGATGGCTATTATGACGTAATCATCCGCTACGAAAGGATTTTTTAAAAGTCAACTCCTGAGGGGGTAAAATTGAGTTTGGAATTAGTGTAGTCCAAGCGGACGAAATCAAAGCGGGCGAAAGCTAGTTAACTTATAAAAATACTTAGTAGGGTAAACTCATGCAATTATGTGACACTCCTAATTTCGTGATAGTTTGTTTCGAAGCTGGTACTGAGTTAGGTGAGCCAAATACACATCTTTAATGTGAACCTTATATGGTAGGGTAATAAGTCTCAATTCTCCCTGCAAAGTTTGGTTTGAATTGTGCGAGAGAGATAGTAACAAATGACAAATTTGTCCGCCCGCGCTCAGTTTCCACGCGCTGCGCGCCATTGCTACTTTGTGTTTACGCAAATAATTAGAAATAAATACTAAATATCCTTAGATTACAACGAAACTTACACAATTTAATCTTAGACCAGTGTATTATGTGATTTTCTATTTGGTGTTAGAAAAAGGTGAGTAATTTTAGTATCATTCCTTATTTCCTCAATCCACAGAATTAACTGATTTTCAAGTTTTGAATTGAAGTCGTGTCACGGATTTAACGTAGGTGCATGTGATGTTTGTATAAAAATTGGTTAAAAGCTGTTTTGTTTTGTAATTTATTGAGTTAATATGAACATTTATACCCAGTAGAACTAAATAAAATTTTGGTAACTACATAAAAAAAGTTTTCAGTATTTTTGTCACGGAATTAAATGAGTTGAATTTTTATCTTAATAAGCTATTTTTATTTTCTATGTATAATGAAAATTTTCTTGTTTACAGATATAAGTAATGGAGGAACAAGAAACTAAAAAATTAGGAAATATAACGAAACGCCAGCAAAAAGAAAATATTCTAATTTGGTAGACAAATAAAATCATTGGGAATGCCGTCAATCAAGGATAAGAAATACCTACGCTGTCCAAAACGCACGACCACGGCATTTATATTGAATCTTACTCAAGACGATGATAGCACTAAGCACCTATCTTGTTTCATTCTTTTTAGTTTATTTTACTTGTACCAAGTCGGTTCAAGTTGTCTCATTTTTCCGTAGTCGGGTTATAGTTTTTTCAACTTTTGAACTTTTTTTTATTGATTTATTTGTCACGAAATCAGAAACACATTTCTATATAAGTAAATGCGAAAGATGCAGCTTAGTAGTTTATTTGGAAATGTTTTTATAATTTCGTGACAAAAAAAATTAAAAACTTCTGCAATTCCGCGATAACGTAATTAGCCAAGTATGTATCACGGACTTAAAGTGATTATCGCGAAGTTGTGTGAGTTAAGAAGGTTTCGTTTTTAACCTATAACTCAAAAAAATAGTCGTATTAAATAAACTTATTATTCCAATTATTGTAAACAAGAGACTGATTTATGTTCCTATTAAAAATAAAAAGATAATTGTAAGAAAATAGCGAAGTTTTATTACATTTTATGCTTTATCACGAAATTGGATGAGTTCACCCTAAGTACTTGTCCTGATTTATCTATAAGCGCACAGCCTAAACCACAGGGGTTAGAAACTTGAAATTTGAATAGTACTCTTAGATTATTTAGAAAAGGATTTTTGAGAATTTCACCCCTAAGGCGGTTAGATAGTCTAGAATGAAAGACTATGAATTTTTCAAGTTATAAATTGTTTATAACCATGAATATTGGTATCTATTTGGACTTTCGGTGAAAAATTAAAAAGTATGCGTAACTTATAGGATTTTTGCCAATTCCACCCATTATAACCGATTTTTAAAAATCCCACTTGGTGTGCGAGTAAAAACATAGTATAACGACACCATAAAAGCACACGCCTACTCATATATATCTATAGAACAAAACGCTATACATTCGCTTACATAACAGGAAAACACTTTTATTATGTTTTAAAAAAAGAAGATCACTTGAATCTAGACCATAGAAAAACTTGATAGTGAGCTAGTCTAAGCGCTTACCTACCTACGAGTATTTTCTCTGTATTGGAAAATATCGCACATTATATCACAACTAGAGGATGCCCGCGACTTCGTCCTCGTGGATTTAGGTTTTTTAAGGAATCCCGCGGAAACTGTTTGTTTTTCGGGGATAAAAAGTACCCTATGTCCTTCCCCGGAATGTATCCTAAGTCTGTACAAAATTTCGTTAAAATCGGTTCAGCGGTTGAGCCGTAAAAGCGAAGCAGACAGACAGACAGACCCACTTTCGCATTTATAATATTAGTATGGATGGATAATATCATGCGGTTCTTAGAAGTCTTTTTACCGCACTGCATTATCAATATCATCAATACCCGATATTTACCTAACTATAATAGCTATTAGCTACAAGTGATAACTATTGTTCTATTGTGTGCAGTGTGGTACAGGACAACAAAAATATAATTAAAAAAAAATATTAACACCAACGATCGTTTAACAAACTAGTGCATAAATGAACCCACTACTAGTTTAGTAATACGCTAATTTACGCACTAGTTTAACTAGTGCATCAATAAAGTGGATATTAACGCAAATAGTTGGTACTGAGGATTATGGGCGTCCCCGTCTCCTACTAATTGGCTTCTATACGGGCTTGTTATTGAATGCGGGCTGTACCTCCTTGCGTCCTTTCAGTATCATAATAAATCCTTTACGGATGATATGAATAATACACCTGTTAATCCCTTTTGAACCTGTTTTGACAGCGAGATTATTTTTGTTATCGATGACAGGTTTTGCGATTGACTCCAATTTTCTTTGTGTGAAAACTTTAGAAGTGTTATGCGATTTGGAATGGGTAAAAACTTCAAGGTCGCGTCACCAACATGCTAATTATGATAGTTCGGACTGCTGATACATACAAAAACTAAACGAATGTTATTTATTGGTTTTAATTTACAATTTATGAAATTTAAAATGCAATTATGTAATTGGAAATTCCAAAAAAGCACTGTATTTCATAGCTTAAGTTTCACTTCTGTTAGCATTTCAAAGTTTTTTTTTTTTAATTTGACTAGGTTGGTAGGTATGACGCAGTATGAAGCTGTGAAGTTAATGAAACGCGTTATGCTCGTACTGACAGACCAGCGATGGCAAATATTGTTCAACGGAACATATTACTAATTTGGCTTTACACGTCGTACTGTTTTGTTTTAAGTCCAAGGACATAAAAATCCTATACAATATTATTACTATAAATAGCATAAAACAAAGTGTCTGGTTGCTTACAACTTATTAACTGCTTAGTGGATTTTGTTGCTGTCATAATTAGCACATTTCGCAAGGATATCTTATTAGATACATTCTCATTTTAACCCCCGAACCAAAAAGGCAGGTGTTGTAAGTTTGACGAGTGTATCTGTGTAACTGTCTGTGGCATCGTAGCTTCTAAACTAATGAACCGATTTCAATTTAGTTTTTTTTTTGTTTGAAAGATGGCTTGATCGAGAGTGTTCTTAGCTATAATCTAAGAAAATCGGCTCAGCCGTTTGAAAGTTATCAGCTCTTTTCTAGTTACTGTAACCTTCACTTGTCGGGGGTGTTATAAATTTTTAATTTACACTTGTAACTCATAAAATAGATACTCATAAGTCCACCCGTACAAAGCCGGGGCGAGTCAGTTCTTTTTTATAAGTAGGTATGACCCGTGGACTGCATTGCACCATCATGCAATATGCAACCAGGATGGCCGTCTGCATCACTAACTGTTCATTAAGCGATAGGCTTTATTACGTTAAAAATGCGTCAAACGTCAGTCATTTGCAATCGTTAATGGTTAAGAAACCGCCATTGTCTATGAACTCTATGACATAACCAGATAAACTGAATGCGGCGGGAAAAAAACATTTTCTTTGCATCGCGTTGCAAAAAAATGAGACAGAATAAAAAGCGAAATGCGACGTCTGTCCACGGGCGAGTGTAGATTAAACTAAAGATGGGACGTAGATTCATTCAGTAATCAGAATCAAGGTTAATGGCTTTGGTGCACTTGATGGTTGTAGGATAAGAGACAGCCACTAGATTACCTACGAAAAAATACACAGATATGTTTACGTCATTCTTTCATGAGTCGTGACAGTCGTGACGTATCACACATCATCAACACATAAAAAACCCGTCAAGTGCGAGTCGGACTCACACGAAAAATTCCGTACAAAAGTATCAATTTTTTTTATGTAAGCACAAATTCACGGTTTTCGGATTTTCCCCTATGCTTGTGCTACCTACATACCTTTCGAGATTCTAGATCAACCCTATAAGTTTCCCTATAGGTTTCTTGACAGACAGACATACAGACAACAAAGTGATCCTGTAAGGATTCCTTTTTTTCTTTTGATATACGGAACCCTAAACAAACCACTAAATCGATCCCTTTGTAACTCCTTCTTGGGCGAAATTTTTGGTGTTGCGATCTCCAAGATACCATACGTTTACCTAGGTATCACATTTGAAAAAGCACAGCTTTTATGAATAGGGATTTGAAATTTGTGTAGCCCACGCGAACGAAGTCGCGGGCATAAGTTAGTTTAATAATAAGATTAAACTATCTTATGCCGCATGGATTATACAAACACTACTAACGATGAAACATTTTTGTGTACACGCCACACAGGAAAACTATAGTTGATCTCTCGGTCTATAACGGTGGTGTAGTTAAGTATGAAAGTCGATCGCCGGCTCGCACCGCCCGTGGCGTTCAATTAATTACGCGAAGTGCGAGATGAAAAGGGAAACGCCCGATCAGCTGATATGATGCGTGCACCCAGATACTAGATTACCTGGCATTGCAACCCCGTACGTGCAAGCCAACCTGTTCATCTGTACCGTTATAATAATGCTTTAAATTATTAATTTCGAGATGCCCGCGACTTTGTTCACGTGAATTTAGATTTTTAAAAAGCCTAAGGGAACTAATCCATTTTCCGGGATAACATGTGGCATAAGTCGGCCTCTGGGATGCAAGCTCCTTTCTTTCCTCTCTCTAGGCTGGTTTCCACACTGAAACGTTTTCGTCTGTTGTGCTTGCATTTCCCCTTCCTTCCGAAGTCTTCATTATAGCCATCCAAGCTCGCTCCAGAAGCCGAGTAGAGTGTAGACCGCTCAGATTTGGGATGCAAGCTATCTCTGTACCAAATGTACGCGTACGTTTCGTAAAGTAGGTAGGTACGCAAATTACGAGACGAGTACATCCAATTTAATGTTTAATATTTCGTTAAAATTCCCCTTGCATAAAAACGTGTCATATTATTTAGAAATGCTCAATGTTCAATATTTTAGCAGTTACTAATTTACTTAGCAATGTATATATTTAACCTTTCGCTATAAAAAACCTTAATCATTTTTTCATTGCAAAAACCTGTGAGCAGTGACGTCACTGGCTCGATGGGAGGACTAAAAAAGATTAGGAGGGGAGGAGACGGGATGGCATGCGGGGGCGACCTGACGCCGACGACTCCCCGGGACCCCTACCATTGATACTAAATACAGAACTCGATTTGAAATCGCAAAGAATATCGAAATTTTTGCTTTGTGTGGAATTTTCTTATTTTTGGAATCCTACGTACCTACTTTAAGATATTTTTTATTTTTTCTGTAATCTATCTACAAAAAATTAACTCAGCTCAGCGCTCAACAGGTATTTTGTACTTGATCAAAGGGGAGATTTAGATTAGATTTGTTATTAATATTTCATAATGAACAGATTAAATAAGTAGATAATAAAAAAATATAAATCGTAAACTCCCAAATCGGTCCTGACTCCAAAAGAATTAAGAACTTGCTCCAGCTTCCCTTTTAGAAGTCGGTTAATTAAGTTTACATTATCTTTGTTTAATGTGAACTCTTTTGATGACATTTTATGAAACGACCTAAAATCGAAATCCGAATTTCTGTGAAGCGTGAGCCTTAACTTAAAAAATTGCATATATACTATTACTATACCATATAAATGCGAAAGTGTGTTTGTTTGTTTGTTTGTCCTTCCTTCACGCTTAGCACCTTCACTTAGCAAACAATCGATTTGATTTTTCGCATAGAGATAGTCTCTAGAGTAACATAGGCTACTTTTATACCGGAAAATCAAAGAGTTCCCACGGGATTTTTGGACGAAGTCATGGGTATCAGCTAGTTTTAATAAAAAAAGCATGTAAAAAAACTTCGAGATTACTCGAAACTAGAAGTTAGATCATAATCGTGGACAAATGGTAGAACATTCGTGGGACGGGATGAGAGGGAGGCCTCCCCATAGAAATGTGTCGAACACACACATTCGTGCATTTCATTACCGTAATTATCCAATTATGAAAAACGTATTAGTATTTAAAGCACATTAATTTTGTGTCATCATCGAAATCAGGTGCCCAAAACAAAATGAATGCCTATTCGAAACGATAAAGTTAACCTAAAAAAACAATTTTTATTGTAGGAATGCTTTAGGGTTATAAATTAAAATATTTGTTGACTGTACAGGGTTGAATTTACCGCAAACTTTACTGTAAAATGTATATGTAGGTAGACTAGACATTTAACAATAACAGCCATACATAGGTGCTACTGCTAAAGCGGTTGCTTACAAATTTAATCTAAACTGAGTTTCGACAGAACCGGACAAACCTAAACACAACACTATTCTTTTCCCAAATAGGTTGGTCTTGGTACTCTATAGAAAAGGATAGAATTACTTTTACTTCGGGTGGTTCGGGTTATATTTTGTTAAAGAGATTATTAGCGAAGTTATCATAAATGTCGTAGAGCCTAAATCAAACGTAGACGCCTCCGTAGCCCTACAAAGTTACTACGATTATTAAAAAAAAAATCCAAAGAGAGTAAGCACACAGACTTGTAAACTTAAAACATGTCAACGTCCCTACTTACCTACATAACACATTATTTTCATTCAGACATTATACATTAACAATACTAATGGATACGATACTAAATAATGAGAGAAGCTGAAACGTGCGTCTCCCCCTTTGCGGCTGATTACAGCGCTCCGAAATAAGAATGAATTTTTAATGAACCCCCGCCCGCCCTGAGGGTGGCTCGTGCCCTCTTCTGAAAGCTGCGCACTTAGAAGATTAGTCCCAGGAGCCTTCTAGGCGAATGACTAACAACAATCCTATAACAGGTCAAAGGCGGGCTCTTACTATCACATTAGCTTTGTATTTAACTCGCGGGAATTATAAAAGTACAATAAAGGTGATTGCACACGGCCGCAAGAGCCATTACAGAGTGACAGATTCGGCGGCATGGGTTGCGTCGAATGCTGAAGTTATCTTCGAGCGGTCGAATGTATCATATGAATTTTACAGTGTTGAAAGAAGGTTAAGCTATAGGTTCTAATATTATGAAAAGGAAATATTTGTTTGTTTGTTATCGAAAAACTCTGAAACTACCTACTGAACCGATTTTAATAATTCTTTCACTATTAGAAAGCTACTTTATCTAGACTATACACGCATATAACCTTAAGTAGACTTGCAGGCTAGTATGCGACCACCTTAAGTAGTTATGTTTACTAATAGATAGGAAAACAAAATTAGCAATCGACCATTCATAAATAATAGACGACCGCGTTAACTACTAATAAAGTAATGCCATTTAAAATAGATTTAACGTATTCGAAGCAAATAAGAGTTATTACATAAACAAACGATAAAACAAAGCGTTGAGTAACAAAATAATAATCCGAAACAGAACGGAAAGGTAGTAGTACAAACACGTGAGAAAAGCCAAAAGCAATAAAAGATAAGGCGACGACCCCGCTATGCAATAACAATGTAAATAAATATGCTTTATAGTGTAAACAGAAAAAGAATATGTACGTGGTGCTACGTCACGCCGCGTCACCGCCACGACGTCACGGGCGGAAGTCCGCACTAGATATATTTACAGTAGCCTGCAGCGGGTTCAATGTCGAGCTATCTATCGCCCATCAATCAGCGACAGCCGGACCCGGCGCCCGGCGCTCGCCGCGCGCGTTCCCGACGTCCATTTCCTTCGCGGCTCACACCCACGGGCGACGATACGAACGCAGCAGTCGCTAACTACTACGCGACGATACTGACTATACTCGTACTTTCATCATGATCAACATATCACCGGCCCACTACTGAGAACGGATAGTTCAAGTGCGGATTGGTAGACTTACAAACTCGAAGTGGACCTTTTGAATAGGACCGCATATCTTATACTTTAACAGTACAGTTAGATTGACCGCGTCACTCGGTTTACGTAATGATTACTGAATCGTTCCGTATTGATTTGCATTATTGATTGCATAGTATCGATAGCGCAGAGATAGCGCTCGGCTCATTGAGAGATGCGATATCGGGGTATTTCGTGCGTGACTAACGGTGCGGTGGTGGTCGGGAGCAAGGCCGGCCGTGTTTACAAACTTCCGTCACGACCTGCGAGCACTTGTCACACTCGGGGACGCGTTGCTTGACACGCGGCTACGCAAATAATGGCGAGCCCTCAGCAATGACATTGTCCCACTTCGCCCTCACTCGCCACTCGCCTCCGCAGCGGCTCCTCGTCTAGACTCGAGATACGATCGTTGATAGACTGATTGCTCTGATGCAATCATTGTACTATTAGCATACCGAGCATTGTCTCCTTGCACGGCTTAGGTTAGCGACACAGGTCGCCGACCTTCTCCCGACACATCTTTAACAATGTTACTTTTTCGAGCATTCTAATCCGTTAGCTGTCAAGAGCGCCCACTCATTGTCGCATTCCAACAGCTGATATTTACGGAATAGTTAAAGAAAAGAGCAAAATAACAATTTCCCAGGCTTTTTAGTCGAGCGCGAGCTTTTCAATTTTGATTCGCACAATAAGATCTTAACTAGCTTTTGTAAAAAGTTAAATGATTAGCGTTATTCAAAGATAGCTGCTATTCTTGGGTTCGAAAGGCACCCTTATATTCGGGTAGCCCTGTGCAGGGATAGGGAGGCAGGGGTGAATGCATCGGGGAGGCAGGCCGAGGGGGAGCGGTGCAGTAGGCGCGTAGTGCAATAACGGAGCAGTGAAAGTGTCGCGGGCCGCTTCAACCGTCAATGAGTGAAGACGTACTCCCTTCACCCCTCCGTCTCCTCAAACTTGTAGTTAATAGTAAGTTATTCGACTAGATAACACGTATGTTCCGCGGCGGTCGCTCACTTTGCGGCGATGTGCAAAGAAAGCCCCGAAATCGCACCTGTCACCTGACATTCGCATTTCGCAAGTAGCCTCCGTTTATTCGCATGTGTCCGGAATAAGGCGACCCAATTTCATGGCCGTAAAACATTATAACCATATACGAGTCGTTGAACTCTGGTTCGGCATGCCTATGTAAACAGTGCATTGGGTAAACACGGCCGCCCCCAGACGCGCCGCCGCCAATAATTTATGTAAATTCACATCATCGCACAAGACTGATGTTTTTTTATGGGCATTTTTCTCATTTTGACGGTCAAGTTCAGGCCCGGGGTGAAAGTTTAACTACTGCAATAAATCTTAAAGTTATTTTCTGTGACTCTGTCGCATACATTTTGCTGTTTTAACTGCTTACATTTTAAGTTTATTCAGTGGGCCTTGATTTTTGTTATTCTGTTGCGATGAATTCTTACGACTACCCTTACTAGTAGGTACACGAATATAGGATTTATCCAAAAAGTAACTTCAAATCGATAAGTTCAATGTTTAAATTCAATTGCTTATGCTTACATGCATCTCGTTTTAAACGTAGGTTTCATGAACGCAGACAACTGATATTTCACATCTCAAAAAGATACATAAACAGCTTGATAAACAGATAGATATTTGCATTATCAATGATTAGAATCAATGACAACGTAAATGTAAACCGAAGTTAGGAATGTCGGTACTACGTAGGTATAGTGAATTAATTAAATGCAACAAAAAATGTTAAGCATTCCAACGTAAATTAGATGCGAAACATGTAAACAAAACGAGGTTGATTTGTTTTACTACAGACGCAAGACGGCAAGTGGCGTAAAATCTTGTATAGGTATAATAATTATTATGCGATAATGGCTTTATTAATGCCACTACAAATCTATTTGGTAGGTAGTTACTATAAATCACTTATGAATGAATGCTATTATTATACGGCGAGCGGTCAACGATATCGGAATGGGCTAAAACGTCATTTTATAATCATAAGCTCATAAATAAACATGGTGACGTATCAGTGGTGATCAGTCGGCGCCTCGGAAGCGGCAGGCGCGGCGCCGGAACGAACGTGCACAGATGGCATGTAAACGCGTTAATTATGTAACATTGTTTTGACATTCGACAACAACGACACATTTAGCGGACATTAAGTGGATCAATGAACTTGAGCCGTTTGTGTTCAATGTTACGCAACGATCGGCATTTGAGTGAGATTAATGCGCGGATTATAGCACGCGATACATTTCAATTTACGTTTCGTTTCATTCATGACTCGAGATAATGACGGTGTACTTGTTCTCTACGTTTGCTTGTTGCTCCGTGCTCGACATTCGTCACTCGCCTTACAGCTTATTTCTAGGAATTTGTAACGTTTCACATACTTCGCCAAGCTCGCTCGCAGACTCCCACCTTTTTTCCGACATGATTTTTTTTCTAGTCAGATGACGTAAAATATTAAATCAGAATGATTGCATATAACCTAGGTTATATGCTATATGATATGCGAAGAATTACATAGGTACCTAGATCCCTATTTTCTTTCCTTTTATATGTACCTATGTACTATTATAATATGTGACATATTGACGTGTTATTATTCATTTAACATCTTGTCTAATAACCTATTTACTATCCCATAATATATTCTGGCAAATTAAACATTTCATGATTTCATTTCATTGCAAATACGACGATGCCACGATTGAGAAATTATATTCCGCATTGTGGCATCGAATGATTTTCTTAGGCTATCAAGCTAAAATGAACTTGCTTATTACGATTTGTAGTGTAAGAAGACAAGAAGTTGCAAACATATTATTATAATATAAAATAAATTGCTGGCGCCACAAGTGAATCCCTTGACATGCTATACCTACATTGCTACAATGTGATATGCAACGAAAAAAGGAAAGAATCACATCAATTAGTTTTATACTAATTGCGCTTGTAGTAATGTAAGAAGACAAAAAATTGCGAATATAATAAAATATATATTAAATTACTGGCGCCACACTTGAATCCGCGATATACCACAATTGCCACGATGCGATATAAGACGAAAAAAGGGAAGAGTCTTAAAACTCTGTATCTGTAACTCAATACAACGGTAATAAAAATATGATCGTCCGCATTCAATTCGGTTCACCTGACAACGGCTAAGCTTCGTATTTTTTCTAAACAGGTGTTTCTTTATGTCCATTCATAAGCCGGTGTCGATGCCCTATATTATTGTAATGTCTTTCAAGTTCATTGAGTCACACAATAGGCTCATAATTGGTCGTAAATGTTTATGTCAAAACATGTCGGCACGATTCATAATGTTTTACATAATAAGGCTCGTTTGCATAAGCAATTATTATGCGTGTCTTCGTCGATGACGTCGGATGCGTTCCGGCAAATTCATTCATTTGTTTATATGTTTACTTGCCCCACGTGGTCGATTGTTAACGGGCGTGATGTGTAATAAAAGTGGTGACGAGATGCGCGAAATGCCGCGTGTGTTATTATCCGTCGGCAATGAGAATGCCTCTTCACATATTTTTCTACATTTCTCGCTACGTTGTTATAAAACAAACTTGTCTTTCTTTGAACTTAAAATTGTTAAGTTACACCAAGAATGTATTTTTATTCAGATTATACTGTGCTATGTAGTAGTATTCGTTATGACTTATGAATTTTATGTCTGCGAATTTATTGCCTTTTTTACCTACAAACACTCTATCTTCAGCATTAATACAGACCATCAATCCATCAATTTTCCAGCAGCATCGAGTTACCTATTAATACATATCTGATCAATCGAGGGTGTTGCTAAAATCAAAGTTACCTTTTGGGTTTGACCTTTACGCCGAACGCAACAAAGGCAAATATTCAAAGGCTTTTATGTAAGCAGTTAACGTGTGACGTCTGACGGCGGATGCACGTGACTGCAACAAGTCGCATTCCTGAGTGCACCCTCCCTTTCCCACCCCACCACCTCCACGCACTAGGCCTAAATGGAAGTACATAGTTTGTTCCAAAAAGTTTTTAGGCTACAACTTTTTACTAACAGAGGTGTGGGTTTATTTACATTGCATATATATTTTGCTACATATTGAAGCGAAGGGATTTTAGAAGTCAAACTTTCGTAATTATCTCGCAAATCATGAAGATATTTTATGCGAATACGGAGAAATTCATCCGAGGATCTTATAGTGATAAAAGCGTTTTTTATTTCAACATTTCAAATTAGGTATAGCGTTATATTCATCTTCATACAATAAAAAGAAAAGATTTGACTCACTTGATTGGCTCATCAACGCCCAGCCCAAAACTTCTAGACCTAGAAAACTGAACGAACGACTAATGCAGGATTTTACGAAATCCCATGGACGGTCGCCAGTAAATTTATAAAACAAGGTTTTTCCTGAATCTACAAGTAATTCCTACCCAAGAAAGCTTTGACTTTGCTTTGACGTTGTAGATATCTAAATCTATGCTTTCGAGAAATGGATTGATGTCCATGATCGTAAAATAAATAAAAATAGTGCAGGTAAGCCGCAAAAGCAAAAACAAAACAGCAAAGCAACATAATGCGACATATATTGAGGGATGCCAAACGCTTCATACTACGACAATTTACAGTGTAACAAGAACTACAAGCTACTACTACTGCTACTGTAAAACTACTATATTCCAATTTCCAATTCTACAGCATAGGTCTTTTGCGGCATAAAATAGACTACCACATGCTGCTTGAGGTCACAAAATTATTGTTTCCATTTGTAACATTCCGCACTGTCGCATGTTCTGTTGCTCCGGGGTAAAACAGCCTTTATAATTTCTCTAATTCAATTATTAAGTCTACTTCATACCTACCTACTCATTTTTTACGTGATAAAAAGAGGTTCTATTCTCAAAGCAACGGCATGCCAGCGCCTAGAACACGAAAAGCGGTCACTTCATTATAAATAGAAGGTCTTCGATCAACAACAGTGGTTAGTGATAGATTTTTTTAATAGATTAGAAACTTTTAAGTTTTTGTAAAGTTCTTACTTAACTAGTTTTTATCTACGGGCTAGCCCGCCTAAGTGGTAAGTTGATTATAATTTTTATAATGGCCTATCATGTTATGTCAGTCTTGAAAACATGCACCTTGTGTAGCCTAAATGTCAAGGCTAAGATGATAAAACACGAGCAAAAACATTCTTATCCATATACTTAATAATGTTAGGAATGCGAAAGTGTGTCTGTCTGTCTGTCTGCTAGCTTTTCATGGCCCATCTGTGTAACCGATTTTAACGAAAGGTACAGCGATAGATAGGTAGGTAGCTTGCGTTCCAGGGACAGACATAGGTTTAATTTCGGAAATTCTGTGAGATTCCATAGTATTTCTTAAAACCTAAATCCACGCGGACGAAGTCGCGAGCATGAATTAGTAGGTAGGTTTTCTTATAATCTAGACTTAAAATAATCCTTAATGTGGACTACAGAACTAAAATGGACCTCCTTAGCTAGGTAAGTACCTATACCTCGTTTGTAAAAAGTTCGGAATTCAAATATGCGTAAGTTAGGTAAGTTTTTTTTTATAACGACCGCAAGTTATAAATGGAAGTTTTCCTAGAACCATTCTCGATTCCGCCTTTTCAAGGCAAGACGTTGAACTGCTTTATCGAAAAACTCGATTAAATGTCGATTCTTATAAAAACAACAGATTTCGCAAATAGGTAGGTAGACAAATTCGAATATGCAGACAGAATTGTATCAGCCTATCTCTGATAGTGGCAATTGGCAAATTATTACTTGCTGATATAGGTACGTATGAAAATTGAGGAAATACCTACCTACTCATTAAATTTTTAGTAGGTACATAATTAAAACTGATTTGAAATAATATATGTCTTCAAGTAAAAGGTAGGCTCTGGGCGGGGCCCCTAGGCTGTTGCTATGGCAATTCGCCCCTCGAATCGCTCATAGGAAAACCCAACGACTCATAACTAGTATTAAAAACATCCAACTATAGTGTAAGACATTCTTCTGTATAATTCTTGTGTCAATTAAGTTTTATATTGTTACTATGCGTCTGTGAAATTGAAAAAATCATAGTCCGTTTAGAATAAAACTTTTAAAAAGCTGAGCAAGTATCGTAGCTACGGTAAAACTTGCCGAAAAATAAGCAAGAGTCCATAATAAAACGTTATAGAAAGTAAAGTGCGTTCGCGCTGGCAACTGGCGAGCCAACTCGGCGATAATTAATGTGGAGTCGAGCGAGCGAGCGGCGCCGGCAGCCTCGCGCCCGCCGACAAAAAACCCGCTCTGCCACAAAAACACCCGTCGCTAGAGCGAGACGCCCCTATGCGATAGAGCGAGACGGCAACGAGCACGTATTTCTGTGACGAGTTCTCGTTCGCCTCGAGCGCGGCGCAGTTATCAGAATACGGCGATTTGATTTAATACTCCACAGAATGCGCCCTTCTATATTTTATCACATGACGTTTGACAGGTCGCCGGAAACGCGCCGAGATGTCAGATTCAAAAAAAGGCGCGCTCTTTCAAACAAAACAACATTTTTCGCGTTTCGATGCGTTTCGCAATTTACACTACATCTAACTTAATTATGCCACAGAAAATATAGCTTTTAAAAAAACTCGAACTCATATTTTAGGTTCCATGTAAAACTTAAATTAAAGTGAATTGTATTAAGTATCTATTTAGTTATGTACATGCATTTGAAAAACCTACATTGACAAATCAAGTTTCTAGCGATTATATCACGAAACTGGTAGAAACTATTTATTATGGTCTGAATAGCCAGATAACCCATTACGTACATAAAGTTTGATGTTTTACAGGAAAAATAAAACTAATATAACTTTTAGAGCGCATTTGAAATAATTTGGGTAGAAAGAAATACTAAAACTATATAATATACTAAACAAAGTAACTCTTAAAGTGAACCAAACTATTTTGATTTTTAATTTTGAGAAAATAAAATGTCACAAATTCGCACTGTGGTATTTGAAACCAGCCACAGTTGCGAAATACGGAATTTCAAAGCTTTTAATTGAAAGTTGTGAAATTAAATTTTATGAAAAATCAACTGAAATTCAAGGAAACACGGCTTCCAAAACGAAGATATTAGAGTTAAATACAATTCTACCCATTTTATAACAGATTCACCGAAATGTTACTCAACGTAACGAAGTTGGAAACTTGAATAAAAGTTGAACAAATGAACACTTAAAAGAAAAGGTTTAAAGCGGCGAATCTGAGTAGTCTTACCTGGAAATCACTCCACATTTTCATGGGGATACACCATAGTTCCAATATGAAAACATGACACGATCACGATAACAACTGTCAAAACTCAAAGTCACTCGCACTGGCGTCACTCACTGGCGATGTGTGCGGAGGCCGAGCGCAGACTGAGGCGGCGAGGCGAGCGCTCGCGGGCGGTTACGACTTTCCTCGTTCGACGCGCGTCGCCAGCTCTCGGCCCACCTGCAACTCGAACAACAAAACCACCGCTGTACAGCCGTACCCAGTACTGGGTTCTACCTCTTACCAGTTACCTGCTAGAAATACCTTCTGAGTATTCGAAGGTCTCACTGATTACGCTTTGAGTTTTATCCGCAAGCAAACTTTGTTGTGAAATCCTATTCTATACCGTTGTTTATCAAGTTACTAATGCGGTGTAGTATAATATGGTAAAATGTACATAGATGGTACATAGTTGGTTGGTTCTTCCTAGGAAAAAATTTCCTTCATCAAGTTATAGTTCTCTATTGAGTTGATTATTATTAAATAAAAGATGTCGATAGATATAAGCTGGAAAAATCTGATAAAGATTGATATGTAACCGAGGTATTTATTCGCAAACGCGATAACAAAACAGTGCAGAGAACTGCGTGCTTTAAGACGCGGACATAAAGACGTGAAGTTCAGTGCGATGAAGCACTGATAACGGCTCGGAATGTGACTGATAAAAACGCTTTCCAAACAAAGTTTCGAGTGCAGGGCGCAACGGCGTAGCAGGAAGTTCGTAGCAAAACTTCGTAGCGGTTCGTAGCGTGAAAGTTTTGATTTCAACGATTTGTGTTGCGGCAAAGAGGGCCGCGAGGCCGCACTAGCTCCGTGGCCCTGCGACTCGCGTTCGGACTTTTCCTAATTTGCTCTAGCATTCGCAGTTGGATGTACTACATTGCTGTGTATGTTGAGCACATTTTTTACAAAGTTGATCAAAACAATCGATGTACATCGAATAATAAATGTAATCATTTCTTCATTTAGTTGGTGAATTTATCTATTCCGTCATCTCTCACGAGAGAGCGCCACTTGCATGACTAGCAAGGACGCCCTTACCGCGTTGTAGTCAGTTTCGCAAACAATTCATGACACGGCATTTAATAGTCGGTCCATGCCGCGTGCGGTTCACTCGGCGCGGAGTCCCACGCCCCGCTCCGCGGCAATGTGCCGCACGCAGATCGATAAAATTACAAAGTAGTAAAGTACTGCTCATAATACATAACAAAGAAAATTCCAATTTCCAAAAATCCCGCGCCAATTTCTATTTTTCCGATGAAAACTCCAAACAGATACGAAATGAATGTAATTGCATTTCATACTTTCGTTTGTTTGTATCGGCGTTTCTTATCGCGATGACTGGGCGGTTTTGATTCAGGGGCTAAAGTAAACAAGCTAACTTTGTAGACGGTGTTTTTGTAAGTTTTCCAATATTATGAGCCAACGTTAATGCATATTTCACACATATTTCACTTTATGATTAGTTCGAATGCAGTTTTATTTCGTAAAAACTAAAGTAGGTTTCGCTTTTCCTCGCGACTTCATTCGCGTCAAGTTTTTAAAGATCTCGTTGGATATTCTCCAAATCCTTTCTTAGAGGGTTCTTTCTATAGCGTAGGTATAGTTCGCGACAGGTCGAGTTGGCGATCGGGGTATGAGGCGGGGGGACGCCCTGCGCGCCCGTACGTCGCCCGCGCTATCCCGCACCAGGTTAGCTCGGGGGCTGTACGGGGCGTCCCCCCCCCGATTGCCATGTTGACCTGTTGCGTACTATAGTTGCGGCGATAGCCTACCTAGTGGTTAAGACCGTCAACCTCCTATTCAGATCCACTTGCTTTAACAGCGAACGAAATCATCGTGAGGAAACCTGAGATGCCTGAGAGTTCTTCGTTTCAGTTCAGCATCCGCTACGCTGGCCAAGTGTGGATTGGCAGACCAGCTTAGCGGACTATGGCTTGAACCCTTCTCATTCCGAGAGGAGACCTGTTCTCAGTAGTGGGCTGGCGATGGATTAATCATGATTATGATCATGATGATCAGAGTTCAAACGAGATTTTTGAGAAACCTAAATCCTACTTCTACATTGCCTTCGTAATAGTCACAACGGCATTCTGGCTGCAATAAGGGATAGGATAGGCTGCCCAATAACGAAACATTGGGTAACAGTGGCCACCGGGCAACTAGAGTTGCCACGGTAGGCCACTTTATTTATTTACATTGTACTAACATTACCAACATAATTGTAAGGAATTATTGTTACTGACACATGAACTTTGTACATGGACTTCTTGTTCTGAAATAAATATTATTTATTTTAAATTCCCGCGGATGAAGTCGCTTGCATCATTTAGGTAGGTACCTATAATATTAAGTAAGTATAGTAGTTCAAAAAAACCTTTTCTACAAGCTGGACATCGCTAAACACAGTATAGGTACTTTTAAATGCGCAAGGTGCGCGCGCGCTGGTCGCCATGTGCACACGAGTCATGTATATTGCACGATCTGCAATGCGCCGACACCAGCTAACGCATAACTTTTACACACTATTCTTATCCCAAGGAATTTTAGCCTCTATTACAATTAACCAAAGGTACATTTTCGTTTGTGTGTTTCTTCGAATATGCACCATCGTTCGTGGTTTACTGTACCGTGTCGAACGCAAAGCTGACTCCTCACTTGGTGTCACTTTACGCTGCTATGTGAGAAAGCAGGCCATGTTCGGAGGTAGGTATTTTCAAAAGTGATACACGAATGATTTAGTTATATTTGTACATTTAGTAGGTATACAGGGTGGTCAAAAAGTCGTGGATCAAACGAAATAGGGAGATAGAGGAGGTCATTTCTAGCAAAAAAAATTTCTACAGCATGGCCATATTTAAATTGCCCTACGAGTTATGAATATTTTTGGGTTTTTTAACAAAATACCAGATTCTCTTACAATTAGACTAATTTAAAAAAAATGAGATAAAAAACAATAAAACAAACGATGCTGTGTCATTACTAGATAAAGTATCAGCACTACAAACCTTCTATTGAGGCTCTGGCTACCAAATTACAAGAGCAATTAATTTTTTCCAAAACTTTTAAACCGTTACCAAAAACTAAATGTCACTTTAAAAGCGCACTGTGAAAAAAAAAATTACTACATAAAAGTGACCCTGTATCAGAAAAACTTGCTGATTTAATGCCAATTTAAATGAGGTATAATACATTACTCTTTGTTTCGTAATTCTGGTATTATAATCGTTTTTTCATATCAAGGTGCAAATTTCAGTAGATTAGTTTAATTCAAAATAATTTTGAAGATTATCATGCTGCTAGTTAAACTGCTAGTTTTTTGTACGTTGGAATGCTAGAAACATCACTGTGCTTGTCACACTTAAAATTTGTGAAAAGAATAGAATTCACTACCACCTCGTGCCAGAACCACCCAGAACTACCTAGAACGCCCGTCTTGCAAGTAGTTCATCTTTTCTAGGAAACAAAAGGATAAAGAAACTATGCCTCTCGTTCACACTAATCATCATTTCTATTTGCATTGTTGGAATAAGGAAGGATGTGAAAGAGAGGCATAGTTTTTTTATCCTTTGGTTTCCTAGAAAAGGGGCGTTCTGGGTAGTTCTGGCACGTGGTGGTAGTGAACAGTTTCTGTTATTTTCACAAATTTTAAGTGTGACAAGCACAGTGATGTTTCTAGCATTCCAACGTACAAAAAATTAGCAGTTTAACTAGCAGCATGATAATCTTCAAAATTATTTTGAATTAAACTAATCTACTGAAATTTGCACCTTGATATGAAAAAACGATTATAATACCAGAATTACGAAACAAAGAGTAATGTGTTGTACCTCATTTAAATTGGCATTAAATCAGCAAGTTTTTCTGATACAGGATCACTTTTCAGTAGTACATTTTTTTTCACAGTTCGCTTTTAAAGTGATATTTAATTTTTGGTAACGCTTTAAAAGTTTTGGAAAAAAATTAATTGCTCTTGTAATTTGGTAGCCAGAGCCTCAATAGAAGGTTTGTAGTGCTGATACATTATCTAGTAATGACACAGCATCGTTTTTTTTATTATTTTTTATCTCATTTTTTTTAAATTAGTCTAATTGTAAGAGAATCTGATATTTTGTTAAAAAACCCAAAAATATTCATAATTCTTAGGGCAATTTAAATATGGCCATGCTGTAGAATTTTTTTTTGCTAGAAATGACCTCCTCTATCTCCCTATTTCGTTTGATCCACGACTTTTTGACCACCCTGTATAGGTATTATAACTACCCATTATATAGAAAAGTTCACCTAAATTCTAATATACTCCGTTTTTCCTTAGTTTCTTGCTGAAAAGATAAGCAAATCGCGGATATTCTCTCAGAGAGGCGCGTAAGCGCCTCAATTTGCCGGACGTTTTAGACCTTCTGGAGTTAGGTCTCTCGTAAGGGCCGCGTATGCCGTATAGTAGGTACGCCTCCGTATTTCAGCGAGAAACTAGGTACCTACTTGTTTACTTTTTAGATAAACCAAGGAAAACCTGGTTTGCTTCGGTAGTTCTAATTCAGTAAGCCATGCCGCCAAGCTATTTAGCAATTCAGTACAATGCATAGAAACTAGAAACCGATCAGCCATGCCCCTTCTAAGTTAGCCCTCTTCCATCTTAAGTCTGCATCATTACTTACCTACCTACTGAACCCATCGTGTGCTTCACCGGTTTTTTTTTTAAATTAAGTATGACTTGTTTACTTTTCAATCCTATGCACAATTCGTTCAGCTTACCGTAGTATAAAGCCCGGTCACTGTGTTCAGTCTATATGCAGATTTTGGCAGCTTTGTATGTCGGTCTCCGAATTTCAGCCGTTCAGCCTGCAGAGGCGAAATGTCAAGTTTGCTGCAATGTCACAGTGAACTAGTCATGTATGGTCATGAGCGACATACACCTTTCAAATTATTTTGTTACGTTCAAATATGAACTTTGAAGTTCCATTATACTGAATACTGAAATGGATGTATATATAAGAACGCTGGAAGAGGTGTGCGATACAAAATGAGCATTATTTTTGTGCCTATTCGAAGAATTCCACCGAGCGAGCGAGCGTACCTTATATCAAAATGGTCCTCGTGTTGGCATGGTGTTGACAGATGTCGCATCAGTAACATTTAGTTCCGAGTACGCTCACAAGACACTGCTGCTATCAACAATAGCACTAGATAGATTATTAAAGACTTATAAACAAGACTTAAAGTGGTAGTCAAGACTAAAAATATCGCGTGTATATGTGTCCAGCACTGAATAGTTGCGTAAAAAGCATTTTATTCAGCATTTATAGCGAACACCGTCTAATGGCATCAACGTTCATTGAAGTTGATTGGGCCCAGTAATGTGCCTTACGCATTCACTCTGATATGAAACATTATTCAACTAACCAGTTCACAGACTACTATAAAATAATAAGGCTCTTTACCATTGCATCCGAATTTCGATCCGAATTAGAAAATTCTTGATTCAAATAGCTGTAATAATTGTATAAGGGGTTGCGCACTAGATCCGAATATCGTTTTTAGTGTCCGAGTAGGTATATCTCCAAATCGGAGCATTGTTTCACGGGCCGAAATATTAGGTATCTTGCGCACTGCATCCGATCCGCATTCGAGCCGTCATGCGTCATGCGGCATGCCAGTCTCAAAATCACGCGAAGCAGCATCCGTCGAAACTCCGGATTTGACCAGAGCTTTCTAGAATTGAATTTTCTTGGATTCGGATCGAATGCAGTGCGTAAAGAGCCTAAACGAGCATCCAATGAAATGAAAGAGGGCTAAATACGCTGACTACTCTAACACCGGAATGATTTCGTGATGGAAGGCTGTGTTCACGACATGCATGATGTACCTAAGTACATGCAGCAAGTGAGGTAAATACCTAGAAGATTTTTACAGAGCAGGTAAATCTGAACGCGTCCCTCGCACAGCTGAGCAGGTTTTAAAACAAATGATCCGTTTTACTTGCAAAGTTTTTCAGGTACTCTTGCAAATTAAAGAGCTCTAGCTAATGTCTGAAGTTTTTGAGTAGATGTCCAGTGTCCACCACTGGAAATACCAAGGTCCCGGGACTTCCATACGTCGTGGTCGTGCGCCACTCGTCTGAATCCAGCGCTTTTGATGTCATATTCTATCCACCTTGTAGGCGATTTGCCAACGATGCGTTTTCCGGTGCTTTTTCAGCTCCTTGGGACCTCAATGTCCCTCGGTTTTTTAAACAAGGTTGGTTTGTGACCCGCCCACTTCAGCTTCGCAACCTGTTTTGAACTATGTCGGTTACTTTGGCACTACGCATATGGTACAAAATGTAAAATACACGTCTAACAATAATAAGTATGGGTTATAATTTTGGTATAAAAAATTAAAAACTATTAAGCCCGTAGGCAGTGTCTTTATGCGTATATGAAGTGCATGCCGCTGGTTATTACGAGCGATGTTACGAATAGCATCAATAGCTACGAATTACGATTAACAATTTATATTCATAAAAAACTTGTACATTGGAAAAGCATTTCCATATGAAAATACTGTAAAGGCCTCGTTAAAGCCTAAATGATTTCAGCCGCTGATTATTTCAGTGGTTGGAATCATGAAGCATGGTTTCTATATCCATCTCTGTATAATATTCAAAATCGTGAATCGTAATCAACCCATTGTCGACTCACTACTGAGCACGGGTCTGTCAAAATGAGTCTGGCACGCTCGCCCGTTGCGGATTGACAGACATCTCACATCACACACCTTTAAGGATATTATGGAGAACTCTTAGGCTCTTTCAACTTTAAATCAAGTGATATTTAATTGCTTGCACTTAGGTTGCTTGTAAGAGATTGCTTTAGCGTTAAAGCCGCCTTTGCACCCTCATGTATAGTTTCTTCTTTGTTTTCTGTATATGTATATGTTTGTGTGTGGAAAATATTATAGTATGGATGGATTTAGATCCATCCATACTATAATATTATAAATGCGAAAGTATGTCTGTCTGTCTGTCTATATGTCTGCTACCTTTTCATGGCCCAACAGTTTAACCGATTCTGACGTTTGGTACGGAGATAGCTTATAACCCGGGGATGGACATAGGCTACTTTTTTACAAAATCAAAAAGTTCGCACGGGATTCCTAAAGATCCATCCGCTTATCCGATTTCTATGAAATTTGGTACCGAGGTAGCTTGCGTCCCAGTAATTGGGATAGGCAATTGACTTTTTATCCCGGAAAATTAAACAGTTCCTACGGGATCCTTAAAAACTTACATCCTCTAGTAAAAAATAAATAACTCCTATGAGTAAGAAGTTTGTGCCCGGAGTCAAACCATCGACCTCCGTATAGAAGGCAACTTCTTAACCACTAGGCTATCACCGCTCAATTAGGTGCGTCATATTTAATTTTGAAAAATTAGTAAGTTTAATAATAATTGTGGTGTGTTCACATTGTCAGCAAGTAGGGAATTTTGCAGGTTTGCAAAGTTTTTTTGAAGGTTTTCAAAGTTTTCAAATTGGTATTATACCTACTTAAATTTTCTTTTTTTTCGTATCGAAATATATTTTTGAATAATTTCTTATCAGGAGTGTAGTGAAGTGGTGGTAATAAAATTATTTCACCCGTTGAAGTAGGTAGCACTTAACGCTATGTTAAACAAAAAACTAAAATCGGGCTCGAAAGTTTGAACTTTACGGTTTTGTGTTGAAGAAGTGAAATATTACAGTGACGTAAAATTGACTGCTTGTTGTAAGATTTTAGTCAAGTGCGAACTCGTAAACAATATTTTTTTAATACTTACTGAAAAACGTAACTAACAATACTGCAGCCTTAATTTAATATACATAATAAACCTTATTTATAAAAGTAATAAGGCATAAATTCGCATTGTTAGTAGCGTTGGCACTTGACAGTATAGCGTTCGTACTGGGTAGTTGGTAGTAGCTGTGGTAGGGATAACTAACTATTATACCTACTCGATGGATGACGTAAATCTTCGTCATCAGACCGTTTTCCTCAGGCGTTTATTTCTACGAACATTCTACGAAGGAAATTATAACCTTAGTAGATAAAATTGATTTTGAAATAAGGGAGACGATTGAAAGAGACAAAACAAAAAACTACAGAACTAGTTAACCCGCCCCGGCTTTGCCCCGTTCTGAAAAGCCTCTCTTAGTGGGAACGTTTACCTTATTTCCTATTATTTGGGCAGTAAATAAGTTACTAGAAGGTAACATCCCTAACTCTCTTTGACATGGACAGTCTATTCAGAAGTAAACAAAAGTGCAAACAGCGAACTGTGGATCTAAATTAAAGTTACTGGGAACCTTTTTTTAATAAAAGTATTTAAAGTTCAATATTAAAAGTTTTTTTAATTCATTAAAATAGCTTCGAAGTTACCATTACATTTATTTTCAGCTTTATTTATTTACCCATTAATTAAACATACATAAATGCAGTGTATTTTATTTGAATTCGAGCTGATCCGCCCATGCTTCGCTTAGATAGAATTCATAAAAAAACTTGTAAAGGTACCTACGTTAAAGAGAGTTTACATGCAATAGCTAAAGTTAAACTTTGATATGTCAGTCAGTTAGTCAGTCAGTCACAGTTTTTGATGTGTACATATGCTCTTACTTACCTAACCAAACTTGTGATACTTATAATTAAGTTTCTAAACAAACCCATCCTAAAAATCGAATCTACGTCATATTGTATGCAAGGTTGCAGAGTTCCAAAATTTTATTTTCCTTGCTTGAAGAAATTGTCCTACAAAATATCGAGGATACAATATAGGGCAAGCAATGCCTTTTTATATGTATGAGTTCCAGCTGAAAATATAGTTGCAACTTGCTTCCACTGCATATACTTCATCATTACTAAATAGGTACTTATATAAAAATATATAGGTATACATATAAACTTTAATCTAGCGCATAAAATAGAGTACAGCCATCCATGGAAATAATTTTCCGAGAACCTTACGCTGCTGATATTCCGAGAAGAAGGTAAATGGACATTCTTGAAAAACTGGCCAAGGCGTGTTCGAATACGCATAAACTAAGGTTCCATAGTCATGTCTATTGCTAAAAACTTTGGAGATAATTATTTGTTACACAGTCGTTTTTCGAAAAACTATATCTAAAAAATCTCATAATGATTTTAAAATAGGTACTTAGGTAGGTAAGTACTTAGATTAGGAAGTTTATTTATTTTATTTACAGACTAGCGCTTGGCTGCAATCAGACCTGCTACCAAGTGATATGCAGCCTAAGATGGAGCGCGCTTGCCTAGT
Source organism: Maniola jurtina (assembly GCF_905333055.1). Classification (NCBI taxonomy): domain Eukaryota; kingdom Metazoa; phylum Arthropoda; class Insecta; order Lepidoptera; family Nymphalidae; genus Maniola; species Maniola jurtina. The sequence goes on along the minus strand of NC_060047.1, from coordinate 7,166,945 downwards.
AGTTGCCTATTCACTCTTGACTTGACTGCTTTAGTGGAAACACACCCTAAAGTAGCTTCGCCTGTAATTTAAAATTGAAGAACTCACTTTCACGTGCTTTCACTTCAGTAAGAAATTTCAATTTAAATCATTTAAAGGGAGAGTCATAAAAAAGCCGGTGTTTGTCCCGATTGCAATTCGGAATTTCCCTGATTGAACTTTGCATCATATTTTGCGGAGATAAAGTCTGGTGTCCCCCGCTTTATCATAATACATGACTCATATTCGTAATTATTTTAGTTTAATTATTATTAAAAGAATATAATATTATTGTAAAATTTTACTATAGGGCCTTTCTACTCAAGAAATAGGCTAGTTACATGGGGCCAGGAACTGCATCATTTTTCAAGAAGTAACTATACAAATAATTCTTACAATTACATAAAAAAATAGGGGTTTTAAAATACTGACACAATTTTTTGAGCAGTACCTAATTAGATATTTCCATTCCATTCCATCAGCCTGTAAGCGTCCACTGCTGGACATAGGCCTTCCCATGAGCGTGCCACCAAACACGGTCCTACGCCTTCCTCATCCACCCGCTCCCCGCCACCTTCTTCAGATCATATAGTTTTTGATCTATCGTGCAAAATGTCGGAAAAAATACCCGAGTAGCGAACCCTCGGTGCGCGAGTCCGACTCGCACTTGGCCGGTTTTTTATATGTATATGTGTTAAACACTGGATACATTATGCAACAAAAGTTTTCTATCATGTAACATTATCTGGACGCACCTTATTATTGATAAGAGATACATGACCAACTTCACAATGATTTCAACGAGGGCTTTACAAATTTTTATTCAGACGAATAGAGTTGTGCTTATTATTTTCAACGATCAGTGGAAAATTGAAACAAAGGAACAATGCATTTCTTTGTTTAAAAAAATCCATATTAATATACGATTTAATAGGCTATAGCTGGGTCAAAAATAACGATGCCATTGATTATTTATAAATAAGTTTTTACAATTTCGTAGTAAGTAGCCGATTGCGTAATATACCGTAGAGCCTCCATGCGTAGATAACTACCTACAGAGTACGGACACCATCATACGAGTACCTAGCACGGAGCTTTTTGACACAAGCGATACAAGACCATGGGAGTAGGTACCTATGGAAATACCAGCAAGAAACATTTACTACTAAATGGACGCCATTGTCGTTAAAAGTTTAACTAATGGTACTAATGTAATTTTATCATCATCATTCAGCCTCCTTATAATCTTTCGGCCAGGGCGGCCTATCTTAATGAACACAATCTTCTGCCTTCTCATTCACTTCTCACCACTTCTAATATTCTATCTTCCCACCATTCTCTTTATATCGTCGCGTCGGTTCATTGTGCTGAAAGGCGCGTCCACACTACGACTTTTTGTACGCGGTCTCCGCTTGAGAACTTTTCGGCGTGTTTTCGGCTAACGGACAACGGTCATCGTTCTTTTTAGAACAGAATAGAATAGATATTTTTAATTTTTTTATTTAATGTTAGCCTGTGATTAGTTTTATTTATCTTGTTTAATTAATTTAATTTTTGTTTAAAGTTACACAATGTACAGGGCATTTTTGTTACATTCATTGCCACAAAAACCACAGTCGGTTTTACATTGCATTAATATGTATTTATTTAAATAATATAGAATCCCACTTCTGGGCAAAGGCCTCCCCCTTCTTCTTTTAATCCTTTTTATTTTGGGCTGTGCGGAACCATAGTTTTAGAAAAGAATAGAAGTACTTTTATTGAAATAAACTTTTATATATAGTACTTACTTTTAAGGTAAGTACTTTCGAGTCAACGAAAGTCGCAATCGACTGTCGAAGTAACGAAGATCGATACCCACGGTCGAGGTTACGAAGATCGATCTCGACTGCCGACGTAATATTACGTTAAAAAAATAAATTATTTAATTTATTGAAAATCAATAAAACTTAAAGATAGCCTTACCTAATTACTATACAATTCGTGCCCGCGTAGAATGGTAGCAAGAATACTGGCTGCATTTCCAAGCCGGACAGTCAGGCAACTGACGTTTGATACTTTCAGTGCTTTCAGTACTCGGCCGATAAACAATTAATTCATTTCTCACTGAAACCTTCATAAGAGCGGGGCGGATAAATGTACTTACCTACGTTGTTCATACTTTAATGAGTTGAATACACCTTGTTCATTCTTTGCAGGTGAACCGAAGAGGACGGTGTGTACTCATCTCATTCTCATTATGATTTTGCGACTTATGTCAACGATCAACATCACTTCAACTTGACATCAAACTCCACGCGATTTTATCCCTTATTTTGTACAAAACAGATACTATTTTAGCGTGTCCATATTTCTGCATTTTAGGATTTAGGGCTATCGTACTCTCTACGTTACTTGGTATCGCTCGGCGCTCAGCGTCGATGTTTTCCTCAGTCGTTTTTATCTATATCTCTGCTCTTTGACTTCGTCTGACGTATAAAAATACTGCCTCTGTATTTTGAACTTTGTGTTCCATATGATAGAGTAGTTTTTCAAAGATAGCGAATTCGTTTACGTGAATTTTGGACTCATTAGTCGCGACTCGCGGAGTTTGGTATTTCGGATTTTAGTAACACTAGTGATATGCGACCAAATGGAAAAATTAACGTTTTTGATTCATTCTTATTTTAAGCGTGCCAATTATTGTAAAGATAGGCATGACGAGTGGAAATTATTAGGTAAGTATAGGATGAACTCTGAGAGTTGAGACCCAACCAAAGCACGGCGGCGGCGCGACGGCACTCAGCAGCAGCCACGCATGAAGCCAATTATACGACAAACCTGCACACTGAACGCGCGCGTACGCGTGCACAATTTTTGGAACTGTATAAACTGTGATCTAATTACTTATGATAAGTAGGTACAAAATACATATATACCTACCTAATTAACATACCCTTTTTATTTTTACAATTGGTAGGTAGGTACCTACCCCTAATTTACCTACAAGACAGATTAGGAGTAGGTACCTCGGTAATTTATTAAGTAGGTATATATGAACAATATGAATAATTATTATGAACCTATATTATTTTATAAAAGGAGAGCCAAGTCTTAGATTATTTATTATCTAAGGTAGTATAGGTACTTAAATAGAATCTACACCTCCACCAAAAACTTTAATGAAAGTATGTGGGTAGAGCTCCCTAGTACTCCCTACCTATAGCTTTACATAAAAAAGTCCGACTTCTTCCAGTAGGCTTCAACATACAGAAATCGCATGTAGAGTTAAAGAGTCTGAATAAATAAGGCAGGGTGTTCAAGGTTGACGGAGGTTTTATAGGAATACGGTGTATGCGGTGTGAGATGCGATGACGTCGCGGCGCCGAGAGCGATCGTCGGCGTGCGGCGACCGCGAGCGCCGGCCGCCGCGCTCGGCTGCGCCGGTCGCCGAGCGCAGCGCTGACGCAACGCGCGACCTCTTTGTCCGGCCCCACGGACTCCAGCGGAATGTCCGCCGAGCCGGCCTCGCCGCTGCGACACCGACCGCGCTCGACTAATTACGAATGTCAAATGTTATCGCACGCAACCGACAACCGTCCGCCGTCCGCCGGCCGCCTCGTCCGCACTCCGCTGCGCCGCTCTTCATAATAATAAAACCTGATATTTAAAACGGAACGTCCTTCTAACGCCGTGTAGTTGCGCCGACGCCAATCTACGATAATAATAAGCCCGGCTCCCAGAGAGCGATGCGCTAAAGCGCTCCAGCATACTGTTCTACTAGACGCCATTTCACTGTAAAGCGCTACAGCGATGCAGAGATCCGCTTCGCAGCGCTCACATAAGTACGGCCAGTTCTATGCGCGCCTGTATAGCTATTAAATGTATATAGAATATATAGTAGTAATCGCTCGACGCAGCGGTATTATGTCGGAAATATACCGGCTGCGCCGCGCCTCGAGCCGTTTCACCGTTTCACCATTTAGTTTGTATGGGGAGTTTATTTTTGATTTTTTAAAGGATTAGAAAGAGTTATTAAAATAATTTTACTGGTAAATTATAAAGTACAGGGTAAGCGTTCCTTGAAAGTGTATTGGGGTGTTCTGAAAGTTCAAGTTTCAAAATTATTGTTGACATATGAATTTTGGTAAAAACATCCTTTACAGCATTATCTCATTCCATTGAACGCATTTATTGCCTAACCAAAAGTTCTTTTTTAAATTTTCTTAAATATTTTATTTTAAGTTTTTTTTTTGTAATAAAGTCTTATCTAAAACCCTTACATCTTTATGATAAAATTTAGCAACAATTAAAACATAACCAGAACTAAACCATAGTTTTAAAATAAAAATGTTGCATGTAATTAATGATAACATCTTGACTCTTGCCATCTACTTATTAATAAAATTACACTAATTCCTTTCAGGACAAGAAAGCAATTCCAACTTATAACTTCAATATTATTTGAAATAAATTAAAAACCTAAGATAAACAGCTGTTATTGACTGAAAAAGTCCCATTACACGTTCTTTTCATACCTACTGTGAGTATATACTCTTATATGTCTCTCTGACTCTTATATGCAATAAAGTTCTTTTATTTTAATGAAATACGTCTTTTAAACTATATTTTAATATGTAAATATTATAATAATTATTTTATCAATAAGTATTACATTTCAATTTAAAATAGACATTTTTTATTCAGTAAAATACAGATCAAAAGCAAACAGATACAATGCTAATAGTCACAGTCTAATAACATCCAAAAAATACCAAGTTTTTTATTACCACTGGATTTAGCCATATGTATTTTGTTACCATGAAAATTTCAGCTTTAAGTTTACTTAAATCAAATTAAAGGATATTGATATCTTTTAACATATCAATATCCTTTTCAATGGCACTGCTATATTGCTGATAGAAAATTTCATAGCAAAGGTAATTTATGAAAAAAGTCATGAAGTGGACACCCAACATAAGTGAAGCTTCTTACAATAATTATACTATATAAAATCTTATACTCGGACTCGCTTATTAATATGAGGAATATTACGTACTGCCCAGACAATGAGGTGTGTTTCATTGTCATGCATGTTAGTTTCACTTTTTGCACGGTAAGTTCCCGTCCCATAACTTGGTTAATAAGTTTCATTTGAAGAAGTTCATTTAAATCCCAATAGTCATTTTTCCCTTTAATAATTCACTTTCAGAATTATCCTTTGCAAAGATATTTTTAAATTAAATACTGTTAAGAAAACTCGCTCTAAACCCAGTGTTTCTATTAGTTAAACTGCTACATAACATAATAAATGACTTTTTATTATTCACAATCATGATTGCTCATGATACATGATTGCAAATAATCATAGTAAAAAATTATGAAATATAACTATTAAAGTACAAAACATATTTTAAGCATCTAATATTCGAATTATAAAAAAAAACCTGAGCTTAAGCGTAAAATACGGTTACAGATGATGTGACCGTATAGTATACCTATGCATCTTTAGGTATAGATAATTAACAGTCTCTAATACTAGAACAGAGTTAAGTTGCAGGTAACTAGTAAAAATATAATTATTTTGCTCAATTCGCGTGCATGTTAATCACATTTCGTGGACATTTTCATAATGCCCAGGCATATTCTACGACTTGGCGCTGTTCTACTTAAATACCTTTCAGCATCCAACAAATCCGGATATTTTGAAAGAAGCTCTTTCTATAAAGGTAAAGTAATTAGACTGTAACGCTGATCAATAGTTAACTACATAAATCCTTAGACATTTGTTGATCATTATTTGTTGAAAACCTAGCTATTCAGCAAATCATTATTTTAACAGTGGGTAATTTATTTAAGTTTAAGTGACTATTATAATCTAAGCATTGATATACTTAATACGCAACATAAAAATACTTAAGCTAATTTTTTTTTGGATTTATCATTTTCTAAATGAGCAACTGCTATTTTTAATGATAATCATTTTACATTTTTTATTATTAAGTATAAGAAAAAAAAACGCAAAAAAATATTTAAATTTAATGTATTTTGACTTAAAATATTTTTTCATGACACTTTATAGACAAAATCAGGATATTTATAATTTATAAAAAATTAAAATGAACCCATACATATTTAAAAGTAAACAATTTGCATATCGCCCAATGTAGGCAATACAGATAAATATGGGAACGATGATCGGCCTGTGGCGCGGCGCGTCCCTCTGTCAGCTATAGCGTGGCCTTATAGATGGTTGTTTGCGCTCACAGAGTGCGGTGAACAGCGCTCACCGGCGCCGCGCCTGTGTGCGGGTTCACGTACGCGCGCACACTGGAGCGCGCCGCGCACACTCGCGCAGCGTGTACGGTGCGTTCCGAAACCGCTCTCTATTCTATCTATGCGAAGGCGTCGTATCGCCTCGTATAGCGGGCACGCTCGGGGCGAGGAATTTAGAGGCGGGGGTCGTATCGTTAATTGTTATGAAGTTGATTTCGGTCCTGAAATTCCGAAATAGGTATTTTGAAATAACGCCTCTTTTTCATCAACAAGACAGACCTTAACTTGTCATGCAGAATATTCCTTGTTGTGCCAATTCGGTGTTAATTGTTATTAATTTATGGGAGTATATAGTTAAATACTAAATTGAGGTGGCTGTCTTGCGTCACTTTTTGCCATCCGCCGCCGCTAGAGCGCGCTCGGAGCTAGCCTAAAGGTTTTAGGGTTGTGCGTAGGTGTTTTCGTTTGTTGTTCGATTGTAGGTGGCGTGTTATCAGGCGACCGCTGATAACGATGTAAATTATACCGTGAGCGGGGCGCGTAGGACACAATATCGCTGCTACTGCTGCACGGAACCGCGTGGAAGCGATCGTCAAACGATTCCATGGTTACCAACTACCAGCCCAGTAAGACTTGGGTTTGGTAGGGAATTTACTTTTAGGGGTTTCTATACTGAACAACCTAATAAAACAATTATCAATGTACTTACCTACTTAATTATAAAAACTGTTAGGTAAGTACCTATCTACTTACTTCAAATAGATCTAATACTACCTAGGTAGGTATACTACCTAACTTAAATCTATCTACCGAGGTAGATGTGAAATGGGTACACTACTACCCAGGTACTTAACTAATTTTGAGGTAGGTATTTCTAGACTTTTTTAGCATAAGTAAAAAGGTACCTAGGTATTTATATTTCTATGTACTTATAGGTGTTACTAAATTTTTTTGCTGAGCTGACCAAAACAAAAAATCGAACACTTATACAAAAATCGAGCTTTTGTGTAAGTGAACTTTAGGGCTTTAGGCATAACAGACCGTACTTAATTAGGTGTAGGTTCAATGGGTGATCTAGACTTAGCTTAAAAACTCTTTTGAAATAAAAAGTAAGAAGGTATTGCTCGCAACGCCCTCTGCGTTTAGTTCTAGTTAGCTTCTATGAAACAATGGTGGACTTGACACGCAACCTATAATATTATGCTATTTTCGATCTAGGTAGATACTTACCTAAGCAAGTTGGTATATATTTTTCATATTGAAAATTAAAATACGAGTAGGTGGGTACAAATAATTATTTCGTAGATAACCGTTTTTAGACTTACGTACCCAAAGGGTGCAAAGTGCAAACAGGAACCCATACTAAGCCTCCGCTGTTCGACTGTCAGTCCATTCGTCCGTCTGTTTGTCAGTGTATCTCGTGAATAGGTTGAATGTGTAGTGTAGGTAGAATGTTGAAATTTGCAATCCAAAGCGACGATGGCGTCGCGGGGTCAACTCCCATTTGGGTCAATAAGGGACTGAATTCTCAATTAGCGTAGGTCTGGTATGGTATGGAAGACTTGGATCTGAATCACACAACATATTACCACACTCTGTTTAGTGTGACACTCGAAATCTATGAACATTGCCGAAATGCAAACTCGCACTAAGGGTACTTACTGTTTGTTTCAGCCTTAAGCCATGTGTCTACTGGCAAAAAACTTGCAATCTTGACAGTCACTTGCATGTCACTAACGCTGTGTAAACACTAAATACTCGCAGCAACTTAATTTCAACAAGTTTTACATTGGAAAGTACTTCCAGCAATTTGACTACTGCAAGTTTTATTGCGAGTGGACACGTAACGCAACGCAACATTGCATGATATCCTGTGACAGTATCCTTCAAGTTTTTCCGTCGTCGTTGCAACTTTAATGCAATTGAACCTACTTAGATAGATAAAAGATAAGAAGAAAACTTGCAAACTGAATTCATAGCCCTAATTGTAATGGCAATGTTTGCATACTTTGTGATTCGTGATATTAGTTTTGTGTGCCGACCTCGCGGATAGCCTACCTTACCTAAGTAGGTATAAACTTTAAAAATACTTAATATGACTATAAAAATATAAATAATACAGACTTTTTTTCGTTCTGTTATGTTTACTGACAGGCTAATACCAGGCATACCTTGCAATTTGCAACTCATACGCCACTTATTGTACGTTGATAAAACCTTCCCGTAAGTCCCAACAACATCTAAGTATACAAAGTTTCATCGTAGAATGAACTATGCGTGAATGCACATGTAACAAATAGACGGACAAACATTTTTATATAAGCAGTAATTACTCGGGCGAAACGTCGTTACATTGACAGTCGACATCGAACGTCGTTACCTCGACTTTCGACATCGACCTTACCTCGATAGTTCGTATCGACCTCTGTTTGCTCGATAGTCGAGATCGACCTCTGTTACCTCGATATAGCCCGGTCAAGTTAGTTTAAAAAATAGAGGCAAGGTTACAATAAGTCACATAAAGCTAAAAGTTGGTACAAATATTGAGAACAACATTATAAATGAATTGTGAAAGTCCCTATCAATCCCACATTGTCAAAAAAAATTCAAGGTTCACGAAAGTGGAATTTCGTATTTTCCAGCTAAACGTTAAATCAAAAAATATCTCAGATGATAATGGTAGATCTATACTTAATAATTTTATGAATTACAATTTTTGTCTAATCTATTTGATAAAACCGAAAATTTTGACCTTAGACCTTGAATAACTTTTTTGTGCATCTGGGATCGATGGCGATTTTTCACAATATATTTCTAATGGTGTTCCCAACGTTCGTACAAATCTTTAGCTCTATGAGAATTATTGTAACTTTGAATGTCTATTTTGATCAAGCTAATAGTCGATAACAACCTTCGTTACTTCAACAGTTGATATCGATCTCCGACTTCGAATAAATCATTGAATTGAATTGAAGTGAATTGACTTCGACAGTCGACATTGGCCTTTTTTACCTCGACAGTAGATATCAACTCCCGTTACCTCAACAGTCGATATTGACGCTCAGTTCCTAGTCAACATTGACCTTCCTTACCTCGACAGCCGACATCAACTTTCGTTATCTTAACTGTTGACAACGACCTCCGTTGCCTCGACAGTTGACATGGACCTCCGTTATCGCAACCGTTGACATCAACCTCTGTTACCTCAACAGTTGATATCGATCTCCGATAACTCGACAGTCAACATCAACCCTCGTTAGCTCGACAGTCGACATCGACCTGCGTTACCTCAACAGTCAACATCGACGTCTGACCTCGATAGTCGACATCGGCCCTGGTTACCTCGACGTTATATTGACTCCCATTACCTCGACCGTCGATATCGATTCTCATTACCTCAACAATCAACATTGACCTTCGTTACCTCGATAGTTCATATCGTAGATTTTGAAGCCCTAGTCTCGGGTCTCAAAATCTTAAAAAAATATCTGTAGTCAAATTTTTTATCAGGCTGAAAAATTATGTAAGAGTTGGAGGTCCAAAAAAAGAGTGGAAAGGCTTAGAAGTTAGCTTCAGGATGTTTGTTAAAATAATATTTCACGCTCGTTTTGCTCGCTATTTTTTAATCAAACTTGTATTTTGCATTTTCGATTTTTCGTGTTTAGTCATGAATTTCATGTAAAAATAATTTGAAAGCTTAATTCTTGATACGATATAAAATAGTAAAAAGCATAGGTAGGTAGGGTAATATAAAATAATATTTAGATTTTTTGTGGTTAAAGAAGAATTTTATTCTCAAAAGATTTTTTTATTATTGCCTAGTTTTTTTCCTCGATAAAATTGGATCTAATTTAACCATATTGCTGTATATATATGGTGCACTTTATGAAGACACCTATTTTAACCCCTAACAATCCCAATCATTAACTTATTGTTTTGATTTAAACGAAAACAAAATGGGACTTAGGTATTTCGCAAGACTTGCATGATCTATTGAAAACTTTTGACTTCTTGTGCCTAACCGACTTGGATATGGAATAAATTTCAGATTAGTTCACAAGATAAGTCGATTTGATGAATTTATTGCAGCAAATTGTCAAATGGTTTTTTCATTTAAAATTGCTTTCAATGAACCTACTCATCGAAAATTCTTTGTTTTATGACTTTCATGTTTAGTAGAGCTTTTAAAATGGTCTGTTGAGGTTGCTGTTGGACGACTGTGGACCAAAAGGCACCGGGCTTATACCCCGGATGGGACCGAAAAAATATTTCAAAACACCGACTTCCAAGCCACTACGAAGTAAAAAAATAATTTTTGAAGTCGGACGAGCGTCATAATGTAGATTTCACTTTCTATGCTCGCCCGATTACTCGAACCTACTGAACGTGTAGAAAACCAAAAAAAATATTTTATAGTGGTTTTGGAAGTCGATTTTATTGAAAATAATTTTAACTAAATGGCCATTTATATTTACTTACTAAATCCTCACGGCTTAGAAATGCAGTAGGTAACTTTTTATGAAGAAATACCTGTCTACTAAATTGTTCTATAGGAGAAGTAAATATGTACTTCCTTAGCTTCCATGAAAATTAGCATTTTGGCTTTGGGTTAAAAATAAAGGAATACGTCAGTAGAATTTTTGGGAATTCCACCTCGCCCGATTTTCAAAATTTCACTCTAGCGAAGCCAAGGCGGGTTTAGGGTTCCTAATAAATTATATGAATTATAAATGAGTAGGTAGAGTAACTAAGTAACACCTCTTTCTTTGCAAGTCAGTTGAACAATACTGCTGAGAAGTGAGAATCATAGCAGTATACATGCAACCTGCAATATCCTCACAATCAAGAGTTTTTGTGTTTCGTGTTCATTGCGCGCTGTTGAGTCATTGACATGCGACGCGCAACGCGCTACTAAAAACCCTTCATAATACCGCCAACGCATTATAACTCCTAAGGTAAGGTTATAATGTCTATTATTGTGTACAATCCGTGAATGACACAGACTAAAAGAATATTATAGAAGAAGCCTTCAGGAAGAAACGGGTCCAAGACACTGAAACAAGTTTAAGGAAAAACTGTGTAGATCTAAAATAGGATGTAGACCCAGTTAAATTAGAATGAATCTTAAGGCTTTTGTCAATGAGTTACGGATTCTATTTGTGGGGCCTTTGGGTACCTATGAAGTTTATTTTAAAAATTATTGATGACATAGTCATGTGTCCTAACTACTCCTACTAGGTATATATGAAATATAACGTCGGTTTTCACTGACGTTACATTTTAGAAAACAATCATAATAATATCTCGAATTCGATTTCTGAGCCTTAAGGCACCTATGAGCTTTGTCTCAAACTTTATCTACACCTAAAATTTACGATTTACAACACAGTTTTCTGCTGACGGAAAACTTTGGGAACACAATCATTTTTCGGATTCTATTTTTGAGTCTTTGGACACCTGTAAACTTTATAATTCACATATAATATGAGTAGTTCTAATGTAGTGTTTACTATTTATCTATCTTTTTTGTATAGTCTTCGCTCAACAGATGGTAAATCCGTCAGAACTCGCGGGGATGTTCCCCGGACATAAATGGCGTAGTACCCTCAGCTTTCCGCTAACAAGAAGTTTACATCGAATGTTTTCCTTTAAAACTGTTAGTAGGTCGCCGCCGAATGCAAAATGTATGCAGAACTGTATGACGCAGAAAATATCCCACCAGGTAACGGTATTATATGCAAAGAGTTGAAGGCTTTCGTTAATAAAAAGGATTTTCGAAGTATATAATAGGTATTTAGGTAGGTGTAATGTAATAATGATTCGCTTTTCTGATATACTTAGTTAGGTATCTAAGTTTACCTTCCTAAAACGGTTTAGTAAAATAACTGGGTAATAATTTTGAGATGAGACTTGTAACAATTTCTCAAAATCTAACTAAATAGACAACCCTAAAAAATATATTGCTATCCTTCTCACAATGTTCCCTGCGGAAAAGGACAGAATTACTATTAAGTTGTCTAGATATTATTGGTAGCTAGATAAAACTTAGGTAAAGTATGCCACGTTTATCACAAGATAGTTATATACCTAGTCACATAAAAAAGTGTCCCATTTTGACCCTTGATGCAAATTAGATTAGTAAGAAACAGTCAATTTTCATGGGTCTCCTAAAAATTTATTTAAAAAGTACATGCAATGTAAAGAAAATACTTTTTCCGAAAATCTAAAATGAAAATCATAGAAAATCAACATGGCTGCCTTGTTTCGTTACGTTCAAAAACGAAAGGCGAGCGCGCCAATCGGCATTTTAAAGACAAGTTGGACTGGGTGCGCGGTAACTTGGCTGCGTCATGGATGGCTGCTTGTGAAATTTTGCCGTTGCTATGAGCTGGGCTTGAGTTAGCCGGAGTTTGCTCGAATGGCCTGAGATTCAAAAAGTCGAGCCAGTCGAGTCGAGGCAAACGAGCCAAGTCGAGTCGTAATGCGAAAAATACTCGTTTTGAAGGCGAGCGTCTGCCAGGCTGCGTTATAAGCCACAGACTAACGAATTTTAAACCTATTTTTTTTGTTCAGTCAGTACATTATTACTACGTATTTTTAAATTTATTTAATTTTATCAAAGAATCGAGGTAGGTAGAGAAATATTATTTAGTAGAAGGTAATAAATACCTACCTATCTAGTAATCATCAAGTTCGACGCATTTTGTATAGGCATTTCGAATCCATACTCAAGTTCCATGTGATATTGTTTTTATAAGGCAGGTAAGTAGGTACCTATATTATATTGAATTTGGTAACTTAGACCCAATGCTTAACATTTACCTACCTATTGTTTTTAATTTAATAAGTAGTAGGTAATGTTGGCTTGACTTTTTTCAGCGTGTAATAAAATTTTGGCCATATATATTTTTGGCCCATATTATAGGCTATAAGCACAGCTATAAGTATTCAAAAGAAAAGTACCTAGGTATTAAGTATGTCAAAAATGCGCGGGTATTCTTAGGTACCTAGTACGTACTTACGTAACTATCTAATTAATCCTGAACCCTGATTAGGTAAGTTTTAACGTTGCACGTTTACGTTTAACGTTAACGTTTAATTAAATAAGTAATTAAGTAAGTAATTCGTAATGCAGTTTGTTAAAATTCGGTATCTGAACAGTTTTTATGAGTGCATGTCGTAAAAAAATATTATTGACATGCATAGGGAAAATAAAGTTTCCCAGTTCCGCACAAAATTACAACAAGAGTAGTAAAACTTTAGGTCCTTGAGCGTTAATATGCTGCATAAAAGAAACCGAGTTTGCGTAGTCTGTGGCTCGCTGAGTCGAGCAGGCCGCTAGGTGGCAGCACATAGCTCGCTATTCACAATGTATATTATTTACAGCGCTTATATATGTATGTCGTTATATGAGCGAACAGAAAGCTACGTTCGGCGGACGCGACGCGGCTGCGGCGGGGGAGCGGCGGCGGCGCGGGGGCTACCCACGCACACCGCCTCGCCCACGCACACAGCCGTCGCGCGCCTCGTTCGTACGTATCGAACGAACGGGCGCGCCAACCGACCGACTCGCTCGACGTATTCTTATTATTATGAAAGGAGAAACGCTTTTTGTAGGGCAAGAACTAAATTTGTAGTACCATTACTGCTGCCGATAATAAAGATTGTATAAACGCATTTCTGTGCGCTGAAGTTTGCGGTGCCGCTCATAGATGTCGCATTTCCTTCAGTTTTCCGCGGATCCGCAATGATTTTGAAATGTACGTCATAATTTTCTCGTATAGTTTTTAGAATAGAAGAGATTTCATTTAGACTGTGGAGTGTGGAGTGTCATTGTGGCATTGAAAAGAGAAGCTATGTTGCACTACTAATGATTTCTCGTTCTCGGATTTTTTTTTATTTCTTCTGCGTCACGTAGGTACCTATATACATCCCTATATACTTATATCCTTCAGCTACCTAATTTGATCTTACTTAGATAATTGAGCTATTATCTTAAACTATCTTTCTATCAAAGATATTATAAAACTCTAGATAAGCAAAGCAAAGCAAAGATAAATACAATTGTAATGTAAAAAGTGAAGCCAAAATTTGTACGCTTGTGTGTGTGACATATAAGCCGTAGCGACACAGACAAACAGATATTGGCGCGGGGGTTTACCTCAGAATAAATAAAACTTAAGGCGCTTCTAACATCAATGGGGTTTACGGACATTTTGACACTTCTTCCAGTGTGCTTCAAAAATGGTGGTCAGAGCTTGTTTAAAATTAGCAAACTTAAAAATCTCTTCCTTACCTAACTTCTTCTATCTTAGCGTAGAGTTACCTAAGTGTCTGAGAAATGTCTTTATTGAAAGCAAAACTTGGGAAAGCATGGAAAGTATTTTCACACAAAGAATAGTTTTATCGTTGACATCTGTAGACCGACGCGACGACGCACGGTGGGGCAGTTCCGGGAATTAGCTGGCCATAAATCGATTTCTCAAAAATGGCCATTGACAAACAAAACTTACTACCTGAGGTAATTAAGTAGACACCGAACATAATGCCACCTCTCTATTCCTCTAATTAGGGGTGTTCACCATTTTGTGTCAGTCTAAACCTGAGCGTCACTCTAAGTGTTCATACTGCGTTAACTGATTCAATTAAAACGACTTTTTAAAAATTGATTTTTATATGTTAGTGAGTTATTTTTGAAAAAAATCTTAATGGATTCGATTATAACAGGTAAGCGCCCATATATAACATTTATAAAAAAGTTTGAATAACGATAAAATAGATATTTTATGGCACTTGCAAAATAATGCTTCTGTTGCGGTCGAAAAATCATCTTTTAGATACTCAAAAAGGTTTTACTTTAACTTCCCACCGAGGCCCATCGGTTTTATTCATTGTAAATAAGAACTGACTATTATCCCTAATTGAATACATCGAGATTAGCTGCGGACTCCCGCGGAATCCATATTTTGAAGGCTATGAAGTACATAGCGGAAAATCACCGTATTTCACAAATTTCTTTTTTTCGGTTTAAACCGGTTTTTATTTGCTTCCAGAATAGGGAGGCACTTTAGGGACTCGCACCGTAACACGTGGATTTCTTTTTACTAAAATGCAATAACAAGACTTGCCCGATTTTGATGCAAAATTGATTTATCTTGAGAGATATATTCTATCACAAGATGAATATTGTGATGAACAAAAGAAGGAAATTAAACATAATTTCTCACGTCTAAAGTCACAATTTAAGAAAAAATGGATCGAGTCACATAAAAAGGCTCATACTTTCATTCAAAAGAATGATGAATGGTTAAAAGGAACATACGAAATACCGAGACCTAAAAAGCTTTCTTCTGGTAGACCATCAAAGTCGTTTGAAGATTCAAGTGAGAGAAGTAAACGCAGACAAACACTCAAAATGCGTAGCACTATAGAAACAGACCACAAAACTTTATATTGAGTTGTATCCCTGGCACCCTATGTCTCCAACAATGCATAAAATCTTAATACATGGTGCAACTGTAATGGATCATGCACTTCTGCCTATTGGATTACTATCCGAAGAAGCAGCAGAGGCACGAAACAAACATTTTCGCCAGTATCGGTAAAATTTCGCAAGGAAATGCTCAAGGGAGCAATGCAATTATGACGGCCTTAATAGATTGT
Source organism: Maniola jurtina (assembly GCF_905333055.1). Classification (NCBI taxonomy): domain Eukaryota; kingdom Metazoa; phylum Arthropoda; class Insecta; order Lepidoptera; family Nymphalidae; genus Maniola; species Maniola jurtina. Next base: position 7,151,009 of record NC_060047.1, on the reverse strand, counting down.
TGCTAAGTTCGGATCCATTAATATCGAGCATAAAGCCAAAACCTAAAAGAAAAAATGTGCCTCATAGCAAAGAAGCGTTGGAAATGCTTATTTCCGCTGAATTCAACACAGCAGAATGTCCTCATGAGGAATCTGAACCGGACCATCTTGACAAGGATGAATTGAGCTCTAGCTCTGGTGAAGACACTTGCGATTGATCTGAATCACACTATGTTTATTTTTGTATTTTTTTATTTACCATTGCATCTAATTTATTTTCTTAGTTTTTGTTTTTATATTTTCTTAATTTATCATAATCACGATTTTAATTTACTATTATAGTTTTAGTGTTTTTAGTTTTTTACTATGTTTTATATAGAAATAAAATCTGTTTTGGCACTTTATGGAATTATTTGTTTTTTGCGTCAAAAAACGTTTGTTTCTCCTTCGCGGTAAAACTACTGAACCGATTTGGCTAAAATTTCGAATGAATATAGATTATGCCCTGGGTTAGCACATAGGTTACTTTTTATCTCAGAAAATCCATGGTTTCCACATGATTTAAATCAGAATTTCGACAAACAGGATTTAAAACCAAAATATACGCAAGCGGGGTCGCGGGCATCAGTTAGTTTTAAAAAATAAGTTCCCAAAATACTAAAAAATATAATTTAACCTATTTACAACACATATATGGGAGAAAATAATATTGGCCGCCTAATTCCTGGATCTGCCCCACTGTGCGACGCAATGGTTCTATAAAATGGAACCGACCTTATAACGCAAGAGTCGATTCTGCCGCTTAAATTGATCAAGTGATCAATAAAATTTAAACATGCGAACATGATCACTTGTAGCGACATAAGAATATTAGTATCCATAGGTACTTCCATAGTAAATTATTATAAATGTGAGAGTGTGTCAGTCTATCTGTCTTTCTGTCTGTCTGCTAGCTAGCACAGCCTATCCGTTCAACCAATACCGACGAAATCATGGGTATCTTCTATTTGGTATAGAAAATAGTTTGCATCATGACTTGACGGATGACAGAGGATGGATAAGGATATAGGTTACTTTCTTCCCGGAAAATAAAAGGATTTCCACAGGATTTTCAAAAACCTAGATCTACACGGACGGACGCGGAGTTTGTTTATAATTCACGCACGGGAATTTCTAATTTTGACTAATTTTTTATTGTATGTCAGAAGTCCGTGATGGCGCCTATCTGTATGTGGGTTGAGTCGCCATATTGATACTTAAAGTTGGCGCCACATAACACGAGGTGGGGATCACATGAGTATAAGATGGCGCCGCGTTGCGCAGACCTACGTAGGGTACCGTCAAAAAATCTTCAATATTACCTATCAATGTCCGCCAAAATTCGCCTGTCCGCTAATATGCCAATGCTCGCAATTCGGTAAATTCCTGTTTTATCTGAGACAATCGCGTCGTGCTCATTACTGAGAGCGCGGTTTTTGAACGTGAGCCGGTAGAGATAGGGTACCTATTTGTTTTGCACTGAGTAAAAAAAAATACTTATTGAAAAGAATAGAATGGTTGTCGATTTAGACTACTGGCCCATGTTTAAAAATGGGTGGGTCATATGAACCACCAGGTGACGTATACAGGACGATATAAGAGCATAAAATAATAAGTTTCAGCACTATGCCGTCACTTGTAAGCTGTCCAACAGAGTGCTGGTGAGAATTGAAAAGTGCAGGTAGAGCGAGTACATTTTGGTCATATATTTTTGTACGGCATTTTTACCATCGATAGATCCATGAAAAATAATAAGAAAGCGCGCAGTGCCGTAAAAAAATGGTGCGCCACAAAGTCAGTAAATGTTTTGATTTTCTGACAATTTCCGGGGTAAATTTGGTCATTTAATTCTGTACGGCACTAGTTTCATACTGTTTCAATACAGCCTCTAATCCATTATTCCACAACGCCGTACAAAAATCATGCGACAAGGGGAAAAAATTGAGGGTAGCAACCCCCTCTCTTTCCGTGGTCCGGGGGGTGATTTGAGAAAGTACGGCTTTGGTTCCAAAATATTATCTAGCACTCAAAAGTACTATTAAAAATAATGCCGTAAAAAAATTAGTGTTCATTTGAATGTGTATCAATAATTATCTTAATTTCATGGTATACTTAATTTTTAAAGCTGTAAAATCATTTGACTCTGTACGGCAACTTTTTTTTTAACATGATAGTGTAAAATACTATTGTTATATAGTATTGCCGTTCAAAAGAAACTGTTCTAAAAAAAAAATTAGATAAATACAAAAACTGAAATTTTTCAAATTATTGCAAAAGTTTAAATATTCATAGATTAATAAAATATAGCAATTTTCTACGCTTTTCCCTTGTTTTAAATAGTATTAAGATAAATAAATTAGGAAAAAATTATGCCGTACATTTTAATGCAGACCATATCTTTTAGGCTGATGAAAATGACGCTACCATTTTAAGGGTAGTACTTTATGGCCATCTGATACTGTACGGCATTAACATATTTTTGAAGAGAACAATTGATAATATGATAAAATCACTATGCCGTCTAACTGAAGTGAACGGGTGTGTATATAATATCCACATCCCCTAAAAACCTTTGGACCAACGAAAATGTACGGCATGTAAAAAAATATTATCTATGCATAAAACACTTTCAAAATAAATTAATTTTATGTTGTTTCAAATCACCCCCCGGACCACGGAAAGAGAGGGGGTTGCTACCCTCAATTTTTTCCCCTTGTCGCATGATTTTTGTACGGCGTTGCGGAATAATGGATTAGAGGCTGTATTGAAACAGTATGAAACTAGTGCCGTACAGAATTAAATGACCAAATTTACCCCGGAAATTGTCAGAAAATCAAAACATTTACTGACTTTGTGGCGCACCATTTTTTTACGGCACTGCGCGCTTTCTTATTATTTTTCATGGATCTATCGATGGTAAAAATGCCGTACAAAAATATATGACCAAAATGTACTCACTCTACCTGCACTTTTGAATTCTCACCAGCACTCTGTTGGACAGCTTACAAGTGACGGCATAGTGCTGAAACTTATTATTTTATGCTCTTATATCGTCCTGTATACGTCACCTGGTGGTTCATATGACCCACCCATTTTTAAACATGGGCCTGTAGTCTAATTGTTAATTATTTACCCGTTTTCAACCCTACCTGCCTAATAATCCTCGAAACGGGTTTTTATTTCTAAAGTCTGAAGCTCGCTCGAAGGTGTCAAAAGGCAAAAGGTGGGTAAAACCCCGCGCCAATATCATACCTACTCTAAATTATTTAGTTAAGGGAAAGACATCAGAATTGACGCCATTGTATGAGATAAATAAATCATTGATTTTAGTAAAAAATTAAATAATTGCCTTATAATGCGTAGTGTCGACTATCATGGCAAAAGTACGATTCTAGTCCTTATATTAAAGGTTAGCCGTACTTTTCACAAGTCAGTTGACACATACCTAGAGTTAAAAATGGGGAGTAAGTTCTCATTATATGTATACGGACCATGTACACATTTATGTTCAATTTTCCATTACGTTGCTACTTTTAGAAAATATGTAGTGAATCACAGCTTCTATATTATATTGCTCTGCGGCTTACAGCGCCATCTAGAACTGCACAGAAAGACTAATATATTTTATCAGGAAAATTCCGCATTCAAATACTTCTAGATACTCTATATCTTTTCAGGTTCCGTAATAATAAGCAAACCTTATAGTTTTTACATGTAGTTTCGTCTAATCGGTCTATCCGTCTATCTGTAATCTGTATGTACTTATGCCATTTTAAAAATAAACTATCAGAGCTGCGAGGTTACAGTTAAGTATATAAATATAGCTAAGGGAAAGGACTACACACAGAGGCATATTTAAATTTCGAAAAGAAATTCAGGGTATTTAGGAGTACCTTCTGGACATGAAAATCGCAAAGAATTTTTATAGTGTATCCATGGAAAATCGTGAGTGGACAAAGAAATTGTCAAGAAATTGAAGTGTATCACGAATATGCAACCTGACTGACTGATTGGGTGGTTGTTGACTGACTGTTTTTCAAATTGAACAGACAGACATGTATAAATATTTTAATGTAAATATAGGCATAGGTATATAAAAATAAACTGATACAGCTCAAACTACATAATATGTAATTTTAACTTCTAACTTAAAATTCAATCAGCCTGGCTGTCCAACGCGGAAATGCAGCCAGTATTCTTGGCACCATTCCACGCGGGTTTGATTTGTCCGGTAATTAGCTAAGCTTTAGTGTACAATTTTCAATAAAAACAACAAAAAATTTATATTGAGTACCTACATTGCTATTTTATTGTATTATTTGACAAAGTTGTTTTTTGGATATTAATTCATTTTCATTTATTTTTTTCTATTATCCCGAAATAAATAGATTTGCATGAATAATTCATGAATACTTCATATTTTGTTTTGGCTTTATATTCAAGGGCAAATAAAAGTTAGGGACTAGATTTAAAGGCGGGCGGGCTCCAAAGCTGCAACCGAAAGCGCCGCCATACCAAAAGCTTACATAAACATATAGGTTAAGTGAAAGTTACTCCGATATTATAGGTACGCTAGCTAACATTTTCTGTGACATCGCTTGCGTAGAATATTTTACGGCTACTATAAGTAGGTACAGAAATACGTACTTACGTAACTATAACGTTTAGTAAAACCCAAGTTAGACTGCAGTCAAGGGAAAACTTGCCTACGAAAAAAAATTCTACATCTCTGTCTCTAAACGCGTTGCTACGAGGCGTAGCGACTAACGTTATCATTTCCTTTACTTTTTACGTTATTATTAAGTATGGTACTGATTCTGAGCGCAACTAAATTTTAGAGCAGGTATTTGCATCTTTTTCTTACCAATGTAATAAGAAAATGACAGACAAACCTAATTTAATTTTTTAGACTGTCAAACCACGTAACCTTAAGTGCCATCCGTGAGCCTATTGTTTTTTGTAGAGTGCAATGAAATTTGGAGTCTTTAAATCTAAATTAATTTTTTATCCTTTCTTAACAGTATTAAAAAGAAAAAAAATGCAGACACACCAAAAGTTTAGAGAAAGACAACAGAATCGATGCCATTAAAAATAATGATTAAATGAAGAATCGAAAGTTTATTTACTTAATAAATGGTTTATTATTAGATTTCAGCAGCTAAAATTTTACTTTTATCACTTCACACCATCAGAATCTAGCAAAATAACTTTCAAAAAGTCTTAAAGTATTTCTATGCATACTTCACTTCACATACGTACATTTAAACCCGCTGGAATACGGGAAAAATGCTAATGAAGAATTAGTTTTCCTTTTGGAAAGGCAAAGCTGCTCTTATTATTATCAGAGCTTTTTCTTTGATTCCTACATAGACAATTTATTTCACAAAAGCTAAAGGCGGATTAAAATCAATTTTTTTCATATGACGACAAAAATGCTGGTAAATTGATTCTTCGTTAAGTTGATAATCTCCACACGTCTTTGCGGCGCGAAAAAATATTCAAACCATATTTGAAAGTATTTTTGAGATTCTAGCTCTAGGATTTAAAATAAACAAGGATCAAAGAATTCCGCAGGCAGAATTCTTCTTTGGCGTCTTGTGCGATATACTTATTTCTTACTTTTTTTATGGATATAAAGAATTAAGGTATATTATTATATTATTATAAGGTTATAGGTACTCTCATTTGCGTTTTAGTAAAATAAATAAGTACATATATCTACAAAAATGCCGGTCAAGGCGAGTAGGATCCGCAAACGAAAGGTTCTGTACCATTGGATCCCGCTGGCACCCTCCAGGTACGGCACTCTAAAAAAGACTTCAGTAATTACTTATTTGTGTTTTATAATTAGTTGTATAATTTGTTGTTCTAGTTCAATTTCAATCGGAGTTGTGACCTTTAGCAGTTGCCGCCCGCCCAGCGCCCGCCGCATCCGGTTGCCGACTCGCTTCCGGGAAACTTCGGATTTCCAATAATTACTCACAACCTACAAATTAACGGTAGATATGTACTTAGATACTTGTTCTAGGATAAATATTTGCTGTACTTTTGTTTTATAGTAAAATATAAAAACTGTAAGGTGGGATTTGTTGATAGTCTATGCGGGGCCTAGCACCCTCTTGACGTTCTCCAAGAGTCTATGGTATCGAGGGACTCTACACCATCTCTACACTCTCTGGTGACGCCTAGAACGGCGAGTAGTCGTTGTGCTCTATTTGTAAATTAATAAAGTAAGAAAACAGGCGAATAAAAGTATATTAAAGTACATACAAGTGTTTTAATTCTATTAATACTTATCTAAAAAAAACGCGTCAAGTAAGAGTCGTACTCGCACAAGAAAGGTTTCATCGTATGTCCTTTTTAATTTACTACATGGCAGCCATTTTGAAATTTTTATTATTTATTACACCGGCTATAGAAAATATACACTTTGTGATGATTTTAACTCATCCATGCGGTATTTAAATAACAGCCCGCTGACAGACAGACGGATGGACAGACGGACGGGCAGAGGAGACTTAGTAAGTGCTTATTAGTGTTTTATAAGTATAAAGTTTTATAATTTGATGATCTGGTTCAATTTTAACCGGAGTTGTGACCTTTAGCAGTTTGCCGCCCGCCCAGCGCCCGCCGCATCCGACTGCCGACTCGCTTCCGGGAAACTTCGGATTTCCAATAATTACTCACAACATACAAATTAACGGTAAATAGGTTCGCTCTATTTACTTATTTCAGGACAAAATATATTTGCAATACATACGTTTATTTCATAATAATCATCATTGTCAACAGATAGATAGATCATTTTGACATAAAGTGGTTCTTAGTACGCTCAATGGGACGATTCGATTCGGCAGAAAAAACAACTGTCATTTACCGCATACCCGTCCCAGCGACTTGACTATTTCAGTGCCACTGGAAACTTAAATACGATACTGAAAAATTCCTGGGTAACAGTTAGCAATGTAGAAATCAGTTCCCTCTACTCTTAAGCGTAAGCTGGAGTTTTCAGAATCCAATGAAGTCTCAGTCGATGTTCTGAAGAGACCAAAATAGATAGGCCCCGAGTTCTTTGTAGCAGCCCCTAAATAGAGTGCGTAATAGAAAGGGGAGGCCGGAGGGTCACCCTCTCGCCGCGCATGCGCCTCGCATATAGCACTAAATATCGGTTTTATTAGAACGTTTTTGTTGCTTTTTCGCATTACCGTTTTCTTGTTCTTATTTTCGTGTTTAGTTCTTGCTGTTCTTTAGTAAATCCAAAAGGCTTAGACAATAAGTATTATATTAAGCCAAAAAGTGACTTGACGGTGTACTTAACCACTTACGCCAAATAGGTAGTAGATACGTAACAAAATACCACGACTACCTTCTTTTTTTGTTAACGCGGGGAAATCTTAAGATACCCGACTTCCTGGGAAAGACATCGAGCTACATCTTCCAAAGCTGAAAGGACTTCTATATATTAATACTTTCTTATACATATATAAGTTTCTTTCGGTAGGTAAGTATGTACTTATGCTATGTCTTAGCTTGTATGTAGATAAACCAAAATCAATAGTAGTGACTCCGAATTTGACAACTAGTTACTTACATAATATTATGACCTTATGACGATCAATAATAATTTTATCAGATTGATAGAGATTTTCACAAATATGTGTTAGTTTCACATGGGCTCAAAAATTTACAAAGCCTCATTAAGATTACATACAAATCTTTGAACTCTATATACTTATCTATTATTTTCAATATTTTTACGGAAATCTGGCAAACCACAGATACAGCTGATATTAGTTTCTAGAGTGTGTAGTCCACGCCTTGGAGATTCAAAAGCACTTGTAAAAGTCTACTTGAGTAAAAATCCTATTCTATTCTATTTTACTAAAATAAGAATCAAACCTCATCAAGCATGGGGCGCGCTCTGCAGCACTCGAAGGAAACTACTTAGTGTGTATGCTGAATGCTCGCGTCGATATACGGTAGCCGAAAGTCTTATAGTTCTGCTTTCTGAGTTCATTGTAATCTCCCTAGCTAGGAGAGCACCCAAAAATGTTGACTGCGCTACGGCGACAGTGAAGGAAGCAACCAATACGTATTTCATTACTCATTAGTCATTAGTGAACGAGGAACGCAAACCCTTGGAACTCAGAAATCTGTCTGATGGTTGTTAGATATTATCGCCTGCTACCCTAGCATAAGCATAAGCTAGGGTAGCATAAGTCAAGCTATAAGTTTATTTAGAAGCTGCACGCTGTACTCCAAAGTTTATTTGTGAGCTCACTGGCATGAGAAGTGACGTGTAGGCCGTAGGGTGCAGTAGCGTCAGCCGACCCCGATTGTTGGACAGATGTGCGTTGCACGTGGCGGCGCGGGCGAACGACCAGCGCACAATGGGACGCACTCCCGACAAAGATGGCGGCGGGTCGGGAACGTTCCCGCGCTTTTATACTCTGTTGTTTAGCTGGATTTTATAATCTGTTGCTTTGGGAATGGATTGGGAAAATTGTGTTTTTAGTTTTTACACGACTGCTATGCCTAAAAAAGGAGTATAATATTTTCAGGGTTGTTATATATATGTATGTTATCGTGTATTATGTTTGTGAGTTTGTTTCACCATTACTTCTGAATGCCTGAAAAGAAAAGATTTATATAGTATTAAATATTAACATCATCGCGAGGGACACTGGCAACTTAAATAAAGAAGAAAAAAAAATGAATATGGCAGAGCAGTGGTGATTTTTTTTTTAATTATTAAGTACTTACTTATTCAAGAGAATTACGTAAAAAATTGACATTTCTATTATAACAAATTGCATGTCAAGCAATTTGGCGATTGTAGGGAACCTATAGACATACCGACATACACATAAGTTTTTCTTTTTACCTACCCTTCCGGTAGTCCTTTATCGAGTATCAACCTACCTGTAAGAAGAAAATTCCGTCCAAAATAATTTCATTGTTCTATTCTCGAAATGTCCTAGCTAATTTGTAAGACGATTTCTCCGTGTACCTACCTCTTTAGGTTTTATTTTAGACCTCGTCCTCCGAGCCAGACCGCTTGCTCTACATTCGGCAGCGCGGCCGCTGCAGTAGGTATAATTTTATATTATGTACAACTTACTCTCGTCCATGGTAAGTACCTACTACCTCCATGGACGAGATTAACTTATTTATTTACTGTACTATAACTATTATACCTACAGGGATTATCTTCTTTTTATTCGATGGCAAATTAGCTCATGGACGACAACGCAGTCTAAAGATGGAAGTGGGCTGGCAGAGCTACCACCTACATGCTGCGAAAATTATTATAAATCCATACTCTAATCACTATGGGCCTAATAAGAAAGCTCAGAGTCACTCAGTGGGCGATGGAGAGAGAGTACTAAAATCAGAAATATGGATAGTAGGAGAACCAGAGTAGAGTAACCGACAAAGCGCTAAGCTGAAGTGGCAATGATCAGGGCAACTTGTTCGAAGAACCAATAGACTTTGAGGTTCTTTACTCGGTATTGGACATATTCTGGGTTTCAGATTTGCGATTACATAGGTTCGCGATCAGGCAAATTCGCTGTACGTAAGACGGTCCCAAACTGCTACTCGTAGAATGGCGACATCGCTTCTGAAAGCGCAGCGTTGGACTAGCACTATGTGGACAGAAGACATCAAACGAGGCGCAGGCAGCCGCTGAATTCAGGCAGCGCAGGCTGTGGCAGATAGACTAAGTATGATGATTCTAATCGATACCAAGTTTCAACGAGCCACCGATTATACCGGCACATCTTTGCGGTAGGGCTAACTTGTAAGGGAATAATATTTATTAAAAAAAAACGGCCAAGTGCGAGTCAGACTCGCGCACCAAGGGTTCCGTACTCGGGTAATTTCTTTGACATTTTGCACGATAAATCAAAAACTGTTATGCATAAAAATAAATAAAAATTTGTTTTAGAATGTACAGGTTTTGTTAATGATGTAACCACAAATTCACGGTTTTCGGATACATTCACCTGTACTATAAGACCTTCCTACCTGCTAAATTTCATGATTCTAGGTCAACGGGAAATACCCTATAGGTTTACTTACAGACAGACAGACAACATTGTGATCCTATAAGGGATCTGTTTTTCCTTTTGAGGTACGGAACCCTAAAAACCTACGACGGAGTTCAGTTTAGCCGCCCTTTGCAAGCCACTGAATTATGTGAATCAAATTAAATGAGTTGAACAGTGCTTGCTGAAATTTCTTTGGTATTTTTCGCATTTTATAGGCTTTAATGAGGATCTTTACTTTTTCACTATTTTGGTAATTTATCGCTGACGGAGCACTTGTTCTAGATTCGGTATGCCTGTTTGTTATATGGTTTTAGCATATAATGTCGCGTACATAATATCGAATTCACAAGCAAAATACGTTTTATTAGGCCTTTTTGCTTACAATATAAGCTCTTTTGAATTGTCAAATATTAATTACTATTTAATTTAAATTTGGAAAACTCAACAGTAAAATCGCTACTAATTTCTTACATTATTAAAATCACAGATGAATCCTAATATAGGTATCTAATATGATATTATTATATGTACTAAAATATAATACCAATAGGTAGTGTAATTCCTCAAGGCATATTTTTACCCGACTACGGCAAAGCCGAAAGGGAGGGTTATGATTTTAGTTGTACTTAGAGTTTAATTAACAAGCTTTTAGGTAAAAGCTTCGCTTTTTTTGTTTTTATTTTGTAGATTAGTTTAAATACTAATAAACTAGGTACCTTCTTTGCTTATAATATTTGTTAACTTCTATTAAATATCAGCAAGTAACAATAAGTGATGTCGTAAGTCGAATTTTGCTTAACTGGGTTACGGTCTACGCCGGTACAGCCATAACTATGCAAACGCGAACTTATAAACGAAGGGAAAAAACTACTTACTACAATTAGGCCATAACATTAATATGTAAATTAAGCAAAGGTGCAAGAGTTAGAATCTGAAAAATAATTGGGGGAGGTATTTAATATGAAATCAGAAGGAAATTCAATTAAAGTTGAAAATGTAATGTGAAATAACATTGCACCATCCGCAGTTCCTGAATCACCATAGTTTAGAAGTGCTGTACCTTACATCATCAGGGTTGAGGAGTTGGGACTTGGAGTCCAAGCATGAAGTCTTGCTTGGTACCTATAATATTAATTCACTATGAATACTTCCTGAACTTGATAACTTAGGCGGGCAGTAACCATGCAGCATCAGGATTAAAGAGTTGGGGTCAGAAATTTTTATGGGACCACCACGGAAACTTCTGCTATTGATTAAAAAAAAATATTTGCAAGTCGGTCCAGAAATCTCGAAAAAATCTTACATGAACATTCATTAAAAAAAAAAACGGGCCGGGTTGAGAACCGTCTCCTTTTTGGAAGTCGGTTAAAAATGACGACCTCACCCCTGACATATTGGTTCGATACCCAGGCGGAGTTCGGCGATGCCACGTCATATCCACTTACATGGACATTAGATGGATAACCGATAAAGGTGCCCACGCACTCGAACTGAACTGCAGCTGAACTGCGCGTCGTGGCAGCGCCCCGCACGATATTCTCTCCAACCGCGACGCGCGACAGTGATGCGCTACGCGGTACGCCCGTCGCGGCTGGAGAGAATATCGCGCGGGGCGCTGCCGCGACGCGCAGTTCAGCTGCAGTTCAGTTCGAGTGCGTGGGCACCTTTACTCAGAGCCAGAGATTTCCTTTTGAGGTTAGCTAGTGCTTCCATCTTAGCCAGAATTATTATTATTTACTCCCAGGTCTTTGATCAGGTGAAATTATTTAATTCCTTACTAGCCAAAGAAAATCTCTGAAGTATCACTAATATTTCCACAGCAAAAAACAAGAATCACTTACCCATCCGTATAATCATTCATTTGTCAGTTCATATCTCGAAACGTTGGGGCCATATCTGAAGAAAAATGTGACGCTATTCCGACTAATGCAAAGTAGGTAGTAATTCGACATTCACCTATACCGATGCCATAGTTTAGCTGTTATACAGTTGGGCAGCGAATGCTCCTGTGCAGAGGTTGTGACCTTGCGGTAAAGAGGCCAGTGCAGGCCACTTCCTTCATATAGCACTGAAGAATCTCGATACTGGATCGGTAAAATAATAATACAACTTGTTGGCGCCTCACATTCTCTGCCTTTGTAGAAGTTCTGCACAGATGACAGTGGGTATATTATAGTGTATACTTCTACCAAAAAGGTGTTTGTTTGACAGGCTGACACGAGATCTTCTTAGTGGTGATAAAATCTCTCCAATCCAGGAGGAGTAGTTTGTTAATTCGATGTTGGTTCAAATAAGATGGAACAATGGAACAAAAATGCCCCGTGTATTCTATAAGTTTAATAAATATAAATAAACTAGCTGATGCCCGCGACTTCGTCCGTGTGGATTTACATTTTTCAAAATCCCGCGGGAACTCTTTGATTTTACGGGATAAAAAGTAGCCTATGTGTTAATCCAGGGTATAATCTATCTCCATTCCAAATTTCATCCAAATCCGTCCAGCCGTTTTTGCGTGATTGAGTAACAAACATTCAAACATCCACACTTTCACATTTATAATAATAATTTAATTAGGTTATCCTAATACTTTACTATATGAGAATGCTACTTTAGTCTGTCTGAACTCGTTCATAATCGAGAATGCTAGGTACATGGTCCATCATCATCATCTCGTCCCATCGTCAGCCCACTACTGACCACGAGTCTCCTCTGAAAATGAGGAGAGTTCATAGTCCACCACACTAGCCGACTGCGATGCCTAGGCATGCATGTTTCCTTACAGTATCCTTCGCCATTAAATCAAGTGATATTTAATTCGGCACTGAGAGGAGCCGTAGTGTAGTGGTCAAAGGCAAATTCAAAACCTGCTAGTTTTAATAATTCCCAATACTTATGTATTCAAAAAATATTTAAAAATAAGCAATAAAGGGATAAAAAATATAAATGATATTTAATTGCTTAAAATAATCAATATATAAGTTGATTCTTATCAAGTTTTTACCATCGGACCGCAAGACGTCGGGTGAGTTTCCATCCTTATATGTCGTCGACATTCCATCTACACGCACGAAACGTGTTGCGTCTTCATTCCTCATACGCATGGCTAAGGTTTGGAATACTCTTCCACGATCTGTGTTTCCTACCAATTACAATCCGGGTATCTTTAAAACAAGAATAAATAGACACCTTCTAGGTAAACGCATCCCATCTTAGACCATATTATCACTTTCCATCAGGTGTGATTGTGGTCAAGCGCTTGCCTATAGTGAATAAAAAAAAAAGGTTTAATTGTAGCTTATGCAACGGCATGAAATAGTGTTACTAATGAAAAATATGATATCACTTATTTGGCTTCCTATTTCAACAAATAAGTAGATTTTGGTTTTGATTTATACCCAATTGTATTTTAGTTAGACAGTGGTGACACCGAACGGCCGCGCTCGTCATTACGCCGATGGTCAACCGGTTTGTGATCGCATCAGAAAAACAGCTACGCCGCTACCACGACGCTCCAACTTAAATATCAACTTGTATTTAAAACTCGCGTAATTTTCAACGAGAATTACTTATTTACATATTTACTGAAAGCGTTTTCATTAAACTAGAGTTCTTCACTATGAAACTACGATGCGCTTCTATTTCTAATGGATGCGATATAATATGGTTATTTGTCTTTTGTAGTAATATTAAAAACGAATTTCACTATTTGAAATGTACAGTATGTTTACATGCTACTTACTTTCAAAAGTTCTAACCTGTATCATTAAAAGTCTCATTTATTCACACATCTCATTAATTATTATCAATCATATTTTTATCAATTATATTTAAAAAAAATGTTTACCAAAATAAAATAACTGACACAACTGAAAAATAAAATAACAGAAAAAATAGAATCAAGCTATTTCAACATAATATTTTTATTTTTTTTTGTTTCTGTCACTGTATTTTTGGCGCTCCCGCTGTGACCTCTGGCGCTTGGATCTTACCCCGCTGGTAGTGAGCTACCAGCGGGGTAAGATTCAAGCAAGAGGTTCCTCACTCTGGAGTCCTGACCTCTGGGGTCAGGGCTCTAGAGTGAGGAACCTCCTCAAAAATGCGTGCTGTCTCAAGAACCACTGCCTTCTGCATCTTACGCTTGACCCAACAGTTAAGCCTTATAGTTTCTTAAGATGTTTTGGTTCATATAATTATAATAATATTATAATATTATATGCTTGTTTTTTCTGTTATATATTATTGTTTGTTGTTTCTGTTATTTTATTTTCGTAAGTAATCATTTTTTTTAAATATGGTAATGATGCGATAATAAAAAATGAGAGAATTTTATTAAATGTATTTGTCTGGCCTTGCCTAATCGTGGAGTTATCAGGTGGATAGGATGCTCCTTTATAAATAGGAACAGACTCAAAAGCTTCTATCTATTTTTAGTCACCGGAATATTTAGTTAATATGTATTAGATGAACTAACTTTAAATAGCTGATGACTTCATCCTCCTACTCGGGGGGCGAGGGTTCGATCCCGGGCAGGCACTTCTAAATTTTTAATATGGGAGATTTAAACAATTTAGTAAGTAATAAGTATCATTTGCTTTAACGGTGAAGGAAAGCAACGTGAGAAAACCTGCAAAGAAAGTGTATGAAGTCTACCAATCCGCACTTGTCCAGCGTGGTAGACTGTGGTCAAGTGTTCGGATTGTTTCCTTTACTGCTGTGCTATAAGACCTACCTACCTGCCAAACATAATTCTACGTCAAAAGACATAAGTAGACATATTCTACATCATAGATGCAGTTTTTTTTAGGGTTCCGTACCTCAAAAAAGGAAAAAATGAACCCGTATAGGATCGCTTTGTTGTCTGTTTGTCGTATCTGTTAAGAAATATTATGTGGGTTACTTCCCGTTGACTAGAATCATACAATTTTTGCAGGTTGGTAGGTACTTAGGTCTTATAGCACAAGTAAAAGTAAAAATCTAAAAAAATCAAAAACCGTGAACCGTTTTTGTGATTATAGTTATCACAAAAAAATAATAATTAAAAAGCGTTGGTACGGAACCTTGCGGGTGCGAGACCGACTTGCTCTTGTCCGGTTTTTTCAGTAAGTAGGTATGCAGTTAGTAGTCAGAAAAGAATTAATTATTATTATCGACAGCACAGAATAGTTATAATAGTTTCGACAGTTCAAAGCAAAGTTTCATGGTACGAGGTTTCCTATATGCGTGGTCAGAAAGCGCCACAAATTCGGTGTCAAAAATATAGGTAGCTATATAACACCGCGAATTTTATCTAGCACCCAATTTGATCGCATTTACCAAGTGAAGCTAGTTCGAGCTTTTAATGAGCTTCCATTTAGTATTATTTTTAATAAGTTATATAACTAGATCATTATAAAATTAGAATATAAACAAGAATAGAAGAATTAGAATTACAATTTTTTGGGTGTCTTCAAAATAGATCCATGCATGAGTTCCCAAGACTGATCCTAAACGGTAAGATACTTGGAAAAATAGCACTTGCAAGACCGACCGGAGGAATTGGATATTAGATTATAAAGAAGCGGACCCGGTACACATACTTCCAATTAAAGAAGCTAGCCAAGATCTAAAAGCGTTTACTGATTAGTGATTTTATGACCAAAGATCAACTTGAAAATGATACCCTCCCTGGTGCAGTGGCAAGCGCTGTGGTCTTATTGGTGGGAGGTCCCGGGTTCGATTCCCGGCAGAGGTTTGGAAATTTGTAATTTCTAAATTTCTGGTCTGGTCTGGTGGAAGGTTTCAGCCTTGGCTAGTTACCACCCTACCAGCAAAGCCGTGTCGCCAAACGATTTAGCGTTCCAGTACGATGCTACGTAGAAACCAAAGGGGTATGGGTTTAATAAAAACTGCCATACATACCCCGTTATCCCATTCCGGTTAGCCCGCTTCCATCTTAGACTGTATCATCACTTACCACCAGGGGAGATTACTTTTAGCTGAATAAAAAAATCTGAGCAAAAGCTACTATGCACATAATAT
This sequence comes from Maniola jurtina, assembly GCF_905333055.1. Lineage (NCBI taxonomy): Eukaryota > Metazoa > Arthropoda > Insecta > Lepidoptera > Nymphalidae > Maniola > Maniola jurtina. Next base: position 7,134,921 of record NC_060047.1, on the reverse strand, counting down.
TTCAATTTTAAATAATAAAAACCGGCCAAGTGTGAGTCACACTCGTACACCGACGCGCGACATTTTCGTACTTCAGAAGAAGTAAAACGGTAATTGACTATGACAGACAGACAAACAGACGGGTGGACAGAGAAAGTCGTACCAAAATGATAAAAATGAGACCAAAAGGGTACGAAACCCTAAAAACGATTAATTGCCAAAACTAAAAACTAAAATAGGCAAAATTATAATAAAATAATTGTACAGACTTTACATACCTACCTACTTAGTATGAAATTTCGCCTTATTTTCATGAATTAACTATGTCACGAAAATTGTACAGAGAATAATTGTTCGTCGGCGACGGAAGGTCAACAGACGAAAATTTAGAAAGCTTGGGAATATAAAATAAAACCCGTTGCTTAGTTTAGTACGAATTAGAAAGGCGTGAGGCGCTAGTGTCGCTGTCTTTATAGTTCTATCTAATACTTATTGCTTTTTGAAATGAGATAATCCATGATGGAAAATATCGGTGAAATAATTAGTTACGTTAAGGCTATGTGGTAGGCCACTAAAACCAATGATATTTTCACATCATTATAAATGTGGCTACTAGGTACATACTACCTATATATAGGTAGGTACCTACCGCTGGAACCGCACAATAGGTTTTGGACATTCGCAGGTAGGATTCGTTTCATCTAAAATTTGATATTCATTAGTGCACATTTTATTTTTATTTTTTAAATAAAGTAAATATTAGATCTATTAGCGCCATCTAGTGACAGCAATTGATACTAAAAATTGAAAGAAATTCACCACATTTTTTGGCATCATTGATTTTCGCAGGAGCATTAAAACAATGTAAAGACAGATGATTATTAATAAATAATTAAAGTAGATAAATACAATAGATATACTTAGGTAAAACTTTCACACATCATGTGAAATGCATTAAAAATAAAGAAGTAGGTATAGGTAGGTACCTATCTCTATGCAAGTAGACACCAGCGTGTAGGGTAGAGTAGGGACGCGTAGCAGCGACAAGGGTTCGTAACTTCGTAGGCAAGGGCGAAGGGTCGTGAGGGCGAACTGCAGGCCAAGGGTACGGAGGACGTCGAGCCCTCGCGAGAGGCAACTTTCACGAGCTTTCGAGATAAGGTAGGTATTGTTTAGTTTTAATGCAGCTTTACGTGGTTTTAGATCGGGTTTCAGCGTGCTTCTAATATACTATTGCAAAACTATATATTGAAATGGTTTAGGTACGTACTTAAGTACCTACCCATAGTGACCTCATATTCCTTTATTAAAGTAGTTGAGTTGCTACCCATAGACAAGGCCGTAGCCAGGAATTGGTTTCAAGGGGGGTTTTATCTTAATCTTTTGATGAGAAAAAAATCTTTTAAGTTCTCGACTTGGCGATGTGAATACCTGATTGGTTAGTGAAATTTTATACCCTTTAATTTGACAACAGGATAGAGCACAAGAAGAAAAAGAAGCGCGAGTGCAAAGTAGGTAAGTAGAGTAGTAGAATAAAAGGTACAAGTGTAAATTAAAAATGTATAACACCCCCGACAAGTGGTTACAATAACTAGAAAAGTGCTGATAACTTTCAAACGGCTGAACCGATTTTCTTGGATTATAGCTAAGACCACTCTCGATCAAGCCATCTTTCAAACAAAAAAAAACCTAATTTAAAATTGGTTTTTTAGTTTAGGAGCTACGATGCCACAGACAGATACACAGATACACATGTCAAACTTATAACACTCAGAGGAGTGTTATAAGTTTGACAAGCTAAGAGGAGTTTTGGGTCGGGGGTTAAAAACTATCAAACCCTTACTAGTGAAAAAAAATTTGTACTTTACCTAGGCAGGTATCTAGAGTCTAGACCCCCGCAGTTTTCCAGGGCTCCCCGCGCAGTTACATCGCTTAATGGCAGGCTTTATAAGGTAAACCATGCGTATACCTGCCAGGTAGATCAATGGAGCCTACGGATGCTTTTGTTTTTTATTGCTAGTTTTTTACACGGTTCCGACAGCATATGGTACCTACCTGGTATTCAGCGTATGGCAGTTATTAAGTGTAAACGCTGATAACCAAGTGGGTAAGACGTCGGTCTCCGATTTATGGGGTCTGGGAATCGATTCTGGGTAGGTATAGGTACTACCTGAAATTTTTAGGTAGGTACTATTTGTTATTATGGCGGCAAATGGCAATAAAAATGCACGCAGGGAAATTTCAACTCTCTACAAGTAGCCAATAGGGAAATTGTACATCGACCAATGACTTCTATAGTGTATTCTAATGATTGTATGAGGCACTAAATGGGCACTAACATCGACCTTAAGAAAGAGATGTCGGCTTGTAGAGCGATTGTCTCTGTCACTCACACCTATGTGACGTTTTGTCAGACTCAACGACAAAGACAACGCTCTACGAAACCGCTATCTAAAAGTCGACGTACAATATTTCCCGCCGGATTTTGTACTTATTACCTATTACGGTTCATGATACAGCCCGCTGTCAGACAGACAGACGGATGAACAACGAAGTCATGTTAGCATCCTTCAGTGGCATTCCATCCTAAAAATGGCAATCCTTAGTCAAGTTTCAAGTGTCATGTGAGTTATGATGATTCGCATCGTAGTAGACCCGGGTCTGGCATGGCGCAACGCGCTGAGTAGGTAACAAGTTACATAAAAATACAAGCGAGCAGCGCGCGCTTAGCTACCGGTACCGGTTGGCTCATACCAGCGCGGTGCCGCCTACTTTTTTATACCGATGTAATGCCCACCACACACTATCAAGTATCACCATCATCATCATCATCATCAAGCCATCACCGTCCCACTAGGGAGCACAGCGGCTCAATTGCAGTAGAATGACAGCTACAATGTCACGATCCCAATCACTGTTGATTGGTTGACGGTCGCTCACTATTGGCTGCAATGCATTGTTGCAACAAGAATACCATAAATTCAGCCAAACATAACGATTGCGATTGTAAAAATGATTGATGCAGGGTTTTCAGAATCGGTGGTCTCCTCACAGAATGGCACGGCAGGGGTTTAGACTTTAGGCCATAGTACACGCTAGCCAATTGCGGATTGGCAGATTTCACACACCTTTGATAAACATTATGGATATCAGGCGTACAGGTTTCCTCAGCATGCAATTTGTTCACCGTTAAAGCAAGTGATATTCCATTTTTAGGGTTCCGTACCTGAAAAGGAAAAACGGAACCCTTATAGGATCACTTTGTTGTCTGTCTGTCTGTCCGTCCGTCGTGTCTGTCAAGAAAACCTATAGCTTTCCAGTTGACCTAGAATCAAGAATTTTGGCAAGTAGGTAGGTATTTTTTAGCGCAAGTTAAGGAATAAATCCGAAAACCGTGAATTTGTGGTTACATCATTAAAAAAATTAAAATGTGTTTAAATTTTCAAAGTAAGATACTTAACTATAACAAGTGGGGTTATGAAAGGGCTTTACCTGTAAATTCTAAGACAGATTTTTATTAATTTTTATGCATACCTAATAGTTTTTGATTTATCGTGCAAAAGGTCGAAAAAAATACCCGAGTACGGAACCCTCGGTGCGCGAGTCCGACTCGCACTTGGCCGGTTTTTTTAAAAAACACCTATAACTCCGAAAAGTTACAGTTTCAAGCCATCAAGTGGTTATATCTATGTAAATATTAATAAAAAGCAGTGGGTGGTAGCCTAGTGGTTAAGACATTGACCATTCATTCGGAAGTCCTAAGTTTGATTCCGGGTAGCACCTCTATACTTTTCGAGGTTATGTGCGTTTTAAGGATAAGTAATTAAATATCACTTGCTTTTACAAGTTTTACCTAATTATTAATAACTGTAACTAAAAATCTAATTTCTTCGCAGGTAATCATGGAAAAAGTAGATATACATACAGACGGTAGAGATTTTTACAACAACAATGAAGTTAAACAGTATTAAAGCCCGACTACTACCGCGAACTTCCGATAGCTAGCGATAGATATAGTAAAATTGTTTTTCTCTCGCTCGTAGTATTTTAACATTGATATTTTTTATATTTATGAACTCAGAATTTTTTCCTCTTTTATCTGATATCCCACTTCAATACAACAGCAAAAAAAATTTTGGAGACCCACTTTTTTGGATGTAACGTCCGTCAGGTCAATTTTTTCCGTAAATGTAACCTATGTCACCCGGAACATAATAACGAATCGATTCACACCTCATTCATCAAAATTGGCTCTGTAGTTTAGGCGCTACAGTGGAACATACATACAAACCTACATAAATACAATATACATAGACTGCTAAAATCATAACCCTTCCTTTTGGCTTTGCCATAGTCGGGCTTAGCCGGATTAAAGTTTTCAAAAGCAAGTGTAACCTCGCCCTCAGCTCTTCATGGAAATGAGGCGGTTCTTATCAAATTGCCCTCAATTCCCCCGACATCGACACAAGATACCGTGAATATAGCACGCAGTTCATGCCTAACCTACATAATATGTGCGTGTGTATAAATACCAATCCTTATGCCAGATTCTCAATTCATCAGATTCTCTACCACCAGATTTTCAACTCATCAGTTTTTAGGGTTCCGTACCTCAAAAGGAAAAACGGAACCCTTATAGGATCACTTTGTTGTCTGTCTGTCTGACTGTCCGTCCGTCCGTCCGTCCGACGTGTCTATCAAGAAAACCTATAGGGTACTTTTCCCGATGACTTAGAAGCATGAAAGGCAGGTAGGTAAGTCTTATAGCACAAGTAAAAGAATAAATCTGAAAACCGTGAATTTGTGGTTACATCACAGAGAAAAAAATTTAAAATGTGTTTCAATTGTCAAAGTAAAATAACTATATACTTATCAAGTGGGGTATCATATGAAAGGGCTTTACTTGTACATTCTAAAACAGATTTTTTATTTATTCCTACGCATATTAGTTTTTGATTTATCGTGCAAAATGTCGGAAAAATACCCGAGTACGGAACCCTCGGTGCGCGAGTCTGACTCGCACTTGGCCGGTTTTTGTACAATCAAACAGGAAATGCGTATTGACACTAGGATAACCAACAATATGCACATAAAATTCACATTTGGAAGTGTCAAGTGGACAGACGACATCAAACCAGTCCCAGGGAGCCGCTGAATTTAGGCGGCGCAAACAATGGCGTGTAGAAGTCCCTACAAGAGACCTATGCCCAGCAGTGGGCGTCTATCGGTTGATGATTGCCGTTGAGTCTTTTATTAGGCTGAAACTTATCAAAATATCGGTATTTTCGTATTGAGTTCTTTCGATTATAGCTACTTTCAGTCGAGCGAATAACGACGTCGGAGGTGGGTGACACATCGGCGCATGATTCACAAGGTATACTGCGCGAGCGCAAGAATCCCTGACGTCAGCCCGCGTCCGGGACCTATGACCAATGCTGTACGAAAATTTATCGAACGGTTTACGAGTAATTTCGCTGCTTACTAAAATGATAGGCGATATTACGTCTATTTGGTAGCAATGCAGTGTCACCTCTAGAACGTAGTGATTATATTCTCTTTGACCTCTAGCAGTAGGTATGAGCATTCGATCCACCTTTATTATCTAAACATTCGTGATTACACCTAGAATTCATTTCAATTTCGGGCAGTAGGACTAATGATCCATCCGTGTATTATGTAGCTTTGTTAACCTACCTATTTACAGGGGTTTTCTCGATTATTACCTACCTTTTTTAATTCAACAATAGATTCGCGTCTCTCATCAACTCTAACTGTTTGTTTCAAACATTAGAGCGTTTGTGCATTCATTCGTATTCGTTTTTGTAACAAAACGATCCGTATTTTTACGTCAAAAATCCATCGAATACGAATCGTAAGAATACGTATAAGTGCACATCCGTACGTACCTACGTTTTGTATGACGGCCACTTTGAATCGTATTTATACGAAAACGAATACCTACGAATTGAATACGAATGAGTGCACAAACACCCTAAGACTACCTATGGTTTCAAACGTATAATAATCCGTACAAAATGAGAACTCACTCGCCATTTTAACTCTGTGTCAACTACCATATCAAAAGTTTAGTAGTTATTCGAATTAGGATGGATTTCACATTTCGGGACAGTTATACAGTTGACACATAGTTAAAATGACGAGTGAGATCGCATTTTGTACGCATTATATGTACATCTATCGTATTGGAGTTGAGAGAATAGGCCCCAGCGCGCGTCGATTCACGCCCGTCGCGTTCCGTTCTCCGACCGCAATGTTCAGTTTCTATATCTTTTGTATTCATAAGCATAACCTCCAACATCGCCTCGTTTCGTTCCGATGTGGTGTGGCGCCTAAATTGCTCCACTACGTATGCGACCTTATTGCGTGGTACCTCCACGCAACCTTACCTTAGGTGTTTATTTGAAAAGGATATAATATTATAAAAAAAGATTCCGATGAATTTGAAGTCGGTCAAACTTCATCATTGTGACATTTGGGATATTGAGGCGCGAAAAAATCCAGGTGGCGCTGGCGTGACACATGAGTATTCTTCGTAGATTTTGGGGCCGGTGCGGTGCTCGCGCCACATCACCTTCATGTCCACAGTTATACGGGGAGCCCTTTTGATAAACGCTGGCAGACTACGGTGGAAATCTATAGAGCGCACTTTGACTTTGCTAAGACTTAAGTTTCAGTTAAAATGTGACAGATTTATGCCAGCGGTATAGCGCTGTCTCGCTTTAAGGCTGAGATCTATAGCGTGCACTTTGACGTTGATCAGACTTAAGACACTTAAAACGAGACAGCGTTATACGGCTGGCATAAATCTGTCTCGTTTTAATTGAACCTTAAGTCTAAGCAAAGTCAAAGTGCGCTCTATAGATTTCAACCTTAGTGTCTAAGTCTGAGCAGTCAAAGTGCCCTCTATCGATCTCAGCCACTGTAACAGTTATATAGAATCGTCCTACCGGAGTCTTTTGATGAAAACTGGCAGTTCTTGTTCACTATAAAGGTGAACACACACTTATCCGAGTCGAACGAAACGAATTTTACAATTCTGCATATGAACTCTTCTCCCGATTTGACGCGGGGAAGTGAGGTTTCATACACAGAATTCTAAAATTCGTTTCGTTAGACTCGGATAAGTGTGCGTTCACTTTAAATCATATAGAATCTGCCCAACTGGACCATTTTGATAAAGACTGGCAGTTCTAGTCACTGTCCTTCATGCCATTTATTATGAACAAGTGATAGAATCGTCCTACAAGTCCTTTTGATAAAAGCTGGCAGTTTTTGTTCACTGTCAAGTCATACAGAACCCATCCTACCGATTTCCGTATACAAGTCAGCATAATAATTCGGTCGGGAACCCTCTCAATACGGACCTATAATACGACTTTATACTATCTATATAAAAGAAAGGCAAGCCAAGGTATAAATGAAAAGCCATTAAAAATTCTACATCCATTATATTTTAACGTCATTAGTTGAGACAATTAAAATTAATACAATATTTCAGACGAATTCAAAATCTTGTTATTTATACAGTTATTGGTATCCTAGGAAACTAAAGGGAGACTTACTTATTACTTAAGCTTCTCTCATGTATCAATCTCGACACGTTATAAAATAAAAAAATAACAAAAATTAAAATAGTTTGTAAAATGCCGGTTCGGATGTTAAATTGAATGGAAGTTGAAAGTACAAACGAGTTAAAATCAGTCTAGATAAGTGACTTGTTCCCTCACTCGACGTTGGTTTGCCAAATCGACGACACATTCTCATTCTTAATACTAAAGGAACGTAAAAGAAACTATAATTTAAATAATACGAAATATCCATATTCATCACATATTTTACCTAATTTAAGTATGTTACGGATAACATACTAATTCGAGATTCGGGGCACCATGACTAGTTGGTATAAAAAAAAAGTTGCGAGCATATGCTTTACAACCTTTGCCATTTTAAAAATCAATCATCGTTATTCATTAGCAATTAAATTATTTGGATCAAAAACTACCTAACTTTTACTCCGACGCACCCTTATTTTTAGCACATAAGCATAGTATTATTATCATATAGAAAAAGCATACCAAAAATTCTTTGATACAAACGATCAGTCTTGTTTATGGCTGAAATTGGTGACTTGAAAAAAAAAAAAAAATTACATACGATAAAATACTAAAACGGTATAAAATACTTCATTTTAGAAAATATTTTTATAGACATACGTTGAACACAAATGTATGGCAATCTGTAAAAATGTTAGTTTTCAGTCGTTCTGAAATGTCTAATTTGAAAATATACTATAAATAGTGTACGACGGTAGAACCCCTCGCGCGAATTCGATTCGCACCTGACCGATTTTTAAATTTTACAAAGTTTGACAATGGTTGAAACGTATAATCTAAAATATTTTAAATAATTGACTATAATTTGCTTAAATCTATTAAAACATTAAAGTTCCAAATTAATCATTATTTGCTTCCTTTTCATTTTAAAAATCACTATTACATTTTCAGATTTACAAAATATAATAATATATACTAATACTATAAATACTATATATAATAATAATTCAATATTATTTTTTTATATTCAACAGTTTTATATTTGCTCATGCTCAAGAATCTAGTTTTTAAAAGGTCTATGTACTTACGTCATTCATACATATTATAAGTAGGTATTGTTTTGATTACATATGGTCTAAGAGCCCATGTAATAATACTATATAATGAGTATATTTTCAAATTAGCATAATGTAACCTTTATAACAGCCCAGATATTATCAATAACCTATTTTCCAGTCTTGTCATGTCAATATCACAATGTCCAGCGAACCAACGGAGAGTGAGCGGGGGCAAGTAATTTGGCAGTATAAGAAAAATTACGAAAATATTGTAATATGTACGATAATTAAGATCACAATACAGTTAATACTTAGGAATAAACTTACCTTAGCTAAATACGACAAACGGTGACAAATATTGTACAATGCCATCCCCTAAGCTCGCGTCAAGGATTTTCGTATGGAGTACAACACTTTCGTTATAAAAATCTTATTTTAAGTCTTACTTTAAAATGTCGGGTTATTGATATTTCCACTTAACATTATGCTTGATCAACAACATCATTAAAAAATGTCTATACATTTTTTAGAAAGGGTCAAAAAAGCTCCTAGTAGTTTCTATAAGACCAAGAAGTAAATCTTAAAAATTTGAAATAATTTATATTACGCAATTGAAAATATTAATATCAGCATCTATTATAATAGCGCGCGCAAAACGAAGTACTCCAATCAGACGAGGCCAATAACTGCGCGCATTGTACAAAAACAGATCTCAGCCGGGCTTTTGTGTTTAATCCTTAGGCTAAGATCTATAGAGTACTTTGACTTAACTTAGACTTAAGTTTCGGTTAAAACGGGATACATTTATGTCGGCGATATAACGCTGTCTCGTTTTAACAGTCTTAAGTCTGAGCAAAGTAAAAGTACTTTCTATAGATCTCGGCCTTAGTCTATAAGCTATACAAAGCGCCATGTTGCAATCAGATCGGAATACTTATTTGCGAGCACTGTTTTTTTTTAAATATTCATGTTGATCAAGCATAATATGTAAGCATTCATTGCAATAAAAGTTCATACAAAAACAGGAACGACGCGTGAGCCTTAGGTATAGTCTAAAAAGCACCTAACTAATGTTCTTAATTTAACCAGTTAGTTGTAAAGGAATGTTCATACAATTACAACAATCAAATTAATTTACTTGTGCGATGTGATAATTTTGCATTATAAAAATTCTCAAATCAGTAAAATTTATAATTACTTTGATATATATTCTACTTACAATATTATAATATATTTTAAGTGAACGTACCTAAAATACAAAACATTTAAGCTTAATAAGTTTCGTAAAAATAAAGTAAACCTTACACTAATGTCATACATATTACATAGTATTAGAATAGGTATACTTAAAAAGCGAAAATATTTTATATTCAACAGTTGAATCATTTAACTTACACTCATTCTAAGTAGAAAATATACCGCACTCTTAATATCACCACAAAAATCATACATTTCCCCTAAAAATGGAGTACACTCATTTTGACGATATTTGAAATAATCTATTTCTATTTCCTACGTTTCTTTATAATTTTATGGAATTAAGTAAATATTTTTGTCAAAAATTAATGTGTACATCCATATTTGCGTTTTTATGCTACCTAATCCAATAATGGTAGGGGCCATTCCGTATCTCAATATATCGACTGTGAATTGGCAACCGGTACTATCCAAACTTTAACAATTTTGTGCAGGACCCGGCAGCAAATATTGCACATCGAACTTTAGAAAGAGATGGCGGATTCGTAAAGCATTGTCTCTGTCGTTGCAACCGACCAAACGTCACATAGGTATGAGTGATAGAGACGACGCTCTACGAAGCAGAAATCTCTTTCTAATAATGTACAATATTTACTGCTGGTACCTGTATGCTTGCAATGTAAGTGAAGCCTCGCTGTACTCTATCCGCGGAATGAAATTAGTATAGCGCTCTCTGTTATGTAATCCCATACAAATGATAGAACCCAAAATCTCAGTGGGCGCTAACTATTTTGAGTCACCAACCAATCACAAATGAAAGTATGTTTTCTAATTTGAATTGAATTTCGAATGTTTTTTGAAAACATGTTCGTGATTGGTTGGCCACTCTAAATGGTAAACGCCCACTGAGATTTTTGACTCTGGGATTACATAACAGAGAGAGTGCTATACTAACTTTTTTCCGCGGGTAGGGTAAACCTATTATACATGCTTTTCAAATTTTTGTTCCAAACCAGATAACTGTCTGGACTATTATCATTTATTGAACCCTTTCTGTAATGCACATTTAAATATCAATGTAAACTGGCAACATTTCCACTGTCCAATCTCATTTTTGTCGATTTCAATATATTATTATTATTGTACATCGACTTAAGTAAGAGATAGCGGATTCGTAGAGCGTTGTCTCTGTTGTTGAGACCGACAAACTTTACATAGGTAGGAGTGACAGAGACAATGCTCTACGAAGCCGAATAATATGCTGTTTCGTACGCCGCAGTGACACAGTTCAAGACAATTACTAGTTTGAAATTTGTAAAAGCACCGTAAATAACAGGATATAAAGCATACATTTCCTTGCTTTACTGTGAGTCGAGTCAGAGTGGAGTTGACATAATCTGAAGACCTTATTATCGGATCAGCCAACATTAAAACCCTTTAAGAATGGTATCATACAAAATCATTTGGTATTGCTTAATATGGGCAATGTACAAATCGTCACCGCGCGGTATAGAAAGTTCAATACATATAAACCTAGATGATGTTAGCGTGGAAGCAGCCTCAGTCTTAGCCAACAACTCGACGCCCGGATTAACATCCCGTCCCACACTGAAAACCATTTATGATAGCTTTAATTCTGTTTCAGATGAAAAGGATTGATGAAAAGATTTGGTGATTTTTAATAGACTTATTAGATTAATAGTAGACTTAAATCATATTAGTACAGATATAGAAGTATGGGTTTGGATTAAGTTCACCATCAGAAATGCTGAAAACAACAAGTGTAAATTAAAAATTTATAACACCCCAACAAGTGAAGGAAAAGAGCTGATAACTTTCAAACGGCTGAACCGATTTTCTTGGATTATAGCTAAGAACACTCTCGATCAAGCCACCTTTCAAAAAAAAAAAAAAAAACTAAATTAAAATCGGTTTATTAGTTTAGGAGCTACGATGCCATAGACAGATACACAGATACACACGTCAAACTTATAACACCCCTCTTTTTGGGTTGGGGGTTAAAAAGATATAAATCTGGTTTTGACAACTAGTCAGTGTCCTTTTATCAAACGCTTAGTATGCGAACTTCTATGAAATACTGGCATGTGAAATTACAATGATTTGACGTGCTTTTTTAGTTTAATCGATAATTATTTAAAATGGTTATTACGCTTAACACTACCAAAGGACGTGGATTTTACGTATTTTGGAAGACCCTTTATTTAATAATCACTGAGAAATAATTTATTTTTGACAAAGTTGCCTATGTTGAACCGTATTGAACTTACCAAGATATTTTATGCTTCAGTAGGCTGCTCTATAGGCTCAGGGTGTGGCTCGTCTGATGTGACGGTCTTAACTTTGATGTCAGAAACATCCGCTTCCACCTTTTTGTCTGTTCCATTTTCAGCATCCAAGGAGTCGCCGTTTGAACCATTAATTTCTTTACCGTTACCATTCTCGACTGATAATCGTGAACTTAACTCTTCATCTTTGCTGACGTCACCATTCAGATTAACTGTTTCTTTTTGACCGTTTGTCGTATCGCCGTTCACTTGTGATTCCCCAGTGGCACTTTCTGTAGGTTTTTGTGCTTCAGTAACGTTATCATTTTCCTTTTTAGTGGTTAGTGTATTTTCTTCGGGTTTTTGTTCTGATGGAGTTTCAATACTCTCTTCAGATTTCTTTGTTTCTTCCGTGTTGCTTACTGTTTCTGGTTTAGATTTTTCCTCTTGTGGACTACTTTCTTTTGTGGGTACTTCGGGAGGAATTTCTTCTTCTATCTTACTTTCAGTTTCTTTGGCCCCTGAAACACTATTAATTTTTGTGATGCTAGATTCATCATTATCACCCTTTCTATTTTCTTCTACAACATCAGTTATTCCTTCTTCTGGTTTATCTGTATTCTCTGCACCTTTTTCTGTTTTCTCAACTAATTTGTCTGTGTTTTCTGCTACTTTTTCTGTATTTTCGGCTTTATTATCTGTATTTTCAACAACTTTATCTGTATTAACTGCTTCTTTATCTGTATTTTCGGCAACTCTATCTGCATTTTCAGTAGCATTGTCTGTTTGTGCATCTTCTACAGATTCAGTGACTTTCAAAGCATTTTCAGACTGTTTCTTTTCAAGTTCCATTTCGGAGTCTAATATCCTTTCCATGATATCATTAGAATCTAAATTATCTGTTTCCATAGTCTCTTCAGCAATTGGTTTCAATGTCGATTTTAATGGGATATTATCCAAATTCGTTACATCCTGCACTTTCGATAAAATCTCATCACACTCTTTCTCTAAGACATCGCCAACGTTCTGTAACTCCAAATCCTCGGCTCCATTAGGTTCCTCTACAACCGGCTCGACGTCTTCAATAATTTCTGCCATCTCTACAAGATTTTCACTGTCAGTGACCTCTTCAATTTCAGTAATGATAGTCTGTGGCGTTTCTTCAGCAATTGTCGCTTGTTCCTTAATTTCTAGTTTTTCTTTTGGCACAGTGGATCTTTCTGGAATTTCAGTCTTTTTGTCACTGTCTGAGATCACCTTTGACTCTAGTTTTTCAGGTACTGACGTCTCAGTTTGAGATTTCTCTGTTTCTAACTTCTCACTTTCAATTTTTTCATCAGGATTGGTTTCTGGGTGGAGCTTGGTTTCTTCCACCTTTTCAGTGATTTCAGTTTCCATTTTTTCAGTCTCTATTTTATCAGCCTTACTTTCATCGCATTCTATAATAACGGGTTCAACATCAATGACAGGAATGTCATCCTTTATATCTGTAACTTCTTCAACGACCACTTCTGGGATTTCTTGGATCGTTTTCTCATCATCAATTTGTTTTTTAGTCTCATCTGTAATTTGTTTCACAGGTGGCTCTTCCTCAATCTCCATTTTTTCTGTTTCGCTTTCTTTCTTTTCTACTGGGGTTTCTGGTTTGGTTGTTTCTGTCTCTATTGTAGTCTTAACGTTGTTACTAGTATCAGTCTTAGGAACTTTAGCAGGTTGCTCTTCCTGAAATATTTGAAACAAAATTGAATAGCAGTTTTAAGAAATGTCAGTTAATTATGTATGGTAATAAATCACATCTGTTGCGATCACAATAGATCGGCAACGGTCAAAGTAATACAGAGTTTGAAGTGCCCTGCATACTAGAATAGTCGCCTAACCAACAAGAAGAAGAATGGTAATAAATAAAATATACTATCACCAATTTATCACACTGCACTTAAGTAGTTGATTATTACCACACCACATAAAATCCAAAGATCTAATATAACAGAATAATATCACATTCACGTGAGCAATAAAATAAGAGGCAAGGAGAGTTATTGAAAAGAATTGTTCAAATCAAAATAATGTATAGTTTATTTGCTTTGTTTACAACTCCTTATTTTAAAATTATATGTTAATACTTATATTATAATATAGTGAACAAATTAATTTCATAGTTACTCATATCTGATTTCATTCATCAATTTTGTCTTAGCATTTTATCACATCATCAAATTAAAAAAATATTGTATTTTTAATTTGATGATGTGATAAAATGCTAAGACAAAATTGATGAAATAATAAAAAAAAAAAATAACAAGGACAGTAAAAATATTAAAATATTACCAACACCATAAATGCACAGCATTCATTTGAGTTTTTATAGAAGAATTTATAATGTTAGGACTACATAACAGCAATATTCAAACAAATCACGTATTATTTGTATAACAAAGAGTATCCGAAATCTTAAATATAACATAGTTAACTACAAATATGTATGTAAAAGCGTGCAATATTTATCTGATTAATTTGCGAGCGGCTTGACGTACAATAACAGAAAAACACATGAGACATTGAATAAATTTATTTAAATAAATGAAAACAAGACATTTTTATTCTATTTTACAAAACGATTCCACTCATAATGAAAGCAAATTGTGAAACACTCTTAAAAATCTTGAGAATGTGCTTGATTGTTTATCATCATCGTCAACTAATCAGCCAGCTTGCTACTGAGCACCGCTCCTCTCTTGGAATGAGAAGGGTTAGGCTTTAGTCCACCACACTAGCCAAGTGCGGATTGGCAGACTTCACACACCTTTGAGAACATTATGGAGAACTCTCAGACATAGGTACAGGTTGCCTCACGATGTTTTCCTTCACCGTTTAAGCAAGTGATATTTAATTTCTTAAAACACACAGCTCAAAAGTTTGAGGTACGTGCGCAGTATCAAACCTACAACCCTCAAAGTAGGAAGCCGAAGTCTTAACCAACAACCCCTAGGCTATCGCCACATTTATTTAGATTTTTTTAAAATTCACAAAAGTAAATGCTGAGGCACGGTTCGTTTGAGCCATACCTTGAGGCTCCATCGAGTGAGTTGGAGTCAAGAATGTTGCGACTTTAGACATCATTTACACGAGAGTTTTTTACGTCCGTTAAAAAAGCGACCAAATGAACAAAATGTATTCCCAAGTATATGTTCACACCTCAAAGTTTTTTGACGTGTTTGCTACTACTTTACTATATGGAAGCTTTTTTAAGGGATGTTAACAAAAGCTCTTGTGTAAATGATGACGTAGCGAGCGAAGCGAGCCGCCTACATAGACAAGCCGGCCCTGCGTAAATGGCTCAAGAATGCAATGCGAAGTAGCGCCACAAAGCGCCTTGGTGCCCTAATGAACCCTCTTTCGACTCAACTGTGTCGCAAGTTTTTGGTGATGCAACGTCGTGTCGCAAAAAGTTTCGGCCCACAAATAGGAGTAATATGCTTAAAATTGCAGCGCTATTGATCAATTATAATAATTTATGTGAAACGTGAATATTGTTGTTTAGGCTAAATACAAAGCTACATAATACATCTACATCATACTAACCTCCACAGACAATATATACATAATATAGGTACATATATGGCATGCAAGCTGGCTACATGTAGGTAACATGGAATCATCATGGCACCTGTGGGTCCTTCTTGCGCTTGTTGGAGGCGAGTTGGCCCAATGAGTGGATCACATTGAAGCTTTCCGTGGCTTCAGAGGGTAGCGGTGCGTTGCCCTCTCGGCTTACTAGCGCAACGTGTAAGCCAGCGGTTCGGGCTGCTTCAGCCTCTGTAATGTAATTGTAAAATGTAAATCAAATAATTATTGTTATTGATAGTTAAATCAAATTGTTTAAAGACCAAAGATCAAGGAGAAAAAATGTACAAGTTTAAGGCTATATTCACATATCGTTCAAGTGGAGATTGCTGCCTATTAAAATTTAGCTTTAACACGATTACATAAAAGTTTATTTTATTTTGTCAAATTAAATCCAACCATCATAATTTTCCAAAATGATTCCAAATATTAGTTTTTATTTTTAAGAGCAATTTTATTATAGCCCAGGAGTCCTACCTGAGGTCTGACCCAAAATTATAAAAGGGATTTTTTTTCGTTATATTAATATATAATATATAAAGAACCAATAATATAATATATAGAACCAATCTCTTGTATAATAAACAAAAACCGGCCAAGTGCGAGTCAGACTCGCGCACTGAGGGTTCCGTACTCGTCTATTTTTCCAACATTTTGCATGATAAATCAAAAACTGTTATACATAAAAATAAATAAAAATCTGTTTTAGAATGTACAGGTAAAGCCCTTTCATATGATACCCCACTTGGTATGGTTATTTTACTTTGAAAATTTAAACACGTTTTAATACTTTTTTTAAATGATGTAACTAAAAATTCGCAGTTTTCAGATTTATTTCTGCATTTGTGCTATAAGACTACCTACCTGTCAAATTACATGATTCTAGGTCAACGGGAAGTACCCTATAGGTTTCTTGACAGACACGACGGACAGACAGACAGACAACAAAGTGATCCTATAAGTCCGTTTTTCCTTTTGAGGTACAATACGGTACGTTTCCTAAAAATTATGGGAATGCATTTCAACAACCGCACCAAATTTTATATTGAGTATAAAAATGCAAATGTAATAAAACCATTAAGAATCTTAATATATTTTTATATCTAAACATAAACACTGTTGATCACAATTTGTAGAGCATCTTGATACAGATTAACTCGTAAAGCTTGCATCCATCCTGAAGATGGATACAGGCTACTTTTTATCCCAGATAAACAGTTCCCACAGGATTTTTAAAAACCTAAACCCATGCGCATTATGGCACCTAGTCGTGGGCCTCATCTATGACATATTAAAATGTCTGAATGAAATGAAAAAAAAAAAACAAGGTTTTTTTTACCTTTGACTATGTCAGTCAGGAACAGAACATCGTCAGCCTTGCAGCCAATCTTCTCAACAATGGCAGAGTAGCTGGTGGCCTCTTGTTTAGCGCCAACAGCAGTATCAAAGTGGCCCTCAATGTATTTCAACAGGTCACCAGCCAGGGACTGACCGAACAGGAGCTTTTGGGCTTGGACTGAACCAGATGAGTAGATGTAGACCTTCTGTCCATCGATGGATTGCCATTGTTCAAGTGCCGCGGAAACATCATCGTAGACACTGAAAAAAGTACATTATTTTATTGTAAACTGTTGACTGGCCCTGATTTTGCCCAGGTGGGCTTACCTATTCCATAGATAAATAGTGAGTGTTTATAATATAAATATGCAAAAAACACATCAATCCATCGCTCCCTTGATTGAAAGAAAGATTGACATGATTGAAAGACGAACCAACAAACAAAGACACTTTCGGGTTTTTCGAGTTGAAACAGTTCTAATCTAGGGGAACGATTTATTTAAATAAATTCATTACTTACTGTCCTTTAATATCGCCCTTGTCATAGCCTTGCTTCCAAATCAGTCCCTGCAACTGCTTGAGCGGACCCGCCTTGCGGTCCGCTGACATCTGCCACTTCACATTATTGACTAGACCCTCAATCTGATCCTCTTTTGAAGCATCCTGAAAGAATAACTTAAAAATTGATTCAATTCTATAAATATTATGTACTTATTAAAAATCCATATTTTACTATATTATTATTATTTTATATACTGGAATAGCGTTTGGCTGCACAATCACAATCTTGTACCTCCTTCACTGTTCTACCACACAAAAAAACCATGTACTTTGGCATTCTTATATGGTCGACATCCAATCTACTTGCATGAAATTTTTTTGCTTAACGTTTCTCATACGAACTTTCTTCTATTCCAGCGTCCGTGTTTCCTGCCACGTATAACCTAAATACCTTCACAGCAAGAGTGAGTAGGTATCTTCTAGCTTCAACTGCCATCCCTGGAATGCAAGCTACCTCTGTACCAAATAAATAATCTACTTCGTCCAGGTAAAATAGAGTTGGTTTTGGAAAATCTCGTGGGATGGAAGCTACCTCTGTAAGTACCACACGTCAAAATCGGTTGTCAAAAGCTAGCAGAGGACTTCGTCTGTGTTGGTGTTAGCTGGCGGGCGTGCTCTGCCTTTTGGGAGTGTTTTTTTTGTTAAAACTGACTGGAAAGCGCTCTAAGGGGGTGCTGTGCGTATGTCGGCGAGCGCCGGCACAGACGGGGTCCATACTTGTATAGTTTAACTAACTTGTTACAAATAACTACAAACCTGACATTGGCTAATCTTCGTAAAGCCAGACGAGAGAGAGAAAAAAAAAAAGCTAGCAGACAGACAGACACTTTCTCATTTATAGTATGGACCATGCTACTACCAATGGCAAAGGAAGACTGCTTATTTCAGGAATCACAAGTAGTTTGCAATTTGCTGTTGGCAGTTGGTATAGCATTACCTCTCCAGGAATAGCAACGTGCCCCTCAACACTTTTCTCCTGGTCTTCCAGCGACAGCTTTCGCAGCGCCGTGACTACCTCCTTCACATCAGCGCTCTCCCACTGGCTCTCTAGGAACTGTTTCACGTTCTCCTCTGCATAAGGGAACAGCTTATCCTAGAACAACGACATTTATGTACACAGCTGTTGCATTATGAATGGAAAACGTGAATGTGCTTAAGAGGCAAGCGACGGGTCTGCCCGCGAAATTCAAATTTTATTTGGTTTTTCGCAACTTGTAAACTAATACGATAAAGTAGGCTTATGGCATTCTAGTTGCGACAATGGCCGTATCATTTCCACGTGTTTATATAAAAATCTTTACTTGATAAGGTCCAGTTTAAGAAATTAGCTCTAGTATCGAGTTACAGTCGATACTAGAGCTAATTTCTTAAACTGGACCTTGCTTTGTCGTATTAGTTTACAAATTGCGAAAAACCAAATAAAATTTGAATTTCGCAAGCAGACCCGTCAAATCCACCTTAAACGAATACCAATCATTTCTGATTAATGGAAAGTGGTCACAATTTCCAGCGATGAGCCATACAACGCAGATATGCTAAAATCAACTACTTCCTACTCTTCTTGCTATCTTGGTGTACTTTGCGGTTTCGCCCGCGTGAAGTTGTAGTTTCAAAGTTAATCTGGATAGAACTTAGTTAAGCAATAGTAGTAGCTAAATTATTCATCCCCTATTTACCGAACCCTTAAGATTTTCCAAAGCTATCAAATATCAATGTTTAAAGTTTAATACTCTTCAGCCTACCATGTCCTATAAAAGTCTGGCTATTTGTCATCCTATTGAGCGTGTTTTTGGACTTGAGTGATAAGTTATCAGTATCATATTTTGCATACTGCGATTCACGTAATTTTTTGCATGGATATAATAGACTTATTACTATAATAGACTATTTTTATCTCGGAAGATGAAAAAGTTCCCAAGGGACTTAAAAACCTACATCCACTACCAAGTTAATTAAACAACTAGAAATGTATTCAAATTCAAATTCAAATTCAAATTCAAAATGTTTTTATTCAATTAGACTTTTACAAGTTCTTTCGAATCGTCAAAAGCATCTACCACTGGTTCGGAATGCCTTTCCTACCGAGAAGAACCAGCAAGAAACTCGGCGGTTGCTCTTTTCAAAGATTTGATATACAATATTATGCCATGTATAAAAGCAATTGAAGTCCTGCGCATTGCTGGAGCGAATCGAAGTTTAAATCCACGCTTTTTTATCATTTACATAATCTTCGATAGTATAATATGCTTTTCTCAAGAGCATATTTTTAATAGATTTTTTGAACCTGTGTAAAGGCAAGTCCAAAATTGACTGAGGAATTTTGTTATAGAAGATTATACCCATTCCCACAAATGACTTTTGGACCTTCCTGAGACGGAGCGTAGGAGTCGCAAGCCTGTTACGGTGTCTAGTCAGCCTGTTGTGTAGATCGCCAACCTTCTTGTAACTAAGAATATTTTGTCTTACAAAAATTATGTTGTTGTAAATATATTGAGAGGCTACGGTAAGGATACCTATTTCCTTAAATTTTTCTCGAAGTGAATCGCGTGGTTTTAAGTTATAAATTGCGCGTATTGCCCTTTTTTGTAATACAAAAATTCTCCCAATATCTGCCGCTCTACCCCATATTAAGATTCCATAAGACATAATACTATGAAAATAAGCAAAATATACTATCTTTGCGGTCTCCACGTCAGTTAATTGTCGAATCTTTCTAACCGCGTAAGCAGCAGAGCTTAGTTTGCCAGCAAGAGTTGATATATGGGTGCCCCATTGCAGCTTCGCATCTAAGGTTATCCCCAAAAATGTAGTAGTCTCTTCTATTTTCAAAATATCATTATTTATCCTTAAATTAATGTTACTTGTGTTCTTGGTATTGGGCAGTGCGAATTCAATACACTTAGTTTTTTTTGCATTTAAAAGTAGATTATTTACAGTAAACCAGTGAGTTACCTGAGATATGGCACCATTTATATCGTCAAAATTGTCCTTATTTCTATCGACTTTAAAAATCAAAGACGTATCGTCAGCAAATAGTACGATATCGCAAATATTTTGGACTACATATGGTAAATCGTTTATGTATACTAAGAACATGAAAGGACCTAGAATAGAGCCTTGAGGAACACCCATTAGTGAGGCTGATCCGGATGACTTCACATCATTCACACATACTGTTTGAATACGATCACTAAGATAGGACGCAATGAGACCAAGCGCAGTGTCTTTGATTCCATAGTGGCTCAATTTAACTAAAAGAGTCTCGTGCTCAACGCAATCAAATGCCTTGGATAAATCACAGAAAATACCAATGGCATTCTGTGACCCCTCCCACGCATTGAATATATGCTTTAACAGCACTGCGGCCGCGTCGGTTGTTGATCGACCTTTAGTGAAGCCATACTGTTCAGAATGGAGTAGCTTATTAAAATTGAAATGCTGAAGCAGTTGATTGAGCATGATTTTCTCAAATATCTTGCTCAGTGTTGGCAAAATTGAAATTGGCCTGTAATTGTTTGGGTCACTTTTGCTACCCGATTTAAAAAGAGGTATCAATAACCCGATTTAAAAAGAGGTATAACCGCCGAATGGGTCTCTAATCAACTGAATTATAACTTTGAACTATAAACAAAAATAGATAAGGTAAAGAAACAATTTAACGACTTAGCATAACGTGATATGCTAGTGAAACTCGCTACACGATGCGACAGGGTGGGTGAACGAACTGCGCCGTCGTCCAAACCGGATAGCCTAGACAGCGACCGGCCCTGGCAGGGACAGCCACTTTGTTTCCAAAGGTTATATTTTATGCTCCAATTATATTGAAAACAACAGGAGAATTATTTGGGGTGAATCACGAATCAGCTATCTTAATTTTTCGATCAAAATTCTAACTATTATGTACATAGATATAATATGTAGAAAGAATCCTTCGTAATCATTAAAATGCGCCCTAACATTGACGACAGACGGACGGATGGTTCAAATTTTTTCAGAATGAGTATGCCACTATAACAGAAAATAATAATTTTTTT
The DNA here is from genome assembly GCF_905333055.1 of Maniola jurtina. Lineage (NCBI taxonomy): Eukaryota > Metazoa > Arthropoda > Insecta > Lepidoptera > Nymphalidae > Maniola > Maniola jurtina. Next base: position 7,113,271 of record NC_060047.1, on the reverse strand, counting down.
AAAATTGCTGCCATAATTTTTTTAATAATATAATCATACAAGAAATAACAGCGTAGGCTTAGTAATAGGATCCCGTCGCGTTGGCACCCTTCAAATACGGAACCCTATAAATTAAGTGTTATTTCTTGTACGGAACCTAGCGTGTACGAATCCGAGTCGCACTTGACATTTTGTTAAACCGCGGGAACTCTGATTTTTCAAGATAAAAAGTAGCCTTTATCTATCTCTGGAATACAAGCCATCTATAATGAGTATGACGCGACTTCGTTAACATGGATTTAAGTTTTTAAAAATCTCGTCGGAAGTCTTTGGTTTTCCGAAACAAAAGGTAGCCTATGTCTGTCTGTCCCTAGGATAAAAGCTATGCCTGCACCAAACATCAAACTCGGTTAAACGGATGGCTTGAAAAGATAGCAGACAGACACACTTTCACGTTTATAATAATTAGTATGGATATGGATATTATGCGTATAGTATCAACAAAAAGGTTTTTGTGCCATGCTGAAAGATGTTTATCGATCTACTAGGGCGTGTTTCCTACAAGGAACTCATTGGGATTGGGAACGCACGTTATACCGTTTTAAGGCCTTTACGGCCCGTTCACACATGCGAGTCCGTTTTACTTGTACGTTTTTAACGGATACGTCATAAATTTATGCTCTGTTCACACATAGGCACCGTATAACGTTCAACGGATCCGTCATTACTGGATGCGATGTGTGAACAGAAAACTCGCAGTATACCGCCGCTATTCTACAAGGATGGACGCTGTCGTGTTGTATTGGTACTATCGTCGGAGAAGGAAGATTCGACGTTATTGGCAAACAAAACCTGTCGTATCACTCCCCCTCCTACACCCCGCACACAGCGCCCGCCACGCACACAGTATCTATCCGTTAAAATTCTACGTATCCGTATATTTTTACTGTTCCGTCGTCCAGTATTCGATGACAAAACGGAATGTCATTTTTTTACGGAACGATATTGTTTACTGTATACAGAATACTGTGCCATGTGTGAAGTCGCTCATACAACTACATACGCCATCGACGAAAAAAAAACGTACACGATAAAACGGAACAGTAAAACGGAGACATGTGTGAACCGGCCGTTACCCATTCAATATTAAATGATGTTAATCCTTGTCGTTATAGGTACTAGCCAAGGTTTCTTGGAGGCAAGTATAGATTACCGCGGTAAGTACCTACTAACCTATCTACTTAATCTTTCTTTAGAAACTGATAACTTTCTTTGCCCTACTTAAGTCCTACCTAAAGTGCGTAACCCTTCTCATTCTGTGAGGAGATCCACGCTCAGTTTTGGGCCGCCGCGATGCGTTGATCATGATGATGAATCAGAAATGCTTTTTAGGGTTCTGTATCCAAAGGATAAAAACGGAGTCCTATTAATGTCAATCTGCCGTCTGACTGTCCGCGTGTCACAGGTCTCTCGCTCGTATATGAAATGAGTTACAGAAAATGAAATTGGAATTTGGTGTAGAATGTTGACCAAAAACTCACTCTATGTGGGGTATCATTGTTTAGAGCCCATTGAGTAGAGTAGGAATATATTTTCATTTTATTTTTATCTTTAAAAATAAAGAAATGATGGGGGAGGGAGGGGGGGGGGGGGGGGGACGGCACCTTCAAAGATGTCAGTTTTAGCCAATTTTTGTGACGGGGGCTATCTCAGAAAGTACTAGTTAGGAATATGAAATTCTGGTATATTATGTAGTATGTACCATATACCTACTGTGTTATAAGTATGTACCATATACCTACTGTATTTAAGCAAATAATGAAAACAACCAAAATCCAAAAACAAACAAATTTTTTTTTGGGTTTTTCTTTCACGGTTTACAGCAATGTTCTAGCTCAGAAAAGAAATATTTCATACGCCCAAAGGATGATATTCATAATTATAGTATACGGAAAACGGAACCCTAAAAGGGCGAGGCCCGACTCGCACTTGACCGGTTTTTATATGTTCAATTTAAAATCCATCCTCCTCATTCTCTCTGACGACCTCACTGGCGCAGTAGTTAAAGCAATGGTATTTTTAAGTGGGAGATCTGAAGTTCGATCCTGATCGATCTGTCGATCGACAGGGAAAATTTGGTTTATATCTAATTTTTAAATTGTCTCCGGTTTGGTCTGATTCGGCCCAGGCTAGTTGCCATCTCACTTGTATCACCAAGCGATTTAGACTTAATTAAAATGACATACAGCCCAATCAAGTTAACCGCTTTAATCTTTAACTGCATTGCACTGTCATCCAATCAAATAAAATATTATAATATTCGGTCATCCATCGGGAATTAGGAATTGCGCGCTACATCCCCAAATTCGCACCATATCGCATTCTAGTCCGCGCGTTGCTGTAAGGCCAGTTCAGAGATGCGGATAGTTCATACTAGGTGAGTAAGTATAAACCTGCAGTATTTTTGTTTTCCATTTTCAAATAGTCGCAAAGCGTGCGAATAAGCAAGTAGGAGAAATACAGAGTTGGCTTAATTTGAAACGTGCCGACCTGATAGAACACAGATGAGTTTATAGCCGCGTCCTAGAGGGTCTTTCGATGCCCCGAAACAGTTTTTCTTGCCAGACGCATGTTTTTTTAAAACGAATATACGTTTGTATATTTTTAGGTTAGAAAGGTAGGTTTAGGTAGAAAACACACCTAGTAGGTGGGTCCTGGGTCCCCCATGTAAGACCCCGCCATCCCCTTTGTGGTTATTTCCTCCTCGTACCTATGACGTACCTCCCCCCCCCCCCTTTTTCGTTTCGCTTCGCTCCCAATGCAGCCTACGCTTTAAATAAATTGTTATCTACCTATCCATATTACATTTCGTAACTAAACAATACTCATAGCAACCCCTATCTTTAACGAGTTGCAAAATGTAAGTGTACACTGTACACAGATAAAGAAACGAGTAAAAACTGGGTTATTTAAATAATGGTGGGCATTGACACAAATAATGTACCTACTCATACCACACTATAATACCTACCTACATTATAATGCATTATAAATAATACAAGCACTGAGCAAAAAAAACTGGACCATTGGACCCTACATTATCCACGCGTCGCGCCGGAATTTCGCTTTCGATAAAACGGACCCAGGTACAATACACCTAGCGTAGCGACAGAGTTGCAAACAAATATGACTTTTATCTTCTCACACATAAGGACTACGATGGAACAAAGAGATCCACTTTCGACTGATAAAACGCCGGAGTTTATAATGGAAAACGATATAGTAAATAATTTATGAAATCATTAAAAATCTCCTTGCTCTGTACAAATTCTCAGCAATAAACAAAGCATCAATTACATTTAGCATCTCTGTCGTGATATACATTTTTGACGAGCACAAAAGAGACAGCACTCTGGACATGACGTATGTATGAGAAGGACAGTTAATCCACATTTTTTAACAGCCATGAGCCAGCTGCACCGAACAGCTGTTTATGCCGGTAGGCGTTGATTGAATTTCTATAAAACACGTTTTTTATAATGTTCTTTAATCTTTTACAAAATTAATATTATGTTACTCATGTAATAAATATGAACTGTGATTAAACCGCCTTTATTTACATAAATAACATGTGCAAGTTGGATAAAATTAATACATATTCGCATTACTATTTTGAGTGTGATTTCTTTATATATTATATGTCTGCTAAAGTCACGATTCAAGAGCTTTAAATTATCATAGCTAATGAATTTTTAAGGAGTTTGGAGAAGGTACCATTTTGATTTTGTCCTCCATGTTGCGAATCCGAAAACGCGACCATTTTGCATTTCTCAGTAAAGATAAATCTAGGAATTTCGGCGTGATCTTTACAACATGAAAAATACAATTGAAATACAAAACAATAATCTGAAATAGAAAAGATATAAAACTTTCACGTGTTTAAACAAAACACCGGCCGGTCAGCCTTTTAGACCTACCTTAACAAAGCTGATCGATGTTGTTGTCCCCTCGATGTCCAAAAGCAAGATTTTACATTTCTTTACGATATCACTTATTTCTTTATTTTCATTCGCCATTTTACTGAGTACTACCTTTGTCAGGTGTACTTCGACAGAGTTTTGTATTTTACTTGACTAGAAAATTTGTTCACGCCACACTACTATCCCGCACCATAGAAAAAAAGCATTGATTGAAGTCGAACGAGACAAGAAAACTCGGCGGACTGAAGGACGCGCGGGTGAGCTCGGGAGTGAACAGGATGGGTGCAGTCATCAAACGAGTTACGAGAGACAGAGATAAAAGAACGGAAGGATGTAACTGATTGTCAGTGCATCCAACAAAACAGTTATTTTTTAATATTTAAATATTGCCAGTAGCATTTAACTGGAAAATTGACCAAGGCTTATTTGTTATGACGGGTAACTTTAGAAGTATTTCAAGCATTTGCTATTTAAAAAATTGGTCAAGTGTGAGTCGGGCCTTCCTCGTTTAGGGCTCCGTACATAATTATGAGGATCATATTTAGGGTGTATGAAATATTTAAAGAAACATCGCAAGAAAAACTGAAAAATTTTTCGTTGGTTTTGGTCACAGCTTACAAACTACTTTAAAAATCGTTGTTTTCAGCATATGGTACATAATATATCAAAATATCATATTCCTAACTAGTTTAGCTATTGAGATAGCCCCCATCACAAAAATAGTCTTAGCTAACATTTTTAACGGCCTCCCCATTTCCTTATTATTTTTTAAGATAAAAATATATAAAAAATATAAATAATGAGCTCTAACTAATGATACCCCACATGCTAGTAAAAAAGATTCCGACGAATTGAGAACCTCCTCCTTTTTTTTAAGTCGGTTAAAAACATGCATGTAAGAAAAAACAATCAGTTCCTTTTTGGATGGAAGCCCTGCTAAAAAATGCTTTATTTGAATTTTTTATTCATTATGTATTTGGTTTTGGTTCAACGTTCTACACCAAATACCATAGGTTTGTAACTCATGTCGTCTACGAGCTAGAGACCTGTGACACGTGGACGGACAAACAGACAGACAGCAGAGTCACATTAATAGGGCTCCGTTTTTACGGAGCCCTATTAATGTCATTGCTTTGGGTACGGAACCCTAAAAAATGGACTAACTAGTGCAAGCGAGGTGGACTCACCTGAATAGAGTTCCGTACGAAGAATATGTAAGCCTGTACGCACAATATTAATTAGAAACTTACTATTTTAAAACCATAATGTACTTCCAATAGGTTTTCCTGTAATCGAAAAGTAAAGAACTATTTTCTGTAATTACCTACATATTCGAGTTTGTGTTACTTCAAATACACTTCTGTTCAAGTAAAGTTTATAGTTTAATAGTTCAAATTATTAAACCTATTTTGATGAAATTGTAACTTTCAGTTACCTACCTAGTTAATGGTACCTTAACAGGATAACTTAAACTTATATTTTTTAGCACTTCTTTTTACAGTTACATACGCTTTGTTGAACACCTTCCTCTCACAACCTTTTTAATCTCTAGCAATTTAATTGAATAAATAATAAAAAACTCAATAATCATTTGCGAATGTTTTAATTACACTTTTGTCTTAATATATAAAAATGTTACACTTATAATAATATACAGACTGACGCTATAGTATAATAGGGTAGTTAGTTAGGGTAAGTACACATAACTTTACCGGGTTTGTGAAATTTTATCAATAGAAAAACTGGAATACAGATATTGCATAAATCCGAATTACCACATAGGCTGAATTTAAAGTATTCTTTCTACAATAACGAATTTTAGCCTATAGCGAGAAAGTGTCAGCAAATCAGAAGCAATTGTGATTATGATCACCTATAGCTGTCAAATAATGTGCAGAAATATGCTAGCCCTACAGGTTCACAATACTGTCTAGCACTGAAACAACTAAATATATTTTGATTAAGCTTTCACTATCCTAAGAACGTAGTCTTGAGTAAAACATGTTTTTCAGCATAAAATTTTTGATATTTAAATATTATAATCCTAAGATTTGTCTAAATACATAAAATGATTTTTATATTTTATCAACTCTTTAAGTGATCAAATAAAATACTCTTATAATGCTTATTAGGCTCTTCAGTCTTCATTTTCTTCACTTGTTTCGGAGTATTCGCATTTGTATCTGCCTTGCGTTTGGTTATCTGTAAGGAAAAATATACATATTACTAGCCGATGCCCGCGACTTCGCCCGCGTGGATTTAGGTTTTTCAAAATCCCGTGGGAACTCTTTGATTTTCCGGGATAAAAAGTAGCCTATGTGCTAATCCAGGATATTATCTACCTCCATTCCAAATTTCAGCCAAATCCGTCCAGTAGTTTTTGCGTGAAGGAGTAACAAACATACACACACACACACACACACACACACACACACACACACACACACACACACACACACACACACACACACACACACACACACAAACTTTCCCCTTTATAATATTAGTGTGACACTATGAAATTTTTATCTTACTATAATATGCAATTATAATGTATTATACTTAATACATAAGACTAATAATAAAGGCGAAAGTTTGTGTGTATGTGTGTACGTGTGTGCATATGTTTGTTACTGCTTCTCACAAAAACTACTGGACGGATTTGGCTGAAATTTGGAATGGAGATAGATAATATCTTGGATTAGCACATAGGCTACTTTTTATCCCTGAAAATCAAAGAGTTCCCACGGGATATCGAAAAGCCTAAATCCACGCAGACAAACTGTTTCTTTTTAAATATAAATACTAGCTGATACATAATTTATATTTAAAAAGAAACAGTTTGCTTGTTGTATTGTACTCCTCGACCACGGGTAAGTAACGACGAACCGTATTAGTTTTATCGCGGATATAGAGAGCTTGATGTACCTATGGCCTTTTCTCCTGCGACAAAGCGGTGAAGACGAAGTTGCGTCTATTGGTCGCGGTGACGACTTTCGGCGCGTCGGCGTCTGTCGCCAGTGGGGTAGCGAGTGCGCCTCGACCGCGGGTCAGTAACGAACCGTGGTAGTTTTATTGCGGATGTAGAAAGCTTGTTATACCTTTGGCTTTTCCTCCTGCGACAATGCAGTGAAGACGAAGTTGCGTCTATTGGTCGCGGTGACGACTTTCGGCGCGTCGGCGTCTGTCGCCAGTGGGGTAGCGAGTGCGCCTCGACCGCGGGTCAGTAACGAACCGTGGTAGTTTTATTGCGGATGTAGAAAGCTTGTTATACCTTTGGCTTTTCCTCCTGCGACAATGCAGTGAAGACGAAGTTGCGTCTATTGGTCGCGGTGACGACTTTCGGCGCGTCGGCGTCTGTCGCCAGTGGGGTAGCGAGTGCGCCTCGACCGCGGGTCAGTAACGAACCGTGGTAGTTTTATTGCGGATGTAGAAAGCTTGTTATACCTTTGGCTTTTCCTCCTGCGACAATGCAGTGAAGACGAAGTTGCGTCTATTGGTCGCGGTGACGACTTTCGGCGCGTCGGCGTCTGTCGCCAGTGGGGTAGCGAGTGCGCCTCGACCGCGGGTCAGTAACGAACCGTGGTAGTTTTATTGCGGATGTAGAAAGCTTGTTATACCTTTGGCTTTTCCTCCTGCGACAATGCAGTGAAGACGAAGTTGCGTCTATTGATCGAGATGACAATTTTCGGCGCGTCTTCGTTGTCAGTCGCCAGTGGGGTAGCGAGTGCGCCTCGACCGTGGGTCAGTAACGATCCGTGGTAGTTTTATATCGGATGTAGAAAGCTTCGTCTTCACTGCTTTGTCGCAGGAGGAAAAGCCAAAGGTACCTTTGGCTTTTCCTCCTGCGACAAAGCAGTGAAGACGAAGTTGTGTCAATTGGCCGCGGTGACGACTTTCGGCGCGTCGTCGTTGTCTATCTCCAGTGGGGTAGCGAGTGCGCCTCGACCGCGGGTCAGTAACGAACCGTGGTAGTTTTATCGCGAATGAACAGAGCTTGTTATGCCTTTGGCTTTTCTTCCTGCGACAATGCAGTGAAGACGAAGTTGCGTCTATTGGTCGCGGTGACAACTTTCGGCGCGTCGTCGTTGTCTGTCGCCAGTGGGGTAGCGAGTGCGTCTCGACCGCGTGTCAGTAATAAACCGTGGCAGTTTTATCGCGAATATAGATAGCTTGATGTACCTTTGGCTTTTCCTCCTGCGACAATGCAGTGAAGACGAAGTTGCGTCTATTGATCGAGGTGACGACTTTCGGTGCGTCGTCATAGTCTGTTGCCAGTGGGGTAGCGAGTGCGTCTCGACCGCGTGTCAGTAATAAACCGTGGCAGTTTTATCGCGAATATAGATTGCTTGATGTACCTTTGGCTTTTCCTCCTGCGACAATGCAGTGAAGACGAAGTTGCGTCTATTGATCGAGGTGACGACTTTCGGTGCGTCGTCATTGTCTGTTGCCAGTGGGGTAGCGAGTGCGTCTCGACCGCGTGTCAGTAATAAACCGTGGCAGTTTTATCGCGAATATAGATTGCTTGATGTACCTTTGGCTTTTCCTCCTGCGACAATGCAGTGAAGACGAAGTTGCGTCTATTGATCGAGGTGACGACTTTCGGTGCGTCGTCATTGTCTGTTGCCAGTGGGGTAGCTAGCGCGGCCAGTCGAGCGAGAGCACCGCGACCGCGGGTCAGTAATGAACCGTGGTAGTTTTGCTGTAAAATAATAAACATCAACTTCTGTTATAGTATAGCTCATCGACTACTGTATGTTTTAATTTACTTTAAAGTAGACCTTTGACGAAATATTGTATAGAAGCAGGCGTTACTATGCGGAAGTCTATGATATACAAGGAATCAAAATCTTAATTTGCTATTATTATATCAATAATAATTAATTGGCCTTTAATGATTTTTTTTTAATTTATAGACTAGCGCTTGGCTGCAACCAGACATGCTGGCAAGTGATGATGCAGTATAAGATGGGAGCGCTCTTGCCTAGAAAAAATGTGAGAGCCCCAATATTCAAAAAAGCAGTTTTATTGTGATCAAATTTAATGTAAAATGTATACATAAAACTTCAATAAAATCAAATTATAGTTACCTGAAATATCGTGAAAGCCTTTTTCGGACTGGGTATATCTTTAGCAGGTTTCTTCTCTGCAACTACAATGCCATCTTTTTCAGTCGTATCACCTTTACTTTTAGAGAGCAACATCGACATACTTCTAGAGCAAAGATTTGCTTTGACAATTGCCGTACTATTAATATTTATGTCTAATATTTCTTCATCTTTGTCTTGCTGGAATTGAATAAAACTTTATTTTAAAACATGCTTTAGTCTACACGCACACCTACGTAGGCGTGGTAGCCTAGTAGTTAAGATTTCGGCTTTCCTATTCGGGGGATTGGAGTCCCAGTTTTAGTTCCCGGGCAACTTCCTCCCTTACTTTTTTGCAAATATTCAGGGTTTTAACGGTGAAGGAAAACGCCGTGAAGAAACCTGCTTGGAGGAATGCAGGTAATGTGTGGATTGCTGTCTAAACATCAGTATACAGTCAGTTAGCAGATAACCCTCCCTTCACCATTTTACCACCGAACCGCAAGACGTCGGGCGAGTTTCCATCCTTATGTCGTTGACATTCCATCTACACGCACGAAACGTTTTGCGTCTTCATTCCTCATACGCATGGCTAAGGTTTGGAATACTCTTCCGCGATCTGTGTTTCCTACCAATTACAATCCGGGTATCTTTAAAACAAGAGTGAATAGGCACCTTCTAGGTAAACGCGTCCCATCTTAGACAACATCATCACTTTCCATCAGGTGTGATTGTGGTCAAGCGCTTACCTATAGTGAATATAAAAAAAAACTGACTGTATCAAATATCTCTTTAGGCTGCGGTAGCAAAGATTGATACACGTACATTATGCACGTGCATAATTATTATTATGCACGCTCACATGACTCGGTCTAATTCATAACTATTCGGACACATTAATCCTTAAACGCTTTTCCAGTACATTCAGATTTAATAATATTAAGATTCTCATTCAAACAATTTTCTTACAAGTGCTATTGAATCGTCAAACGTACCTAAAAGAAGTAAAGCGAATCTACCTCTACTTATAATCTATTTGTTACCAGAGGCACTACTTACCAATTTCTTTAAAAACATTTCCCTTTCGTGCCTCTGCTTTCTCCACTGTTCCTCGGACTCAAATTCTTCTTCTTGCGTATCCAAAAATTCATCTGGATTTGTGCCTGTTTCCTCTTCTCCATCTGTAATATTTTACTCAGATTTCACTACATTTTATATTGTGTGGGCAGAATATCACACTTCACACTATAATATTATAAAGGTGAAAGTTTGTATGTGTGTGTGTGTATGTTTGTTACTCTTTCACGCAAAAACTACTGAACGGATTTGGCTGAAATTTGGAATGGAGATAGATAATATCCAGGATTAGCACATAGGCTACTTTTTATCCCGGAAAATCAAAGAGTTCCCACAGGATTTCAAAAAACTTAAATCCACGCGGACGAAGTCGCGGGCATCATCTAGTACAATATAAAAAATTAGCTGATGCCCGCGACTTCGTTCGCGTGTTGTTTTTTAAAAATCCCGTGGGAACTCTTTGATTTTCCGGGATAAAAAGTAGCCTATGTGCTAATCCAGAGTATAATCTATCTCCATTCTAAATTTCAGCCCAATCCGTCCAGTAGTTTTGGCGTGAAGGAGTAACAAACATACACACACACACGCACACACACACACACACACACACACAAATACAAACTTTCGCCTTTATAATATTAGTGTGAAGTGTGAAGTGTGATAGGGCATGTTGCACACAAACAGTTGAAAATTGACAAAAATAAATAAAAACATCGCTTTATGGCTTACTAGATCCTTTATCCGCGTAGATTTAGGTATTTAAAAGCCAGTGGGAACTCTTTGATCTCCGGGACGCAAATTTCATATGAATCGGTTAAACAGATGTAACATAGCCTGCTATTTTAGAGCAAAATAGCAGAAATAGATCTCGGCTTGCCTCAAAATTGTTACTGAGCCTATATCATTTGTATGGGATTACTCTACAGCTTCTTACCGTGGATAGGGTTTATAAGTAGGAAAAGGTTGAAAATACATAATATATATTATGTATTATTATTATACCTGCGTTTCTCCATCTGAACTTCCGTTGCCGATGCCCGTCACCAAGGTCACCATCCTCAAACAACAGTTCTTGTATCATTCGCACTTCGCGCTTATCCTGGTCGAGTACCTCTCGCCTAAACACAATAAATAATAAGCATTCAAATAATTACAGAATCACTACCCACATTATAAATACGGAAGCATTTGTTTGTCCTTCTTCCGTTATTTTTAACTAGAGGATGCCCGCGACATCGTCCGCGTGGATTTAGGTTTTTAAAGATTCCTTGGGAACTAAATCCCGTGGGATAAAAAGTTGCCTATGTCAATTACAGGGACGCAAGCTACTTCGGTACCAAATTTCATACAAATCGCTTAAGCGGATGGGGAGCGGATTCCCTTGGGAACTCTTTGATTTTCCGGGATAAAAAGTAGCCTATGTCCGTCCCCGGGATATAAGCTAACCATGTACCAAATTTCGTCAAAATTGGTTAAACTGTTGGGCTGTGAAAAGGTAGCAGACAGACAGACAGACACACTTTCGCATTTATAATATTAATATAGTATGGATATGTGTGTGTGCCCCCGTCCCCCTCCCCCGCACAATTTATTTTTAAGTCTTTTGGGTATGCGTCTGTGTCTTATTTCTGAGTCTACTCACATATGAATCTGTCCAAGCTCCCTCTGCAATTTTCCCTGGTGGAAGGTCTCATCATCGCCCTCCTCGCGCTCCATCCTATCCAGTCCCCTCTCATCTTCGTCTCCGGAGCCCACCCACTCGTCTTCCGAAGTTAGTTCGGCTTCATTCTCGAAGAATGCACCTACACGCTTCTTCTTTAACGTTTTTTGTTGCACTTCCACCTGCAACGCAGAGTGTAATGTATAAAGCTTGTTATCTACTAGATTACAACATTCAAGGGGCAGAGTAACAAATTCCTGAAAGGCCAGCAACGCATCGACGGTACCTCTGGTACTGCAAATGTGACCCACCAGCTCGTTTGCTCCCTATTTTTTATAAAAAAAAAACTAACGAAATGTCGCGGGCCGCTGCCTGGAGGCATTTCAAGTCATACTCAAGGAGAATTTTTCACTAGAAACATAAAACTTACCTCATTTTCCTCTGAATCATATTCTACAATCCTTTCTTCCTCTTCATTGATATCAGACTCAATATCACTCTGTTCTTCATCTAGTATTTCTTCTTCTTCATCATCTTAAATACAAAAATCGTATCGAAATGAAAATGAACAGAATTGAGAAATTTGAATCTATCTATCTGATCAGCTGTGTTGTACACTCAATGATATCCATTTTTAACCCATTGAAGGTTTTCTATGATAAATTATTTTAAAATCACTCAGTGAAGCAGCAATGTAGAGCAACCAATGTCAAATGAGCTGGTGGCTATCACTCAGTGTTGAACACAGTTACCGATGTTTTTGTACTTGATTCTGTTATATATACCTGATATCTGCAATGCCCTCTCTTCCGCTTTCCTTTTCTTTTGCTTCTTATTTTTCTTCTGAGAAGCACCATCATTCGTTTCATCATCGGAATCAATCACCAATTTCTTCTTTACCTGACTGTAACCTACATCAATTTTATCTGATGGAGTATCACTTGCAAAATACTTATTTTTAGGTTCTTCAAAATCTGGTCCATCTAGCTCTTCAAGTATTGAATTTAAAATAGTTTTCTCAACATTTTTACAATTTAATTTTTGTTCTTTTTCATTGTTTGGATTTACTAAATCTTTATCTTCTTTTAGTTTTTGAGTTGTCTTTAAAGTTTCCGATTTGTTGATATCACTATGATCACCATATTGTGATACGAAAGGATTATCATAGAATTTTCCTGTACAAAGTGCTGCAACATCGTCACCAAATTCTTGTGATTGGGAAGTTTCTAGAAGTTTTACTGGAGAACTAAACGTTGTTGGTTTATCTAGCGATAAGAATGGGTTATCGTAAAATTTTCCAGTGCATAATGCTACAACGTCATCTCCGATTTCCTGGGTTTGTGAAAATTGTGGCGGTGCGTTTTGAGTTGTCATAAGATTGTCAGATATACCGGGACACATTTTGACTAATAAGTTCAAGTCCTAAAAAGAGTACTTTTATCATAATTAAATAAATAAGAAGAAGAATAGATAGGTAGTCACTTTTAGATAAATACCAATTTTAGTTGAGACAATGAAACAAAGGAATCCAAAAACCTAATGATAATTCTACTCATAACACTTACATCGCCTATGGTCTGTGTTCTACAAACAGCTGTTTTATTCTGTGAGTTAAGATCCAATGTTTGATTAGCTCCCAATGAATCCAAAATTGAAAAGGTCTGAGTGCCCAAGTCAGTGCTTGCATTATCTTCACTAGTTTTAGTTAAAGCAGCTACCACTAGATTTGGTTTGTCAGATTCTTGGGTGCTGAACAAATCTTCGGAAGATTTGTTTCCTTGAGCTAACTGCAGTTCATCGTCTGAAAGAAAATTAATGTCAAGATCTTTACATTTTGGCATCTTTAATTTTATTTAGTACAAGACACTATATGCGTTGCATTGCGATTTGCGACTCACGCGCCATACGAGACACGAGATGGGTCTAAGTCAGAGAGCATTTGTGACTCACGCGCCATATATTGCACGAGATAGTTCTAAGTCAGAAATCTTAACACATTTGTCAATAAAAACTTTACAAAGTTTCAACTCAATCGGATCAAACATACACGAATGCACAGATAAAATAGAACGACGAACACAATACATAACATTAATTTGTATTAGTTAAAAGATTGATGGACTTCGTCTGTGATGGCGTTTGCTGGCGCGCGTGCTGTGCTTGTTTGGAGTGTTTTTTTTTGTTAAGAGTGGCTGGTTTTTGTGTTAGTTGGTGTTTTTTGGTGGTGGAACTGACTGGGAAGCGCTCTAAAGGGGCGCGTATGTCGGCGGGCGCCGGCGCAGACGGAGTCCATACTTGTATAAATTCAATAACTTGAAAATATCACAAACTTGACATTGGCTAATCAGAGTAAAGCCAGATTTAAAGAAGAAAAAAAATAAAAAAAAATTGATATTTTTAAATATAAAATTACTGAATTCTGAAGATGTCAATAAAATAATTATTGTATGTTGTGTTGTTATTACCTTGACTATCTTTAATAGTTTCAGTGTCCTGGATTTTCTTAGAAGCGACTTCATTAACTACATTTTCCGTCATTTCACAGCTTACTTCTTTATTTTTAAGTTGATTATCAACAACAGCAGATTCGTCATCGGAGTCTTCAAAGGCCTTCAATATTCTGCCTTTTCTAGGTTTACTTTCACATTCCTCTTCAGATTCCGAAGAACTGTCACTAGTTTCATCATCGTCGTCACCATCTTCTAAATCCGCTTCATCACCATCATCTGCTTCACCGTTGTTCATTTCAACATCTTGTTCATTATCGTCACCAGGAATTTCATCATCACATTCGGATTCCTCGGCTTCATCATCAACCATCGGGTTTCGTTTTTTTGGTTTATCTTCCAATATTATATCATCTTCTATGGGCTCTTCTTCGCCTTCAAACATTTCATTATCAACTTCCTCACCATCCACTTTTTCGTTGTTCTCTTCTAACTTAGCTTCAAGCTTTTCTATATCGTCATCTGATACATGGTCATTAATTTCAGATTTAAGACGTTTCTCTTCTTCAAGACGTTTTTCCCATTCCATTGATCGCTGTTCCGCTATTTGTTCCTCTAATTCTTGTTTCAGTTTGAGATGCTGAACGCCTGGTTTGAATCTTTATAGGAAAAAAACACAACAATTATTATTATCATGGTGATAGTAAATTTAATGTGATATTAGTGCTGATAGTTGGAAACAAAGTGTTGTCTTTTTGTAACAAAGGTGTACAAAGGATGGCACTACTGTTAAACCTATCGATTTAGTTTAGGCTTTGAGCATTATTAAACCACTTACTTTTTCTCTCTGTCCTTTTCCATGTCTTCTAATGACTTTAGTTTGGCAAAATATGTATATCTCTCTTTTAAGAGGTCTACACCAGTTAGCTGTTTTGGGGCCAGTGGATCAGTAGAGTCTAAATCAATAACCATACCAGGAGCTCCCATCAGTTTTGGGGCAGATAATTTTTGTACACCATCTGAAAATATGATGTTTGATATATTACGAGTATATGTATAGAGTATGTGTAGAGTATATTACGAGCTTTAGTGATGATTTTATACTACTAGGCTATTAATTACCATACCATTTGGAATTTTCGCATTTTCAATCAGTTTATCGATTTCATCATAATTAAAATCACTGTCTAAAAATTCATCATTGTCATTTTGCGGAGATTCAATTCGTTCTTTCTCTTTTCTAGTGGAAGGAACTTCTGAAATATAGTCTTTAGTTTGTTCACTCTCTTGAATTAATCCTGCTTTTTCGGAATCATAATGCAATTCCATATTTTGGCTGTCTTGTTCTGTATTTCGTCCAGGTACCTTAACTGGTTGATTCTCAGATAATTCTAGTGGTGTAATAGCACTTTGCAGGTCTTTCTCACTTATTGAACTATTCTTAACGTCAGTTTCGGTAAGTTCTTTAACAACATCCACATTGGGAGGTTCATTTACAGTTTTTGTTTCCATGACACTTTCCTGTTCTATCTCACTTCCAGCACTATTCCTAACTTCAGTCTCAGTATGTTCATCCATATCCATATTTGGAGGCTCATTTACAGTTTCTGTCTCAATTATGACACTTCCTTGTTCCTTCTCACTTCCTGAAGTATTCTTAACTTCAGTCTCATTATATTTTTTATCTATATCCATATTTGGAGGCTCATTTATAGTTTCTGCCTCTATTATGCTACTTCTCGGTTCTTTCTCACTTCTTGAACTATCCTTAATGTCAGTTTCGGTATATTCTTCAACAACATCCATATTTGAAGATTCTGTCTCTTTGGAAGCTTGTTTTTCAACATCAATATTTACAGTCTTAATATTTTCTTGGACATCAGTTTCAATACAGCTTATTTCATTGGAAATACTAACATCCCCTTTAGCAACGTGTCCTACATTTGTATGTTCTAAAATTGGTTCTTTTACAACATTGGTTGTAGAGATGTCATTTTTAACACTTGCTTCATCTTCTGGACAATCTTCTTCTTCTTCTTCTTCAGTGTCACTTTTACATAACTCTATCACTTCTTTTTGTCTTTGCTCTAACAATAATCTGAAATGATAATATTATACTACAATATCTTATCTTTATAAACCAAAAAAATAAAATTGGCTGTCAGTCTGTTCATTATTACGTATTTATTAAAACGGAATATATTTGCCATAATGTAGTACAAATTATTTGGTTTTAATTTGTACTATAATTTGTGTAATATTTGGGTCATTGCTTGAAAAATTACATATACATCATTTAACTGCAATACTGCTTAGCTAAGTACACACTAACACACTATTATACACTTACACATATTGTTTAAGCTGTTCATTGTTCATTTTAATAGGGAGTGCCTTTCCATCAGATGTGACTGCAGGCTTCCTTTTGCTCATGATATCTTTGAGTGACAAAGCCTTTGGTCTGTGATATGGTAAAGAGACTTGTTTCTCTCGTAGCATCCGATTGGATTCACTCTTTATTTTGTGCATGTTTTCCATTGCTTGTTTTGCTGACATCTGTGAAAAAATTGAGTTTCATAATATTATGTTTTAAAAATATTAATTTTTCTCCCATATCAATTTTATGGATTAGGTATTGTGCAATGAGACTTCTAATCCATTCAAAGTTACCTTATTTAATACAAATAAATAATGTTAAGTTTGTCTGTTTGTTATCAAGACATTTGTGTTTTGTTCATTGGGTTGAAACTTTGTACAGTTGTTGTTGGGACTTGCGAGGTTTAACATACAACCGGTGGCGCGCGAGTTGCGTTACAACACATGCTGGGTATTAGCTAGTAACACTAAATAAAAAGTAAACACTGATTTGATCCCTCCTAAATCTCAATGAATAAAAAAGGGTAACATGGAAAAGAGATAAGTGAGACATGAAACTGAAAAAAAAATATATTTTGATGGATTTTTATGGATGTCCACAGTGCCATGGTGTGCCTATCTTTTTTCCAAACACATGAAAAATGTGAACCCAACTAACTCCCTTTGGTGGTGTTCCCACTAGATTTCAACAAGCAATTATTAAGGGGTAGAACAATGTCACTTAACTGTAAGTGACCACCTGCTCATAATATGTGAGATGTATACAGATAAATGTAAGTGGTAGTAAAACTTATCACATTCATCCATCTGGGAAAGAGAAGAGCTTCAAAAGTTTAAACATATCCTAAATATTTTTCATATAATATCATCAGTACCACCTCCTGATATCTTGTTGGTTTTTCTTAAACACTACTTACTCTCATTGGCTTTGGTGATGTAGGCTTTGTACTTCTAGGTTTGTGCTGTTTGGATCTTTGTTTATGCATTGGTCTAGGGTTGCTTTCCTCATCTGAGGTATCTGGGTCACATATGGAATTCATTGAATAGGCTGACTTTTTTATTTTCTGAAATCATTCAAATACTGTAAAATAATCCATAATAATATTAGACATGCAAAAGTGTCTGTCTGTCTGCTTAGTTTTCACGGCCCATCCATTTAACTGATTTTAACGAAATTTGGTACAGGGATAGCTTGCATCCTAGGGGTTGACATAGGCAATATTTTATCTTGGGAAATCAAAGAGTTCCCACAGGACTTTTAAGCCTACATGGACAAAGTCATGTGCATTTTGCATTATCAATGTCAACTCAGTTACAGTTAAGAAACAAATACCTGTTTTATTTTCAAGCAAGACACCTCTTCATCAGAGTTTTCACTATTCTCATCAGTCTTGGGTAATTTTTCGATGGAATGTGTATCTACTTCTTGTGAACCCTTTGTATGGTGAGAAATCAAACCTTTGAACTTGTCTTTGAGCTTCTTCAGTTTGTCTTCAGCTCTGATAGACTTTTTCTGTATGCCTTTATCTTCCAAAGAACTATTTTCACTTTCAGAAGTATCAATGTGTTTTATCCTAGATTTCTTAGATTTACTGTTGAGTGGCCTGCTTCTGTCTTGAACAATATCTTCAGATTTACTCGGTGATATGATGTTATGTTCTACATTATTAATTTCTTTCTCCAAATCGCTTTCACTGTCAGAAAAATTCATAGTTCGTTTTCTTTTACATGAAACCAGCCCCGCTTCATCATCGCTACTATTGAGGTTTTTAGAGCCTTGGCCTTCTTCTGTTTCTTCTTGAACATCTTCAAAACTCTCACGAGCTTGTGATTGCGATGAAAGCATCAAAATCTCATAATTTGCAGACATGGTAAAAAGTTTTAGTTGAATTTACCAAACGAAGGAATATCAAAGAAGTTCTTGTTCATACTTTTACCCTTTTAATTAATAATTATAACTGAACATGTTAAAGTCAACATTTACTTTACTTGAATGATAATATTTAACAGTATTGTTTAATTTTTTGGTAAATACTTAACCAAATAATACATTTGGCGCCTTTTATTTAATTATTTAATTTGTCACATTTGTCTGTCATTTGTCAGTCAGTCGGTCAATGTCAATTTCTGTCTCCTTTTTTAACTCGCTTTGCGGCTCTGGATTGTAGTCTTTTTGACTCTCCCGATGACATGCGACGAGTGGTGGTCCCATGCAAGTAGCTCACACTCACATCACGTCATTACACCCTTCCTACACCCCACACACCTCCGCTAACTCAAACTCCAAAACGTTATGCCTGTAGGAGCAGCAGGTGCTTCTGGCATATAAAGTAGTGATTACATACTCTTTGCTGGCACGTGATCTCAGATCTGCACAAATTACTTAGTCAGTCGTGTACAAAATAACAGCAGCTCATAAAATTATGAAAAATCTCTTGCTGATATAACTACTTAGTTATATTATTCACATCAATTTAATAACTATGAAGAACTTATTGCAGTTATTTTAAATAATTTATTCACACAAGAAATATTAATAAATAGTAACACCTGGGGTATTCGGTCCTAAAGTCGGAGAATTCACACTTTCGCTTGCTACTTCACAAATAACAGCTTCTGCTGTAGTTAATAGTGACGCAACTCCACTAGCATCAGTTAGTGCTCTTCGAACTACTTTCGTTGGGTCTATAATACCCTTTTCAATCATATTAACGTATTCGTTGTTAAGAGCATCGTATCCATAATTTGTGTCTAAATTTTTAATTTTGGATACAACCACAGACCCATCGAAGCCAGCGTTACGAGCTATTGTTAAACAAGGAGTGCAAAGGGCTTTTTTAATTATATTAATTCCAATTGCTTGATCAGAATTACATGGTTTAAGACTTTCTAGTACAGGTATACATCGTACAAGAGCGGCGCCACCACCAGGCACAATTCCTTCTGAGACTGCTGCTCGTGTGGCATTAAGAGCATCATTAACACGGTCTTTTTTTTCATTTACTTCAACTTCACTGCAACCTCCAATTCGTAATACCGCCACTCCACATTTAAGTCTAGAAATACGATCCAATAATCTGTTTCTCTCAAATTCACTTTTTTCTTCTTCAAATTCTGCTCTTATTTGTTCAATACGTTGTTCTATTTCTGCTTTATCCCCTTGTCCTTTCAATAATAGAGTTGAATCTTTTGTAATTATAACCTCACCAACTTTTCCCAGACTCTCAAGTTGACAATCCTCTAAGCGTATTAAATTTTCATTGTCTTCAAAGATAACACCGCCAGTTGCAATAGCTAAATCAATCAACGTATTTTTTCTATATTCTCCAAATCCTGGTGCCTTAATAGCAGCAACTTGTAATCCAATTTTTAGCTTATTTACTACCAAAACTGATATTGGTTCACCTTCGTAATCTTCAGCGATTATTATTAAAGGTTTTTTTTGATTATTGGCAATTTCTAAAGCAGGCACAATCTGATTAGCATTAAATATCTTTTTATCAGAAAAAAGAATCAATGCATCATTATATTCAACCCGTGGACCTTTGGTAGAGTTAATAAAGTAGGGGGATACATAACCTTGTTCGACCTTCATTCCATCAATTATTTCTAATTCATCATCCAATGTTTTACCGTCTTTAACAGTTACAACACCATCTTTACCAACTCTGTTCATAGCACTTGCTATAAGTTTTCCTATGCTATTGTCACCATTGGCAGATATCGTGGCAACCTGTTCTATTTCCTCAGATGTTTTAACAGGTTTTGATATTTTCTTTAGTTCTTCTGTAACTGTTGCTACAGCTAACATGATTCCTTTTCGGATTTCAATGGGGTTAGCTCCCTTTGTAATGCTGTCAAAACCTTCTCTTGCAATCGCTCTGGCTAGTATTGTAGCTGTTGTAGTTCCATCCCCAGCTTCTTCGTTGGTTTTATTTGCTACATTTTGAACAAGTTTTGCGCCAATATTTTTAAACTTATCTTTTAATTCTATTCCCTTTGCAACGGTTACTCCATCTTTAGTGATTTTTGGAGGACCGAACGTCTGTTCTAAAATTACGTTCCGCCCTTTAGGTCCCATTGTAACAGCTACAGCATCTGCTAAAATATCTACTCCTTGTAACATCATTGATCGAACATCCGGTCCAAATCGTACTTCTTTTGCATATTTACGATGTGATAATATCAAAGTGCCATATTTTAAATTTGATTTTGCTACAATTTTTCGTAATTTGTACATAATGAAAAAATTGCACATTAAAATTAACAGTATAATCAGAAATTGATATTTTTCATGACAGATTGTATTAATTTTCAAACCGTTGTACTTGTACATTTTTGAAATTGGAATATTATCTTTTTGAAATTGTTTTTAGCCAGTTTTATTTGTCGGTTTACACTTACAGATGATTCAGAGTGTTCCACTGGTTCACACCTTCACACACTCTGAAAAATATTTTCTTTTTATTTATCGTTTTCTCAATCCATGCCTGTTTTTTCTCATTTGTTATTTAATTTCGAGTGACACATAAAATTATAACTCAGAATCACCGACCAGAAAAATAAGAGAAACGACAACAATTCTGCCTACTGAGCGATCTGATTTTGCAAGCAAGATATCAGGCAATTTCGGCTTCTGATTCCAACTGGCAATAATTAAAGTTCCATAGCCTACTTTGTCGTATTAGTTTACAAATTGCGAAAAACCAAGTAAAATTTGAATTTCGCGGGCACAACGGGTCTGCCCGCTAATGAATGGTAACAACTGCGTTAGCTACAGACTGTTACAAACTGTGTTGCATCTCCAGATTGTCAAAATTAGGTAGTACCTACGTACCTACTAAAGAGAAGAATAAAAAAATACTATGACTATAGTAAGGTCTTTGGACTATAGACGGTATGTATAGTATAGCAGTATTAGTGATCTGTGATCGATGTCTGTGATTAACACCACATTCCTGATACTCTTCAAAATTAGCTGATGAAAAATTATTCCAACAGTTATATGCTTTTATTTCTGGTGTGCAAGATATTTGAAAATAACTGATTTGAATGGAATGGATATAGTGCGACTAGCCAAGAAATATACTGCAGCATTGAATTCATGACACTATAATTTTAAACTACCAGGCTTAAAAGAGCTAGAACCCAGAGCTGTAAAACCAGTTGTATATATATATATATATATATATATATATATATTAAAAAAAAACTATACTTATCACGGTTTATAAGCTGCGTACAGACCGGCCAAACGAACGCCAACGAACGGGTTTCGTTGACCTTCGTTGCTGCAATCTGGACGGCTTAGCGAATGCCAACGATCGCTCGTTGGCGTGTGCCGGCGATCCAAAGCGTGGCGGTAACATCAAAGAAATCGAGCTATTTGATCGAACTCTGTTTGGACGGTCGCCGAAGCCCAACGAACGAACGCTCATTATAAGCTGCGTACAGACCGGCCAAACGAACGCCAACGAACGGGTTTCGTTGACCTTCGTTGCTGCAATCTGGACGGCTTAGCGAATGCCAACGATCGCTCGTTGGCGTGTGCCGGCGATCCAAAGCGTGGCGGTAACATCAAAGAAATCGAGCTATTTGATCGAACTCTGTTTGGACGGTCGCCGAAGCCCAACGAACGAACGCTCATTTTACTTCCACTATACACAGTCCTATTCTTATAATATGTGGTTGTCC
The DNA here is from genome assembly GCF_905333055.1 of Maniola jurtina. Taxonomy (NCBI): domain Eukaryota; kingdom Metazoa; phylum Arthropoda; class Insecta; order Lepidoptera; family Nymphalidae; genus Maniola; species Maniola jurtina. The sequence continues at coordinate 7,090,971 of NC_060047.1, read as the reverse complement.
ACCATCTTCGCTTACGTTTATTTTTTCTTGTTCTTGCTAACTCGTTTTGGTATATAAAACTAGCAATTATAATGATGTCGTCGTCGTCCATGATTAAATTGCGAATGAAAGAGAAAAGAACCGGAATCAAGTACCAAAAAACGTTCGTTCGAGCAATAAATGTATTTGGATGTATTAACGAACTCCAACGAGCGTGCGGAAGCCAACGCTAGCGAACGATAAATATCCATCGTAGGGCGTTCGTTGGGCCGGTCTGTACGCAGCTTTACTTCCACTATACACAGTCCTATTCTTATAATATGTGGTTGTCCACCATCTTCGCTTACGTTTATTTTTTCTTGTTCTTGCTAACTCGTTTTGGTATATAAAACTAGCAATTATAATGATGTCGTCGTCGTCCATGATTAAATTGCGAATGAAAGAGAAAAGAACCGGAATCAAGTACCAAAAAACGTTCGTTCGAGCAATAAATGTATTTGGATGTATTAACGAACTCCAACGAGCGTGCGGAAGCCAACGCTAGCGAACGATAAATATCCATCGTAGGGCGTTCGTTGGGCCGGTCTGTACGCAGCTTTACTAGCACAAATAACGTAGTGATTACATACTCTTTGTACATACTCTGTGCATAAAACCGTTAAAATTTAAACATTATTTACAGTTTTACATTTTTACACTACAAGTTACATATATAGTGATCTGTGATTTACACCCAAGTCCCATTGTGAAATCTGTGATATTTTACATACATATTATTAAAATAATTATAAATTAAGTGTGACTACATTGTAATTTAAATTGTTTCTAACGTTTTATCATAACACGTATAACAGGTTGTACCTGCCTACAATATTCTATTACCAATAAATAATGAGTGCCCTAAATGCCACCAAATCTATCAAAGTAAACTTAAACATAGGTGACCAACTAACTTATATATCGTGTGGGCATATTGTTGTAGAGTTAATTAAATTTATAGCATACCAAAGGCTTCAGATACCCTACACTTACCAGTGGTTGAAACAAGTGGTAAACAAGAGAAAGTCGTGTGAAGATATAAGGGAGAGTCACCAGTCAGAAAGACATTATTTTGTAGCATCCACAGCACTAAGTAATCTGGACTTTATTATAAAGGCAGGTATCATATTTAAAAATTATGTAGTTTATAAGTAAATACCTTAAGATTTTGTTCCAGAATATATTAAATGCACCTTGGGAAGACCTAATAACCTGGGCATTGTGATTTTTTACAGTATCTGTAAATTTTAACTTAGCTTCCCGATTGTTTTTTCCGAATACAAAATTCATCTTCATCAACTGATAGATGTCCATTGCTGGAAATAAGTCTATTGTAGGGACTTCCACGCGCCACAGTCTTGCACTTGTATCCAGTGGCTCCCTGCGAATTGCCTAATGTTGTCTGTCTGCCTAGTGGGGGTCTCTCAACACGGCACTTCCCAGTGCAAGGTCACCATTCCAGCACTTTGGGACCCTAACTTCTATCAGTTTTTAAATGATGTGCCCTGCCTGTTGCCACTTCAGCTTCACAATCTGCTGAGCTATGTCAGATACCCTCGTTCACCTATGGATCTCTACATTTCTGATTTTATCATGTAGAGAAACTCCAAACATAAGAAATTTATTGATACTTTTTAAGATTCACTAATAATATAATTAATAGGACATACCTAATTAGTTAGGAATTTCCATAACATTTTTTTTATATATGTGACACTTTATTTATATTTAATTACTTTGCAGCACCCTGATAGGGCTTCATGTTGGAATAATATTTTTTATTTTTATTATGATACATGAATGCAAATAAATAAAGAATAAAGAAATTACAGTGGCATAAAATTACTATGCCTGCCCACTTTACTGAACCATGTAGTTACTGTTAGAATAACTAGACTTTATTTTCATTTTAGAGCCTATTGAAAGAAATTGACAGTGCCTCAATTCCTGATGAGATTTGCATTATTCTGGGTGCAACTCCAATCACATGTAAAGAAGTATATAGGCTGTTACTGCCTAGATTGTGCCACAAACAACAGTGCCATTCTACTCATATTGCAACAGATCAGAAAATACAAATGAATGTGTTTAAGTAAGTATAGCTACAGAGTAAGCATATGATATTACATAGAGGTTCGTGTCTAGATAGAATAATTATGTGGTAAGTGTGGGACGAAGGAGCAGCCAGAACTGCCGGGCTAGCATGGGCAGTAGATAAAAATTATATCCCCGATTATATCCACTGATTTCTATGACATCAGTGGATATAATCGGGGGATATAATTTTTATGTACTGCCCATGCTAGCCGGGTTGGCCTTAGTAATTAAGTCCTCCTCTGTACCACACATTACCGTACTACTTACTTTATACTGTAGACTGGTAATGGATTGCCGTGCTTTGGAGCATCAAGTTATTATAGCAAAGGCATTTTGCATCAAAGTCTTGTATGAAATGGGCAATCCATTGAAAAATAGGTACAATGAGATTGTTTTTTTAACTTTTGTACACTGAAGGATTACATAATTTTATTATTTTTACAGAACATTGGTGACTTCCGAGAAACTAAGCCAGATATTTTTTAATGGTCTATCCCCCACTAACATGTACATTCTTATTAAGAAAAACATGTTAAACAACCAGGATGTCGTCTGTTCCAACATCTTTGAGTCAATAGATGGGTACAAAATACCGCGAAGCTGTAAGGTTGTTAGTCTAGACTTTAGGACTCAAAATCTTTCTAATGTTTCTTGTTGCAACAACTTCCAAGTTTTTGGGGATGCTATCACCAAAAGTATGGGTGAAATCAATTTTGAAGAAGAAGCAGAATTTGCTGAAATTGTGTCAACTGATGATGTAAGATGGTTTCAATCAAGTTATGTTATGAAAGGATTTAAAGACTGTGTAGTAAATGGAAGCTCGGTTACTAATACCTGGCTACAGCTTTCTTGATAAAAATCACTTGTTAAATAAAATAAAAGTTAGCAAATTGTTAGGATGTACTTAAATAACACACATTTTTGTGACCTTATTAGTTTAATGCTCAATTAATTGACTGATATGTATCAATGTGCATCATTGATTCATATAATTTATTTAATTATATTGTTATCATGGTTTTTGCTAACTCAGCAATAATATAAAATCTTGTTTACATAATTCATTTAAGTTTAAAATGTTAGACTAAGCTTAACAAGTGTCATACAACTAGTAATAGTTAATTGTATAAGATGAAATATATGATAATATTTTTACAAAATTGTGTTTGGCTTAAAAATTAAAATACTTTAAAACAATCTCATCAGAATTTTGCAAAATCCATTCTTAGTGGCAGTCATGTTATAAAATAGAAATTTGAATATATGCAGATTTCTAGATCAAGCAGTATGACCTACTCATAGGACAGTTTCTTCTTATTATAAAAAAACTAAATTTTTCATTTTGGCGTCTTAGTGACCCCCATATTCAAAATTCATTTATTTACATTCCATATTTGTATTTGATTTTCAGAAATTGATACCAAATTTCAAATTAAACAGTCCAATATATTTAGAGCACATTGGCTGTAATAGATGAACAGACAGACAGACAAACAACTGATCCAATAAGGATCCGGTTTTGTTTCATTTGGATATAATATGGAACCCTGAAAATAGATTATAAGTTAATATGCTGTATTTCTGCTTGTCCATCACTAAATATAGTTCGGTCTCTAAACATAACACATCCTTTCTTCAAGTCATTTGCATGTGCCCTACTAGTACAGTTACCCCATTTCTGACAGTTGGCAAAAGCTTCGTTAAATTCTACTATCAAATTATTTCTTCCACCATTTGGCCCAACAACATAATCACACTTTATTGACTTCTTTATCATATCACGAAGGCAACATTCCATAAGTTCATAGTATTCAAGCCAGTAATCTTGCGGTAGCTGTCTTAATTTTATACCCAGAGATTCAGTAAGTAGACCAGTTACAAAAATGTCATCTATCCAAAAAAATGGATGATAGATTGCTTCATCAGATATCATAGCTGCAATTTTTGGACTGACTATGTAGTACCAGCCTGATAAATAGGGAGGGTATACACTTCTAGGATATTCCTCCCATGTGACATACCACTTGTTCTGTTCATTTCTTCTTGGTTTCGTATTATTCAAAATATATCCCATGATTAAATCATTTCCGTCAGTAATTGGTATTTTCTTAAGGAATTCATAAGTCTTATTTATGTTGAACACAGTATCATCATCAACTTTTAGTATAAAAGATGCTTTCTGGCACTGTGAGGATGCCCATTTCAATCCCATAAGATGTTTGTATGTCAGATTTCTATAGTTCTCATAGAATGAACCTTGTAGTATGTCACCAAATATAATACTTTCATTATTGATAGCATCTTGTGTTATATATCTGAAAGTTTCAAAATTAGTGTAGATTAAATTTATTTTGTTCAAACCATGACTAAGGGATTGCAAAACACTGATAATTATATGTGATATCACACATTTTCAGATAAAACTATTCATTCATGCAATATTAACTTGACCTACATACTCGACAAATTAGTCTATTAAAAAATGATAGACCTGAGATCAATTCGGAACACTGACCTCTGCTAATACAAGTACACTGGACTTGCTATTGCAAACCTGTTTTTGAAGCAATTTAACTATCACCATTTTGGCGTTTACAGCAACAGTGAGGGGCATGTGAGTGTACTCGGAACTAAATGTTAGTGTTGAGACATTATGTCAAAATGAAGATCACTTGTAACAAAGTGTCAATTTTAATTCCCGATATGTTCAGTGGGGTGCTTTGAAATGACTGTCATTTTGTAATGCACACCTTATCTGGCATACTTGTATGGGTCCTTCTTCAAACTTCGATTAAGGAACTGAAAGTATTACCTTTCATTTTTAGGTATCCTTGCCAATAAGAATACCCTTGTAATATTAAGTGATGAAAGATATGCAGAGGGCATTGCCCTCCTGTGGGCACTCCTTAATTCCACATGCCCTACATAGGATGTCACAATTATCACAATGAATGGTGATTCTGAAACAAGTGTAAATCAAAAATTTAAAACACCCCCAACAAGTGAAGGTTACAGTAACTAGAAAAGAGCTGATAACTTTCAAACGGCTGAACGGTCAAGCCACCTTTCAAACAAAAAAAACTAAATCAAAATCGGTGCATTAGTTTAGGAGCTACGATGCCAGAGACAGATACACACGTCAAACTTATAACACCCTTCTTTTTGGGCCTCCAGTAGAGATATATAAGTTGTTCTTTGTGGACATCTTTTTATCATAATTATGTTTTAGTCTTAACCAAAAAGCCACTGAGTAGTACCTACTGGGGTTCTTCAACTTTTTGCCAAAAGACTCTAGTCCTAAACCTTAACCATTGAAGTACAAATACTGACTTGTGCTACCCACTTTGCTTGTGCAAGATTAAATTAAATTGTAACTTTAACCACTGATGTGCAATTGACCCTAATTCATGAGCTGCCCTTCTGGCCAGTCACCTATAGTGTTACTTAGTACCTTTAAAACGGGATGATTATATAGGCATCTCCTAAACATGTGCATTCTAGGCTACATCATTTACCTACATTCATTGATTACTGATTAGGTACCATTCAAATATATTCTAGACTATAGCTGATGCCCGCGACTTCGTTCGCGGAGATGTAGGTTTTTAAAATTCCCGTGAGAACTCTTTGATTTTCAGGGATAAAAAGTAGCCTATGTGCTAATTCAGGGTATAATCTATCTCCATTCTAAATTTCAGCCCAATCCGTCCAGTAGTTTTTGCGTGAAGCAGTAATAAACATACAAACATACACACACAAACATACAAACTTTCTCCTTTATAATATTAGTGTGAAGTGTGATACAGGCAAGTGAAAGTCTATACTTAGGACTTAGGTACAGTAAAAAAATACAAAGTAGGTACATTATTCACGATAACTGTTTGAGCAGTTTTAGCAAAATGCAATGTATTTTATTATACTTTGAAAATAAATACAAAATTTTCAAAATTTATAAACTACCAACACATTTTTATTAGAATTTGGCTGGACACTAATTTGTGCTGGTCGATAGTAATAACCGGTCTGATAAGAAAACTAGAAAAGAGCTTAAAACTTTCAAGCAGCTGACACGATTTTCTTGGATTATAGCTAAGAACACTCTTGATAAAGCCACCTTTCAAACAAAAAAAAAACTAAATTAAAATCGGTTCATTCGTTTAGGAGCTACGATGCCACAGGCAGATACACAGATACACACGTCAAACTTATAACACCCCTCTTTTTGGGTCGGGTTTAATAAATTCACTTACGGTTACATGTTGAATTGTGTGGTTGTATCAATGTATTTTTTATAACATTATTTTGCGTTAATAGCAGTACTGTATTGCTGAATTCCAAATTCGAACTACGATAAATCCATATTAATAATGACAGTAAAGCGATTACAATTAAGTATACCACTTTTCTGGTCATTTTTGAGTTTTCCACTTTGAGATTCCTCGTCGGTGATCTCTTTTATTTCCTTCACTGGCATAGTGAATGCATTTTATTAAGTATATTTTGTAGATACATTCCTATTTCTTAAAGTAAATATTTTTAATTAGAAACTCCATTTTGCTGTTTACTAAAGTGACATTTCACATTTGTCCAATTGACGTTAACGTCCTTGACCTTTGAACGTAGTATGAAGCAGTGTTGTCAGATTTTAAAAAGGTCATTGCTCCCAAAAAATCTGTAATATTATTATGTATTATGTTCAAACATCCAGGACGTCTATTTTAGCATAGCAAACTAACGTGAATGACATCCATTATATTATAAATACATAATGTATATCAAGTGTTACAGACAGACACATAAATGTATATTGTGTCTGTCTGTAATTTCGAAATAACTACCTCATACTAAGCTCATATTATGGTTATTTGAACTGTACCATAACGGAATCACAGATTTTTAAAATTTTTGTCTGCCTGTCTGTCTGTCTGTCTGTCCGTCTATATTCTTTCTGTTTGAACGGGCTAATCTTCGGAACGACCTATTTTGACTGGACTTTCATAGACAAGTAGAGGATTAGCCAAGGAGGCTACATTTTTAACCGACTTTCAAAAATGGAGGAGTTGTGTTTTTCTACCTGTACACCGATATCTCCGAGATTTCTGAACCGATTTGCGTATTTTTTATTTATCGATAGAGCTTTGCGACATTGCTCCATAAAAAATTGGATTTCAACTCCTCAATCCTGATGCTGCAAGAGACCTGACCCCCAAAGCTGATAGGATTTAGAAACTGCCGGCTATAAATTGATATTGAATGTATCTATAGGCTATACCAAGTAAAGACTTTGTCGTTGACCTCGAGGACCCGACTCCTCAACCCTGATGCTGTAAGGGATTGCATTCCTATATCCTGGTGATCCCACGGGATTTTTAAAGGATCATCCGTTTAACTGTTTTTACGTGGTACAGAAACATGTTGCATCCCGGGAACGGGCTATTACGATAGGCTATTTTTGTCCTGGGAAATCAAAAGTTCCCACGGAGTTTTCAAAAATCTTATTCCACGCGGGCGAAGCTGCGGGCATCAGCTAGTTAATAATATATATAGTTAAAAAATGTTTCTGCAAATAAAAATCTTGTATCTTGTATTATATCCTATTATAATGAAGGATGTCGTCTCACTGTCTAGGTATGCATTTACGCTGCAGTGCAAGTGTCTATATGTGGATATTTTCATATCTTATGGTGCGTTTCCACTGAACCAGAGCGAAGCGGAGATATTGTGTGTTTTCGATCAGGTAACGTGATAATTTTTTTCCAGTCATCTCTCAATAACACGATTAGTTCAAAACACGTGTCAGCTCTTCTCCGCTTCAGTGAAAACGCATCCTTAGTCAAACTACTAGGTGGGTAGCATATTTTACTGAAGCAGGTACCTTAACAGTAGCAATAACTTTACCCGGATATTATGTTATCTACATATAGAATCTTGTTAACATGCCCATCCATCAAAGTCGAAACACAAAAGTGCTAACAATTCCATAAAAATCATTACCTTTTATGGTATACAAAAATCATTTTGAAATATTTTCCATGAACAGAAATGCATGTCTCTACGTCGAGAGTCGGGAGAGGTAATTGTCGTCGCAGTGAACACAGCCAGTGGCATTTTTATCATTTAATAACTTTATCATGAGCCCGCCTACAGGGGACGCTGAGTGAGGAGTCCTCAGTTGCACGAACCGACGGCAACGAGATAGGTTGCGGGCTGTAGCGCGTAGACAAAGTGACCTCGTACGAACAAATTAAAACTGACATTATAATGAGTGCAGCGATGATTGACCCAACCGGCGTAACCGCCGACGAAGACCAGGGATATGCGTTGCGAGCTAAAGTGATCACAATGGTTTGCTTATTCGCCGTTTCCATGCTTGTCGGATGCGCTCCCATGCTCATTTCCATTAAATTCGGCTGGTTCAGGAAATCGAGTGGGCCAGATATGAGGACCTCTAATCAATTGGTGATTGGACTGCTCTCTTTTGGCGGTGGTGTTTTATTTGCGACCACCTTTATGCATTTATTGCCGGAAGTCGATGAAAATATTCATTTGTTACAAGGTAAGAGTATTATTACTGTAAAAAAGTACTTACTTAAATAGGTACTTGTTTTCAGCCTAGCTGCTTGTACGTACCTATTGTACTAAACCAGTAGGTAATGCGGGGTACTGCACTGAGATTCTTTACCAGTTAACCCACAGTTGATGCCCACTTCCGTAAGTTCCGTAACTAATAAAATAAGTAGGTGTTTCAGACATAACGGAAGTTTATATGCTATGTTTTGATTTGTGGTTCTTAGACAAAAAAATATGAAATATCTAGAATTCATTTGATCAGTAACCAATACTCATCCACTATTTACTAACGCAAGTTTTCTATACGGGACGCGGGGCTGGGACTGTGGTCTGTGACCACGTTTAGATGTAGTTGACCATGGCTATAGGAACAATAATTACCAATATTAGGTATGACAGACAGAATCGGGGAAAAAGCTCTCTAAAATAGGCAAGAACTCATTGCAACTTATTCATCAGTCAGTCAGTAATTCATCAGATAAATAAAATGAATGACTATGATACTTATCTGGTAATTTATTTCTGTAATGAAAGGAAGGTAGGTGTTTGTGTGCGACACATTATTATCGTATTCGAGTAGGTAATTAATTGCAGGTAGTTGTATTATTTAACATTCAAAGCATTCAAATTATTATTTACACAGAGATATACGTAGAGGTAATGACCTTTACTGTAATTTAGAGAAGGTAAGGTAGATACACATACAGACTAGACATTTGCCCATGACAGTCCTTAGATGGAACTTCATATCTTTAGCTAGGTATTTAAGTTTTGATACTATAAATAAATGATGAAATGACCTTATCAATAAATATTCCAGTAGGTAAGTAACTATCGAAATAAATCACACTAATATTATAAAGGCGAAAGTTTGTATGTGTTTGTGTGTGTGTGTGTGTATATCTGTTACTCCTTCACGCAAAAACTGCTGGACGGATTGGACTGAAATTTATAATGGAGATAGATTATACTCTGGATTAGCACATAGGCTACTTTTTATCCTGGAAAATTAAAGAGTTCCCACGGGATTTTTAATAGACTACATCCACGCGAACGAAGTCGCGGGCATCAGCTACTACGATATAAGTAAGTGGAACGGTGTTTTGGCGGGTCCGACATCCAACAGATTTATTCATTTTTTCATTTTCATTCTGTTCAGTGTGAAAAAGTTAAGGCCTCACTCGGTATTATGCTGTTGGTTAACACTTAGGTCCGGTTTCCACGAGGAAATGTGGACATAATATTTCTCTCCGCTCCGCTTAGGTGGAAACTGGCCCTTATTTTGCGTTTGAAATATTTACGACCTTGGGAAAGTTTTAACTCGTATAGCACCTATCAACTTTTATTGTATTTTATGTAATTTTTTTTTTGGTGTGCGTGCAATATCTACTTAAGTATGCCTAACTACACTACTATTACCTACGCAGAACAATTTGCGATGGAAGTACCTACTTACCTACTTAAGTATTTAACAAAAAAGTTAAAAAAAAAGTCCCACCCATTGCCAGTTCAGTACTGAGCATCGACCTCCTCTTAGAATAAGAAGGGTTTAGGCCTATGGCCAACCACGCTGGCAAAGTGCGAATTGGCAGATTTTACTCAACCTATGAGAACATTATGGAGAACTCTCAGTTATGGTTTGCTCACGATGTTTTCCTTCATCGCTTACTCCAGCGTGCTGGAGTAAGTACCTAATTCCTAGCTATCCAATTCCCTGCTCCCCGCATAGGAGGCGGACGTCTTATAAAGTACTAATCTATGTCCACTTCTTAACACCCTAGGTGGACTTCGTCTGTGTTGGTGTTAGCTGGCGGGCGTGTTCTGACTTTTTGGAGTGTTTTTTTTTTGTTAAAACTGACTGGAAAGCGCTTTAAGGGGGTGCCTTGCGTATGTCGGCGAGCGCCGGCACAGACGGGGTCCATACTTGTATAGTTTAACTAACTTGTTACAAATAATTACAAACTTGACATTGGCTAATCTTTGTAAAGCCAGACGAAAGAGAAAAAAAAACACCCTAGGTCATAATTAAAATCGTCAACAGAGGAAGTATCTGGGGAATTCCGTAGATATAGTTACAATTGGTAACCCTGTACAAACTACAAACAGAGTCTTATTATAAAGCAGTTAGTACAGTTAACAGATTCAGATTTGATATAGGTGTAGGTTAAACGGTAATTAGGAATTTCCGTGTCACATAATCCTTTGTATTTGCCTCCACTACACCTATAGGGACTAAGTAGGTACTGTTCAGATAAATCAGTTTGCCCTAATCATAGCCTCAATAGCTCAACGGTTATAGGAGTGGACTGAATTCCGAAAGGTCGGCGATTCAAACCCCAGCCGTTGTACTATTGTGGTACCCACTCCTAGCACAAGCTTTACGCTTAGTTGGAGGGGAAGGGGAATGTTAGTCATGATTAAAAATGGCTGATATTCTTTAAAAAAAAATAAGGTAGGTAGGTACTGAGTAAAATAAGATATCCGTGTGGGTGCGTACTTACTGAGTAAGTAGGTACTACCTATCCCTCACTCCGGTTTTCGATTTCTAATTGGATCACAGAATCTAAATATCATATAGCCGAAACTCTTGGACCTAGTAGGTAAGCTATAGGTACAAGTACCTACACTGGTGCCCTTTGTAATAAAGACGACGAAAAAGGCCAGATTTTTGAAAATTGTTTTTATATTGGTTTAGAATTTCAAGCTATTATAATAAAATTATATTCTATGCTATGCGTCTTCAGTAAAAGCTAAAGCTGGTAAAGAGTGCGGCAATAACTAGCAATTAGTAGGTACCTACTAGGTACATATTATTAAGTAGGTAGCTCTTTGTAGTGAATTTGGAAAAGTACAATATCTACTTAAGTAAGTACATCAAAAATATATTAATGAATAGAATATAGGTCAGTAGGTAGGTACAAAGAGCCAATGTGCAATTCGGCAAAACAAAAATTGATTTGATAATTAAATGTATTATTGACATTATTTGATAAGATTGGAAATTGTTTACCTACTTACTTTATATTGTAATTTCTTTATCGTCTTCATAAATACAAATCAAGTAGTGATTAATGATTCATTTTAGGAACATCAGGATAACAATTGCCAAATAATGCATGCTTATCAAGTTGATGATCTAGGTTATCTAGGTGATCCCTCTAACTTTTCGGAGTTAAAAAAAAAAAAATTAGCCATGCTAATCATGACTAATACTCACCTTTCCCCTCCAATTAAGCGTAGAGCTTGTGCCAGGAGTGGGTACGACAATAGTGCAACGGGTGGGGTTTGAACCGCCGACCTTTCGGAATTCAGTCCGCTCCTCAACCGTTGAGCTATTGAGGCTTATGTGCGTAAAACGCAAAGTAAGAGGGATCAATCTGAGGAAACCTGCATGCCTGTTCTTTATAATGTTAGTTTTCAAAGTTGTGTGAAGTCTGCCACTCTTACTACAAATTCTTCTCATTTTGTGAGACCAGTCCTCAATAGTGAGTAGGCGATAGGCTGATAATGATGATAATGAGATAGGATCTATCGGAAAATGCTTCCAACGGCTTGCATATAGCTTGAAACCCAGAAACGTTTGACCAAAAGTTCAAGGCAGGATGCCTTTACCACTAGGCTATTTTACCTACCTACCTACTTGCTTTTGTACCTGGAAGTTACTATGAAGTATTACATTCTAGAAGTTGAATATTGTGTAAGTATATTGCTGTATGAAAGCGTTCACATAGCAAATCGCGTGTAGTGTGGGTGTTGCAGTCCCCATTAGATTCTGTGTGAGGTCTTCGTTCTTTGGAACCACCAGTCACCACCCATTCTTGAGTGATGTGATAGGCTGGTTCGAGTCCCTATGTGATAAAACTTCACGCGTACTCGCGCGTTCTCTGGTGCAATTTTCATCGTGCATTGTTTGATTCGGATACTTAACAAGTGTAAATTAAAAATTTATAACACCCCCGACAAGTGAAGGTTACAGTAACTAGAAAAGAGCTGATAACTTTTAAACGGCTGAACCGATTTTCTTGAATTATGGCTAAGAACACTCGATCAAGTCACCTTTCAAACAAATAAATTAAATTAAAATCGGTTCATTACTTTAGGAGCTACGATGCCACAGATACACACGTCAATCTTATAACACCCCTCTTTTTGGGTCGGGGGTTAATAAATACTAGGCGAAGGACTTAGCTTGTAACTTGTTTAATACCAACTTAGTCGCATGTTTACAATCCCGATTATCATACTTTTTTGTACTTACTTGCCTACTTTAATTTAAAATTAAAATAAGTTGTTTAATGAGCAGCTAGCCTTGTCCCTTCTTAATTTGCAGATTATAATTTACTAGCTTTACCTACTCATCTAATATACCTACCTACCGAGCGACCTTCTCTACTACAAAGCATTGACCATTGTACAAAAAAGTTTTCAAAAACCCGATTAGGTCTGGGTAGGAATTAATTATTCCAATTTGTTATAGTTGTTTTTTATTTTTTATTTACAGTTAGTGTCACTCGGGATGATATTGTAAGGATTCTAATGATAGGTCCCATACATCCCAATTGGTTCAGGCATTTAGAAGTTTTAGAAAAAAAACTCATAGGCTAACTACATGAATCTGAAGACATCACACTCCATTTTTTGGGCAGTCGGGTAAAACAGATCTCTACCGGGTTTGGGTACCTATTTAATCCTTTAGTCTACGAGTATGATCTGCGCAAACCGCTGTGTTGCTAGTACTACAGATTGAACTACTTGTTTTGCGATAATTGTATCTATCTCCTAATAATTCAGGATCCATAGATAGATAGATGCTATTTATAGGTACAGTACCTAGTAAAATAGATTTTTTATTCTTCAGAATCAGGCGACATATCCAAGATGCCAATAGCCCTCGCCCCGTTGATCATGTGTAGTGGTTTCTTCATGATGTACCTGGTCGAAGAATTAGTTCACGTTTACATAAACAGCCGTGACAATAAGACTGCCAACACAAGCTTCACAAGGGTGCTGAGTATACGACGAAGTAGTACAGATGCCGAGGGAACTGACAAACGTATTAAGGAGTTAGAAGCCCAAGCAAGACACCATGGTCACAGTCATTTGGCTGTGGAATCCGATGATACAATTGTTGCCGCCCTTAGAGGCCTTTTGATTGTGCTGGCCCTGTCGATCCATGAACTGTTTGAAGGGCTTGCTGTTGGGCTGGAGTCGTCTGCCAGGAACGTGTGGTATGTAACCTTTTAAAGAATTAAGGCCTAGGTAAGGTAGGTAGGTATAGAGCGCGCAAAACAAGTGATCCAATCTGAAATTGCATCAGTATGCGCAGGAAATAGACTAAGGATTAAATATACAAGTCTGTTTTTGTACAATGCGCAGTCCGTCAGATATGGTCATTATACGCCTTGTGTTTAGATTAGACTACTTGTTTTGCGCGCACTATAGGGGTTCCTTGGTGCGTAGGTATAAGAAATACATAGCATACATGCAACGTACCTATAGTACTCGACAGTCGAGATGACAATCGGGGTATGAGGGGAAGGAGGGGACGCCGAGCACACCCGCACGTCACTCACGCTCGTCCGCTAGCGAGGTTCGCGAGCACTGCGAGGGATGTGCGGATGTGCGGGGCGTTCACACCCGGATTGCCATCTCGACCTGTTGCATATAATTAATACCTACCTACATAATGCAAACGACATAATATGCAGATAGATCATTTAAATAGTGTGCCAGGTAGGTACTATGGCAGGTACGCACAGACGTACTGCATAAAACACTGTGTAGGTTGGTACCTTAATATCATTGTCTGCGTAACTTCACAACGTTCAACGACCTCTTTATGAGATGAGTCATTCTGAACAAAAATCATGTTTTATGAAGTTGTCAAAATTAGGGTATCTAAGGTTGAAATCTATAGAGCACACTTTACTTTGCTTAGACTTAAGTTTCAGTTAAAACGAGACAGATGCCGAGGCTGGCATAAATCTGTCTCTTTTTAACTGAAACTTAAGTCTAAGCAAAGTTAAAGTGCGCTCTATAAATTTGAACCTAAGACATAAGTCTGAACGTGTAAACGTTCATGGTTATAATAAATGGTAGGGCTCTACTTATTTTTCTTCGAAATGACCCGTCTAGTACTTTCGTAGTACAAAGAGGTCGTTGGTAACGTCATACTAACGCTGTGTAAGGAACACTATGTCTTAAAAACTCGAACACTAAACAAGGCTACCAAGCTGACGTAGGTATATATGCATAGAGATTTAGGTACATTCGTTTTAAAACGTATTTGAAGTAGTTAATTATATGAAGGTAAATATATCTATCTATGTGTTATGGTTTGCTTAAGAATCTGTTATAACTCAAAAAGGTTGTTTCGGCTCACCCACCTACTTGAACTCTCTTGTAGATCCAAGTAGGTAGTAGATCTGCATACTATTATATTCTTTGGTAGACACCTACCTGCATTATGAGCTAAGGCAAGGTAGTAGTAGACCTACGTAAATTCACCAGATTTTAATGACTACGCACAGTAAAGTTGATCATACAAAATAAGTCCCTACCATATGGACTACATAATCCAATAGATCCTAGTACTCAAGTATATTCCAAGTAAAGCACTTAGGATATACTTGAATACTTGCACTCACCTTTGCATAAGCACACGAGTAGGTACTTAGGTAAATTACTTATAGGCACTTAAGCATAGGTGAGTACTTGAGGTATTCACTTCCTATCAGCAACATATCTGTAGCCAAAACTCGGCACGTAGCTGTTTGAGTACATTGTCAATTACCAACCACTTCAAATTTTATCTGAAGGTGTCAATTTTACATGTACGTACCTAATCTTACTGGGAAACTGATTGGTGTACTTACTAACCGTTATAAGATGGTTTAACTTAACTATAAAGTAGATGGTCATCTGTTCTTATTAGACTTTCTGCTATCTACCAAATGAATACTGTTAGGCTTGTATTTAATTAGGTATAATACCTGCTTAAATATATTATTATACATGCCGTTATATTTAAATTCGTAAGTAAGATTAGACCTCTGGGTTAGATAGAAGATACCTAATTGACGATCTACTTACATAAAGTATTACCGTTATTTAGGCCGCCGACAAATCAAAGCAAGCATATCATAACATAAAAATATCGATAAAATCTTCTCAAAGAAGGCAGTTATAGATCATATCGAACAAAAAATAACCTAATTTTAATCAAAACATCAAGATTCTAGACACAATATACGAATCGGTTAGTGACTTTACCTTATCGGTTATCCTTTTTACGACACCAGACACTTTGTTCTTGGGATCTTTTGGGCTAATTATATCATAACATGAGATACCTATTTAGATAATATTTAATCAGTGTATTAAACAAGTAACAACCGTAGATAAAGTTGTTTGTTTTTATAATATTTCCACGGTATCTTTATGAAAATCTTTGTTTCTCAATCTGCTCTAGGAATGAAGTAATTAAACTGCATCTGTTTTTGAAGAACAAAATTATGTTTACCTCAGTCATGTTCAATTTGAAAATTTAAGAAACATTTGAAATTTTAAAGAGATCCATAAAATGAACAATGTTACGAAATTGTTATATAAATTAATAAATGCGAAATACTGGCCACTCCACTACGCTAAACTTCAAGTGATGCACACAATTTTCAGACGATTTGTGACCCAGGTGAACAAAGGAAAACATACATAAAATATCTAAGAGCCTTACTTTAACAGCTCCTCAGTATTATAAGGGACGGGCTGAAATCAGAAAGAAGAAGAAAAATAATAAAAGAAATTCTTTATTCTATTCATAATGTGTGTTACAAAAGATGATAATAATCCATACTTAATATTATAAATGCGAAAGTGTGTGTCTGTCTGTCTGCTATCTTTTCACGGCCCAACAACACGGTTTAACCGATTCTGACGTTTGGTACAGAGTTAGCTTATATCCCAGGGACGGACATAGGCTACTTTTTAAACTGTTCCCACGGGATCTTTAAAAACCTAAGTCCACGCGGTCGGATCTAATTAATTATTACAAAAGTTCACCACATTAGCCGTAGCGGCCTACAAATATTAGAAAGCCCTAAAAAGCCCTTGGGACGACAGGTGCGAGGTATACTTAGTTTTCACGCCGCACCTGTCGTACCAAGGGCTTTAGGGCGTTTACTTACATTTCTTTGTCATCCTGATTCTGCAGGTACATGTTCGGAGCAGTCTCAGCGCACAAATACATCATAGCGTTCTGCATAGGTGTGGAACTGCTTGCTGCTGGAACGAAGCGATGGCTGTCCGTGGTCTACATCTTTACCTTCTCCTTCGTGTCAGCGCTGGGCATCGGGGTTGGCATTATGCTGGTGGGCGGAGCTGGAGCGACTGAAGCTGGGATATACTCTGTTGTGTTACAGGTGAACATTTTGGTACAGTCAGCAACAAAGCTAGGTTTGCACCCGCCAGTACAAGCGACTATGGACGCAAACCTAGTTTTGTTGCTGACTGTACTTATATCTGACTTTTTAACCCCCGATCCAAAAAGAGGGGTGTTATAAATTTGACGTGTGTATCTGTCTGTGGCATCGTAGCTCCTAAACGAATGAACCGATTTTAATCTAGTTTTTTTTTGTTTGAAAGGTGGCTTGATCGAGCTATAAATGAAGAAAATCGGTTCAGCAGTTTGAAAGTTATCAGCTCTTTTCTAGTTTTCTTATAGAGGTTTTTGCACGGCGGTTTTTTAAATTTCGAGTTATACTTTCAGTACCTACTACCTAGTTATGAATAGGTACTGGTAGGTAAAGTACATAGGTGTGATTGTGACTTAGGTCTTTAAGCCACTAATCAACAGGTTACTAATGGAGGCATCCTTCCTGCTCTGAGAGCCCGTTCTTTATACGTTTTTATAATCGTCATCATCATCAACCCATCGCTCCGGCTCACCACTGCTGAACACGAGGCTCCTCTCAGAATGAAAGGGTATGGCCATAGTTCGCTACTGGCCAGTGGTTTGGCAGATTTGACACCTTTGAGAACATTATGAAGAACTCTCAGACATGCAGGTTTCCTCACGATGTTTTCCTTCACCGTTAAAGCAAGTGATATTTGAATGCTTAAAACGTACCTACATAATTCCGAAAAATTAGAGGTGAGATCGAATTTCCGACCTCCCAAAATGAGGTTTAGCCACTGGCCTGTCACTGCTTTTTACATGTTTACATAGATACATAAATATTAAATACCTACTCTTTGAAGTGCATTATAATCGTACGTCTCTCAGATTTTATCGATCACGTAGATGATAAAAATTACGAGTCAAATTCAGATGTCACTGTTTTTATCGATGAGTCAACCACTAAAACCCACCTTCGACATAAAAGTAAAATACTAAACATGGTAGTTAGGTGTTTACTATTTTTATCTGTTTATATATTTTTAATAAAAAGGAGATATAAAAAAACGCAGCGAATTGAAAACCTCTCCCTTTTTGGAAGTCGATTATCCTGTAGTATCATGGCGTATGTTAGTAGCAGAGGTAGTACCTAGGTCTGTCTATTCTTCTTTAATTGGGAAGTAATAGGTTTTTTACTTTCTTTTTTTTAAAGAATATTAGTCATTTTAATCATGACTAATATTCCCCTTTCCCCTCCAACTAAGCGTTAAGCTTGTGTTAGGAGTGGGTACGACAATAGTGCAACGGCCGATAACCTCCGACCTTTCGGTTTTCAGTCCACTTCTATAACCGTTGAGTTATTGAGGCTTCAAAAATACTTTGTTCCCAGGGTCTTGCGTGCGGTACGCTGGTGTACGTGGTGTTCTTCGAGGTGTGGCGACAAGACAGAACAGGCCTTATGCAGTTCCTCTGCTCAATACTCGGCTTCGGGCTTATGGTTGCTTTGGAAGCAGTCGCTAATATAGGTTTGTAGAATTTACACTTTACTATTAGTACCTATCAGTTTAGCACTAAAAAAAGGGATAGATATTTCAAATTATTTCGATTATATAGTACAATTTGTTTTGTTTCAGTTGTTTGACGAACGTTGTATGAAAATGCTTCCAAAGACATTTTCTCAAGGAATTATGATACATTATTATGACCTCGTGAACGGTGACGTAATTATTACTTAAAATAATATTATGCCTAAGAATAGTCATTATCTTATCTTAGGGCCGGGGAACATATGGCTGAGCGCAGCGCAGAGCATTTTTCACAGTCAAAATATTACCGACATTGTCCTCATTAAAATAATATCTAAAATCAATTGTGCATCCGTGCAGATACTCGCGCATCCGCGCGCAGTCCCGCGCGTGCTCGCGCATTCTCTGGTAGAAATTCGCGTAATATGTCACGCGATTAGAAAACTTCGCGGGCATGCTCTGCGCTGCGCTCCGCCATATGTGCGCCGACCCTTAGTTTAATAGTATTAAATTTTTCCATCGCTAAATGTTTGACTGAAGAATATATTTTTTATTTATTTCAAGAATTATCCTCATACTTTTTAACAGTTTTTGTATGAAAACGTCTTTATTCTTCAGTTACGGATTTTATTTAGCGGTTGAAAAATCAGCGATTAAAATAATTGTTTGTTAATAAATGTTTATGAATTTACTCAATTGTTTCTTTATTTTCACAAGAGTTAAGATTTGGAACAACTTGCCACCTCCTTACACTATTTTAAGATAAGTAAAGGTAGATTTCGATAAAGGAACAATGAAGATTTTTTTAAATTGTTTATTTATATCTAAAGATCCACACCTGCGCACGCGATCGTACATCTTTGGAAGCATTAAGTACTGTTTCTGTGCGCACGTACGTGTCGCAAACAGGTATAGGTATTATGTTTATACTTTGGTACAGTTCCCAAAAACTCACATGTGCATGCACAGGAAGTGAATGACAACAGCGCCATCTATATGTGAAATACATTTTTTTCGTGAATTTTTTTTTGTGATGCAACCACAAATTCTGTTTCAGATTTATTCCTTTACTTGTGCTATAAGACCCACCTACCTACCAAATTTCGTGATTCTAGGTCAACGGGAAGTACCCTATAGGTTTTCTTGACAGACACGATGGACGGACGAACAGACAGGCAGACTGACAACAAAGTGATCCTACAGGGGGTTTTTAGTTTTGAGGTACGGAACCCAAAAATGACTTCTACCGCGCCATTTTAGCTTTGTGTCAAATTTCATGCCAAAAGTATTAAAATAGTTCAATATCATTATTTTAAAGATGAACTTGAACTGTACTTGACATGACTGTTGAGCCAGAGTTAAATTGGCGCATTCACATTTCTTTAACAATCGGGTGTTTTATTTTTCACTTCTAAACTTTTTCTTAAAAAGGTAAGGTAAAGAAATAATACAACAAGATATAGGTAATATTAACAAATCAATAATTTAATTAAAAATTAACACTTTTATACTAACTATTCTATTCTTAAAGAAAATAGATATTATCATTTATCTATGTACTGTAATTAGTTAGACAAATATTAGGCTGAATGTAAATGAATATTATTACTTTGCGCAGGCGGTATAGACATCTATTGATTAAATTGATTTTAATAACACAGGTCTATATGTTATAAATACGGTTAAAATATATTTGTTACTGGAATATCATGTACTTAGATAAAAACCTGGTGTCTATTCAGACGGACCACACTACAGTCACATCACAGCGGCAAAAATGACGCCACGCAGTGGTCGTGTGTGACTGGTTTCTCTGTTGTATTGTTGCAGCTACAAATTAGTAAGAATGGTACAGTGCTGGTAGGTAAAGTTCTCAAACTATAAGTTTGCCAGATTGAAAATAAGCTTTTTATCATTCTATCTCTCTCTTTCTTATAAGTTCACTATATCCTCGCACTCACTTGATGCTAATTTCGACCCAGACAACTAACTTACGGCTAAAATTAATGCACATAGTCAATTCTATCTGTAATCTCTCGATAAACACCTTTCCTAGCACTGTTGTTATAAGTTCAAAAGAAGGAAAACTTGTATGAGTCTTTTATGACAACAATGATTCTAAATAGCTTATCGACAAATTATGGATAGATTATTATTATTAATTTTAGCCGTTAGAATGTGAGAACTGTACAACCACATCGTAGTCGATCATTTGAGTGAAATTGAAACGATGTTTCAATAATGATCACACGTTGCAACAGCCGTTGAATACGACTGAAAATTGTCGTACTTGTGAATGGAACTACGCATTTACATATATTTTTTTTGTACAGCGACTTTTTTTTGCCGCTGTGGTGTGGATGTGGCCCGTCTGAAAGGACCCATGCTACACTTAAACTAAGATGACTGAGAAAGACATAGAGAAATTTGGAAAATTCTTAAATCTAACGCTTGTACAGAGGGCCAACTTACTAACGGCCATCTCTATTAATGTAAAATTTTACAGTTCAGTTTATTTGAGAAATATTGACGTATTTAGTAGCGGCCCTCTGTACTCGAGTGTATTAGTCAAGCCATCATCTTTAACATTCCTATTCATTACTCCTAAGGCCGGTACAACGTTGCGAAGACGTATTCACACGGATTTACTTAACGCTGCGTTTAGAAAATACACGTTTAGTTTGGAGAATTCAATTAGCTGCTTACAAGGTAGATCTAATCACGTCAAATCGTTTATGTGTAATAACTATAAAGGTTAATATATAATAATAACATGGTAGATATAGTACATGAGAGCCAGTGGCTGGCACAGGTTGAAGCTAGAGTGGGCATCATTAGATAGCTTCCTATTTACTGGCAGGTCATAGTGAAGAATGCCATTGAGGTAAGTAGTGTTTTTCGGACCATGGCGTATGGCGTCCATACAAGAGTGAAAAGATCCATATCCAGTAGTGGCCGTCTATTGGTTTATGACAACAAAGCAGTGTTTTTATGCTTCAATGATCTACACGCCATTTATGAGAGCATGTACCATAAGTGATAAGAAAAGATGAAAAAAGAGACACTTGAACTAACGATTACATACAAAAAATCGATTACATAGAAAAATCAATTCAAACTTTAAAGTTGATAATTCTTTTAGATTCTACATGAAGGAATATTGAAATTAGTTGTGTTCTTACTTTAAATTCAGGAAGACACTGACACTCTTTGACTGAAACACAGCGATTGAGAAAATTCGTGTGAACAGCCCCCAAATTCACTTACAACAATATACTTTAAGTAATAAATATTTAAATGCTCAACTATTAAATATACCTATAATCACATTACAATATTCGTATTAATTGCAACTGATGTCTAATAATTGTGATTGAGGTTTCATTAAATATTGGAAAATTCAGTTCTTGTTAAAATTAACAGAGGACCCTCCGTCATTCGGTACATTCAAACGTAGTCGTATCCTCATTCGAGTATAAGCAACCAAAGACAATTTTTTGTAGACACGTTGAAGAAGCAATTATCCGTGTCTGTGGTTTGCTAAATTTCCGTAAAAATGTCTAGTTTTAAAGTAACACGGGTTTAAAAATTAGTATGTAAATCCTTGAGTCCATATAAGTTACACTTTAGAATAAAATATTTTAACGGGAATCTGGGAAACCACAGACACAGATATTATTTCATAGAACGTATAACATTTCATTGAGATTGATTGGTTCATATTCAAATGAAGGCCAAACTATGTTTGTATGTGTAGCCACTACAAAACATAATATTGTCATAGAGTTCAAAAGATGCGTCTTTTATTTTTTTAAATACCACAAAGTATTCTGAACCTTACTCGACAACGTTGTACTGTGTAAAATGGAATGAAGAGTAGAAAAGAACCTACGCAGTGGTGATATACAGTTGATATACTTTATAGCATTTAAAAAAATACACCGCATCGATTGACTCTGCCGCAATATGCTTTGAGTCTTACGGTGCGTTTCCACAATGTCGTCAACGTAATTTAATCGTTGTCATTTTGAATTAAAAGAGTTGTGGACGACAGTTAGTCGTGTCGTCCTATATGTGAACACCTCCATTTAAATATACAAGCTACGACGTTGTAAACTGCACGATTATTTATCGTCACGACACAGTGACAACGCGCTCTTCGGCTTAGACCTATAGAGCGTACTTCGACTTTGCTTAATGTTTCATTTAAAACGGAACAAATCTACGTCATCGAAATAAATGTCTCTTTTTAACTGTTTTAAGGTCAAAGTCTTTTCTATAGATTTCAGTCAGCCACCATATCAATTATAGATATAGACTGAAAATAACTCGTTCGGTATAGTTACAAATTTGCTATATTTAAATTTTAAATACCAATGATACATGTTTAGCATATTTTAAACAGTGTTATAGTAACATAATTAATCTCACTATCATTTTAGATATTAAAAATTTCTATAATCTAAGATATTTTTTTTATTAAATGCGTTTCGAGAAATATCTGTGTATGCCGAAGGTAGTCTATTATTATGGTCTATCGAAAATATGTGTATTCTATGATTGAGCTAAATTGGTACTTTTTATTATTGTTCCGAGCAAAATATGTCATAAGCTTAAACTCTTACATTAACTATGAAAATAAGGTATTTTATGTCTTTTTACATCGTTTTTTTTTTTAATTTGTTATTAAAGAAAAAGGAACTTTGGCACATTACATAAATAAATAACGACCAAAGCCAATTTATCAATAAATCAATAAGACGATATTAAAGCTTAATATTAAATAAAATGTATGTATCTGGAACCCTCCTATAATACATTTTTCTTTTTGCATTTTCATAAGTTATTTAACTAACGAATATTGAATATTATTTTCTAATTAATAGCACATAAGTGGCTGTGGTCTAAATTTAATAATGCCCAATAAAAGCGAAGAGAAATATAGGCAAGTAATACTTGAAATTAAAATCATAACAAATAATCTCTGATATATTTAAGTACTTGTAAGAAGTAAATGACTATTATTGCGTTTGACTTATTTCCTGTCTGACTATACAGTATCGTACTCAATTCTTTTATACCTAGACACGAGAATAATATATTTTTATACACAAAACAGTGTTGCCCACTTTTAGTCATCAAATAATAATAATAATTCTTATATGTGGCAAAGACTAGTTTGAAAAAGCTAGACAATAAACGCGGAATATTGTCGTAGTATCTGCATCCGCGCGAAATAGTGAAATACATCCCGCTATGAGAGTAGTAGTAGCATATTAGCTTTATGAGCTACTTTTGTGTCAAAAAAAAAACGAATCTGTCTATCTTTTTCCTTTAGTCTGTGTTCCATTGCTATGAGTAGTGAATAAAATTAGGCTATTTGTTTTTGACGCTAGTTACAAATAGTTTTTTTTTAAGTAGAAATTGCATTTCTAGTAACTTTTTATTAAATTTTAGATTAAATTACTAAAAAACCTATACCATTTACAGTAGATAACTCAAAATATTTGAAATCATAATTTATTAGGTATAAGTGAATGTAGAATTAATGGAGAATTCACTTCTAATACTTACTTGAAGCTACTTATCGCTATCTCACTTTGACCAACAAATCAGAGCGAGACATCGGACCCCAGTGGGATGTGATCTCTCGCTCTCGCTCGGCACACGAAGCGGGATAGAAATAAATAGGTTTTGCTTCAAATAGGCATTACTAGTAACCAATCCAGATATGTATTATACATTCATGGTAGGTAAAGGTACAGTTTAAAGTAAGGCAACCCCATTTTGTCAATCTCGTTCTGTTATATCCCTTGCACTGGTGAAGCGATGAGGCGTTTAGGATTTGAGCAGCTTGCCCGCTCGCTGGTTCGCCACCGCTATGCGAGTCTCGTTGCTTTCACCCTAAAACATTGCGTTTACAAATTATTAGAATATTGTAAAGGATATTCGTCCAATTTAAGGTCATAGGATACGTAACGTGTTTTTTTCTCGTGCCAGACGGAACGAGAGGATTTCTTGACATCTCTACATAGTATACAAGTGTAAATTAAAAATTTATAACACCCCCGACAAGTGAAGGTTACAGGAACTAGAACAGAGCTGATAACTTTCAAACGGCTGAACCGATTTTCTTGGATTATAGCTAAGAACACTCTCGATCAATCTACCTTTCAAACAAAAAAAAAACTAAATTAAAATCGGTTCATTAGTTTAGGAGCTACGATGCCACAGACAGATACACACGTCAAACTTATAACACCCCTCTTTTTGGGTCGGGGGTTAAAAATAAAATCGCATGTCGCTGTCTGTATGTACGCTTAGATCTTTTAAACTACGCACCGGATTTTCATGCGGTTTTAACGGATAGATAGTGATTCAATAGGATGGCTTATACCTATATTTATATTTAATATTGTTTTGTGTTAGTTTGCGATAATTAATAAGCACCCGTGCGAAACCGGGGCGGGTCGTTAGTCGTTGCATATAAAAATGTAGCGGCAAAATATATACGTAAATCAAATCAAATCAATCATTTATTTGCTCTAAATGCAGGTTAACAAAGATATTACAATTATTCATTTTAGTATCACCACATTTGCCATGCGATGGCGTGCAAATATTTTATAGAGGCTAACTAGAAAACGGACGGAACGGGACGCATTGACCCGTATATTTTTAACCCCCGACCCAAAAAGAGGGGTGTTATAAGTTTGACGTGTGTATCTGTCTGTGGTATCGTAGCTCCTAAACTAATGAACCGATTTTAATTTAGTTTTTTTGGTTGAAAGGTGGCTTAATCGAAAGTGTTCCTAGCTATAATCCAAGAAAATCGGTTCAGCCGTTTGAAAGTTATCAGCTCTTTTCTAGTTACTGTAACCTTCACTTGTCGGGGGTGTTATAAATTTTAAATTTACACTTGTGTCGATATATTTTTATATGCAACGATGTCAAGAAATGGTCCCGTTCCGTCCGGCACGACAAAAACACATTACGTATGATATGACCTGTAGTTTGTAAGCACGCAGCGACATTTTCACGTACAGTTAAAGCGTGATAGACGCGGACGCAACAGAGCTCAAACACATCAGACAAAACACTTTTTTGACTAGTATGTTTAAGATATAAAACCTGCCGCGAATGTGATACAGTTGCAGTCCATGTAACTTTGTATACATTCGCAATGTGCGTTTGTAACTCTACGTGAAAATGTCACGCGCAAAGAGCAATAATGTTTGAAAATGGATTGTGACCCATTTTATGTAATTTTTTAAAGGTCAAGTGTTGAGAATAAAATAAACTTTGTGATAAACAAAATAATTGAATGACAAATATATTGATTGATATTTTTTTGTCAGTTATAAGTCAATAAACGCTTAATTTTATAAGCTTTGTATTGTAGATTCCAAAATTTTGTAGTGTGTATTGCAAAAGGGGTGAAAAAATATAAACTTAGCGTATAAAATGAAAAGAAAACAAATATATAAGTCACCTCTTATTTAATATTTTTTGAGCATCTATGTATATGCTCATACTAAGAATAAATTATTAAGATAAAATAGGTGAGTTATGCAAGTAATATTTTTATAATATTTTCTATTTATTCAACCAGTGAAATATCAAATTGCAATAAATATCAAACTTATACAACTGATATTTTTTTAAATATATATTTCATAACTTACACTACACTAAAACTAAGAAAGCAAGTGCGTTTATGTATATAAGTAAGCTTATCAAACGATTTTAATACCTGTATAATACCTGTATAGTTAACTAATTGTGGTTATAAAATAAACAAAACTATTGCTCGTCAAATTTCAGTCCCTGGTTGCCTAAAGGTCAAAAAGAATTTATTATTAACATCTTAACACTAACTAGGACGGGCCACTGTGCAACGCTTTGCATTAATAAAATCCTCATCTATTCGCTTCCATGTATTATACAAGATCCCTTTCACACTAACTAGCGTTTCTCCAGCTTAGACGTTCATTAAACGATTAATAGTATCAAATAGTTAGCGAATCGCTAACAATTTGATATTATTTTTTACTTTAGGCATATAATAATGATTTCAAATAATGTTTTTAAGCTTATTTCGTGGTATAACGACATTTTATATTGTGGATATTTGCCGATATTTCGACTCATGCCAGACCAAATTAATCGTGGTATGTACCCATTATCCACAATATAAAATGATTTCATTCCGCATTATTATCCTTGGAATTTGACGAGCTATAACAATCACATATATATACACAAGCGTTTTGCTTGATATACCAAGCGGTGCAGTTTGCGTAGGTTAATTAAGTGCATTAAAAATATATATAATATACTCACGGACGTTGTCGCAGACCTGTCTGTGTGAGTGTGTCTTTGTGTGTCTCGTGGTTGAGGCATAGTTAATACAGACATACATGTACAAGTATGCACACAAAATGAATGACAAGAGATGATTTTACTTCAAACTATTATACTTTTTACAGATCTTACCCCTATAGTATAGAAAGAGAAGTGAAAAGTAGTAGATTTTTTTTGTGAAAATGTCCATTTTATATTTTATTAAGAATATACTAACGTTATGTAAACTATTTCTGGGAATGCTTTTTAAAAAAAGTAGGTCATAGTTGCTAAATATAATTTTATTACTTAAAGTATGTGACATACTGATTCATGTTCACTTTTTCCTCGCCTAGTAAACTTTATATAAATAGAAAACTAAACTAAATAAAAAAAAAGTATAAAATAAAAGTAAAATACTCATAACATATTATAAGAAAAGTTTACAGTTTATTCAAATATCTATAAACTTTTTTAAACTCTAGTTTACAAATATTGAGTGCTTTCACCAATTCATAGAAGCAGATATGTTTTTGAGATATGCACAAATCCGAGGAAATCATATTTCGTTTGTCAAAAATAAAAGTTATACTTTTCATGAATTGAATGGAGTGGATTTTTTTAGAAGTTGTTTGCAATTTTGTGCACGCTATTTGTGACTTTAATGACATTTTAAATATCGACTAGATTAATTTCTTACAGGGAATGTATGGATCGTCGTGTTATTTCAATGAAGTAATGTCGTCAGTGTGGCTCAAGCATTATGTTAGGCTCAAGGCACATTGCGGCAGAGATAAAGAGGCGCGGCGCGACGCAACGCTTCCACTCGAATATGTTTCAAAGCAATGTACAAATAACGGGTATGAAGCTAATTCTCAGCAACCAAGACGTGGTTGAACGCTTAACGCTCAACGAAACAAACTTGTGAAGCCGCGCACGTTATTGTTTCATTTTGCTTCACACAAAATTTTCAGTATATTTTAAGATTATTAGAAAAGACGAGTTGCTCCACTTCGATTCTGCGCCAATATGCCTTGAACCTAATCCTTCTTAAATTCCCACAAGTACGCACTGTAAGTACGTTCATTCTATCTTTACTGTAAATTAACGAACATTCGCTGTTATAGCAATTGCTTCCACCATTTTTTTCAACACATAAATGCTCCTATGAAATGTTTTATGAGATCTGGTGCGCAGATTCATGAAGTTCAAAGAGACGTTAATAACTAACACTAATTTCTTAATTTCGAACTATTATCACATATCAACTCATCCTTTAGCATCATTCTAATAATATTTTTTTAATGTTTAATATTAACGCTATACTAAATCAATTATTTATTTTTTATTTTTTTATCAATCGAAAATAGTTACACAATATGACGATAACATGAATAGGATATTTTTTTTCGGTTACATAATATTGGTTATTGAATGTTACCACATGCAAAAAGCGACATTGTAATATAATATTTTTAACGTAGTATGTCAACAACGGTAAATTCACTTTCACAAAATAATAAATCTCAATATTCAACTACTTGACTAGTGGGTAAAATATTTTAATGGTTTTTTAAAAATGGTTTAAAATATTTAGATGTTTTTAATAATTGGTCTACATAAAATGAGCACCAAACGTAATATTTTATCTGTTGAGCGTTTGGATTACATGAAAGCAAAGTTAAGTAATACATTAATTACAATGTTAAATAGGTAGTAATTTTAATAGAAGATGTTTTCAATTACTTTTTAACAATTTTCGGAATAGAGTAAACGCTATGCAATAACGATGACCGGTTGCGGATTTTCGTATATAATAAGTTTGACACTAAGAAAGTTTATACAACAAGACATGTTAATCAGATTAAATACAGAGAACGAATTAATAAAAAAACAATACAGATGAATACATTTTCTACCTATTTTCTACTTAAAGAGTTTTAGAGTGGATTTATCTTAGGTAGAGATCTATAAAGCGCACTTTGACTTAGTTCAGGCTTAAGAAAAGTTAAAACGAGACAGCGTTATATCGCTGGCATAAATCTGTCTCGTTTTATCTGAAACTTAAGTCTTACTTAA
Organism: Maniola jurtina; assembly: GCF_905333055.1. Classification (NCBI taxonomy): domain Eukaryota; kingdom Metazoa; phylum Arthropoda; class Insecta; order Lepidoptera; family Nymphalidae; genus Maniola; species Maniola jurtina. The sequence continues at coordinate 7,061,943 of NC_060047.1, read as the reverse complement.
ACTTAAGTTAAGTTTAAGTAAGCAAAATCAAAGCACTATACTATACTAAACACTCTATAAATCTCAGCCTTAGACTGAGCCTGGTATGGACACGGACCCGGCCCATGGAATATGATAAATCCACCTATAGATTACATAAAATCGATAGCCTAGTTCACAATTGCACTAACCACACAATTGTCGATTCTACAGTACAGCTGTTTAAAGTTCAGATATGACTACCACAAGAATGATTGATAGGTAATTTCAAAACAGTTTAGCACGTGATCACAACTCTTGACCAGATGCTAAACTGTTTTGAAATTATCTACTATTTTGTGCTATTCACAATCTGAAATTTAAACAGCTCTCCAGTAAAATCGATAAGTGATAGTTATTGCTATTCTGAACTAAGCTATTGACATTTTTGTAACAAAAAATATTACTATTAACAGATAGGTAACGTAAAAAACCACGAAACAGAATCAAGCTACATATAAGGCTATAATTGCTTTTGAAATGCTGATTAAAATGTCTATTTAGCATAGGATCTATGGTTATGCAACCGGCCGAACCACGAGACTGTGTATGTGTGTGTGTGCTGCCGTCGTTTACTTGAGGAGCTCGTGCGCTCGCTGGTTGGCCAGCGTTATCCTCGTTTCGTTCGATTCGCCCTACGATACAGAAATGCTGTTGTCTTGCGTTTCCAATGTACAACCGTTGTACCGTCCATTTACACTTGAAACATTTGCATTGTCTGACTTTATATTACACATTTTATTTATCACACAATCGACTTCAAATTAATTGCTCAAGTATTTCACTATCTTCTTTTTTTCATATCCTGATAACTAATTTTGAAAAATCCGGCTTAAAAAAATTTTGAAAAAATAATAATCTTTGTCCACATATAAAGGAAACATTTTTTTTTTTAAATAAATTTTGATACCAAAGGCAGATTCCGTTTAGCTTCATTTTAAAACCTTTTGCAATAATAATTGGAATGAAGAGAGACAATGTTAACAAATTACAAGGCACCATAATATTTGCCAAAGAAATTTACAAATTATCGGATACGACTGACGGCCGCGATTTACAGGTATCTGGATAATAAAATGTACACTGAACTGTACAAATTATCGCACGTAAGTCGCGGACGTAGCCTTGAGCGCTCAGACGTTCAATAGTTATCTCGCAAACCCCATCAAAAACGAATATGCAACTTATCTGTTGCGGTTGATAACGGGCACGTCTCATAGTTTGTGTCCGTCGTATAGATTACATTCGAGGATTGTAAGGGCCTGTGCAAACGAGGGACTTTCGTCCGCGGGGGACAAGTAGAACTATTCAGTTAGTTAGACCATATTTTTTTTAGATTATTGAATATGGAACGCAAGTTAATGTGAAGTCGATTACGAGAGAAAAAGTTTGTGGTCGGCGCAAAAGTTTCGCATGTAAATGAAGAGTACCGGTTTATATTGATAGTTTCATGTTGTTAATCAATAAAATTGTGATGAGTGGAGCGAATGAGTGTTACTGATGATATTCTAGTTCGAGGGTAGATTAGTCACTGAATGGTAAACTAGAATGATTTGTGAACATGTTTTTAGAGTGGTGGTTGTTTCAATAGATACACCGAGGAGTTCCACAACACCTAGTAAAATTCTAACCGCATTCACTACCGATGTTTGAAAGAGACATGCTTGGTGAGAATTACTACTAGGTGATTTTCTGTAAGCATACTGAAATTTAGAAGGCCAATAATAGAGTTTCCCAGAATTAAGAAGTAAATTGGGGGAACCTGATTTAAGTTGAGAAGTCCGTACATTGGTACCTTTACTTTAATGACATTGGTTCTATCAACAAAGTCGTATCTATAGACTAACCTGATCAGAAGATTTTTGTAGTGTGTGCATGTTTCTTTTATCTTCTATGATATCATGAAACAGCGAATGTGTGTGATACTTTGGTGTGATGTAGTGTCATGATTCCTTTATAAGTCATGATTTTTTGAGGAGAAAAGTACGACTGTAAAGACTTTCAATTTTGTCAAATTCCCCCGATTTAATTCTTGAATTCTTAGGCTACAAGCGATAGGGTTAGTCGCGATAGATAATTTGGAACAGTTAAACCCATGTCCACATAAAAAGTGATAGAATAACACTAGAAATGGTGAAAATGTATGTGAAACACTGGAAATTGACGAACTTGTTATTTTTATTCTTTAAAAAGTTCGCCTTTGAAATATAAGAACGTAAATAGAAAGCATTGGAAAATATATGTTTTCGTAGTATTGAAAATCACATTTTACAACTACCAACTGTTCTTTCTTTACGCTTTTTACACACGCGATTTCGTCTATTGCTTAGTGAAAAACTGATTCGCACCTCTCAGATCAGGGCGCGTTTGGAACCCTTGAAGCTTTAGTTGTAAGTTTACGTAATTTAATTATCATCATTACATTAATTAACTGTCAAATTCAACAATTGACAATTGACAAGTGTGACACAACCAGCAAATATGGCGAGTTCTTTTCTTAGGTGACTAGCTTATGCACCAGATTACACAAATTTCGAACCCCTATTTACTCCCTAAGACGTTGAATTTTCAAAATTCATTTCTTAGCGGGTATCTACGTCATAATAGCTATCTGTATGCCAAATTTCATTCCGATCCGTCCAGTAGTTTGAGCTTTGCGTTGATAGATCAGTCAGTCAGTCAGTCAGCTTTTCCTTTTATATATTTTAGATAGGCTTGCACTTGACGACAATCATCCTTAAAAAACCAATGACGAAGTCTAGGTTAGAGCGCACTTGCCTAGAAGATGCCTATTCAATCTTGCTTTGAAGGTTATAGATGGCAGAAAATATGGACACCAGGACAACATTTCACGGTTTATTATAGTTAGTAGATTTTTTAGACGAAATCGCGTGGTTATCCGCAAGCCCTGGTCCGTAGTCGTCGGATCATGGATGGCGGTCCGGCACCCACCTTGCGGTTGATGCGGTCGATCTGGCGGTTCTGGTTCTCGAGCTCGGAGCCCATGTCGATGGCCATGTTGCGCAGGTTGCCGATCATGGTGTTCACTTGCCCCATGTTCTCCTCCATCTCGTCTTCGCGGGCGTCATTCGTTATCCTGGAATCAAACACGTTGTTATCATTTAATCTTATAATAATAATCGTTGCTGAGATCTGTAGAGTGTAGTTTGATTTTGTTTATGAGTTAAGACTTAAGTCTCTTCATCGAAGCGATAACTCGTTGGCGAGAGGAACCTAAAATAGTGCTGTTTCCACAAATGACAGAAATAACGTCATTTGTCAAGCGTGTGACGCTTTCCCTCTGTGCACCTCACCACGAGAGAGGCCAGGTGAATGAATTTTGCTTGTGTTTTAGATAATTGCTAATCGGTCCTATGGCTATGGAGCCCTAAATAGGCAAGACACTTGGAATAAATACTGACCTGCCAATGTAGCCGGCCTGTGGGCCGATGCCGTTGCGTTCGTCCATCACCCGCTGGGGCTGGTTGTTCACCACCTTCCCGTCGTCATTGCCCTTCCATGTCCCGTCATCTTCCTTGAACGACGCTCCCCTGTAAAAGTACAAGTCATTCACTTATCATCATCATCATCATCATAGACCCATCGCTGGCTCACTATTCAAAACGTGTCTCCTCTCAGACAGAAGTATTATGTACTTTAGATTGTAATTTAGGCTACGATGGGGCTGGCGTTTCATAAAAAAACCGGCCAAATGCAAGTCAGACTTGCGCACCGAGGGTTCCGTACTCGGGTATTTTTCGACATTTTGCACGATAAATCAAAAACTATTAAGTATGCATTAAAATAAATAAAAATCTAGAATGTACAGGTAAAACCCTTTCATAATATGATACCCCACTTGGTATAGTTAGGTATCTTACTCTGAAAATTTAAATTCTAATTATTTTTGCAAGAACACATTTGAATTTTTTTTCGTGATTTAATCACAAATTCACGGTCTTTGGATTTTTTTTCTTTACATTTGCTTTGAGACCTACCTTCTTCATGATTCTAGGTCAGCGGGAAGTAAAGGTTTTCTTGACAGACACGACAGACAACGAAGTGATCCTATAAGGGTTCCTTTTTACCTTTGACCTTTGAGGTACGGAACCCTAATTAAGATTTTAAAAAAATATAGTCCCTCACTTGTTGCACGGTAGTGCACAGATGCCGCAACATTTCTCCATGCCCGAGAGATTTTTTTCAGCTTCACGCATGTCTGCGTTAATTTGGTCCATCCCTTCCTCGATCCTATCCAATTGTTCTGTCCACACACACAACAAAAACAGCTTTAGTACCGGCCTTAAGTCTATCAATTATTTTGTGTTCATTTCCTAACCTCCTTTACTTTACTTTATTTACTTCCTTTACTTTATTTCGCGGTATTTGCAAATGTTTGACACTTTTTTTTATTATTTGAATTAATTACTTTTCTTTTTGTAAATTCTCAACGCTCTCGACAATAATCGGAGCTAAGTGTAAGACACGTTCTCTATTGCGAAGCTCAATTGAACTATTTTTTTTTTCTTCTAACCATGCATTCCATATTCTATGACAGCAATTCTAATCTTATTAGAAGCTTTTAGTCGTTTTGAATTGACTTTTTCTTATCATTGTCTTACACTCGATCCGATCAAAATTGATAACTAATTAAACTTTTTACCTTTGATATTAGATGATGTATGTGCTAAGACTAAGTGATAAAAATACCAAATACTTTATCGACTAACATTTAGAATAATAATAAATACTAAATTCATGCATTCAACAGCAAAATTGAAGTAATCGTGCATAGCTAGATGCGTGAGGTAAAAAAAATAATAAAAAAAATACATGAAGATAAAGAAGTTTAAATCTCAAGGTCTCCATTCACAGCGAGGCACAAGTCAGAACGGAGATACGCATTATTTCACTATTTAAGTATGATGATGATAATTTTTTACCTTCGTTTTATTATCCATCATTATTTAACTGTTAGCACGTTTTCAATCGACATTAAAATGTTGTAATTTATCGCCATTCAATGAATTTTCATAGACATTTTGAACTGGCATTTCAGACAAAGCCTTACTAAGTTATGGGTGATGTATAAAGTACTACTGGATGCTTACCGCCCTGTTCATCCAGCATGACCAGGGTTTTCATGCCCACCTCGTGACTCTACAACACAATAATGATGTCACTATAGCGCGCAGATGCGGAGCGAGACGCGGCGCGCGCGCTGGCCGGGCAGCGCGCGCCTCGCACCTCGGCGCACAACTCAACACAACTCAAACTCAAACAAACAAACCAAACAAAACAATACATGAACATGGTCACGGTGAGCCGCGCTGAGGCAGGCGGCCCCTCCTTGTCGATGTTTGATGGTGCTAGCGATGAGCGGGTCGACAAGCCATTCCTACATGAGACGTGTTCAGCGCGGAGGTGCCGCCGGCCTCGCACCGACACAGTACGCATCGAGCTAACAGTGACAGACCTACGCTCTAACACTCAAGTACGCTGCTAGCCATGGAGATGAAGGCGTCGCGGTAGACGCGCATTCATTTCAGTACCGCAGGTTACACAGAAGAGGAGTAGATTTGGAAAGATAAATAAATATACCTATAAAAAGCGTTCCGATCGATAATATCAACGGAAGAAATAAACAGATTGCGCAGCTCATACAAATTAAATCTTCAGCAAAAGATAGAGTAACAGTCTTTCGCGACAATTAGCAACGAACGGCCATCGGGCTTCTATTTACACTATGTTGTCAAAGTCATCCCCATCGAAACATAGAAACATACGCAACATCGATCTGAGATAAGTCGTTATTCAAGAGAAACGTCAAAGAAAAACAAAGAGATTAATTTAGTTAGTATAACTGCACATTCAACACAGACGTTCTCACGGCTCGACTACCCAGTGTTCAGTTAACTCTTACCGCCCTGGTGACTCAACATATGAAGCGCTTGCCCCCCGGCGTCCTCGCTCTATACATAAAATACAAATCAAAATAATATATCGCAGGAGAGAGTATCGGGGTGAGTGGGTGGCGGGCGTGCACGTGGGCCTGCGCCGCGCGGCGTGCGGCGTGCGTGCGAGTGCAGCGGGCGGCGTGACGCTACGCACACTACGCGAACAACGACATGCATGCAGTGAAGCTTGCAAGTAAAACCAGATTCAGTTTTATCTGTGCTCAGTTTCATATGAATCATGATTATTTTGTGTAATGTTAAAGAGTCGTGCGTTGAGGAGAAGCGTTTCGAATTTACTTCGCTCGGTTTATCTTAATTCGTTTCATGTGATTTAGGTAAGTTGTCGATACAGAGTCGAGTACAAAACATCTGAAATGCAGAATGTAAGTTTCGTACGAACGAAGATAATAGGAGAGCTGGTAATGTTAATTTGTTCTGCCCGAGCGGCGCCGTCGGAATTAACGCTCGCTGATAAGTAGTGCAATATGGTGTAGATTAGCTACTAAACGCATAATAAGGATACAAAGATGTGGGTTTTCCGTGATCTCTGTGTGTGAGCCTCGAAATGTTAAATAAAGTTAAAGGATGCCCGCACCTTTGCATTGCAACAATAGATTATGTAAGTAAAAATACACAGTAGCTGCGATACCCTCGGCGCTCCTCGCTATCGGTGCACCCGCCGCGGATGTGCCGACAACCCTACAGGCTCCGTTAAGGTTAGCGAAAAAGTAAAATAGATAAAATTGAAAATTATTTAGTGTTGCAATTGCAGTTCACTCACCTCCCTGGTCGTCTAGAGCGACCAGAGTACGAATGCCGGCCTCCTTGCTCTACACACCAGCCGCAGAAACAAAAAGTCAGAGAGCAATGTTAGTTGTGAGGGGTACAGTGGAGTGAGTGGAAGTGAGTCGTCGGGACCCTGCCGCCTGGACGCGCGACTCGCGACCACGACTGCGTGTTCGTTCCGATGCGATATTATAGTGTTAGGAGGACATCTTCAACGGTCACACAATGCTTTCAGCTAACCAGATAATATAAAAAAGTTACGAAAGTTCATATCTTGCAAGATGAAGATGTCCCCCATCGGAGTGGAGCTGTGTTACTTTGAAGTTATGCAAAATCTGTACAGTGTCATATTATCTGAATGAAACTTTGGTACAGACTTAACTATTAACAAACGTAAAACAAAGTAATTGTAACGATGTGCATACTTAAATAATAACTAGGTATATACCAACCAAAACCTATAAACGAAAACAATAGATACTAACATTATATATAAACGAATAGAAACAAATAAAATATTAGTTTCGATATTGACAATACTTATTCAATTGTGGTCTGTATATGTTGTGAGAGTTTGGAAGGTGTAGCTCGATATTTTTGTTGGAGTTAGTAGTAGGTACGGCGTGTGGTTACGCCCTTATTGGTAGTATTGTGATTGTTGGAGAAGGCACGAAAATCATACAACATAATAGTACAGTCAACAACAGAGATCAGCCACTACACAGAGACCTACAATAAAGATTGAACTAAAACAGTATAGAGAGAGAACATAAACTCAAGAATAGGTCACGATTTGCTCATTTAAAGATGTGATTTGGAAGAAGTAAAATCATATTTCAATAGTATTCTAAAACAAAAAAAAAATCGCACGAAAATGTTTCTGTAGTGTTCTTTAGTTCAAAAACAAAGAGGAAGTAAGAAAGTAGAACGTGCTTTTGAAGTTGTGGTTCACATCCTCAAGGGCGAAAAGTCGATTTAGAAAAATGCGTCCAATTAGATTCAGTAACATCGACTTGAAAGCAAGCCCAAGCACAACGGTATTGACTATGTTGACGGGAAAGCATGTCTGGGTCGTATGACATTCTAGGGCCGGAGAGAAGTATTCCAAAGTAGTAGGAGATTTTGGAATTCATCTAGTACATTAAAATGGGCTTTCATGCTATGAATTTGGTAAAACTCTTAAAAACAGGCTATTTGGACAAGTTAGTTGGGTGCCGACAGTTAATTTTATTAGTTTACATGCTTGAAATCAAATCAGTAAACTCCTTTTGCTTTATATCAGATTTTGTGATAATGAGCTTTTCGAATTAACTGTCAACGCCAAATCTGGACAAACGGATTTGTATTCACTCACATATAATTATACAATGCTACAAACAACACAAAGGGCTATAGAGAGCTAACAATGTCGGATACATGTAGGCACGGAGCATGCAACACCCAATGGTTAATTTAAATCAAATAAATAATAATATATTATGTTTTTTGGCAGAAGGATATAATATATACGTAAAACAATATAATTAAAACCAAAAACATGACCGGACAGCTACAATAGATATACATACACATCGAATAGTATATAATAACAATAGCGACATCGATAACACAACAGCCAGGGATAGCAAAGGCTGCGCCCTAAAGGGTTAAGGGGGGGCTTCGGAAGTCAAACCGAGCTTGGGGCTCTCCGGGACACTTCGCTATACCCCTCACTCCCTCGCATCGAGAACACCTCTCTCACACATGGTTACAAATAATCACAACAATGGAACAACTCAACATAAAATGTTCAAACTATGTGGGGAAACATAAAGTCACTAAAATAATCTCGTCTAACTTTACGACTCCGGTTATAAACTAATCATTATCATTTGATATTTTAACTCTCTCCAGTGATTTGTTCGCTTGGAAATCCAATGAAATATTTTAACACAATAAAATAAATATTATCAGTTACATGAACATATTATGTAAACACACATATTAATACCAAAATACCATTCTTAACAATTAAAGAGACGGGTGGGGTATCTTCATTCAAAAAAAGAGGATCTTTGGGAGATACTTAAATCAAATACTGAAGGTATTCTCGAAATTTATCTTTCAATCTTAGAGCGCATTCTAACTAGCTGCATACGCGCTGCTGTTGCGCGACATATTGCAACTAATTTTAATGCGGTTTAAAGTTTTTCTAGTAACTGCCAGAAAATAAATTCCACAAGGTTTTACCCATTAGTATAATTAAATCTTGAAACTTATAATACGGCAGTTACTTTACAGTTTCCATTTTCACTATGAAATTATGACTAAACACGCATTTACGTTTGTCTATTGTACACTCACCTCCTCGCATAGTTGCATCATACGTCGCGTCGACTCCAAGGACTGAAATTAAGATAGAAACATATTTAGGGGTTTTTAATGTGACTGTTGTAAATAAAAGTGGTAGATTTATCTTGTAGGATGATACACTGAAACATAAAACATTTTATCGGTTGACTGACGAATGGGTTTAAAAAACAAAAATCAGGTTATACTCTTTCACTACTCTTTCACGCTCATAAGCTGCCTGCGTGCGAGAGACGGAGATAAATACTTTGGCTTATTCATAGACACTACACAAGCGTAATGTGTGTTTAAAGGTTGTAAGTGCCAGCTCTGGGTAACCACACTGGGTACAAGTGAAACTAGTGATGGAGTCCTTTCCTTCGTGGAACTTAGGGCTGCAGGAGTTGCTTTCCACGTCTCCCTATCTTTGGCTGCTGCCTTGACATGGTTCCACGAGAGTCCCACTCTTTTTTTTTTATAGTCTAATTTAAAAAAAAGAATATTAGCCATGCAAATCATGACTAATACTCCCCTTTCCCTCGAATTAAGCGTACAGCTTGTGCCAGTTGTGGGAACGATACAATACGGTACAATAGTGCAACGGGTGGGGTTTGAACGGCCGACCTTTCGGAATTCAGTCTGCTCCTCAACCGTTGAGCTATCGAGGCTCTACAGGTCTGCTTCAATGGACCTCCTCCAGGTGTTGGTTGGTCGACCAGGTCTTCGACCGCCAAACTATAGAATACTAATAAAAAGCTTCAAAATTAAAAAATACTTACATCATCGGTCACCTGCCCGGCACGTAATTGGAGCTGTTCCAGCTCGCTGCGCGGCGCGCCATTCTCTGCTGGTGGCACTGCAGCCGGCATCCTGGAACAATCGGTGCGCATTGGTTCATATCTGTACTTCATTGTGATGTACGCGTGAAACTGTCGCAGTATATTACGGGTTCAATCGATAAAACAGTTATGGTACACGTGTTTTCCACAAAATACACGCAATCGAACTGCAGTAAGTTCGTATCTAATACAGGATTAGATTCTCGCGTAGTCTCTACTCGAGTTTAATGAAGTGAAGTGCGCATTCGCGATAATTAGCATTGCCTACTAAGACTTACAACTCAATTCGATTCATCGTCACTTACAAAGATAGTGAATGAATACCTAATTATATGGTTGGGTGAATCTGAAAAGAATTTCTAAGTAGGTAAAAAGGCTTATCGATACGACTTTGGTGATGGGTAGGTATACTATCATTAATGCGCATGCAAAATCCGCTATGTATTTTTTCAGAATTTTCGTTTTTGATGTCATTTTGTTTGGTTTTAAAAAGCGTGTGTACATGTAGAACCTAGAAACCCATTCTTTAGCATGTGTGCTAGTTCAAGAGATAATCTTTTTAGCTACGTGATTTAGATCTAAAAGTACCTTTGCTACCACCAGTGCAGAAATCAGATACTACTGAGAAGAGTTGGCAGTTGGCAGATTAACTAGGAATAACATAGGCTACTTTTTTAACCGACTTTCAAAAAAGGAGAAGTTATGTTTTTCTACATATGTGCACCGAAATCTACCATATTTCTATACCGATTTGCGTAATTTTTTTAATCGATAGAGAAACATTGCAACATTGTCCCATAAAAAATTAGGTTCCAACTCCTCAATCCTGCTGAATCCTCCTCAATGTACAGCTAGCAGCGTTCTTTCCATTTTGTACGTTTTGCGTCGCATATAAAATGGAATGCACGCAACTCGCTGCAGACTGTACCTACTATGGTAGTCGGCAATCGTATAGCGCTCGGCCTTGCTCGGCTGCTCGACGCTCGTGCCTGGTAGGTCAACTCTCGTTCAACCAAGCCATTTTAATATAGCGAAGCAGTTTGAAATGTTTTGTCTCTTTCCCACTCATTAGTTCACCGGTTGCGCTACTGATTGCCGATCGGTCGTCTCGATTTTTGAGTTCAGTATCCGGCAGCCATTGCCTATCTGTTGTTGGTTCTTACGTTAAAACAATGAGTGATAATTTTATTTTTGATGTAGCTTTATTTATTGATGAGATTCGGAAAAGACCAGCCATCTGGGATACAAAAACGGATTTTCCTAGGGATTTGAAAAAGAAGGCATGGAATGAGATCAATGATATGTTCGGAGAGGAAAATATGTCGCCGGCTGACAAACGACTTTTAGGTTAGTAAAATAATCCAATAGTTTGTATAGAGGGCATAAATATAGAGAAAGGAATTTTCTCGCTCTCTTGCGGTGTGTTCTCACATCGGAAAATCTAGGGGAAGTCTATTTTCAGGGATAAAGAGTAGCTTATGTCACGCTCCATGCCTTTAGTCCATGCAAAAAAACCCCGTCGGTCCGTTGCTCTATTACGACGTGATTGAAGGACAAACCAACCAACAAACAAAGATATTTATAAAATGGGTAGCGATCTTACACCATAAAATAATTCAAATTGTAAACTTTCAGGATGCAAACTGCAGCAAAAATGGAAGAATCTCAGAACCTGTTTCGGAAGGGAATTGAAACGTCAAAGGAATTCTGGATCGGTTGCTACCCGTAAAAGTGAATATATATACTACAAAAAAATGTTATTCCTTACAAATGTAATGAGTGAAAGAGATATAACTGAACCAGAATATGTATACTTTCATGAAGATGAGACTAGTCAATCTGAGACCACAGATAACAAAAACTTAGCAGAACAATTGCAAACACAATATGATGATAAAAATCAAAGTCATACAAATCAAAGTGTAAAAAATAGTAAGAAACGTAAAGCTTGTGAATCTGAAGAACTGTTAAGTAACGAAGATGAGGACGAGGATCGTCTATTCCTATTATCTATGCACGAAACTTTGAAACAGGTGCCTATAAAAAAAAAGATGGGAGTGAAAATTAAAATGTTGTCTATATTACACGATACTTTATCATAAACTGCGCCAGTCAAAAAGCAAGCTGTTAAATAATGTCCGTAGCATGCCGGCAAGCTGAGGTATTTTTAAAAAAATTACAGATTAACGCTTGGCTTCAATTAGACCTGCTAGCAAGTGATGATGCAGCCTAAGATGGAGCGCATTTGCCTAGAAATTGCCTATTCACTCTTGACTTGAAGATACCCATATTAAAAGTGGAAGGGAAAACTGGTGCTATGATAGCGGTTCGGATTATAAACGAGGAAGCAAATCGCTTCGTGCGGGTCCGAGGAAGCAAATAGCTTCGTACGTGTCCGAGGAATTTCAACTACGTACGGATTCAGACCTTTACGATGCCTTGCAGTACGATGGTAGAAGGTCAAAGAGCTCTTGTGTACACTCTCCGAAATATATAATGTAGAATACCAATAGATTGGCTAAGTTAGGACAGATGCGATGTGTAGATATACCCACAGAGATGTACCAAAGAAATAATGAGCCTCGTAGAGAGATGCCAGTTGGAGATTGTTCAAAAGTCTAATCTAACAACCGTACAAACAGCTGATTGCGGAAATGAATTCGTAAAAAACTTGTGTGAACTCAAAGGATCGTTTCAACGTCAAATAGCAAAGACAACGAATGAATCTATGGCACTATTTCGTACAACATTAAATTTCTCATTTTATTTGATTTATCAAACACGCTGTATATTTAGAAGAATAATGTAACTAATGATAAGTTATTTCTTTTGATGACATGTGTTTTAGTAGGTAGGTACATTTCATTAATTACGTGCGTAGATAAAAAAATTGTGTTGGTTTGTTTCTACAATTTTGTAATAGAATTGCAATGATTTTCAACTTGTTTTATATTTGTGGCTTAACTTAGTACCTATTTACTCGTAAGTGCTCGTGAAAGTGCCAAGTTTTTGCCTTCGCAGTGTGGACAAAGTTCAAAAACATGTCAATTATAGTGGTGCTTTAGCGTTTCATTAAGCGGCGGCATACTATATTATAGCGTAATTACGTTCTTAATATGATTATGGTTGTAGGCTAATAGGAGCTATACACTGTGCTATAATAACATCCTTTTGCAGTACAGAAAATCGTTTTAATGAAAAATTTCTTTTGTGCTCAAAAATGTTTACTGAAAAGATTAAATTCAGTATTGCAGTGTATTCAGCTCCCCACGTTTTGCATTTTTAATCTTTCACGGTTGACAGTGAGCATTGAACTTGGTAAACATAAATAAAGCGGTGGTGGGTGTAGCGACCTTCAACACGGGCACAAAAGACGGGGGCCCACCTCAAGTCTTACGTCACACCACCCTTTCTATTGACAAATTGAGATAGCGGATCAATCTTTATTGAACCCTTGCTTAATTATATTGTATCTGTTCTATTTATAACTAAGTAGATTTTTATTTTATAGTCTAGCGCTTGGCTGTAATCAGACCTGCTGGCAAGTAATGAAGCCTAAAATATGCCTATTCATTCTTCACTTAAAGGTATTATATTAAAAGCGGAGGGCTGATAAAAACTGATGCCGGAAGGTCGTTTCCATATACTAGCGGTTCGGTTTAGAAACCAGGAAGCAAATGGTATGTGCCTGTGGAATTTCAACTGCGTACGGGAGCAGACTTTGACGGTGCAATTTGGTACGATAGTAGAAAAGTGAAGGAGGGGCCAGCGGAGTGATTCGCTTACTCAGTGTCTAACATTGAGTGATAGCCATTTGGCATCGAGCTCATTTGACATTGGTTGGTTTTACATTGCTCCTTTATTGAGTCATATTAAAATAATCGTTCGTGGAAAATCTTCAATGGATTAAAAATAAATGTCAAATGAGCTCGGTGGCTATCATTCAGAGTTGGACACTGAGTTAGCGAATCAGTATGGCAGGTCGAAATTTCTTGAACACACTAAATAATATAATAATTCTGCCTGCTTTTTTATTGAAATTGTAGTAGATTTGAGTATTGTTAAAAAATGAATTAAAAATCAGTCATTAAAAAATCATTTTAAAGGAAAAACTACGGAAAGTGTTTGAGTCGGGGATTTCCCATTTTTCGTACTTACCTTTTAAGTAGTGCAAGGTCAGATTTAATTTTTTTCCTAATTATAATCGTTTTCTAACTTTTAGTTTAAAATTATTGTGTTGCATACACGCGCTTTAAATATACCACACACGGAAAAAGGTAGGCCATTCCCTTTGAACGAAATAAGATCACGTTGAATCGATTGGACGTTTTGTTAATTTTACAAAAAGTTATGAAATGCGAAGCAAACTGCCAAGTCCTACTTGGCAATTACCAGTTGGCTGGAGTCCCATGTTGGCGTAGGCCTATTGAACCTTAACTAATTGCTTTAGGACAACTTATGGATAACTAGAATGGCCTACATTACTCACACAAGATAAACAGGACCAAAACCCGACTGCTAGTTGCTACCCGCGAACTGCTGTTAGATAGCGATAGATATAGTATAAAATAGTTTTTCTATAGCACGGTGTATTTTAACATTGTACTATATTTATATCTTCTTTACTCTTTCATTTGATATCCCACTTGCAACAATTTGAAGACTAATTGGATTGGATGCCACATCCAGCAGGTTGATTTTTTCGTATAAAATGTAGCCTATGTCCCCCGGACTATAATAACGAATCGATTGACACCTCATTCAACAAAATCGGTTCAGTAGTTTAGGCGCTACGGTGGAACACACATAAATACAAACCTACATACATACATAGACTGCTAAAAGCTAAATTCATTCACGGCTTTGCCGTGCCTTTGCAATTAGGCATTGTAAGGTCTACATCTCCTGAGGATGCTCCGGTGTCGGGGCGAAACGCGCGTCGAGTGTTGGGATTTTTGTGGTGCTGCGTGGTGGTGGTACGTGTGGCTTGCTTGGTGGCTGGCTTTTCCTGCATGTTTATCAGTGGGAGGGCGGGCGGTGCATGTCGCATGCTGCATGTTGCACCATACAGATTTCGTTGGTTGGCGGATTATAGCAAATTAAGCTTTTGGTTCCGTGTATATTAAGATATTTTGAAGATAATTTTGTATACGGTTTAATCCTACAGGGATGACATGCAGTGGCGTGCACAAGTTTGAAGCCAGGGTAGGCATTAGTTAGGTAGAAATCTGTTCACTGGCAGGTCATAATGAAAAATATGCATTGAGCTATTACAACTGAGGTAAACAGTGCATTTATGCCTGTATGACCTGCACGCCACTAATGACATGTTCAGTTTGTGACCAAACCCCTAAAAATAAATTTGATTAAAAAAAATGACTCTGATGTCCTCAGCTATTTACCTTGTGGAAAGACTCCCAGCGCTGCGCTTTCCGGTGCGAGGTAGTCATTCTAGCACCTTAGGATCCTACCATCTATCGGTTTTTCGACCTATGTCGACAAACATATCATGGATACGAAAATATTTGAAAACGAAAGTAATTACGGTTAGTTAAATTCGAAAACAAGAGGTTGAACTCGTAAATGCTGTAAACCCCCGCAGGCATGCAATTCCGTGCCAGTCTGACCTTTGAATATTAATGTAGGTACGCGAGATTGCAATACGTAACGAGGCTGATACAGAATATGAGCTCGATTTTAGGTCAATAAATTCTATGTAACAGATTTGAAATGGTTGAACATCTATCAAGTATCCACTTGTGCATTAATCCTACCGAAATTGTTGGATTAATTTCAAAATAAGTAAGACCTTAACTACAGACTATTTGGGTTTTTTTATGACTTAAGAAACCAGTTGAACATTAATTCATAATCATCGTCATCGGCCATTCACTGTTGGATGTAGACCTCTTTAGATGGGAGCCAACTCTTTCTATTGTCGGCTTTTTGTATTCAATCAGTGCCAGCGGCAGCGAGAAAATGTTAGGAATTAGACATTTAAAAATTTTACTTCTTCAGCAGGAAAACATACAGCACACATTGTACTGGAGAAATAATGAAATAATTTTGTACTTAACAATATTATTCATTACCAAGAGAAGAACAGACCTTTTTGACCTGGAAAGGAAGGTGACCTAAGGTAAACTCGTATTTCAATCTATTTTCGATTTGACATATTTGAATTTGACTAAAAATAGGGGTCTGGTCATAATCTTGGCATTCGACGAGACAGGGCGATGGTTTGTCGGGGTAAAATCAATAGACGCGCGCACCACCCTCGCGGTTTTGCTCCCCTTACTCGTGCCTTGCACAAGTTCAACTTGTTTAGTGTTCAAGATAGTTCGTTATGCATCAACTTAACGTGATAGCTACATAACCAATGTACGGTCTAGACGTTTCATGCTTTCAAGCATTATTTATGGGGAGCGTTTGGTTACATGGCGTTGGAAATTTTGGCGCGCAGCCAACAACGAAATTCAGATAATTTGGAACTTCCACTCTTAACATTTCACCATTGTGAATTCGTGTTTGAAACTTTGGGTCTCTGTAGGATTATTATAATAATTAACATAATACTGTATTGTATTGTATATCAAATCTTTGAAAAGAGCCGAGTTTCTTGCTGGTTCTTCTCGGTAGGAAAGGCATTCCGAACCAGTGGTAGATGCTTTTGACGATTCAAAAGAACTTGTACAAGTCTAATTGAATAAAAATATTTTGAATTTTGAATTTTTGAATTTTATTATCACTGTTTCTTCGCTAACTGTCATCTCAATATTCTTCTTATCTCAGCAAAAGTTAAAGCATTCTTGTAGATAGTATTACATCGTTAGGAACTAAAACTAATGCTCAACAAACAGCTTCTGTCTGACAAAACAATCATTAAAAGTTTCAAATGAACCAAAAGGAAGTTAACACTAGCAAGTCATATTCGTTTAGTTAAAAGTTTTGTTTACAAGTTACCCACCCCATTATAACAGACTAGATTATGCCCGCGACTCCGTCCGCGTGGATTTAAGTGTTTTAAAAATCCCGTGGGAACTCTTTCATTTTTTGGGATAAAATTGGTTGTCTGTAAAGTCGGTTTACTGACGATAGTTGAACGTGACAACAAAGGCCGATTGTGCTTCTTTGTCGCTCGTTCCGCGCTCTCGCTTGCACTTCAAGCCTTACATGGAACGCCTCAGAGCGAGGTAACGCCGCATGAGTCATGTTTTTTCGTGCGTGCAGCCGGCTCTATCGAATTATAAGACGTTGTCACGTCAAAAAGGAGCCCTTCAGAGTATAATCTATCTCCATTTTCAATTTCAGCTAAATGCATCCAGTAGTTTTTGCGTGAAAGAGTAACGAACATACACACACACACCTTTCGCCTTCAAATAATATTAGTGTATTAACGTCAGCGTCATAATTTCAGTAACCTTATATGTTATTATAGCACAATAGGTGTGACAACATTTGCATGAGGAATGATTACGTGATGATATGCGCTTTCATATATAAATAGGTAGGTACAAATGCTATGCGCATTGCGCATGCTGTTATTTTCCATAACAATTATTAGTAGATATTTAACTATCACCTTAAAGCACAAATCTTGAGCCTAAAACTGGTGCTGTCTTTAAACGAAGGACCCTCCTAAGAACAGATTCAAGCTGAGCGTGGTATTAATAAATACAATATAATAGGTACACTCTGATAATAAAATTAGTTGCCATTGGTGACCTTTTGAGAAATTGCAATTTAAATTATGCAGATATTCTTTAGATTGCAAATGACTTCTTTTCATGCATTAGTATTGTAAAACCTAAATGATATAAGGCTAAATGGAATTGAATCTATTGAAAGCGTATTATGAACGAATTGAATTGGTTAGGTACTCTTTCGAAGTGCACTGGGAAATCGGAGAACTTTCAATAGCTAGCCTACTTCAACATCGTTTCACAAAAGGCAATAAAGTAGGTATGAAATAGTAGTTAGCAAAGTAAAGCTGCGTGTTGGTTCGTAATCTCGAGTTGGCGTAGAGCCGTCACGATTCTTGGAGGTTAGCGTGACAGGTAAGGTTGTTTTAAACTCTCGCTTTCGAAGTTTTATTCTTCACCTTGTGTTAATAATTACATAGCCTAATGTGCCCAGAGTAAAATGTTAATTAATATAATTTCTATATCCACGTGTATTTCATAAAAGCCACAACAATGGCTGCTATGGAGAGTTGGCAAAGGTAATTTTACGCCTCAGAGCTTAGGTGATATTTTTAAAATTATGTCTGTTAAGTAAGGCCCCTAATTGAAAGTTTTGTGTCTTTTGGAAGAGTACTGAGAGGTACTTTTAATTGATAAATATGTGATTTTTGAGCTTTTAATCTGAACTAGTCATAAGTATTTGGAAATACGATTGGATTAACAGGGCTCTCTCCGTCACTCGTTTAATACAATCGTAGTTCCAATTTCATTTAAATATTAAGCAACCAAAGTCCATGAAATTTTGCAGACATATTCTAGAAACTAATACCTGTGTCTGTGGTGTTTTAGATTTTTCTAAAAATATGTAGTTTTAAAATTACAGGGGCTCAAAGATTTGTATGAAAATTTTTAAGACCGCGTAACTTTGAAACCGAATATTTTAACGGAAATCTGGAAAACCACAGACATAGATATTAGTTTCTAGAATATGTCTGCAAAATTTCATGGACTTTGGTTGCTTTATATTCAAATGAAATTGGAACTACGATTGTATGAAACGAGTGACGGAGAGAGCCCTCTTAATTCTTACTAAAAACTACTTGGTTTGTTTTTAAAGCAACAAACTTAATTTTATTTTTTGATCTTGTCGCGACCATCTAGCTTTATTGCAATCTCTTTCTCGGTTTAGGTAAATAGGTAGGTATTATAATGAAAAAATCTATCCTCATATTTTTGCTAAAAATCAGTTTCCTTATGGCCTCTCAGTGAGAAAAGTAGGTACTCTTTGGTCATAAAATTCATTGCACACTAATTTTCTAGGTAACATTTAAATTACCTACCAAAATGTTTGCCTATCTTATTATGCAGATAAAATCTAATAGTTACGAGGTACATACATATTTCTATGAACAGCTGTTTATTTGGGCAAAGGAAAGGAAGACAGTGTGTAAACAAATTAATACATCGCTCTACGTAGGTACCTATACCTAATGTTTGGGGTAGGAGATCAAGTGAGGTCATGTGTAAGGTTGTACTTTGTATCTACTTAGTTTCATACCTTTTTACACGGCCGCCTAAAACGAATTGCTCAAGGTTCACATATGAATGCACTTGACTGAGTTTATTTATTCCACCATAACTAGAACTAAATGCTTGAGCAGATTCGGATCAATGGGGTATCCTTAGAATCCTTGCATCATCCTGAGTGAGACTGGCTATAATTTATTGATTTTTTTTGAAAAATCTATATAGCGTCTGTATAGCGCCACTTTCAAATGTTTAATAAATTTTTTTAGTTTATTTTTGGCAGGGTAGTTATATTTTTTTTTAAATTACGTCTTGTTTTCAGTGTTTACAGGTTTATGTATGTAACATTTCATTAATTTGGCAAGGACTAAGTATAATAATAATTCTTCTGGTAGCTCTGACAAATTATTATTATTACTACTGAAAGGTTTAAATATATTGAGCTGCTTGAATGAAATGTCAAATAATTTAAATCGTAAACTTGCTTAACTTCTAAGATGCGTTTAGCTTCCTTTCAGAGCGTCATGACTTCGAGATTTGGCTATATCAAATGCCCTTGGCTGCTGATTAGGGCAGCCAAAACCAAAAGACAAGGTCAAGAATTTGTAGGCAGCTTTTTGTTTAAATCGATCTTCAGTTGATTAAAATTTTTCTAGCGAGACGATCACACGATTCCAATACTCTTGTGTAAACTAAGTTATTAGCTTCATTTACCGGACGCGGACGCCTTTAAATTAGTAATCAAGTTTTAACATCTTTGGGTTCCTTACAAGTTAAAATTAGACTTGCGAAAGTTCGAGCAACCCCTCCGATTAGGAGAATTAATTTTTAAGTTTGAATCCTTCAATTTGGAAAATAGCTTTTTTAAAACATCTTGAGGAAACTCTTCTTATTTTAGGGCATAGATAAGGAAGAGATAAATCGGCGTTTGGTTTAATTTTAGATCTATTACAATAAATCTATACTAATATTATAAATACGAAAGTGTGTCTGTCTGTCTGTCTGCTACGTTTTCACGACCCAACCGTTGAACCGATTTTAATGTTTGATACAGACTTGGGATACTTTCCGGGGAAGGACCTATGCTACTTTTTATCCCGGAAAATCAAAGAGTTCTTACGGGATTTAAAAAAAACGAAATCCACGCGGGCGAAGCCGCGGGCATCATCTAGTAATAGAATAATAGGAGTAATACGTTTGTATGGAGAAGCGCGTAAGAAGGCCCACCTTAACCAAATTTTGATGTGCTTTAAAATAGTATTGTAGGATAATACCAATATGGGTAGGCTACTTGAGTAATTTTATGGTTATCATCGCACGCATAGGTATATCGCCCTCACATGTATTATTTAAAGAGAGGGCAGAGGAGGATACTTGACCCGTGGTCTGTGCTCGTTGCTCCTCTTACGTTGACCGCTTGAGCCATAAAATGTGTAAAATAGATCGCGCGTGACATCCAACACTTACTAGACAGTACAGTACTATGATAATCCTCACCATACTTCCTCTTTTCTTATTCGAACCGCTAGAATATGGAATGCCCTTCCGGCATCAGTTTTCCCTTTCACCTATAATATGGGTCAAGAGTGAATAGGCAATTTCTAGGCAAGCGCGCTCCATCTTAGCCTGTATCATCACTTGCTAGCAGGTCTGATTGCAGCCAAGCGCTAGTGTATATAATTAAAAAAAAAACTGTATGTTTGAGGATCATCATAGTTGGTAAGTGGTAAACCTAGATGTATTCTACTATCTACTATTTTATTACGGTTTGTTACTATGGTGTGGAACAGGATATCTCTATGAGGCACGTTGGATGCTTGGACGCTGACAGGGGCTATAGCTAAGAAGATAAAGTTGAAAACTAAAACCCGACTGGATCATCTTAATAAATGCTAAATATTATAGTAAAATTGTTATTCTGTCGCTTGGTATATTTTAATGTTGTAGTACATTTATATTTATGAACTCAGAATTTTCTCCTCTTTCATTTAACACCCCATTCGATACAATTGCAAAAAAAAAATTTGGAGACCCCCACTTTTTTTCATGTAAAGTTCATAGGTTCAAAGTAACCATCAGGTTAATTTTTTTGGTATAAAATTTAGCCTATGTCACCCGGACTTTTTCGACGAATCAATTGACACCTCATTCATCAAAATCGGCCCAGTAGTTTAGGTGCTACGGTGGAACATGGAAATGGAATTCTGGTACACAGAATCTGGATACAAAGGTACACACATACATGCATACATACATAGACTGCTAAAACCATAACCCTTCTTTTTGGCTTTGCCGCAGTCAGGTAAAAAAACTGGAAGTGTTTGAGATGTCAGTGTCCAGATATTTGGTAAGAATGTCTCGGGCAGACTGTGTAAATTGCACTGTGTTATAAAGGAGAATAGAGCAGGTTATAGAGGTACTGAAGTAGAAAGCTAGAATATTTTACACACATGATGCATTGAAGGAATTTATACTTCCTGGGATGTATGAATTCCTTCAACTTATCATGCAAGGAAAAAGGCAGACAGGAAGAGGCCTACCTGCGAAAGGATATTGTGGCTTAAAAACCTGCACCAATGGTTTCGGAAGAACACAAGAAACTTATTTAGAGAAGCAGTTTCAAAAGTTGAAATCACCCTAATGATTGCCAATTTTTGTTAAGGAGATGGCACATTAACATTGAAAGGAAAACAGCAGACTGAGAAACATTTGTTATACATGAACTTATGAAGCATAGTATAATGCTGGAAGGCAACTTGCTGCTTCTCTGTGATACCTATCAAGGCACTCATACTTCGGGCCATTGTAATAATCCAGTCATAAGTTTTGAACTGGGGGAGTCAAAATTCTGCCGTATTTACCCTTGTTTATATTAATAAACAAGGGTAAATACCGCAGAATTTTGGAAAATGTTACTGGTATTGATACTTAACTTGTATTGAATTGAATACTTGACCACAAAATAAAATTTGCATGATTCATAATACTCATAATTATTTGCAGAACAATGACCTCTAAATGAGATGTGTAACTACTTCACATGTTGAGTCATGGAAACATCCTGAGGCGGATTTCCGGTTCCAAAGAAAGTGTATATAAATAAAATACTAATTGGTCTATTACAAATGGGCACTTTTAAAATATGATGTATTTTTTTGGATGATTGAATGATGAGGCCGGCCATTTCTCTGGCCAAAATCTTGGGTTAGGTTAGAACATACATATTCATAGGTTCTATTGAGTTATTTATACATATCAATATGAATATTAATATTTCTAAATAAAATGTTGCTACTGATGATAGCAAAGAAACAGGTAATTCCATATCACTTACTTAGCTATTTAAATAATCTTTAGTATTTAAAATTATGATGAGTATTTTTTTTTTGTTTTTTTATTTTTTATATAAAATAATGTTCCCAGTGGGTTTCTTTAGTTCAGACAGCAATAATGCTCCTTCAAAACTATTTAAGAGTATGATGTAAAATTTTTGGTGCAGATTAAAAGCACCAGAACCAGGAAAAAATTAGAGCCATGTAAGTAGCGATAGACTTCCTAAACTGCAAGGTCATGTGTGTGAGTTCACTAATATGAAATAAATATTTTAATTAAATAATAACCTAGGAATAACCATTATTCGTAGATAATAACAAAGAATCTTGTAGCCAGTCTTTGATTTAGAAATCCTAATAAATAAAGTAATGTTTGCCAAGATTTTGTCTGCAGATACAGGTTTTTAAAATCCTAAAAAAATATAGACTGGGGGAAAGGCGTTTTCGCTACATACATGGCTCGCATGTACACAAAAAAAGAACGTCTGACGTCAGGCGATTAATCAGCTTATGATGTCACTTTATTTAATTTAGGGCCGATGGAAATAATTAATAGAGAACCTAACAATTGCTCCATACCTAATTGAAATGAAATTATGAAAGTAAAGGTCAATACCATCATCAAAATATTGATTTCAATTCACTTAATGCGACAACACAGAAAAATAATAGAAACTTACTTGTAATTTTGTGGTAGGCGGTTTATTTAGAGAAAATCCTCTTGATGTCACTTAGCACACACTAAGCACCAAAATATAGCACAACGCTGGTGTGAAAGGCTTTCTCTTCTTTGCCAGTTGCCACAAACCCTCGGCGATATATCGACTCGATGAGGTTAGCCTACGAAATGCGCAATGTTTTGACTATGCGCATTAAATTTTTCTGTGATTGTCATGCGCGTATGTATCCCATTTAACAGAATCTTGGTAGAGTCAAACTTATGTTATTAAGTACCTTTAATAATGAATAAAAATAAAATTAATCCTTAAATAATTACCTACTAAAAAATCAATAATATAGAAACCGTCAAGAATGTCAATAATTGAAATCGAAAAAGTCGACGATTCCATGATTCGATTAGTGTGACCATCGCAAAAATAGATAATCTGCTATTTATTACACAATATTATGCAGAAATTCTGCCAGAAGCTGCCAAATTCTTTTAAAATTAATGCTTAAATATTTTAGGCATGATTTTAGGCATTACAAGTGAAAAAATTCAAAATGATAAACAGAAAAATATTTACACAATTTATCACTTAGTTAACTGCCGCAAAAAGATATATTGACCAAAAATAGTGTACCTACCTAACTACCTTCCAATTAGTTATCCATTACCCTGCTGTCCAATATTATTACTTCTAATTAGGTACTAATTCACTAGCACTAATGCCTCACTGGATGGCCAGGTCCATTAATTAAGCTAAATGAGTAGGTACCAGCTCTTTGGTTACCTGACGCGTGGATCATTGTTGGGCTCACAAAATCAATGAAAGTATTTGTGTCCGAGAACCATGGACCCAGTCTTAAACATTAGTGCTAAAAATATTATGTAGTTAGTCCTTGACTATAATTAGCAGTGTTTCAGCGCTAAAGGAATTACTGCACACGCCCTTTGGTAGGGCCCGATAAGTGGACGCTGCCAAGGTAATGTGTATTATTAACGTATTTCACACATTATTATCATATAATACAAACATAGACCAACATACACTTTGTATTATCAGCGCAACGCCGGGTTTTAACGCAACGCTTTTTTAAAGCTCGTGCGAATTAGGGCTAAGAGAATCTATCTGAAAAAAAAATTAACCTAGTCAAATCTGCCCAGATGGTGTTAAGTCTGCCATAAACTAAATGGTCACATTGAACTCGATGACGGTTGAGAGTGACAAATAAATTATGAATTCGCAATTAGTGACATCTGTTGTTGAGTAGCAATACTAATTTTGTTTTAAAAGATGATTTATATGGTTTGATCTCGTCGGCGGCCGCGCACCCGAGCGGTCGTGTCGACTCGATAACGCGTCTCCGTGCCGGTTTACGTCCCCCCCGCTCCCCGCGCCCCTCCGGTGTTAGTTGTACTCGCCTCGGCGCGTGCCGAGACTCGAGGAAGCGACCGGGCAATTTGCGTGCGAGCAAACCTACCCACCCGCAACGGGTGACGCGCGGAATTTCTGCAAGTTTTTAATTATAAAAACTCTGCAGAATCCCCTTTCTAAGTTGCCAATACCCTACTATCACCTGTGGGTGCGGTTTTTCATTTCGTTATTTCGTTGTTCTTGCTCGCGGGCGCCTCGTGCTGGGCCTCCCACCTGGGTCTCACCCGGCTAGGGTTGCACGCGCTGAGAGAACAACAAACCGCACCTACACCTAGGGTAGCAATTACACTTACATGACTTTTATTATACATACATCATAACACACCTAATTGACCTATCATGTCGGATAGAAGTGATTCTCCCCCGTTAGACCAACGAAGCAGGAGAAGGCTGGCTCGGTCCGGAATTCCCCGGTCTGATGCTCGGCGTGACGTTGCTAACCAACCGGTTGCTGCGTTCTTGCCAACAGCTGCCTCCCTGACTGCAGAGGTCCGCACGGAAGCCGAAGATGCCTTCGCTGCAAATGTAGCTGCGTCTACATTGTGCGCAGAAGTTGATGTGCGCTCCAAGCCTGCGACCTCCGACCTGCTGGATCATGGCGATAGAAGTCAGTGGATACAACCACCGTGGGCGCCTAAACCACCACCATCAGGAAGCGAATTACAACCACCATCACAGCCGCTCAAAACTTACCTAGCTGCACCAAAGAACGTGGCACAAACCATCTCCACCATCTATCCACCACCATCTCCATTCGAGTCATCAGAATCCGAGAAAAGCGGTGGCGCCAACCGTGCCGTCACAGCTGACGTAGTTGCACATACTACATCTGGCACAGAAATGGCCAAGCGTGCCAGGCCGGATACCTCATCATCATGGTCTGATGACCAGGAGGATAAGCGGGTGAAACTTAGTCACGTTCCCACTTTGCTGCCACCCGAATCCGCCGCATCGCAGAGCCCGGCGAGAAGCCTTCCACCACCAGAGGCACCTCCCATGGCACTAACCTCAGAAAAGTCTCCATTACTGGAAGCGCCCCCCTCTGCTTCTGAGTACCTCACCACACATCTTGAGCCTCCCCGCTCCCCAACAGCACAGTCAACCGCACACTTCGAGTCCTCTAGCTGGCCAAAAGACTCAACCAGCTATGCAGGACTCGCCTCACCCACTAGCAGAGACGTAGACATGGAAGTGTCCCAGCATACTGCACCGCAGCCGAGTACGTCGTACGCTGCGACCGCAGCCATGCCGGCAGCACCACGAAACCCTCCGCCACGTACCGCAACTACCGCTGCTGCCTCACAGCCAACACCACGATCCTCCTACCCGCCTCTGGTCGTCGAGTGCTTACCCAACTGGACGAAGCACTTTGAAACCTTAAGGCGAGAGCTTGGACATGCACCTAACGCGCGCCCTCTTGGCCGGGGCGTTCGATTCCTTCCAAAATCGGCAGATGAGTTCAGAGTTGTACAGCGGTACCTAACACGTGCTGCAAACCAGGATTCCACGATATCCTGGTTCTGCTACAGTCCTGAGACTGAACGGCCCACGAAGGTGGCTATCCGAGGGCTACCCTGGGATACACCTACAGAAGAGGTTATCGCGGCGCTCCGAGACCTTGGGTTTCCAGCTGAAAATGCACGTGCCATTCCTCCACCACCTGGAAAGCATGGCTGCATATATTTCGTACAGTTAGCGCACCTAACCCAAGAAGAGCTCCGTGATCTATATGCCATTGTTGAGCTCTTATACATGCCAGATATCACGGTGGAGGCGTGGCGCGGATCAAACAAGCCTCCCCAGTGCCACAGATGTCAAGCCTTCGGCCATGCATCTACTAACTGCCATCGACCGCAACGGTGCGTACGTTGCGCCGAAGAACACCCTACCCGTGACTGCCAGAGGTCCCGGGAAGATACGCCAACCTGTGCCAATTGCGGACAAGCTCATGCTGCGAACGACAAGAGATGCGTACACTACAAGAGAGAAGCGAGGAGAAGGGGTATTCTTCCCATCCCACCCCCACCCCGTGCATC
This sequence comes from Maniola jurtina, assembly GCF_905333055.1. Lineage (NCBI taxonomy): Eukaryota > Metazoa > Arthropoda > Insecta > Lepidoptera > Nymphalidae > Maniola > Maniola jurtina. The sequence continues at coordinate 7,035,339 of NC_060047.1, read as the reverse complement.
TCAGAGACCTCAGCAACAGCGGCAGACGAAACAAACGGCCTCCGCACCTCCCACTGTACCACCACCTACTGATGCTGCAAAAACAACTCCCGTCATGCAAAACTCTCCACCAGCTGGCGTTGACATCGTGAGGAATGAACCCATAAGGGGTCCTACAACCCTTGCGCCGCCCGCCAATCCACCAACTGAGAGAGGACAGATTCTCCGTAAAAAAAAGAAGAGGAGAAATCGAGCCGCCCGTCCTCTGCGCGCCGAGCCAGCGGCTGCCTCCACGCCTCACTCGAGACAAACAAGGGAGGAGGCCATTGTTCACCTCCCACCCGCCCAAGAACACGCCCAAATGCCCACTGAATCTACTGTTCCAGTATCCACCCAGCTAACCACTCTAACAAATACCCAGATCTGGGCGAACCCACAGACGATCGCTCAGCCCACCACTCCAGCTTCAGTTCAGGTGCCAACCCAAGCACCCGCACGACCAATGCAAGTGCCTATACAAGGAATCGACCAACCGATTCCTAAACAGCTCGCCCAACAACCCACGCAACCACCCATCTCAAGACCCTCTCAGCGCCACGCCCAACAGCCCACTCAAGGCCCACCAACTAACACTCTATCATACACATACCAGGACCAGGGGGAAGCGCAAACCAACCCGGACGTCATGGCCATAGTCCGGGTTGTGGTGGAGGCTCTTATGACCAGCCTCACAGCGTACCTTCAGGGCCAGGGCGTAATGCCAGCGATTGCAGCAGGAATAGCCGTTCTAACACGACACCATTCTTGCTGAAAATACTGTACTGGAACCCAGGTGGTATTAGAGGACATGTCCGTGAGCTAACTACACTCGCCCAGTCGCAGGACGTCCATGTTATCCTCCTGGGTGAGACGAAGCTCGCGGAACACGTTGAGCTCCGAATCCCAAATTACTTCGTGTACCGGCGCGACGAAGTCTCTCCCCGAGGCTATGCCTACAGAGGAACGGCAGCCCTGGTGCGGAGGGACATTGTACACGATGAGCTGGAACATGCACCGTACAGATCCCTGCGTACGCAAGGAGTGCGTGTTCAAGCCGGGGAGGAGGAGCTTAAACTATATGCCGCCTACAAACCTCCGAACACAACTTTCTACAGCACCGATATCCAGACACTTTTCGAGTCGCAAGGCCCCACACTAGTCGTGGGTGACTTAAACGCTAAGCACCAAGCCTGGGGCTCGCGTGTCAATACCACGACCGGAAGGCAGCTACTCGAAGACAGTGAGCGCCACCATTATGGTATTTTGGGACCAGGATCACCGACCAATATACCATCCAACCATCACCACCAGCCCGACGTCTTGGACATCGTGTTGCACCACCAGATTGACCATCCCATCAGTGTCGAAACCTTATATGACCTCGACACTGAACACTTGCCTATACTTGTCACGCTGAACCTTCGGCGCGACTTTACTATACCGCGACCTCCCAGAACTACAACAGACTGGGAGAAGTACGCCAGCGCGTTGTCGGAGTTTGAGCTGGCAGGACCAATATCGACCCCAGTGGATGTTGACCGGGCCGCTCGCACAATCATGGTAGCCATACAAAACGCCAAAGATGCGGCAACGACCACTAAACCACACGCTGGCCGAAGGGATCTACTGCCGAGCTCGCTCCGAGACAAGCTTGAGAAAAAACGTGCCCTACGCAAGCTTTGGGCGCGTACTCGCTGTCCGAGGGTCAAGCGTGACCTCAACCGTCTTACAGAGGACTTACACATGCACTCAGCGCCCGCGAAGATGACGCCTGGGAGGATATTATCGACGCGGCGTCAGAGTCAGATACCACCCTGTACCATCTCTGTAAGACTCTTACTGGAACTACCACACCCGTCTATCCTCTGCTAGACCGTGAAGGTAGACGAAGGTACTCCGCCATTGACAGAGCAGAGATCATGGCGGAGCATATGGAGGGCCAATTTACCCCTAACCCATCGGCCATCGATGACACCACGTCCAGACATCACACAGCGATCTACCAACAAGTGGAAGATTTCCTGTCGGTCCAGATACCTCCGCTCCGGGGAGAAGATTACATCTCCCCATCTGAACTGAGAAAGGCCGTCCTCAGACTACCGAAAAAGAAGGCACCAGGCCCTGACAGGATCCCGATCGCCGCGTTACAACAGCTGCCTCGAAGAGCTCTCGTAGCACTGACGAGAATATTTAACGGGGTACTCCGTACCTCACACTTTCCTGAGACCTGGAAGCTGGGAAAGATTATCACTATCCCCAAACCAGGGAAGGACCGCCGCCTGCCAGGAAGCTACCGTCCGATCACTCTACTGTCGCACATTGCCAAGCTGTTTGAGCGTCTATTGCTGCGAAGGCTCACTCCCCATTTACAACCGAGGGATGAGCAGTTTGGCTTTCGCAGCAATCATTCCACGACGCTCCAGCTGGCAAGAGGACTACACCACATCGCCAGTGAGAAGAACAGAGGGTACTGCACCGTCGGGGTCTTTCTCGATATAGAAAAGGCCTTCGACCGCGTGTGGCACGCCGGACTCCTGGCGAAACTTCTCTCTACTAACTTGCCACCCGCGATCGTGCGGCTGGTAGCATCATACCTGGAGGGCAGGTCTTTCTATGTATCAGTGGAAGGCGTGGACTCCCAGCCTCGCCCAATACGCGCCGGAGTACCCCAAGGCAGCTGTCTGTCACCATGTCTGTACGCGGTGTATACAGACGATATCCCTACCCTCGCCGGACATCTGCGCGAGGGGGAGGAAGACGTACTGTTGTCACTCTACGCTGACGACAGTGCGTATCTTGCGTCGTCCTATCACCAAATCGTGGCCACTAATCGCATGCAACGCCTGTTGAACCTGCTTCCTGAATGGCTGGACAAATGGAGAATGGCTGTCAACGTGGGGAAAACAGCAGCCATTCTGTTCGGAGTTCGGAAGCCGCTACGTCAGCTCCAACTTCGAGGCCAGGGCATAGAGTGGCAGACTTCGGTGTGCTACTTGGGGTGCCGCATCGACTGTAACCTAAACATGGTTCCCACGGTGGACCACGCCGTGAACCACGCAAAGGCGGCCACGTCGATGCTGTACCAAGTCCTCACCTCAAGACTATCACCGAAGACCAAACTTCGAATTTACGGAGCCTATGTCCGTTCGCGCCTGACGTACGCGGCCCCTGCGTGGTACGCTCTTTGTTCGGCTTACCAGAAGCGCCGGCTACAGGTTCAACAGAACAAGTGCCTGCGCCTGATTGTAGGAGCTCCGAGGTACGTCAGAAATGACGTCATCCATCGTGATACCAAGACGCCCACCGTGGAGGAGTACGTCCACGTACTTGCGCGGCGCATGTTTGCCCGCGCGGACCATGGACCGTACATACACCTCCGTGGGATAGCACCGCTACAACACAGACCACCCAATGGGCGTCCTCTACCTCGTGAGCTTCTGCAGTCACCCGCACCAGCGCAACTTGCTGGTGAAGATGATGACGACGAGGACGACGCAAGCATTACTGGACCTGATGGATGGCGAGTCCATCGCCCACAGTACGGGGGCCCTGGATCCAACACACATCCGAGACCTCGAGGCTCAAAGCCAAGAAGGCAGGCCTTAGCCGATAACGGCTTAAAGGACGTTACCGGGGAAGTGTTCTTCCCCGCGCCACACCCGGGCAAGGAGGCCACGCCTCGAGGCCCGTACCCCCGTCTTGACATAGGTCAGATGGAGAAGACCCCGCTGCTGGATGATTTATATCTTTGGATTCTAATTATTTTTTATTACATGCATGCATACTGGCAATATAACTAGAGAATAATAATTTAATGTCAAAATTTTACTCATGTGTAGTAAATAATCAAGATTAAATAGTGCTTCACTTCACATCACAGTCTAAAACTTAAACTATTTCGACAGGTTTAAAATTAACCTTTTCCTATAATTAGAAAGCAAAAATCCAATGATTTACGTACTTTCTGTTCACATTAATTAAAAAGAAACTTATACGCTACTCAACAATAGAGGGCAGTATTCAGCCCGTCAACTCAAGAAGTTTATGAAACCAATTCCTGGCTATACGGCTACAGAGTATATTATAATAATATTATACATGTACAATGTACATGAATTACGGCCATGGTCTGTCTGTATTAGTAATAGTTTCTTCTGTTTTAATTTTTAAAATAGGCAAGAATATTTTAATGTACAGAAATTATCCAGGCACCTGCAGTTTTATTACAAGTACCTACAAGACGTATGGTAGGTAGGTACCTAAGTATATAAATAATTCTTTAGGTGCCTAACTACCTACCTTCTAGAAATTGCCTACTAAATCCCTACCCTGGAAACTCAAAAAATAAATAAATTAAATAGTCCTGCTAAGGTCCTTTCTATCAGCGGGATATTAGCCACTGTAGTAAGCGTTTTCAACTACTTAGTCCTAGTAGAGGAAGAGCCAGCGAGGTTCAGTGCCCGTATTCACAAATTAACGTTACTATGAGGTCTCATAGTGTGCTCGAACGCACAGTGTCCGTTCCACCAATCAGATGACTGTATCAGGTCAATTTACAATGATCTGATTGTTGGAACCTACACTATGCGTTCGAGCTTACTATGAGACCTCATAGTAACGTTTGTGAATACGGCCGTCAACCTTCGTTATTTTATAGAAGTCAAAAGTATCTCTGCGTATTGTCTCCAATACAGGTAAGAATTTGACACCAAAAAATTAAAATGGAAAAAATGTTAACTTTTACGGTTGCGTACCGTAGTGTCAGAAATCACGTCATACATAGCCAGATACTACTACTGGTTTATGGGACCAATATTCCATCTCCTAAATTTAGAGGACCGTTTAGTCAGTAAGAGACCCTTTAAAAGTGGTGAAACAGAAACGATCCCCTAACTGGCCCCTAAATATGCTTATGGGTCACTTAAATCTTATGGGTCGTTGGTGAAATTGGGCATTAGTATCGTGGCAACCCCCTGTCAGATACCTTTAAACTTAAATTTTAAGGATCCAAACTTCATACTCGCTGATCGTTCTTAATCAACTTGTTGGTTTATCAATTTGTTTGTCCTTATAACGTCATATTGATGATTTTTTGTATGGATATGTAGTGACAGGGAGAGTGACATAGGCTACTTTTTATCCCGGAAAATCAAACAGTTCCGCGGGAATTTTAAAAACTTAAATCCACGCAAATGAAATCACAGGCATCAGCTAGTGTTAAAATAATATTGTACGGGGATTTAGTTATCTGTTGATGATATTTTACTTAATAATAATATAAGTACACGTAAATTATTTGAAATGACTATAAAAAGCAAACATATATCTGGCCAGGCGTCCTTTTTTACGTCTGGGGTTCGATAACGGTTAAAATGGTACAGTGACGATTGCAATCATCTCTGATAATAATCGGTTCCGATACTCGCTCACTATTGGCAAAGTATTGCTGCAGCAAAAAATTCACAAATTCAACCAATCACAACAGTTGAGACTGAGATTGTGATAATGATTGATGCAGGTTTTCCGAAATCGACCTGCTGGCTGGAAAATCTCCGAGGCGCGCGTTGAAGCCACGCAATTTTAGTCGCGCGTAATTTGTGCTATATTAATTTTATGCGCTTCATACTGTTCTTGTATGACAAATTATTCACGTGTAATCGCGCGTTTAGTCTTTAGTGTGACATTATCCTAAATATTTATTATCCATACTAATATTATAAATGCGAAAGTGTGTCTGTCTGTCTGCTAACTTTTCACGGCCCAACAGTTTAACCGATTCTGACGAAATTTGGTACAGAGTTAGCTTATATCCCGGGGACGGTTATAGGCTACTTTTTATCCCGGAAAATCAAAGAGTCCCCACGGGATTCCTAAAGACCCATCCGCTCAACCGATTTGTATGAAATTTTGTACTGAGGTAGCTTGCGTCCATGTTATCGACATAGACAACTTTTTATCCCGGAAAACCAAACAGTTCCCACGGGATCTTCAAAAACCTACATCCAAGCGGACGAAGTCGCGGGCATCCTCTAGTTATATATAAAATACTGGCGTAGTTGGAAATTAGCCTTCATCTTCAAGGTTTTCGATGTTAATCTACCGATAAAAAATATTATATTCGATTCTTATTTGCGGAAAATTGTGGGTTTTATCGCAAAATAGCATATCTAAGTACTTGAGCCGATAACGCTAGTGTCGTTATGTAAGTAACGATCATAATATGTATTCACTTTAACGCTTTCGTTAATCGCTAATAACGGATGATAAGCGTACGCCGTATCACGTTATAAGCTTCTGATAAATACCCAAAATTATCACGTACGAATACATATAATATTTGCAATAAAAAAACGTGTTTTCTAAAATTTTTCACGTTTCTACTAAGTGATCCTGGTACCTAGGCACAGATAGGTATATACCTATATACTATGTATATAGGTATATACCTATCTGTGCCTAGGTACATATGTATTAAGTCTACATATGTCCCTTAATACATATGTATGTAATACATATGTATTAAGGGATAATTTACTAAAAATATAAATAATCGTAATCGTTACTTTTACGATTGCCAATAAAGATATATAAAGTGATATAAATTACGTCAAGGCAAGTAATATTATTGCCAGAAATAGTACAAAATAATGCTCAGTATAATCGTTGTATAATTAATTACGTATTGTTTTTTTGGATAACTTAGGTAAGTATGTTCATTAGGACGTGTATCTACACGTAAAAAATTAATTATCAATACATTTGATTTTAAAATATAAATATTGATTTATTAAGTTTCATTTTTGTATTTTTATTAAATAGATACGACCTATCCGACCCAAGGAGACAATGTTCAGAGGTAGACTGAAATTCCAAAGGCCGTAGGTCAGTGGTGACTAAGTATGGGGCGAAGGGGTGGTCCGATTTTTATATTTTTTATAGGTATAGAGATAATGCACTAAGGCAGAACTGTCCGAATCGTTTACGTTAATTTTGCCAGCCTAATCAGATCCACACTAGATGCACGTGGAATAAATAGATAAAGTTACCTAGGTATCTAGGTAGGTACCTGTTGACAAGTGCTAAATATTGTTTTCTTTCTCTTTATAATGATAAAGTATTATGGAAACGATAGGCTTTGCATTCAGCAACCCAAGAGTTAGTGTAATAGTTACCTACATTGCTTACCTATCACCTATGTATTGCATACATATTGCATACCTTGCTCCCATAGAATTATCTCTCACGTTAAAAGTAAAGAACCTACTTACTAAAGAAAAGACAACCTGAATAACTTGATAGGTACTTTACATTGCAATTTGCAATATCACAGAATGACACGATTGTAAAACATAAGGCATCACTCATAAACATTCTCATGAAGAACTAAATACGTCTTACGGATTAAGTAATCTGTGTTTACTTGCTTCAAAAATTTTAAGTTTTTTTTATAGACTAGCGCTTGGATGCAATTAGACCTGTTGGCAAGTTATGTAGCCTAAGATGGAGCGCGCATGCCTAGAAGATGCCTATTCACCCTTGAATTGAAGAGAATGAAATGAAATTGATAATAAAGATCAAAATAAAACTGTTAAATTAATTTTGATGTGAGTTTACCTACTTGTTTTCTTGTGTAGCACAAATACCTATAGGTATTTCTATCTTACGAATATTATAAATAGGTGAAGTTTGTTTGTTTGTAGGAAGAAATCTCTGGAGCTACTGATGCGATTTTGAAAATTCTTTCATCACTAGTCTAAAGCAACATTATTCCTGAGTAACAAAGGCTATATTTTATATTCAAAAAAGAAAAAAAAAGATCTCTACGAAAATTGTAATAAGTTACCCGTGCGAGGCCGGGGTGGGTCGCTAGTTTATTTATTTAATACATCTATCTATACATATAATAAAATTGTAGAAAAGTGGTGTCTGTACAATGGAAATATATATAAAAAAATAGCAGGGGTTGTTATTATATCGATGCCGAACCCGAAATTGTAATTAATTTTTTTTTTGTCTGTTTGTCTGTATGTCTGTGTGTTTGTGCACGGTAATATCAGAAACGGCTTATTCGATTTAGATGCGGTTTTCACTAATATATTGTAGTAAGCTTCACTTAACATTTAGTGTTTATTTCATGTCAATCGGTTCATAAATAAAAAAGTTATGTCAATTTAAAGAATCACGGCGAACATTTTTAACGTACAGAGTACGTACTACACGCCTCGCGCCTGAACGTCCGTGGCTATAAAAGCGCGCTGAGAGCCGCGCCGCTGCCATAAGGAATGCTGCCCGAAAAGTCACTATTCCACGCGAACGAAGTCGCGGGCACAGCTAGTATCGAATACATATCGTGAAGCGGTCAACAGAAACAATAATAAATTATTGTACTTAACCTTTTTTGAAGTCGGCTGAAGACAAAAGAATTTTCGTTTATCTATGACGCTTATAATATGTATAATCTATTGATAAATATCTATTGATGTTTAACACCCTAATTCTTATTGAAATTCGTTACCGTAATAGAGATATAATCTTAATTGATAGATATATTACAATGTTTATTTGTTGGTATGATAAATAATTTAGCTCTTGGGTTTTCATACATTTCCTTGTATATATTACCTACTCAGGTTAAGATATATAAATGTACAGTACAGGTACAAAGTGTACAAGCGTGCGCGTCCAGTTACCGTCGCGCGTCGCTGACGTCGCGATTTGTATCTATTAGGCGCTATAAAGAAACATGCCATATAATATGTTTTGAACGACATAATTAAGTAATATTAATTACTTGTACAATACAAACTGATTGAATTATTTTATTTCATTTATGACGTTCAAAAAGTGTACATTTGTATCTACTTTGAATAAAACATTTGAATTTGAATTTAAATTTGAATTGAATGTCGTGATTTCTTCGGGGAGATATACAAAGTTTTATGGGTTCTGTACCGAAAGACTAAAAACAGGTATATACCTATTAATGTCACTCTGTCTGTCTGTCTGTCTGTATGTCTGTCTGTCTGTCTGTATGCCTGTCTGTCTGTCCGTCTGCCCGGGTGTCACTGGTCTCTAGCTCGGAGAAGAAATAAGATAGAAACCTGAAAGGTATTTGGTGTAAGACCCGAGAACCCAAACATTGAATTAGAAAAATTAATTTTTTTCAAGGGGCTCCCATACCTATATGAAAAAGGAGCCGGATTTTTTTTTCTTACCTAGTGCGTGGGATATCATTGTTTCGAGCTCATTAATTAGAGTTCAAATGTGTTTTAATTTAGTATAATTTGTTGTCATAGCGGCAATAGAAGTACCTACATACTCAGTGAAAATTTCAACTTTCTAGGTAACTATTACGGTTCATGAGGTACAGCCCGCTGACAAACAAACGGACAGACGGACAGGCGGGCGGACACTGAAAGCTTCCTTAGGGTCCCGTTGGCACCCTTCGGGTGTGGAACCCTGAGAATTAACTGAAATGACAGGTTATTATTAGATTTGTTAGATTATACTAATACCAAAAGGCTTCTTGGATCAAGGAAATTCTTTTGGCCTTTTCAAGATTCAAGATTCAAGATTTTTATTTGCAGAAACATTTTTTTACAGTGAGATCTTATTAAGTACATATTGTCCAGTAGAAATGTTTCACCTTATATAATCAGGCATGCATTGTACAAAGTCATTCATATTTAAGTTACAAAGTCTTTCGGATAGATTTAGGTATAATATATTACATTATGACATACACGTACCTAATACCGATATATCCGGTTGTATATTTTACATAGTTCGACATGATTAACCATAAAGAATTACCTACAGATAAGATTATTTTCAATAGTCAATAGAGATTAATGTAATTAATTAGGCTTAATTTGGACTAATCTAAATATTGCTCCTTATTGGCTATTTACGCGCAAGTAAGGCCTTTTCAAATAATTACGAGATAGGTAATTCTTGTGTGACCAACCATATAAATGAATTGATATGACATCGTACAAGAAATAACATATATTTTTTTTTGTGATGTAACCACTTTCTCTTTACTTGTGCTATAATAAATTGCTAACTGCCAAATTTCATGATTCTAAGTCAATGGGAAGTACCCTATACTTTGATTCCCTTAAAGGTGCCCACGCACTCGAACTGAACTGCAGCTGAACTGCGCGTCGAGTCAGCGCCCCGCACGATATTCTCTCCAGCCGCGACGCGCGTACGTCACTGCCGCGCGGCGCGGCTGGAGAGAATATCGTGCGGGGCGCTGACGCGACGCGCAGTTCAGCTGCAGTTCAGTTCAAGTGCGTGGGCACCTTAACGGGTCTTGCAGACACGACAGACGGGCAGAAAACGAAGTGATCCGATAAAAGTTCCTTTTTCTTTTGAGAAACTGAACCTCAAAAAGGTACGGAACCACGTGGTGTTTTGATAACAATTATTTACATATTGTAATAATACCTATACCTACCTATACGATACGTCATACGATCCTATAAGATCTTTGTCAATAAGTGGCCATCATTAAACTTATGGCCAGGCAACTGGCAAAACAAAGCCCCAGGAATCCCCTTTGACGTTTCAAATTCAGCAATTTCCTTGATCGTGATCGGAATGGAATACCTTGCTGTGTTATCGTGCTTAATTATTCGCAATTGGCTTGTTCAATCGTGATCGTGATGTTGTAATTTGGATTTGAAAATTCTCCTGATGTAATTGAATCGGTCATTTCAAAACCACATAACTCACTATGCAGTTGCATGTACGCACACTCACTCATTAGATTTTTTCAGGAATTAACAAAAACTGTTTCATTCAAAAAGAAAGCGAATTTCGAAGAACTTTTTTGGGCTGAAAATTAGGTAGGTAGGGGAACTTTACAATGAATGCACTAATTGATATGCTTAAATGCTAATTTGTATGTTTGTTTGTTATGTACACAATTTTTCCGTTTCTGGCTTGATCGATTTTGATGAAGTAGTGATTTCTATGATGTTAATCTATTCCCCAGAGGGTTTTCGTGTGTACTACACTAGATATTGTTTCCTCTTCGAACAACTACCTTTTATTTATTAGGAATATAGCAATTTTTATTTATTAGGAATATATTGAGCATAATACGTGAAAGAAGTTTTTCGTTTGTTTATTTCGTCCAGTAATTGTGCGGTTTCAGCGAATTAATATTTTCCAGATAAATAATATATTTTTCAGTAAGAAGTATCAGATGCCAAGATATTAAGGTATGTTTAAAATTAATGTCTGTGGTTTTTCCATTAAGTTTGGAACAATGCAAATACGCACGTTCTATCTCTGATATATTAATATATGCATGTTGTTCTATTGTTAATACTTAGTATTGTTTCGGAGGTTCGCTTTACATTGAATAGAATTCAAATCACTAAAATACAATCATGTTAAGCGTGTTAAGCTTATAGATTTGCAAGCGACCACAAAGTTTCTTTCATACATAATTATCATTAGATTTAATATGAAGGCATGGATTGCAGATAAAATACTTACCTATTAATTACATACATATTTTTCGAAAGCTCTGATACAAGTAGGTATAAATTAAAAATTTATAACACCCCCGACAAGTGAAGGTTACAGTAACTAGAAAAGAGCTGATAACTTTCAAACGGCTGAACCGATTTTCTTGGATTATAGCTAAGTACACTCTCGATCAAGCCACCTTTCAAACAAAAAAACTAAATTAAAATCGGTTCATTAGTTTAGGAGCTACGATGCCATAGATAGATACACAGATACAACATCAAACTTACAGCACCCCTCTTTTTGGGTCGGGGGTTAATAAAGGAGAAAACATGACTCTATTTCCATGGGATGCGATGTTCATAAAGTATAAGCACCTAACTACAAACTCTGTTGGATTTTCTACCTATATTGCTACCAAGTTTGAATGTTTTTTAATGACTAAGTATTTGATACATTATAATATAATACACTGATTAATTTAGTTTATTGGAACGCGGGTAAATACGTAATAATTAATATGTAATTAGCATAGATTTTTATATTAAACCCAAGCCGAAAATTGATTTGAAATTAGGGCGAGTATAGGTACTTACAGAAAGGAGATCATTATTTTTGGGCCTTTTCTGAAAGTGCCGGCCAACGAAAAAAAATGGTACGGATCGTTAGAACTAGCCATTTGGAGTAATAGTTAATATGGCAGAAAAGTTGTAGGATTGCTCTGAACCAAGTTATACAAGGTCGAAGATTCGTCATTTTCATACATTTTATTGATTTCTAAAAGTGCTGGGAAACATAAAATAATGTTAGATATTGCTAGAACTAATGATTTGAAGCAATTGTCATTATGACGCGAAGGCTGTGGGGCCATTATATGTCGTGTTATACAAGTTATACAAAAAATTAATATACTTTGTATAATGAATTGTAACCGATTTTATGATTTTGTTACTGTTCTGATTGTTTTATACGAATTTGAATACACGTACAATTATTTTGACTCCCACGAAGTGCTGGATCAGCTGCAATGTGGACAAAATTCGTTTATACATATCTGGATTGTATGCGGCCTTGTAATAATACTAGGTGATCTCATCCAGCCATCTCCCAAACTTCTACCACTGGGATATCTCCGGCGAGCTCTGTGATGAATGCACCATTTGGTTATAAGTACTTAAGTGTTCACCATAGTAACTACGGGCTTGCTTCAGTCGATAGCTGCCCAAAGCAACCTGCGTCAATTCTTCTGTGAATCTAGGAAAGTCATTGAACGGAGGATGTCGGCTTCCATAGCCTGGAAATGAGCTCTTCTTCTATTATAATTATTGTGTGTGATAACAAGTTCTGCTAAACTGTTTTGCGCGTTGACCAGTTCATGGATTTTGTCAAGGAAATCACGTCTGTAGTACACGTTATTGTCTATTAGAACATGATTGCTGTTACCGCGATCCTGAAATAATCGATCACGTTACTTAATGCCCGGTCACTCTGATCAATCCTGAGCAAACGAAAATCTCTTTTAAAGCAATTGTTCATCACTTCCACCATCCAGCGGCAAATGGTAACAAGCTTAGATTTATTGGTTTAGTCAGTGATTAGCTGTGTTTCATTTAAATGTTTTATTTCTAGCATTTGTGTCACATAACCGCATGCCTCAAGAAAGAAAGGCTATCTATAAAGGGCATGTACAGACAGATACAGGCATGTACATATATCTTCAGAAAAGCACTAATTACTTTTTTCAGTGAAAATCATACCCTAACCACAAGTTCTGAAACCACTAAAAGACTTTATATTTGTTGCGACGGAGAAATAATCTACACGCTTCAGCAACTTCCAATGCCCAGATTTTAAATGATGCCTTAAATGATATAGAAGATTTTTAATGGATTTTTATCTTAGTCCATGGTTTTAGAGATACCATAAACAATCTTGAGGTAATCTTTCTTTCTTGAGGTGTGCGGTTATGTGGCACAAGTGCCAGTAACAAAACATCAGTGAAAACCTAGCTGACTACTGACCAAGCCAATAAATCTAGACTTTTTACCATTACATGACATTAAGTAACATGATCGATTATTTCAGGATTTTGTCAGCATTGCTGAACGGCTATCATGTCCTGATAGACAACAACGTGCATGCACGGGATTTTCTTGACGTAATCCATGAACGGTCAATGAGCAAAACAGTTCAGCAGAACTTGTTATCACAAACAATATGTAATTATAATAGAAGGAGAGCTCATTTCCAGGCTATGGAAGCCAACATCCTCGGTTCAATGATTTTCCTAGATTCACAGAAGAATTGACGCAGGTTGCTTTGGGCAGCTATCGACTGAAGCAAGCCCGTATAACCAAATGGTGCATTCATCACCTAGCTCGCCGGAGATATCCCAATTCCCAGTGGCAGAAGTTTGGGAGATGGCTGGATGAGATCACCTAGTATTACAAGGCCGCATACAATCCAGATATGTATAAACGAATTTTGTCCACATTGCAGCTGATCCAGCACTTCGTGGGAGTCAAAATAATTGTACGTGTATTCAAATTCGTATAAAACAATCAGAACAGTAACAAAATCATAAAATCGGTTGCAATTAATTATACAAAGTATATTAATTTTTTGTATAACTTGTATAACACGACATATAATGGCCCCACAGCCTTCGGGTCATTATGACAATTGCTTCAAATCATTAGTTCTAGCAATATCTAACAATATTTTATGTTTCCCAGGACTTTTAGAAATCAATAAAATGTATGAAAATGACGAATCTTCGACCTTGTATACCTTGGTTCAGAGCAATCCTACAACTTTTCTGCCATATTAACTATTACTCCAAATGGCTAGTTCTAACGATCCGTACCATTTTTTTTCGTTGGCCGGCACTTTCAGAAAAGGCCCAAAAATGTATGGAGCTAGAATGATCTCCTTTGTCATACCAGCAGCTCAAGCACAATCAAAGCGACATATTATGCATTATATTTCTATCTTGGTTTTTACAATTCTTTTAAATTGATGATCCGCGACAAAGCATTGAAAGAGTTGGAAATCAGAATTCACATGAATAAATTATCATATACCCACCCAAATTCCGAAGGATTATAAAATCCATCGCATGACTTGAAACGAAAGTAAAGCCAACTTTAAAAAAATAAAAGAATGTTTGTATGATATCACTTGCCTTGTTATTCAGCAGGGTCCTTGGTACCGGTTGAATTTGTTTGTCCTTACCTGTGGGAATCCCGAAAGCGATAAGATGCAAAATTATATGTTGCGCAGGTCGAGAACCAGTTTCTAAACCTACATTGCATATAGCATATGTATCACATATGGTATGCAAAGTTATACGGGGATTTAAGTACCTGTATGTACTTATAAGGTATAGGTAGATACAACTTAATTAATTAACATTTTTTTGATATACAAGTGACTAGTAATTAAAAAAAAACAATTTTTAACCCCCGACAAGAAAGAAGAAAATCGGTTCAGCCGTTTGAAAGTTATCAGCTCTTTTGTAGTTTTCTTATACTTAGAGGTTTTTGTGTCGGGGGTTATTTAAATTTTGAGTTATTATTATACTATTAAATAAGTAAAAACTGAAATAAGTATTTACATTCACACAAAATTTTCATTGAATAGGATCCCTTACAGGTATTATACGAGTACCTATCTACCGGCAACCTCAGCCTCAGTCTCAGTTGTAGATATACACGTACTATACATGTCATCTTCATGTTCAAGGCTAAGTCATATACAGGTTCTGTGGATACGAAAACAAAACGATAGGCTGTGTTCCATAAAAAGGTTGAAACATATTAATTCTGAGGGTTGAAACAAGTTCTGATTGACTATTTTATAGGAGTGGCACAACAGAAACATGGTAGGTGTTTAACAAAGGATTCGTGACTATCACTCTACTATTTTGAAGTAAGTAGGTAAATAATATAGATCGTTGAAATGATAATATTTAAAACACTGGTCTACTATTTATATCTATATATCTATACATATAATAAAATTGTAGAAAAGTGGTGTCTGTACAATGGAAATATATAAAAAAAAGTAGCAGGGGTTGTTATTATATCGCTGCCGAACCCGAAATTGTAATTAATTTTTTTTGTCTGTTTGTCTGTTTGTCTGTGTGTTTGTGCACGCTAATATCAGAAACGGCTTATTCCATTTAGATACGGTTTTCACTAATATATTGTAGTAAGCTTCACTTAACATTTAGTGTTTATTTCATGTCAATCGGTTCATAAATAAAAAAGTTATGTCAATTTAAATAATCACGGCGAACATTTTTAACGTACATGCTGCCCTAAAAGTCACTATTCCACGCGAACGAAGTCGCGGGCACAGCTAGTTCTTTAATATAAGTGAAAGTTTGGATGTTTTTAGTGGAGGTTTACATATTTGAGAAAAAATACTTGGTCAGCATATTAGTCTGGCCATTCAGCGAGGTAAAGCAGCCATCGTTCTGGGCACCCTGCCTCGTTACAGTGATTTGGATGACATTTTTGTTTTGCATATATAAATACTTACTGTACTGTAATGTATACTGTATTTGTGGATATTGTAATTATTTTCCAATAATTAAAAGTACCTACTTACGGGTAAAATCAAATTTTCTAGACCCAGCGCTACAGTTCGACTTACGCTGAAAAGCCAGTTAGCCAGTTTTTCCTTTATATATAAAAAGATATTCCCACTATGTAAACGTACGCCTGAGATATACAAAGTGGGTCAAGTGTATTATGGGGTTGGTATTTCTTACAACACATCCAACAGGGCCGGCTCGTTTATAAAGGCGAACTAGGCAATCGCCTAGGGCGCTGTAGAGAGCTACATAGCGAAGGTTTTTAATTTTTTATCAACGTCATAACTGTATCATATCACCCGCTCTCAGTACTTAAAAATCTTTTCAGTAAAGTTAAAGAAATTTTTGTGCTCGCTTCTCTTGCGGATTAAGTTCTTTACGATTTATTTTTGCAACACTTATAAGAAATCAAGCGTGAGCGTTACTCAAGATAAGTATTATTCATTAGGTAAGTGGATCTGATTTCCTGTTCGCTTTCATTATAATTTATAAGTAGCCATATCTCTATCTACGCGAGCAAGCATCGTTTTGTAAAGTTCAAGAAAAATTTCACGCTTGTTTCGATAACATGTTATACTGATACGAATTATAAAAATTGACGCAAGCGTGTCGCTCTGTCCTAATAAACAATATAAAATTTAATGTTGTCTAACAAGACTAAGGGCCTTTGAACCACCGCGTTTTTTAAACGCGCCATTGACGCGCGTTTTAGAAACGTGCGTCGGCAGCGCGCTTTTATCCTACAGAGCAGTTTGTTGTCGTTTGTATTAATACACACGCGCGTTAGCATCGCGTTTGTGTCGATTTAAACGCGCGACACCGGCGCGTCTGTATTGCTACACACGCGCGTTTGCATTGTGTCTGTATCGCTACACATGCGCGACTGTATCGCTACAAACATGGTGTGCAAAGGCTCTAAGTAGGCACTTATTTCTTGTATTGAGTTATTTAAGAAAATAATTGAATGGTTTTTGTATTTTATTATGACGTTGCGAAATGTTTGTATCAAGGGCTGTGACTCCAGTAATTCGCCTAGGGCGCAGGATTTGCTTGTGCCGGCGCTGACAACTAACACTTCTAAGTGTACGTTTCGAATATCATGTGTTACTTTGCAATTAGTAAGTATATGTTTATAGCTTGGTTTGTACAAGGAGCAATATTATGATACTGTAATATCCAAATATTTTCACAAGATATTTACGTGACTGCTAAATAGGTCTTTAAAAGAAACAGAAGTCCTTGCAACGTTCGAATTACATATGTAATGAAAAACTGGTCAATGAATGCGAGTTAGAACACGCATAAGATACGGACCTGCCTTTGGTTCGGTAGGCATCCTAATAGCTAAAAAGTAAAATGGCTTTTAACAGGAATCAGATATTTCTTAAATGGTAATTTTTTTTTCCAAAATTTGTCTAAGAAACTTCATAATAAAGATCTACCTATTTAAAAAGATGGGTTTAGATGCGGAGGTAAAGTAAACAAAGATACTCTGGACTTCGTCTGTGTTGGTGTTAGCTGGCAGGCGTGCTCTGCCTTTTTCGAGTGTTTTTTTTGTTAAAACTGACTGGAAAGCGCTCTAAGGGGGTGCCGTGCGTATGTCGGCGAGCGCCGGCACAGACGGGGTCCATACTTGTATAGTTTAACTAACTTGTTACAAATAACTACAAACTTGACATTGGCTTAATCTTTGTAAAGCCAGACGAAAGAGAAAAAAAAATAAGTAAACAAAAAAAATCTCGACTCATGCCTTTCATGTTCAGGAGGTAGGACCTCCTACCTGAATTTTTTTAATGGGTGTGCCTCTGTGTGGCGATAATAGGTTTCTATAAACACTCGTATCATCCTGATGATCATCACCAACCCCTCTCCGGCTCATTACAGAACACGGGCCTCCTCTCAGAATTAGAAGAGTTTGTGGCCATAGTCTACCACGCTGATCAGGTGCGAATTGCATCGATGTCGAATTTACAGTGTACTCGTAGACTGCAGCGATGGCATGAAATAAATACTTAATTTAATACCTACCTACGTCACTTGATTACGGTCGTTTTTTGTTTTTATCTGACCTTGAACGTTTACTTCATACCAAGAGAGCGTTGACGTCTTTTGTTCCTTACAGACTATCGTACTGAAAATTATCTCTCAATAGATACATTTTATCTATCTACATAAAAATAAGCTATCTATATATAATAAAAATGTATCTAGACGATTTCAGGACATTAATATACCTATTTCATACCTATATATTTTGAAAATTTTAGGTAGGTAGATAGTCAGGTATCTACCTAATCTAGGAAGCTTTATTATCGACCATCTGAACCCTCTTAGAGAAGTTGTTATAAGAACGTTGCCTCAACGGTGCTATAAGGGCCATATCTACTCATGTGGCCCTACTATTGTCAGAAATTCCACGTGTGAAGCCGGAGCGGATCGGCTAGTTATCAGCTAAGTTCCGGTATCCGCCTAACTGGGTAGGTGAGGAGATGTGTACAGTCAACCAGTTTTTAAGAGATTTGATAATTTTTTCACGTCATCTATTAATTATATTAATAATAACTAGCTGATGCCCGCAGCTTCGCCCGCGTGGATTGGTCAGATCCCCTGCAGCATCAGGATTGAGGAGTTGGACTCCAAATTTTTTATGAAACAATGTCGCAAAGTTCCTCTATCGATTAAAAAAGAAATGACGCAAATCGGTTCAGAAATCTCGGAGATTTCGGTGTACATAGGTAGAAAAACACAACTCCCTTTTTGAAAGTCGGTTAAAAAAGTAGCCTATGTTACTCCCTGGTCAATTCTCTACTTGTCTGTGAAAACCCGGTCAAAATCGGTTCAGCCGTTCTCAAGATTAGCCTTTTCAAACAGACAGACAGACAGACAAAAATTTTAAAAACGTGTGATTCAGTTATAGTATCGTTCAAATAACCATATGACCTTAATATGTGGTAGTTATTTCGAAATTACAGACAGACACTCCAATTTTATTTATTAGTATAGAAGTATAGATAATCTGATTGGTCAACTGGATACATTAGGTGGATACCGGGCCTAAGAATGTCGGAATTTATGAAAATCAAAGTAAAATAAAATATGGCTCGAATTCTTTCATTAATTGTTTATTTATTGAGCTAACACTACTTTAACACAGGATTTTTTTATTTTCTGTTTTACTTTTTTTAAGTCTTTTTTTTTAGTCGGTAGGTAGGTACTCAGCAGATAATTTTCCAATTTCTTCGGATATTTTTAGACGGCCATATCTAGGCAGTCAATAAGTAAGGCATTTTTTTGACAATCTTCAACATATATTTGAGGCTTATCTAAGCTGAAATTAAATGCTCTATCTACTTAATTCAATCAGTAGCAGAAATTGTTTTACTGCCTTAGCCTTAACAATTTAATATTCGTATGATATAACTTATTAATATGTTTAAATACTTTAATTCTAATTCCTATTATTATCTAACAAATTAATCAATCCTTTTATCATTACTATCTGATAGTATCTAATCAAGTGGATCATAATTGTTATTGTTAATAGCAGGTAGAGTTTCCATTCTATGGATTTCGTCGGAATTGTCTATTAATAATTCCCATAGATTATCTTAGAGGTATCCTCTAAAATAAAATGAGCCGAATAGTTTCTATGGATTACACTGATAACAATTATAGATAGGTACATTTTTTATTTTATCTTTAAAAAAAAAGTAGATAAATGTATCTATCCAATCTTATATCTATTGTCTGATCTTATTTATTATGTGATAACTTGAACACAGCAACACACATTAAAATAGATTTACAACGATTCTTATCTATGGTACCGTATTGTCATATTCGTTACATTTTGTTATGTAAAGTCGTTATGTAAAGCCGAACGCACACTACAATATTTTTACACACTGGTAATGAAAATAGTATACCTTCTCCATATTTCCCACTCTCTTCCAAAAACTGTAAGTAAAGCTAGTGCTAGTACATCCTATTTAAATACTAATGTAGCTATAGTCGGTTATTACCCAACTACGGCAAAGTTGAAATGAAGACTTACGGCTTTACATGCTCTCCGAAACACCGCCATTTTCCTTATTTAAACAAAAAAAATTAGGGATGATTTATATTAGGCCGTGCCGGGCCCGAGCCGTTCCACGTCCGAGACACACAATTTTAAATTTGTATGAGGTCACATCAGACCGTGCCGTGTCCGAGTCTTCCGAGCCTCGTCCGTGTTACGTTTCTTCATAGGTATTAGGGATGATTTATGCTAGACCGTGCCGGGCCACCACCGAGACACACAATTGGAAATTGGTATGAGGTCACATCAGACCGTGCCGTGTCCGAGTTTTCCAAATCTCATCCGTGTTACGTTTCTTCATATAAAATTGCAATCCGTGGATCGTCAGCGCGTCGGACGTGCCTCGGACGTGACAGAGCTCGAGCCCCGCACGGTCTAGCATAAATCATCCCTAAAATGCAGAAAAAGTATTACACTGCGTCAATTGAGTGGTAGTGTAACGCACTTAGAAATGAAACCAGCGCATAATCATAAAAATATTAAGTACATCCTCAAACGATAAACGAGTGCTGAGTAAATGCAAAGATGAGATCTTTCGTCCCAGTTTATGTTAAACATTTCAAAATTCTTGGTTTGTGTTATATCATAATGCTGAGCTCTCAATCTTCAAGCCAAACCAAAATGGTTGTTATTCAAGATTTTTGCCTATTAAGTTTTTGTCGATTCGTGGAATTATTTTGTTTGTAATGTACTTACTTAATTTACACAATGATTGCTTAAGAAATAAAGTCTCAAGATCTTTTGAATATTACCTAATGCTTGTTTATGTAAAATAATAAGATTTTTTAAATAATATTTCGTCGACAACTCGACTTTTGTATATTATCTACTTCTGGACAAAGGGGTCTCTTGTCACTTCTGGTAGATTCATTTAATACCGCTTGTTTTAACGGGGAAGGATTCCATCGTAAGGAAACCTGCCTGTAAGGATACCTGAGAATTGTTCATAATGTTTTTAAAGGTGTTTGTGTGTCTACCTATCCGTACTTGGCCAGCGTGGTAGACTCTTTCTGAGAGCATACCCGTGCTCAGTAGTGAGCTGGCGATGGATTAATCTGATGATGATATATTTTTTAGTTAGATTGGGTTAGATTAGAAAACAATTGGTTCTTAATTTAGGACGAACGCGAATGAAGTCACGGGCATCATCTAGAATTAACTTATTTCCTGAGTAAGAAATTCTAAGTGAAAAGGTATTTTCCCGATCTTATCATGGTTTTATATGGCAATCGTAACACACATTTCATATGGATGTAAATACTAATATCTCAATTAACGCATTTAGCGCAACGCGTTCAAAGGCTTTGTTTTGTATGCAAAGGCTACGCTGGAGTGGAACGAACTGAAGCCGGTGGTTATAGTACAGGCGTGTCGGTCCGAGCCGACGCACGCGCATATCGCTGATATCGCAAATCGGTATAAAAGAGGACGTGCCCTTTAGCCGGTCCAATTCTCCACCAAACTTGTGAGAAGTACAACCTAAAAAATAAAATGGCAGATTTAGACGCGATGCATGGCCCAAACGACGCAAACGACACCGAGGGTGTGATCGTCGCCAAGGGGGTGTCAATGGTGGTGTTGTTCTGCGCCTGCATGATATGTGGTCTCGTGCCTATGTTTGTGGCGAAGCGGTTCAACTGGATCTCTGCCGAAGAAGCCGGCTCATTAAAATCAAAGAACAAAATTGTTATGACCTTGCTCTCGTTCGGTGGCGGTGTACTCCTGTCAACCACCTTCCTGCATTTACTCCCCGAGGTCGACCACAACATTCACCATTTACAAGGTGAGTTCTATTTGTTCTTCTTCTTCTGAACTAGTTCTGATTTGGAACAGCTAATTCCTCCATTTTTGATACTTGTTTAAGTCATCAAAAAGTTTTACCAAGTCTGAAACTTTTTGTTAAAATATCTATACTTAAGTAGTATGTTAAAGTTATTCAAAATATTACATTTCCCTTCCTAAAAAATGCAGTAGATGCATTTTAATAACGAGGTGTTACCAAATAAACAATGTCATACCACCTATTTTGTAGATGAGCATAAAGTCATTATTATTGCATTGCGAAGTGTTTTATGTTCGCTCAGGTGCGTTTCAACATCTTAAGTTACCAGCTGTTTACTTGTACTTAAAGGTCAAATGTTCTTGTGATTCATATCGTAAATTAGGCTTAAAAACCTTCAATAATAATTTCTTTAATTTTGTTAGTTTTATGTTTTGCTTAGTTTAATAAAAAATATCCCATCAATTTCTTCAGAGAATCACTTCTCTATCTCTATAAATACTCTGTACCTACTACAAAGTCGCAGTTCGCTTTGTCTAAGTAATTATCACTAAACAGTTCTATTACCTTGTAAATATTTTGGTAGATTTCTATATTTAGAACATGTTATATGTATGTACATTGTACATATTTACATCTAGTCTACAGAATACTGCAAGCCTTCCCATATAAAGCCACGTGCGAGTCTATTAGATCTCTAACTTAAATATTCTATGAGACAAAGATTACTTTTCGATATACTTAATACCAACATCAATGCGCTAAAATCTTGCAACTGTATAAACGTTGTTTTATATAATTTCTATTCTACCATGTATCTCAAATCATTGTAATACTTTATTATTGTGATCTTCATTTTGTAAGTCAGAAATATGTTATTTGCGTAGCTAGTTATAGACTAGCGTTGTTTCTTGTTTAATGAATTAAGAAAATCATTAACAATCGATTAGTGTATATTACGCACGATACTACATAGTGGTGCATGTGAACGGAAATCCTACGCAGGTTTGTCAATTTAACAGGAAAAGGAAAAAACATAGCTGATCGCTGAAACTACGTGTTTTCCTGACTTTTTATGTCTCAAATATTTCTAATTGATAGTACCATTATACTTTTTTTGTTGATGAGTGGAAATCAGCTTAAGATTCCGACGTTCTGGACAATAAATCAGGCAATTTTTTTTAATTCTAATTTTTAAGGGTCTTTAGAAAATCTTATTATGTACGACTTATGTCTACTAAAATCTCCTCGGGGGCCACACTCAGCACAAATTGGAAAGCTCCGAGATCTCTTATGAATAAATTGATTGATGGCTTTCCATGAAAGCCGTCGGGATCTTCTCCGGGGAAAAATTATCCTCTTGACTGCATGCGCCTTGCCATGAGGTAGAGCTGCTTCTGTCACGCGAGCTGCCTTCTTCCTGGGGTTGTATTCGAGATGGAAAAGTGAAGGTAGTTCTACCCCAGGTCTATTGGGCTTACAATCCCCGAGAAAACTGAACAATCGATCAATGATCGATCGAGTCAAAATGTTATGACAAGTATTATTGTGCTGGACAATTACTTGTCACTATGCTTTTTGTTAAATTATCTTTTTGTAAAAAATGTATTGTAATAATACCCCAAAACGTTTAAATATGTTGTACAGTATTCTGTTAGTTTGAATAAATAACAATTAGCTTTCAAGATTTTTTACGGTATGAAATTAGTTCTAGCTATAAAAATTTTTGTTCTATTACAATGGAAAACACCAAAACCGGACGTTGTTTTACTATATAAAGCTTAAGAGTGGTGTACCAAATTCGTTAAGCGGGTGGGCTATGAAAAGGTAGCTGACAGGCAGACAAACAGATAGATTTACATTTATAATATTAGTTTAGTATGAATATTATGTCTTAGGTAGAACCTGATGACAACTTTTCTGTGTTCTATCTATTCTGATCAAGCATGATTTTGACTAGCGATTTTTCATTGCACGCTACACGCTCACACGTGGTTGTTTGCCTATTATGGGTTTTAATTGGAAAAGTTCCATCCGATTATGTCATACGCAACTTCCGTATTTGCTTGGTAACATGTCCTGTGGCTGGGGTCTACGTGGTCGCGCGATCTTCACTGATCCCTAACCTGTATCACTTTTTAACCTCTTAATCTTTCTTAATATTAGCAACTAGGTATATTTTCTGTTTTACGACCTTTTTGCAGCAGTGCCATTCTATCATGGTCTTCTCAAGATATTTAGACGCATTTGCACTATTTTTCTTTACTTTAGTTTCTGCCCACTGCTCTAATATACCTAGAACGTCCTTTCCTGTGTCAATCATCTATAATTTAATGCCGATTATATTTTTATGCCAGTCTGTCAAATTCAAATTATTTTTATTGAAGTAAACTTTTACAAGTGCTTTCGAATCGTCAAAATAATCTACCACTGGTTCGGAATGCCGTTCCTACCGATAAGAACCAGCAAGAAACTCGGCGGTTGCTCTTTTCAAGTATTCAATTTACAATAATATGCCATACTGTATACAAGCAATTGCAGCGCCGTGTATTGCTGGAGCGAGTCAGATCCAAGCTTTTTCTACCATACTATTAGTATTAAAAGCATACTTTTAATAGATTTTTTAAACTTGTGTAAAGGCAAGTCTAAAATTGATTGTGGAATTTTATTATAAAATATTACACTCATTCCCACAAATGACTTTCCCACTTTCCTGAGGCGGAGCGTAGGATAATCGAGCCTATTACGGTTTCTAGTCTGTCTATCGTGGCAATCACCGATTTTTTTGTAACTAAGAATGTTTTGTCGTATTTTAAATCGTTCCATAAAATATCTAACTCTACAGAGTGTTGATTTTATCGCGCGTTTCCCGCTATCAAATTCGCATCTATTTTATTTGCTATTTCTGTCTCTACATTCATCTTTATCTATAGTTCGATATCTTAACGGAAACAGATAACGACAACTTTGCGTTACCAACATGATTAGAAAAGACTTATTATTAAAATTATTAGTTACTAGAGGATGCCCGCGACTTCGTCCGCGTCGATTTTTATAGATCCCGTGGGAACTGTTTAATTTTCCGGGATAAAAAGTTGCCTATTTCGATTACAGGGACGCAAGCTGCTTCGGGACCAAATTTCATACAAATCGGTTAATTGGATGGGTCTTTAGGAATCCCACGGGAACTCTTTGATTTTCCGGGATAAAAAGTAGCCTATGTCCGTCCCTGAAATATAAGCTAACCCTGTACCAAATTTCGTCAGAATCGGTTACACTGTTGGGCCGTGAAAAGTTAGCAGACAGACAGACGGACAGACAGACAGACAGATAGACAGACAGACAGACACACTTTCGCATTTATAATATTAGTATGGAGTATGGATAAGATTCTTTTATTTTTATTTGATTTACCTATTTGGTATGCAGCATTGGTTTAATAAACTTTTTCTTACTACATACCTACCTATAAGTTAAGTAAGTATGTATTGAAGAGTTCTCATAGATGCTGTAGACTGTATGATGACGAAAAAGAGGGACGCGAACTTTCGTTTTCGAAAAATCCAGTTTTTCTTCTTCGGACATTTTCTTGTGATAAATACCTAGAAAACACTAGGCACTAAAGTCCAGATGCACAACAGGCGGTTACGTTACGGTAACGGTTAAACTTTGACCACAATAAAAAGCAAAGTGGTCTACATGAGTATTCATAACTCTATGATTAAGGTCAAAGGTAAAATTTAGACGAAAGATAACAAACCGTAACTTGTGCAAGCCAATTTGGTTTTATTGTCGATGATCGTCTAACGGTTACTGTATAGTGACTATCTAGACTAAACAAAAATAAAACATACTTATAAAACTTAATCGCGTTTATCGTAATCGCAGCCTATCGAATAGACATTGAAAAAAAATTAATAACTCGGAAACTAATAAACACATTAGCGGCCCAAGGTTCAATTGTTTTTGGCCTACCATTAGAGTAGAATGTACGGACATTATCTAATAGCGGTTGCGCAAACGCACCTCACCTCACCTCAGTTGTGGGTATGTGTGCCATTGCCCGATCGCTTCCACTCATCTTAATAGTTAATACCAACTCAATATTGTTATTTAATACTAGTAGGTATCTATTGGTTATATCGTCTTGAGATAAATTAACCAATTCGGTGTTTGTTACGTCTGCATAAGACGAAGTTTACTCTCTTTTTTTAGCATTTTCAATTTTTATATGGTTTATTTATTTATTTATTTTTATTTAAACATCTTTATTGCACAAAATTACAGAGAAAATAATAAATGATACAAATAAAAATACAAAGGGCGACCTTATCACTAAAGTGATCTCTCCCAGGTAACCCGTATGTTCGAACCTAAAGGATAAGACGAGGAGTCATCATGTATATATACAATTACGTATACATAGACATACACTCTAATAGGTACATACTATACAATAAATATATAAATAAATAAATATATATATATATATATATATATATATATATATATATATATATATATAAAACATTAAATCTGTATAATATAGTTAAATAAATAATACATAGTTAAAAAAATAGCATAGTGTACATAATATACTATGACAGAAACTAAAGATTTATAGTGATAGATAGTGTTTCTTGACACGATTTTTAAAGATTGCCAGTGATTTGGAGCGTCTTATTTCGACCGGAAGTGCGTTCCACAGCGAGGCTGCTTTTATAGTAAATGACTCCGCGTAGCCATGCGTATTACATTTAGTCATTTTAAGCTTAAAATCGCAGGAGGGACGCAGGACGCGATCACGTTCGAAGGAGCTAAGAAATTTAAACTGATCTTTAAGGTAGGGAGGTGACCAGGGATGGAAAAGTGTGGCAAACAGGATAGAAAGAACATGTAGATTACGTCGATGTCTAATAGGGAGCCAGTTCAGTTTTTTACGATATTCAGAGATATGATCGTATTTTCTTAGACCAAAGATGAACCGAATGCACAAGTTTTGCAATCGCTCCAATTTGTTTAAGAGGTCTTCATTTAAATCTAGGTAGCAAGCATCGGCGTAATCTAACGTTTATATAAATGTTTTCAAAAATGTTTCATGAATTCCAATTAAATTTCAAATACTATACCTACTATCTATTTCACATAGGCCAAGTTGTATGTTGCACGTACGCCAAACATTTATTGGTTATGTAAAATTCGTTGATGATAAACTCGTAAGTTACAAATTAAAATGATAGTTATAGGTACGTTAAAAATTAACGGACTGGTTTAAAATGTTGGCGAGGCCACTTTTAACCGACTTCGAAAAAAGGAGGAGGTTCTCAATTCGTCGGAATCTTTTTTTTTTAAATAAACCTTTTCTAGTGGTCCCATTTTGGTAGACTTTTTTTTTGTTGATGAATACACCTAGTAAAGCTAAAAACCGTTCACAAAATTTTTGTTGAAATTTGTTATAGTATGTCAAATCCAGCAAAAGGTACATTCACTTATTTTGTTAAAAAAATTAAAATAAATAAATTAAACTTAGAATCTACTTATTCACTTATTACAAGGCCAGTTGGTAAATAATCTTTTCTCTGATATTATCGAATATTTATTTAATCGATCGGTCTAGTCAACTTTCCTGTTAGATGTTCTGGGTCCGGACATACTCAACAATTTACTTATTACCAATTCAATGAAGGGAAACACAGAGCAGACTATATGTACGTGTGTAGCGTTACAAACAGTTGCAAATTGCAATCCTTTGATTATACCTACAAGTATTACGTATATTTTAATACTAGATGATGCCTGAGACTTCGTTCGAGTGGATTTAGATTATCTTGTAGATAAAAATCCTGTGGAAAATCTTTGATTTATTAATTAAATAGTCTATATCACTCTGAAGGTCTTTAATTATGACCATGCAAAGTATTATGTCGATTTGTTGCTCCGTTGTTACATGGTTAAAAGATAAATTAAGAAACAAGCACACTTTCGTATTTATATGGATAGTGATCATAAGTTAACGGTAATCGTCAAGTAACTTTAACTGCCTGTCGTTCTACTAGGCTCAGGGTGAAAGCTCTGCACCAAGTAGATGATGCTCGCACTTGATTGATTTAGGTTTTTAAAAACCCTTGGGAACTCTTTAGTTTTCCGCGAAAAAAGAAGCTTTTGTCTTCTCCGGATGCAAGCTATCCCAAAGCTTTGTACCTCGTCAAAATCGGTCAAATGGATGATCCGTGAAAATCTAGCAAACAGACACACTTTCGCATTCATAATAATAGATAATATTATTATGTTGTTTAGAGATCTTTCTTTTTTTTTTGTTTTTAGCATGCCACTCTTTCCGGGTTGGGTGATTGTTTTCCAAAGTTTTCCCACAAATTTGGTAGATAATATCATACGACCAACAAGAAGGTGGTCTCCCGTTTCTTTTCTGATCCGTGGTCTCCATTTAAGTAGTGATAATGGGTACCAGTCATCTGTAGTCCTGTAGATGTCCCATATTTTAGACCTCTTTCGAAATGGTCACGATCAATGAGTCGAAAAAATAATGACATTTTCATTTTTAACCCCCGACCCAAAAAGAGGGGTGTTATAAGTTTGACGTGTGTATCTGTGTATCTGTGTGTCTGTGTATCTGTGTATCTGTGTATCTGTGTATCTGTGTATCTGTCTGTGGCATCGTAGCGCCTAAACGAATGAACCGATTTTAATTTACTTTTTTTTGTTTGAAAGGTGGCTTGATCGAGAGTGTTCTTAGCTATAATCCAAAAAAATTGGTTCAGCCGTTTAAAAGTTATCAGCTATTTCCTAGTTATCTTGTAGAAAAGAAGGTTAGATAACCCTCAGGTTCATAATATTCAAGTGTCAATCTTGGTGTCAATTGACAAATGTCAAGCTGTCAAGATGGACGTTGCCTAGATATACATAATTATTTATTTGAAAATGATTTGTCGGGGGTGTTGAAAATTTTTAATTTACACTTGTATATTTGAACGCCACATGGACGTATTATAACTACGCCATTTCTTTTTGAATGAAGAAAAAAATATCAAATTTTTTAAGGCAATTGGTGCAACCGTGCGATGCAGGGCTATAAGTCTTAGGTATTATCAAATCACATACAGAAGATGATTGTGAGCAATATCACTAACAAATTCATAAATTATAAAACCTTTGAGGATATATTGTGTTCGATTGCTGGGTTTTTATAAAATAAAATATATCTACCGAATGCCAGTAAACACAATAGATTTGTGGTTTATAAAAAGTTGCAAAAAGCATCAAAAATGCATGATTAGTTGAATGAGCAATAATGATTAGTCATTTGTAATGAGGAAATACCGATATCTCTGGTAAGTCTAGCGGCGTGGGAAATCACCTTCTAGTAAGTATATAAGGTGAGTAGTGCAATGTTGCGTAACTAAGAAAATGCGCAGTATCGCATCAGTCCTACCTGTTAAACAGTAAAAGTGAGCAAACCCAAATAGCTAGACTACGTGGATAGACAGATAGATAAATTCTTTATTAAACCCTAGCAACCGCTGCGTTTCTTGCTGGTTCTTCTCGGTAAGAAAGAGATTCCGAAATTACTGTTAATAAACTACTTATTCATATTTTTTTTATTTGTCTCTATTGAGAAGGTTATGAACGATCTTGTTTGAAATCAAGTTGTTTAAAAAAAAAATCTGTAAGTATATAAATCAAAATGTCTGTGGCCAAACCACTAGGCTATCCTAGTGGTTAGAACGTCCGCCAACTAATTGGAGGTCGGAAGTTCGATCCCAGGCACGCACCTTTAACTTTTCGGAGTCATGTGCGTTTTAAGTAATTAAATATAACTTGCTTTAACGGTGAAGGAAAGCATCGTGAGCAAACCTGCATACCTAATGAGTTCCCATGTTTTCAAAGGTATATGAAGACTGCCAAATCGTGTTTTCAGTCATCAACATCATCATAATCACTCTGTAGTACTGTACTGTACGTCTATAAAATCGAAAAGCTTGCATTATTATTCATAAGTTACATATTATACCTACCTACCAATTGATTACGTCATTATATCCCAGAGAAAGCTCAAGACCTAAAGCATTTGCACGGTAATGATTGTTAAAGTCCATTGCCATATCTGTCGAATCATTACATAAAGTCCTTTCAACCAGTATCTTATCCACGGTCAGTGAACTATACAGTCACTAATAAATGCCAGTTCACGATTATCATAAAACAGTATGTAAGAGTAAACAAATTAGAATGTCTAAGTTTTTCCTTATGAGCGGAAATTCCATAGTAGGCAATTTCGAAGAATTTTTTGATATATTATATTATTTATTACTTAACATACGTAATTTCATTTTTTATGCTCTTAAATTCTTAGAAGAATAATATTAAATTTGCAACACTAGAGGTAAATTGTATAATCGTAGAGCATTAAGTAGGATTTCCACACGTAGGAATTATTGTGGTTCGGTGGAATAATTGATTTCTCACCAATTTGTAACGAACTAATTTTTAAAAGTTGTTTTTATAATCATATTATATTATTTAAATAACTAGCGACCCGCCCCGGCAACGTACGGGAGAGAAACTATTGAATACATTGTTTTTGTGTAACTTTTATTTACTACTAGGGGATGCTCGCGACTTCGTCCGCGTGGATTTAGGTTTTTAAAGACCCCTCGGAAACTGTTTGATTTTCCGGGATAAAAAGTAGCCTATGTCCGTCCCTAGGATATAAGCTAACCTAGTACCAAATTTCGTCAGAATCGGTTAAACTGTTGGGCCGTGAAAAGGTAGCAGACAGACCGACAGACACACTTTCGCATTTATAATATTAAGTATGGATTAGTATGGATTTACAGTAATATCTAATGGTTAAAGTGGAAGGTCGGGGATTCGATCCCAGGCACGCGCCTTATTCTGAGAACCGGCGATGGTTTAATGATGGCTCGTAAAGGCAAATTAGAGTTCTTAATTATTTTATGGTTAAAGTTATTACAGGAGTAGGCGCGAGAAGTGCTTGCAGTGTTTAATGGCCGTAGAAACTCAAATCGCCTCAGAGAAATTAATAAATTGTCTGAATTGACCACATTGCGTCGTCGCTAACCCCGAGAAAGCGTGATTCCACAACTTTATTTATTTATGGCGAATATAATTCTCAATAGAAATAAAGAAATTTATAGAAAGTAGTACATTTATTCAAAGTACTCTATTGTCTTTATTTTTCTTTCGCAATTTGCAAAGGCGTGGTAAACAATAGAATCCTGACAACATTGATATATTTATTGATACCAAGTAGGTATGTTGAAATATTTATTTCCACTAAACGATTGACTTTAATCATACTTTGATTGATTAGATAGCATTACAATAGTAAACACTAAACAATACTTTCTTAGTTTTTGAAATCAATCCATATTATTATCTACCTTTTTCTCTGAGATATTCTCAAGAATGTGATATAAGTAAAAAAAGCCGAGTCAAAAGTGTTGTTGAGTGTCACGTCGGCCTTCAATAACACTTCTAGCTTTACTTGTGACGTCATACTTTGAAATATATCGCTAAATATTCGATACCTATTAGATATCACGGATAGAGATAAACCAATTTTGATACACTACCTAGTATAGTTTATCTTCATCATATCATCATCAGCCTGTGGACGTCTACTGTTGGACATAGGCCTTCCCTAAAAAGCGCCACCACACCTGGTCCTCAGCCTTCCTCATCCAGCCACTTCCCACCAGCCGCTTTATATCGTCGGTCCATCGTGCTAGTTTTTCTTAGGTGGTGGTAGGTTAGTTACGAAATAAGAATAGTAGGTAGGTAAATTATATCGAGTCGTTTTTGTTTTGTTTTATGACTTATTGACTTACCTACAATTATGTGACTAGTTACCACCCTATCGGCAAAGCCGTACCGCCAAGTGGCCAAACGATTTAGCGTACCAAGTCAAGCTCGCACTTCTGTGCGAAATCGGAGCAGGTCACTTGTTTATACTTAGTCTAGTGTAGAAGTATAGATATATGGAGTTAGAAATAAGTATAGATAACACAGTTACTGTGCCAATAGATTAACAGTTTCGCAATGATAATAATAATATTTATTCACGTACATTGCGCCATTGCGAAAGGCAATACAGGTGTACAAATTACAATGTCCTTAAAATAAGACATGTGACATTAGAATTGGCAGAGAATGTATTTTAGGAATAGCGCAGACTACCGATTTTTGTGTACGATGAATATTTCAAATGTGATAACGGCTGTCTTAAGACGGTGACAAGCTGTGTTTAACTAAACGTTGATTAAATTCTAAAGCATAACTTACACCTCACGAAAATTAGGAAACATCTAATAAAACGTCAATCCTTCCCCTACACTGGCAGACCATGGAATGTAACCTACATTTGACGCTAGCTAGGCTATGAAACGACTGGGTATCTTTGATTTCACGTTACCCCTAGCCTAATATTTAGATGTCAATTTCAGTATCAAACTGAGAGTTTCTTCACTGTAATTCACGCTGGCACTGTCATTTGCCTCGGCATTAGCCAGATATGGCTACCCGTACGGGGTCGTAACTATATTCTGTCAAAAATATCGATTAGCAAGAGCTGACTCGATCAGCAAGAGTACGTAATGGTCTTACTTTTACCTATTGTTTTTGCACAATTTACTGTACATGTAATATCCTGTGTTTTGTAATTTTTGCCGGCTTTTAGTGGGCAGACAATTTATAGGTCGTCTACGCTAGGCGTTACTTTCATGTGCAACGATTGTGCCTTGCAAAATAGCTGTCGGAATTTGTAAAACAGTCGCGTGCGAAACCATAATATATTGTAGTACCTATTGTGACAGTATATAAGTCAATGGTGACAGGTGATTGTATTGGGCTGTTTAACGGAACTTTACTTTCTTTTGGCCAGAAGAAATTTTCATTGCCATTTTAGTAATCCTGTGGTTGCGGACGACCGCATGGCGGTTGTTATTACATAACTAGCTGATGCCCGCGACTTCGTCCGCGTGTATTAAAGTTGTGAAATCCTGTAGGATATCTTTATCTATGCCACGCAAAAAATCATGCCGATCCGTTGCTTCGATGCGGCGTGATCCCAAGTAACACAAAACTGCTTTAAAAGATATCACATCGGTACTTTAAGCATTTATGAAGACTTATTAGAGTCCACCGTTACTGTAAAAGCCTACTATTACGCTTTCTCCTGTACATTGACTTTACTAAGTACCACGAAGACACCGCTGTAATGTTGCGAGCGTTACTATCAGGTGCGCAGGTCATGTTATTCAGCTTTTAGCAAGTTTCAGTACTGTCAGCAACAATAAAGTATTTTTATGGACTCAAACTAAGCTACTTTCTGAATAAAAGGTCACAAGTGTATCTTTCAAATGTTTGCATTTTAACTGAGCATATGTGAATTATTATAAAGCTATCAGTTACTCCATGAATTCAATTAACGCTTCAAGCTGCATATAGTTGAACTTTCACAGTTTTAATCAGCTGTTATACGCACTCTCATAACTGCACTTATCTAGCCCACATGATTCCTTTGGGTGGACGTATATGGTGTTAAATTACAGCAAGCAGGTATAAAGCTATTCACTTGTAACCCTTTGTCCTTCTTGGGCTGAATAATTGTACTCCCGTAGGCATTTAATCAGCTCATGGAGTTATTTAAGATCCTGAAAAGTTCTTTTTCAGCGCCTCACCGTACTTGTATATCATTTATATTATCAGCGTTATAAAAACCGGCCAAGTGCGAGTCAGACTCGCGCACCAAGGGTTCCATACTCGGGTATATTTTTCTACATTTTGCACAGTAAATCAAAAACTATTATGCTTAAAAATAAATAAAAATTTGTTTCAGAATGTACAGATAAACCCCTTTTATATGATACCCCACTTGGTATAGTTATCTTACTTTATAAATTTAAAATATCTACTAGGTAAGTAATTGTTTGTTTTAGAACACATTTTATTTGTGCTATAAGACCTTCGTACCTGCCAAATTTCATGGTTCTAGGTCAATAGAAAGCACCCTATAGGGTTTCTTGACTGACACGACAGATGGACAGACAGACAGATGGACAGACAGACAACAAAGTGATCCTATAAGGGTTCGTTTTTCCTTTTGAGGTACGGAACCCTAGTAAATAATAGGGTTGTTGTAAAAAAATGTAGAAAAAAGAATAAGAATTAGTGAAATACGATTGGCCAATCTTTAAGAGTTCTAAAAACTAGTTTTGGCCTATACTTTGCAACGTTTTTAAGAATCCTTTTTGCAGACTTTTGTCACTGGCATTTATTTCGGAATAGGCAAACTGAAAAGGAAAATTGAAATGGAAAAATTGCTTAAAAATGGTATTTATTTATCTAAAATTAAAGCTTGATTAGCCATCAGAGTCTTCATGGTTTTCGAGCTGACCACTTGTGCCAGCTGCTCTGCTGCTTGTTGCTCTTGCTGAGAGCAGAATACATTTGCACTTGAAGTGCAAATGTCGAATAAGTCCCCTTGGGAATTACCCTGAGAAATAAAGTTATAATAAGTATTATAAACTAAAGATAAAAGAACGAAAGAAAGAAAGAAATAAATTAATAAGTACTGACTTATTCGCTCATGTAAAAACTTTCACCACGGACCCCTAATAGCTAACTCTTGACAGATTATACAGCTGTTCATTGGGTATAAAGTATTTGCGTAATGTTACCAACTATTCAGCTGTACATCAATCTATGGCTGACTTATTAGACACAAGAACTACTCGTATCAGCCTTTTGCTGATTAATATATCCCTAGCACCTTATTATAGCCCTTAAAGCATTTATTTGGCATTATTACGGTTCACATTGCTTGCCCACCATTTTCTATGTTCTAAATTACAATATTAATTATTTATTTACTATTTATTCTTATTTTGTCTATGAAAATATCTATTGGATTTGAAAAAGATTTTTAATTAGTTATACGTAAAAAGCTTATCGTCTAATTCAAAAAAATTGCTGGCATTTTTATATTATTACAATCCATTTTATAATAAGATTTCCAAGGAAACAGTTATATTCGAGGGCGCGTGAAAATTTTGGTCTAAAAGTATATGATATTTGACAATAAACTTGCTTTCCCCATCAAATTTCAGGCACTAGTAACAAATAAGATCAAGTTTTACTTACCGAAAATGAATTAACTTTTTGCACTTCAGTTAAGTACACAACACATGTCACATTGTATGATGGTGATGATATTTGTGCACAAATATAACACTGCTGCAGAATATTATCGAGATAGTGTTATGTTATAGAATATATGGAGTAATATTTATTCACAATTTCGCCGCTCGTGCTCTTTTAACTGCATAAAAGCGTAAAAAGGGTGCTTATTTGTTGTTTGAGCTGCACAATAGGTAACACACACTCTCTTTATCAGCCAATGTTCAGCTCTTGGGGCGAATGTTACCTTTATTAATGCTTATTAAATGCTATTATAACGCAGTTAATCAGCTAGTTGCTGTTTAATTTGTGCCCAAATCAGAGTTATATCTTCTGAGGATGCTATTATTCAGATATTATTCAGCTTTAATATAGCATGTTTTGGAGCTAAAGTTTCCAATGTGGACAGTGATTCAGTTGATATGCAGCACTTTTGTGTTACTTGGGATTGAATGACAAACCGGCAAACCAAAAAATGACGAATTTGTTTATTT
The DNA here is from genome assembly GCF_905333055.1 of Maniola jurtina. Classification (NCBI taxonomy): domain Eukaryota; kingdom Metazoa; phylum Arthropoda; class Insecta; order Lepidoptera; family Nymphalidae; genus Maniola; species Maniola jurtina. The sequence goes on along the minus strand of NC_060047.1, from coordinate 6,999,667 downwards.
TTCAAAATTTTTTGTACATGAATGCTGATCTCAATAATTAACCTACTATAATATCTAATATTGCTTAGGTAATAGCCTATATTATTGAGGCTAAAGACGTCGACCTAGGAGTCCGAGATTCGATAAATAGTCGAATAGTTCTTGATTTATCGTGCAAAATGCTGGAAAAAATACCGACGGAACCCTCGGTGCGCAAGTCTGACTCGCACTTGGTCGGTTTTTCACATCCGTTTTCCTTAAATTTCTATCCATACCATTTCAAACACCTTACCTGCCTTTAGCAGGTTACGTGTGCGTGCATAATCAAATGTTTGACTATACAAATATCTAACGTACGAGTATGTGAGTCTATTGAATTTAAACAATGTTATTTGTGCCAACACGCATCACCGATTCGAGGAACAAAGGTGGTGGTACCCGTAAAGGTCATATGAACACCATAGTTTTTCTATTGGATATTGTTATTTTTTGGAATAAGCTACTAAGTAATTATTATCTACTGAGGATACACGTAACACGATGTTTTTGAGTTTCTTGGTACTTTATTGAGCAGCTGTTCTATTATAATAAAGAAAAGTGCATTTCTACTTTATAGCTAAGAATTATACCTCTACTCAACCATAATAATTACTAATTTATATCTTGATATCTGTACTTACTAATATTATAATATTTGATTATTTGTTTATAATCGATAGTCTGAAATTACTAAACTGATTTTAATAATTCTTTCATCAATAGGATTTATTATTATTAGGATTATTTTATCCAGAAGTACCCTAACAAAGGTTATATTATGTATTTATGTAAGTATATATCAAAATTTACCCGAGCGAAACCGGTTGGCTCTGATATGTTTATGTAAAAAGGAAAGTCCTGACTCACTAACTGACTCATCAACGTCCAGTCTAAACCCTTTGACCTAGAAAGCTGCATTTTTGCACTGACATTCTCTTTGGGCCGATTTTTCAATCGACAAATAACTTTTATCTGAGGAATTTTGAGGGTTTGACAGTTTTTTTGTGTAAGAAATCTGTGATTACGTCTTTATTCTTTAGATAAAAGTTATTTGACGATCGAAAAAACGTGACAACGAAAAAAGTTGAATTTTGAATTCCCACGGGAGCGAAGCTGGATAATGGCTAGATAGATACTAACCTATATTCGTCTAATAGATTTTTCTATTCCTAGATATTTCTAGGTTAATCGGTCTACCCAGTCGCTATATTGTATACCTACCTACTCGATAGGGATAAGAAAACCATCTGAATTTCGTAGTCGCAATAAAATGTTTTTTATTACACCTTACAAAACATCATGAAATCTGAGAAATCTTCAATTAGCATAGATTAACAAAAAATGGCCCGACAAACTTACCTATCTAAACAATTAATAATTTATGGAGCAAAAAAATATCCAAGTCTTATTTAAATTTTCCGCAGTAACAAACGGAACTGCAGTCCGGAATAAACAAACACATTTCATTTACTTACCTACAAATAGTTGCATAATTCTCGCTAAACAATTAGGTATCAGAGGCAAAGGTATTTAAGTATAATAGGCAACCAGTCTAGTAGTTACCGCCTTATATACATTTTAATTAGTTGCCGGGACATCGCATGTGCTATACCGGAATAAATGCATAAATAATCCATACTAATAAGTATTATAAAATGCGGAAAGTCTATCTGTCTGTTGCTTTTTCTTATCATCAAGACCGGTTCAGCAGTGCATGCTGCTAGTATTGCTTAACCAGTCAGTGATAGATCGTATTTTAGAGATGGACATAAGTTAGTTTTATTCCAGTTTAACTTCTAGGGGGGAGTTGTTATGTTGTGGTCCGTGGATAAAGTTTTTATTAGAGTCATCATCATCATCATCACCATGATAAACTCATTACCGGCTCACAACTGAGAACAGATCAAACAGAGAATGATTTTATGGTTTCGCCGTCGCTGGCCAAGTGCGGATTGGCATTTATTCGAGTAATTTTTTAACAGATCGGTGAGCCACAATATTGGTATTACGCAGTTCAAAACATTCCGAATCAGTGCAATGGTAGATGCATTTGCCGATTCAAAAGTAAAAGTTTAATTGAATAAATAATATTTCTATTTTATTATATTCTATTCTATTACCAGTCAATTATCCATAGGTATTATGTTATTTTTGGTCACGATCATTCGTCTTTCGGGTGTCGGAAATACATTAGGTAATCCCTCAGCGCAGGCAGAGTGAGAGTGAGGCAGAGAGAGAGAGGCAGGGAGAGAGTGGAGAGAGAGGCAGGCATTTTCGGAGAGTTGAGGACAACTTTGAATGCAACACCAACTATATCAACTTAACTACTTTTTTTTAAATCAATAGTTTTTAATTAATTAAATGAAATAAAATGTTTATTGGTTACACATTCGATGGAAGCCTGGCACATAATCTCGGAAATACTGTACCAGGGCCAGTGCCTTGCCGAACATGGAAAGATGATAAATGATTTTGTTAAATTTAAAATATCAATTAGTGATAACCCTAGCATTCGTTTTACAAGAGAAAATCGAGGGTGAAGTGAAAACGGTAGAGTACTTGACGCCAAGGCTGCTCTGACGACATGTCTAGAGACACCTGGCGTCAAGATGAATTTCGTTTGTAAAATATGAAGACTGCGGTTTTATTTATATTATACTAGCTGACCCGACAGACTTCGTCCTGTCAAAAAGATTTGTAATGTGGCAGTTTTTGTGCCTACGTATTTTAAAAAATTCTCCTGAACAGAACCGTTGACGTTAGGAACACACCTACATTGCTTAGACAACAGTGAGTGCTTGTAATTTAATATGAACTTTATACCATAGCAATAAAGCTCAAATTGACTACGTTTTAGTTAGAAATCATTTGTATGGGAAAAAGAAAAGGGCTATTTTTAGGGTTTTTCCAGCAATAATTCTAATTTTTCTCGCCGTAAAAACCATCCTTGAACTTCAACGAACATTTTAAAAAAAGATTTGGCCAAATTGGTCCAGGCGTTGTTGAGTTATGCGCTTACCAACACATTTTGCGATTCATTTTTATATTATAGATGTATTCAGCAGTTTAAAAAAAATATAGTTTAGGCGATGCCGGCAAGTTTAGCGGCCCAAAAAAAAAATTGATGACATCATATTTTTTGGCATGAAGTTTTTTATTAAAAAACTGTCATGAGGAATCAAATGAAAGAACTTCTATAAAATCATAAGTACTAATTACCTATTACATTAATTGAGTTATTGTATTCTAAAAAACAAAAATGTTTTCGGTTGGTTGTAGGCGATACGATTAAGAATATTTTTCAAAATCCATTAAAACCGTATTATAATTATTATACTCGTCTTTGTCTTTGGCAATTTAAATGGTTCAGTCCACTAGTTTAATTGAGACAATTTGCACAAAAGAATGCCGAATACAAAAATATGTCATTAGATTTTTTTGTTCGTAGTGAATGATGTAGGTTTTTTAACCATCCGAAATCTATTGTTTCAAAGTGCGCATTAAATGTGAATACATATTATATGCTGCGTGGAAGTCTAAACGAGAAATAATATAGGCCCCATAGGATTGGTCAGGCATATCTACTTATACATAATCCAATGACTCAACGATTTTGTAAGTCTCTCACAATTAGACTTTCAGGATTCCGATAACGGGATTTGTGTTCTGCTCCATCATCACACTATCACACTAATATTATAAAGGCGAAATTTTGTATGTGTGTGTGTGTGTGTATGTTTGTTACTCCTTCACGCAAAAACCACTGGACGGAGTTGGCTGTTTGGAATGGAGATAGATAATATTCTGGATTAGCACATAGGCTACTTTTTATCCAGGAAAACCAAAGAGTTCCCCCGGGATTTCCAAAAACCTAAATCCACGCGGACGAAGTCGCGGGCGTCAGCTAGTCTACAATAATTTGTCAAAGATTTCCTTCGACGAAGCATATCGACAGCTAAATTAGACAAACGGATAAATTAGCATTCTAATCATATAATACGAATTATTAAAATTGTTTCAGTCCTTTAGAGTATATCGATTACAAACAAATATATCTTTCCTCTTTATAATATAATAATAGCACAGATTTTCCTTCTACATTTAGCAATATTATGGCGAGCATATTTTGTAACATGCCGATGCCGCCTTTTGAAAATGCCGAAATTCTACGATTTGCGTGCCAGATTTACGTATATTACTAAACATACTCGTACATACTACATACTTAGTAGGTACTACCTATAGCTGGGTTTTAGGCCAGAATAGATACAAAGTTCGCCAGTCAATGAATGAGCTCCTAGGCCCTATTATTCATATGGGCATAGATAGGTACTATTACCTCCTATTACTATATCCGTAGACACGTGCTTGGCGTAACAAATAACACATTCTTTACTTTTGATAGCTTAGGTTTCTATTCTGTCTTCAGTTTATTTACTATTCACAATGTACAGCACTTACTATTTCTGTATATTATTACCTAGGTATATTTTAGGTGAGTTGCTTAAAGTTTTCGCCTATAGTTTTTCTCAAAATTCACAATATTCAGCCTGAGTTTCAATGCGAGCTGAGGTTAGGACGAATATTTTTTTTTTCTATTACGAGACCCTAAATGTATGAGAACGTATTTATACATTCATCATGAAAATCATCATTTTGAAAAAGAAAATCTAAGTAGACAGGTACATAAAAAATTTTGCTGAGCAATATTTGAAGAGATCTTTACAAGCAAAATTTTATAGATCTTCAATGAGCAACAGTTTTTGATATTTTACTGAGTAGGTATTTTACGTTAGAGCATTGCTAATTTTTCAATTAAAATATTATAATAGAATATTCAAAACCGTGAACAAACATGTAACATGTACGAGCGAATTGTACGATAAGTAAAAGAATATTCCTTTTTAGCATTATTTTTAATCTATAGGTAGGCCATAGTAAAAGCAATAGGTATTCAAAAATCAAGGCAACGCATCTACAATATGCATCGCAACGAACCTCTGGTGCTGCAAATGTTCATGGGCGCCGGTAATCACTTAACATCAGGTGACCCGCCTGCTCGTTTGCTCGCTATATTTTATTAAAAAAAGCAATACTTACCAGCCCACCTAGTTTTGTTCCTTCTTAGGCAATTTATCCGACTTTCAGTTCAGGGGTGTACCTATAACTTCGTAGTGTTGCAAAGCTCCCGGCACAGCCTTCCTGATTATTTTTTTTAGGTCTTTTTAAAATATAATGGATCCGTGATCCCTTGCTGCGTGATAGAAGGACAAATGCGTCGAAATTGGCATGTTATTTCGAAGAAATCGTTTGTTTTTCCGGGCTATATAAGCCTATGTTACTTTCCAGGTCTTATCTATGCAAAAATACGTTACGGCGTAGTGGAAGGACAAACCAACAAACAAATACAGTTACATTTAAAGTATTGGTAAAGTGTGAACTTTTATTTTTCTCTTGAACGTAAGCACAACGCTAGCTTAGCATGTGCATGGCGTTATTAAAAATACATAAAAACACCCAACGATATCCTTTGTTCGTGTGAAAAACAATTAAGTCAGAGGAATTTTTTAATAATAATTAATTCTGTTCTGTTTACAAGAGTTCTAAAACGGAGTGTGCATTGCCTGAATAATCAAACAATGTTATTTGAGGCATTTGCATTGTTGTTGAGTAATTGAAGCGTTATCTAATGGCTGAAGAACATTCAAACTAAAGAATTGTTCTGATCATATCTGATAGTAACAGGTAACAGCCTAGAGTCAGGGTTGTTAGTTCACGGAAAATTCCTTTTTATTATTATTTAGATGCAAGATTTTTGCATAGCTCGTTAAGATGGATGTTGTTTTCTTTTTATTAAGAAAGTAAGCTATCGGTGTTTGCTAGACCAAAGTTGCGTTGGATAGAAGGAGAAAATATTTGTCTGTGAAGGTCTGTGTGCAAACCTGGAGGACAACCTTCAAAGAAAGAGATATAACTATGTTGAAATCGAATAAGAGGGCACGAACACAAAGAGCCAAAGCGCTGATGATAATGATGATGTATTTAACTAAGTATACAACCTACCACAATAATAAGAAGTTTATACGGGATTTACGCACAAACAGACAGACTACTATACAGTTTAGTGACATGTACTTAGTAGAGTTAGGGAACTTGGTTGAGAAGGTTCCCTTCATTTTCTGTCAAGGGCATAGATCTATATAGCAGGTTTTGAAACCTTATAAATTATTTATTGATCAAATCATAGTACAAGCATTCAAATTATTTTTTCTTTTGCCTCGACTAGAATTTTTAAAATAAAATTGTAGTTTAAAATAAAAGTGCCATCCAGTTTTTTTGTTTGCAGTGTAATTGGCAACCCTAATTGAGTTCTCTGATTACAGATCAAAATATGATCCTCATTAGGTCATTCAGTTACTGTGTATTTATTCAGTCGCACGTGACGAGATGGATCACATAATCATTGTGGTTGGAATGTAGAACACGTTACACGAAGGAAGGAAATTCTTGTAATTTTCATATTATTATTGTTAAATAAATACCTAATCTATGTATTTGTATTTATATAGTTCATACTTCCATACTAAATCGTCGACGGTTTGTAAAAGGGCGAATAAGCCATTTTTCTACATACCTTTCTAATAACCAGCGACGATATTATGAATGCGAAAGTGTCTGTCTGTCTGAAAATCAAAGAGTTCCCAAGATATTTTTAAAAACCTAAATCCACGCGGGCATCATGTTATGTAGTTCATAAAATATTAGAAGTGCCTTATATTTCTTCCGTATTTAGATCAAATAATAAAGCCTCAAGATTTTGTTTAACATTTTATTTATTCTTTTGTTATAAACTAATAAATATTTGACTTTAAAAAGTTTTTTAATCTCTTGTGTTAGAAAAATAGCGACTCAATTATTCTTAGTCACAAACGCGTTCCATTGGTTTGCCATTAGACAACTCAAACAAATAAAGCAATATAGGTATCAGGTACATAGTTTATAATTAGGTGTTTTGTGTAAACTAGGCGTATTTAATAACTGAAGGCTATACGTGACACAGAATCTATTGTGGCGGACAATAAAATATTCTAATAACTTATAGGTACGAGTACTTCCACAATATACCTACATTTCAACGAAGCGACGATATTATTGTACATACTACATAGGTATGTACATTAAGTGGAAAATCTGCTATTTGTAAATGAAGTAAATTAAATTGTTTATGGATATCTAGTGATTTTATATCTTATTATTTTTCATATTAATAATAATTAATTACTGAGACAGGTAGCGTATACTTACAGAAATTTGAATTATTATGAGCAAAGATGAATTGAGCATGAAGCAAGTGCATTTATTTGGTCTCTTGTATTGAGTATTTTTATTTATTCTTTACTGGCAGTTTTTGATATTATCTTTATTCTTTAACAACATTTTTTTTTATCAGGACAAAGTAGTCACGATTAGCAGGTTAAAACATCCTTCAGTTTTTTTAGCACTAAAGTTTAATGGCCAATGTTGAAATACTGATTGATTATACCTAATATTATCTGATTTAATTCATCAATAGATATTTAGTATATGTTAAGAATATTAGAAATAATACTTCTTTATTAACATGCACTTCACATGACAGGTTGTACAGGTAGATATATAAGTCTTGATACTTGAATACTTTCCGTATCTATTAATAAACCTTAAATAACTTAAGTATGTGTGAAGCTAAAAATTATGTAATCGAAGTGCATTGGCATGCCGGGAAATACCTAAGACGTTTTTCACTTTTACTTACTTAATCCTTAAGTCTGTAATAATAAGGGTTGAAATGCAATGTACTTTTTAATGCTTCATTTGTGGTGGACTTTTACATATTCAGTAGGGCTATGTCGCGAGCTCTGAATCTTAAACGCTATGAACGGTCTTTATACAGCAACAACCTAAATCTTTCACGGCTTGTTCGGCATGAATATTTAGTAGTTTTTTCAATTTCTTATCTAGTGGACTACGAATTCAAATTTTGTATTGGCAGAACAATGCAGTACCTACCTACTATACGACAGTAGGCATAATCATTAATTGGACAACATTATGTCTATTGTCTGCTGAGTTTATAATATCATGTGTGGTTGTAGTAAATGAAACTTGTGTTCTTAATCTCATGCCCATGCGTAGGTAAACCGACCTACCTGTTCTTCAGGCGCTACAGTGTTTACAGACTGTTAATGGTCCTCATTTTAGCTGTGGCTCGCTTGACAATCCACTTCACTCCTCTCTGGAGGTTGCATTTCTTGCACATTCGTGTAATGGGATTTCTATTGTGTTTTTTGTTTGAGCCATTCATCTCATGGCCGATCTGCCGCGTGCTCTGGTGCCTTCAATTTTCCCTTGCACTAGGTAGTAGTTCTATGGACAAACTTTTACACCTAGACGTCTAATAGGTAGTACTTAGTAGTGTTTAATAGGTTACTGGTTATATTAACACACGGTGTTATGTTATTGTACTTTGTGTTAGGTGTTATGGTTTACGATATTTTCTTTAAATCTGAATAGATCTCGATAATAATTAATTATCTTATTTAATTTTAAAAGGCATCGCGTCAGATTAGGTTCATTGACCCCATTTTTTGATGAAAAACAAATTGATGAAAATCTTTGAATATCAGGACGAAACTTCTCAGCGGATCAATGCAAAAGATTTTTAATTAAAAATGCTTTGCATTTTATCGGGCACCATAAAAGCCCATAATGCATGTTTTTTTATGATATTTTGTTAACTGGTTTTTCTGTTTTCGGGGTAATGTTTGCATCTTGCCGAAGGAATTGTTCTATTTTTCCAGTATTATTATTCTCTCCTACCAAATGGCTTTACACTTGTTGATTCAAGTATTTACCTACAATTTTTTACATTCAATATGTCTATTCTAGGCATTCAAGTATCGCTATTGAAATAGAACCTACATCCGTGTCAAGTCAAGTAGACTGCTATTTTTAATTATAACTGGAGATCTGTTGAAGTATCACTCAAGGTCAGATGCAGGGAGATGGCGTAATGCTGCGACACAGTATTACGAACTTTCTGTGCAGTTTAGTGTTGCCATTCTTTATCCATTTAAAACAGGACTTGAAGTTTAACCGACTACAATGTTTAAACAAAAGACGTCGTGTTTTCAATTAATTTACTGCAATTTTTTTGGGTATTTTTCATTGATGTCAGAACATACTTATTAGGGTTTATTAGTAGTACGTTCCAAACAAACATAGTTAGGCTATCATTTGAATACTAACCAATCAGTTTCAATGATAGGCACGTCCTAAGAATTAATATATCTAATTTTTGTGGTTTTCCAGAACAAAATAATTAGATTCAAAGTTACAAGGATTTGGCATGTAAATACGGATACGGATGATTGAGGACGGGTACACCGTATAAGTTTTTTCAACGTGTCTATAAAATTACATTATTAGTTTTACAATTACAGATTAGTTTTCAAATGAGAATCGAACTACGTTTGTATGAGCGAGTGACGGAGAGACCACCGGCTTCACAGTTCCTAATACGTATCGCGTGCTTTTGATAAAGTTCCTTGCATTAGACACATTTTTTAGGTTTCCAATACATAGGTATTTCTTTCGGCTTCATTATTAGGTATGGTTTAACCATAATTTATCGAGGATATTGGTGTGGCGTGTAGATTTTAATAATGTGTTTTCGATACAGGAATTTCCTAAGGCTCTATGTCATTGAGATCACTTAAAAATTAATCTCTTTAAGATAGTATACCGTCTACTAATTACTAAAACTTACTTAAATTATTACATCAGGAAATGTCCTAAGTAAACGAGATTGTTGTCAGCCCTAAAGTAGCCCTCCAGGTAAACTACAATAAACACACAATTTTAACACATATATCAAAGTAGATAAGATTTGTTTCAGAATGAACGGTTTCATTGCAAATTAAATGTAGCTACCAAAGTGACTTGGTCGACATCAGACTGGTTGGAATGCAAGTTGGTCAACAAAAACCAGATAATGGGGTATTTTTAGGGTTCTGTATCCGAAGGGTCCCAACGGAACCCTATTACAAAGCCTCCGCTGTCTGTTCGCCTGTCTGTCAGCGGGTTGTCTTGTGTACTGTAATAGTTGAAGAGTTCACATTTTCACAAAATGTGTATTTCTATTGCTATTACAACAACCAATTATAAAAATTATAACCTGGCCCGTCATGTAAATTAAAAAAAACAAATGATATGTTGTGCGATGGTATGGAAACCTCCGCGTGAAGTCTGACTCGCACTTAACCGATTTTTTCAGGTAATCTGCAAAATTTCTGTTTTTCGGCGACAGGAAATTGGGTTTTCGCTGATAATAATATAAGTATTACTACGTACAATCATCTGTTATTACTACATTAAAAAAATCATTTAAAATGTATGGAAACCATGAATACAATAATTACATGGCACATTACACTGTCTTGAAATTGCCTTTTTAAACGGAACGTCTTAGTAGGTACTTACAAAATATGTCTTTTTAGTTGTACAAAAATCATTACCAACATTAGAATCGGGCTGAACTGTATAATAAAATAATAAAGGCTCCTAAAGAATGTTAATCATCATAATATATAACACTAGATAGATCATGCGCTCGAACGGAGTTCGCGTGGTTTTTAAAAATCCCGTAGGAACTCCATAATTTTTCGGGAAAAAAGTAGCGTATGTGTTAACCCAGGGTTATAATCTATCTCCATCAGCCAAATTCGTTCTGTATTTTTGCGTGAAAGAGTTACAAACAAACACACATACACACACAAACTTTCGCTTTTATAAAATTAGTGTGATAATTAAGCAATAAAGTCATGTAGAGATTAATAGTAAAAATCCATACTAATATTATAAATGCGAAAGTGTGTCTGTCTGTCTGTCTCTCTGTCTGTCTGTCTGCTGCCTTTTCACGGCCCAACAGTTTAACCGGTTCTGAAATTTGGTATAGGGTTAGATTATATCCCGGGGACGTACATAAGCTACTTTTTATCCCGGAAAATCAAAGAGCTCCCACGGGATCCCCAAAAACCCATTCGCTTAACCGATTTGTATGAAATTTGGACCGAGGTAGCTTGCGTCCCTGTGATTAACATAGACAACTTTTTATCCCGGAAAATCCACACAGACGAAGCCGCGGGCATCCTCTAGTGTTATAATAAAAATGAAGTAAGTAGGTATAGGTTCAGAATACATAATAGTACCTACCTACGTATAGGCTGTGGTAGAGGCGTGAACAAGAGGCATACGGTAGCGAAGTGTGTGAAGGTCACGGTCATCGGCCCACGCTGTTAGCTGTTAGTGCTGCCAGGTGGCATAAATAACGAACTTTGTTACCTTTGTTCCTTTGAGGCTTTGAGGTAAGTAATTAAAACTACTGTTAACAAACTGCAATTTCGTTGTCAGCGAACGTCATCGGTAGGTATATTTTCGGCTGATGCCCGCGTCCTCCGTCGCGTGGATATAGGTTTTTAAAAATTTCGTGGGAACTCTTTGCTTTTCTGGGATAAAAAATACCCTACGTTAATAACTTTAACTGTATCCCTGTCAAAAATCATGTCGATCACGTTGCTCTATTGTGGTGTGATTGAAGGACAAACCAACAAATAAGCACACTTTCGCATTATAAGGGTAGTGATTTATACCTATGCTAACCACTTTTAAATTCTCACTATCATCTCACCCATCGCTGGCCCACTACTGAGCACGGGTCTCCTCTAAGAATGAGAAGAGTGTAGACTTTCGATCACGTGACACGTCCACCATGCTGGATAAGTGCATCTAGGCTGTCGTTTCACAAATGTCACGGTGTTGAAAAATGGATACTTACTGATACGGATACTGATACTTACTGGATACGGATTACTTAGTTTTTATGAAAAAAAAAACTGTGATGAAAAAATATTGACTAATTTTGAGGTGAGTTTTCACTGACGATGGCTATGGGGTCTTAAGATTAATAACAAACTTCTGAACCCAATTTTGAACCATAATAAGTTAGTTTTAGAAAATCTGTCTGGACAGGATACAGTTTAAAAAACGGATCACGGTAAAACAGGATGTAGAGATTGAATGAATGTGAAAGTAGAGTCCCACCGCGTCAAGAGAGTAACGATTGCATTGTATCCGTGTGTATTATAAAAGTTACCTAACTTTGTTGTTGAAAACAAATGTGCATCCGCCATCCGCCAGAGGAATTTCCTACATGATACCCACGCTTATAATGTCAAGGTTTATAACGTACAGTGTGACTTGGGGCCGCATAGAAACTGCTTATATTATGAATTATTTAACAATAACAACAATAATTGCTCTATATTGATTAATAAAAACATTAATTGAGAACTATGTTGCAATTTGAATTGCATTGACTATAAATATTAATAGGTCTGCAAATACTTATTGTTTCTCAGACCATAGGTATGTACTGAGCAATGCTGTAACCAGGAAATGATTTGGAGGGTTTTCTTACGAAAAAAAATTGCTAAGTTCAGGAAATGTAAATTTATTTTGTTTTATGTTTAGAATCTTAGGGAGAGTTCAAGTCCCCTCGCTTACCATGCCCATGCTACCATAGCTTGGTCCATGGTACTGGGGCTCGAGTGTAACTAACGTGATTATGTGCAGGCAGGTTTGTCATGCCTCATTTTATTATTGACTGGCGCCTTCTAGGTAGGTACTATCTTCATACAATTTTGGCAGATATTAACAAGTATCTAACTTTGATGTCACGTAGGTAGGTATTTTAACTTGAACTCTTATACTCAGGGCTCAGTTTTGTAAAAACAATCTAATTAGTAAATTTTCTATTTTATTATGCAATTTAAAAATAATAATTTAAATAGTTAGATGTGTCTTGGTTTCTTCATGTAGGTATTTAGGTAGATCATTCTATCCTAGTAGGTATCAACAAAATATCAGTTAAAATTAGTAAGCCTGTGTTCCACATTGTGGTTAGTAGGTAGGTACATAATTAGATTGGTAATTAATGTTTCATTTGGAAACACTAATTTTATCAAAATAGCATCAATCAAAGTCATAATCAGCTATAAATCAAAGTCAATTAATTACATACCGAACATTTTTCATTCAGCAGTGTCAGCAGTCTTTTATTTGCTCTTTCTTAAATTACCTACTTATTTGAACTATTTCGCTATAGGCAAATATTTTTTATTTAATTTGAGAAAATTATGAGTATAGAATTATGTTTTATTAAAATTTGACTAAAAATATTCAGATACTAGCTGATGCCCGCAGCTTCGCCCGCGTGGATTGGTCAGATCCCCTGCAGCATCAGGATTGAGGAGTTGGAATCCAATTTTTTTATGAAACAATGTCGCAAAGTTCCTCTATCGATTAAAAAAGAAATGACGCAAATCAGTTCAGAAATCTCGGAGATTTCGATGTACACATAGGTAGAAAAACACAACTCCCTTTTTAAAAGTCGGTTAAAAAAGTAGCCTATGTTACGCCCTGGTGAATCCTCTATTTGTCTGTGAAAATCCCGTCAAAATCGGTTCAGCCGTTCCAAAGATTAGCCTTTTCAAACAGACAGACAGACAGACAGACAGACAAAAATTTTAAAACCGGGTGATTCAGTTATGGTATCGTTCAAATAACCCTATGAGCTTAATATGAGGTAGTTATTTCGAAATTACAGACAGACACTTCAATTTTATTTATTAGTATAGATAATGTGACCTCGTCATTGGTAGGTAATATCTCAAGTATGCACCTACCTAAACCCAGAGATAAAATTGATCCCATCAAACATAAAAAATATTTCTCAGTTGCTTCTTAGATTTTACTACCGTAATGTTGATTTTGAAGCTTTAAATATTTCATTCATCTGACTTGTTAATACAATGAGATCATCGGGAGAAGCTAATTAATTAGTGATGCAGAATTACTAACATTCATCTTTATCCTCCTATTGATTTGTGACCTTGGTCTACCATGTATTGATTTATTTTATAGTTTTATTACTATATTTTAAGTTTTACCTCTTGACGTAACAGTAGAAAGTTCATTTCTTTTTATCCAATAAAATTTTAGTACCTATTAAGTATACACATATCTGATTCCTATCCAGACAATCAATGGTGACAAATGTTCCTTTCAGTAATTCTTCCATAAAACGATGAAAACCTAGTGATAGTCTTTTGCTTAGATGAATAAATCCTATATCAATGGTCTTTTTAATTAGCTTCAAATTCATAGGTACACCTATATGATTCAAATCTTGTGATGGATTTTTTAATAATTAATTTTTACTGAACCGTTTCTTATGGACCTTTGCAAACGATTTTGGTTCCGATGATATTATACGACGATCGCTTGGCTCCAACTAATCAATCCAAATCTTCTGCAGGGGTACTATCCTCCTAAATTGCGAGCAATAAGGTCTACCGACTGTAAATTGATTGATGCTAATTCGTTTGTACATAATCTGTAATGTCTTTGTCTATAAATTAAATTATCCAAAAGTAGTGCTATCGTTTTCACAATGTTTTGTGCGGAAAAGGACAGTATTACTTTTAACCTGACAATTCGTCAAGTGTAGAGATAGTACAGCCAAATTATTGTGGTTATTTTTATTTGCATGTTAAATGTATAACTTAAAGTTTTTATGTTTATTTATATTATGTTTATTTTTTCCTTGTCCGATATTTCTGACATCAAGAACACGCATATTTATATGCCTTTAGCATCGTTCACATGCATTTTTCGATGTCTCGTATAAATAATTCTTGATATTAGTGTTTCGATTGATACATTCAGCACACGTCTGCCACTATTGTTTGATCAGATGCGAATATGTTTGTTTATTTGCAATTGTTCAAAATGTAGGCTTCTGTTTGCGGTTTGCCAATGTAAAGAACACGAGTAATAATTTACGTTTGTTAAAACTTAGCTGAAATGTATGGCTGTACGGCATTGGCAGTCAATTGTCTATGTCTTCCAGTACCTCATAGATACCTACAGAAAGTTTTACTCTTTTTGCTAACTATAGGTACTTTCTCATCGTTGAGAGTCGTGACCCCTTTCCATTAATCACTCATTCACAATCATGGTAGGAGTTCTCTTGGGATAATAATCCGGTAGCCTCCTAGATTCTTTTCAGATACAATTCAACTAGAAAAACGGCATTTTGACTCATAGATTTTACAGAGTTATTATGCTGTACTCATTCGTGAAGACCTGTAGCATCACAGAGATTTACACGTACCTTGAATACCCTCAACAGGAAACTGAATTTGATTTTCTAATCATCATCATCATCAGTCTGTGTACGTCTATTTTTCACTGGATATAGCTGCCTTCCCTGAAGAGCACCACTACACCCGATCCATAGCCTTGCTCATCTAACTACTTCCCGCCAGTCTCTATTTTTAAACCCCGACCCAAAAAGAGGGGTGTTATAAGTTTGACGTGTATATCTGTGTATCTGTGTGTCTGTGTATCTGTGTATCTGTGTATCTGTCTGTGGCACCGTAGCGCCTAAACTAATGAACCGATTTTAATTTGGTTTTTTTTGTTTGAAAGGTGGAAGAGTGTTCTTAGCTATAATCCAAGAAAATCGGTTCAGCCGTTTGAAAGTTATCAGCTCTTTTCTAGTTACTGTAACATTCACTTGTCGGGGGTGTTATAAATTTTTAATTTACACTTGTTCTAATGGTTGTTGTCTATTGTTTCAGAGGATGGCCGTATGAAAGAATTCGACTTCGCACTGGCGCCTCTATTGATGATATGCGGCTTCTTCGTCATGTACCTAGTCGAGGAGCTGGTGCACATTTACTTACGTAGAAGGGAACGGAAGAGCGGTCAAGCGTCTCCATTAGTGAGGAACCTGAGTGTGCGGAGGAGTCAAATTAGTGTTGACGGGAAGGATAATGGAACGAAGAGTGTTACAAACTCCACTGCCGATCTTATTGATCCAAACTCGATTAAAAAGAATAAGGTAAGACTACAAATAAACCTTAACCTAAAAGGTATGAATGAGGAAAACCAGATAGTCGTAGGCCGTAGGGGGTCCCAAGGTACTGGAGTGATGATCTCGTACGGGAAAACGCAGCGTTTGAAGACCCTACGACTTGGTGGCCTGATGATATCGTCGAGTCGCTGGGAGCCGTTCGATTCAGGCGGAAGGGGGCCATCTTTGTGAAAAATTATTTTCAATGGCATTACTAAAAAAAACCGCCCAAGTGCGAGTCGTACGAGAGTTCGTACTCGGGTATTTTTTTCACATTAAATCACACTTATCACACTAATATTATAAAGGCGAAAGTTTGTATGTGTGTGTGTGTGTGTGTGTGTGTGTGTGTGTGTGTGTGTATGTTTGTTACTCCTTCACGCAAAAACTACTGGACGGATTTGGCTGAAATTCGGAATGGAGATAGATAATATCCTGGATTAGCACATAGGCTACTTTTTATCCCGGAAAACCAAAGAGTTCCCACGGGATTTCGAAAAACCTAAATCCACGCGGACGAAGTCGCGGGTGTCAGCTAGTTAGAAATAATTATGCGTAAAAATAATTAAAATTCTGTTTTAGAATGTACAGGTAAAGCCCTTACATATGATACCCCACTTGGTATAGTTTTGTTACTTTGAAAATTTAAACACATTTTAATTTTTTTTAAATTATGTAACCACAAATTCACGGTTTTCTGATTTATTCCTTTACTTGTGCTATAAGACCTACCTACCTGCCAAATTTCATGATTCTAGGTCCCTATATGTTTTCTTGACAGACGCGACGGACGGACGGACGGACGGACAGACAGACAGACAACAAAGTGATCCTATAAGGGTTCCGTTTTTCCTTTTGAGGTACGGAAAGCTTAAGTAGGTACCTACTACCTACCAATCTAATACCTAGTAGATATTGAACTTTCGCGACTCATTCAATCCAAACGAGGAAATTGGGTCACTTCATTGTATAGATGGGATTAGAAGTTCATGAATAGAGTCGACATCTCCACTTGTCGAATACATCGGTGGCGGTAGGTGTAGGTAGGTATTACACGTTTCGCAACATTTTTAGCGAATGAAAAGCGTAGAAATCTAGGTTAAAATGTAGCTTAATTTGTAGACTGGATTCTGTACCTACCCGAGTTTCCATTTACGCTAAAATCATAGAGTTTGTTTTTTAATTAATATAATTGGCTTGGCTACTCAACTTCTAAAAGAACTTGAAATTGGTGAATGGCTTTTGGTCAAATTTTCTACTACTTACCTAGTATTGCAATTAGTATTATGTACTTTCTTATGTAGGTAGGTAGAGTTTTACTGTCAGAGGTAAACCTATAAATAGACTAGAGAAAACATGATAAAGTCTAGATAACAAATAGGTAGCTACTGCAGTCTGCAGGCATTACGTTTTGCGTCCGTTACGTTTGAGTTATGAATTCGGCGAAGCGTCGCAAAAGCCACAAGAAAGTATTAGATAATAGATATACCATACTAATTGTTGTACTTGGGCTAGAAGTAGATAGGTAGATATATAATTTGGGAGTCTAGTATCTACCTAATACTAGGTTCCACTAATGGCCCAGACTTTTGTCAAACATATGAAATCAAATCGTGGAAACAGACCTACTTAACTTACAAGTGAAATCTGCTGAAATGATATATGTACTCAATATTTAATTAATTTTTTTTTTGTTAATTTTGATAATCCTATCTTAATTAATATCCTGATTCTTTAAATAGGGCATTTATGAACTAAGAAAAATAAAAAGCGAAATATTTCGGCCACAATAAGGGCGGCTATTTTAGCGTAGTAAGCGTTATTTAATTTAGAGAAGAATCGAAAGTATGGCCTACTAATAAATAAGTTAATTACATATCCACCTAATGATGTAAAGTACTTATTAAGACTACAGTTCATATTATGAGAGTTGAGAAAAATTAGAAGTTGTAATTTTAGTTAACTAACTTGACGAAGTTTTCTTTCAATGGAGAGAAAAATAAATAATGCGAAAACAAGTATTTACCTTATTTATTTTTTTGCACTTTTTTAGACATAATTTTCCGCCATACGATTCAAAGTTAGTGAGTAGGCATTTACCAATCTACCTAGGTTCCTTATAAGTAATGTGCTAAGTTTTTGATTTTGAGTTTCGACGATTTTTTTCAGGATATAGAAATAAACCACAATCACAACCACGGCGGACATGGTCACAGTCATATTCCTCTAAACGAAGTAGATGACGTCAACTCAGCCATCCGTGGTTTACTCGTCGTGCTGGCTCTCTCCATACACGAACTCTTCGAGGGTCTCGCCGTTGGCTTAGAATCCAGCACTGCACATGTATGGTAAGCCTAACTACTATAATAGATAACACTTATAAGTTTTTTGGTAGGCGTTCAAAAAGAAAATATAAAAAAATAAAACTTTATACTTTGACATAAGATTTTTTACACCTTCGTTAACTGTTATCTCCCATAGCCACCATGATCTTAATTTTGTAGTCGCTTGTCGTTTCTTCCAGTGTTGGGAAGAATACGCAGATTTTATAAAATAACGAAGTTCTGTCCTTCGCGGGCTCTTAGTCCAAAATAAAAATAATTTACTAGCTTACAATACTATTAGCGCCATCTATTGTTGAGTAGAAAAACATAGTTCGTCATAAGGTATTACTACTTGATACTAGATGGCGTTGAAAAAAAATTCAGCACTCAAAAAAATTGCAATTTTTTTACTTTACGCCGTTACCCATTATTACTTGAAGGATGAAGGTTTCTCCTTATTACCTAATCATTTGTCATTCCTATTTTTTTCTTCATTTATCTTGGGTTATTGGGAAGGTAGGCAGGTACTTACCGATCTTTCGTACCTAGACCTACTTCATGTAGTCTAGACGTTGTTCGTCGGTTGTGCATGTATTCTTATGTAATTAACTGGGCATTACACATTTACCGTCGAACCTAGTGATTAAAACACCCAATAACCTACGAGTATCTACCTAAATAAAGATCGACCTATATATATCTTGAAAAGAGCAACCACCTAGTTTTTTGCTGGTTCTTCTCGGTAGGAACGGCATTCCGAACCAGAGGTAGATTATTTTGACGATGCAAAAGCACTTGTAAAAGTTTAATTGAATAAAAGTATTTTGAATTTGAATTATTTGAAGTAATTTGATGTTTTGTTCACAGGTACATGTTAGGCGCCGTAGCAGCCCACAAGCTCGTCATTGCCTTCTGCATAAGCGTAGAGCTTGTAGCCATCCGTACCAAGACATGGCTGACTGTGGTTTACATCGTTGTGTACGCCATTGTATCACCTCTGGGTATCGCCATCGGTATCCTCCTCGTTGGAGGCGAAGGCGCGACGGCAGCCGGAGTTTACTCCGTGGTGTTGCAAGGCTTGGCATCTGGAACACTTCTATACGTCATATTCTTTGAAATCTGGAAGAATGACAGAGAAGGCCTCCTTCAGTACATTGCTGCGGTCGCTGGTTTCGGATTGATGTTCGGATTGCAGGTGTTGAGTAAGTACCTATTATAATTTTATAATGTAAATATTAAAAATATATAATGTTAAAAATACAGGGGTTTAAAGATTTACTAGTATAAATTATGAGCCAGTCTAAATTTTAAAACTAAATATTTTCGCTTCAGAAACAATCAGATATCTGTCGGAAATAGCAACAAAATTTAATTTCTCGTAAAAAATCTTTAAAAATATAAATATTAGAAGAAATAACATGTAGTTTTTGTTTACAGCTGGACACTCACACAGTCACTCGCACGGCGGAGGCGATGGCGACTCTGGTGGTGACCACGGCCACAGCCACGACCGCCGTTAACAGAAGTGTTGTTATTAGTTATTTCATTATTAATATTCAGCCAGTCCAAATGATTATTATGCTACTTAGTTCTATTGTTACTAGTAATAAGACATGACATGGACATGGTAGTTAATTCGTATTTACGTCGAACTCGCGAGTGCAGGCGAGGTAGTAGGCCCGGCTAGTTTCATATCTAAGTCTATATAGTACCTTGTATACGGTCAAATATGTTTGTCATACGTTTTGTTTGATCAAGGTCATCAAATACAAGCGCACACGTACAAACACCGTTCAAACAAGTTCGTCAAACAAGACACACAAAACACTTGGATCTATCATTTTGCTGAGGACATTAGTAGGTACCTCGTAGCTGCCAGCGGTCGCATAAAAATGGCGTAAAATTTTGTCAAATAGTTTGACCGTTTACAGGCACTTTAGACTGTACGAGTTGTATTTATAATTTATTCACATCCCATAATTTATTACGGTATGTTTGATATTTTAAATGATGGATACATTTTGATTATTATAAGCGTCCGCTAGCACGCCTGCCGCGGAATGCCGTGAACACGCACTAGCGAACTAATGCAGGATGTTATATACCAGCAAGTAGGTTAAGTACGTCTTTCAAATTGAACTAGGCTTGATGCTTGGTACTCTGAAGATGTCACTTAGTATGAAGAGCATTCCAACGTTGATGAGCTTATTGATCAAGAAATCATGCACTTGGACATTACTTACCTACTTATTAACGTTGTATGAATGACGGTCTAAGGCGTAGTATGAGTATTTTATATATTTGTAACCAGAACGCTAGCAAAAACGAAGACAGGCGATAGCACTCATGGTTACTGATGAGATCCATAAAAAACTACAAAAAAAAGTTTAAAGAAAAGCCTGTATTTTTTAAAAGTTCACAATATATTGCAAATATAACATCTGACTGAAGTTAGAGGTCAACGAACGTTCCGTAAATAGGTCCCTCGAAGTCAATGCCGCGTTGTAGGTGGGGCATTGACCCGAGTTTTGCACGCTATACAATGCGGGTTTGAAAAATACTAAATCATTAAAACTACGAGATGAGGGAAATGGTTATTGGCATTGGTACTATAATAGTAACGCTTAGTTTTTGCTGGCGTTCTGGCATAGCGGTCTGGTTACACTCTACATACAAGCCTATTTAGGTACATACCTACATTTTGACTATGATGCAGACCTGTGTTCTGACACAAATGCCAAGTAACAGGGACTTCGTTTGGGAATTCGAGACGAACTGAATAATTTTATGCAATTACTTAAATGCGTGCCTAGTATTAATGTTTGGAAATTATTGACTAGTTTTAATTTAGTTTGTAACTAAAACATAAGATATTTAAATAAGCATAGATGTGATATGTGTTGTGTTGTGACCTTTTTGATATGTGTGGATTGAATATGGGGTTTCAAACTTTGCCGAACTGGATAATACTGTTATTAAGTAGGTACTTGTCCCACCGCCGACGAGAAAGCGACTGGCTACCGTCTATTTTCTCGCTCAAAAATTTTCAATCCATGTATGATAATTAAATATCCATTTAAGAGATGATAAATACTTAGTTGATCGCTGATTGTACACACTAGGTATATGTCGAAGAGAATTCTCTCTCGACTCGTTTGACTGGCACGAGTAATCGCCCGTTGCACTGGTACACTCGCTGATAGCCCAGTGACGAAACTACCCCAACTACACAATCGCCTCTCGATGCTCGCCAACTCGTTTCCAGCTTTTAGCTCAACTTGTTTCTCGCTAATCGTCCACGTCGGACAAGTATGGTGTTTTGAAAAAGAGTGAAAGAAAGTGCCGATACTACCTAGGTACAAAGTTGACAGATTTTTATATTTTTTTTAAGGTCTGGAAAAAGTCTCCTCTCTAATAAGAGAGAAGGATTTTTTCAAGTCGATGCTGTTTCAGTGATAGTTTAGCACTTATAGCAGCAAAACCTTGGTATATTTTCATAATATAAAATAGCTTTGTTTATGTGTAGTCACTGAAATGGACTACCTAATATTATGTATACGCTGGAAAAGGTGTGCCATACAAAATTATAGTCATTTTTTGTGCTGATTTGAAGCGCCCGCTCCCCACCGAGTGTATCGGGAAATAAAATTGACACTTTCTGTCAAACGGTCTTCGTGTTGACACTATGTTGACAGATATCTCATCACTAATATTTACATTTGATTCCGAGTAAGCATGGAGTAAGCAGTAAGCTCGTTATGACACACGTATCAGCGCCAAAAATGGCGAAAATCAAGTTGTTTCTGAGGTCTGCTATTGCAAGTCCAGCGTATCAGCAGAGGTCAGTGGTATAGGCTCAGTAGTTAAAATGAAGTTTGAAGACCCGGGTTGCTTTTTAGTAAAAAACAGGTAAAATATAGAATAATTATTACTAAGAATTACTTTTGTACAAAATACTTAGTTATTATTTTAATATTCATAAGATTTACTTTAAAAATTGCTTTACAGAACAACATTTAAAAACAAATTGTTATTACATATGACGAGCAGAACTTTCGGGAGATAAAAATGGATTTTATAAAATTACTCTGTACACGGATTAGTCTCTCTCTGTTACGTTATCCTATACAAATGACAAAGATAACAAACTCAGTGGACGTCAACATGCACCAACCAATCTTCAACGAAACTATGTTTTTTGAATTTAATTTCGAATGTTTTTTGAAAACAGCTTCTCTAATAGAGTAGATAGTATAGAAAACTAGAGGATGCCCGCGGCTTCGCCCGCGTGGATTTCGGTTTTTATAAAATCCCATAGGAACTCTTTGATTTTCCAGGATAAAAAGTAGCCTATGTCCTTTCCCCGGGATGTATCCCATGTCTGTACCAAATTTCATGAAAATCGGTTCAGCGGTTGGGCCGTGAAAACGTAGCAGACAGACAGACACACTTTCGCATTTATAATATTAAGTATGGATTAGGTTACTTTGTGATTGGCTGGCCACTGTGTTTTTTCTCTCTCCGTGGATAAAGTACAGGTAGGTATCTATCTACCTAAATCGTAACAACATCTAGTCAATTTAATCATTTTATTAATATCAGTAATAATATCGAAATTTCTCCACGAAATATTTGTGCTTTGAAGCCCTTTTAGACAAAGAGCTGGCGTCAAAAGTTTAAAGTTCTTATCTTTAGCGGTAAGATTAATCCATCATTTTTATTTCCCGCTACTTTTAAATTGTTCATTGGATAAAGTTGTACTTATTAGTAACTATCTTACAGTATTCATTTCTACATTTTATGTTCTTTATCTCTTGTTTTGTTTCATTATAACTGATATAAGCAGCACGTACCTTGAAAGCAAGCACAAGAATTATTAACGTTGTGTATAAACTCCCAGCCTTACGGTTAGCGTAAACAGAGTGGAATCGAGTATTTTTTAACCACTTAGACTCATCTTTATGTACTTATATTAATATAGCGTTGAACATAGTATATTATTGAAAATAAAAAAATTAAACCAGAAGACAACGCCGAGCCTGAGAGTGCAAAGACTTGCTGCTCGCCGCCACGCATCGTTATGTCACTGTATATAAAGCTTAGTTTCAGTTGTTATCAAGGAAAACGCCGTGTTAAAACACTATTGGCGTGCCTTACGCCTCATTGATTTATAAATTGTTAAATTATGATTTATATTAAGAAAGTATAATTAAATATATATCTATGATTGCCGTATGCATGTGTAAATGTTGCTAAATATGAATGCCCTTCTTCATACGGTAGTACAAGTTCGACAGCTCTTGCTAACTCATAATTTTGTAATATTGCCATCAAACTAACATGCCATGTTAGAACAAGCCCTGGTTAGGTTAGGATAAAAAAATCCCTTCGGACAAACCTGAACTCTTGGTACAACTTTGTATAAGCAGAAAGGTTGAATTTACGTAGCAAATAGGCATACCTTAATTTCTATTGTGTAAAATATTTTTTTATCATCTATTAGAGTCAATTTCATCATAGGCTCTCAGACTATGTATGTAATAAGCAAAGTAAAAGAACTAGTGCGTCTGTGATAATATACTTAATGACTAAGAAAACTATATATAAACATACATTTGTGTACATTAATAATTTGGATTTGCAATACTTACCAGTAGTTATGATAATTAATTATTTTTGTTGAAAATGAAACTTGTAAATATTAATTTTAAGTGCTTTGTGTAAATAAATTATGCATTTCATTGATTTTTATACGTGTTTTATTTATATCAGGAAGAAATTCAAGGCTGGAAAAACTTATTAGAAGTACCTTTAAATTCCGTAAAAACTTATCAAAATTTCTTATTCACTTTGAAATAAGTAGTTTCGAAGCTACCATATTTTGAAAAATAAATGATTTAATTTGACTCTTGAACAGTCAAGAGTCAAATTAAATCATTTATTTTTCAAAATATATATGTTCCCTATATGTTATATATTGTAAAAATTTATATGTTCCCTACAAATGTTAACGTGTTTTGATAGAACTTTCACAGGAAAGTTATATCAAAACACGATAACATTTGTAGGGAACATATAAATTGCTGTCATCTCTTGGTGTATTAAACAATCACATCCCTAGTCTACGTCAATGTATTTCAGCTAGGGAAACTTACCGTCTTCCAAGTACCTGTGTAATAATAATATGAGTGACCATTCATAGATGGCGTTGATATACAATCCGCCTAAGAAAATTCAGGCAAAAATATGGGCGGGCGGGTCGGGCGGAATTTTTCTTTCAGTACGTCGTTTTTCAATGTTTTTCAGTGCACAAATCTTGTAGGAACTTGATTAACCAAAAAATATTGGTTGTCTACATTGATATAATATCAATAGTCAATGGATATAGTACATAAATCTATTGTTGTCTATTCATTTTCATTGACGACATAACACTGGTTATATGGTCGATCATTATTTTGTATACGAATACGAATAATTGTCGAATAGTATACGATATTTCTGCTCTGCAAAAAGAGTTTGCGCTTTAGTAAATTTTAAAATGCTGATTTATTATGGTCACTCTATGGTATGGTATGTTTCGGACAGAGTGAATACCCGTATATTCAATGTACCTACTATGTGAAAGTGAACTAGAGTGAGGGAACTCTCGGTTTGACTCTGAATCGACAATATGTTAAATATTAGTAAAGTACGATTTTAGTTATAGACTTCTATTTTGGTTGTAGTTTAGTTATAGCCTCGATAGCTCAACGGTTGAGGAGCGGACAGAATTCCGAAAGGTCGGCGGTTCAAACCCGACCAGTTGCACTATTGTCATACCCACTCCTGGCACAAGCTATACGCTTAATTGGAGGGGAAAGGTGAGTATTAGTCATGATTGGTTCTTATTTTATAGGTGAACCGCACTCTTAACATGACAGTTGACACATAGAGGTAAAATGGCGCGTGAGAACTCATTTTGGACGGACTATACTAACATTTGATGCCTGCCAGTACCGTCGAAGCCGGTGTCGAAGCCTCGATGTTTTGTTAGGGAACTTCTCCCTAACTGTCGTGAACTGTGCTTCGGATTCATCTAATTAGACATTCAAATACACATTTGGTTGTTTACGAAATATGTCAGAACTAGGGCAGAGTTTTGATAATTTGGATTTCAATTCATACTGGCATGGGGTCGGAAAGCTTCCAACACTCGGCCGTTTCGACGAAAAACTTTTTTCATTACGCCCGCTGTCCTTTATACGATGACGTTCAATTTCATAACAAAATATAAACACTTGCTACGTATTAATCATTAATTTATATGAAAATTTCTGAAAAAGGTCGAAACGTGACTCATTATACAATTTTTTAATTTACCGTTTTAAATTTAGTACAGCTTAAAAAAAGGATGCCGAACAAAATTATTGAAGAGAAAACTTCTTTAGGCGCGTGGGGCGATTTTAGGATGGGTAAAAACTTCAAAATCTCGTCACCGACATTTGTTTCACAGTTTTTACCCGACTGCGGCAAAGCCAAAAGGAAGGGTTATGATTTTAGCAGTCTATGTATGTATGTATGTATGTATGTGGGTAGGTATGTATGTTTATATCCAGATTCTGTGTGTTTCACCGTAGCGCCTATACTACTGGGCCGATTTCGATGAATGAGGTGTCAATCCATTCGTCGTAAAGGTCCGGGTGACATAGGCTATACTTTATACGAAAAAATTCACCTAACGGATGTTACATGAAAAAAAGTGGGGGGTCTCCAAAAATTTTTTTTTGCTATTGTATCGAGTGGGATGTCAAATGAAAGAGGAAAAAATTCTGAGTTCATAAATGTAACTGTACTACAACATTAAAATATACCAAGCGACAGAAAAACAATTTTACTAAAATATTTCAGCATTGATTAAGACGATCGGTTTTATTTTTCAATTTTATCTTGTAAGTTTTAACTTTTGTCGCCAGCTCTGACTGCCAATATATTTTACTCTTACCTTTATCTATAATAATAATAGTATTTTTGAAGAATGCCATTTAATATGGTAGAAGTAAGAACACAACCAAAAATATATATTATATATACTATATATATGTTGTATTCATATGACATTTACATATTAAACGCTATTAGCAAAATAAACATGTAAGAAAAGTAGCGTTATGTTATAACAATGCAAATACCATTAAGGACTTGGAACTAAGTATTTTAATTCTGTCAGGAATGCATAACAATGTGGTACCTTTTACCACATTATTTTTGGATCTGAAAATAGGAAAATCAAACGAATTGGAACCTTAAATGTAGGCTTGTAAGTTCAGATAATTTTTATCGCGTAGGTCGAAAAATAGTTGTAAAAGCCAGTAGATTATTTGGGTAGTCCTGAACAAACCTTAGGCACTTTCAGGAGACACGTATAACATGTTACCAATAAAAAGTTGTTTGGAATGCGTAATAGAGTTATTGTTTTCGTTTGCTCGACACATTCGATTAAAATTCGTGTAGGAACGAGTACGAGTAATAATACCTACCTTAAAATATTCCCTTCGCGCTTACTTGCAACTTTTGCTGAATTTAGCAGCCAATCAAATTCATTTTTATCCTTCTAGTTTTAAAAGAATTATTTCACATTGAATTAATTAATTTGAAATGTAAAAAATCCCAGTATTAAGAGGGCTCTCTCCGTCACTCGTTTCATACAATCGTAGTTCCAATTTCATTTGAATATTAAGCAACCAAAGTCCATGAAATTTTGCAGACACATTCTAGCAACTAATATCTATGTCTGTGGTTTTCCAGTATTCTGTTAAAATATTCGGTTTCAAAGTTACGCGGTCTTAAAAAATTTCATACACATCTTTGAGCCCCTGTAATTTTAAAACTACATAAATTTTAGAAAAATCTAAAACACCACAGACACAGATATTAGTTTCTAGAATATGTCTGCAAAATTTCAGGGACTTTGGTTGCTTAATATTCAAATAAAATTGGAACTACGATTGTATGAAACGAGTGGAAACGAGTGACGGAGAGAGCCCTGTTAATCAGCGATCGAAAATGGGCCCTTAAACTTTTGACATTGTGTGGTAGGTGGTAGGCAACAGGTAGACTTGCAAACCTCAATATGCCTTTTCCAAATTTTTCTAAATCTATTCGATAAGTTTAATTTATATCATTTTCCCTAACATATCAGACTATGTTTGATCTCTCTTTTAATTCCTCCATACCATCAAAAAGGTAAATGAAATCGTCTTTTACATAATATAATATTACAGATTTATGAGAAGAAAACAGTTTTTAATATTCTGATGACGTGTTTCGCCACGTGAATATTTGATGCCTCCCACTGTCTACACTCATGAATTTATGAATTTCATTATTGTATATCATTGGGTATATTTTTACGATCCCATTATACTACCGCATTATTCTATTTGTTTACGGCTGTGGCAACATCCGATTGCTTTTTGTCGAAAACATATTTTTTCATTCATTTATTTGACGTAATAGTATCTATCTATCTTTCCTAACCTTCCTTTTTTAGGTTACCGTGGTAAAATAATAAAATTATTAATCACACTTCACATTAATATTATAAAGGCGAAAGTTTGTATGTGTGTGTGTGTGTGTGTGTGTGTGTGTGTGTATGTTTGTTACTCCTTCACGCAAAAACCACTGGACGGATTTGGCTGAAATTCAGAATGAAGATAGATAATATCCTGAAATAGCACATAGGCTACTTTTTATCCCGGAAAATCAAAGAGTTCCCACGGGATTTCAAGAAACCTAAATTCACGCGGGCGAAGTCGCGGGCATCGGCTAGTCAATAATATCGCCTAGTTCATTTGCAGTGCCACAGTCATTATAAAAAGAAACTATTACCTAGGTAGAGCTGCAAAGTTGAAATTTGGCACAGTTATAAAAAGTTATTACCGCTATATAGACCTATATTCTATTCAATAAAAAAATTGAGCACCTCCTGCAAACATAAAAAGTTCGAGTAAAAAAATAAGCAAATTAAAAATCATTCCAGATGATTTCCTCTGGAGTGATTTTTAATTAGCGTACAAGGCCAACAGTCACTGTCTACGTTTGCGCATACGTAGGACACACTCATATTTTTCGGTTATTATTTGAGAGTTCTCAGCTCTACTCAAACTTGTACTCAAACTGATGATCTCGAAGCAAGCCGATTGTTTACTTCTCATAAGTTATCAGCTGTCAAACACAAGATCACTCTCGATTAATCTCGAAACTTCCTCGAGATTGACTAATAATACCATTGTCAATGATGTTTTGAGGAGTTTCTTAAGGTAACTTCAGTTAAGAACAAGTCAAGAGGACTTGAAAACAATGGTACATTTTCACGACTGAAGCATGGTTACTGGGACGTGGCGCGTCACCACTCGCCACGTCCGCACTGGTGCGCTATTGAAGGTTAAGATTGCTGAACAATGATAGATTTAATCACTGTATAGTACCGAAAAAGAGAAAAATTAAATTATAGCGTTTTAAAAATAAAAATAAACAGTTTTGGTGCATTTCATAAAATACTACACCGAAATGATTTGGGCAAAACTAAAAAAAACCTAAATATCTAGAGCAGTTTTCGTTTTTTTTTCCTATCTTAGAAATTTTAGATACCTATCCAATCGTGTTTATGTTTCATGAGGGATTTAAATAAAAGACCCGAAAATCACATACTGAAACTTCAAGAAAAAGATTCCAAAAGTCGCAAAAATTTGCATATATACCGTTAATCTAATTTTGTATAGTCACGGTTAATAGCATTCCAATTTTTTTACGATATTTATGGATGGATAAACCTCCAAAAATCAGACAGAAATAATTAAGTCGCCCTTAATAATTAAGCACTAACAGAAGTTTCAGTATTCGACGGTTAAAATATGGTTAGAATCTAATTAGAATGCAACTCATACAATTTTAGTTGAGGAGAGTCTGAGTATTTTTAGCTTAATTTTGCACTTACAACGTGATTTTAGTTAATTCCGTTGGCAGCCAGTTCTCCAAAGTAATAAAACATGCAAATACAAGTGAATGAGAGGTAAAGTTAGTTTGGGAAGAAGTAATAAAATCCCCGACCAACCTGAGCATTTTGAAGTACCTAGTGCCCGTTTAGTTTGTCTTAACTGATGGAGTAGCGATACTTTGAGCTCCCTTTTTTTTAATTTTTCTCTAAATATTCATAGCTAACTCTTTCTTTCTTTTTATTTTCTTGTTTTTCTTCTTTTCGTACTGCTGAACCAGCTCAATTTACTTCACCAGTGTCAAGTAGCTGGAAGGAGCATGCCTTCTTAATGCTACTTGAGATTAGTAGTTGTTTTTAGGATGCAATACCTCAAAAGGAAAAACGGAACCCTTATAGGATCTCTTTGTTATCTGTCTGTCTGTCCGTCCGTCCGTCCGTCGTGACTGTCAAGAAAACCTATAGGGTACTTCCCGTTTAGCTGGAATTATGAAAGGCAGGGAGGTAGGTCTTATAGCACAAGTAAGGGTATAAATCCGAAAACCGTGAATTTGTGGTAACATCCCGAAAAAAAATTAAAATGTGTTTCAATTTTCAAAGTAAGATAACTATACCAATTGGGGTATCATATGAAAGGGCTTTACATGTACATTCTAAAATAGTTTTTATTTATTTTTAAGCATAAAAGTTTTTGAGTTATCGTGCAAAATGTAAAAAAAATACCCGAGTACGGGACCCTCGGTGCGCGAGTCTGACTCGCACTTGGCCAGTTTTTTATTGGCAGCTTTAGTTGAACGCACAGTAGATTCCTCCTACATGAATGGCTGAACGCCACCCTAAAGGTATCCCTATCAGTACTGTAAGACAAATTCTACTAATTTTTTCCACCCACCATTTGATCCCTATTTCCTGGCCCCATAATAAACACACAAAATCTATTGATTCATAGAAAAAAAGTGTCAGATATGTGCCACTTAGCTGGAATGTGCTCAAACGGGCATGCAAAGATGTGGCCACAGGGGAAATTACCCGGGTCGGCGTAACCCGGATAATTCGTCCTTGTCTTCAAGGCGTCCTCCGTTGGTATGAGTTATGACATATCTATCATACATTGTCGTTTAGAGATTTAGACGGAATGATTGTATGAGATTTAACCGAAATTCCTTCTTTTGATTTTTATTAGGACATATTATTTACTTGAAATAAAATTCAAAAGCAAAGAAGCGATGATGCTCTATTATAGTGATTAACACTTTTGACTCCTATTTGGGGGGTCCAGGATTCGATCCTGGGAATACACCCATAACCTTCAGAGTTGATGTTAATTATAGGTATGCGTTGTGCGTACCTTCATTCTCCGATCAAGTAATAATAATTAATTGATCATAACTCCTATAGTGAATTTCAATGAAGTTATGTTTCATTTTGATTCACGAGGAATATTACATAATAGTTATTCACATTTCGCAATGTTTGAAACATTCACGTCTAGTCTATAGAATAAGCAAGCCACCTGCAAGCAATACGAAGCCGAGGCGACTCAACTTCTATAAAATAAAACTTCAATTAAATAACAAGCCTAGTAAGGCTATCATGTTATTACTTGGCTCTAGAAAAACTACTCTGGTAAAAATGATCTTGCGGGGAAGATAATCTCTTAAAAGATCACCTGATATTTCACGCCTTTCTGATGGCAACCGTACTTGCGGTATACACAGGGTGTACATTTTTAACTATATTTATTAGTTTTATTTAAATTCGCTTTCGTACTTGAGTATGTGAATTAAAATTTTAGGTTGCTTCAATAGTCCATCGGTCAGAGGGTGGACGGAAATCCATAGTTCCTATTTTTTAAACACCTGGAGATCTAGTATGAATAATTTCCCGTCCCGTAGGAATGTAAAATAGTACAGTAATATCGCCGTCTTATGTCAGCGCGCAGGAATTGGTGTTCCTGCAGGGAAAAATTAGTCATGCTAGATCTGCTGTTGCACTATAATTTTCTTAATAGGTATACTTCTTTGGGCAATCTTAAAGTTTACTTGAAGGAATAAATATATTAGACGAGCTTGATAATCTTTGAAAAACAAAGTTATTTCGAAACTTGCCCTGTATGAAATTGTATTTATTCACTATCCTCTATAGTCTATACAAACATTATAAATGTTTTATCAGTTTGTTTGTCTGTCTGTTATTTCTTTATCGCTAAACTGCATAACTGATCTTAACGAATTTCGGTACAAATATAGCTTGTATCTTGGAGACGGACAAAAGATACTTTTTTATCTTGAAAAAGAAAGAGTTCCCACGTACTTTCAAAAAAACTGTAGTCCATGTAGATCAAGTCGCGATCATCAACTAGTAAAAAAATGAGATTGGGAGTACCTTTGGGAGTTACGAATTACCTCGGCGGTGGTTTTCATTTTTCTCTGTTGAAGCACATGGAAAGCAGTGATTCCTTGTTTCTTCTGTATATATTTTTGTTTTTTGAACAATGTTTGCTGGTCTTAATCAAAAGAGTAATAATATATTTGTTTGATTGAGATACCTTTAAACTGCAATATGAGTGCCAATCTGTGAAAGGAGATACGAACTAGTCATCTGTAATTAAACATTCCAACTGATGTAGTGCATCGTCTGTCTGTGTAAATGCTTCAAGCAATATAATTACTGGAACAAGAGACAGCATATCTTGGATTACAAGGTTGTAGTGTTAATTGGACATTGCAGGGCATTGTACGTTCCTGTCTTATCTGACAACAAGACGGATTTTTATGATACGTGTACGATATTTACGGAGAGACTAGTGCTTCTGTTTAGAGATAAGCATTTCCTATGTACATAGCTTAATTTATCTTAACTTTGTAACTACAATTTTGGTACATGAAAAATAAAAATAAATATAAATATATAATTTTTGTGATAGAGTAGTTGGACATTGCAGGGCATTGTACGTTCCTGTCTTATCTGACACAAGACGGTTTTTTATGATACGAGTACGATATTAACGGAGAGACTAGTGCTGTGCAATGGTCAACATATTTTTTCAATGATACTGTAGATACGGTTTTTAAACAGGAAAAGAAAGACGTTGTAGATGCAAAGACAATTCTAGTTGAGTACGGTCTGTAGAATCAGTTGTAATTAGTGTAATTTTTTGAGTCAATTTATTGCTTGACTAACATGATTTTTGTGATAGCGTAGTATTTTAAAATATTTGATAGTAAAGTAAGTAGTTTTTAGGAACACCCTGTGGTGGAAACCGGGTGCGCAGATGAAAACCCGTAGTCGCGTAAAGATTTAACGGACATCTGCCTCGTGCTGAAAGAGCTGGCTGCAGGCAATGGTTTTAAATAGAAAATGCTACTTAGAACAAATTATTTTAACGTTACTTTGTGAATGTTTATATCACACTAATGTTATAAAGGCGAAAGTAGTGTGTATGTGTGTGTGTGTGTGTGTATGTTTATTACTCCTTCACGCAAAAACTACTGGACGGATTGGGCTGAAAAGAATTGAGATAGATTATATATACCCTGGAAAATCAAAGAGTTCCCATGGGATTTTTAAAAAACCTACACCACGGGAACGAAGTCGCGGGCATCAGCTAGTAGTAAATATTTAGTTTGTAATTCAATTCTCTGAAAATTGGACGTAACGTCAGGTAATGTTTTAGCCTGAATGAAAAAAACCGGCCAAGTGCGAGTCAGGCTCGCGCACTGAGGGTTCCGTACTCGGGTATTTTTTCCAACATTTTGCACAATAAATCAAAAACTATTATACATAAAAATAAATATCTGTTTTAGAATGTACAGGTAAACCCCTTATATGATACCCTACTTGGTATAGTTATCTTATTTTAAAAATTGAAACACATTTTAATTTTTTTAATGATGTGACCACAAATTCCGGTTTTCAGATTTATTCCTGTACTTGTGTTATAAGACCTACATACCTACCAAATTTCATGATTCTAGGTCAACATGAAGTATCCTATAGGTTTTCTTGACAGACGGACGGACGGAGGACAGACAGACAGACAGACAACAAAGTGATCCTATAAGGGTTCCGTTTTTCCTTCTGAGGTACGGAACCCTAAAAAGAGATTTTATTTTTATTTTGAAAAATATTTTTATTTGTACAAAATAGTATTACTTATAAGATCATAAGACCTGCCTTTAGACCTGCCAATTTAATTTAGTGCAGAGATATTATTGTGTTCAACCGAACTATCACTTGTACATTTCAAAAGTTTTTCTCAAACCTATAAATTTCCTTTTTGATGTTTTCAAAGCCCTTCGCTTGAAAGCCATCTTTTCAAGTGTGCAGCATTCGCGGAACTATTTTAAGCGTAACACGCTATTTAAGCTAAATTAGAGCAGCCAAACTAACGAGCTATTCAAATACCCGCTGACCTGAATTAGACGAGCGCAGATCATATGAAACGCTTTTGGTACCCACACTAGTTAACTTGAAATTTCATACGTGTAGAGACGAAACTCATTTAAAATAAACCTTATTTTTTATTGAAAACAAGCCGACCCACTCCGGTTTTGCTCGAGTTAGGTTGTGTTTATAGACACGTCATCGGCCAGTCAGACAGTCAGTCACAAAAAGTATCTTAATATGTACATAATAATATGTTACAATAACTTTATAGTCTAACTAATCTAATGACTAAAAAATTTTTAAACGGGTAGGTTATAATGATCCGTCGAAACGGTGACGAAGGTATCAACAAACAGGTAGGTTTGTAAAACGGTAACAAAATTGATGTTCCCTATGATCCCTATAAGTAAACAAAATTCGATATTGTAATCGATAGAATAAGTTGGTGAAACTCGAACCTTTTTTGACTTGACCTTTGACGGTTCATAGTTTTCAGAAATTTCATGCGAGCAAAGCAGTGTGGGATCTTTCTCTGAATAAATGAACGCGGCTTGTAGAGCTAGGAGCTGAATTTGTCAGATGTCATGAAAATGTTGATCTTGCTTTTTGATAATAAAGTACCAAGAGAATATTTTACATCCACTGTAGTTAATTGTTTGCCCACAAACTCAAAAGGCATGCCTTTAAGTGCCAATAAACGACAATGTAGAATTCCCTAACAACACACCATGTAGTAAAAGTTAGGAACGCTACTTCGTTCGCGATTAACCATGATTAGCATTCGGTTCACGTGTTCTACAAAAACAATTGACACGCAACAAATCGGGCCGGATGGGCGACGGAACTGCCTGTAGCCCGTCCGCACTGGATTATATTGCTCGTTTTCATTGCCCCAAGATTTTTGCGGAATAACTTGAGTTTACTACCTGGAAGATAGGTACTATTAAGTATTCCAAAGTTAAAACTTTGAATTTTACATTTTTTAAGTAACTGCAGTGGCAAACTTGGACCAGATAGGACGCGGCACTGTCGGAAGGAAATGATGTTTTGTACTGACCCGCTAGTGTATGCGGCTTCATATAATTTTTAGGGTTCCGTACTTCAAAAGGAAAAACGGAACCCTTATAGGATCACTTTGTTGCCGGTCTGTCTGTCTGTCTGTCTGTCCGTCCGTCCGTTCGTCGTGTCTGTCAAGAGAACCTATAGGGTACTTCCCATGAAAGGCAGGTAGGTAGGTCTTATAGCACAAGTATAGGAATAAATCTGAAAAGCATAATAGTTTTTGATTTATCGTGCAAAATGTCGGAAAAATACCCGAGTACGGAACCCTCGGTGTGCGAGTCTGACTCGCACTTGGCTGGTTTTTTTCTGTCTGTTTCACGTGCAAACTAAAGAAATTGATACACTACAAATCGGGCCGGATGGGTGACGAAACTGACTGTGGGCCCGTCCGCACTGCATTGTATTGCTAGTTTTCATTGTTCCAAGATTTGTTTTCTTAAAACTTAAAAAGAGTTCTGAACATTTACTGTCGCCAAAGTTGAAACTGCAGTAAAATATTCTGTATCCATATTACACGGCCCACAAGACGATGTAACAATGAAACTATGATTATGACATCTAAGTTACGGTACTCAACCCCGTCATCTGTAAATCTATACCTGCACATCATACACCGTTTTGAGGAAAGAGAATGAAATTGCTCTTGGACGTCATAGACCAATTACTAGGTCATTCAAAGATACAATGGAGACAATTTCCTAACCCCACTAATTGCTACGTGGACCGAATCCGAAGATCGTCGATTGACCCTCCCGATTAATTCGGTTAAAATTGGTAATAGTCAGTGATTAAGATGAGGAGTTCGGGCTTTGTGCTGTTTGTATGTATTGTTCAAATTTTTGCCAATTTATAAAATACTAGCTACTACAAAATCGCTGAAAAATCTGAACTGTTTGATTTTTCTGGGATAAAAAGTAGCCTATGTCACTTTCCAGGTCTTTAACCCGTTGCTACGTTGCAACGTGATTGAAAGGCAAAGCAACAAACCAATAAACAAACACACTTTCGTGTTTCTAATATGAGTAGTGACTAGATAATGTCCATGACTTCGTCAAACATCCCGTGGTTTTTTTTTTATTTACGGGGTTAAAATGTATTCTAAGTCCATCTGTAGAATGCAAGTTTGTGGAAACTTTCGTCAAGATTGATTCAGCGATCGAGCCGTGAAAAGGTAACAGACACACTTCCGTATTCATTTAGGAATTTATGATTCTCAAATTAACTTGGTCTATTGGGTGGCTTCGGCTGGGGCTAGTTACCACCTTAAAGATAACGACGAACCAACAAGTAATTTGGCATTCTGGTACGATGCCGAATAGGGGATAGGAATGGGTTAGAAATATTTAAACTGCTATAGCTTCCAGGTTATACTTGTGTTCCCAGCTCAGTGCTCTCAGCGTAGGTATAATCATTTATGATTTCATTTGTTTTATCTTTACGTATTTTGCCACTTTTGTGTTTGTTTATCAATTGATAATTTATCAGTTAATCATCTAGTTAGTGTAAGTGGCATTGTTGTTCCAATTAGATGTAAAATAAATAAAATATAAATATAGTAAGACATCTAGACTACAGGCCCATGTTTAAAAATGGGTGGGTCATATGAACCACCAGGTGACGTATACAGGACGATATAAGAGCATAAAATAATAAGTTTCAGCACTATGCCGTCACTTGTAAGCTGTCCAACAGAGTGCTGGTGAGAATTGAAAAGTGCAGGTAGAGTGAGTACATTTTGGTCATATATTTTTGTACGGCATTTTTACCATCGATAGATCCATGAAAAATAATAAGAAAGCGCGCAGTGCCGTAAAAAAATGGTGCGCCACAAAGTCAGTAAATGTTTTGATTTTCTGACAATTTCTGGCATAGTGCTGAAACTTATTATTTTATGCTCTTACATCGTCCTGTATACGTCACCTGGTGGTTCATATGACCCACCCATTTTTAAACATGGGCCTGTAGTCTAATCATCGTCATTCATCATCGCGTAAGATCGCAGTCAAATCAAATGTCTTTATTGCGATTATGGGTAAACACAAAAGGCACAGTCAAGTACATTGTATTCGAATAAAAACCAACCTTTACATGTATTGTACAGTGTTGAAATGTTTGAAGCTCGAATAATTACATCCGTAAACATTGTCTCATAAATTACCCCTTTATTGACCTAGGTCTCACAAATAGTGCCAGATTAGCAAGGGCGTCATAACGGCATCAATTCAAACAACAGATTTTAATGACGTATATTTAGGGAGTAAGCGCATGAAATGAATTTCATTGTACCCCCAAAATGAGATCCATTGTTGTCTAGATAAAATAAGACAGGAAAATTACGGAGGTCCCAACCGCCAGTGTCCATCATTCAGTCCGGGGTATTAGACAATATTGCCGGTTTTCCGCATTTCCAAGTTCCAACGGTAGCTCTAAAATTTTCGGGTTTTATATTTTAGTTCGGCCAAACAATAAAACGGAGGACAATTCCACTTGCACCTAAAAAGAAATGCTTAAACTAGGGCATTCGTTTTTGTATTTTGCACGAAAAATTTTTTGCCACTTTGCCTCGATTAATATAAAATCTTATTTAAGAATGCTTTTAAAGTATTTATCATTTTAAATCCAGAAGACCTCGAGAGATAAAATTTTATACATAGGTTTATATTGTGCTTTGATATGCACTACAAAGTTTGATATTAATTTTGTTATAGTCTATTTGCATATTTGTAACTATGCTTTATAGTGTTGCAGATAAGTACAATTTTAATATACGTACTCATCTATGTAGATGAGTAAGTATTTTAATATTAAAGAGTACTTAGATATAGTAGTCAGGTATATTAGTAGAATGTATGCTCAATATGTAGTAGTTAGTGTTAAGTGGTTAAATGTGTGCGAATGCAAAACATCATGCTAAAAAGTTGAGTACAGCAATAAACGAAAGTAGTGTTTTCGGAATAGCTTTCGTAGACCAAGCCTGATTATGGTTCAAGATATAAGAGACAAGACAAAAATTATTGTAGGTGTTATACTAAGATGTGTATAGACTTACCATCGAATTAGCTGGCTGCGAGGGATTGATGTAACCTGCGCACTGCGGAGTCTGTTCTATTATTTAGCGATTAAATTATCATGAGTGATATCCGTTAAAACTATGATAGAAAAAGAATCTGTGTGTTTACACACACAGACTCTTTCTCTATCATTGTTATTCTTTCGTTATTTTATAAAAGCTGATAATTTCTTTGCGCATTGTCCTCAACACAGAGAGGAACGATCAGCGACTATGAAGTTTGGATCATGGTGGCTTTGGCAGATATCAGGTAACAAAGATACTTTGATGACAGATAACAGGTAATAAAATCTTTCAGCAAAGAATAAAGGTGCCCACGCACTCGAACTGAACTGAACGCGCAGTTCAGCTGCAGTTCAGTTCGAGTGCGTGGGCACCTTAAAGCCTAATTTGCTTTTACCAATGTATTTAGGAATCACGTCATGCATTACAAGACCAGACACCCAAAACATATTAAACTTTGGGTAGGTAGCTAACAATTTCATATTTCAATTATAGTAAATTAAAAAAACCGGTTAAGTACAAGTTGGACCTCGCTCTGTTAGGGTTCCGTACATAATTATGAACATCATAATATTTTGGGTGTATCTATGAAATATTTCTTTTCCGAGTTAGAACATCGCAACAAACCATGACAGAAAAAACGAAAAAAATCTATAATCTAGTCTAGAGTAAAGACTCTGACCAAAGCGACTGGCACAAAATAAAAGGCAAGTAGCAAAGAATATTTTATTTTTGTTTGTATTTTAAAAGAAGACGATTATTATAATTAAGAATAAATGAAAATTATCGTAATTTATATGGACAGCGGTGGTATTAACTGAGGAAAACTATAATTTATGACCGCGATAGCTGCTGTGGCCGGTCATTATTACTCATTACGTATACGGATCGCATTTATCGTCATTATCGACTGCAATTAATTTGCGTATAAATGTATCGGAATCCATTTCTTGTTTATTAAATAATTTTATTACTTCTGTATTTCCGTTAGGGCTTTTGTTTGAAACCTTCATGAATAGCCTTGGAATCAGCTCAGCGTAGGTAGGTACTTACCTAAATATGTAGGTACCTATATCTTATCAAGTAAGTTTTTAAGGATAGGTTTAGCATGACGTGTAAACTGCATCTCTACCTATTGAGTTCTGAACTTTCTCCAATTACGCAACCTTCATATAAAAATCGCTTTGCCATAAAGCGGGTTTCTAGTAGGATGTGTTACTTAGAAGCATTTTCCACTACGGAGTGCAACAGCACGGCTGTAGCGTAGTTACGAGTTGGTTTAGTTAATGAGAAATGATTTTTAAGGTTCCGTTCCTCAAAAGGAAAAACGGAACCCTAGGATCACTTTGTTGTCTGTCTGTCTGTTCTGTCTGTCCGTCCGTCCGTCCGTCCGTACGTCATGTCTGTCAAGAAATCTATAGGGTACTTCCCGTTGACCTAGAATCATGAAATTTGGCCGGTAGGTAGGTCTTATAGCACAAGTAGAGGAATAAATCT
Organism: Maniola jurtina; assembly: GCF_905333055.1. Taxonomy (NCBI): domain Eukaryota; kingdom Metazoa; phylum Arthropoda; class Insecta; order Lepidoptera; family Nymphalidae; genus Maniola; species Maniola jurtina. The sequence continues at coordinate 6,960,311 of NC_060047.1, read as the reverse complement.
GAAAACCGCGAATTTGTGATTACATCATTACAAAAATTAAAATGTGTTTCAATTTTCAAAGTGAGATAACTATACCAAGTGGGGTATCATATGAAAGGGCTTTACCTGTACATTCTAAAACAGATATTTATTTATTTTTATGTATAATAGTTTTTGATTTATCGTGGAAAATGTTGGAAAAATACCCGAGTACGGAACCCTCAGTGCGCGAGTCTGACTCGCACTTGGCCGGTTTTTGCTCTTGTGGTAGGTACTCTACGGCAGTGTACTGTAGTTCCACTCTCAAACCCATAAATCGTTATTTAGACGGCATCTATTTAGTTTCCGGAACGTATTGTTTGCGTGCTCACATTGTAAAATTGTCATCATTAGTTACACGAATGCAGTATGAATTTATTCACAAATAACCTCAAAACCTATTAACAAGCTCCAGAGTTTTTCTACGCGTTCGCCCGCTTTTGATTAATTACAAAGATCTATGATAAAAGCCCAGGTTAAAGCCTTCGTTCCTAGTTAACCCTAATTGCATCAGCGGGCGCTCCTAATGTTTTCCGCCGCTTGAGGTAAGAAATGAAATCGCTTCAATTTCCGCGGACATTCCTCTTAATTGCCTCCAAGTTTATTACGCTGCCCACAACACAGGCGGATAGCGAGTAACACTTTTTCCCGCTATAGTGGAATTCTTGAAAATTGTAAAGGGTAAATTCCCAAAAGTCCTGAAACACAAATTTCTTCATTTTTAATCGAAAGTCCAAGTACAAGTACATGGATATACTTACGTGAAACAATCTTATAATTTTTCATGCCCTTGGGGATAATACAGAACTTCTAAAAATCCTTCCTTAGTGAAAATCACCGAAGAAATCTACTGACGTTTATAACCCTAGCAGTTTAGGCTGTGCGTTGACAGATCAGTCAGTTAGGAAAAGTATTCTTATACGTGAAGAAGATAGGTGGTAAGAACAACAAAGAGTGGATATTTTCAGCGTACAAAATGAGCCAAGTCAAACCTGATAAATAACAATTAAAATAAAGTTAAGTCACTCAATGACTAGGAGCTTCTGAAAGAACCAAAACATAGTGTGTGTTTTAAAACATTCACCTGCCTTTGTTAGGTATGAAGTTTCTACTACTTACTAGTAACTAGTTGCAACTCAAAGTAAACAAGATTAGCAGCGGACTGGCCCGCAACTATTAACGCAGTAGCACTGTCTATTGCAGCAATGCATAGAAAACTAATACTGGCAACAAAGTCTGGTGCGAATTTTGTCCGACTTTGTGTAGATACGGCATGGGAGCCTAAAAACTATTTAAAAAAAAAAGAATACTAGCCACTCTAATCACGGCTAATACTCCACTTTCCGGGTACGACAATAGTGCAACGGGTGGGGTTTGAACCGCCGACCTTTCGGAATTCAGTCCCCTCCTCAACCGTTGAGCTATCGAGGCTCTATTAATTATTATATTATATTTTAAGGGTTCCGTACCCGAAGGGCGCCAACAGGGCACTATTACTAAGCCTCCGCTGGTCCCTCCGTCTGTCCGTCCGTCTGTCCATCTTTCTGTCAATTAGCGAGCTGTATCTTAATCACCGTAACAGCTAGAGAGTTAAAATTTTCACAGTGTGTATTTTTATTCCGCCTTTACAACAAATAATACAAACCAAGATGGTGAATTTCAAAATGGCCACCATGCAAATTAAAGAACATTAAAAAGTACATAATGTAAAGTAGTATATTATCTTGTACGGTGGTACGAAACCCTTCGCGAGCGAGTCATACTAACACTTGACCGGTTTTTAACCCCCGACCCAAAAAGAGGGGTGTTATAAGTTTGACGTGTACTGTATATGTGTATCTGTGTATTTGTCTGTGGCATCGTAGCTCCTAAACTAATGAACCGATTTTAATTTAATTTTTTTGTTTGAAAGAAGGCTTGATCGAGAGTGTTCTTAGCTATAATAATAATCAAAGAAAATCGGTTCAGCCATTTGAAAGTTATCAGCTCTTTTCTAGTTGTTGTAACCTTCACTTCTTCTTCTTCTCTCTGGGCTGGTTTCCGCACTTAAACGTTTCCGTCTGTTGTGCGTAAGTAACCTTCACTTGTCGGGGGTGTTATAAATTTTTAATTTACACTTGTTTAGTGTATTATTTCCTGATTATTAACATTATTCCATTTTTATTGTATGTCAAAATTTACCGAAAATCACGATAATTCGCTTCACGCAATCGAGCTACTTGAAGTAACTAAGTTAGTAGAAGATTAGGTATAAATGATAACTTAGGAGTAAGTGGATAGTGATTAGTGATTGTGTAGTGTAAGTATTGCCTGAAAGAAAACATGAATAATATCTCATTTTTATTAGTTTAGTTTAGATAGTCATTAAATACGCACTAATATATTCTTAGTATTAACTTTTATGCATATAAAAAGCAAAATTATGAATACATGTGTACTACCCACGCTAACGTATGGCTGCCAAACTTGTAGACTACTGGCCCATGTTTAAAAATGGGTGGGTCATATGAACCACCAGGTGACGTATACAGGACGATATAAGAGCATAAAATAATAAGTTTCAGCACTATGCCGTCACTTGTAAGCTGTCCAACAGAGTGCTGGTGAGAATTGAAAAGTGCAGGTAGAGTGAGTACATTTTGGTCATATATTTTTGTACGGCATTTTTACCATCGATAGATCCATGAAAAATAATAAGAAAGCGCGCAGTGCCGTAAAAAAATGGTGCGCCACAAAGTCAGTAAATGTTTTGATTTTCTGACAATTTCCGGGGTAAATTTGGTCATTTAATTCTGTACGGCACTAGTTTCATACTGTTTCAATACAGCCCCTAATCCATTATTCCGCAACGCCGTACAAAAATCATGCGACAAGGGGAAAAAATTGAGGGTAGCAACCCCCTCTCTTTCCGTGGTCCGGGGGGTGATTTGAAACAACATAAAATTAATTTATTTTGAAAGTGTTTTATGCATAGATAATATTTTTTTACATGCCGTACATTTTCGTTGGTCCAAAGGTTTGTAGGGGATGTGGATATTATATACACACCCGTTCACTTCAGTTAGACGGCATAGTGATTTTATCATATTATCAATTGTTCTCTTCAAAAATATGTTAATGCCGTACAGTATCAGATGGCCATAAAGTACTACACCCTTAAAATGGTAGCGTCATTTTCATCAGCCTAAAAGATATGGTCTGCATTAAAATGTACGGCATAATTTTTTCCTAATTTATTTATCTTAATACTATTTAAAACAAGGGAAAAGCGTAGAAAATTGCTATATTTTATTAATCTATGAATACTTAAACTTTTGCAATAATTTGAAAAATTTCAGTTTTTGTATTTATCTATAATTTTTTTTAGAACAGTTTCTTTTGAACGGCAATACTATATAACAATAGTATTTTACACTATCATGTTAAAAAAAAAGTTGCCGTACAGAGTCAAATGATTTTACAGCTTTAAAAATTAAGTATACCATGAAATTAAGATAATTATTGATACACATTCAAATGAACACTAATTTTTTTACGGCATTATTTTTAATAGTACTTTTGAGTGCTAGATAATGTTTTGGAACCAAAGCCGTACTTTGTCAAATCACCCCCCGGACCACGGAAAGAGAGGGGGTTGCTACCCTCAATTTTTTCCCCTTGTCGCATGATTTTTGTACGGCGTTGCGGAATAATGGATTAGAGGCTGTATTGAAACAGTATGAAACTAGTGCCGTACAGAATTAAATGACCAAATTTACCCCGGAAATTGTCAGAAAATCAAAACATTTACTGACTTTGTGGCGCACCATTTTTTTACGGCACTCCGCGCTTTCTTATTATTTTTCATGGATCTATCGATGGTAAAAATGCCGTACAAAAATATATGACCAAAATGTACTCACTCTACCTGCACTTTTCAATTCTCACCAGCACTCTGTTGGACAGCTTACAAGTGACGGCATAGTGCTGAAACTTATTATTTTATGCTCTTATATCGTCCTGTATACGTCACCTGGTGGTTCATATGACCCACCCATTTTTAAACATGGGCCTGTAGTCTATTGGAAGTTTACAGAGAAAGCAAAAAGAATGATAACAACTTGTCAAAGAGCTATGGAACGAAGCATACTGAAAATAAGAAGAATACATAAAATTCGCCATTCTGTCATCAGAAAACAGACCCAACTGATCGATGCACTTTCCTATACACTTAAATCGAAATGGAAATGGGCCGGCCATATTTGTAGACTCACGGACAACCGGTGGACAAAAAGAGTAACGAGCTGGCCAGGCCCCAAAGGCACACGTGGTAGAGGAAGGCCGCATTATCGTTGGGACGATGACATAAAAAAAGTGGCGGGACCAAACTGGATGCTCAAAGCCAAAGACAGAGCAAAATGGAGTTCTCTGGAGGAGGCCTTGACCTGAAAAGGGTTCTTCATAAAAATATTAATGTACCTACTAAGTTAAGATATTTAAATTATTTACTTTATTTCATCTAGTTAGTACTCTAAGTTATAATTAATTTAAAAAAATATTTGTGAAGAAATAAAAGGCTTTTTTATTTTTATTTTTTTATTTATTTTATTTTATTTATTTATTAACTTTTGTACTTTTTAAACAGTCAATTATCACTTGCTTTAATGGTGATGGAAAACGTCGTGAGGAAACCTGCATGCCTGAGAGGTCTCCATAATGTAATGAGAGGTGTGTAAAGTCTGTTAATTTGCACCTAGCCAGTGTGGTAAACTTTGGTTAACCCTTTGCTTCTGAGAAGAGATCCGGTTGCAGTAGTGATCCAACGATGGCTTCATGACGATGATAATATAAATTTATAAGTCTAAGTACTAATAAGCAAAAAAAAGTTGGTTAGTTAGACATACGAGTGTAATTTGAACGAGCCATGTACAAAACCACCAATTTATTTTATTCAATAAAATGAGTAAATTCATTATCCTGAACATACCAATTCTATTTTGTGAATAATTGTTAAATACAACGCATATCGTGAACATCGTTTAACTAGTCATTGTTTAGGTAATTGCATTCAATTTACATGATTTAAATGACATTTTGTGCTTAAAACAATGGCCTTAATTAAAAAAACAATAGAATTTATGATTTAAGCTATACTTATACACGATTTTGACGTAAATTTTTACCGAGAATTTTAGGTGTAGAGTGCAAGTATAATTGATTTTTTTTCTAATATTTTTTACGAATGGTTAGAACACACAACGCTCGGCTGCCGCGCGACGTAACGGCAACGTATCTAATGTGTCTCCAAGAAGTTAAAATACAACTAAATGTATAGAGACGTTCACAATGGTGAGGGTGAGACCTATTGAGCGCACTCTGACTTTGCTAAGTTCTAAGACAGAGTTAAAACGAGACAGATACGTACCTCTCACAGCCACGCCGCAATACACGCGCAGTAATATATTAATTAATATTATTAATTAGGTAATGATTTTGGTTGTAATCTGCTGGTATGTTGGTAGCTCTCGCATGACTATATGTCGCGCTTTCTGTCTGTTCAAGCCTTAAGTAATGGGGCCAAGGAACTACAGGCAAGATGAATCGGTCAATCGATATCTCAGTGTCTCATTCTACCGAGAGTTTACTCAGCCGTAATAGAATAGATGGAGGTAAACATCGAAAATGGCTTTACTTTGTTTTGAAAATGAAAGGATCTGCCCCACTTTCAGTACGAACAAGTCGAGTTCATTGCGTTTCATTGTTTGTGTGAGCAAAAATGTAAACGAAAAGCCGAAAATTCAACCACCGTAGTTAAAGTGCGAAAAATCCGGCAATATTGTGAGACACTCTAGATTGAATGACGGACACAGGAGGACGGGATTTTCGTAATTTTCCTGCGTTATTTTATACAGACGAACAATAGATCTCATTTGGGGTTACAATGAAAATGATTTTATGTACAATCCCCCAAATATGCGTCATTAAAACCTCTCGGGGAAATGGCCTACCATTGTTACTGGGGCTCTAATATAGCACTATTTGGGAGAACAAGTTCAATAATGGATGTAAGTAATTTACGGCGATACGATAGATTAGCAAAAAACTTGTTTACTGTTTGAATGTATCGCATTTCGGCTATTTTAATTATTAGCCTCTAAAAAGAAAGAGTACCGAAGTACGAATATTTATTTTTTATGTACATTAGTTTATTACATACAACTTAGACGTATGTCTTCTATTCAAGCACGATAAACGATTTCTATATTTATTTATTCAATTTACCTATAACTTTTCGAAGTTGTTTATGTGCGTTTAAAAAAAATAAAATATCACTTGCTACAGAGGCGAAGGGAAACATCGTAAGACAATTAGTGTGAATTAAAAATTTAGAACACTTCCGACAAGTGAAGGTTACAGTGACTAGAAAAGAGCTGATAACTTTCAAACGGCTGAACCGATTTTCTTGGATTCTAAGAACACTCTCGATCAAGCCACCTTTCAAACAAAAAAAAAAAACTAAATTAAAATCGGTTCATTAGTTTAGGAGCTACGATGCCACAGATAGATACACAGATACACACGTCAAACTTATAATACCCCTCTTTTTGGGTCGGGGGTTGAAAACTTAAATGCCTGTAAGTTTACACACACCTTTGAGAACATTATGGAAATGTTCTCAAAAGAGTGTGAATTCTGCCAACCCTCATTTGGTCAGCGTGGTAGACTATGGCTTAAACCCTTCTCATTCTGAGAAGAGGCCCATGCTTAGTAATAAGCCAGCGATGATGATGAAGACTTAAACATAAGAAGTTTCAGCTACATTTAAGTTATATGTAAGTATATTATGCATCTTAGTTTCACAGCTACGAATTACTCAACCATGTAAACCGGTCACAGACATCTTAAAGTCTCAAAGTGCACTAGACCAGCTTCAAGTTTAAGCTAATTTCACCTAAAACGTCTTCACTTAGTAACTAGCTAGTGTCTTGGAGGCTAACTTGACAGCATTGTAATTGAAATTTGAATATGCTTTTGGGTTAAAGGATTTAAATGTACTAGTTATAGTATAGTTGGTAGTTGTTGCTCGCTAATTTGTATGCATTCATTAATCTTGCCTACTCGCTAAACTGTTTTGGCTGCGCTACAATTTCGTCCGTATGCTTTCATTACGCGGGACAAAAGATAACACGTAAATCCTACTAATGTTATAAATGCAAAAGTGTTCTTTGTTGGTTTAAATAGATTTTTTTATTCAAATAAACTTTTACAAGTACTTTTGAATAGTCAAATCAACCACTGGTTCGGAATGCCTTTCCTACCGGGAAGAACCAGCAAGAAACATGGCGGTTGCTCTTTTCGAAGATTCGATTATCCTTCAATTACGCCGCAACAGAGCAAGTAGCTACGGATCGACGTGATTTTTGCGTAGTTGTATACCTATGTTTTAACATTGTAAGAAATACAGAATAATACAAAGAATAATACCCATATGCACAATTAATGCAAGTAGGTAGGTATATGTCCTTATCAAAACCCCCAATTTTTTAATCCATACTTCCATACTAATATTATAAATGCGAAAGTGTGTCTGTCTGTCTGTCTGCTACCTTGTCACGGCCCAACAGTTTAACTGATTCTGACGAAATTTGGTACAGAGTTAGCTTATATTCCGGGGACGAACATAGGCTACTTTTTATCCCGGAAAATCAAACAGTTCCCACGGGATCTCCAAAAAACTACATCCACGCGGACAAAGTTGCGGGCATCCTCTAGTCATCTATAAAATTATCTGGTAGGTAGATACCTACATGTATTTTACTTTCTTAAAAAAAAAAAAGTATCATTTATCGAGCTTGAAAAGAACAATTATAAACCAACCAAATTGAAATACTCCGTGTTTCAATGTTTAACAGAAGTAGAAAGCACTTAGAAATTTTTGCGTCATTTCACGTCAAAGCCTTGTTAAAGGCTTCCACTGTGGCTTGTACAGTGTCATCCACTTTAATGAACGACCAGTGTGGTGGTAAAAGCGTTTCAAAGAACCAATCGAAACGCGTTCCCACTCTTTTAGATGTCATGAAAAGGAGTGCCGTTCAAGGATAGCCTTTACGAGATGGCGCCTAAAATTACGCTTCATTCTTACCTCCCTAGCGTAATAGTGAATGAAAGCTGTGATCTTATAAGTGGGCAGTCCCGAGTTCGATTCTGGACAGGGTCAATTTGGGAATTTATGTTTTCAAAATAGTCTCTGGTCTGGTCTGGTGGGATGCTTCGGCCGTGGCTAGTTACCACCCTACCGGAAAAGCCGTACCACCGAGCGATTTAGCGTTCTTGTACGATGCCGTGAAGAAACCGATCAGGGGAATAGGTTTAATGAAACTGCCATACCCCTTTAAAGTTAACCCGTTTCCGCCTTAGACTGCATTATCACTTACCATCACGTGAGATTTCAGTCAAGGGCTAACTTGTATCAGAATAAAAAAAAATATAATATTATTTCAATACAAGTTTCAATTCAACTAGTCATGATTAACCCTTCACGGGCCACTACTGACTACTACACCTCTCAGAATGAGGATATAGTCCGACTATTGCATGCCTGAAAATTTCCCATAATGTTCTCAAAGGTGTGTGAAGTCTGTTACGTACTTTGAGGTAATCTATGGTCAAAACCCTTCTCACCCTGAGAGCAGGCCATCCATCCATCCATCAGCCTGTATGCGTCCACTGCTGGACATAGGCCTTTCCAAGAGCGCGCCACCAAAGGAGAGCCATTGGAGAGGAGGCCAGTGCTCTGCAATTATTTGCAGAGATCGGTTGATCATGATGATGGTTATAAACAGAAATTATTGGATAGCGACATTTTATACCTCAATATTTGTACTTAGCTCGCCTTACAGTCTTTCGGTTTTAAAAAGAAATGTTTGTAAAATTTAGATGCTTTTATAAAATTAATTTTAAACCTAAAATACATATATATTAGACTTGCAACGAATAGTATATTCGGCAGTATACCGAATACCGAATATTCGGCGAGGCCCCTGACCGAATAGCCGAATATTAGGCAAAAGTATTCGGCTGGATTTTAGCGCCAAAAACTTGTACAGACGTGATTGTTTCGCGCTCCTTTGTTTTGTTCTAATGTACTCATCGCTCAGTGTTTATTCAGAGCGCCTTTTCTCTGAAGTTGGGATGGTTTACGAGAAAAAAAGAAGTAAACTACTTCCTAAAAATGCAGAAAAGTTAGTCTTTCTGCACCATAACCTTCCCCTTCTAAATTTTGATTATGAAAATAATTCAAATGCATAAGTAGAAAAATTCTTAACTTGTTTAATACAGAAAATGATTAAATTATGTACCTGTTTTATGTATCAATGACTACTTAATAAATGATTATAAAAGAAATGAGAACCTTACCCTTCTAAATTTTGATTACCACAATAATTCAAATACATAGAATCCTCCATTTTTCCAATTCAGAAGATGATTATGTACCTGTGTTATGCACCAATGACTACTTAAATGATTATAACAGAAATGAATATATACGTAATCAATCGATTTTAATTTTTCATTTTACCGATTATTTCTCTATGACAAAATATATTATTTAAGTATTCGGTATTCGGCCGAATATAATAAAAGCAGCCGAATAGGCCGAATACCGAATAGTAACCGAATATTCGTTGCAAGTCTAATATATATATATCATAGTAGGTAGATAACTGCAGGTCACCAACAAAATAGCATAGCTCAAGTGGCTTAGTTTGCACACATAAAGACAGCTATGTTACTCATTACGAAATGTAGGAAAAAGTTTTATAATATCAACAACTTCAGTTTATCATAAACCTTAACACTAACATAAGGTTTAATAATGATAGGTAAATATTTATAGTTAAGAGGGGTCTCTCCGTCACTCGCTTCATACAAACGTAGTTCCAATTTCATTTGAATATTAAGCAACCAAAGTCCATGAAATTTTGCAGACATATTCTAGAAACTAATATCTATGTCTGTGGTTTTCCAGATTTCTGTTAAAATATTCGGTTTCAAAGTTACGCGGTCTTAAAAATTTACATACAAATCTTTGAGCCCCTGTAATTTTAAAACTACATATTTTTAGAAAAATCTAAAACACCACAGACACAGATATTAGTTTCTAGAATATGTTTGCAAAATTTCATGGACTTTGGTAGCTTAATATTCAAATGAAATTGGAACTACGATTGTATGAAGCGAGTGACGGAGAGAGTCCTGTTAAGACCTCTAGTCACCGACAGTATAATTAAACATATTCGATTTTTTCAAATGAAAACAAAATTACTCATTCTAAAGTAAAACTAACACCTAAGCCATAGAGGTAAGTCTAACAAGTGTAAATTAAAAATTTATAACACCCCTGACGATCCAAAGTATTTGAGTTTTCCAAAACATCATTTTCAAATAAATAATTATGTATTTAGGCAACGTCCATCTTGACAGCTTGACATTTGTCTATTGACATAATATTATGAACCTAACGGTTATCTAACCTTCTTTTCTACAAGAAAACTAGAAAAGAGCTGATAACTCTTAAATGGCTGAACCGATTTTTTTAGATTATAGCTAAGAACACTCTCGATCAAGCCACCTTTCAAACAAAAAAAACTAAATTAAAATCGGTTCCACATGCCAATCGATGCCACAGACAGATACACAGATACACAGATACACAGATACACAGATACACAGACACACAGATACACAGATACACACGTCAAACTTATAACACCCCTCTTTTTGGGTCGGGGGTTAATAAATTGAGTAATTTGAAATAACTGTATTGGCTGTTATTTTTCCGGCCGCATTTGAAGTTATTTCAATTCTTTCGAGCATATTGTATTTCTATGCTAAAATTCAACCATTGAATAGGTAATATTATCGATTTTTATTCGCATTACAAATGAATTGTACAATGTACAGGCAAAATAATTCCTGTGGTAAACAGTGAATGCAAAATACAATAGTTTGTAGGTAGGTATAGTCTGCTTTGTATATAAAGCAAAACATGTTCTTGAATTTGAAAGGAAACTAATACAAAATAATGAAAAGGATATGCACAAAGGATGCATCTTTATTCTCTATAAAAGATTTCTTCGAGCTATGTTAGTATGTGCACCATGTTTTCTTTAAAATAGGTATGATATCCGTAGATAACTAGCTTTTACCCGCAACTTCGTAGGAACTTTGATTTTCTGGGTCCATCTCCAAGATGAAAGCTATCTTTTTACCAAATAGAACTTTAACAATGTGAATTAAGATTTTTTGAATCCCACGGGAACTCTTTGATTTTCCGGGACAAAAATTAGCCTACGAGTTGCAAGCAATCAAATCAAAAGCTGTACCTTTTGTCGTAATCGGTTGAACGGATGCGTCGTGAAAATGTAGTAGACGAATGTGTACCTACGTCTGTATGATGTACACTTTCGCAATCATGATATTCATGGATTTAGTATGAATTTATCATTTTACTATTTGAGCCGGGAAGCATTAAATGAAAAAACCGGCCAAGTGCGAGTCAGACTCGCGCACCGAGGGTTCCGTACATTTTTTCGGACATTTTGTACGATAAATCAAAAACTATTATGCATACAAATAAATAAAAATCTGTTTTAGAATGTACAGGTAAAGCTCTTTCATAATATGATACCCCACTTAATATAGTTATCTTACTTTGAAATATAGTTATCTTACTTACATTTTTTTTCTGTGATGTAACCACAAATTCACTGTTTTCGGATTTATTCCTTTATTTGTGCTATAAGACCTACCTACCTGCCACGAAAAGTACCCGATAGGTTTTCTTGACAGACACGACGGACGGACGAACGGACGGACGGATGGACGGACGGACGGACGGACAGACAGACAGACTACAAAGTGATCCTATAAGGGTTCCGTTTTTCCTTTTGAGGTACGGAAACCTCAAAACATGTGTGTAGTAGGTACCTCAATCTAACAACGATATATTCAGCAACAGAGAGACAGGGGAAACGTAAAAGTACTAATTATATTTTACTGTAAATGCTAAAAGTGAAACGTTTGGATCATTCCGACCGACATCTGAGAATTTATGGCCACTTAATATCAGCGTAGGCAGGGCTTCAGTGTAGCGTGTACGTAACGTACGTACGTACGTAAAAGTTTAATGTAATATTGCTGTGATGGTTTCCACATTATGTAGTAGGTACTAGAGGATGCCCGCGACTTCGTCCGCGTGGATTTAGGTTTTTAAAGATCCCGTGGGAACTGTTAGATTCTCCGGGATAAAAAGTAGCCTATGACCGTCCCAGGGATATTAGCTACCTCTGGACCAAAATTCATCAGAATCGGTTAAACTGTTGGACCGTGAAAAGGTAGCAGACAGACAGACAGACAGACGGACAGACAGACAGACACACTTTCGCATTTATAATATTAGTATGGATAGATATGGATAATAAAATTAACAGGCATTATTTTGTGCAAAAAAGCGGTAATAGTCAAAGACTTTGGCCTAAAAAAGTAGATAATGATCACTTTCTAAATTAAAAAAAACTTACCGATACATTCTAGGTATGTTTAAATCTTTGTCGAATGGTTACGTAGATATGAACTATCACGCTATTTGCGACAAAAATTATTTACATTGATATACAAACTTTCATACCTAACGTAAAATGAATATTTAGTTGTCGTGCTTTACTAGACATCTTTTGAAGGTTTTGGCAAAGTAATAATATTGAAATATACACCAAACTTTGTTGACTCTGTGCGAGTTTAATTAAAATAAGGTATTAACATTAAAATTTGTCGGGTTCAAAGTTAATGGAAAAATCTTTGAACTTTGTATTGGTTTAAACTTGAACACTTTCCTTAGCTCTTCGAAATTCGCTCGTCGAGTATTTATGTTGTTCTCAACTTTGGATTACGGATAAATAAATGATTTTGCAAAATATAATTAGGTATAGCAATATAAACAGCTATGATCTTATATTTTTGAACTATATAAACACAATTGTATCGTTTGTAGCCGACTGTCTCTACAGCTAGTAACGCATAGGTATATTTGCTTATAAAGATGCTTACAATTACTATCCGGTTTTATACCGGCTGTAACCAGAACCCTAGCAAAAACTTAGCGTTATTATTATACTACTATACCTTAGCACAATCCATTTGCCTTATCTTGTAGTTATAGTGGTTTAGTATTTGTCAAACCCGCATTGTAGAGCGTGCAAAACTCGGGCCAATAGTCTATTCCCCACCTACAACGCGGCATTGACTTCAATTGACCTATACCTAGAGGTCAACGAAAATTTCGTAATGAGCGTCAGTCAGATGTTTTATTTACAATATATTGTGAACTTTTTTATTCGTAGCTTTTTTCAATAATATTTTATCAGTAACTAGAGGATGCCCGCGACTTCGTCCGCGTGGATGTAGATTTTGGAGAACCCGTGGGAACTGTTTGATTTTCCCGGATAAAAGTTATCTATGTCAATAACATGGACACAAGCTACCTTGCTACCAAACATACAAATCGGTTGAGCGGATCGGTCTTTAGGAATCCCGTGGGAACTCTTTGATTTTCCGGGATAAAAAGTAGCCTATGTCCGTTCCCGGGATATAAGCTAACTCTGTACCAAATTTCGTCAGAATCAGTTAAACTGTTGGGCCGTGAAAAGGTAGCAGACAGATAGACAGACACACTTTCGCATTTATAATATTAGTATGGAAGTATGGATTATCACTACTATCTACTATCATCTGTTTGCGTTTTTGCTAGCGTTCTGGTAGCCTGTATAAATTATATAGTACATTTTTACCTTCAGAGTAACATCGTATAAATCGTGCCTAATTTTCTTTTCAGAGGGATGATATTACCCGCGAGCGATCGCCTCCACTTTACAGTTGATTTGTGGCCGGCTCGGTTCGGGAATGTATCCGATATTATTATTAATGGCGCATTGAAACGTTGGATCGTCTTAACGAATATTTGATATCGCTGGATGCGATTTATTGTCGTCGAAATGTATTAGGTAAAGTACGGGTTTCGAGCTTTTTTACATGAGTGACATATTTTATTAATGGATGGATGGCTATCGTGATGAGATACGAGTTAACACGATTTATTTTTAACCCCCGACCCAAAATGAGGGGTGTTATAAGTTTGACGTGTGTATCTGTGAAACGAAAGAGTTCCCACGTGACAAAAATCATGTCGATCAATTGCTCCTTTGGGGCGTATAGGACAAACCAACAACAAAGATATTTTAGAATTTATAAATATTATCTAAGTAGTAGGATGATTTTTGAAACTCGCTACACTTGCTATAACTTACTCGTATCACAACGATTAATTAATATTCTACTCGTTAATTAGTCGAAAACAGAAACTTTTCTCTAGTTAAACACAATTAATGTACCAAAACGTTATTTGGTCGTTTGCGTAGCTCTAATTCACTTTTGAGTGTAGTGAAAAAAAACAAAGAATTGTACTAATTGATCCTTTTTCAGGACAGAAAAACTTGTCACTTTGGTTACCGTTTTTGATTATGATTTCAGTTTGTTTGTAGATAGGGAAATATATTTATATGTCTAAGCAATAGGATCGTGTATACATAGATAATAATTGTTTGGCCTCAATTGATGAAGCCTCAATGGCCAGACTGTGAACTGTGATGCTGATGCCCTACAATAACGCTAAGGTAGTGTTGGAAATAGGTACAAAAAGTTATTGAATGGCGTCAAATACAAGCTTTATGCTTTATTGTAGGGAAAAGAGGACTTTTATTCATTTTAATCTAACGAGATAGTATTATTAAGAAAATAATTATAATTATAATTTTACCGCTGTTAGTTGCCTCTTTTCAAACATAGTCGTATCACCATTTTGGTATAAGTAGCTGGTACTAGCAGAGTGCTTTTAATGCCCGCGTACAAAATAATACTAAAAATACTCGTACTTCAAAATAAACATAATTAACAGGCATAGCAGGCTCAAATTGTATACAAAACGTAAATGAGTTACCACTGATTTATGTGTAATAAGGCAACTTTTAATTTCGCAACGCAAGCTTAGCTATTTCTTTATAGCGACCCATAAAAATGTCCATTCTTAATATTTATAGGGCCTAAGAAATTTAGCTAAGGACCTCGCCTCGGTAAATGTTCAGCAAATTTACCAAACATAGATATTTTATAAACATATAGCGTTTTTTAAACATATAGCGAGCAAACGAGCAGGCGGGTCACCTAGTATTAAGTGGTTACCACTGCCAACACCAGAAAAACTGCCAATGCGTTGCTGACTTTTCAGGATTTTCTTGATCCGCCCTTTAAATAACCCTATGTTGAAATCTAGAACACTGAAGAAGGGAGCTAGTTCCACAGTTTCCATGTGCGTGGAAAAGATCTGGCACATCGGGTGGTCGAAGTGCATCAGGCATTCTGGTGGTGAAGGTGAACGTTATACAATATATACTTTTCGACAACCCTACCGCTCGCTGCCGGAGCGGTAGGGTTGTCGAAAAAGGAGAGTGGAATAATGTCAAACAACTCCTCAGAACACTCCCCGTTATAAATGCGGTGGAATACGCGAATCAAGCTTAGGTACGTTTTTGCAGTTCACTAGAGTCTAGATTTTCCAACGAGCTGGTTGGTTTGGGTTAAGTATCAACAAAATTGTAAAAAGACTCAAATCAATCTGATGAACTTTTATATCCTTAGTAATAAAGTGAAAGTAGGTATAAGTACCTACATAAGATTTACATGCGAAATACCATTTTAATACCTACCTAATTATGTCACCCCACTCATATATTATTTACAGGATCGATATTAATGTAGAAACTTGAAAGGAATCCTCAAATATCACAATATCAAAGATATGCGCGTCGAAATTACGTGTTCGACATGTTATGAGAATCTTTATAATATGAATATTGGACTCTTTCAGAGCGAAATGTGTGTGCTCTTTGTACTTTGGCATTGTTTATGCCTCAGATCACCGGCCTGATTACCTACTACCCACCATGGCTTAAAATATATGAGTAACCCATACTATAGTAATCCATATCCATAGCCTTAATAGCCTCAATAGCCTCAATCATCTCAACGGTTAAGGATCGCACTGAACTCCGAAAGATCGGCGCGGTTCAAACCCCACCCGTAACACTGCTGTCGTTCTTACTGCCAGCATAAGCTTCGTGCTTAGTTGGAGGGGAAAATTATAAGTCATGGTTTATTAACATGACTAATGTTCTTTTGATAAAAAATATCAGAAATATTAAAAATGCGAAAGTGTAACTGTCTGTCGATCCATCCGCTTAACTGATTTTGAGGAAATTTGGTACAGAGACAACTTGCGCTCCGGGGCAAGAACATAACCTATGTTTAAAATTCAAAGAGTTCCCATGGGATACTCAAATTCACGTGAATGAAGTCCCTGGGCATTATTAGGTATTATGTAAATTTTCCCACCGTTCCACCCAGACATACGAGTGTTTATTTAAATACTTAATCATAACTTTGAGGTATTATCGATTTATTGCAATTTTTCAAAGTTGCAACGTTGAATCCAAGTATCGTAGGAATTTTTCAAAGCTGCAACATCCAATCCAAATATCGTAGGAAAAAGAAAGCTCTTTTCTGAAAAACCGTTTGGAAAAGATGTCTTGTAAATCCGTGGAGTTTGAGAAATTTGGGAAATATAGAATCCGCGTGAAAAAGTTGCTTTGATATAAAACCTAATAAATAAATATTTAAAAGTGGTTAGTTCTCTAAATATATGTTAAAGGATAACGTAACTGACTGACTAATCTAATAACGCACAGCTCACACGGATCGTACTGAGCATGCAGATAGTAGACGTCCGCTAAGAAGGTTTTTTTGAAAATTCATCCCCTAAGTGGGTATAATAGGGGTTTGAAATTTGTGTAGTCCACGCGGACAAAGTCGCGGGTTAAAGTTTATTATAAGCATGTAACAATCATCCCTTCAATGTGTAGGTATTTTAATAAAGCTGATCTTCTGTAGGTATACGGATATGGAAGAGAGTTATTAAATTTCTAACAATGAAAGTCATAAGCAAGAAACTTTAATATTTGCCGTATAATATACTGCTCTCAGGTGTAAATTATAGAGACGCAGTTGGGATCGCGAGTTGTAATCAAATCTCTGTCACCTCGCGCAGAGTACTAGGAAGACTGCGGCACTAGTCAGGGCAAGTCTCTATTACCAGAGCTAAGCTAAAGATATACTAAAGCTTTCTTTCCATCCAAAGTCCTTTTGTGGTATAGGTATCCCGTATCGGCAACTAACTAAAGGCGAATGCGCAGAACTCATACTTTGGGCCTCATTCGTGGGCGTGACGAGCGCAAGCGTCTCCGTAATTGGTGATATCACGTCATATTCTACCTCCCGCATTGGTTAACTCGCGTTTTATAGTCTGCCGCACCCACATCAATCCTTTGTAGAATGATGGGCGAATGTACACATGCGTAAGTATCCAAGGGCATAACTCGAGATGTAAAGTGATAGTCTAAGTCTAGAAGAGCCCGGAAGGAGTTAAGGTAGTTTTTATTAAAATTATTATTATAAGTGTGTACTGCTGGCTAGTATAGTAGTGTACTTTTTTGTGGTTTAATTTTGGGGTTTCAAGGGTTGCGTACATCAAAAGGAAAAACGGAACCCTTATAGGATCACAGGTAAAGTTATATTTTGTGTATTATTTTTTAATGAAAATAAAAACACTATTATATACTGCAATAATAAATATAGATACACTAAATTTTATAGCTGCTACTGGAGGCTCATCATTAAAACTTATACATTAATCTATCTTTATGAAAAATTGTACTCCGGGCACGAGTAGGTAAAACTTTTAATGCGGTTTCTTTCGTAAAATCTTAAACGCTTAACTCCTTCGGTGCTATAATAAGAATATTTTGCTTTGTCATACTTAACGTTAGAAAATATGGGATACTTAATACCTGCAACTTTCATCTTTTAACCCATAAAGACTGTTTTACGCCGGAGTTCGATAATGCGGTATGCTACAAATGGGAACATTAATGTTGCGGCCTTAAGCAGCTTACGGTGGTCTGTAATTCTATGGCGAGACAACATAGTGCTGTAGACTTGGAATATTACGGTAGGTATCACAGTACTTTGCTACATTTAAAATTATAGAAAAACCGGTTTCGTTGGCGTCCCAAAGAACGGCAACTTCACACCAGAAAGCGCAGCGTTGACAGACCACTTACTTGGTGGACAAACGAATCAAACGAACAAATTAAAAGAATCGCAGGGAGTCATTGGATCCAAGCGGCGCAAGACTGGCGTGCAGGGACTGCAAGATACCTAGTAATGGAAGTTTATCAATCGACGATGATGATGATGATGAACCTTGATTAGTAAACAAAGGTCTCTCTAGGTCTTATACCTACATCGGTTTTTACGCAACTGTAAGCGTTTTAGAAGAGTCAGTGTTTTTTCTTCATTATATTGCTTTCACACGTAAAGCATTCGGTCCTTGCACCTGACGTCCCTCCGGTCGTGTTGGATTGCCATTCCATCGGACTTTGAGAGTGAGGGAATAGAGTGCATAGGTGCGTAGTTGGTTGGTCTCTACTGAGATCAGACACTGTGGCCGAAATTTGGTCGAGAGGGCATTTATTAATCAAGCAATTAAATACAGACTATACCTATAGAAATCGTATAACGTTTATATTCAATCAAGTGAAACTGATTCAATTACCAGCTGGCAACCCATAGCTTTGCAAATTAAGCTTGCTCGTGAAGACAATACAGCAGTGTTCTAGCTCAAAAAACAATATAGATAAAATAAGATTTAGGTAACCTAATTAATATATACCTAGATAAATAATAATGTGAAATGAATTAATACTCTTGGTATAAAAAATATAGTATATTTAGAATTATTGAATTAAATAATGTGAGGCGTTAGGCTAAAACGAAGGATCGCGTGGCTTTGATTTTAGAAAAAAAAATAATCTATTGAACGTTTTTGTCAAAGTTACATGTGGTTGTCTAGATGAGATCGGTACACTGCACTATTATCAGTATCTATTTTTAATTTTTCTGTTTTATACTTATATAGTTTTCTGTTATATTTTTCTGGTATACTCATTTCGATTTAAATTTATTAAATTAATATTTATAGATTAACTAATAATTAATAATTAAAATAGTAGAACACTTTCACGTCAAATACATTTTAAAATAGCTAAATAACGCTTCTGTGCTTTTCTTTTTGCAAAATTTAAGTCATTTTAAACATTTCAAGATGTATTGCTATGTATCACAGACAACATGATTGGATCAGGCATAAAGCCCGTAGTTAATCAACTGGAGATGCCAATGACAAGCTGTAACCTGGAGTCAGGTATAGCTATGCAAATGAGGTCCCACTGAAGACAATTTAGACTATAATATGTTTGTTAAACAATAGGGCTGATTTAAAACCGTGGTGATAGAGCAGATAACTACTCGATAGTTTATCGTGATTAACTAATCTATATCTAGACACTAGGTACATTTCTAAAGTTATATTCATAAAAAAGTTTCTTAAGTATGATCTAATCATTTTAATACTTTACTAGAGGAAGCCCGCGACTTCGTCCGCGTAGATTTAGGTTTTTAAAGACCCCGTAGGAACTGTTTGACTTTCCTGGATAAAAAGTTGCCTATGTCAATTATAGGGTGGCAAGCTACCTCGGTATCAAATTTCATACAAATCGGTTAAGCGGATGGGTCTTTAGGAATGCTTTGATAAGCTTTTCGAGGTAAAAAGTAGCTTATGTCCGTCCCCGGAATATAAGCTGACCCTGTACCAAATTCGTCAGAATCGGTTAAACTGTTGGGCCGTGAAAAGGTAAAAGTATTCATAGAAAACCAAAATGAAGTAGCATGAATTAGAAAACAAAATATTACTGATTCTGATACTGAAATCCGTTACAATGGATACGTAATTTTCTCGCCAAGGCACTCACCTATCGTCCCATAAAGAGTACAATGAACTTTTTTTATTTCCCAACATACTCTCAACATCAGAAGGCGATTACATTACACAGTCATGACTTCAGTTTTATGAGGTTTTTAAAGTAATGTCACGAGCGAAATAATTGTCTATTAGCGAAAATTGAACGCAGCCGGAAACATGCGAGTCGACGAAAAGAGAAAACTGCAATTAAAAACTTCATAACACCAACGAGTATTTCGACTGAGTAGTTAAATGACTCCCGTTATTGTGGGTGATTTAGACCCCTTTAAAACTTAACTCTAGCTATTAATATATTTTCGCCATTATACTAATAGCGAGAGGATCGTCGCGACTTCGTCCGCGTGGATTTCGGTTTTTAAAGATCCCATGGGAACTATTCATTTTCCGGGATAAAAAGTTGTCTATGTCAATTGCAGGGACGCAAGCTACCTCGGTTTCAAATTTTATGCAAATCGGTTAAGCGGATGGGTATTTAGGAATCCCGTGGGAACTCTTTGATTTTCCGCGATAAAAAGTAGCCTATGTGCATCTCTGGGATATAACTCTGTACCAAATTTCGTCAAAATCGGTTAACCTGTTGGACCGTGAAAAGGTAGCAGACAGACAGACAAACTTTCGCATTTATAATATTAGTATGGAAGTATGGATGAAACCCCATACCTTAGATTAAAACAGCTCAAATAAAAAAGATCTAAGATCAAAACTATTTTTGAGATATCTTCTTCTGACAGTAGCTAATTAAATATCGCTTTCTTTAACGGTGAAGGAAAACATCGTGAGGAAACCTACATACCTAAGAGTTCTACCTATTGTCCTCAAAAGGTGTGAAGTCAGCCAATCCGCACTTGGACAGCGTGGTTGACTATGGTTTAAACCCTTCTAACTCATAGAGGAGGTCCATGTTCAGGAGGCACCAGTGGTTGGTTTAGATGATGATTATAATGATACAAGTCTTTACAGAGATATCTACGCCAAGAATTATTGTTATAACTTTTAAGTTACAACAATAATCAGACAGAGCCTCAATAGCTCAACCGGTAAAGGAGTGGACTGAAAACCGAAAGGTCGACGGTTCAAACCCCGCCCGTTGCACTATTGTCGTACCTACTCCTAGCACAAGCCTGACGCTTAGTTGGAGAGGAAAGGGGAATATTAGTCATTTTAACATGGCTAATATTCTTTAAAAAAAAAAAAAAAGTAATACTAGATAACAAAAACAAGGACAAGCTTCAAATGCACTCTCCATAACGTAAAAGCCCGAAAGTACCTACTGCGTAGGTCCAAAAACAACGCTGCATTATAGCGTGGAGCACATGGGCGCAGATCGTTTTATGAAAAATTCATAACCTCCGCCACAGATCACGGTGAAATGCACTCAGAGATATTATAGCTATGAGCCAGGAAGCTTGCTGAGGACAACATGTTTTGATTCCCAGTCGCGTCATGTAAAATGCATGAATACACGGCGTTTAAAAAAGAAATAGTATTGAGCCTACGTGCGTTGTGTTGATGGTAGGTATCCTTTAGTCCTTTCAATTCAAAGATTGGTGCAGCACTAGATTTTGCTGGAGGCTTTGTTTGTATGATCTGACATTTTATGCTAATAATATTATGCTATACCTACTTACGTACTAGAAGAAAATTACCCTTTGTCATAAAAATATTGTAGTGAAAATATTACATAATAATATGTATATAGCTAGTTTCGTAGTTGAGCTTGGTAAAGAACGTGTTTAAATTCCGTTTTATGTTCCAAAAAAGAAGAGTTGTTTTTCAATTTTTCAGATTTCCTAGTCACTGCAGGTCTATGTTATAATATTTTTTTTTACTACGATATATATTTTTGTCTTAATAGAGTTAGATTTTATATATTTATTTTATTTTATTTATTTATTTATTTATTTACTTCATTGCTGTCATGTACTAATAACTATATAACTTAAAGCTAAAGTATAGTTACATGACGCCCTGTCAGGGCATCGCAATATACAATATATTTACTAGTGATATAGTAACATTATAAACAATCAGATTACCTAATCTGAAATGGAGTTGTTAATTTGAAAGTAAAGCGATATTTTGCGAACGCTGTTAAAATACCGACCAAACGGCGGAGCTAACGTAAATTCCAGAAAGTAATTTGGCTTAGTATTATTTTCCTCAACAACACGAAATTAATCGTAAATTAAAAAGCGTATCCATAAAGAATAATGAGTAAGTATGGCGACTCAAATGGCATAACGATTAAAAGGGCTTATATATTAGGCTTTAATCATAGAAAAGTTTGACCCAAAATATGTTTGGACAGTGTTGTTTGTTTAGGTCTAATTTATTTGTGGATTCATGGAACGTGCTTAAATACTAAATAAGTAGACGAAGATAAAAATCTCAACGATTTTTTTTTTTTGTTTATGCGTTTGACTACTTCTTTCTTATCTTTAAGCTCTTCGCAAATTATACAGACTCATCACTGACTCCAATTCAAGTGTAGACTGTTCCACTTGAAACCCATGTGGCAAAGCAAAAGCAGATAATAAAGTCGGATACCACGGAAGGGGTTTTGCTAACAACGTAGTGCACGCCCCAGTTTATTTAGAACATACATTTTAGCATCAAAAAGTAACTCCGGAATGGAAAACTAAATCTGCCACTATTTTGCAAGGCAGTTAATCTGTGGTTATGTTTCACGAAATAACTAAATAACACCAGACATAGGTGTAATATTTTCCAAAAATCCGATACCTTTTTCCTGTTGTAACGATTTTATACAAATTCAATCAGTCTGAAAAAATAAATACTTATTTGATATAAGTAGGTCCGTAGTAAAAAACTGAAGAATTTCTAGAAATTTGATGATGATGATATGATATTTTAAGACACTGGACTTTCTTATAGGGTTTCCCTTAATCTAAAAAATATAAGTAAAGAACTATTTATACATACAGCAGTCATATTAAATTTTTTCAAAAAAAATTATAGCAAGTGTCACTTGAGATCCAAATCTGCTTAGGCATTTGGAAGTTATGGTGAAATTAAGTAACTCGCATAGGATGAACCCTGAAAATATCACACTCTTTTTTCGGTTTGTGAAACGTACGATACCTCGAAAGCAGGTTAACATCTCACTTATTTTATAACTTATTATAATTTAGGTTCAAATTGTAGCTCTGAAATGGAAAACTAATTTTGGTGCTATTCTACTAGTTTCGTTTGAGCTTCAAGCACTCCCGTTAACTCAATAAAGTGCAACCACAAATTCTAGAGTAGCATTTACCGAAAACCGAATTATTTTGTTTCGTGAAAATTGTTTGTTATTTATTTCATAATTATTATTTTATTTTTTATTATTTAGTAATCATTTGATGCACACGACTTTGCGTGAATGTAAGTATTTATAAATCCCTGGGCACTCTTCAATTTTCCAGGATAAAAAGTAGCCTGTATCTGTTCTCGGGATGCAAGTTATCTCTGGCCAAACTTCGAAATCGGTTAGAAGGATGAGCGGGTGGGTGGGCGGACGGACGAACAGACAGATAGACAGGCGACAAAGTGATCCTATTAGGGTTCCACTTTTCCTTTTGAGTTACGGAACCCTGAAAAGAGAGGAAGAGAATCGCTTTTGTTATTTCGCGATTATGAATTTCGTCTGGTTTCGGTTGCTTTGAGATGGTTGCTTTGAGTTGTAGTGCGGTGGGGTACAGGTGTCAGCTGGAAACATGCTGGAAAAAATATAATAAATATAAGTTTATTTCAAGCAACAAGGACCAATGGTAAGAACTAAGCTAGATAATATGAGTAAAATAAAATAAAGTGAACTTATGCGTAACACTATTACAGCGTTTCTTCCTAGGTAAAACCTTGCAGCATCAAACATAGTTATGCTGGCTATCATACTCAGGGACTCTGCTGATGCTGGCCTGCACCTGACGCAACAGATGAAAAATACGAAATTATTTACTATTAAAGTTCAAAAAAAAATTATATACGCAGTTTTCTTTTATCTTTAGTCACAATCAATTAACTCCTTTATTTCGTAATTAATCGTAATCAGAGCTATCATGGAAACTGAAGACTTTGCAAAATTAAGTAGGTATTTTTAGGAATTCCGTTATTTTAGCTATTATAGAAGCTGAATATTTTGCAAAATTGAGTAGGTATTTATAGGAATTCTGTTAATTTTAGGTAAAAAGGTTTGATATTACAATCGCTTAAAATAGAACCACACAAAAGTTGCGACGCTTTCCTACAGACAGACTCAAAGCGGGCCTTGATTAAATAATTCAAATACCAGACTATCTTGTAATTATCACTGTCTGGAGTTTTTTCAATCGTAGGTTTACCTTTCTGCATTTAATTTTGATAAACATCGTTCGCCTTTAGTTCCCTTAAGTTTCTACTAAAATTATAAATTCGAAATCCCTTAACCTTCTACTTACTATATATTAAAATTATAAAGAAAGCGCCTGTTTGTCTGTTACGTCTGTTTATCACTGTAACAGCTGTTTATCTGTCTAACCGATTTTGACGAAATTTCGTACAAAGATATACCTTGTATCCTGGAGATGGGCCTAGACATACTTTTTATTCGTGGAAATTAAAGAGTTCCCACGGGATATTTAAAAACCTAAGTCAACGTACCGAATTTGATGAATTTAAGCTCAGATGCTGCTCGTAATAATATGAATACGGAACTTATTATCCATAGCCAATACACTCGTATTAATTAAGAATATTATCACATCTTTGTGTGTGTTAATCTGTCCTAGTCTGTTAAAGTGCCATGGTAATCAGATGCGTTCTATAGCAAATCTCTATCAATGCCTCCAGGGAATAGGTATAACAGGACCAGTGGTAGTTCGGTATAACTAGATCAAAGGCTAAGAGATGACTGTAACATCATATTTTGAGATACTAATAATTATCCCATAAAGATCCAGGTACATTTTTAGCCCCCGACCCAAAAAGAAGGGTGTTATAAGTTTGACGTGTGCATCTGTGTATCTGTCTGTGGCATCGTAGCTCCTTTTTTTGTTTGAAAGGTGGCTTGATCGAGAGTGTTCTTAGCTATAATCCAAGAAAATCGGTTCGTGCGGTTTTATATATTCAATTTAGAATACTAAGTAGGTATGCCATGTATAAGTAATTGCAGGCCCGCATATGGCTAGAGCGAGCTGGGAGTCATTTTCATTATTTTGCAGTAACAAGTAAGAGTTTAATAATACTCTACCAAATTTTAGGCTGAATGACTAAAACAAAACATCTTGTTATATTTTTGATATTTAATTGAATAGCATGTTAAAGTTAGTCAACTTGTGGTTCTGAATATAGAAACATGTTAAAAATAATTTGAGCCGTTGTTATTTTAATAATTTTATAAATGACAGCTGTACCCGACAAAGAGTAGGTAATTTTTATGTTAGCAACATAGTACAATCAAGTAAAAAGAAATACTATGTATTTACTTCATTGTTAAATACAAATTGGTGACGATTAAATTAATGGATAGATGTGAAAAGAATAGCCTTGAAGTATATTTATTTATTTTTACCCAACTACGCAAAGCGAAGGAAATATGTTATTTATTCCAATACAAATTAGCCCATGACTGCGATCTTTTGTGGTGGTAAGTGATGATGCGTTCTGATACGGAAGCGGGCTAACTGAATTGGAAGTGGTATGGCAGTTTTATTGAACCTGTGATGTGTTTATAATAAGTAACTTTGACTTTTGTGCTGTTCTAGTAGAGACGATACGCAACGTGGTTTATTCGAAAAAGTAACAGTCCGGTTTTATTTTAGAACTGTACCTAGTCTCTTGTACTATACGTATGGAGACGTAAGCTATTGCCACAAGATTTCTATGGCTGTAGGTATATGTTATGTAGGTGATCTTGCAGGGTAAATGTACAAATGTATTGTTAGTGATTCAGATATCGGATATAGAAAGCATTCTGCTTGTTTGATATACCAAAAGTACTGTAGATTGATGTTTTCCTTTACTTGCTAAAAACCTAGGCAACGCTTTTCAGACCATTTGGCGTGAGTTTTCTTTACATCTTTACAAAGTTAAACAAGACTAAATTAGTTTATGGCTTAAAACACACAGACAAAGCGTCCAAGCGAAATGATACAACTTTTATAAAAGCAAGTGTTTCAAAGTATACCGGACTTTATCGCCACTACCTACTAAAATTCATGAAAAGGATAAAGTAAATAATAATAATGACCGAATGAAATTATATGGTGAAGTTAAAGTTTAGTTAGACGTGACGCTGTAGGTACTTTACTTTTCGCTTATATGTCTTGAGCCTTAGATACTTACTCTTTCTGTTTGTGAAAAGTGATGCTATCGTCATGTATCGTATATAATGTATAGTAGATTTAATGTATTCATCCTATTGTATCGGGAAACAATCTTGTAAAGGTGTATTCACATCAACTGTGATCTTTACACCGGCTGAGAAAAAAGCTGTTAATTCTCAAATGGTTGAACAGATTTTCACCAAACATAGGTAAGAATCATTTTAATTAGACAGGCTTTCAAGTAAAAGAAACCAAATTCAAATCGGTCAACCTGTTTGAGAGCTAAGATGTCACCGACATTCACATAAATACACACTTTGAACTTAAGCCCCCCCCCCCCTCTGTTTGGGATGGGGGTTAAAAAAATAACAGTTTTAAAATTCATAAAGGCGTATCGCGTACCTATAGGTTATACTGTCATACCCACAGCCCGCAGCATCTGGTATTAGAAGGTATTTTAAAATATAGATTAATAGCATGTGTGTATCCCGCCTTACCCAGTGCGGGAGGCCATAAATTCGACGGAATCACCCTTTTTGTCAACTGGACATGTTTACGTTTATATGATTTATAGATCGAGGCCAATTCCAGCGCTACCTACGTCCCTTGCACGTTTGATATTTGAAAATAGGAATGTTAATAAAACTCAACGGACCTACTATAGTTTCTTTCGTTTCTTTATTCTTACATATATCCATATTTATTTGTCAACCAAACGATGCTTGCTGCTTCGTCCATGTGAATTTCAGTTTTTTTTACAACCCCGTGGAAACTGATTTTCCGGTAAGTATAAAATGTAAAATGCATCCAAAATATCTTAGTACCTCGTTGGCCCGTGTTAAGATAGCAAACAGACAGATAGACAGACTTTTTCATTTATAATAGTACTAAGTAGGTCTAAATAAAGCTACCCCTTATATTTTGTAAGCAGCAATACAAAAAAAGAAGAAAAAAATAAACAGTATTATCTTAGAATGAGAAAGCTACCTTAGGACAAGAAAACTACAAGGAAAACAGACTACAGCACTAATATTACTCATCCAATCTCCCAATAGGATCGCTTTATTTTCATTTCTTAGCTATTTTTCTTTTCTTTCTAGGGCACCTCCTCTATGAAAACTTTTTACATCTTATGGCGAATCAGATGCATTTAAAACAAGATGAGGTCCACTTGACAGAGACTTCATCCGTGTGAATTTGGGTTTCCAGAAATCTTGTGGGGACTCTTTGATATTCCGGGATCAAGAGAAGCATATGTCCTTCCCGGGATACAAGCTATCTTACAAAATTTTATCAAAATTGGTTAAGGAGATGGACCGTGCCAAGTTAGCAAATAGACATATAGACACATTTAATCGGATTAATTATTTCTTATTTACTAAAGCTCACATTGTGTTATTATATCTGTGGTAGAAAAACATTATGAAATTATATTTCATACAAAGCTACGGAACTCAGTGGACGCACCTGACTGGTTAATTCTTATTTTCATGTTAAAACTAGTGCATGAGTATTGAGTTTGTACGAAAAAACATTGTCTACATTCAAGGCTTAGGTAATTTTCTAAAGTTATACTAAGTACTTATTTGAAACTGGGTTGGTCGTCCAAAACATTACAAGTTAAGCACACGCCTTATTTAAAGTTATAATGTGTTACCCGTTTACTTTCCCAAGTACCCGAATGTAAGAAGTATGTAAGTAACTTTCCGTGCGAAAACTATTTCTTCATCAGACTTTGCGGAGATAATATTAAAGTAAGACAGTTAGTTCTATTACAAGGTATAGATCTACTTAGCACATTACGCAAATAAAAATCGTTTTGCGAAAGATCTATTTAAGATAAAAATTAGGTATTTTACTTAAAGAAACATGTTTGATAATGAAATTAGAATAATTTTCAATTTTTGTTGGAATATTAAAACGGCTAATTACTTTTCTCATAGGCTTATTAAGCCATATTGTGAGACTACTTATTTTGCCTTCGAATCTGTGTTAATATACCTTGACCTGCTAGAAGTAGTGTCTGAAGTTATGAAATAATATTTATTTAATCTTATTGTAATCTTATTGATTAAAATCGTTTAAAACACTCATTTTACTTTTGATGTAGTTTACACTGTAAGCTTGTCTAGTCCCCATCGCAACAGACGAGCGCTCAAGTTACTAATCAACTTTAAGCGTATTTCCATTAACTCGGTTCGATCCGTCATTCAATGAGTTGCATTGTCATTGAATTGGTTTTTCAAAAGTCGCCAGAATTCTTCTGTCAGTCAGAATTTTCAGGAATTAATCTATACTAATACAAGTGTCAATTAATTTTTTTTTTAAAAACCCCCGACAAGTGAAAATTACAGTAATAACTAGAAAAGAGCTTGATAACTTTCAAACAGCTGAACCGATTTTCTTGGATTATAGCTAAGAAAACTCTCGATCAAGCCACCTTCCAAACAAAAAAACTAAATCAATATCGGTTCATTAGTTTAGGAGCTACGATGCCACAGATAGATACACACGTCAAACTTATAACACCCCTCTTTTTGGGTCGGGGGTTAATTATAAATGCGAAAGTGTATCTGTCTGTCTGTCTGTCTGCTACCTTTTCACGGCCCAACAGTTTAACTAATTCTGACGTGGTACAGAGTTAGCTTATATCCTGGGGACCGATATAGGCTACTTTTTATCCCGGAAAATCAAAGAGTTTCCACGGGATTCCTAAAGACCCATCCGCTCAACTGATTTGTATGAAATTTGGTAGAGGGGTAGCTTGCGTCCATGTTATTGACATAGACAACTTTTTATCCCAGAAAACCAAACAGTTCCCACGGGATCTTCAAAAACCTACATCCACGCAGACGAAGTCGCGGGCATCCTCTAGTAATAACATACATTATATCGGCTACTACGCAAAAATAGAATTCTTTAGACCCTGGCTTCATGAATTGTAATTCTTAACCTCATTTTAACAGTAACACAATAAGGGCATTTCATGCAATGGGATCTCGAACTGTAGGATTTGAATCTATTCTTACATCTACGAGTGCTTATATTCTGTATCGTTAAGATAATGGAGATAAGATTATTGGATTTACCTTGTCGCTATAAAGATTTATAGACAAAGTAAAAGCATTGTAACTCGATTGAAGTATAATGAAGGCAGCCATAATTAATGTGAGTAATTAATTTGAGTTGAAGTTGTATTTCAATTATAAAAGGGGAAAAATGAAATCATTAATTATTCATTTTACACTATCATTAAAAAAGAAGAAAACTTTTCAGTTACTTTAACAATGACATACCTACTTATGTAATTTCTTTTAGGGTTTAGTTTATTAGGGTTCCATATTCGAAGAATGCCATCGGGATCCTACTCGTATTACAAAGCCTCCACTGTCTGTCCATCTGTCAGCGGGCTGTATCTCTAAAACGGCAATAGGTACAGAGTTGAAATTTTTACAGAGTATGAGAGTATGCCATTGCTGCTATTACAACAAATAACAAAAATTTCACAATTACCTGGTGATATTATATAATGATTGTACTATGGTGCGGAACCCTTCATGAGAGTCCGACTTGCATTTGACAGGTTTCATTAGGACTTGTTTTTACACCTACGAGTATCTACTTATTTCGATATTACTTTCTTTGCTTACCGTAAATAATCATGACAAAGATTTGTGGTCACAGCTTTAATAAAAGGTAATTTGTTTTGTATGTTTTTTTACTATAAAGGTAAACAAGTACGTAGGATGAATTGCTTACGGGTCAAAAAGACGCTCCACTTTGACTTATTACGTATTTAGAGAGATAAATTGAAACGCTATCTAAGGGCGAGCGCAGACATTAGTCAAGAAAAGGGTGGGATAAACCGGGGTAGACGTCGCTAGACGAGTGATAGGAA
The DNA here is from genome assembly GCF_905333055.1 of Maniola jurtina. Classification (NCBI taxonomy): domain Eukaryota; kingdom Metazoa; phylum Arthropoda; class Insecta; order Lepidoptera; family Nymphalidae; genus Maniola; species Maniola jurtina. The sequence continues at coordinate 6,930,064 of NC_060047.1, read as the reverse complement.
CGTGCCTTCCTAGCATCGTATTTCCTGTGTTTTTACTAGTTTATTAAGTTTGCTTAGGCTACATCCGGATTGACGGCTTCAAATTACTTCCCCACAACCTTTTGACACATCTATACGTACTTTGCGTTTTGGTACTCATCAAAGACTTCTATGTAGTCATTGCAAACGAAATTTTTTACGAACTGCAGCTACTTTCTCGTTTTTGCTTACAACTTGATGTCCAATGTTATAATTAACTTTGATAGCTTCATTAGTCCGTTAGAGGTAAGTACAAAAGTTCGGTTAGTAAAAATGTTATGGTCATATTAAATAGCGTAAGATATAATTCGTGCTCGGTGATAAGTAAGATAGACCATAGAACACGCACGAGAACAGAAAAGATAGTACTCTACAAATATTACTCAAGTGTCGAAGTTTTAAGAGGGCTCTCTCCGTCAGTCGTTTCATACAATCGTAGTTCCAATTTCATTTGAATATTAAGCAACCAAAGTCCATGAAATTTTGCAGATACATTCTAGAAACTAATATCTATGTCTGTGGTTTTCCAGATATCTGTTAAAATATTCGGTTTCAAAAATAAGCAGTCTTAAAAAAATTTCATACAAATCTTTGAGCCCCTGTAATTTTAAAACTACATATTTTTAGAAAAATCTAAAACACCACAGACACAGATATTAGTTTCTAGAATATGTCTGTAAAATTTCATGGACTTTGGTTGCTTAATATTCAAATGAAATTGGAACTACGTTTGTATGAAACGAGTGACGGAGAGAGCCCTGTTAAGTCTTTACTTTAGATATGTAACTATTTAACGTATCTACCTATTTTTTCACATATGTAATAAAATTTTATTGATGTTCATTACAACCTAACAAAATAGTCTCTTTAAATAACCTTTGTCTTAAGATACATAAGTATTATTGTAGTCGGTCGCCTAAAAATTCGCGCTTACTTTAATCTCAGCTACGGTGTCTTGGCAGCGTTGCTTCGTAAAATTCTTTAAACAAATTTCGTTTATTGTTTTGGAACTTTAACCGTCAGTTGTTGAACTTTCCCACTCCCTACTTTTATAGTAATCCACACGAATGTTATGAATGGGAAAGTATGTTTGTCTCGCTGTCTTCTGTTTAACCGATTCTAATACGATTTGCTACAGATATAGCTTATGATCGGAAATGGACATAGCTACTGTTTATCCAGGACAATCAAAGAGTTCCCACTAATAAAAAAGTTAAGCCGTTAGACATTTATATTTATACTGGATGACGACCGCGACTTCGTCCGCGTGGATTTAGGTTTTTTGAAAATCCCGTGGGAATTCTTTGATTTTCCGTATTAAAAAGTGGCCTTTTCCTTTCCCGGGATGTAAGCTAACCAAATTTCATCAAAATCGGTAAAACTGTTGAGTCATGAAAAGCTAGCACATAAACAGACAGACATACATACTTTTGCAATATTAGTATGGAAGTATGGATATCGTGGATAGATGTCGTCTCTGAGTTCCCGCGGGAAGAAGTTTAAAGACGCCAGGTCGCTTTCAGGTACTTTTACGTTGTACAGGCAAGAGCAAACACTCAATAAAAATTAGCTTATAAAAATTAGTAAAGTAGGTACTTAATCGGCCTAGCAATTATTAGGACCTTCAATTTAAATATTCTTTATTCTAGGTAAAGCTTAGTCCCAATGCTTTACCTACTTGATACCTATTAGTTACCTCAAGATCATCATGTTTAACCACCCACCCCACTCACCCACCCCATCACCCACTCACTACTGAGCACGGGTCTTCTCTCAGAATGAGAAGGCCATAATTCATCACGCTGGCCAAATGCGGATCGACAGACTTCATACACCTTTGAGAATAATACTCTCAGGCATGCACGATGTTTTCCTTCACCGTTAAAGCAAGTGATATTTTATTGTTTGCTCATAACTCCGAAAAGTTAGAGGTCCATGTCTGAGATCGAACCCCTGACCCCTCAAATAGAAGGCGGACGTCTTAACCACTAGGCTATCATGGCTTATTACCTACAACATTACAATAATGTGATAGTTCATGAATAGCGTTATTTGAGTTGTTCCAAGCTACATTATCAGCTGCGCTCACATCGCTGCATCCAGATCGTTAAAATATTAACGGCCTGCAATGCAGCGATACAATATTATAACCATATTGTGAAATGGATTCATCACTTGAAACCGAGATTATAAGCTGAAAGGCCTCGAGATTATTCGTTCCATGAAACTTATTTTTTACTTATGGTTTTTTTAAAATTATTTAGATACAGGTTAGCCTTGACTGCAATCTCAACTGGTGGTATGTGATGATGCAGCCTAAGATGGAAGCGGGCTAACCTGGAAGGGGTATGGCAGTTTTCATTAAACCCATACACTTTTGGTTTCTACACAACATCTCACCGGAACGCTAAATCGCCTTGCGGAACGGCTTTGCCAGTAGGGTGGTAACTAGCCACGGCCAAAGGCCCCCCCACCAGACCAAGTATATAGTGATGTTCTAAGATCCGATAGACATTAAGGTCCCAAGGGTATGTACTGGTATGGTGAAACTGCACACCGTCTGAGGCGCATCACTACCTCAACACATGCTGCGCTAAGTTTGAGCAAAACTGGTCGAATTGAGTTTAGTCCGAGGTACCTAGCTATCTGAATAACTCACAAGCTACTTCTGTATCTAAAGTCATTGTTAGATTTGAGTAGGAACAGATTTAACAGACGATTAGATATAGACCATAAATCATTTTTATTAGCTGTAAATGTAGATCAACAAGGAATAGAAAAAAAATAGAATAAATATACCATATATTTATTCTTTAAAAAAATGTCAGCACATTTGCCATGCAGTAGCGTGGCAACATTTTTATATACCTAATATTAAATAGGTACTAAACATTATGTTTTCGATGATGAAGCTACATCTACAGTGGGAATAGACGGTTTGATATCTGTACGTGTTGTCGCCCCAAAGTCACGCATTGTGAGAGTCACAATCAAAAGAATAATATCTAAAATATATAAATATTTAACTATATCTATTATCTATGTTCTCGCATATTTTGATGCCGACTGTACTTAACGTTATTTTAACAAGATTCGCGTTTGTAGACCCCGAGCAACAACGCAATAAGAATATTTACTTAGTCATTTTTCCATCATTTTCGCTGTTACCCGCGGGCGGTGGGCCTTTGTTTTTGTTACCGTTGACCCGAAATATATTATAATTTGACCCAAAGATAAACGAAAAAATATCGAGAACAATATATTTTAATAATCATATAGAAATGTTTATGTAATATAATATTACATGTTCGAACTAAAATTATTCATTTGTTAAACATTTCTCTGTTACACCGATTGTTGTTATTTGATCGATAAAAATAATAAGTTGGCAAAAAAACAACAAAAAAATAGCGTGAATAGAATATAATATTATCCCACAAAAATCCGGCGTACCCTAGCTAAAGTCGGATAAAAATCGATCTCAGATGAAAAGCGGTTGTCTGCTTTAGCTCTTTTATTATGTCTACAATATATTTTGTGAGATATATGCGTAGCACGTTTTTATTCATTACTAGAGGATGCCCACGGCTTTACCCACGTGGATTTCGGTTTTTAAAATCCCGTAGGAACTCTTTGATTTTCCGGGATAAAAAGTAGCATATGTCCTTCCCCTGGATGTATACCATGTCTGTACCAAATTTCATTAAAATCGGTTCAGCGGTTGTGCCGTGAAAACGTAACAGACAGACAGACAGACACACTTTTGCATTTATAATATTAGTATGAATTTATATGTAATATTGTTATAGGCTCACTATTCAGTGCGCTCCTTAACCGTTGAGCTATCGAGTTAGAAGTATGTGCCCGGGATCGAAACGCAAACTTCCTGATGGAATCCGACGACTTTTTAACCACTTGGCTATCACCGCTTTGTTAATACGACGTAAATAAATTGAAAATTGGGATAAAATTTGCAGGGTAAGGGCAACTATTCTTTCAAAACAATACACCCACAACATTGAGACTAGAAAGGCTGAGTTGGCGAAGTTTCATAAAAATTAAATTCTACTCAATTCAGGCTCTGGCAATCAAGATAATAATATGCTGATGCCTGCTAGCAAATTCTCGTGACAACTCAGCGGAATATAAAGGTTTGAAAAAATATCGTATAATATGATTTGAGAATATTTGTATGTGTAACAGAATATGGTAAGAATCCACACTAATGTTATAAATACGAAAGCCTGAGTCTGTCTGCCTTCGAACTTTTCTAATTTGATACCAATATAGCTTGCATCTTGGGGAACGATAATATAGACTAGTTTTTACAAGCTTTTATTTTATAGCGGCGAAAAATCAAAAAAATCCCGCGAGATTAAAAACCTAAATCCACGTATACGAAGTTGCTTACATCATCCATTTGGTAGGTACAAAGATAACTTGCGTCCTGATTACGGACATAAACTATTTTTTATCACGGGAAAAAGAAATCACATGGAAATCACTTAGTATTTTTATAAGTGTCCATCTATTCGTATTTCTCACAAATAAGCTTTATAATACTTATACATTTGGGTTTAACAATAACGAAAGCGTTTTGTTATGAAAGGTAAAAACCAAAAGAAAACAATTAAATATTATATAAATACTGATAGTATCACATCAAAGAGACAAAAAGTTTTTAAGTTAACAAAGCCCCGCGCTTTGTGTCAGCAGCTTGAAATATTTAAACAGAAGAACTGTTAAGAAAATAAACTTGATATCCCTGTTGGACGTTCCACAGTAAATCCAGTAACGAGTGAAACAAGATAGAAACAGTGAAACAAGTTACAGCGGCTCACAACTTGAGAGCCCTGGCGTTAAAAGTGTACTTACTTCGCGCTATTACAGGTATACCTTGTTAGTATACAAATAAATAATAACTAGTGACCACCCGCGACTTCGCCCGTCAAAAAACCTTTTCCTATCCCGTGGGAACTTAGAATAGAATAGAATGTAATTGAATAGAATATATTTTTATCCAAGTAAACTTTAACAAGTGCTTTTAAATTGTCAAAATAATTTACCATAATTTACCACTGGTTCGGAATGCCGTTCCTACCGACAAAAACCAGCAAGAAACTCGGCGGTTGCTCTATTCAAGTGTTCAATTTACAATAATATTATTATGCCATACTGTACAAGCAACTGCAGCCCCGCGCATTGCGGGAGCGATTTAAATCCATAATTCTTAACTGTTATTTCGAAAACTCTGGTCTTATTCCTCGTCTACATTATAAAGGGCACCTTTGTACCAGTGTTTTTAGTCCAAGGTTCATATAAGTTATTTGATGGCTGCCTTAGCAAGTATGTATAACTAAATATACAGCCTCCAAAGTCAAACAGATGAGGAAGACTTTACTTGTATTCTTTGTAGTACCAATCTAATATAGCAGATATAGGTGCGTTATTAATAATATCCATATTCAAATATCCAAGTGAAATGAGCTTACCCTGCAACGTCATTTCCATAGCGTATAGCAATAACGATTTTCGTAAGCGTTATACGCGTTTATTGATTTGCAGTGGAGCGCCCGCATCACTGAAATCTAAATAAATGCTATTGAAATAAATTCCAATTACGACGGAGCGGATAGCTCCAGTAATTCTATTGGCGCACTGCAACAACCGCAAATGAATTTTGCACTTCAATACCAAAATAAAACGTATTTCACGATTCAAACCTAGTTTTCGTGGTCACAACATCAAGTTTACAGCACTGAGGCTGAGGGATAGCTAGATATTGTTTTCGATTGTTGCCGAGTTTCTTGCTGGTTCTTCTCGGTAGGAAAGGCATTCCGAACCAGTAATAGGTAGATGCTCGTGACGATTCAAAGGTAAAAGTCTAATTGAATAAAAATATTTTGAATTTGAATTGAATTTGAATTGTAAACAAAAGCTCTAATAAAAAAAGAACTGAAGTTTTAAAATAATAAAAATAGAATGAGCGTTAGTGATTTTGTTCACGCACTGTAATAACCAAAAATACAATAGCTGGTATCAAACGATACATGATTTTAATTTGGTTTTTGTGGTTACAGCTTCGAGTACCTAGATATACCTAGGGTACGCTCTGGAATTTGAATAGTAGGGTTTCGATAAAATATTACCACGAATAGAAGTCCTACGTCTTACCATATTTTACAAAAGATGTTTTGGCCAAAATAATAAAAATAATTAGATTTCCGAAAAATTCCGGTTAATTAACGTGCGTAAACCTAAGGTACTAAAACGGTAACATTCTAGAAGACTATTATTACAGACTAGAAGATGCACGCGGCTTCGCCCGCGTGGATTTCGGTTTTTTCAAATCCCGTAGGAACTCTTTGATTTTCCGGGATAAAAAGTAGCCTATGTGCTAATCCAGGATATTATCTATCTCCATTCCAAATTTCAGCCAAATCCATTCAGTAGTTATTGCGTGAACGAGTAACAAACATACACACACACACATAAAACTTTCGCCTTTATAATATTAGTGTGATTGTAGCGTAACCGTACCTATCCCAATCCACTAATTACTTAAGAAAGTGTAAAGCGTATTAGAGTTGAGGATACTCTAACGGAAGCGGTTTTAATGTTAACATGATAGTGTTAAGCTGACTGTCCATTGTCTACCTACTTACTCCTGCCAACAGTATTACTGTACCTATGTTTACCCGACTACGGCAAAGCCAAAAGGAAGGGTTATGATTTTAGCAGTCTGTACATGTATTTATTTAATGTAAGTATGTTTGTATCAAATTCTGTCTGTTCCACCGTAGCGCCAAAATTACTGGGCTGATTTTGATGAATTAGGTGTCAATCAATTCGTTATTATGGTCCGGGTGACATAGGCTACATTTTACACGAAAAAATTGACCTGACGGATTTTTGACGGATGTTATCCAAAATAGTGGAGGTCGCCAAAAATTTTTTCACTATTGTATCGAGTGGGATATTAAATGAAAGGGGGAATAATTCTGAGTTCATAAATATAGATATAGTACAATGCATAGCTGGCATCTGTTTAAAGGTACGCAGGTGAAAAAAATTACACTCAATTTTTTTTTTTACATTTGGCAGCCTACCGTGACAATTTTTTCAACTTTACGGTGCGTCGCTGTATGCGCTTACCTTTATTACACGTAAAAGGTTGTTTCAGTACAATAATGTAGTTAATTAACTTACAGACGATTTCTGAAGAGCAAATACGTAGCGTAATTAACTAGTAAACAGCAATTAACTCCCTCGAAATGAATATAGGCAATCGATTACTCGGTTATTGGTTATTTGTTTCTCAATTTGTATCGTTAATTTACAGCTAAGTAATTTTAATTTCTCATAAATGTCAAATACAAAATTGATACTAACCATGGTTTAGGTAAGTATTAATAACCCCCAACCCAAAAAGAGGGGTGTTATAAGTTTGACGTGTGTATCTGTGTATCTGTCTGTGGCATCGTAGGTCCTAAACTAATGAACCGATTTTAATTTAGTTTTTTTGTTTGAAAGGTGGCTTGATTGAGAGTGTTCTTAGCTATATTCCAAGAAAATCGGTTCAGCCGTTTGAAAGTTATCAGCTTTTTTCTAGTTACTTGTCGGGAGTGTTATTTAATTTACACTTGTTTTTCTAATGTTAATAAATTTGGCGGTTGAACATATTAAATAAGATCTTTAGTGATGTTAATATCAAAACAGTTTTTTTTCTATTGTATTATTGACGGTCGCTTTCCTACATATCCATTCCTCTTACTATTCTGGATTCAACCACAATGTTCAGAGTGTGGACTAACGAAACCAATCTAATTTGCGGCTCGGTGCTCCATTAATTGTGCATTACAGTGAACGGTACTTGCCCACCCTCTTTGAGCTGTATAAAAATCTATTCACCACATGTGAGCGTACACTGCTTACTTGTGTATATTTTATTTATTTAAAACTCTCAGAGGACACTAGCCCGGAATCACAAAGCTGACGATGTTTCACTCCTTGTATGTACGAGAGAAACCGTCAGTCCTGCGCCTGTTACCCCGGTCGTGTCGTATTTCTGTCCGCTCGGGCTTTGAGAGTGAAGGAATAGAGAATCCATCTGTGTTTGCGCACACACTTGTGCATTATGATAATGTCTACCTTACAGATGGCAAATCTATAATTATGGAGATGGCAGCCATGGCCGATACTAACCCAGGAGTAGGTACATTATTTATTCCGAGGATATTATTATATACTTACGTAATATATCCGAAGGTATTTGGATTATTTAGGTCACTGACTCAGTAATACAAAAACGGTCTTGGACACAAGCTGCTTTTTTCCCTAGGCTGTGCCACTTCGCATTGATAAGCTTTTCCAAAAGCTTCCTGGTGTCCATAAAAGTTCAGCCTTTAGCATAACTAAAGATGTCTTGTCTTGACGTATGTCTGTAAATCTTATTTATGTTCAGCAGTGAACGTTTACGGTTGACGACAATGACAATAAAGGTTTGGCTAATTTAAAAAAAAATTCACCTTGGAGTGGCAAAAACCCCTAGTACTAAGTAATATTATAAATGCGAAAGTGTGTCTATTTATCTGGAAGCTTTACAGGACCATCCGCCCAATCGATTTTGTCAAAATTGGATACAGAGTTATCTTGCATCTTGATAACGGACAGTGACTACTTTTTAGTCAGGAAAAACAAAGAGTTCTCACAGAATTAAAAAAAAATCTAAATCTAAATCTAAATCTAATTTGCTGGCATCATCTTGGAACAAAGATAACTTGTATTCCGTATACGGATACAATTAAAGGCTACTTTTGTCTCGGAAAATCAAAGAGTCCCGTTGGAATTAAAAAAAGCTTAATTTTTTTTAAATTAAATTAAATTAAATTATATTAAATTAAAAAAAATTAAAAAAGCTAAATCCATACGGACAAAGTAGCGGGCATCATCTAGTAAGTATGTATAATAATACAACGTATGTGTGTATGTATGTATATACTTTATTGTACAACAAAACACAAATGACACGTTTCAAAAATGTATTACCGCAGCAGTGTACGCCAATCGCTACAACGGTTCTCCGCGGAACACCCTGACGTGCAAACACGGAATTTGCTTTTGGTCCATTCTCTCGAACGAGATTCCGTACTAATCGGCGCTTTCCCCTGAATATTATATTTTATACTCGTGGCGTGCTAAGTGGGTTGAGTGCTTAGTAAAATGGAACGTACTCGTAGGTACCTTTACGCTTAGCTCCAGGAGTTACGTGAGAATGATCAGCTGATATTTGTCATAAGTCATCAAACTTCACACTAATATTATAAAGGAGAAAGTTTGTATGTGTGTGTGTGTGTGTGTGTGTGTGTGTGTGTGTGTGTGTATGTTTGTTACTCCTTCACGCAAAAACTACTGGACGGATTGGGCTGAAATTTAGAATGGAGATAGATTATACCTTGGATTAGCACATAATGTGATGGTACGGTGTGATCGTCTATACTAGTGGTTAAGATTAGGCATTATGAAGAGATAAAATAAGAAATAAACTCAGCTGAATTATAGAAACACCTAGGTATTTAAGTCATGAGTTATTTACAAGTAATTAATTGGTACAGTACGTTGGGTGAACACGTAGACTTCTCGACCAGCTAACAGGTTTACACGGATTGAATTATAAAAAATTAATGTAAAATTTCAACTCCTCAAAATAGATATAATGAGTGGAGAGATTTGCTAATTTAGAACGTCCTGTTAGTGTGGAAAATCAGTTGATACGTGTATTTGCCTTATTTAGGCCATCGGTTTGAGACCAACCGGCATTCCTCAAGCACGGGGGGAGCCCTACACTGAAATCTCAGTCTTTTAGCATTGTTATCGGGGCACAGCACTTGGACTCTCCTATTTCGCTGCGAAGCGTTTTCAATTTGCCTAGGTATGGAAACCTAGGTTCTTTTCAATGAGCTCTGGGCTCGCCCCAAAACCATGGTATTTTTGTATATTTATATATTTGTTTGATTGATTGTCAATAAATTGGCCAATTTATTAGTTCGGAGAGTCCAGCTGTATAAAGACATGACGTGTTTGCTTTGTGCCGGAATCTCGCTGCTGGTACGTCACCAATCAACCATGTACCATAATATAATATCAAGCAAAGGAATTACAAAGTACAGCAAAACTAGTATTTTTATCTATTCAAAACTCGGTGATTCACAAATTCAGCTGGCGTCGGTTTTAACAGATAATGTTACCTAAAATGCTGTTTGGGAAGGATCGGTACACAATAAAAAAAGGTACCTACCTGCCTCGCCATCTGCCCTCTGGAGGCAGCGTGTACTCCATTGTCTCGTTCGGGGTAAGTAGATGAAATTTAGCTATGACTCGAAAGTAAAAAGGTCCCTTTGTCTTTAGCCTGAGATTCGAACCCAGCCAACTCTATTATCTTTAGTAGTGTAGAGCATTCTTGGTAAATTAGGTACTAATCGTTTTGTGAAAATAGAAGTATAAGGAAAAACCATCGTGAGAATTTCACATCCCTAGAGTTCTCTCAAATGTTCTAGTTCATTCATAACCATATAAAAGATTGATCATGATGATGATAATGATGCTTCGTCCTAACTTTTGTGATCAACTTCCACTAAATGACGTTATTTTATTTACTCAATTTCAATACTAATTTCAATGTAAGATGGAAGAAATTTGTATTTCTTAGTTCCATAGTAAGTACTTTTATTTAGGTAAGTATTAGAGAGAGAAAGTCAATATTGAAGGTTATCAAATTAAATATGCACACATGTGACTTAAGTTTGAGCTATATCAAAAAATCAAATGAACCATAACTAATAAATCTTTAACTTGAATCTCCTTTCAATATTCACTACTTCATATAGGTATAATTAAATATAGCAATAAAAGAGGAAAATAATATTCATATAATTTATTACTGGTGAATAGATTTTCTACTACTCACTCAGTTTAAAAACAATTAAAGAAGAGAAACTGAATTTATTATTTAGACTGGGAATTAAGTAACTTTATTACATTAATTAATTCCTGGCCGAATATTTGCTTCCTAAGCCATACTAATTATTGAAAGGGAAAAGCAAATATTCAAACAAAAAAACCCTTTCGGCTTTATATAATATTATGTACACCATTTTATCTAAAATACACACATGCCCACATAATCAATAGAGATATTATCTATAATTCTTACTTCTATAATAAAGTAAATTTTAAGGACACACATTATGCGTAAATTATAATATATTCATTATTTATTCTAGATATATTTGAATCCTAGTTCCACAAAGAGAAATGTCCCATTTCTATAATTTTGGATGCAAATCTAATAGTTATACACAATATTGTAACACCTCCTAATATCCAAATAATAATATCATCTCTAATTTAGTTTGTAAAATAATTCTTTACTCAAGATTTTTGGAACTGATTTTCAAATAATCTAGTTTAAAATTAAATGTAAATTAGTACATCACCATATATCAGCTTCTGCTGGTCCGGATACACACTATTTTATTCTATTTATAATTTTTCTATTATTAACTATACGATTGCAATATATTTCTACACTTTAATATTCACTGTTAGGCTCTACTGCACGTTGAGCCAGACCTCAATCGAATGTTTTCTCTCGGTCCCCCAGTGTAGACTTACAACGTCCACACGGATATCTTTTGTTCACGCCCATGATCTGAAATGAAAAAAAAAACCAGCGAAATTTCGGTTTCTGATTGGTTCACTCTTGCGCACAGAATTACCCTGGCTGATGGCTAATTGGCTGAAAATAAAATGTATTTCAAACATCCCTTAATGGGCCGTACCTTTTGCTTTCTCACGCTCTTGCCTTGCCTAGACCACTCGCATAACACGTGATTACAATTTTGTACACTTGTAGAGATTTCTAAGTTAAAATTTACGACTTTTATCTAATTTATGACCGACCCTAACGCAATTTAGCTTTAGAGCAATTTATTTTGCCCTTTTGTTTTTTATACTTCCTTTCCTACAATTACTCAGAATCTTAACTAATTTATTTCTTTTCGTGCGAGATTTTTGTTTTTAAGAGCAAGGCTTCAAATTTCCGACAGTCATAAAACCGTATGACGGATGGCAAGGCCATCTCACGCTCCCCCAAAATAGATTTTTAATACACGTAGCTCCTTTTGTCCCTGCAGCTGTGCTAGTCGTTTCAAAATCTATTTTTCCCCTTATCTGTATTAGAACGCTAGTATCTGACCTCCTACGCCTATCTATTATACCCTCGGGCATGACCATAGCTATTTAACTCAGGTATCTCTTTGTTTAGTGTACCCCAAACTACCTGTTTTCTGTCCCTTTTAATACTCTAGTTTTACCTATCTTTCTATTTATCTACATAGTACCTAAACAAATGAATGGCATTGTAGTTACCCTTAACTTTACTAGTATGAACGTCTATTAATGTATATACATTATTATATGGAACTGCCCCTATTATGTACGGTCCTTCATATAAGCGCATGAATTTTTTTGTCAACTTTTTATCAGCATCTGACTTTGTAAAAGTCTTAAGTTTCACTAAATCTCCGATTTCGAATTGTATTAACTTATGATTTTTGTTATAATGTAATTGCCTACTTTCGGCCGCCTTATCTATGTTTTGTCGTGCCTGCTGTCGAATCTGTTCTAACGGTTCACCCTGTAAGTCTGCCCTCACCGATGAGTCAGTGTTGAAATCGGTCGATAGCAGAGTACGTTTTCCATATATAATCTCGTTTGGCGAATATCCCGTTGTAGTATGTATTACCTGATTGTAACAATCTTCTATATCCGATAATAGATCTACCCATGAACGATGCGATTTGTCGCAATACGTCCTGAATAATCTACCTAACTCTTTATTAACCCTCTCTGTCGAATTTGGCCGCGGATTTCTAACAGATGTGTGCGTTAATTCGATACCTAGTTGGCGAATACCTAACTCGAAAACTTTTGAAGTAAAGTTCGCGCCTCTGTCTGAACATAATGTCTTAATTGTGACCTGCTTATGAAACTTTTTTACACAAGTTAAAGTAGCCTTCCCACTAGCCTGGCGTAGTGGGTATAGTCTGATTAACTTACTATAAGCATCTTGCATTACGAATATGTATTTAAACCCAAATCGTCCTGCTGGTAAAGGTCCAAAAATATCGCAAAAAACTCTCTCTCCTATTTCCTTCGCTATTACAGTTTTAATCGGCCCCGTGTGCGTTTCCAAAGCATGTTTTGACTTTTGACATGCCTCGCAAGCTCTTACAACACGACCTATTATACGAGACATATTTGGGAAATAATATTGACGTTTCATCAGAGCATAAACCTTGTATCGCCCGAAATGACCTACTTCTTCATGTATGCTAACTATCAAATCCCTTAGTATGTTCTCGGGAACATATAACCTTAAGATATCCCCTTTTATGTCTCTTCTATAAAGAATCCCTTCTTTAAGCACGTAGTACTTTGATTCAGAAGTGTCTGCTGTTTGCACGCGTCTAATTATCTCACTAGCAGTCTTGTCGCGACTTTGATAACTACCTATCTCTCTCCATCGCTCCCGCACTAATCGTCCTAATGATGTTTTAAATAGATTCATTTCAGGCCCCGTGACCTTGTTAGTTAATACATCGGTGGTTCCCTTTAAATGTCGAGACAATACGTCTGCTACAATGTTTAGTTTACCTTTCACATGTTCGACTGTGTAATTAAATCGCCCTATATAATGTACCCAACGTATCATCCTAGCGCTCAATAATTTGCACGTCTGCAAGAATATCAGGCTTTTATGATCAGTCCTAATGACTAAATTCGCTCCTCTCAAATATGTTTCAAACTTTGACAAACTGAAAATGATGGCCCATAGTTCTTGTTCAGTAACTGTCCATTTGCGTTCTGTCTCTGTCAATGCTTTACTACAGAACCCTAATATTTGTTCTTCACCTGCTTCATTCAATTGATAGACATAACCCGAAACCCCCAAATTACTGCTATCGGTTTGTAAATAATAAGTTCCCTTAGGATCTGGGTGTACAAGAAGTATCGTATCTATAAACAATTTCTTGACCCTTTCAAAACAATCATTAATTTCCTCTGTCCATGACCATTTCGTATTTTGTTTTAATAGGTCGCACAGTGGTTTAACCTCTTCGCTGTATTTTGAGATAAATCTTCTGAAATAATTTATTAATCCCAGAAATCCTCGTAATTGTTTTATAGTCCGAGGTATAGGGAAGTCTAATATAGCTTTAACCCGTTCAGGATCCATACGTACCCCGTTAGTATTTACTATGTGTCCTAACAACTTTACCTCTACACATAAGAACCGACACTTCTCTAATCTTCCAGTTAAGCCTGCGGTTTCTAATTTATCTAACACTCGATCTAAATGTTCTAAGTGTAACTTTATGTCCCCCGTAGTGAATATGACTATGTCGTCTAAATAGTTTACGCAAAACTCTCGTACTCCTACTAGGATATAATCCATTGCTCTCGAGAACCCTGCTACAGAAGTTTTTAAACCTTGAGGTAAAACATTATAAGTATACGTCTTCCCCATGAACGAGAACCCAGTATACTTCCTAGAATCTTTATGCAAAGGTATTTGAAAATAGGCATTATTCAAATCAATTAAACTGATATAATTTACTCCATGAAAGGATTGTAAAATCTCAGATGTGAGTGGAGGCGCGCCCGCGTCACCTACCATTTTCTTATTCAACTCTCGTGCGTCCAATAAGAGTCTTATTGACCCATCTCGCTTCTTAGTGAAAGTGAGAGGACTACAGTAAGGAGTCGCTTCCTGTCTGATCACGCCTAGTTTTTCTAACTCTTCTAATTCGGCTTTTACCTGTTCCCTATACGCCAAAGGTACCGGATAACTGTGTTTTACAAAAGGTGTTTCGTCTAATAGCTCAATAACGTGTTCGTACTTGTTTGTCAAACCTAAACCTTCCGTAAATACCTTACAGTGTTTGTTTAACACAGGTAGTAATAATTCCTTTTGTTCATTACTTAAGTTCGCGTCATCTAATTTTAATCCCTTAAATTTCTCATTATCTAAATTCATGTCTGATACACTTTGTTCCACTGGCCTAGAGTTTTGATTTAATATTAAATTAATCGTGGCTGCGTTCGTCTCTCCCCCTAACCTTTCGATTTTGCAGTCCGAATTCAGCCTAACACAAGACCTAACGCCCATATGTTCAATAGTCAAAGTGTGTTCACCATTACAGTTCACTATTCCTTTTACCCGCTCTAACCAATCGTATCCTAGTATCAATGACCTAGGAAGACGTCGCATAACTAGTACAGGTGCTTCAACTAAAGTACTACCTAACTGAAACTCTATTAGCACTAACCGATTTGTGCTTTCACTTCGCGACCCAAACGCGCCTTGTATTTGAATTGCTGGAATAGCGATCTCTGGCAATGTCCCATGTTCTCTTAGAATAGAGTCGTACAATTCCCTAGTTATTCCACTAATCTGACTTCCCGTATCTATGAGTGCACTCATACTTCTTCCATACAGTCTAACACATACTTCAGGTAACCTAGGTAAAGAATAATCAACACTCACATCGGTTTGTTCATCTAATTCATGATACATTGTGTACACATTCAAACCTCTCCTCATACAAGTTTCACAAGTCACGCCTAACTCATTACACTCTGTTACATTTTCAAACTGGTTTTCCAATAAGATTCCTATACTCCTAATTTCAAATTGACTACTATACTCGTTATAATCAACGCCGCCTCTTAATAACCGCTTAAGTCCCTTATCTCCGGTCCCCAAACTCTGTCCTGGCTTCCATCCACTATTAATTAAGATCCTATAGACTACACCTGTCCTTTCGTGATCTGAGGTCTTTCTGACGCCCGTGCCACACAAGACTAACTGACTTGACCTCGTTTGTGTTGGGCATTCTAGTTTTTTGATGAACCCTCCCCCACATTCTTAGACACAGTAAGATCCTCGCCCTCTTTTACGAACGTGATTGCCGGCCTAATTTGTTTAGTTTCGGATACCGTAGGTCTGTTAAAGTTAACCCTAGAACCTAATCGACCACGATAGCCGCGTCCCCTCGTCGAATTTCCCCTAGCTCTCCAACTTCTTGTTGACATTGTTGCTACAATAGGTCGTCTCGATGATGACTCATTGTATCGTCTACCTCTGTAATTATTACTAACAGTACCTCTCGTAATTTGCCTAGGTTTTTCAACAATATTTTGCTCTATGTTTCGAAGAAATTTCGCTCCGTTCATGATGTTAACTTCTTCTGTTCTAGTAAACCATAATCGCTGTATATCTATAGCATAATGTCGCATAATAGAATTGACCAAATCTCTCTCACTAAACGCAATAGTTAATGACTGCATTGATTCTGCTTGCTCAGCAAAATGTTCGGACATCGACATTCCCGAATCGCTTGAATATACCGCATTAATCAATTTATATCTTATAGATTCCTGAATTTGTTCGGTCCAATAATTTCGTCTAAAATCAATCTCGAAGTCAGCGAACGTAGTCCAGCCCTTCGAATACAAGTCCATAACCTTCCGAGCATGCCCCGAGATGCAACCTAACGCTATATCTATTTCGCGATCTAATCCATTTACCGCCCTTATATATTTCTTTAATCGTTTAAGAAAAACGATGGGGTTAGTGAATGGTTTTCCGTCGAAATTTGGTTTAGTTACTGACGGCTGTACAACATATAAATTCCGGGTCTCAGATAATGTACTTGTGCTCGCGGTTTCAAGATTCGACCCCTGCCTATCAGATTTTTCATTTTCATTAATCCCGTTCGACTCGTGTGAAGAAATGCTCGCGATTTCATTTGAACCGGTATTTGAATTTAACTGTTGTAATTTTGCTTCGAATTCGGTGATTTTTTTCAAAATCAACTCTAATGTAGCATTCCCTAAGGTCGTTGTTTGCTCGCTCGATTCTACGGTACTAACATCGCTTTGCCCCGCACCTACTTGCTTTGTTCTACGTCCTTTTCTACCTGAAGACATCTTTTTTTTTTCAATTTGACCCTATTTCTTTTACCTACCCAAGTGCCAACTTAAATTTTATTTGAATAACTTTCATAAGTCGCGAAGCCGTATTTTTAATACTAATATATTACTGTTACTAATTGCAATCACATGTTTGGGTCTGCTTCGATTATATGTATTCTCAGAGTTTGAAAAAAATTAAGTCTGAGAAATAAGCAAGGAATAATAGCTCGATCTCTGTAGTATCTTCTGAAAACCTGTAAATTTTACATTTATAAGACATACAGCTTATTTCTGCTCTCCTGCTCCCCCTATACATAAATAAATGTAAATGTACAACATATAAATATAAAACAACATGCAGTGTGTCCTTAAAACTTATAATTTATAAATAGCAATGTAAGTTTATAAATTTTTCTCTCTCAAATACCCAATCACAATTTCTACGTTGTGTTATTTTTATGTTAATGTAAATCTAGTCATATCGTTATTTCGAATACGTACATAGATCCCTGGTCACTCGGCATCAAATTTCTGTGATGGTACGGTGTGATCGTCTATACTAGTGGTTAAGATTAGGCATTATGAAGAGATAAAATAAGAAATAAACTCAGCTGAATTATAGAAACACCTAGGTATTTAAGTCATGAGTTATTTACAAGTAATTAATTGGTACAGTACGTTGGGTGAACACGTAGACTTCTCGACCAGCTAACAGGTTTACACGGATTGAATTATAAAAAATTAATGTAAAATTTCAACTCCTCAAAATAGATATAATGAGTGGAGAGATTTGCTAATTTAGAACGTCCTGTTAGTGTGGAAAATCAGTTGATACGTGTATTTGCCTTATTTAGGCCATCGGTTTGAGACCAACCGGCATTCCTCAAGCACGGGGGGAGCCCTACACTGAAATCTCAGTCTTTTAGCATTGTTATCGGGGCACAGCACTTGGACTCTCCTATTTCGCTGCGAAGCGTTTTCAATTTGCCTAGGTATGGAAACCTAGGTTCTTTTCAATGAGCTCTGGGCTCGCCCCAAAACCATGGTATTTTTGTATATTTATATATTTGTTTGATTGATTGTCAATAAATTGGCCAATTTATTAGTTCGGAGAGTCCAGCTGTATAAAGACATGACGTGTTTGCTTTGTGCCGGAATCTCGCTGCTGGTACGTCACCAATCAACCATGTACCATAATATAATATCAAGCAAAGGAATTACAAAGTACAGCAAAACTAGTATTTTTATCTATTCAAAACTCGGTGATTCACAAATTCAGCTGGCGTCGGTTTTAACAGATAATGTTACCTAAAATGCTGTTTGGGAAGGATCGGTACACAATAAAAAAAGGTACCTACCTGCCTCGCCATCTGCCCTCTGGAGGCAGCGTGTACTCCATTGTCTCGTTCGGGGTAAGTAGATGAAATTTAGCTATGACTCGAAAGTAAAAAGGTCCCTTTGTCTTTAGCCTGAGATTCGAACCCAGCCAACTCTATTATCTTTAGTAGTGTAGAGCATTCTTGGTAAATTAGGTACTAATCGTTTTGTGAAAATAGAAGTATAAGGAAAAACCATCGTGAGAATTTCACATCCCTAGAGTTCTCTCAAATGTTCTAGTTCATTCATAACCATATAAAAGATTGATCATGATGATGATAATGATGCTTCGTCCTAACTTTTGTGATCAACTTCCACTAAATGACGTTATTTTATTTACTCAATTTCAATACTAATTTCAATGTAAGATGGAAGAAATTTGTATTTCTTAGTTCCATAGTAAGTACTTTTATTTAGGTAAGTATTAGAGAGAGAAAGTCAATATTGAAGGTTATCAAATTAAATATGCACACATGTGACTTAAGTTTGAGCTATATCAAAAAATCAAATGAACCATAACTAATAAATCTTTAACTTGAATCTCCTTTCAATATTCACTACTTCATATAGGTATAATTAAATATAGCAATAAAAGAGGAAAATAATATTCATATAATTTATTACTGGTGAATAGATTTTCTACTACTCACTCAGTTTAAAAACAATTAAAGAAGAGAAACTGAATTTATTATTTAGACTGGGAATTAAGTAACTTTATTACATTAATTAATTCCTGGCCGAATATTTGCTTCCTAAGCCATACTAATTATTGAAAGGGAAAAGCAAATATTCAAACAAAAAAACCCTTTCGGCTTTATATAATATTATGTACACCATTTTATCTAAAATACACACATGCCCACATAATCAATAGAGATATTATCTATAATTCTTACTTCTATAATAAAGTAAATTTTAAGGACACACATTATGCGTAAATTATAATATATTCATTATTTATTCTAGATATATTTGAATCCTAGTTCCACAAAGAGAAATGTCCCATTTCTATAATTTTGGATGCAAATCTAATAGTTATACACAATATTGTAACACCTCCTAATATCCAAATAATAATATCATCTCTAATTTAGTTTGTAAAATAATTCTTTACTCAAGATTTTTGGAACTGATTTTCAAATAATCTAGTTTAAAATTAAATGTAAATTAGTACATCACCATATATCAGCTTCTGCTGGTCCGGATACACACTATTTTATTCTATTTATAATTTTTCTATTATTAACTATACGATTGCAATATATTTCTACACTTTAATATTCACTGTTAGGCTCTACTGCACGTTGAGCCAGACCTCAATCGAATGTTTTCTCTCGGTCCCCCAGTGTAGACTTACAACGTCCACACGGATATCTTTTGTTCACGCCCATGATCTGAAATGAAAAAAAAAACCAGCGAAATTTCGGTTTCTGATTGGTTCACTCTTGCGCACAGAATTACCCTGGCTGATGGCTAATTGGCTGAAAATAAAATGTATTTCAAACATCCCTTAATGGGCCGTACCTTTTGCTTTCTCACGCTCTTGCCTTGCCTAGACCACTCGCATAACACGTGATTACAATTTTGTACACTTGTAGAGATTTCTAAGTTAAAATTTACGACTTTTATCTAATTTATGACCGACCCTAACGCAATTTAGCTTTAGAGCAATTTATTTTGCCCTTTTGTTTTTTATACTTCCTTTCCTACAATTACTCAGAATCTTAACTAATTTATTTCTTTTCGTGCGAGATTTTTGTTTTTAAGAGCAAGGCTTCAAATTTCCGACAGTCATAAAACCGTATGACGGATGGCAAGGCCATCTCAATAAGCTACTTTTTATCCCGGAAAATCAAAGAGTTTCCACGGGAATTTTCGTCCCATGAAGTCGCGGGTATCAGCTAGTAACAAATATAGGCTGACGGCAAAGTAGAACTAGCTAGTAGCTACTAGATACAGATAAAATAGGATTTCAATGTTATATTCGAATAGTATATTATTTGTACCTGTATTTTAGGGATGTCAGAAGTGTCAAAAGTATCGATATATACGTCAATATCAATTTCAATATATCGAAAAGATATATCAATATATCTATAAACCCGTATCGAAAGTCGTGGTAGCTTAGTGGTTAAAACGTCAGTCTCATACTCGTAAAAGCGGGTCGAAGGTTTGATCACTTGTACGCACCTCTAACGTTTCAGTTATGTGCGTTTTAAGTAATTAAATATCGTTTGTGATATTGATATATCGTTAAGATTTTTGTGATTCTAAAAAAAATGTTTATTTCGCCTAGCTATTTTTTTTTTGTTTATAGAAACAAAGAAAAAGACAAGCAACGCGTGGATCATAGAGTGCCATTTTTTTACTACTCTGAATATGGTATTGGTGAGTGGAGCCTGGTGACAGCGAAGTTGTTATGGGAAAAGAATATCATTTTTGATGATACAAAAATGAATTTAAAAAGAATTTGTGTATAGCCAAAAATATCGATATTATTCAACAACCCTACTGTATTGTGTGACGACAAACTTGAGTTACCGCAACCCTCTCTGAATCTTGACTTGATGATTGAGATATGGAAATTCGCATAGTGTATGCTATACACTATCCAAATTTCCATATCTTTAGCATCAGCGGTGTCGACAAGGTGTTGGTGAGCCAATAATATAATTCACTAGCCGATGCCCGCGACTTCGCCCGCGCGGATTTAGGTTTTTCGAAATCCCGTGGGAACTCTTTGATTTTCCGGGATAAAAAGTAGCCTATGTGCTAATCCAGGATATTATCTATCTCCATTCCAAATTTCAGCCAAATCCGTCCAGTAGTTTTTGCGTGAAGAAGTAACAAACATACACACACACACACACACACACACACACACACACACACACACACACACACACACACACACATACACACACACACACACACACACACACACACACACACACACACACACACATACAAACTTTCGCCTTTATAATATTAGTGTGATACTTATATTATGAATACGAATGTGTGTATGGCTATGAAAGCATAGCCCATCTATTTAACCAATTTTGATGAAATTTAGTACACAGATAGTTTGTATCCCGGACACGGACATAATATGCTACATTTTGATCCCGTAAAATAAAAGAATTCCTACGGGATTTAAAAAACCTAAATTCACGCATACAAAGTCATGATTCTATATTACCAATTTTATTTGCGATGAATTTGCAACAAATCATTATTTTCATTGCTTTTATGTCCAATTTTTACGCTAATTAAATATCAGAGACGTTGCCTAGTGAAATATTTTCCTGTAATTTTCACTCGTCCAGATAATATCAATATTAGTGTACATTGCAATAAAATATATTTTTAAAAAGGGAGCTAAAAATCTGCTGAAGAACTCTTAGATTTTAATAGGATATATTGACCTTTTTGAATTTTAAAGTATCCAAACAAGAAAAAGCGTAAATGTATAAAGATATGCATTTTTCTCAGTGAAGTGAAGTATTTTATAAATTATATACACTACATGCTTCTTTGTTACCGCATTTATCTCGACCGAACACTCCTGGCTGCTCTGGTCTGACTACAGACACTTTGAATTTAATCTTATACTTTTTTAAAGTATTTTATTTTATGCAATGTTTAGATTATGTGATGTACCATTGCAGGATGAAATGTAGTAAAAGCCATTTTGCTAAAAAAAAGTGTTTTTGTTTGTTTATTAATTTACGTTTGTTACTCGTAAAGTGTAAATAAAGTTGATTATCCCACTCACGCAAGAGGTTTTCTTTCCTTCCTGAATCTTCCTGAAGAGGTTTCCTTTCTGAATTTTGAAAAAATACTACTAAAGAACAAGATATTAATAAAACAACACGGCCTTATTACTTAAGTAAAATAAACCACCCGATCCGATTGAAGTGTATGTGCCACATACACTACAATTAGAATTACTTTAGAGATTTCTTTGATTTGGTTTGACTCAACAGGTAACGTGTGACATTCTCAAGTCAGGTGGTAAGTCAGGTCATAAGTTTTTGTCCTAGATTTTATTTTTTAAACGCTTTAAACATGTATTTTGTATGTATGTTTGCCAAAGTCGTGAGTTTTCGTAACGTCTCACCGTCTTCTGTTTTCCCATTATCCGGTCAGATCCAAGGGAAATGGCGCTTTTATTTGCTGAATAGTGAATGTCGAGCACTTAGCTTCGCTTGCTTAAAGAATAATGTGGACAGTTTGCAGTAGATTAGTCCACAAAGAAATCCAAGGTCTGTTTAATGAGTTTCTGCCTAATTGTTATGACCATCTTGGAGTCCTGCGTAAAAGGTTAAGGTTTCTTTTGTTTACTTCGATTGTTAGATTTTCATTTTGGTTTCTGGGTTAAGAAGTTTATTGTTTAAAAAAGAATACAATGATTTACTTATGAAACTTGCATCCTAATTAAGATTAACGTTACGTTATTTTTATCTTTATTTACTACTAGCTGATATAAGTTTTTAAAATCCCGTGGGAACTCTTTGATTATCTAGTATCTGGTAGAAACGGCATTCCGAAGTAGTGGTAAATTAATTTGACGATTCAAAAGCACTTGTAAAAGTTTATTTGAATTAAAATATATTCTGTTCTATTCTACCAGTCGGGTAAAAAGTAGCCTATGTGTTAATCCAGGGTATAATCTATCTCAACAGAGAGTAACAAACATACACACATACATACACACATACATACACACAAACGTTCATCTATATAATATTAGAGTGATAGCTGTTTTTTGCGACTTTGTTCGCGTCGATTCATATATTTTCGCGTCAATATGTTTCCGTCTGTCAAGAATGCAAGCTATCTATATGCCAATTTTCTTCAAGAACGGGTTGGCGATATTTTGCATTAATATTGATACTTTCTTATGGCAGAATGCAGTGAAAGGTATCAAACAAATAAACTATGTGCATGCAAGTTTGGCATTTATAATATCAGCGTACTTTCTGTATTTAGTTAAGTTTTTATTGACTACAATAACACTATGATGGATGTTTAAGATCTTTTGGAACCGCATCGTCTCAAATGTCGAGGTAGGTACTAACTGAAAAGAGCTAAGTATAACTGAAAGCTAATGACGACTGTTTCACAGAGAAAGGTTAAACTATTGCGCATCTTTAAAGAGGCCCCTTATGCCAGTTTTCAAGATATAAAAAACTCTCGAGAAAATATCACATGGAAGGCAGAAAAAAAATTGGATGGATGATATAAAGGAGTGAACACATCATAATTACTATGAATTAAAGAAGATAATACAAAATCGAAAGGCTTCTCACGTACCAAACTCCGAATTTAAGATAGCACCCGATGATTATAATGATAATCCTACTAGATGTTCCCCGCAACTTCGTCTGCGTGGATTTAGGTTTGTAAAAATCCCGTGGGAACTTTTTAGTTTTCCGGGATAAAAGTTGCATATGTCAATTTTCGGGATGCAAGCTGCCTCCGTACCAAATCATAAAAATCGGTTAAACGGATAGGCCTTTAAGAATCTAGTGGGATTTTCCGGGATAAAAAGTAGCCTGTGTCCTTCCCCAGGCTGTATCTCATCAAAATCGGTTAAACTGCTGGGCCGTAGAAAGCTAGCAGACAGACAGATACACACACTTTCGCATTTATAATATTAGTATGGATAGGTAGATTAAAAAATGAAATAAGGAGTGACCAGTCTCCTGCTAGCTCATCCTTGGCACGTCCTTTATGACAATAACTACGGGTGCTATTAAAATAATTAATTCCAACGGCGTCAGCCATTCTTAATCCGCTTCTGTATTTCGTTACGCATTCTGTAGCAGTCAGGCGTTCTTGGGGTCTTAGATTACAAATACAAGGAAAATGGTGTCAATTTAAGCCTACTTACCTACCAAAATAAGTCTAATTCAACTTTTGTCGTTAGCTTAGTGCTGACGATCTACGAGTTTTTCAAGAAAATCCTAAATAAAAGTTTTTTTTATCTATCTGACCTAACACGATCAGAAATGAAGACTTGTGGGACAAATGCCAGCAAAGTCAGGTATACAAGGAAATAACTATGAGGCCATGGCGATGGGTCGGGCATATTCTGCGAAGAGAGGAAGGAAACGCTGCTCATGTGGCGTTTCAATGGCAGCCTGGCGCTCGAAGGAGACCTGGTCGACCAACACACCTGGAGGAGGTCCATTAAAACAGACCTAAAAAGAGCGGGACTCTCGTGGAACCATGTCAAGGCAGCAGCCAAAGATAGGGAGACGAGGAAAGCAACTGTTGCAGCCCTAAATTCCACGAGGGAATAAAAAGACTCCATCATTATCATCTTTATATCAACATTTTTATATGGGCTGATTTTTCTAATCATCAAATAAACTTTAGGTATATAATTTATTGATTAGTTAAGGGGATTGAAACTAAAAACCCTGAACTAAAAAAGGCAGTAACGGCAGTAAATATAAGTTATTTGTCAAGCTGACACTTTAGTTATTTTAATTAAAATCACTTTTCAGCTGGTAACGAGATTGTCATTATGTATGAAAATCGTTCCCAAAAATCGTTTAACAAAAACTCAACATTTTTTTAAAATACCTACGTTTCATACCTTCGGATGGTTTATGAAGCACATGACGATCTCTCAATTTTATAATATCAATCTTTTTAAAAGTACGAAAAATAGTTTTTTTTGTTGCTTTTTGTCCTCCCTGACGGCAAACCTTGCTTTTTCTATATTATATGTGGTCGAAGATGGTTGATAAAACTGAACTTCGCATTAAAGGTACCTACGGTTGCATGATACACAGTAAATACTTGACCTGTGGAGTTGTAGGTGTAACAATAGGAAGGCTTGGGCTGTTACACATATCGAATGTAGAACAAGTGAGCCTATTGAGGAAAAAATCCCCACATACAGCTCGAGGTTGTTTTGTAAATAGATTTCCTTTATTCCCTTGCCTTAGTAACGTATTTCTGTCGGCTTCTTTCAATCGGTTCGACGGTAGACGCGAGAGCTTTCCTTGCGTCATTTCCTGTTTAATGCATAAATACATAACATTTATTTTGTATACATATTTACACACGTGAAAAGTAATTCGCGACTGTATTGCGGCACAACGCTGCAAACAGAGCCTTGTTGTATTATTTAAAAACTAGCTTATGTTCGCGTGGATGTAGGTTTTTAAAAATACCGTGGTAACTATGATTTTCCGGGATAAAAAGTAGCCTATGTGCTAATTCAGGGTATAATCTATCTCCATTCCCAGGCAAATCCGTCCAATAGTTTTAGCGTGAAGGAGTAACAAACATACACATACACATACACACATACATACGCACAATCTTTCGCCTTTAAAATATTATATAGTGTGCGTGTGATGTAAAGTGTGAAGTGTGATGGATTGAGTGATGGATTTACTAAAAAACAATGCTAACCCATGTCGTGCAATAATGTACTGAGTACTTAAGTAATATCGTAATATTCTTTAATTTTATATCTTGTCTAATACAGAGCTCGTAATTAAAATGTTTTTCACGCTAAGTTAATTTTGACCAAGCGGTTTAATTAATAGAGTTCAACGGGTTCAAAGGTTTGCTTAAGTAATTAATATTTGAAATTCGTTTGGTGTTCGCATTACGTTTTGATTCGGATGTATATTATTCTGCTTTGTTACTGTCTAACGATCGAAATTAATTATAAATCAATCCTATCTGTAATCTAGTGATAAGTTCAACGTTGTTATTTTTCAAAAATTGTACGATATCTTTTGAGAATTAGGTAACAACGTCGCTTAGTAACTGAGAGCTACTACGGATAGATTGATTAATTAATTAATTATTTTTATTAATAATTTGGACCGTAAATTTTTGCACCTTTACTTCAACCACGTGGAATGTATGTGTTTTACACATTTTTGTATTATCCATCCCATGGGTCTAAAATATTTCTCTATAATGCAAGCTGTCTGGGCTAAAACGAGCTGTTTTTATAATGAAATTTTATCCCCTAACCTATCACAGATCCCTCTGGAGCTTATACTGGGATTTGAAGAAGACTGTCTGTCTAATGAGATAAGATGCAAGCTATTATAGTACCAAAGCTCAACGATTGCGTCGAAAAAAGACTGACGGACACATTTGACGCTTATATTAATTAGCATAGAGTTTGCGGTTTCTTAATAAAGGTATACCTAATCATTTTATTATCCCATGACACTTCATAACGGGATTAAAAGTAGACTATCTGTCTATTGAGATAAGATGCAAGCTATCCAGTGTTTAAGCTCAGCGATCAAGTTGTGGAAATTTGGAAAAACAGACAGATTGACACATTTTCACGCTCAAAATTAGTAGTTGTAGGTAAAGCATGCGGTTTTTGAATATGGTTAACCAGCAAGCGCTTATGACTTCATCTGCGTACGAGAAGATTAAAACATTAACTCCTTTTTAGCTCTCATGTTATAATTACTGAACTCCACTCGACACGGTTTGTAGTCCGTACTTTCCTTAAACTGATTATGTGGTCTCGAGTGTAAACTTAGGGATGGGACTGACGGCAGTCTTTAAACGATGTTTCACTTTTTAAAATGCACGGACCGTCCGTGCAAAATTTCAAGGGCTGGGCGTTGATGTGCCAGTTAATGAGTGAGTCAGGACTATTATTTTTAACCTCCGACGAAAACATGGGTGTTACAAGTGTAAGATATGTATCTGTTTATTTGTGTGTCTGTCTGTGGCATCGTAACGCTTAAAAAGGTGGACCGATTTGAATGCGGTTTCTTCCATTTTAGTGTTTAACTTTAAACTATCGTGAGTGCTTTCAATTATTATAAGTATAGATTGTTACAGCTATACTCACATATTTAGTCGACGTAAGCCTGACTAGTTTCGAACCCATCTGGGGTCTTTTTTCATAGAAATTCAGCTCGCTACGCGGCTTGGTTGAGACCGCAACAATCAATATTTATAACGGTTCTAATATATGAGATTAAATTATTTCACAACTCTAGTTATACAACTTACCCCTTTCCCCTTTAAAACGGTATGAATAATCCCTGACATTTGAGTCGTACTGTGTAACTCTAGCTTTAAATGGATTACACGGTCTCGCGTGGACACTAAGTTAGTCCCATAATTGTATGCACACGACCGTAGCGTAGGGCGCAAACATAAACATTATCTAGGCGTGCATTTCCTAGTGTGTACTCAGCCTAATTAAATAGAGGAATGTGATTATTTTTGTTTTTACAGGACAGGTTTTTCTACAATTTGTTTTTAGACTAATGCAAAGATTACACCAAAATTGAAATGAGAAAGTGTTTATTTTGTTGAAGTATTAGTTTGTCCTTCAATCAAGATGCAACGGAGCAACGAATCGGCATAATTTTTGCGTCGATTTAATGTAGCGGACCTGGAAAGAAACATAGGCAATTTTTTATTTCGGCAAATTAAAGAGTTCCCACGTAATTTTTAAAAACTTTTTAATAGGGAGAGAGCCAGTGCGAGCCAGACCTACGTTATTTTATAAAAACTGAAAATTTCTCTGCGTATAGTCCCCAGCACATAGAGGAACGGTCAGCGTCCATGAAGGATCATGGTAACATTGGGAGATAACAGGTTGTAAAAAATCTTAAGTTTAAAAGTGTGTGGCAGGGGTTTACCACGATATTAAGTGTCTGGCAATGCATGACGAGATTTCTAATACAATTTCAAAGAGAAAAAAAAAACAGACTTTATACTTTGACGTAGGTAAGATATTTTCCACTTTTATAATCAGATAAGCTGTTCCCAAATCCACCATGATCCAAACTTCATGGTCACT
Source organism: Maniola jurtina (assembly GCF_905333055.1). Taxonomy (NCBI): domain Eukaryota; kingdom Metazoa; phylum Arthropoda; class Insecta; order Lepidoptera; family Nymphalidae; genus Maniola; species Maniola jurtina. The sequence goes on along the minus strand of NC_060047.1, from coordinate 6,901,806 downwards.
GATCGTTCCTCCTAGTATGAGGAACAATACGCAGAGAAACTTCCAGCTTTTATAAAATAACAAAGGTCTGGCAAGCGCTGGCTCTTAGTCCATAAATCACGACATCGCGGGCATCAGCTAGCAACTTAATATTAATAATTATTATTCTAAAGCGATATATAATATAATATGATGATATTATAGTTTATTATAAATCATAATATGTTATAAGATTATAATATACATGATTTAGATATTAATAGATACTTGGTATAATAACCAGCCCTTTGTAGTTGTGCACTTAATTTTGATCAGAATGCATTTAAATTAGGTGCTGTGCCGTGTTGCTAAGGATTTAATTAGCATATTGATTGGGCTTTGTTGTTTTAGGGCGATAAGGCTATTTAATGTTACTAATGGTAACAATATCCGAGTAAACAAGCCTTATTTGTTTTATAATTGATGAGCAATTATGACTTAAGTAGCTGTTCCGCCCAGGTTACTCTCGAGTGGAATTCACGAAATTATTTACTTCGGTAAAAGCAGCTCAGACAAAACAAAGCCTCGCGAGGTATGTGTGCTTTCAGTATCATTAACCGACCGCCGCTGCCGGCTCACTACTGAGAACGGGTCTCCTCTCAGAGTGAGAAGGGATTGGTCATAGAGATCAAGAGCAGACTTTAAGACCTTTGAAAACATTATAGTGAACTCTCAGGCATGCAGGTTTCCTCGCGATGTTTTCCTTTATCGTTAAATCAAGTGATATTCAATTGCTTAAAACGCACATAACGTGCCTAGGATTGAACCCCCTGACCTCCTGAATAAGAGGTTTTAACTTTTAACCATTAGGCTATCACGAATCTGTGCTTAATGAAGACTATTATATTATGATATTATGATAACTTTATCTCCACTAGGTTGGGCTTTGCAGTATAATTACAGATTTTTGTCAAAATTCGAAACAAATTAGGTGCCTACTAGAGCTTATGTTAGAGATCGACTATGAAAACTAAATCTGGGCTAAATTGATAGGTTTTAATAACAGTTTTAGCAGTTTAACAAAATTGAACCAGTGGTACTATGTATTTGACGGATTCAAAAGTACCTACCTACTTGTAAAAGTTTTATTGAATAAAACATATTTTGATTTGATTTGTAGCTGATGAGTTTGATTTCTTCCTCTGATATATGCTTCGTTAATAAAGTGTCTCTTGAATTATTGTGATTTCATTTCTTCCTTTCCCGATACATCCCTGTCCAAGGTATAGGTACCGGTAAGGTGTTCCTCGAGGTAGTCGACGGGCAGGCGAGTGTGCAGGAACGATGAGTTTACTATCCCGTAAGTATGATGCACCCATAAATAATTTAATAAATAATTGAGTACTTAACCTTTAAAAAGTACAACGCTTCGCATAAACAAAGATTCATCCAAAGTCCGTTGTACACACGAAATTATTACAAAGCAAATTTATTTATGCTCTCTAACTCACTGAACAATGTTTTCATTAAAATTTAATTTTGGCGCCAGGGGGCGTACCGCGCAATACAGGCCTGTTTAGATTCGCTACATAAACATCTTAATTAACTTGTGATTACTTGAAATTATCTGCTTCGGGTAACTGTTCAGTTTCCTAATAGTATTCCCATTATATTCAATGAAAAGCGGAATACTTAGTGGTATTGAACATTCATCCGTAAAAATTTCACAATAAGGTTTTTAACTCTGTTGGTCTATTACAAAAAGCTGCATCAATCTTTGCTACGATCTCAATTGTTGTGATTGGCTGTATTTATGGTGTTCTTGGTGTGATAATGGATTTTGGCTAATGGAGAAAGAGTATTAACCAATCAGAGGTAATTGCGATCGCTACAAATAACACCATACATGTAATTTTACTTTAAATCGTTTTCCTGGTCTATATAGAAAAAAACAGGATTAAAAAATTGATGGAATGTTTTCATGCTATAAATAGGTATATCTATACTTTTGTTTGTCTATATAATTAACGACTTCATCAGCATTTTCCCCATGTGTTTCCAGTATTGAAAAATGCATAGACCTTCCCTCGGATTTTGTGATTCGTTTCTCCGTACGCGATCACCTAAAAAGAAATTTCCCGTAAACAAATGGATATACAAGCTATAAATAATGCAGGTGACACCTTCGAACAGGGGATTTGTTTTTACCTTATTTGTGATTCAAAAGCCTAAGGAACATAATAAAAATTCATACATGTATGCCAAACAGGTATTTACAATTGTGTCACAAGCAAAGTTCTGTTATAATTTTTTTACAGAATGCGTCGATTACGTAGGCATTTTTACTACACCTTTTTTCAGATGCAGATGAAAAGATGAAGCATAAAATAGCTAGCTATACAAGACTATAAGCTCAGTTTACCATACATGGTAAGTTAAGTATATAATATTATTTAGTTAGACTAAAAAATTAGGTACTCATATACCTAATTATTTAGTCAAGGAACGTGTTACCTGGTTTTGACAACACACATTACAGTAGTTAAGCATCTGTAACTCGATCGTAACGTTAAGCCCGATTAATTATTATTATTATCAGTAACTAATTATGTGATCTTGTTTGATTCGTGTGTAGAAGGATGTGGAAATCGATCCCATTAATATATCCCAAGAAAAACTCTCCCATTAGATGATTAATGGAAAGGGGTTATGAGGGAAGAGGGGATAGAACTTTCAGGCATGCAGGTTTCGTTACGATGTTTTTCTTCACCGCTAAAGCAAATTATATTAAATAAATTTCCAAAAACATGTTTATAAATATAATAAGGAATAAAGTGGCTCTTCTCGCAATGAGAACTTGGCCTTCTTTCAACAAGACACTCAAAAGTCCATCTTTTATTAGATGTTGTTGTTTGTATAAATTTTCATGCAAAATTCGTTCAATTGTACCTACTTTATACCTAGTGAGGTGTATGTTTAAAATATCAGTAGCAAATTTAAAAAAACAATTTTAAGGAGGTGCCTTCGCTTTGTAGCCATGAAATATGAAGATTGTGGATGTAAAAAGTCTATCCCGGCTCATAACAGGAAACATTGTAATTTTTTTTAAATAAAAATAGCGAGTAAACGAGAGGGCGGGTCACTTGATGTTAAATGATTACCGCTGCCCATGAACTTTGCAGCATCAGAGGAACCACCAATGCGTTGCCGGCGCTTCAGGGATTTGTTGGTCTGCCCATTGAATAACCCCATGTTGTAATCTAATGGGAACACCGCCGTGGGAGTTGATTCCACAGTTTGCATGTGCGTGGTAAAAAGGATTTGGCACAACGGGCGATTGAAGTGTACCAGGCCAGGCACGCAGATAATTGGATTTGTTGACCGACATTGACGACACGAAATCGATCCCATCTCTTATCACGACTAGTTTATAATTAAGTAAATTCAAGTTGGTGTAAAAGCGTGTCATCCAAACTTCCATTAGGCGCTATCGCGTAGTTACCCCGATCGGTGTGCCAGATGAACTCGCGACCCTTATCTCGAAAGCAGACCTAGAGTCATTAGGCCAACGAGGCGTTTTAATGGACTTACACTATTAACTGCCGGATTAACGGCCGGGAACGGTGCCCGCAACCTAATTGGTGTTTTTATTGCCTTTATAGATCACCTACTGAGGTGTTGTAAGTTGAAATCAACTCACAACACCTCAATTATGCGACTAAATAAAATACATAAGATTTTATTTCAGACCCACATATTTTTATACAAATAGGTCCATATACAAAGTTAGTGTGTTAGTAACAATGATTCCTTATAATTATGTTAGTAATGTTAGTACAAAGTAAATAAAGTAGCCTACCGTGGCAAATCTAGTCGCCCGGTGGCCACAGCTAACCAATGTTTAGTTATTGGGCAGCCTATCCTATCCCTTATTGCACCCAGAATGCTGTTGTGATTATTACGAAGACACTGTAGGACTAAGCTGCTGTGTAACAGTAGCCTTATACAAGGAACCAAAAGCTTAATTTGCTATAATCCGCTAAACCAGAGAAATCCAGCCACCAAGTAATGGAAGCCAGCAAGTAAGCCGGGAGGGTGCATATCTCATGTTGCATGTTGCCTTAGATTTGTCTGGTTTTAGCGGATTATAGCAAATTAAGTTTTGGTTCCTTGTATATCATGGACTTCCGCAAAGTAACTCCTGCTGCTATACAACAGTAGTCTTAATATAAGATTTTACATCTCACGACCGTTGATGGAATTCGAGTGTCAAAACACTTCAGCGTTAAAGTAAAATGGACCTTAATTGCCTTTTTTAAAAGTTTAAGTTCGTCCAACTCCACACATCGATAACCAGCGCTCGAAGCGAAAACCTTGTGAAATTAAAATCAATGGTTAAATCAGTTTTGATGAAATTCGATGCAGAGATCCCGGGGAAGGCTACTTTTTGTCACGGAAAATTATAGAACTCCCTGAAGATTTCTAAAAAATCTAAACCCAAGTGTATACATTCCCAGGATTCATCTAATTGATACTGAGATAGTTTGCATCCCGGAGACACATATAGGGATTTTTATCCCGGAAAATCAAAGAATTCCCATAAGATGTTTAAAATACCTAAATCGGATGAAGTCGCGGGCACCATCTAATTTGATTAATTGATTTGATTTGATTTGATCTAGTAAAGTAATACCTATAGGTAACCTCAGGTTAAGTATGTACCAGTAACGCATAGATTGGCATAATGCTCCACTAACGGTAAACGATTAATTAAGTATATGTTAGTAGTAATATACCTGGGATCAATGGCTTAAACAGCTCTCGGAGGCACAAAGGGGAAGGTCCTATAGGTAAGTCGTTTCATGAGGTTGTTTGGTTGATTCTATAGATAAGTTATATAGAATATATTTATCGCTAATAAGAATAAGTACAACTTAGAGCCAATTAAATACCAATTCTTTTTAACCCCCAACCCAAAAAAAGGAGTGTTATAACTTTGACGTGTTTATCTGTGTACCTATCTGTGTACCTATCTGTGTATCTGTCATGTGGCATCGTAGCTCCTAAACGAATAAATCGATTTTAATTTTGTTTTTTTTGTTTGAAAGGTGGCTTGGTCGAGAGTGTTCCTAGCTATAATCGAAGAAAATCGGAGAAAATTGGTTCAGCCGTTTGAAAGTTATCAGCTCTTTTCTAGTTTTATTATAGAAGTTTTTATGTCGGGGGTTTTTTTAATTTTGAGTTATTGATATTAAAAATATTTTAATTTGATTTTAGATGACAAAAGACGAATTTAAGTATTTTAAAAACTGGTTGGATTACATTTCCATTTTAAAGTTTTCATCATCATCATCATTGTCATTCAGATGTCCACAGCTGGACATAGGCACTTGTAGGGACTTCCACACGCCACGGTCTTGCGCCGCCTGAATCCAGCGGCTCCCTGCGACTCGTTTGATGTCGTCTCTCAACCTAGTGGGAGGTCTTCCAACGCTGCGTTTTCCAGTGTGAGATCGCCATTCTAACACCTTGGGATCCCGATGTCTATCGGTTTTTCGAACTATGCTGCCACCACAGCTTCGTAACCAGCCAAGCTATGTCGGTTACTCAGGTTCTCCTACAAATCCCTTATTTTCAGATTTAATCACGAACTGAAACTTTAAGCATAGCCCTCTCCATCACCGGCTGAGTCACTTTGAGCATTCTTATGAGGTCTATGTTTAAAGTGATTAAAATTGCCTAAAAATAAAAAGGTAGATATTTTACATGCATAACGTCTAAATTGGAGAATTAAAACTAAGTCACTTGGTACATTTGTAAAGCGTTATCACGCGTCATATTCTGTCTTACTTATAACCGAGCACGAATTAGATATAATGCCATATGAATGCCATGTAATCCATGGTATGATGTGTTAACATTGCGCAGTTTTATCATACTTTTGGTTATCACACTAATATTATAAAAGCGAAAGTTTGTATGTTGTGTGTGTGTGTGTATGTTTGTAACTCCTTCACGCAAAAACCACTGGACGGATTTGGTCGAAATTCGGAATGGAGATAGATAGTATCCTGGATTAGCACATAGGCTACTTTTTATCCCGGAAAATCAAAGAGTTCCCACGGGATTTCGAAAAACCTAAATCCACGCGGACGAAGTCGCGGGTGTCAGCTAGTACTATATCTGATTGATTTAAAGCTGTATTATGTCGAAATGATACAAGGTGCGTGCGGGCGTTAGAACACCTGTACACAAAATGTTTTTTGTAGTTTCTATCCCAACGATTTTGCATTCGGAGACGTCTAACCGATAGCTGGATGAGACCGCTTCAAAGTAGATTGAGTCGGATCTGGATGGATCAGGCGTGTCACGAATATTACCTAAATAAAATAGAATAGTCAAGTTAGCGCTTTTATTAAAATGTATAGTAGTAAATCTAGCAATTAAAAAAATATGTACATACTTTAGCTGAGCATTCTAATACCTACTAAGTATTAGAAAACTCACCTAAACAAACACCTAAACAGACAGATAGACAAACGGACAGAAGGACTGGACGAAACTAGAAAGATTCCTTGTTTTACTACGGACCCCTAAAACATTCAACACTTAGAATTTTTTTAACTTTAAGATTCAATTATCTGCTGCAAGTGATTGATCCTATCGTAAAAAAATAATCATCTTGTGTTATTTTATTGCTTTTTTTTAGTCCACTGGCTGGAATTGTAAGTTGACACTAACAATAAGACTTTTTTCTATCTGTCTCTCCCTTTCTCTCTCGAAGTACAGATAATACCCCTAACTTTGCTAATTGGACCAACAAGCAATTCCCAAGCGTCTCCAATTGCATCGCAAACTTCGTGAAGAAACAAAAAGTTCTGCTAAAAAACCTACCGTCGGGACAAATCTCGCACACCGAGAATTAATGCAGCGTAGTTTCTTTTTCAATTTGGTAGGAGTGTTCGTTAAAAATTCAAGAGGTACCAAGGCAAGGTGCCTTAACAGTGACGCCGGATTCCGCATAAACAATACATTCTTTTTAAATGAATTTGCACACGACGCCATTTTGCATGCCAACGTGCGTTTTATCAACGCATGTATTATATCAACATCACTTACACACCTTATAGTACGCGCAAAACAAGTAGTCCAGTCTGAAGTAGGTAAAACTGAGCTGTACCATATAATTTCGAATGTATCTATTCCCTGTACAAAGGGAAAAGGTTGCAATTTTTAAAGTTCCAAAGTCAAACACATCCGATCGTTTTTCTGTGTATTTGTCACACAGTTATTTTTAAAGTCTATCTGAACGTAAAGAAAGAGCCTGCGAGGGGCAGACCTTCGTTATTTTATAAAAGCTGAAAGTTTCTCTGCGCATTGACCCCAACACAGGGAGGAAAGGTCAGTGACTATGAAGTCATTAATAGCTCAATAGAACTTACAAAATTGTAGAGTTGTTGTATAGTGTTTACTTTTATGCAATAGGTAATACAAAACACCCCTCATATTACGGTGAACTGTAATATTAACAATGAGGAAAATTTTGGGGGATATGCAAGTTTTTGCTATGAGTGAGTTACACAGCGGGTACGTTGTACGCAGGGTCTGAGTTCGTGCCGCAATTCAAAGACGATGAGTGTTATTTATCTATTAGGATTTTCTTATCTGTTTTCAGAAACGCGTCATAATAATGCAAAAATTGTGTGCATAGCTCAGCGCTTCGCTCGTCAAAGCTGACCCTTGAGAAGTTATTCAGGAATGCTTTACAAAAGTATGAAAGTAATGCATACTGTTAAAAAAAATCCAGCATGAGGAATAAATTCGCTGAAAAACGGGCGTTTACAGTTGTGGATAGTTTAAAGAAATTTTGAGTAGAAGTGATGTGGCGCGGACACGTATCTTTCCATAATATGTATAACTAACGCCATAGTTGGCATATTATGAAGAAGAAGTGTGTTTATTCCAGATATCTGCTGCTTGCCAATTATAAAACTTGACGAATATTTAAATATTAAGCATTTTTTTGGGTTGTGGATAAGGTTGTTACAAATATGTAATTGTTTTTTTTCTCACTTATCCAGACTATCCATACTTAATATTATAAATGCGAAAGTGTGTTTGTCTGTCTATCGATCTGACTGTTGGTTTTTCACGCTTCAGCAGATTGACGGATTTTGATGGGTGCAGAGGTAGAAATTGACATAGGCAACTTTTTATCCCGGAAAATTAAGTAGTTCCCATGGGCTTTAAAACTGGAGTTAAACTGTTGGGCCGTGAAAAGCTAGCAGACAGACAGACACACTTTCGCATTTATAATATTAGCATGAATTTATGGCCTTGACCTGAAAAGAGTTCTTCATAAAAATATTATTGTACCTACTAAAGTTAAGATATATTTAAATTATTTACTTTAATCATCTAATTAGTACTCTGAGTTATATTTAATAATCTCTATTGTAAAAATATTTGTGAAGAAATAAAAGGCTTTTTTATTTTATTTTTATTTTTTAATTTAATTTTATTTTAACTCAATTTATTTTGTACTACAGGATGCCCGCGGCTACGCCCGCGTGGATTTCGGTTTCCTGTAGGAACTTTTCGAATTTCCGGGATAAAAAGTAGCCTATGTCCTTCCCCAGGATGTACCCCAAGTCTGTACCAAATTTCATTAAAATCGGTTCAGCGGTTGGGCCGTGAAAACGTAGCAGACAGACAGACGATTTACGAATTATAGATGAAATTTAAACCCCCAACAGTTTTACAATTAGACCACACTCTACGGGTGGTTGAACGGGGAGAAGAGTGCGCCAGACAGAGATCGCTATATTTATCCCTGTGCCGAACAAAGAAAATAATATCGCTCCTTATCACAAAGGTCCTTTTTTACTGCAATGATTTCGATACATCACTGATTTTTACGGCTATCGACTGTTAAACGTTTTAGTATCCATAAATAACTTTATATTATGTCTTTCATTCAGTTGCTGTAATAATAACAGCAATCGAAAGATTGCGTATTGTGAGACCGATAATGTTGCCACAAAATTGCTTTTGTGCGTTGTTTCTTTGGAAGTTGACATATTTTAATTCGACTTTTGCGGGGTGGTACGCTAAGTCAGTGATCTAACTCCCCCGACAAGTGAAGGTTAACTAGAAAAGAGCTGATAACTTTCAAACGGCTAAACCGATTTTCTTGAATATAGCTAAGAACACTCTCGATCAAGCTACCTTTCAAACAAAAAAAAAAAACAAAATTAAAATAGGTTCATTAGTTTAGAAGCTACGATGCTACAGACAGATACACAGATACACAGATGCACACGTCAAACTTGTTATACAACCCCTCTTTTTGCGTCGGGGGTTAATAAATGATAGCCATCTACATGGCTGCATATTAAAATATTTTTTCATAGGAAACCTTCAATGAATTAAAAATAAACGTCAAATGTGCTTAGTTGCTATCAATCAGTGATGATCACCGAGTTAGCGAATCACTCCGTAAGAGGGTTATTAGGAGTCTACTTTGTTTCTTGAAGTTTATCGGTTTCCTCTTTATTGTCAAACTACTCATTGGGTTTTGATAAAATGGAGCGTCGTTTGGTTTATCTTAGCGTTTCACGCGAGTCATAGTTATATTATGTCATTGTTATATAGAGCCCAGCACAGGTAGACGTTAATCTGACCTTTTTCTGAAAATGCGAGAGTAGAGGTTAAATGCCATCAGAACTTCTCCAAACAAAGCTAACATCTTGAAACAAAAGATAATAATGTTACTGTGTGCATAGTACAGACTGACTGAGTAATATTTTTTATCCTAATTTCTTAAACGTCTTTGATGTAAGACCGCCAAATCAAATTAAAAAAATTGAAAATTAGTAACAAACAAATTTTTAAGTTTCTTTAAATTTTAATGCAATCCTTTTTTTAAAAAGACGCAACTTATTCTCTCTTTTATCACACTTAAGTGTGTGTGTGTGTATGTTTGTTACTCTTTCACAGAAAACTACTGGACAGATTATACCCTGGATTAGCACATAGGCTACTTTTTATTCCGGAAAGTTAAAGGGTTCCCACGGGATTTAAAAAAACCTACATCCACGCGAACAAAGTCGCGGGCATCAGCTAGTTTAAAACTAAAGTTCTGTAACAAACAAACTTTAAGTGACTTCAAAGTTCTTGAGTTTAATTTCCAGCTATCGACTCACAGATTGAGTAGATTCCTCGTAGTAAGAAGAATAGTTGTAATAAATAAGAAGAAGTATCAATTCTATCGAATTAGTAACTATCGGGCACTTGGCTCGGAGTTCTACAATATGTTCGCGCCTGCCAGCCATTCAGTCTGACGGTGACTACAGTCGCTAGACAAAATTGTCTTACGACATGCTTACCGAGTTGTGTTTGTGACCTCTTGGTAAGGCCTCCAGCCGTGGAAGCATGCAGACTGTTGGATGCATACCAAGCTACAAATGTTTATCATCACACTAATATTATAAAGGCGAAAGTTTGTATGTGTATGTGTGTGTGTGTGTATGTTTGTTACTCCTTCACGCAAAAACTACTGGACGGATTTGGCTGAAATTCGGAATGGAGATAGATAATATCCTGGATTAGCATATAGACTACTTTTTATCCCGGAAAACCAAAAAGTTCCCACGGGATTTCAAAAAACCTAAATCCCGCGGACGAAGTCGCGGGCGTCAGCTAGTTAAGCATATTGAGTATTAATTACATTTTAAGTCTTGATTCAGACCGAATGCGAATACCTCAAAATGTAGCTAATGCGCTTAGTTGAGAAATCGGAGATGTGTGTGAGATTTTCAAAGAATATACGAGATGTTCTCAAATTAGATTTTTCTAAAAATTATGTCAACCCATCGCCAGCCCTTTACTAAGCACAAGTCTCTTGTTTTCTTGGATTATAGCTGAGAACACTCTCGATCTAGCTACCTTTCAAACAAATTAAAATCAGTTCATTAGTTTAGGAGCTACGTGCCACAGACAGATACACAGATACACGCGTCAAACTTATAACACCTCTCTTTTTGAGTTAGGGGCTTAAAACGTCATGGAGAACTGTCAGACATGACAGGTTTCCTCACGGTGTTTTCCTTCACCGTTAACCAAGTAATATTTAATTTTTTAATGCCCATAACTCCAAAAAGTTGTATGCCCGGGATTGAATGATAAAAGCATTCATGGAAGTGAACTTGATGAGTTTACACATATCTTTGTCGCAAAAATACGTAATATTGTTTGTGTTAGGACAGTCGTTTGTTTACGCTCTACAGTTTAGTTCAATGTTTTCGAAGCGCATTGTAAAATGACTGAGCCATCGAAAAATTCTGGTGCATGGCATTTTTAATTGATGATGCCGTTTTGCATTGTCATCGCAAAGACAATACATTTTATTCTTTACGTTATGCAACATACGTACAGAAATATAATGAAAGTTCGTTTATTATAAGAAGCATTATAATGGTATATCTATGTACGTGTAAAATAGTAGGAATAAATATGTTTTAACTTTTAATCTATAATCAAAGCAATATAAATAGCCGGTCAAGTGCGAGTTGGACCCATTTATTTATTTTTATTTTGTTAATTCCATACCATTGAACAAGACATAAACTACGTACTCATTTAAAAAAAAATCAATTAAACTTTTACAAGTACTTTTCAATCGTCAAATTCATCTACAACTGGTTCTGTTCAACTGGAATGCTTTCCCTACCGAAAAATATCAGCAAGAAACTCTTAACTCTTAACAAATTATTCCTGATGAGTATTAAATATTTGCATGCTTATGAAGTAGAATATGAAGATCGCTTATACTTAATTATATCATATTTAACATCAACTCATATTCAGCAAATAAATTTCGTTTCATTTCTTACTTTTGACTTTTATTTTGGTTTTTTATTATTTGCTGTTACAAATATAAAAATAAATACGCAGTCTGTGAAAATTCTACTCTCTACCTCAAGCTCTACCTAATCGTTCATGACATAAACAGATGTGACAGACGTACGAACAGCGGAGGCTTAGTAATAGAGTCTCTTTGGCATCTTCCGGGTATGGAACCCTACAACATAAGTTTTGAAGAAATGAGTGTAATTAAATAGCAGTTTTCCAGTCATTCCGAGGTAAAGGAGCAGGTAAAGGCTTTGCGTTTTGGAAAAACTTATACTTTTCAATAACTTTAATAACGTAGACGTCACATTGCGCCGAAACGGGAGGGGTGGGGTCGCCGCGGCGGCAGTCGTAGCCCGTGCGTAGCTCGTAGCGCTACGCCGTAGCTGATACGATCGTATGCAGTGAAGTGCCGACCTGTAATAGTCGTGCATTACTGTAATTCGCGGTACACTTGTAATTTTTGTGCGTGTATGGAGTGTGGTGTAAGTGCTTGTGCGAAAGGTTCTCTATTATAGAGTCAACCTTTGTTATGCGTTATGTACGAGTAGAATTTGTGTGATGTTGACTTGTCATGACACATTTTTTGTGACTGAGCTTTTGAAGCGAAATTTTTTATTCAGCTTCATGAATGCTATGAATTTTCACTAAGGTACGTATTGTTTGCTGGAGTTTTATAACCGTGTACTGCTTTTATAATGATGTTTCCCTTAATGATGTCGAGTATGAGCTGTAATAAACTCGTATGTTTAGAAAATTAACATACGACAGTTTGAATCAACTTCTTTATACTTAACTACGGATATTTTTAACAGAAATACTAACTGATATCAGTATTATATTAAGTACATGATTAAAATAGTTGAACTTTTAAGAGGATTTTAATGCGGTTTTCACCGTGATTTGGAATATTTCAATGTTGAAATTATGTGGATATATTACGTGCATTCACATTTATTGCGGACGGAGTCACGGAGACCGGCTTGTATTAAAATAATAGGTATATTTTTAAATATAAATATTATCTACACAGAGCTGCAAGAAAAAGGCAGCCAGTAACTAAACGTTTACAAAATATTTTAGCGTTTTTATTTAAGGATTCATTTTTTTTCCTTGTTTTATTCCTTGTAGAGCAAGTTTTATTCCTTGTGGAGCAAGTTTTATTCCTTATGGAGACTCAGCCTAGTAAAACACAAGCTCTACTGGTCATCGTCCCTTTTAGTACATTCAGTCTTTCTGGGAATATATCCCCTATGGAGAGACCTCTGTGCTCATTCAACCTAATAATATTCCTACCTAATACTATTACTTATGAAGATATAAGGCGTCTTACACACGCTCAATACTAAAGTTCATTAAATTCAAATAAAATTTTTGCACTACTGTCGTATCTACTTTTAGAACAAGTTTTACGCTATTGAGACGATAGGGGTAACTCTGGTTAACGATGGTTAAGTTGCTTTAAAAAATTATATCTGCATAGCTAACAACTAATAATCATAATCGTAATTAATTATTAATTGCAAATACACATTTTACAATAGGTGGTACCAAAGTTTACATAACACAAATCTAAATCAAATCGGCAGAACTGTTGGTGTTTTCCGTAGCACTTTTCATGAAAATTCATCCATGTACTCACATTTAAATTTACTTGATTTACTTCACTTGATTTACTATTGTGTTGTGAAGATTGAACATGCATAAGATGCCTAACGCGCTCAGATCCGAAATGAAGGATGGTGCTCATTAATGTAAGATGCCTCTCTTTGTATGTGTACTATTGCTCTATTTCCCCCATTATTTCCCCTACACGTGCTACTCTACATTTTTATACTCTCTGATGCTAGATGGATAAATATTACACAAAACATTGTATTTTAACGTAATCGGTCGTTAAGTTTAGGTATGGCTTTGAACACTATGAAGACGGATTAAAGTTTTGAAATTGCTAAATAACTAAAGATAATATTATATGGAACAAAGGTAATCTGAGGAACAAAGTATGAACCTGCATTGTTTGTATCGTTGTTGTCAACCAATAGATGTCCATTGCTGGGCATAGATCTCATAAGGGAATTCCCACACGCCGCGGTATTACGCCGCCTGCCCAGCGTCTCGTTAGATGTTGCCTGTTTATATAGTGGGGAGTCTGCTAATGCTGTGTTTTCTGATAGGAGGTTGCCATTGTAGCACCTTGGGATCCCCACGTATTGATCTTTCGAATTATGTGCCCCAACCATTGCTACGTATACTTCCGTTTCGTGACCCGTTGAGCTGTGTGGGTTACTCTGATTATCTTCGGATCTCCTCATTTCCAATTTTATCTCAGAGAGAAACTCCGAGCGAAGCTCTCTCGTATAGCTAACGAACATATCTCGGATCGGTATGTCATCACTGTTAACAATGTTTTACAATCACTGTTCGAAGACTTTGGTCAATAGGTCTGTGGGATTCAAAGTAGTTTTTGCCATAATCTCAAAGATCTTCCTGGCCCAGTGGTGAGCACTGTGGTCTTGTATGTTGAAAGTCCCGAGATTGATTCCCGGTAGCAGCCAAAATAATTTGAAAATTCTGGTCTGGTGGGAGGCTTCAGCTGATTAACAGTCAGCACCCAACCAGCAAAAACACGCCACCAAGCGATTAAGTATTATGGATCATATTAAATTGCCACACCTTTTTCAAGTTTGCCCATTTCCAGCTTAGATTGCTTCTTCACCTACCAACAAGTGAGTCCACAGTCCGTTTTAAAGTGACCAGTAGATATTTTTTTCAATATGAAACAAATAAATAAATTTTTCTTCCTGTTATCACTCACCATCGGGAGATTCCGTTGTCAGACCCAAACCTGTCATCAATAAAAAAAACATAGAAAAGGTATTCACCAAACAATGCTTAAAGATAACATTTTCAGGAATATTTTCTTTTCTCTGAAAGGCTCCCCACTGCGGCTTATTGTTTTACGCAGGCTCTTGGTACCCACTCGCCTGACATTTATAGGCTCTGTTGGAAGCACAATGGGAAACATTTGATTAAGGGTACGGACAAAGAAAAATGTATAAGCACTTATATTTAATTGGGAGTAGGTAGGCGTAACGTTTTCATACTGTATTTTTAATGTTACATTATGATGGCGTGGGCTCGCTATGTTTAGGTAAAAATTATAAAAAATAGTCTTCATCATCCCAGTTTATAAGTGAGTTTTTGTTTCAGAAGCAAAGTTGTAATGGTACATAATGTCGTTCGTTTTTAAAGCTCGATATGAAAAGTTAGTTATTTTATTTAGTTTTTTATAGATATAGTACAAGATTAGAAGCCAAACACTACACTGCTACGGCAGATTTGTTTTTCTTGTCATAAAAATATCATTGATTAGAGATCGGGTTTGAACAGTTACGTCAAAAATAAGCTCTTACAGTTCTTTGTGTTTTTTCTGGTTTTCACTGAAAACCAGTACAAATACATCAGTATTCACAAACGTTAGGTAGCATGACGTCTATGAGTACATATTATGTACTCGTAACTACTCCAAATGCATGCAAAAGGGAAAGGCAAACCCTTAACAAAAAGTAACAGGCAACACTGTTCTAAGAATCGATGCAAGATAGTGTTTGTGAATATGGAAGAAAGCTTCTAAAATCGTTCCCAAATCTACCTCTATCTATCAATAAGGCTGCCTTTGTATACAATTTTTCTTAGTTTTTTCTGTTTAGTCTTTTTGTGTTGATTTATTCATGTTTTGTGGCAATAAAGTTTAATCTATCTATCTATCTACCAAAACCAAAAACACCATTATGTTTCGAAAAACAGTAGTTGCGAACACACAAAAAATTACCAAACAAACACATGAACGATTACTACACGTAGTGAGTTACACAGATTTTGCTTTGCAACTTCAAAGGACCAAGCCAACCGTGCAGAAACTTGGCTTCCCGCTTTAATAATAAATTTTGGGTCTCGCCTAATTTCCATTCCAGTAAATCTAAAGGTGTTGGATTTACAATTAATTTCCAAGTTGAATAAGTAATAAGAATTCTTCTCTTCTCGAATTATTCTACTCTCTTGTCAACCAAGTTTATAATTAATTCTTCTTCAACGTTACCTCATTAAGAGTCGTGATCCTCTTTGTCAACAATGTTTAAAAGGCTCACCAGATAGTATGAGATCTTAAGTCTTTGGAAAGAACCTTAGATGTTGATCTGGATAACCTGCACTCGTCCTCTGCTTCTCCTTTTCTCTTATGGCTGGCTATACCTTCGTAGGCGTTCCAATTTATCAAGCCTTATCATATCACTTGATGTTATTAAGTGGAGACTAACAGCTGTTCTCAACGTCTTCATCTACGTAGATTTTCTATATTCTAATCCGATCAAACATTTGTGTCACAAAAATAGTCTATTCCCGACTCTAGAATCGCTTTCCATTTACTAGGTAATATTGGTTAATTTTTATATTTGAAAATATTCTGTTCTTTATATAAAAAAATCATAACAAAATTGAGTTTTCTTGTAAGATACATTTATTTTTGTGTCATATTTAAGCAGATCATATTTTATTAAATAAATAATCTGGTACATAAACTCATTTACTCTTTTGTCGAATTAATTATTATTTGATGAGGTATCTGAGAGTTTGAGTAACAAAAATATTAATTAGGCATATTAGTCAGAAGGCTTCAACCGTGTCAGACTTTTGCTGTTCTGGAGTCTGTAGTATGTAAAAGTGTTTAATTATTAATGAGAAAACAAAATTATTCACTTATTTTCTTATTATAATAATTCTCATGGGCTTCCATTGTCAAACAGTAATTAATTGTTTATATTCTATACCTACTATATTTTAAAAAGCCCGTATTTGTTATGTTGTTGGCCTTAAATAATTTAAGCTTTTAGTTCAATAAGGCTAACCTCACGCCGTCCGTTTTTATCCCCCAGGTTTTGTTCGTGTAGTGTACCTTTAATTTAACCCCCGACCCAAAAAGAGGGGTGTTATAAGTTTGACGCGTATATCTGTCTGTGGCATCGTAGCTCCTAAACTAATAAACCGATTTTAATTTAGTTTTTTTTTTTGCTTGAAACGTAATAATCGAGAGTGTTCTTAGATTTATAATCCAAGAAAATTGGTTCAGCCTTTTGAAAGTTATCAGTTGTTTTCTAGTTACTGTAACCTTCACTTATCGGGGGTGTTATAAATTTTTAATTTGCACTTGTTTAAATGTTTATCACATTGCAAGAGCTAAGTACTTAGTGTATTTGTAACATGTAGTCTTTTGAAAGGAGTGTCTCCTGAGATTCTTGCCGATTATTTTCAATAGAATCTGCTCTCTAATGGAAGCGTCTAAGCAGCAACACAATGTAGTTCAATCTACTTAACCAGTGTCATGTAGTTTTGTGTAGGTACAAATGGTGCAAACTATGAACTATCAAGTAAATACTAATGTAACTAGTATCACCTAGTATGGTTAGAGTGAAATATTTTCAAGCAATCTGAAATCCCCTCAATTTCTTTGTGACACTTTTTACATAGAGCCCAAAATTCAACTGCTTATGGCTTTTATTTAATTTTCATATAATTTTCATCTTCTTCGATCTTCAATATTTATCAAAGATAATTATCAAATTATCTATTTATCTTGCTAATTATTATTAAAGACAATTATCACAAACCCTGGTCGAAGTACCTAAATAAAGATAAATTCAAGTTCTTATCAAAAAAATTACTTCACTCTTACTCCAGCTGTATGCGTCAGTCATGCGTCAGTTCTAACAAAACGATTCAATGATACGCGCAAAAATTGTCATCACATCTTCTTCTTCTTCTTCTTTCTTAGCGTTTGTTAATCCATTGTTGGACATAGGCCTCCTCACGTGCACGCCATTCCTCTCGGTGTTGTGCGAGCCTCCTCCAAGTCTTTTATCACATGTCATCACATATCATCAATAAAAAGTCGTTAGATTCTTAGTTTTAATAATGAATTATTCGAGTTCTTTACTGAAGTAATAACATCTGATTACTTTTGTTTGTAAACAAAATGGTTTACTGTTCGAAACTTTGCGATTGTTGGTTTACTTAGTAGGTACAAGTGGCTACTATAAATCGTGGAGATTCTATAATTTGTTCTCTTGGCTCAAATCAAGTTTTGCTTACGTACCTAGCTACTGTTCGTAGTTGTAGTAAATACACTAACTACTCAAATACATATACTTCATTTTCTTGTAGACTAACTTAACCGGCGCTGTTAAGAACAAAGTCGTTAGAAACTCACTAGTTGCTCTTTTTAATTATGATAAAATTTAATTACAAAATCGATGGTTAACAAGAGAGTACGCATACAATGTTGTGAAGTAACAACGTGATCCATACACTCTACGTATGCCGTCTTAGCATAAATATATTATCCCAAACAAAAACATTTCATGTGAAAAATAAGAGTCAGTTCCTATCAAAAAGTTTCGGCCATTAAAAGTAGTGATATCAAAAATTATGGCCAGTTCTTTGCTAGGCTCGGTAAATGGAACCATACAGTTTTATATGCTGTATCTTCTTCGACCACCTTCAAGCTGTCATCGCATTCATAGGATCCTGTTAAAATGTGTTTAAATAATTTATGTCTTAATATTAACACCACAATTTGAAGCTCATTTGGATTGGCAATGGTTTTCTTGTTTTCAGCTTGACAACATTTTTGTATTCCTTTCAATTTTGCCAAGAAAACCATTGCCAGTTCCAAATGAACTTCAAATTGTGGTGTTAATATTAAGACATAAATTATTTAAACACATTTTAACAGGATCCTATGAATGCGATGACAGCTTGAAGTTGGTCGAAGAAGATACACCATATAAAACTGTATGGTTCCATTTACCGAGCCTAGCAAAGAACTGGCCATAATTTTTGATATCACTACTTTTAATGGCCGAAACTTTTTGATAGGAACTGACTCTTATTTTTCACATGAAATGTTTTTGTTTGGGATCTCACTTCTTTTTTCTAAGTATTTCAATTAATGCAATAAGTATAATCCGCACTGGCCCAGCGTGACAGACTACGGCCTAAACCCTTCTTATTCTGAGAGGTCAGAGGAGACCTGGTGCTCAGTAGTAGGCCGGCGATGGGTTGTGTTCAATGACGTCATAAGACCGTGTTATAGGCATGAACGTATTATATGTAATACAAATTGCAACTATCGCGTCCTCAATCGTTCTTAACGCCATCTAGTGACACATAATAGAACTAACTTTTGTAGTTAAAATTTTGAATAATCCAAACTATATTTGACCGAGATTAGCAAGGTTGATTGAAACCTCAAACCTTTTAGCTCACAGACACAACAATAGTATAATAGTATTTTCTAGTTTTAAGTTTAGTTAATATTTAAGTTTAATTGTATCTTTATTTTTATTCTTGTTTTTTTGTTTTTGTGTGTGATTCTGTAATTGAGCTAAATAAACCTTTATTTTTTTTATTTTTTTATTTTAAACCTCCAAACTCGGCCACCCATCCATTTTCTGAGTTGGGTCAAGGTTTCTTATCCACATATAATAAAAATAGCTACATCCACAGAGAAAGTTTTTGAAAATTGGATGAAGTCGCAGGATAAGCTAGTACTTAGTAGGTACCTACATATTGTTCTAAAATTGTGTGTGTGTAACAAATTGATCTAAAACTTACAATTTAAACTGACTATTTTGGTCCATATCTCTTATACTACTGATCCGGTTTTGATGATACTTTCACAGTTCCATAAGTTGAAAGATACTTAATCCAATTATTATAAAAGAATTATTGCAATTCGATGCACAGTTTCGGAGAGATTCATAGACAAACATACAAACACACACACACACACACACGCTTATGAAGTTTGGCACCTCTGCTTAGAAGCCTAATAATAAATAATGTTAATATGTAATAGCGCCTACCTCTATCTAGGACCATAGGCGTATTATTACTTACCTACCTACTTTAATTTTATTAGAACCAAAGACCAGTTAAGATTGACCCCTTACGAGAAATCTTAAAACGCCTATCTTCCTAAATAGTGCACCGATTTTGATGAATCAAAAACTAAATACAGTTCCAAATAAAGTGAAATACGATTTCTAAGACAAAATTAGAATCTGTTACGTATAATTTGTGTTATGTAGGCACAGACAAATTTTCACATATCTTTTAATTGGTCGGTGTTTTATGCAACTTTTCGACATTTTTCGATTTTTTCCTTTGTTTATATACTAAGACTCATAATTGTACCAAATTTCAACTTTCCACGTACACGGGAAGTGCGTCATAATTTTGGTCAGTCAGTGAGTAGGTCTAGGTCTTAATTTTTGCAATTTTCAGACCTCTGTATCTAAGAAATGGTTAAACGTAAAAATTTGAAACTTACAATTTATCGTTAAATCCACGAGCTTAGCTTATATTTCAAATTTCGTAAGATTATCATCACGCGAACCAGAGTTATGAGGGGGGTCAAAACAGCGCGAAATGTTTCGTGTAAATATACTTACTGCGCGCTTAGGCCGGAACTGCCTGACGCACTCCGTGCGTCTCGATACAAGTTTAAAAAATCTATTAAAAGTATGCTCCCGAAAAAAGTTTATTATACAATCGAAGATTATCTAAATGACAAAAAAGCTTGGATTTGACTCGCAATACACGGCGCTGCAATTGCTTGTATACAGTATGGCATATTATTGTAAATTGAATATGTACTTGAAAAGAGCAACCGCCGAGTTTCTTACTGGTTCTTCTCGGTAGGAACGGCATTCCGAACCAGTGGTAGATTTTTTGACGATTCAAAAGTACTTGTAAAAGTTTAATTGAATAAAAACATTTTGAATTTGAATTTGAATTTATAATATTCTTACAATAATGCGATCCCTTAAGAACTTCTTTTCTCTACCAAATCTTAAGGTAAGTATAGGTATCTATCTTTAGCTGTGACGGATTCCGTGCTAACGTAGAGCCTTAGAGCAAACTTCAAACATTATTATGGCACTGCAGGGACTATTATTTTTCCATCCCGCACGGAGACTACTTCACACTGTGAAAGCTACTCGCCCACCCACTTCTAGTGCCATATAAATCTATTCACCTTACTACATACACTGACTTCTTTATCATGAATCTGAAGAAACAAGAAGGGTCTCTCCGTCACTCGCTCTATACAAACGTAGTTTCAATTTCATTTGAATATTAAGCAACCAAAGTCCATGAAATTTTGCAGACATATTCTAGAAACTAATATCTATGCTTGTGGTAGTCCAGATTTCTGTTAAAATATTCGGTTTCAAAGTAACGCGGTCTTAAAAATTCACATACAAATCTTTGAGCCCCTGTAATTTTAAAACTACATATTTTTAGAAAAATCTAAAACACCACAGGCACAGATATAAGTTTCTAGAATATGTCGGCAAAATTTCATGGACTTTGGTTGCTTAATATTCAAATGAAATTGGAACTACGATTGTATGGAGTAAATTATGGAGAGAGAAGATTCACTTCTTGTTTCTAATACGCACTGCTAGAATATGGCATGACCTTCAGGTTTTAATTTCATAAGTTAAAATTCATATGCCTAATTATGAAACAGTATTATTAACCAATACATAGTTGTTTACAAAAATATAGTTTAAGGACGTCTTTGCAAAATGAATAGGTATCAAAATTGCACTACTACATAAGTACACCGCCCACACGCACACAGCTGCGTCAAAATGAGTGAATCGACTTGATTTTGATACTTTGATATTTTTATTTTATTTTATATTTGGTCATCTATTTTTTTTTTTAACAGTTTTTTTTTTAAAATATGTATCTTGACAATAATACAGTAAGTAGAACAGTGACAACAGACTAAGGGTCTGATGATGAAATATTTCACCATGATTTCTTGGCAATGAACAACATTTCCATGCTTATGAAATTATGAGCTCCTACTATGACTAAAATAATCTGAGAAGGATAGCATTACATTACCTCCCGACTTGATGAAATTGCATACTTTGGAACCTACTACTGGAACTCAGAGACAAATAGAGCTAGGTGTTTCGAGTTTGGGCTCATTTTCTTAGTCATGATGAGATCTTACCTCCGGATTTGTGGAGTGACCTGATGGTATACCTCGGAAGTCACTATTGGAACTCGGAGACGAATAGAGCTAGGTGTTTCGAGTTTGGGCTCATTTTCTTAGTCATGATGAGATCTTACCTCCGGATTTGTGGAGTGACCTGATGGTATACCTCGGAAGTCACTATTGGAACTCGGAGACGAATAGAGCTAGGTGTTTCGAGTTTGGGCTCATTTTCTTAGTCATGATGAGATCTTACCTCCGGATTTGTGGAGTGACCTGATGGTATACCTCGAAAGTCACTATTGGAACTCGGAGACGAATAGAGCTAGGTGTTTCGAGTTTGGGCTCATTTTCTTAGTCATGATGAGATCTTACCTCCGGATTTGTGGAGTGACCTGATGGTATACCTCGGAAGTCACTATTGGAACTCGGAGACGAATAGAGCTAGGTGTTTCGAGTTTGGGCTCATTTTCTTAGTCATGATGAGATCTTACCTCCGGATTTGTGGAGTGACCTGATGGTATACTTTGGAAGTCACTATTGGAACTCGGAGACGAATAGAGCTAGGTGTTTCGAGTTTGCACTCATTTTCTTAGTCATGATGAGATCTTACCTCCGGATTTGTGGAGTGACCTGATGGTATCCTCGGAAGTCACTATTGGAACTCGGAGACGAATAGAGCTAGGTGTTTCGAGTTTGGGCTCATTTTCTTAGTCATGAAGAGATCTTACCTCCGGATTTGTGGAGTGACCTGATGGTACACCTCGGAAGTCACTATTGGAACTCGGAGACGAATAGAGCTAGGTGTTTCGAGTTTGGGCTCATTTTCTTAGTCATGATGAGATCTTACCTCCGGATTTGTGGAGTGACCTGATGGTATACCTCGGAAGTCACTATTGGAACTCGGAGACGAATAGAGCTAGGTGTTTCGAGTTTGGGCTCATTTTCTTAGTCATGATGAGATCTTACCTCCGGATTTGTGGAGTGACCTGATGGTATACCTCGAAAGTCACTATTGGAACTCGGAGACGAATAGAGCTAGGTGTTTCGAGTTTGGGCTCATTTTATTAGTCATGATGAGATCTTACCTCCGGATTTGTGGAGTGACCTGATGGTATACCTCGGAAGTCACTATTGGAACTCGGAGACGAATAGAGCTAGGTGTTTCGAGTTTGGGCTCATTTTCTTAGTCATGATGAGATCTTACCTCCGGATTTGTGGAGTGACCTGATGGTATACTTTGGAAGTCACTATTGGAACTCGAAGACGAATAGAGCTAGGTGTTTCGAGTTTGAACTCATTTTCTTAGTCATGATGAGATCTTACCTCCGGATTTGTGGAGTGACCTGATGGTATCATCGGAAGTCACTATTGGAACTCGGAGACGAATAGAGCTAGGTGTTTCGAGTTTGGGCTCATTTTCTTAGTCATGAAGAGATCTTACCTCCGGATTTGTGGAGTGACCTGATGGTATACCTCGGAAGTCACTATTGGAACTCGGAGACGAATAGAGCTAGGTGTTTCGAGTTAGGGCTCATTTTCTTAGTCATGATGAGATCTTACCTCCGGATTTGTGGAGTGACCTGATGGTATACCTCGGAAGTCACTATTGGAACTCGGAGACGAATAGAGCTAGGTATTTCGAGTTTGGGCTCATTTTCTTAGTCATGATGAGATCTTACCTCCGGATTTGTGGAGTGACCTGATGGTATACCTCGAAAGTCACTATTGGAACTCGGAGACGAATAGAGCTAGGTGTTTCGAGTTTGGGCTCATTTTCTTAGTCATGATGAGATCTTGCCTCCGGATTTGTGGAGTGACCTGATGGTATACCTCGGAAGTCACTATTGGAACTCGGAGACGAATAGAGCTAGGTGTTTCGAGTTTGGGCTCATTTTCTTAGTCATGATGAGATCTTACCTCCGGATTTGTGGAGTGACCTGATGGTATACCTCGAAAGTCACTATTGGAACTCGGAGACGAATAGAGCTAGGTGTTTCGAGTTTGGGCTCATTTTCTTAGTCATGATGAGATCTTACCTCCGGATTTGTGGAGTGACCTGATGGTATACCTCGGAAGTCACTATTGGAACTCGGAGACGAATAGAGCTAGGTGTTTCGAGTTTGGGCTCATTTTCTTAGTCATGATGAGATCTTACCTCCGGATTTGTGGAGTGACCTGATGGTATACCTCGAAAGTCACTATTGGAACTCGGAGACGAATAGAGCTAGGTGTTTCGAGTTTGGGCTCATTTTCTTAGTCATGATGAGATCTTACCTCCGGATTTGTGGAGTGACCTGATGGTATACCTCGGAAGCCACTATTGGAACTCGGAGACGAATAGAGCTAGGTTTTTCGAGTTTGAGCTCATTTTCTTAGTCATGATGAGATCTTACCTCCGGATTTGTGGAGTGACCTGATGGTATACCTCGGAAGTCACTATTGGAACTCGGAGACGAATAGAGCTAGGTGTTTCGAGTTTGGGCTCGTTTTGTTAGTTATGACGAGATTATACCTTGAAACTTGTTGGAGTGCTCTGAAGGTATACTTCAAAAGCCACTATTGGACTTTCGAGTCGAGTAGAGTTAGATGTTATGAGTTTGAGCTCGTTTTGTAAGTTCCAATAGTGACTTCCGAGGTATACCATCAGGTCACTCCACAAATCCGGAGGTATGATCTCATCATGACTAAGAAAATGAGCCCGAACTCGAAACAGCTAGCTTTATTCGTCTCCGAGTTCCAATAGTGACATCCGAGGTATACCATCAGGTCAGTTCACGAATCCGGAGGTAACATCTCATCATGACTAAGAAAATGAGCTCAAACTCGAAACACCTAGCTCTATTCGTCTCCGAGTTCCAATAGTGACTTCCGAGGTATACCATCAGGTCACTCCACAAATCCGGAGGTAAGATCTCATCATGACTAAGAAAATGAGCTCAAACTCGAAAAACCTAGCTCTATTCATCTCCGAGTTCCAATAGTGGCTTCCGAGGTATACTATCAGGTCACTCCACAAATCCGGAGGTAAGATCTCATCATGACTAAGAAAATGAGCCCAAACTTGAAACACCTAGCTCTATTCGTCTCCGAGTTCCAATAGTGACTTCCGAGGTATACCATCAGGTCACTCCACAAATCCGGAGGTAAGATCTCATCATGACTAAGAAAATGAGCCCAAACTCGAAACACCTAGCTCTATTCGTCTCCGAGTTCCAATAGTGACTTCCGAGTTATACCATCAGGTCACTCCACAAATCCGGAGGTAAGATCTCATCATGACTAAGAAAATGAGCCCAAACTCGAAACACCTAGCTCTATTCGTCTCCGAGGTCCAATAGTGACTTCCGAGGTATACCATCAGGTCTCTCCACAAATCCGGAGGTAAGATCTCATCATGACTAAGAAAATGAGCCCAAACTCGAAACACCTAGCTCTATTCGTCTCCGAGTTCCAATAGTGACTTCCGAGGTATACCATCAGGTCACTCCACAAATCCGGAGGTAAGATCTCATCATGACTAAGAAAATGAGCCCAAACTCGAAACACCTAGCTCTATTCGTCTCCGAGTTCCAATAGTGACTTCCGAAGTATACCATCAGGTCACTCCACAAATCCAGAGGTAAGATCTCATCATGTCTAAGAAAATGAGCCCAAACTCGAAACACCTAGCTCTATTCGTCTCCGAGTTCCAATAGTGATTTCCGAGGTATACCATCAGGTCACTCCACAAATCCGGAGGTAAGATCTCATCATGACTAAGAAAATGAGCCCAAACTCGAAACACCTAGCTCTATTCGTCTCCGAGGTCCAATAGTGACTTCCGAGGTATACCATCAGGTCTCTCCACAAATCCGGAGGTAAGATCTCATCATGACTAAGAAAATGAGCCCAAACTCGAAACACCTAGCTCTATTCGTCTCCGAGTTCCAATAGTGACTTCCGAGGTATACCATCAGGTCACTCCACAAATCCGGAGGTAAGATCTCATCATGACTAAGAAAATGAGCCCAAACTCGAAACACCTAGCTCTATTCGTCTCCGAGTTCCAATAGTGACTTCCGAGGTATACCATCAGGTCACTCCACAAATCCAGAGGTAAGATCTCATCATGTCTAAGAAAATGAGCCCAAACTCGAAACACCTAGCTCTATTCGTCTCCGAGTTCCAATAGTGATTTCCGAGGTATACCATCAGGTCACTCCACAAATCCGGAGGTAAGATCTCATCATGACTAAGAAAATGAGCCCAAACTCGAAACACCTAGCTCTATTCGTCTCCGAGTTCCAATAGTGACTTCCGAGGTATACCATCAGGTCACTCCACAAATCCGGAGGTAAGATCTCATCATGACTAAGAAAATGAGCCCAAACTCGAAACACCTAGCTCTATTCGTCTCCGAGTTCCAATAGTGACTTCCGAGGTATACCATCAGGTCACTCCACAAATCCGGAGGTAAGATCTCATCATGACTAAGAAAATGAGCCCAAACTCGAAACACCTAGCTCTATTCGTCTCCGAGTTCCAATAGTGACTTCCGAGGTATACCATCAGGTCACTCCACAAATCCGGAGGTAAGATCTCATCATGATTAAGAAAATGAGCCCAAACTCGAAACACCTAGCTTTATTCGTCTCCGAGTTCCAATAGTGACTTCCGAGGTATACCATCAGGTCACTCCACAAATCCGGAGGTAAGATCTCATCATGACTAAGAAAATGAGCCCAAACTCAAAACACCTAGCTCTATTCGTCTCCGAGTTCCAATAGTGACTTCCGAGGTATACCATCAGGTCACTCCACAAATCCGGAGGTAAGATCTCATCATGACTAAGAAAATGAGCCCAAACTCGAAACACCTAGCTCTATTCGTCTCCGAGGTCCAATAGTGACTTCCGAGGTATACCATCAGGTCTCTCCACAAATCCGGAGGTAAGATCTCATCATGACTAAGAAAATGAGCCCAAACTCGAAACACCTAGCTCTATTCGTCTCCGAGTTCCAATAGTGACTTCCGAGGTATACCATCAGGTCACTCCACAAATCCGGAGGTAAGATCTCATCATGACTAAGAAAATGAGCCCAAACTCGAAACACCTAGCTCTATTCGTCTCCGAGTTCCAATAGTGACTTCCGAGGTATACCATCAGGTCACTCCACAAATCCAGAGGTAAGATCTCATCATGTCTAAGAAAATGAGCCCAAACTCGAAACACCTAGCTCTATTCGTCTCCGAGTTCCAATAGTGATTTCCGAGGTATACCATCAGGTCACTCCACAAATCCGGAGGTAAGATCTCATCATGACTAAGAAAATGAGCCCAAACTCGAAACACCTAGCTCTATTCGTCTCCGAGTTCCAATAGTGACTTCCGAGGTATACCATCAGGTCACTCCACAAATCCGGAGGTAAGATCTCATCATGACTAAGAAAATGAGCCCAAACTCGAAACACCTAGCTCTATTCGTCTCCGAGTTCCAATAGTGACTTCCGAGGTATACCATCAGGTCACTCCACAAATCCGGAGGTAAGATCTCATCATGACTAAGAAAATGAGCCCAAACTCGAAACACCTAGCTCTATTCGTCTCCGAGTTCCAATAGTGACTTCCGAGGTATACCATCAGGTCACTCCACAAATCCGGAGGTAAGATCTCATCATGATTAAGAAAATGAGCCCAAACTCGAAACACCTAGCTTTATTCGTCTCCGAGTTCCAATAGTGACTTCCGAGGTATACCATCAGGTCACTCCACAAATCCGGAGGTAAGATCTCATCATGACTAAGAAAATGAGCCCAAACTCAAAACACCTAGCTCTATTCGTCTCCGAGTTCCAATAGTGACTTCCGAGGTATACCATCAGGTCACTCCACAAATCCGGAGGTAAGATCTCATCATGACTAAGAAAATGAGCCCAAACTCGAAACACCTAGCTCTATTCGTCTCCGAGGTCCAATAGTGACTTCCGAGGTATACCATCAGGTCTCTCCACAAATCCGGAGGTAAGATCTCATCATGACTAAGAAAATGAGCCCAAACTCGAAACACCTAGCTCTATTCGTCTCCGAGTTCCAATAGTGACTTCCGAGGTATACCATCAGGTCACTCCACAAATCCGGAGGTAAGATCTCATCATGACTAAGAAAATGAGCCCAAACTCGAAACACCTAGCTCTATTCGTCTCCGAGTTCCAATAGTGACTTCCGAGGTATACCATCAGGTCACTCCACAAATCCAGAGGTAAGATCTCATCATGTCTAAGAAAATGAGCCCAAACTCGAAACACCTAGCTCTATTCGTCTCCGAGTTCCAATAGTGATTTCCGAGGTATACCATCAGGTCACTCCACAAATCCGGAGGTAAGATCTCATCATGACTAAGAAAATGAGCCCAAACTCGAAACACCTAGCTCTATTCGTCTCCGAGTTCCAATAGTGACTTCCGAGGTATACCATCAGGTCACTCCACAAATCCGGAGGTAAGATCTCATCATGACTAAGAAAATGAGCCCAAACTCGAAACACCTAGCTCTATTCGTCTCCGAGTTCCAATAGTGACTTCCGAGGTATACCATCAGGTCACTCCACAAATCCGGAGGTAAGATCTCATCATGACTAAGAAAATGAGCCCAAACTCGAAACACCTAGCTCTATTCGTCTCCGAGTTCCAATAGTGACTTCCGAGGTATACCATCAGGTCACTCCACAAATCCGGAGGTAAGATCTCATCATGACTAAGAAAATGAGCCCAAACTCGAAACACCTAGCTCTATTCGTCTCCGAGTTCCAATAGTGACTTCCGAGGTATACCATCAGGTCACTCCACAAATCCGGAGGTAAGATCTCATCATTACTAAGAAAATGAGCCCAAACTCGAAACACCTAGCTCTATTCGTCTCCGAGTTCCAATAGTGACTTCCGAGGTATACCATCAGGTC
This sequence comes from Maniola jurtina, assembly GCF_905333055.1. Taxonomy (NCBI): domain Eukaryota; kingdom Metazoa; phylum Arthropoda; class Insecta; order Lepidoptera; family Nymphalidae; genus Maniola; species Maniola jurtina. The sequence continues at coordinate 6,872,926 of NC_060047.1, read as the reverse complement.
ACTCCACAAATCCGGAGGTAAGATCTCATCATGACTAAGAAAATGAGCCCAAACTCGAAACACCTAGCTCTATTCGTCTCCGAGTTCCAATAGTGACTTCCGAGGTATACCATCAGGTCACTCCACAAATCCGGAGGTAAGATCTCATCATTACTAAGAAAATGAGCCCAAACTCGAAACACCTAGCTCTATTCGTCTCCGAGTTCCAATAGTGACTTCCGAGGTATACCATCAGGTCACTCCACAAATCCGGAGGTAAGATCTCATCATGACTAAGAAAATGAGCCCAAACTCGAAACACCTAGCCCTATTCGTCTCCGAGTTCCAATAGTGACTTTCGAGGTATACCATCAGGTCACTCCACAAATCCGGAGGTAAGATCTCATCATGACTAAGAAAATGAGCCCAAACTCGAAACACCTAGCTCTATTCGTCTCCGAGTTCCAATAGTGACTTTCGAGGTATACCATCAGGTCACTCCACAAATCCGGAGGTAAGATCTCATCATGACTAAGAAAATGAGCCCAAACTCGAAACACCTAGCTCTATTCGTCTCCGAGTTCCAATAGTGACTTTCGAGGTATACCATCAGGTCACTCCACAAATCCGGAGGTAAGATCTCGTCATGACTAAGAAAACGAGCCCAAACTGGACACATCTAGTTCTTCTAGTCTTCAAGTTCCTATCGCAGCCTTCGAAGTTCACTATCAGATCACTATCTCAAGAAAAAAATCCAGCTAACGATAAAATGTGATAATAGGTACATAATATTATCATTATTATCTTACCTTGCCAAAATATCAGCACAATCACGGAATAAGTACCTATAAATATCAGTTAGGGTTTTGTCGAACTATTTTGTGTTCGTACAGCGATCTTTTCCACATCAAAAAATTATAGCAACCGACGCAGAGACCACCCACGAAGGCGGCTGGCCGCTGACTGATAAAATTTTGAAATCATACCATTGCCTGCCCAATATCAAAATAACCCTTAGTGCACTGTATTAAGGTTTGCGGTTGAAGCAAAATACGTGAAAAATTTATACACGATGTTTTTATTTATTTTTATACTATTATTAATATAATAATCCTATATTTTGACGTGCACATTATGTGCTAACGGAAAATATTTATTAGAAGAATAAAATCCGTACGTAAACTGAGAAAAATGTACCTAAACTTGACCCTAAATCGTTAATTCTGCGTGGAAGAGGTGAAGGAAAATCGTTCTTATAGTATCAAAATTAATGATTTTATCCAAAAATTACTCGATCTCTGGAGATAAAGGACCAATCTATTTTTAGCAATCTGTAGTTCCAATTTACTTAGTATATTTTAGCCACAAAGCGTACCGAAAATCTATACAAGTGTGCAAATACGTCCTTAAGCTCCGAGTAAATTGTTTTTATAGCGCCGCTAAACCTTCTAATAGCACATTAATGAATACCCACTTCGCCGCAACGCCTAAAAACACATAACTTGACACAAATCTGACATAACAAAACACACGCCAGGTTAAAACGTGGGCATAAATCAATTTGAGTAATTTACAGAATTTCTGACACGTCGAAGGTAAAACAAAATTTCTCTCACAGTACAATCACCTCTACACCATTAATATTAAGAAGTACATTTGCTTGAAAAGAAAATAATGCTTTTGCAGATTATTTTTTTACACGTTGGCTACTATAAGCATAGCGTGATAAGGGGTTCGTGAGCACTCGTTTTATCAAAGAGCAACCACACGAACCACTTGTTTGGGAAATAAAAGTTATTAAATTTAATATGGTGTTTTGTCGTTTTGAATAGATAATTTCATGCTATTGTTGTGTGTAATTAGTATTTTGGGTCGTGCCATGAACAATCGTATCATGAATAGGGACCACATTTTCATTGTCTTGAAACCCCATAGGGGCGTATACACATTACACCCTGGCTTTTAAGGAGTCCAAACTTCTAAATAACTTTGTTATTGTAACAATCACACGTCAAAAATATTTCATTATTTTCTTAAAAACATTGAATCTTTTGATTCTAATTGATTTGATCCTTGATTTGAGGCCTTAGATCGATAAATAAGCATTTACAATTTTATTTCTGTACCCTTGAGAAACACCCCTATGGTTTAAAGCCAGCGATTATGAATTGTTGAATTCTGTACTTAGTTTGTGTCTATCACAAAATGATTTAATTTATCTCAATAACAATCCACCATAATAATACTACAGATGCATAGACAGATATGTTACTTTCATATTACGTGGTGTATAAATTTCATGCTTGGTGACGAGTAAGATGAGAAGAAGAAATAGTGAGTGACAAAGTACTAGTACTTAGTTCAAGTCTTCACTTAAGATACGTATGTCAATGTGACGTATCTGCTTCTATTTCGTGTAGGTATAACAGGGCTCTCTCCGTCACTCGCTTCATACAATCGTAGTTTCAATTTCATTTGAATATTTTTTTTTTTTTTTTTTTTAATGTATGTTTTGCTGGCAACCCTCCGACATGGTTATCGGAGACTTTGTATAGCTTAACACGGCATTTTTTCATTTGAATATTAAGCAACCAAAGTCCATGAAATTTTGCAGACATATTCTAAAAACTAATATCTGTGCCTGTGGTGTTTTAGATTGTTCTAAAAATATGTAGTTTAAAATTACAGGAGCTCAAAGATTTGTATGTGAATTTTTAAGACCGCGCAACTTTGAAACCGAATATTTTAACAGAAATCTGGAAAACCACAGACATAGATTTCTAGAATATGTCTGCAAAATTTCATGGACTTTAGTTGCTTAATATTCAAATGAAATTGGAACTACGTTTGTATGAAGCGAGTGACGGAGAGACCCCTCATAATATTATTGCTTTATGTCGTTTCCTTAAGCATTAATTCCTGTTCGGCTTCAATAATGTGGCGGAATGTCTCAAGAAGGTTATTTATCTTTATACACCTCAATATACCCTATAATTAAATTCCTCGTAAACTTGTCTTCAAAGGCGGATATACGCGTATGTGTTTATTGTAGTTGTACGTCACTGCGAGTTATGTCCCTTACGTGTAGTGCGAGAGCGAGGGAATAGCCCATAAAGATGTTACAATATAAAACGGTATGGCTCCAGTAGACATAGGCCTAACGCGTACAGCAAGTGTCAACCAATATGTGAAATAATACTTGTGAGTTACGCCAAGATGTTTTGACGTTTGTATAAAACCCCACAAAACGTGGCAAATATCAACCAAGTAGGTACATTAGCCGAGTGCGTTGAGCGAATGTGTACATAGGCTTTTTAGATAGATAGATATAAATGCATGTGATGAGAGTTTACGATTCCCTTATTATATATTGATCAATTAATAATCAGTAATATTATTTAGATTATATTGACCATAAATATTTTTGACATAATCCCTTGGCGTAGAAACAAGAAAACTTCTATATGTTTTAGTAAGCTATAATTATAAAAAAATAGTACATATTTCAAATTGGAAAATTACCAGTTAACGCTTTATGTATTCCAACTTGTCGACATGTTTGCACCACGCGACAACGGAACAGGAGTATTGTATCCTTTCATTAGGGTCCTTTCAGACGTGCCGCAGTCACAACTACACACCAGCAACAACAGTGTTACTGGGCAGAAACTTATATCTACTAAAATTAGCAGTCTTGTATAAGAACTGACACAAACTTGAGCACACAATTAATATCACAAAAGTAACCACACACGGCATTCGAACCAAGTTGCTGATTCCAAATTTATTTTTGTAGTTGCGACAGTCTTACTTCAGACATAGGACTATTAACACTACTTTACGATATTTTGGCCTCTCTGGTGTGGTCCGTTTGAATAGACCCTTAAGAACTCATGTAAAACAGTTGAGACGTGTTTCAAACGTGTTTAATTCCAAGTTAGAACGGGTTACATCGTTTTGAGCCCATTCCGCTATCTTACGAGATAAATGTGTTACAGAAACTGTTAATTAAAGTTTCGTTTGGGATCGGAACTGTTAAGGGTAATGTCCTTTTCGTGATAAATGTGAACTTTAAGACGTTGTTTCATTTATAGTACGCGACAGGTTAAGATGGCAATCGGAGTATGAGGCGGGGGGACACCCCCCGCACACCCGCACGGGTTATTGCGGGGAGTGTGCGGGTGTGCGGGGCATCCCCACAGCGGTTGCGACTCAGCCTGTCGCGCACTTAGGAACCTAACTATTTAAATGGTGGTTTTCACCACCATTTAAATTAAAACCGTATTATTATTATATTATTAGTAAGAAGGCTATAATCTAGGTCTTTTGATTTTTTTTTATGTTATTTAAAACCGTCCTTTGCAGGGCTTCATGAGCATGCTATCTCATACCATAGAAACAAGAAAGTCCTAACTCACTCACTGACTGACTCATCTACACCCAGCCCAAACTCTTGGACCTAGAAAGCTGAAATTTAGCTCACAGGTTCCTTTTGCAATGAAGATGAAGCTAGATTTTTAGGAATCCCCACAGAACAGCAGCCGCTGGTGGTCGCTAGTCTATGAAAATAAAGGTGGTATCAATTACTGTAGCTCACGCAGTCCATCAAAAGTCAAAAACAACTTGCCCAGCAATAGAACGGCACTTTTTAGGAAACAGAAAATCCACGTTGACAAAATCGTGGTTAGCTAGTAGGTACTCGTGTCGTGAGTCATAATTATATAACTTGGACCCTGTTCAATAATTGCTTGCATCAGCTGGACAGAATATTACATGAAGAATAGAATATAGATATTCGTGGGCCCAATCGCAGAGTTATAGGTAATATAATAATAGCTGCATGTGACGCGGCCCGAACGAAAATTATGGCTAATGGATTTCCACCCGCCAATATCGGTGCATAATTACATCACCCACCAAAAATTTGAACGTAGCTGCTGACCAAAAGGAACCTACGCGCATATTTAATTACTTTATTAAATTTGCAATCCACATACGCTCCCAATTACATAAAATTTCAATATGATTTCAATATAGTCCGTACAAAATCGACTTCTCACGCGCCATTTTAACTCTATGGGTCAACTGTCAATAAAATTAAGACAACAACAGTCAATAAAATAAGGACTAAAACTGTGCTTTTGACACATAAAGTTAAAACTAAGTTTTACGTATTATGACTGCATTTATTTCCTATGCTCAGTAAACTTGTTCTATTTATGAAATAAACTATTTACCTAGGAAAGATTTTTTTTTATTTTAAATATTTTTTCGCCCTGACTTAGCCCGGGTGTAATTGACTAATACAGAAAACGAAAAGCGTACTGAGATTTTATACATATACCTATACCATCCTTTCCAACTTTTCCTGTAGATTTTCCAAAAAAAAAAATCTTTAATACAATTTATTTTACGAATACAACAAAAAACAGCCAAAGTCAATTCGTTCTAAAATGATGATCTTTTACATATGCGGAAATTCATTTTTACTTATTTTGATGGTATCTATAGGGAAAGGGTAGTTTTTATTCAATGACAAATTAGCCCTTGATTGCGATTATAACTAAGTTGCCTTTATAAGGTGATTAAAAAAAGGAAAAACCAAAAATATATACCTGCTAAAAAGTCGATGTTTTTATTTTAAAAAGATTTTAATCACCAAAAAATCGTTGTTTTTTATGATAGTACTTAAGAGGGCTCTCTCCGTCACTCTTTTCGTACAATCGTAGTTCCAATTTCATTTGAATATTAAGCAATCAAAGTCCATGAAATTTTGCAGACATATTCTAGAAACTAATATCTATGTCTGTGGTTTTCCAGATTTCTGTTAAAATATTCGGTTTCAAATTTTCATACAAATCTTTGAGCCACTGTAATTTTAAAACTACATATTTTTAGAAAAATCTAAAATGCCACAGACACAGATATTAGTTTTTAGAATATGTCTGCAAAATTTCACGGACTTTGGTTGCTTAATATTCAAATGAAATTGGAACTACGATTGTATGAAACGAGTGACGGAGAGATGGCCGCAGCAAGACAAAAATGTAGTTGTAATTTAGCACTCGTATTATATTGTACTCTTTAGTAAACGTTCCGACATAATAATTGAGAAAAATGTTGAAAAAATATTTTGTTTTAATATATTTTAAAGCAAATAAAGAATGTAAGATTTTGGATTAGATCACTTTTGTTCGGCAGGCGCGACGTGACTCGAGGTTGTTATTTTGTTGAATAAGGCAGTAAATTTGATTAGGGACTTGACCTTTGCCAAGAGTTAACTTGCAAAATATCAAGCGACTAATAAAAATACCTCTGAGAACACTACAATATTCGTATCCCAGAATAAGTATCCCAATTAGAGATTTATTTATAGCTTAGTTGGCTACATCTCTATTATCCTACGTTTCCACTTGCCTAACAATAATTAAAGATCATGTCATAAAATAAAGTCTGTCAAAATATTACATGACTTAATGCGAGCTGTGCTTATCCACATCCATCTGTCTTAAGACCTTTCTTAAGACTTTGTTTATTAAACATTGTGGAAACTCACGATTAGAGTGACGCTTTTACAGGGCTTTTTCATCGACGAAGCCTCGTGAAAACCGCAAGAGTGATGTGTCACACTTATTATTCTCGAGCTGCTGGTATAATTAAGGGAGGCGTATGTTACGTTGGAATAAACATATTAAATTTGTCTTGAAAGCAATGGCGGCCCTATTTCTTGTAACGTTAGGTATTTTAATAACGTTTCCTCAAAAATAAGCGTAATTTATTAGTAATTTGATTCACATTTTAGACAAAATGTCAAGCTAATGCCGTTCTAAAGTGAAATGTGCACTAGCAGAAGATTTATATAACTACTTAGTACTAAGACTTGCTGCGTTTATTTACATAGTGCAAGTGACTTGCCAGAGCTGATTCCTTAAGTTTTATTGCTAGTAAACACTTCGCTTAAGGAAACCCTTTCTTACGCGCTGCTCCATACAAACGTTTTACACTACGAAATCTATTTTTTAATTTTCTAAACTTAAAACTAAGGTTGACTAAAATTGTTAAAGATCATGTTTGCGCTGGTCAACGTAAAAGTGTTTATTTCAAGTATTAAAAGCATTATTAAGATTTGTATATAAACATACACATACAGAAAAAAATTAAAACAAACTTAAAATTAAAACAGATTACTGAAGTGTTATTTGTTAGTTTTTTCAACCGGCTGGCTTACTGCGTATGAAAAACTGCGTACATATAATTAGGTAAGTGTGTCGTTAGTGTATAATTAAGTGTATAATTAAAACTTGTTGTTACAATATTTTTCATAATAATTAATGACAACAAGGGTCGACAGTGAGAGATATTTATAATGTTTACGGCCTACATATATATTATGTATAATTGGTAAAAAACTGCAACTTTCTCGAAAAGTTCTAAGTTAGAAGGATTAAAAAAACAACATTCAAAAAAGCACTAAATTGAATTTGGTTCAAAATAGACGCATTTTGTTCTACCTATTTGTCCATAGTAAGCCGGCTAACACGTTTAATATCAGGTAAGTTCCCGCAAATCCGTAGCTTAGCTATAAATATGAAACTTGGTTGCGAAGGAACAATAACTTAAGTTGTATTTAATGAGGGTAGACCACAAGGAGTTTCTGACTAGATTTATTTGCCAAGTTTAGATATTTGGACTAAAACTGTAAAAGCTGTTATCTACAGAAACGTCAAATATGAAACAGATTTAAATGGTTTTTAAAATTTAAATGGTCTAGAAAATTCTTTTTCTCCATGTTTTCGTTTTCCTCTTTTCCATGTCTATTAAAATACATCAAAAAAGCAATCGACAAATTATACTCATACAAAAATATACCAAAAGTTCAATCCAACAGTACAATCAGATTCGTCTAATTCAATTACTTTCAATACTAACGTTTGTCAACATTTGAACGGATATCACTGTACTATGAACAATGAAAACTAAATAGAATTTTTCTATGAAAAATTTCACTTGTTCCGATACCATAAATAAAACCGATACACTGGTTAATTGAAAAATACAGTTTTACTGCACTTTTTATTCAAAAAATATTTTTATACCACTTTATATTTTACTCCCTTTAATAACAAAGTGAGAAAAAGTTACATCATAGGCCTAGAGTCCTCAGAATGGTAAGTAAGCAGGATGCATCTACTTATCTAATTATTTAGATTATTAGTTGTTTATAGATTTTTTTTAATGACTATCTTACGTCTATCTGTGCTTGTAGAAAAACGATGGATAAAACATTTATGGCTAATAGGAGTTAGATACTCGAGTCAGGAAAAATGATGAACTGATTTTTATCCAAGTTTTCAACAATGGATTGAATATGTCAAAAAGGTTCTATGGTTTAAATTACTTATATTTTTATCTTATCCCATTAGGCATCCGCGTTTCTCGCCACTAGCACTTGTATAACTTAATTACCTACCTCCAAACAAGAATGAATTGCCATCTAGGCAAGCGTGATTCAAACTAGACTCATAATTTTCCTATCAGGTACATATATACCTATAATTGTAACTAAGCGCAAGCCCATCTTGCAATCTTGCATTAAAATAGCCAGCTAATGCTGGAGCAAGTTAGCTAGTAATCATCAACATTATTCATCAGTCAATGGACCTCCACTGTAGCAGCTGGACATAGGATTCTTGTAGGGACTTCCATCGCCTCCCCTGTGACTATGATTTTCTTTATATTAGCGACCATATCTCGGACAGAGTGAACTAGAGTGAAGGAACTCGCGGTATGATCATGAATCGAGGTTATGTCTAATATTAGGCTATGGGACGCACAATCATAGAAAAATAGGGCTACCATAAGGCTACCTGCGGCGTTTGACGCCTGCCAGTGACTTCGAAGCCTCGACGTTTCGTCAGAAGTTTCTTAACTGTCGTGAAGTGTGTCTCCACTCTCGGATCTCATCACTGAGAGTGGCTACACGCATGTTAGCTATTCGTAGTAATAATAATGTATTGTAAAAAATGTATTTTCTAAACAAAAACAAAAAAAAAAATTGGTATACAGACTCTTAAATAAACGACCACTTTACTTGGTATGCTTTGCTTTTCAATATGAATATTTCACGAGTGTTTTGCTGCAGGATTAAATATTTCAGCTCTATCAAAAATTGTTTGAATAGGTAAGTGCATTTTGTTTTATCAATTTTTTTGTCGTAGTTGGATTAAACTGTGTGAATTAAAAACTTATGGTGTTAAAAATGCACTATACCTAACTATTATTATGTATTATGATCATATCATAAATGACATTTTTAATGAATGCTTGTATTTTTTAAGTATAAGCTGGAGCAGATCAAAAAAACCGGCCAAGTAAGAGTCGGACTCTCACACTAAGGGTTCGTACAAAAAATAAGTGACACTTTTTATTTTTTTTAGTTTTCATGGCTGCTATTTCGAAATTTTTGTTATTAGTTGTTACAGCCTCTACCTATTACGGTTTACAAGATGGAGACCGCTGACAGACGGACGGACGGATGGAACGGACAGCAGAGGCTGAGTAATAAAATGTGCCACATCACTGCCGTTAATAGTATAAGGTCAACGACCACTGTTAAAGTAATTTTCCTGGTATGCTACGTTTATTAAATGAAGTTGAGTATTCGCGCTACGATTAAATAACTGAGGAAGGTGGCGACTTGGTAACTTTATATTTTAAGAACGACCATTCATTTTACGAGGCTCAAGTTTATAACTTTAATTTTGGTTTCAACTTGTTTCTGTACCAACATTTTTTTTGTATGTAAATATTTACCGATATTGTCAATTATTACAATTTGAAGTTCAATATCCTCAATTAAACTATCGTAAGTAGTACAGCTAATGGTGGTTTTATTCACGACCGTATGTTGTGTTATGTGTGTATGTTAGGTTGTGTGTTGTGACAACCAGTTACCATTTTTCCAGGTGACCGGTATTGATGTAGAAAATATACCAATATTAAGTACTTTCACCTCTTAACAGGTTCTTAGGCTATTTTTACTGTTATCTAAGAAAAAATTTACCAGGTAAGTTTTTGCCTCGAAATTATTAATATTTTATTTACTAGATGATGCCTTCAAATTCGTTCGCGTGGATTTAGCTTTTTTGAAAATCAATAGGAGAGATGTAAGCTATCTCTTCAACTACCGAATTTCGTCATTTTAAGCGGACGGGCTGTGAAATGTTAGTTGATAGACAGAGGGACACACTTTCGACCTTATAATAATATAATATTACTAATTAATACTAAGTTATTGCTATTAGATAATTGTTTTCTACGTAGCAACATACCAGAAAGTTAACGACTTTGTCGTAACATCGATACAGTATGTGCGTGTTTGTATCAATTGTCCTTCTTAATTTATATAAGGCAGACGAGTCAAGTGATACGGTCTACGGAAGGTCCGCACTTATTAAGGTCGTAACTTCTGCTTGACTTGAGTTTCCATTGTTGGATGAGGTAGTAAATCTGATTAGGACGAACTTCGTAAGTGTTGTTAGGTGAAGTGTTTATTGTGCTGTATTATTATTGTTAGTTTATTTAACCTATTTATTTTATTCCTTCACTGCCCAAAATAAACTACGTAGGCTATGAATAGCACCTACGCCAATTAAGTATATATATTTTCTATTACTGGCTTAATTAATGGGGCAGGTAAATTAGCGGATGTGAAAAAAAATAATTATTCTTATTAATTATCTACATATATAAAATGATAAGATGACTGACTGACTAACTGATCTATCAACGCACAGCTCAAACTACCTACTGGACGAATCGGCCTGTATACCGGTACCGCGTTTAATAGCCTCATCGGGTGACAGAAGGGCTGGCTCATTTTTTGCGCAACGGATCAGCCTGGCTGTCCAACGCGGAAATGCAGCCAGTATTCTTGGCACCATTCCACGCGGGCATGATTTGTATAGTAATTAGATAAGGCTAGCTTTAAGTTTTATTGTAATATTTTCAATAAAAAAAAAAAAAATCATATTATCATGTTTTCATAAATTAATTTCATTTCATTTTAAATTGTCCATTTCATTGTTCCATTTTGAATTATTGGTTCTAAGCTTAACATGCACAGTTTTCAGGATATTTTTAACACCTGCGGTTGACGGGCGTAAGGGGCGTTCGTCAGCCGATACATAATCCAGGTCAGGAGGTAGCGCGCCGTGTTCCGGGTGCGCTTCTGAGACGGAGCTGGTAGCAGCCAGCCTAGCGAAGGGACCCGTCCGCTTGGCGGCGGGTCAAGTCCTGGCGGGAGTGCGGTGAATACTACATTAGTGATACCCGCGCAACCGCCAGTCCGTTGAGGAACAAACACAGGTTTTAGTGGGTGCAAGCCCCACATAACCCCTCCGTTTCCCCTGACGGAAGGGTATGCGTTAGGCATTTCCTGTGTATAAAAAAAAAAAAAAAAAAAAAGGATATTTTTAACAATGGTGATTTACTCGTATATGAAAAGGTAACAGCTATTCGGATTATTGTGTCCGATAGTCGATGTTTTTGAATGATCGTTTTTAATTTAAATATCAATATTTGTGTTGTGCGTTTGAAAAATTGTAACAAAACAATATCCTGAGCCAAATATGACTGCCAAATATCCTCAGTCAAACATAATATGCATAATCAATTCAGCTGAATTAAAATGCTATGGGATTTTGTAAGTATTATAAACGAATAAAATAATATATAACGGAATACGTTTTATCATGGTGCAGCTACTTCTATGTTTTATTGATTGATTAAGTATTATAATTATCAACAAAGCTGAGTTTGGCTTTGCTCAACTTCACTAAAATGTGCCGGCCACACAGGCCGTGTACCTATGCGTAGACGTAGCGCGTACCATTGCGTTGAATGTATGGAAATACAATGAACCAAAAGCTTAATTTGCTATAATCCGCCAAACCATTGGCGGATTTGGCGGATTATAGCAAATTAAGCTTTTGGTTCATTGTATATCATGGACTTCCGCTAAATAACGCCTGCTTCTATAATACATGTACGGAAATGTATGAGTCATGGCATACCGCTTGCGTGGCGTAAATGTTTGCGTAGACGTAATGCGTGCAGTTATGTCTACGGATTCACGTGTCACGTGTACGTGCTTGGTGGATCCAAATTATGCATGACAGATATAGTGCGCGACAGATTGAGATGGCAACCGGTGTGGGGACGCCCCGCATTCCCGCACAGCCCCCACGCTAACTCGCTGCGTTTGAGCGCGGTTGACGTGCGGGATCTTCGTGCCTCATACCCCGATTGCCATCTCAACCTGTCGCGTAGGCACCTACTATTGTTAACAAGGCTCTCTCCGTCATTCGTTTCATACAATCGTAGTTCCAATTTCATTTGAATATTAAGCAACCAAAGTCCATGAAATTTTGCAGACATATTCTAGAAACTAATATCTGTGTCTATTGTGTTTTAGATTTTTCTAAAAATATGTAGTTTTAAAATTACAGGGGCTCAAAGATTTGTATGAAAATTTTTAAGACCGCGTAACTTTGAAACCGAATATTTTAACAGAAATCTGGAAAACCACAGACATAGATATTAGTTTCTAGAATATGTTTGCAAAATTTCATAGACTTTGGTTGCTTAATATTCAAATGAAATTGGAACTACGATTGTATGAAACGAGTGACGGAAGGAGCCCTCTTAAAGTTGTCACGGCTTCCGTCAAACTTTGATCACAAAGTAAAGTGAAAGTAAAGTGGGTTGCACACGTCCGCAAAGTCGTACCATATCTTGATTTCTGCAACCTATTTTGCTTTTATTGACGTTCAAAACTTAACGGTAACTTTAACTTTAAACCTCTTGACATGCAAATGGGCTTTATAGTCTAAGATAATGTTATGGCGCATTAACTTCTTGAAATCTGGTGAGAGTTCACAAAGTAGAGTTCGTAAATTGTGATTGTTTGTGATCGTGAAGTTGATTTAAAAACCTTCTTATGTTACTTTTTTTTGTATTGTTTGTTAATAAAGAATAATAAATATCACTTAGGCACTTTTTATATACTATCAAACAAGCAGTGTTTGATAGTATATAAAAAAAAAATAAGCTCACGTTAACCCTAAAGTGGCGAACAAAATTATTGATGGATTAGCATAGCAACCCCACCCCTAATATGACAGACAAATATTTGCGTTGCTCAAACAGTGCAATCAGATTTGGTTTTATTACACGCAATTGATGTTTGGCAACGTTTGAACGGGATTAAATTGAAATCGAAATAAGATTTTTTTGATTTAAAAAGTATTCCAAAATGTGTTGTTGGTAAATCGATATTCTTCGTTAATCAACTTTTTGATTACCTCTCTTAAAGTCATTAAGTTTTCTTTTTTTATTATATACCTGATTACACTACTTTTTAGAAGTGTAGTCGATAGAGTGATATACCCCGGTTTTCCAATATGATACAATTTTTTTGTTTCCCCCCCTCCTACTAAGCGAAAAGCTTGTAAGCTGCCAGGAGAATAGTTACGACAATAGTGTAATGGGTAGGGTTTGAACCCCCAATCTTTCGGAATTCAGTACGCTCCTTAATCGTTGAGCTATTGAACTCTATCTGTACAGAAGATAGATAAATCTTCTCTTTTATCATTGAAGTATTTTATCAATTGCATTTGATATATGCGGTAGACCGCAGGTATGTGGCTTGCTGGCTATTGCATACAATAATAGGAATACCAAGCGTATATACGAGCAATCTATCGCATACACATCGATTATTATTGATGTGCGTCACGCTCTAGGGCATCCAATTAACATTAGCTCGCACGCCTATTACGCGGTAATTACGTGTAATTTATTACGCGATTACTGAACACTGCCTAGATGCAAAGCGTACCTTACCGCCATCTCATGTTAGCATTATTATATTCACTAGGCTGGACTCTCACTCTGCCTATCAAAAGAACTTGTAAAAGTCTAATTGAATAAAAATATTTTGAATTTTGAATTTCATCATCATCTCACAACTCATAGCTAATTCATTACAGAGTAGGAACGGGTCTCTTCGCAAAATGAGAAGAGTTTAAACTTTAGGGCTAAGGTTAGCCGCATTTTGGATAATTATTATTTTTCGTACGAATTTGGCTCTTGCGAACACGTACGAATACGTACGAACAAGCACGACCTTCTAGGTACTATGGACGCGCGCAGACTTGGTGCGATTTAGTCGAACCTACTTATCTACACCCAGTCTGTGCGCTCCCATAGTATTTAGAAGGTCGGAGTTGTTCGTGCGGGTACGTATGTGTTCGCATGAGTCAAATTCATACGAAAACACATCTAAAGTGCGGCTATCCATAGTTTACCACGTGGGTCAAATGCGGATTGACCGACTTTTCAGACCTTTGAGAACAGAACTCTCAGACTTCAATAGATTTCCTCATGATGTTTTCCTTTACCGTGTTTGCAAGTGGTATAATAGTTTAAAACGCAATCATTCCGAAAATTGTTGCATTATGGAGATTAGTATAGATTGTGTACTGAACTTCAGACGAAATATTGGGTTGGCAACACACTTTTGGTTTCTTTTTTAAAAGTTGCTCTGTCTGTAGATATTCCTAGTTCATGGAGTTTAGAAAATACAATGCTATTCTTAAAATGGTCCCAACTCTTAACACATTACGGAGAGGTAATAGGTATAGCGAGAAAATCTAAGATATTTGTGGTTCCCTCAGTGCAGCATAGTGAACTAGTAAGCTATAGAAGCCTCAAAAGCTCAACGGATTAGGGGGTGGATTGAAAACCGAAAAGTCTTAGGCTAAAGATAAAATTGTTTCTGTGAGAATTTTTTGAGAGACCAACGGGGTTAAATCTACTAAGACTTTACCCCAACTTTATGACTAATGCCTGATTTACACAGGTGAAAAGTGTAATTGTGAGGTCTAAGAATAAGATCACGTGTACATTTAACACTAAAAAATATGTTAATTTTTTAAAAATCCCTTTACAAGCCCTTGACTGCGATCTCTCCTAGTGGTCTAATGCCGTCTAAGATAAGCAGTAGATACCTAGTTTTAATAGGGGTATGGCAGTTTTTATTACACCTATACTTACCTCTTATCGGTTTCTACACGGCATCGTACTGGAACGCTACATTGTTTGGCGACAAGGCTAGGTAGGTGGTAACCAGCCATTGCCGGAACCTCCCACCAGACCTGAGACAATTTAGAGATAATGTATCCCCAAATTGCCCCTGCCCGGAATCGAACACGGGACCTCCCACTTATTAGACTACATCTCTCATGACTGCGCCAGGTAGGGCATCAAAAATCCCTGCACCTGATTTACACAAATTGTAAATCAGGGCTAATCGAATGTAGAAAGTATTCTCTGACTCTATTTTCGACAAGCCATATACTTAATCTATTGTTAAAAGAATTATGATTACATCGGCCACAGACTATTGTTTCAAACCGTTTATTATCGTACCATACATACCATAGAGCTATAATAGTATAATACGTTCATGTTACATACATTCAACAAATGGTTTTCTATGACATTTTGTTCTGTAACGCGATGTTAAAATTAGCTGAAGCAACCGCGCATTAGTCTATTAAAGTTAATATATAATATAGATAATATATTAGTAATTATCGATTGTTGTTGAAGTGTGTTTCGCTGGAAAGCGTCCAATTAACGTTTGATGGAAAGCTTATTGAACAATAATTACGTCTAATTTATTGTAAAATTACTGCAGTCTAGAGTGATTTGAAGTTAATTTAATAGGCTAATGACATTCGCAAGAAACGCAAGTAGTTTTTTCTTTATGCTTAAACTATAAATAGTTATAGTATCCCAATACTATTACTATTGTACAATATTGTATTTTAGTTTTATAAGATTTCGTACCCGAAGGGTGCCAACGGAACCCTTATTACTAAGACTCCGCTGTCCGTCCGTCTGTCAGCTATATATCGTGAACCGTAATAGGTAGATGCAGAGTTGAAATTTTCACAGAATGCGTATTTTTATTGCCGCTATAACAACAATTAATAATAATTAAAAACTCAAAACGGTCGACATGAAATTAAAAAAAAAAAGTGCTGTTTAAAGTACGATGGTACGGAAGCCTTCGTGTGCAAATCCGAATCCCACTGACCAATTTTGACCTCTGACCTATACCTCACACTAATATTATAAAGGTGAAAGTTTGTGTGTATGTGTGTGTGTGTATGTTTCTTCCTCCTTCACGCAAAAACCACTGGATGGATTTGGCTGAAAATCAGAATGGAGATAGATAATATCCTGTATTAGCACATAGACTACTTTTTATACCGGAAAATTAAAGAGTTCCCACGGGATTTCGTAAAACCTAAATCCCCGCGGACGAACTCGCGGGCGTCAGTTAGTATTCTGTATTTTTGAGAATAAAACAATTAATTAATACACCATCAATTTCAAATGTCAATTGAAGCACTACAATTAACAACTGAAACAATTCGTTCGCAACATGAACATACAATTGACAGTAATTAATTTATAATTAGAACAATGCATTACTCTTTCCATTGCAATAACATGGTAATAACAGAAAGGTTGGAGTATCTAATATAATGAATATGAATATTTTTTAGATAGCACGACATAGCAAGCTTGATTATTATCTACACGCCAAATATAACTAAAGTAATATAAACCCAGTCTATGAATAAGTCTTTATGCTTGTCATCAATTTTTAAAAATATAAGGGACATTGTACACAGCGATAGTCACAGTCAGTTTAATTTTAAATAAACGTAACGGCTTTGTTTTACCTAGCAAAAACTAGGTCTGTCTGAAAACCTTTGTTTTTACTAATTAAAACTAGAAGTAAAGAAGGGGTTTTAGTTAAAATTAGATTTACTAGGTAAAGGAGCTTTAACCTCGAGACATCCATTTAATGACATAATTCAGTTTACAACGCACTTTAACTGTGCGTAGATTTTTTTTCTTTTTGTAGTTCAATTGGTAGGTGGCAAATAATTAGGTATAATCAATATAGAATTAATATTGATTTGTACAAGCCGAAGATACGAATTAAAAATCACAAAAATTGTGTCACCAAAAGTTTTATCATTACCTACTCAGTACGCGTATATTCCAATATGGCGTAGCCTTAATTAAATTCATTATCAAAATTGAGAGCGTAATTCAGCTTTTATATAACACTTAAACGAATTAACCTTCAAAGGTAAAAGGGACTTAATAAGCCGACACGTCGTCCATTTTTCTCCACTCACGACTCCCTCCTTTTAATTTGACGTGACGAATACGTGACGTCGCAATACGTTTGCTCTACATGCCCTCATGAATTACGGAATGAGATGAAAAAAGTATGTTCCACTTAACATTAGCTGATTTACAAGTGTAAATGAAAAATCTATAACACCCCCGACAAGTAAAGGTTATAGTTACATCTAGAAAGAGCTGATAACTTTCAAACGGCTGAACCGATTTTTTTGGATTATAGCTAAGAACACTCTCGATCAAGCCACCTTTCAAAAAAAAAAACTAAATTAAAATCGGTTCATTAGTTTAGGAACTACGATGCCACAGACAGATACACAGATACACCGATACACAGACTCACAGACACACAGATACACACGTCAAACTTATAACACCCCACTTTTTGGGTCGGGGGTTAAAAAATAAATGAGTAGATAAATATAGTTAAGACGTACATTGGTGCTAGTTCAGTTGTACTATGGTTGTATATAACCTCTTAAATAAATTGACAGGTCAATTTTTTATACACGTAAACTTATTGAAAAATTCTGGTTTTTACACTAGTAAAAGGTTATTTAAGTGATACGAAACCTTGGGAATGAGTTAGTTCTTCTTAGACCTACGCGCGTATGGAACCCTCGTAGCCTTAGTTTTAACTCATTAAAGTCTGCATAATTAATTGTCACCATTACATTATTATCTTACAAATTCCACAATTAAAATCAAAAAATACTCATTACAACGGTACCCAATTTGAATAAATGCTTTAATTTTGAGTTTACACTTTCCATTTAACATAATGTGTGTCTTGCCCAGGTTGACCAGGTGTACGCACCTATTTAAAATAACATAACTAAACTAAACAAACACTAAGTCAACCAAATAAATCTAATGTATCGACTGTAAAAGAAAAAATAAGTATATTTAAATAATAATATAACGATGAAAAGAACGCCCGAGGAAAAAAATTCATACAGAAGTGACACGTACATTCACCGTTTAATAAACGGAGTTCCTTAAATTTCCTGTTCATATTAGCTTCTACATCTTATTTGCTTTAATGTCGTTAACGTCACGTCTCCGCTTCGTCATCCGCAAAATTTCAGGTCCTTAGCGCGTATACTTGGCGTATACGAATACCTACTAACCTTTTCACGTGCAACTTTTGGAAACGAAAATAATAATCTCTCTAGACTAATACGTACAAGTGGCTAGTGATAATACAGTTTAAGACAAAAAGTACCTGATATGAAAAAGTATCGCAGTAGATTCTATAGACAGACAGAATTTCAGCCAAAAAAACATGTATTTTTTTTGCGGGTAATGACTGAAACCTTTACCTTCATTCTAATGGGTGTTGGAGGTTACGTACATCGACCATTTTTCAAAAAAAAAATCCTCCCCTCTCCATCCTAAACTTCTCCCCATTTCCCTCCCCATCAGAGTTTGATTTCACCTGATTCCTGTTCATAAAAAACCTGATACGATGAGGGAGGTAATTCTCCCTCGACCATCAGGGATATCTTTTTACGGCGAAGCTTTGTAAATATTTACCTGTGTGATTATTAGGGAAATGCGAATTTTGTTACAAAATTATCGGGAAATACAAGCCTTTTTTTTCCTTTTTTTGTGATACGGGCACATTTTGTTACACCTGCTGTAAACCGTACAGATTTATATTATGTACCTACTGTAAATAGGACGGTTATATTAATATGTATCCTTAAACCGAATTATACTGTAAATATGTACGAATCACATAGAAGTTATTGGTACAAAATGATGAAAACATCAATGATTATATTTTTTTTCATCCCATCATTATGTTTTTAATTCATGCTATACTTATCCATGGAATTTAAAATTTTCTTTTTCTTACGCGCACAATGACGAAATATTACTATAATAATAATATTATAAGACATATTATACATATAATATTAGTGTGATATCCCTTTTGAAGTTGGTTAAGTATTTAATTAAAGAATAATAAGCATATATTATTAAGTTTTAACTCGTATCGCAAATTCATGTGTCACTTCGCCAGCTCTCATCACACCTCACACTAATATTATAAAGGAGAAAGTTTGTATGTGTGCGTGAGTGTGTGTGTGTGTGTGTGTATGTTTGTTACTCCTTCACGCAAAAACTACTAGACGGATTGGGCTGAAATTTAGAATGGAGATAGATTATACCCTGGATTAGCACATACGCTACTTTTTGTCCCGGAAAATCAAAGTGTTCTCACGGGAATTTTAAAAAACCTACATCCACGTGAACTAAGTCGCGGGTATCAGCTAGTACAGTATAATAGCCTCGTTAAGAAGGTAAGTTTTTACACGTTTAGTGACAAATCTAAAAAAATCATTATCATTTATTATAAAAGCGAATTCTCAGCTCCACAAAGGATTTCTACTTTACGCTCTAAAAGGTAATTTCATAAATTGAATTGTTAACGCTATTTCTACCTAACAGGCTTATTGGTTCAGGAAGCTAAAGGTTTGGACACACTAAGCGCGATGGTAACGACATCGAATTAAATCATTTATTTATCTTAAACTTTATTTATCATAAACATTATTGTTCTATGATTGCTAAGTAGCTCTTACTGTAATTGATTAATATAAAATGGCACAAGTATATTAGTTACATTTGAGACTAATGTCTCAAATGTTGCGATCCGATCTAGTGAAATCGGAAGGTCTGAATGAAAATGACAAGAAACAGTTCCTCATTTGGGGTTGTCATCTAAATTATAATAAAATTACTAAACATTCCCGCTAGATTACGACATGGAGAATATTCAAGGGGTGGACCAACAAATTCCTGAAAGGCCGGCAACGCATTGACGGTTCCTCTAGTGCTGCAAATGTTCATGGGCAGCGGTAATCACTTAACATTAGGTGACCCGCCTGCTAGTTTGCTTGCTATTATTATTTTAAAAAAATGCACTAAGATATTCACAGTGCAAAAGTGGTGATAGTGCGGCTCGCGCTACGCGCTCTGAACGCCTTCATGTAGTTTTTTTACGTATTACAGTTTTAAGAGTCGCATTGGATACGTATGCATCACCACGCGTCGATGCCGACTCACGTTAGGTTTGTCCAAGGCCTTAATGTAAGTAGGTATAATCTTCCCTAACATATAATCCGCTGTTTGATAAAAAGCGATCGACAGAATTTTAGATGATCGTAAGCCTTTTTTGATTTGATAATCTCTTGTTGACGAGGAAAATAACTTTGAAGCATGTTGAAATTAATCTATCTACGTAAAATATCATAGCTGATATACCTAATATAATACGCAATATGGTCCACTCCTAACACAAGCTTAACGCTTAGTTGGAGGGGAAAGGGGAATGTCAGTCATGATTAATATTACTAATATTCTTTATGAAAAAAAAAAATATGGTGAAAAATACTGGTAAACCGCTACAATAATTGGCGTTAATGTTTTAGTTATGCTACGTACCTATTTGTAACAGCTTCCCATACACCAGTATGGTAGTGGGTTATAATAGACACATTATTATATTGGTGTTGGGTTATCTTACTTGACCTATATATTATTAATCTTGACACAGTATTAATGAAGCCCCCATGGAATATGGGCGTAAGGGTGATGCGGTCAAATAAATCCGTTAGATTGATCGACCGATTTCGTTCGCCGCAAATTTATTCGACCGAGTACGTCGCCGCACGCGATATACTCGTATAGGCGTGTCGATTTTGAGAGAGGTTCTAAATCAATTTATTCAAGCAATTGATGATATTCCAAACAATTATTAAGGTAAAAAAACTTTTTTTTTTACCCGACTACGGCAAAGCCGAAGGAAGGGTTATGATTTTAGTTAAATTAACATAAAAATCTACTCGCACTATCCAACGAAGTAACGGACTCTATTGCCCTTGGGTGCCTTAGATGTCCTTTCTAAGTGCCCGTCACAGCCTTTCCTTCTGTGATGAAGGCTGCAAGAGCAAGCGCTATATACGAGTATATTATATGCTCCGAGGTGGAACTCTCTAATGGCGTAATAAAAGGGAAACCCGCTCCACAAAATTACTCCCCTAAAATTACAAGTGTAAATTAAAAAATTATAACACCCCCGACAAGTGAAGGTTACAGTAACTAGAAAAGAGCTGATAACTTTCAAACGGCTGAACCGATTTTCTTGGATTATAGCTAAGAACACTCTCGATCAAGCCACCTTTCAAACAAAAATAAACTAAATTAAAATCGGTTCATTAGTTTAGGAGCTACCTACGATGTCACAGATAGATACACAAGTCAAACTTTAACACCCCTCTTTTTGGATCGGGGGTTAAAAATTGGTGCCGAATCTCTATGCACCCACTTTACTCTACACTCTACATATAGTACTAACGTTGGATAGTTTGGGCACGGAGACCATCTAGTATGTGACTTAGTCACCATCTGTTGTATTTTACAATTAGGGAGATATTGTAATAGCAGGCGTCTGTTATTTCCACCATAACCCACACATCAAGTCCCCAGTACCCAATCCAATACCTCCATTAGTTCAGTGTCAATTGCTTGCATTAGTTTTGTAGTCACTGGGGATTATTTTTCAGTGCAACTGAAGAAGAAGATTTCGTTATTGAATTAATCCCTCCCGAGTTCCTCCAGATTATTTCCTCTACGTGTTATATATCTCTTCCCTTGCAAACTTAAGACCTAGGCCTTTTCCCGTGCGAGTAAAAACAAAATTAATAACAATTATTATCGATAAATTGTCTGGGTATCCTTACGATTTCTACTGAAATTACACATGCAGTATCACGATTAAACAGTATCTCTAAGTTCAATAAATGTCTTTTGTTAAAACATATGAATCAGTTAATCAGAAAAAATTTAAAAATCCTGGGCAAGGAAAGAAAATTGATAAATCTCTCATTTTTCGGATTGAAAATAGGCTCCTTCAATCCAAATAAGCTCAAAATCAATCAAACTTCATCAAACTATTGAAACATGAAATTTCGAAAACCCGAATTATTTATTACAATACGCGTAGTAAATTTTATCTTTTATATTTATATTACTTGAAACAATATTGAAATAGCAGTCCAAACATAAAATACTCGGCCTTTATTACCTACCCTCATATATTTGGATCCGACCCGCCTTATCCTGGATGTAATGAAATCGGCAGATTAATATGAACCAGGGAATATTACTCATATTAAAAGTATACCTATGTTAATGTCTAACTATAAGTTACTTTAATTTTAACCACATTTTTTGTTCATAGAGCATACAATAAAATATTTACTTAATAGAATAAAATATTACTTCATATTTATAAATTCTTATCATACAATATGTCAATAAATGTTAAAAGGATAATATAATATTGTATGTAAATAAGACACTATAAACAAAAATAAAACAAAGTTAAAGTGACTGGAACTTGCTTTATGGTCAGTTTTTTTAAGCCTGCGTTTACATATTCGCCATCGCGACACATCTCGTTGCTCACTGTTAAAGTTCGACATATCGCACATAATCTCGCCACTGCTGCCACGGGGTTGGAAGATGAGACTGGAGTCAAACGTGTGAACAGCTACTTCGCTCGCGTTCCAGCTCGCCACTCTGAGAATGTATAAATACACCTTAAGTGATTACTGTTTTATTGGCAGTTTTAAGCTAATATTACACAAGCATATGTAGCCGAGTAATCTTAACACCTATTATAACTCAAAATTTAAAAAACCCCCGACACAAAAACCTCTATAAGAAAACTAGAAAAGAATTGATAACTTTCAAACGGCTGAACCGATTTTCTTCGATTATAGAACACTCTCGATCATTACCTTTCAAACATAAAAAAAACTAATTTTAAATCGGTTCATTCGGTTAGGAGCTACAATGCCACAGACAGATACACAGATACACACGTCAAACTTATAGCCTCTTCTTGGGTCGGGGGTTAAAAACAGATACTTTACTCTCTATTGCAGTTGTAGTTTTAGCATAATTTTCGGTTGCAAAGTTAAATAACTTTAAGGGTAATTACGCCAAGTAGTTCTGCAAAGTTCGAAACAATTTGCTCGAACAAAAAAGATTAAAAATTCATCCCGGTTAAAAAGTTCCAATGTTAATTTTATATCAGTTCACAAAGTGTATCAAGTGCAAAGTTTTTTACGTAGATAAGAAATTTTTGGGTAACGTCAGTAGTTTATTTAAAAAATAATTAACTCGGTCTTACAATTAATACCTACCTATTGCCTATATTTAATGAGCTTATTCTATTATCTAATATTCGTTTTTCGTATTACCCATTGCATTTTGGAACATGCTTAGGGTGTTTACAATAAGAAAACCTTAAATATGCCACCCCGTAAGATTTCCATTTTATTTCTAACGGCACCGCTTGATGGACATAAAGATGTTGGAACTAATCTTTCAAGTAACTGTTCAGTAGAGAATACAGATATATAGATGCAACGGTTTACCATTTCCCAAGAATCATAAAATTTTCACGTTAATAGAAATTCTGAGCGTTAAAATGTGCAACCAAAACGTGATGAAGTTACTAACTACTGATTTATAGCATAGTTGGCCGTTTTTACTGCGTCGTAGAGGTTCTACAAGTTCCGTTCTTTAATATTTCCGACGGTGCATTTTAAAGTTGTGGTCCAGTAGGTACCTACTGGTAGCTACGCGCTGATCGTTTACTGAATTGGCAATTTACGGGCATTTTTGATAATTTTGGACATTTTTGTTAACAGACAGACAGACACACTTTCGCATTTATAATATTAATTGGTTATATGTTGTGCGAATTTAAAATTTGACAGGTCAAGTTTACCATAATACTGTTTGGATGACTGAGATCCCTATATCGGCTGAGAAAATAACTGATACTCCTGAATTGGTTGAACAGATTTTGACTAAATATAACTAACAACCATCTCGATTAAACATGCTTTCGAATAAATGAAACCGCATCCAAATTGGTCCATCCGTTTGAGCGATACTATTCCATAGAGAGACATATAGATAGTCAGATGTACACCTTTCTCTAATATTAATACCCCTCTGTTGGGTCGAGGTATACCTACTTAGTGTGGTAGTATCACGTGTGATAACTCTGCAGTACGAGATACAAGGATCTACGGGTTCATCGTTCCACAAGAATCGTAAAACTTTCACTTTAATACAAAACTAAGCACTGAAATGAGCAACGGAAACGTGATGAAGTTACTAACTCCTTCTGAGTAGTAAGTTGGGTGTCTTTATTGAGATCTAGAGCTTTCCCTCGGGTTTTGTTTTGTTTGTCGCTTCCGACTTTATTTTGTTTACCGAAGTTGCATTGTGGTACGTTTCGGTTTTAAGTTTGACGCGATTCCGGGAATCAACTCCGATTTAAAGTTTTTCTTTTGTCCCGCGGGACGATTCTTAAGCAAGTATTTAAATGTTTTTGGCTCATAACATTTATCGGGAAAGAAAATACAGTTCATACTTTTTTTTATTTTGTTTTGCTGTTTTGATTTCCAATTGATTCGATATTCCGGTAGCCGAAAAACGGCCTAAAAGCCGATTCACACCAAGTGCGTACACGTGACACGCGCTTGTGACGCGCGTGAATCCGTAGACATAACTGCACGCATTACGTCTACGCGAACGTTCACGCCACGCAAGCGGTATGCCATGCCTCATACAGTTCCATACATTACAACGCAATGGTACGCGCTACGTCTACACTTACGCGACGCATACGCGGCCTGTGTGTTATGTTATCTTCTAAACTTTGTCAACTCCGTGTTGATTAGCTGTGGAAGTAGTCACTTTGGCGGATCCTGTTTTTTTTTTTTTAAAGAATATTAGCCACGTTAAATGACTAATATTCACCTTTCCTCTCCAACTAAGCGTCAGGCTTGTGCTAGGAGTAGGTACGCCAATAGTCCAACCAAGCATAGGGTTTGAACCGTC
Organism: Maniola jurtina; assembly: GCF_905333055.1. NCBI lineage: Eukaryota > Metazoa > Arthropoda > Insecta > Lepidoptera > Nymphalidae > Maniola > Maniola jurtina. Next base: position 6,847,720 of record NC_060047.1, on the reverse strand, counting down.
AACCTTTCGGTTTTCAGTCCACTCCTTTACCGGTTGAGCTATTGAGACTCAGGCTAGGTTTCGCGCCTACTATGATAGATCAATGGTTTCACGTTATTAATTGCCATGTTACTTGTTATAATGTTTGTAAAACTAAATGTTTGTAAATAAATGAAAATATCGCAGGTATTAGGTAAGTACTGAGGTTATTTATATTTGTTGGTTAAAAAAATAGTGTTTTGTTGTAAATGAAAAACGAGTCAGTCTAATCTATTATCTCCTTTAATATTGTGATATCCTTTTGATATATAAATATAGTTAATTAGTTAATGAGTTAATGTTTCTCAAAACCATCTACGTATATTTATAGATAAAGCACATTATTTTTGCATCATTTGAAACCGCAATTAATTAACTGTTAAATGTTAGACTGAAATCCGAAATGACGTAGGTTTAAATCCATATTGTCTCTGGTTGTACTATACGTAAAAATTACGAAAAAAGATGCCATTAAAATAAGCCATTCCATAAATAACATCAATTTACACGCATCAAAACGAAAGGGCAATAAAATGACAAAATTTTAATTAAACTCTGCTCTCTGCAGATACATTTCGTTATCGTTCACGGAATAATGTACAATGTTTTTCTCGTATCGCAAATTGGTATCAATCATAGGGGATGTCGATTAAGGATTTCGGAAGTTGTGTTTCCGAAAACATCAGCAACGCTAATTACTTTCTGTACATGTTACTTTTTATTTCATTCTCATTTGTGTTCGAGGTTAATCCATCAAGAGGGATTGACCTGTTTAAATAAATTAACGCCCTTTCATTCGTGTGTCTACTTTTAATGCATGATGCGTAATTATTATCAAAAAAAAAAAATCTGATACACTAGCTGTTAAATTATTCAGTTACTGGACTTAATTAAAAAAAAGCAATATTGATACTTACGATTCCTATTATCACTTTTTGACTTTTCTAGACTTTTTAGACTTATTTTTTGAATTTTAAAAGTCTATAAGTCTACTAAATTAAAAAAGTGGTATTGTGATTTTAACTGTAATACATGAATAAATTCAAACCATGATTATAATACCTAGATTACAAGTACCTAAGTATATAGATTTTTCTTAAACTTCTAAGATTTCATTAAACTTAGAATCCAAGTATTTATGTAGTTTGATTTTTAATGAGAAGTAAACACAGAATACCTACTGATAGTTGCATCTACCCATAACCAGCGACTAGGCCACCCTTGAGTGAAGTTATAATATTCAGAAAACAAGAAAAAATTGTTTTCGCAGAAAATAATACCGAATACCGTCCAAAACTAAACCGATGAGATTTGCTAAAAGCAAAGTGCGGTGTGCGGCCAGCCTAAACCGCTCTGGAACCACGGGCAAACATCTCAACACATCCGGGCATCTATCACACGCGAGTGGACACTTCCTGTGGAGGTATTAATCATTTTTATTGAACCCAGGGTCGCCATTATTGATTGTCCTGATGATAAAACTGCCATTAACTCGCTCGCGTCGTTATTCCGCGTCGGAGCCGGTTCGTCTGCTATGATTAATGCGGATTTAAGTTTGCTAACATTGATATAAAAAGACAAGATAACTAACTTAGGTGTCGATGGACCTCTCAAAGGTTTAGGGTTCTGACTTTTGACTCTGAGATCGAGTTATAAGCCTCTAGTTGACTTGTGTTCATCGAAGGTTGTACAAGCATGGCATCTAGACCCGACTCCCAGTAGACTTCGGAATATAAAAAATTATGCAGATCGCATTTATTCTGATGTCTTATATTATTTGTTGTAGTCTCTATAATCATTAGGTTGTAGTCTCCTTGTAGTGATGTCAGACTTTGATTTGACATAAGATGCGGCTAATGAGTATTGTCAGGTATTATGGTGCCTCGCTGCCCTTTCCCAACCATTGTTCCAAAGGTTTCCGAAGAAGCCTATGCTGATGCTCTCGAACAGTTCAAATACAGTGCATTGGCACTCGACAAAGGAGATGATTTAAGAATACATGGGCCTTCAGCGGTCTTTGGGGTATCCAAAATCGCATAGTTCAAAATTCACATCATATAGTAGGTACATAATATTTGCTTACGTGAAACATGAAATTATTTTCATACCTATGTATTATAATAACGTAGCTTTCAACAGGTATATCGCAATAAAAGAAAAAATAGACAAACAATAATATTAATTAATTATCATTGTGAGAGCATTATGCATGGGATTTCTAAAGATAAGTAAAACTATAAACAAGGGGATTTAAATCTGTTATAAGAGGGAGGTTTAATCAGTAGTAGAGTACTAAGTAATCAACCTTCTCAGCCTAATGATTAAATGTTAGTAAAACTACTGCAACAAAGACTTTACGTTACGCTACTCAAGAACAAAGAAATAGCGTTGTATGCGTTGGTCCTCGATTTATTCAGCACATTATTTAACAGCAGATAATTTAACGCAATAAGTTAGGTTTTTTTTTCCTCTCGTCTGGCTTTACAAAGATTAATTAGCCAATGTCAAGTTTGTAGTTATTTACAAGTTAGGGAAACTATACAAGTATGGACTTCGTCTGTGCCGGTGTTCGCCGACACACGCGCGGCACCCCTTTAGAGCGCTTCCCAGTCAGTTCCACCACCAAAAACACCAGTAAAACACAAAACCCGGCAACTTTTAACAAAAAAAAAAACTCTAAAAAGGCAGAGCAAGCGCCAGCAAACTCCAACACAGACGAAGTCCTAGGTTAGGTTTTGTCAAACGTGTGAAATAGTCAAACAGTAAGGCCTCATTTACACGAGATCTTTTTTAACGTCCGTTAAAAAAGCGTCCAAATAGAACAAATTGATGTATTCCTAAGTATCTGTTTACACGTAAAAAAGCGTTGACGTGTAAACCTACTTGGGAATACAAGTACATTTGTTCTATTTATCTCTCGTGTAAATGAGGCCTTATACCTACCTACCTATTATTATCATTGTAAAAGTATTAGTATTAGATTACTGAGGATAACTAAAACGATAAACAAGGGGATTTAAATAAGAACGAGCTTTAATCAGTAGTCTAGACTCTAGAGTACTAAGTAAATTACCTTCTCAGCCTAACAATAATTAAAATATTATGTTAGTAAAACTACTGGAACAAAAGGAGTAACGTGCTATTCAAGAACAAAGGAATGCGTTGGTTTTCAATTTATTTAGCACATTATTTTACAGGAGGTAATTTAATGCAATAGTTTTGAAATATGTGTGCAAGTAGGTCATGCCAACAAGGCTTCCAAAATCATAAACTTAAAAGTACATTAATGCATGTTTTTCCACCGGAAGGTATTTTTTTTATTACCCAGTTATGGGTATTAAAAAAATAAAATATTTTTATTACCATGTTACATAGCAAAATTAAGATTCAAGATTCAAGAATCGTTGAGATCATCGTGATCATGGAAACCCCATTGCTGGCTCAGTAATGAACCGCGCCGGTCTCCTGTCAGAATGAGAAGGGTTCGGCTAAGTCCAACACGCTGGCCAAGTGGGAATCGACGGGCATCACTCACCTTTTTAACCCCCGACTCAAAAAGAGGGGTGTTATAAGTTTGACGTGTGTATCTGTGTATCTGTCTGTGGCATCGTAGCTCCTAAACTAATGAATCGATTTCAATTTAGTTTTTTTTTTGTTTGAAAGATGGCTTGATCGAAAGTGTTCTTAGCTATAATACAAGAAAATCAGTTAAGCCGTTTGAAAGTTATCAGCTCTTTTCTAGTTATTACTATAAACTTTACTTGTCGGGAGTGTTATAAATTTTTAATTTACACTAGTTGAGATCATTAATATGAACTAGCAGGCATGCAGGTTTTCGCAGGGTGTTTTATTGCACCGTTAAAGCTAGTGATATTTACAAAAAGTTAGAGGTGAGTGCCCAGGATCGAAGGTCGGATCTCTTGGGAACTCTTTGATTTTCTAGGACAAAAAGTGGATTACGTCCGTCCATGGGATGCTAGTTATGCTATAGGTGTACCAAATTTTGAAGTGAATGGGTTATGAAAAACTAGCAAACAGACTAAGAAAAGATATATAGACACACTTTTGAATGTATAAATTTAACGGTTCAATACACGATTATGTGGGCAATTTAAAGCTCAGTCGACTGCTTTCACAGTTGCTCGACTAGTCGAAAAAACAATCACACTAATCACACTATCACACTTCACACTAATATTATAAATGCGAAAGTTTGTGTGTGTGTGTGTGTGTGTGTGTGTGTGTGTGTGTGTGTGTGTGTAAGTTTGTTACTCCTTCACGCAAAAACCACTGGACAGATTTGGCTGAAATTTGGAGTGAAGATAGATAATATCCTGGATTAGCACATAGGCTACTTTTTATTCCCGAAAATCAAAGAGTTCCAACGGGATTTCGAAAAACTTAAATCCACGCGGACGAAGTCGCGGGCGTCAGCTAGTTAATTATGAACATAAGCTTACATAACACACAACGCCCTTCAAGTTATCTTGTTAGAAGGAGCAGGTGTCGTGGGGAGGGATCTAATTAGTAGTTGGAAGTATTAGCCCTTAATCGATTAGCCGTAATATTTTGTGTCATAACACATGAGCGTGGTAACGTAATTTATACAGGTATTTGTTTTGTAGTCGGCTGCGGGTATAAGGGAACATAATATTATCCATACTCCAAACTATTATTATAAATGCGAAAGTGTCTGTCTGTCTGCTACGTTTTCAGGGCCCAACCGCTGAACCGATTTTAATAAAAGGTACAGACTTGGGAGTCATCCCGGGGAAGGATATAGGCTACTTTTTATCCCGGAAAATCAAAGTGTTCCAATGGGATTTATAAAAGATTCTGCTTTTTTGTCGAAATGTCTTAATTATATTATTGACTAGCGTATGCCCACGACTTCGTCCGCGTGGACTATACAAATTTCAAACCCCTATTTTACCTTCTTAGGGGGTGAATTTTCAAAAAACCTGTCTTGCGGATGAGTACCTACGTCATAATAGTTACCTGAATGCCTTTCAGCGGGAGTCGTCCAGTAGTTTGAGCTGTGCGTTGATAGATCAGTCAGTCAGTCAGTCAGCCAGCTTTTCTTTTTATATATTTAAATATTTTCTATAGTTTTTTATATAGTTTTTTATAATTACTCTTATAAAGTCCAATATGGTTTATTGTAGAAAGTTGAAAACTAAAGTTCTTACTAGCTCTAAAACTGTTTCTGTTAAAATTAAAAGGAAAATAAGGTTATTCAAAATACCAATAGCAAATCATATTGCCCATCTCAAAGGGATTTCGTAATAAAATAAAAGCAATAAAAGTGTACCTCAAATATAATTTTAAGAGCTCGTTAATGACTCGAGCGCGGTTATTATCAAAAAATTCTTGGTAAAATATAAAAGTGAAAAGAGTTACTTTGACGAAGCTCCAACCTTTGATGAGCTCCCAATTTACACGAGTAATATAGTTTCATATTAAATTATCGTAAATATATTTATTTTAAACATAAATTTATGAAACTTTTACAAAAATAGACTTAAGTTACTTATATGTAACATGTGTTATATGTAACATGTGGCAAAAAAAGTTACAATAAATGTTCAGACTAGAAATATGAAAATATAAGCCATCATATTCAGGTGTACATATTATATTTTTATAGCACTTATGAATATGATGAAGGTATGGTTACAGAAAAAGAAGTAACAATTATTGTTTCCTATTTCCACAGAATTTTATTAAAACTCAATGAAATTTTGTAGCTACGATTTAGGATATCATGACTGTGGTTATAAAAGTTGTGAGATATGAAAGTTATAAGATCTCAAGCACGTACCTATAACTATAAAACTAGTAATTTATACGGAAATCAGGATAACCGCAGACATATATATTAGTTTCTAGAACGTGTCTAAAAAGTTACATCAAGTTTGTTTAATATTCAAAGAGAACCGAACTACGTTTTTATGGAACGAGTGCTGGTGAGAGTACTTTCTGCATGCTTGAAAATGCTTGGAAATACAATAAAATTTTTACGAGTACCAAAAGTCATTCCTCAGCCTTTAGGCTTGGCAATCGCTTGTAGCCAACTCAAATGGAATTGTAGCAATTTTCGCAACGTGCAATATCGCGCGGAGATTCAGCAGAATTATTATTCGCGGGACAAGTTTTCAACGTTCAGAATTCCGATTTTTCCATCATATAAGCTCCGGTATCGGGAAATGCAATAGATTATGCGGCTCATTGAGAAATTCTAGGCGCTCCAAGGACGTGATCTGAGTGTCGGAGATGTTCTACAATGTTAGTTGTAAACGTCTTTATCGAATTTTGTCGTTCTTTATTCGATTTTGTAAATGGTTCCTGTCCTGTATTATCAAGATAGATCGTTAAAGGTACCTACGTGTTACTTCAGACATCAAGCAAAATGTGTGCCGTAAAAGCTTTGAAGTAAAAGGAAAGTAGGTACGATTTTTCTTGTAACGAAATTTGCTACGTTCCGAGAATAGAATATTCGTAGTAAACAAATTTATAGTACCTGAAATTAGATTTATTGGTTAGGTATTTGTTTTTAGAGAAATAAACCTAGCGCTCCCTCTTTTTTTTCCTCCGATTGTAAAAGTAACGCATCTCACAAAAAATTGGATATGTGGTCCTCGGAGTCACTGGCAAAGCTACACGATACTCACAAAACCCCAGCGGTACCTACCGACCGACCGCGTCAAGTATGAGGCGTCTCATGAAAGTAGACACATTCTTGCAACAGATATCTCTGTCTGTGTATATTCAAACTAGCTGATGCCCGCGACTTAGTCTGCGTGGATTTAGATTTTTCAAAATCCCGTGGGAACTCTTCGATTTTCCGGGATAAAAAGTAGCCTATGTGCTTATCCAGGATATTATGTATCTCCATTCCAAATTTCCGTCAAATCCATCAAGTACTTTTTGCGTGACGGAGTAACAAACATACACACACACACACACACACAACTTTCGCCTTTATAATATTAAGTGTAAAGTGTGATTAGTGTGATGACAACAAAACTACGTTTGTATGGAAAGAGCTGAGCCATAATACTATGAATAACTCAATAGTCGATATTTATTTATTTAGCAGAGTTGTTCCGGTTAAATTATAAACACATTAAACTAATGTTTATTTCTACACTGAGCCAAAAATAGAACATGCGAGTCATTTCATTTAAAAAAGCAATATATAAAAAGGGGTTTATTGAACAGTTTTTCCATTGTTCTATTCAGGTCGGTTTTCACGTAAAACTGCGGCAAAGTTAGTAATTGGAGTGTAAATCCATGAATTTACGGTCCGTTAAATTGTAAATACATGTAAAAACAACTAACGAACTTGCGTGACTGTGTTCGTATGGAAATAAACCTAGTGGAGATCAATAAGTGGTTAAGATAGCCAAGCGCGTTCCAAACTAGACGTTAAGTTGATTTCAAACTACGGAATATAATATAGGTAAATATCGCTCACCCTACTTTTAAATGTCACTGTTCACACTTAGATGTAATATAATAATCTCATAGCATATAATGGCCTCAATAGCTCAACCGGTAAAAGAGTGGACTGAAAACCGAAAGGTCGACGGTTCAAACCCCGCCCGTTGCACTATTGTCGTACCTACTCCTAGCACAAGCCTAACGCTTAGTTGGAGAGGAAAGGGGAATATTAGTCATTTAACATGGCTAATATTCTTTTTATAAATAAAAATTAAATTAAAAATTTAAAAAACCCCCGACACATAAACCTCTAAAAAGTAAAAAAATAATAGGTAAGTATGTATGGGCCCTTTAAGAATAGTATAAATAGTAAAGTTTTTATCCAAGCGCTCGTTGCGCCAGGGGACCGCTACCTATCATAAACTATGAAAGTCATCTGTTGTAGAAAGAATAGTCTTTAGCGGTCCCCCGACGCAACGAACGCTTGGATAAAAACTTTACTATTTATACTATTCTTAAAGGGCCCATACATACTTACCTATTATTTTTTTACTTTTTAGAGGTTTATGTGTCGGGGGTTTTTAAATTTTTAATTTAATTTTTATTTCACGCTTTTTAAACTTTTATTCATAAATTACCGTTTATTTGTGCTATTCTAAAACCCAATTTCTATAATAATATAAATCCAATAAGGCAGCTAATATCTCTTCAAAAGTAACATCAATGTTATGTTAATTATACGTTCCGTGAAATATTTTTGACCGAACATCACTAAATCAAGAATTATCTGAATGACTCACATAGTTTAACACGACCAAAACGAAATATCTGTTTCTAACATGTAGTTGCTTTAAAAATGTACCCATTTTACGTAGTCGTATAATAGTTCGCTTTTTAAGATATACCTACGATTAAATTGAAATCGACTTTCACCCGATGAAATAAGGAATAAATTGGCTTGTATTTCATTTTGTTTGTATTGCATGTAAAATTATTTGACATAACTTTCAAAAACCGGTCGAGTGCGAGTCTGCCTCACACATGAAGAGTTCCGTACAAGTTTTTTTTATGTAATGACAATTCAGTTGTCGGATTTTTCTGTTTACTTGGGCCACAGGAGTAGAGTATTGGGCTATAAGATATTGCTACCTGCCTTTCATGATTCTACGTAAACGGGAAGTACCCAATTTATAAGTTTTGATTCTCTTGAAAGATGACACACAGACAGACAACGAAGTGGTGAAGGAAAACACGGTCAGGAAACCTGCATGCTTAAGAGTTGGCCATAATGCTCCCTCAAAGGTGCGTGAGGTGTGCCAATACGTGCTTGCAGGCCAGTGTGGTAGCTTCTCATTCTGAAAGGAGACTTGTACTCAGTAGTGAGCCGGCGATGGGTTGATCCTGATAATGATGAATTTTAAACGTATTTTGTCAAAGTAAATAAGCTGAGTTCAAGCAGATAAAATATAAAGAAGGTGCGCCTAATGCATCATCCAAACCTGCGCGACAAAGCGACTACGATGCGGGAACCTCAGCCGCGCGGAGGGTCATCGCCTATATTTACGATATTTTAATGGTGCCATGCACACCTACGCGACTACAACAGTCGAGGCTACATCTTTTTTTTTTTACAGATACCTACTGAACCCTAAAAATAGTTTGACTATGGTTTGGGTTTGGGTTGATTGTTCGTGGCCTTTGGTTGACTGTTGGATATTATAATTGAATTGATGTTTTCTCGTTTAACTGTGATTATAATATTTTATAAATTAGAAACTCCGCGCCTACGATCCAAAGTATCGCAGTTTTCCAAAACATTATTTTCAAATAAATAATTATGTATCTAAGCAACGTCCATCTTGACAGCTTGACATTTGCCAATTGACATAATATTATGAACCTCTGTTACAATAGTGAAAGATCCCAGGGCCACCAGCCGTCACGTATTTTCTGACGAACGAAATGTGGACGATTGAGTAGTGTTAGTATGTACTAAGAACGCATGCCTACAGACCTGCTAGCTTGCTTAGACGGCCAATTTTCAGGTATCAGGTAATCAAGGTACATAAATACATTACTTACCTCACGTAAATTCTCCAATTTTTTTAATTTTTAGCTGTTTTTTTTAATATTAATAATTAATTGACATAAGTAAACTATAAGAGAGTGAGAGAGAAGTCAATATATCCTAATACATGTCTTACTCAGTCTCATGCGCGTAGATAATGATGCCCTCGCGCTCAAACCCACAGAGGCATTAAAATTGAATTTAGGGGATGATTGGCCCTCTGGATCGGTCTGCCTTCTTGTAAAAGGTTTTAAAATAGTTGTCTGGTGGACATATATAAAAATGGAGCATCAGAATTTACGTGCAATTAAGTAATTACTTATTTTGGGAGCTTTAAAGCGTCTGCAAAGCAATACGGCCGACGCGGGAAGTGTCTGGGAGTATTGGCGACATATTTTTAAGGATATTGCCTAAAATATACGTAAAAATCAGTTTGGAGAATTTACGTGAGGTAAGTAATGGTTTTATGTACCTTGATTATCAGATACCTGAAAATTGGCCGTCTAAGCAAGCTAGCACGTAGGCTAGGCATGCTTTCTTAGTACTTACTAACACTACTCAATCGTACATATTTCCTGTGTCAGAAAATACGTAACCTCTGGTGGTCCTGGGATAAAAGTAATAAGAAAACCAGAAACAGGCTGATAACTTCCAAACGGCTGAACCGATTTTCTTGGATTATAGCTAAGAACACTCTCGATCAAGCCACCTTTCAAACAAAAAAAACTAAATTAAAATCGGTTCATTCGTTTAGGCGCTACGAGGCCACAGACAGATACACAGATACACAGATACACAGATACACAGATACACAGATACACAGATACACAGATACACACGTCAAACTTATAACACCCCTCTTTTTGGGTCGGGGGTTAAAAAAAGAATATTACACCTAAGTGTGAACAGTGACATTTATCTGAAAAGCCATAGGTTGAAACCATTTTGCGAGGTGATTGCTTGCATTACTGGATAAATCCTCTTTTAGAATAGCTCGCGTATTAACGGTTCGACCGCAATATATCTTTAATAATAGTATAAACATTAATTAACGGAGATGTTTTAATCTTATATTAATAACGGACCCGATTGACATTGCTGTCCGACCTTTGAGGCGTTTCCAATTACACAGGTTCCGTTAATTAAATTGAAGACTCAATCTACTTACCCTTTGATATGATTATTATTATCGAAAATACAAGGTTATTATATAACAAATACCACAGGTTACAACAAATACACAAACAAGTACAAATACATAAACAAATACCTACAAGGTTATTATATAACACACCAAACATTAAACTTCCCTTAAACCCTTAAAATCTATATAATATGATTTTTTTTCCAGTCTTTCCCATAATAAGTGAAGAATTTTTTGATTTATATAAATCATCACGTAACTACGATATTATGTTTATTAATATAATAATAATTAATATATACGTAGATATTATAATTTTGAATAATTCCTGGCGACTTGGTACTATCCAACACTAGCTTCTCCTTTCAGCAAAAGTTGCCTGGTAGAGATTGCTCTAAGCAATAAGGCCGCCTTTGCACACAATTGTTTTTTCTTCTTCTGTGATGTTCGTTTAATTGTTTTTGTGTGCAATAAAGACTTCTATATATCTATCTACGACTGCTCTGCCAAGTGTGTTACAAAGGGATAGTAATTGAAGTCTGTACATAACTCATTATCTTTGCTAACCATAATGTTTGGAAACTAGATAGGTATTAGGACGACAAATCAATAAGACGGATTATACCGAGTCAGTGTACTTTATAAGTTGTAAACAAAACTAAAAGGTAGGTACGTATTTCAACTGAAATACTATCAATCTCCTTCGTACATTTTTCGTTTCACATAGCGTTGGCAGGATGCATTTTGCAATATTGGAGCTTTATAAAGACATTTAATAAGTATTTTTATAATACTTACTATGTAGATGATTTTAGTTCCAACGTATATGATAAGCCGGAAAGAATCCCTTTTGTCCCGAAAAATCAAAGGATTTCCACGAGAATTTTAAAATATCTAAATCCACACCGACAAGGTCGCGGGCATCCTCTAGTTTAAAATATTTATTACAGTAGTAATCTCTAGGTTTGGAGTTTCTAATACAGGTTGACACTGATCGTTTCGATCCACAAGAGAAGCAAGCGGTCCATTGTTTTGTCAAAAATGCGAATGTTATCTGCAAAAAATTAAATTAAAAATTTAAAAAACCCCCGACACATAAACCTCTAAAAAGTAAAAAAATAATAGGTAAGTATGTATGGGCCCTTTAAGAATAGTATAAATAGTAAAGTTTTTATCCAAGCGCTCGTTGCGCCAGGGGACCGCTACCTATCATAAACTATGAAAGTCATCTGTTGTAGAAAGAATAGTCTTTAGCGGTCCCCCGACGCAACGAACGCTTGGATAAAAACTTTACTATTTATACTATTCTTAAAGGGCCCATACATACTTACCTATTATTTTTTTACTTTTTAGAGGTTTATGTGTCGGGGGTTTTTTAAATTTTTAATTTAATTTTTATTTCACGCTTTTTAAACTTTTATTCATAAATTACCGTTTATTTGTGCCATTCTAAAACCCAATTTCTATAATAATATAAATCCAATAAGGCAGCTAATATCTCTTCAAAAGTAACATCAATGTTATGTTAATTATACGTTCCATGAAATATTTTTGACCGAACATCACTAAATCAAGAATTATCTGAATGACTCACATAGTTTAACACGACCAAAACGAAATATCTGTTTCTAACATGTCGTTGCTTTAAAAATGTACCCATTTTACGTAGTCGTATAATAGTTCGCTTTTTTTAAGATATACGATTAAATTGAAATCGACTTTCATCCGATGAAATAAGGAATAAAGTGGCTTGTATGTCATTTTGTTTGTTATTGCCAAATTTTTATTTGACATAACTTTCAAAAACCGGTCAAGTGCGAGTCTGCCTCACACATGAAGAGTTCCGTACAAGTTTTTTTTTATGTAATGACAATTCAGTTGTCGGATTTTTCTGTTTACTTGGGCCACAGGAGTAGAGTGCTTGGGCTATAAGATATTGCTACCTGCCTTTCATGATTCTACGTAAACGGGAAGTACCCAATTTATAAGTTTTGATTCTCTTGAAAGATGACACACAGGCAGACAACGAAGTGGTGAAGGAAAACATCGTCAGGAAACCTACAAGCTTAAGAGTTGGCCATAATGCTCCCTCAAAGGTGCGTGAGGTCTGCCAATACGTGCTTGGCCAGTGTGGTAGCTTCTCATTCTGAGAGGAGACTTGTGCTCAGTAGTGAGCCGGCGATGGGTTGATCCTGATGATGATGAATTTTAAACGTATTTTGTCAAAGTAAATAAGCTGAGTTCAAGCAGATAAAATATAAAGAAGGTGCGCCTAATGCATCATCCAAACCTGCGCGACAAAGCGACTACGATGCGGGAACCTCAGCCGCGCGGAGGGTCATCGCCTCCTACGATATTTAATGGTGCCATGCACACCTACGCGACTACATCTTTTTTTTTTCTACAGATACCTACTGAACCCTAAAAATAGTTTGACTATGGTTTGGGTTTGGGTTGATTGTTCGTGGCCTTTGGTTGACTGTTGGATATTATAATTGAATTGATGTTTTCTCGTTTAACTGTGATTATAATATTTTATAAATTAGAAACTCCGCGCCTACGATCCAAAGTATCGGAGTTTTCCAAAACATTATTTTCAAATAAATAATTATGTATCTAAGCAACGTCCATCTTGACAGCTTGACATTTGCCAATTGACATAATATTATGAACCTCTGTTACAATAGTGAAAGATCCCAGGGCCACCAGCCGTCACGTATTTTCTGACGAACGAAATGTGGACGATTGAGTAGTGTTAGTATGTACTAAGAACGCATGCCTACAGACCTGCTAGCTTGCTTAGACGGCCAATTTTCAGGTATCAGGTAATCAAGGTACATAAAAACATTACTTACCTCATGTAAATTCTCCAATTTTTTTAATTTTTAGCTGATTTTTTTTTTATATTAATAATTAATTGACATAAGTAAACTATATGAGAGTGAGAGAGAAGTCAATATATCCTAATACATGTCTTACTCAGTCTCATGCGCGTATATAATGATGCCCTCGCGCTCAAACCCACAGAGGCATTAAAATTGAATTTAGGGGATAATTGGATCTGGATCGGTCTGTCTTCTTGTAAAAGGTTTTAAAATAGTTGTCTGGTGGACATATATAAAAATGGAGCATCAGAATTTACGTGCAGTTAAGTAATTACTTATTTTGGGAGCTTTAAAGCGTCTGCAAAGCAATACGGCCGACGCGGGAAGTGTCTAGAAGTATTGGCGACATATTTTTAAGGATATTGCCTAAAATATACGTAAAAATCAGTTTGGAGAATTTACGTGAGGTAAGTAATGGTTTTATGTACCTTGATTATCAGATACCTGAAAATTGGCCGTCTAAGCAAGCTAGCACGTAGGCTAGGCATGCTTTCTTAGTACTTACTAACTCTACTCAATCGTACATATTTCCTGTGTCAGAAAATACGTAACCTCTGGTGGTCCTGGGATAAAAGTAATAAGAAAACCAGAAAAGAGCTGATAACTTCCAAACGGCTGAACCAATTTTTTTGGATTATAGCTAAGAACACTCTCGATCAAGCCACCTTTCAAACAAAAAAAACTAAATTAAAATCGGTTCATTCGTTTAGGCGCTACGAGGCCACAGACAGATACACAGATACACCGATACACAGATACACAGATACACAGATACACAGACACACAGATACACAGATACACAGATACACAGATACACAGATACACACGTCAAACTTATAACACCCCTCTTTTTGGGTCGGGGGTTAAAAACGATTCACTTCCATCAAAGATGAATATGTGCTAATAACGTCTGATTTAGAGATGCTTAGCTGCGTCCTTCATACACAACGCGCTCTGCTAAGGTCTTTTACATATTTGTTCCTGAAAAAATGCATTGCATGCCTTTCTTGCGCCTCTTGCGGCTCTTACAGCAATCTGTGATTACCTTTCAACCAAGCATTGTCTTACTGCCAATCAGTGAACACTGAGTACAATAGCCGGCAACAAATATTTATTAAACATCGACCTTTAGAAAGTTTAAACCTTTAGAAAGAGATTTTGACTTCGTAGAGCGTTGTCTCTGTCACTCATATCTATGTGACGTTTTGTCGGTCTCAATGACAGAGACAAGACTCTATAAAACAGCTAGCTATCTCTTTCTAAAGGTCGATAAATAATATTTCCTGTCAGACGTAATGTAAATAATAGCTCACATAGCTATTAAGGTTACTTATATTATGCTCCACAAAGCCTAATTTGCCTTCACGTGACAAAATGATCTGGCATTTACCTCGTGTGCTCTGGATGCGGCCTAATTATTTCGGCCAGGGAACGCGGCTTGAACAGTTAATCCGATTTCCGATTCGAGTTTGGGTTCCGTATTTCCCAGTGCCGATATTGAGACTAGTACGAAGCTAGGTACCTACTTAGCATATTATACATTGCCGCATTATGTCGAATCGTGCGGTGGTCCGTAGAAAAACGGTCGAGTCAACGACCCGATTTCTAATGTTGGCAATATCATAATTATGCATTAGATTTTTATTAATTTAAAGTAACTACAACTATTATATTATAGATTATTAAACGAGGAATACAGCAACTGATTTACACCAAAGACGTTTCGAGGGTGTAAATGGGCTTTGCCACTTTTCGTATTTATAATGAGGCAAGTATAATAAAGTCCAATAAAATCCTATTTATTAATTTCATTTTCCGATATAATTGCTACAGTCACAAATCTTTGACGGTTTTGGTTGTCTGGTGTCTTCTCTAATTTTACTAATCAGAACAGACGTAGGACTGAGCCACCCAAAATTGTTGTGGTTATCCTAATATTCATCACTTTGTCCCTTATAGGGTAACCTGTCAAAGTTTGTACACGAAATAAAGCCACTACCATTCTCTGCTAGCAGTTCAAGAATTCATGTGATCATTTGAAATTTCCTAAAAATCTTAGTATGAGTATGTGTTCAAAATGTAGTTCAAATATTAATAGATATTCAAAATAAATAATTGTCCACCCTTTCAAAAAAATATATCAATTATTTTAGAATCGAGTTAATTTATTAAATGGATGATTACCTCCTTTAATCCATGATGAAAATAAAATGAAATAAAATAAATAAATGAATATCCTTTTATATCGGATCACATAGCACAAATACAGTACGAAGTACAAAAACAAAACAGAAACATACAGAAAAAAGATCACTAACACTTAGTCTTAAATTGGCACATAACTCCAAGTTGCAAGCATTGCAGCTTGTAGATAGACATAGAATACTTTTCATCTCGTAAAATCAAAGAGATCAGAGGGATTTTTTTTTAAAACGTGGACTTAATCGCGGATATTAGCTACTAGATGATGCCCGCGACTTCGTCCGCGTGGATTTAGGTGTTTCGAAATCCCGTGGGAACTCTTTGATTTTCCGGGATAAAAAGTAGCCTATGTGCTAATCCTGAATATTATCTATCTCCATTCCAAATTTCAGCCAAATCCTTCCAGTAATTTTGCGTGAAAGAGTAACAAACATACACACACACACACACACACACACACACATACACAAAACTTTCGCCTTTATAATATTAGGGTGATTCTGATAAGTTATGAAATATTTTTTCATAAAATTTCACATCAAAAATGCGAAAAATAATAAATAATTATTATTTTATTGAGGTTAACTCTATGTACATACATAGCACATACTACGAGCTAAAGCCATCCTGTTGGTCGTATTGTAAATACTCGTACATACATTATAAACCAGCAGCGGACAACACAAATAATTTTCGAATGGCATTAAATTTAAATGAGCTCGAATTTTAAATGAAATTACGTGACAAATCATTGTGATTTACATATTTAACTTTGTAGTATGTTTGTTAAATCTTTCGTTAGTAATATTTAATGTCTCAATGTAAAACAACAAAAACGTATTAATGTATAAAAAGGACATCTTTCTACTTATTATTTAGATAAAAATGATACGTATTTTTGTGATACCTATTATAGATTTGTATAAAAATGAAAAAAAAAAAAAAATATTCTGAACTAAAGGATGCCCGCGACTTCGTCGCGTCTTAGGTTTTTAAATATCCTGTGGGAACTGTTTGATTTTTCCGGGATAAAATGCCTATGTCAATAACAGGGACGCCAGCTACCTCGGTAACTTTCTTACAAATCGGTTAAGCGGATGGATCTTTAGGAATCCAGTGGGAACTCTTTGATTTTCCGGGATAAAAAGTAGCCTATGTCCGTCCCCGGGATATAACCTAACCCTACACCTCGTCAGAATCGGTTAAACTGTTGGGCCGTGAAAAGGTAGCAGACAGACAGACAGACACACTTTCGCATTTATAATATTAGTATGGATGAAAACATTGTTTTGTGCATAAAATCAGGAAATAACTGTACAAGTGGTGAAAGAATTGTTTTACGTGTCGTTTGCTAATATCTGGTTTATTGTAGGAGTATGAAATAAAGCGTCCATTTTAGCTACTTAAGATGAATTTATTGTTAAAAAAATATATACCGCCTCTCACTATTCCTGTGTATTATTGTAGAGCTTAACTGGGTTTTTTCAAAACACTGAATTATTGGAATTTTAATATCATAGTCCAGCAATGGCTTTTCATTCTAATCTAGTAACTCAGTAATAATACCAGAAAATGCAGAAACCAACATTGATACAAGAATTAGGTTAATTGTAAAAGCCACGGAGTCTGATGACAAAATAATTGGTAAATTCGACCGCACCGGCCTTTTGTATTTGTTTTGGTTATGCTCCTTTGTTCTCAATCACGTTGGTACTGCGCTTTGAAGAATTAAATCGATTTACGCACCGAAACCGATATAACTATTCACTACCCATCGTTTCCCATGATAAACAAACATACAAATACATTTGTACTTCCATCACACCACAAATGAACAACGGATTGACGTGATTTTTTTGATGTAGTTAAAGATTTGCTTGAACATAGCTAAAGATCTGGAGAGTGATATAGGCTACTCTTTATCCCGGGAAATCAAAGAATCCTCACGAGATATTTAAAAACTTAAATCCACGCGGACGAAGTCTCGGGCATCAGCTAGTTTCTTTCAAATAAAATCATTCAGGAATACTTTCCCAGGGACTGTGAATTTGCTCTAACCTGGCTGAGTCGACTACGTGCGTATTTCAAATTTTTCCTTGTATTGTAACTTGTATTATTTACGGTAGGCAGGTATAAGTGTGATGGCTTCTGAAGCTATTAATTTTACGTTAAACAAGAATTTCTGCAACAACTGTAACTTTATAAAGAAACAGTAAAATCATTTACTATGTCAACAAATTAACGCAATTTTATCTTTAGATGCGCGTAGGTACTGGAGAAAAATCGTTATTTATAAGAATTTATTCACTTACAAAAAAAATAGCGTTGGTGCTAAAAAATTCAAGTCCCCAAGGCTGAATACGAAAATACACCAACTGAAGACCGGTCTATTTCAGCACAAAAAGAAACATTTGATTACAGACTATTTAAATTGGTACAGGAAGACGAATAAAACTTTAATATTGGCCCTTATTATCAACGTTATAAGGCTTTGATAAAGTTTTAATGCGTCTGCATGGAACAGCTCATTAATATTCGAGAGTCGAAACGGTGTTGGCTCATTCGTGCTATTTTTGTTCGAAAAGGTTCTAATAGAGGGTCTATGGTAATTGATGTGTACCCAGCTTAATTCATAATAGAACATTAATGAACAGCGTAGGACGTACCAGTGCAAAGTGTTTTAAATTAAAATATTATGCAAAACTCTGGAGTTATTAATGGAGATTTAATATGCTGCGGAAATTATTTTTCTTCTGCATAATTTCTTTATCATAGTAGTAAATTTATTAAAGCTTCACTCACATTATATTTGTAATTAGCGGTTTATTTTGCTGGAAAACATCAAAAATAAAAGGGGTTTACTATGTTATGGAAATCTTACAATTGAGTTGGTTGAGACGCCGGATTCTTATAAGTATGTTTAAAATAGGAATCTCCCTCAATAGTTTAACAGGGCTCTCTACTCCATACAATCGTAGTCCAAATTTCATTTGAATATCAAGCAACCAAAGTCCATGAAATTTTGCAGACATATTCTAGAAACTAATATCTGTGCCTAACTAACTTTGAAACCAAATATTTTAACGGAAATCTGGAAAACCACAGGCATAGACATTAGATCCTGGAACGTTTCTACAAAATTCCATTGAGTATGATTGGTTAGTATTCAAATGATAGACGAACTACTTTTGTATGGAGCGAGTGACGGAGAGACCCCTCTTAAACACTAAAATATCAAAACATTAACATTATTCCGCGGATAAAACTTTTTTGGCTATTGAAATGTCGGCCCGTAACCCGAATTAAATAACTTTTGTTCAGTTTATTTACAGACTAACATACTGCTAGTCTCTACATCAATACCTGCAGCCTACCTTTTTTATGCTGCCGTACTTTTTTGTGGGTTCCGAACTGACCTCAATAAAATAATGGAAGAACTATTCGATAAAGCATTTTTAGGATTTTGTTTGTTATTTTCCCACGTGTAGTGGGATTTTAGTTTATTTTCCGGCTTGCAAAAGTAAAATATAGGCATTTAAAATATGAGATTTTTGTTATGAATTGAAATATTGGGATGGTTACCTAATAATCTTAGTGAGCGCAACACTATTAGGCAGTCCAATTTGAACACAGGCGCATATTATGACTGCGCATTGTAGGTATCAAAACAGATTTCAGCCGAGTTTATGTATTTAATCCTTAGTTGACCTGCGAAAACCACCATGTTGCAACTCCAGATTAGACTACTTGTTTTGCAATCACTACTGTTCCTAATTATTTTGAATCTCAGATTTTGTAGCAGCCAGTCGTTTGAAAACATCTCATTACTTTTTGTTTTATGAAAATTTTCACACATTTTTTCACACATTTTCCTAACGCAAGGATCAGTTTAATTTCAGCCAGTCTCAGGAGACTATCATGGTGTCTGAAAAATGCTGTTTATAATTTTAAGAAGATCACCGTAACACACGATAGACAACGAAACTATAATGCCGCAATTATACCTGCAAAATCTCTTAAAAACTATTAAAAGTCAGTTTTATATAAAACAGGTGATATAATGTTTATAAATAATTCCATCTCAGCTCAGGTCACGTCAGTGATGCGCCTAGACTTTTACAATATGGCGCATAATCTATTGCATTCCCCGTTCTCGGTGCTCATCCTATGGAAAAATGGGAGATTCGAGCGTTGAAAACTTGTACCGCGAATAATAATGTCATCGAATCTCAGCGCGATATTGCATGAGAAGATTGTTGCGACTTGCGATATATGAGATCAGTTGAGATCGCTGCATTTCTACAAGCAATTGCCTATAGAGTGTAGACGATCATTCTTTCCAAGAGTCACAATATTTGAATTTTATGTTTGAGATATTTGCTTTTAACCCCCGACCCAAAAAGGGTCTTATAAAATTGACGTGTGTATCTGTGTATCTGTCTGTGGCATCGTAGCTCCTAAACTAATAAGTAAACCGATTTTAATTTAGTTTTTTTTTGTTTGAAAGGTGGCTTGATCGAGAGTGTTCTTAGCTATAATTCAAGAAAATCGGTTCAGTGGTTCAGCCGTTTGAAAGTTATCAGCTCTTTTCTAGTTACTGTAACTTTCACTTGTCGGGGGTGTTATAATTTTTAATTTACACTTGTTTATGATTTTTTTATGAGAATCTAGATACACGATAGTATGCCAGCCAAGTTTTATTTTAAATATACAGGAGTAAACGACCGATTTTTATCCTACAATAGTGACTGAGAAGCTCTGATGTATGAGACTGAATGCATGCTAGACTACGATAACACGTGTATAAATACATGTGTATGTAATATGTATGTATGTATATAGGTGTATCTCTCATATCTTTTCCTTTTGAAATCGGATCAAGTCGGGCAAAGTTGGTAATACTTATTATACTTAGGTATTATTTTCAATTTTTATAAGCCCCCTTTTACTACGTCAAAGTACCTAATAAATGTAATGTGCTCATTGGTATTATAGTACATTGTGATATAAATTACATTATTGCAAACGAGTTGACGTTTGCAAGTCCGAGCCGTAGGCGTACTTATGAGGGAGGGTAAAAATAAACTTAATTCATACGTAAGGCTGAAACTAAGCTTGCTTGCTTAAACTTGAAACGAGGTACACGGCTGTGCATCTCGTTAAAATTTCGTTTACTTTTTTACATTATTTTACAAACTTTATTTCTAATACTTATTAGGTACTAGGATAATTCTGACGTAAACGAGGGAGGGAAATTAATATTAAAGTATTCAAGTGCCTACTTTTCCAACTAATTTATTCGAGTCATGAGATTAAAAAATAAAACACCGCTCGCTATACGCGTTGCATTTTAAAATGCTTAACGAGAAAAATTTAATTGCAAAGTATTATTCTATTAGCTGAGGTGGACATGGTGGTTAAATCAATTTGGGGGCTTGAGGTCGCAAATGTAATTTTATATGACCTGTGTGTATCATGCATTATGTTGGCGTAACTTTAACATATTTTAAGTATATCTACTAGTGAAGGCTAAAATAAGTTATAGTGCGACCAGACTAACAAAGGGAAAACGTTTTCGAATGTTGTGATCTCTTAGCTAGAAACATAATACATATTTACGTAGTTCGGACGAATTACAAAAATTTGCAGACTGCAAACGATTTTATAATTAGTTTACAAGAAACTTTTGACTAAGTATATTAAAATAGATAAAGACGCGCGCGCGTACGTACGCACACACAGATTAGTAATATGAATACTAACCCACCCAAAACAATAAAGACCTCACGTGGTTTTTAGAGCAAACAAAAACGTTAGGTACTTTTTAATTCAGGTTTCATCTCCAAAATGCCAAAGTTTGCTTTTTCCATCTCGGTAAAGAAAAACAATAGAAGGACATTTTTCACTCCTTCCAGTTGGCAATTTGAAAGCAACAGCGGGACTAGACTTGGTTTGGCCCAAAACGTAACATTAGAGCGTTTGTAAAATGCAAGACTTGCTTGAACAGTTTATATTGTTACTATATTTGATTCCAATCAAATAACAATTGTACAAATCACTGTTGTTCATTGATATAGAATCGTCTGTTGTTACAATAATTCTGAAACGCTATAAATACCTAATCCTATGGAATTAATCGTGAGTCTATATCGTAATTACATTGAAATTCCAACAGGCAAATTCAGAGCCATAAAATCTATCAAGATCTAGCTGTTTTGTTTAGTGCCAAGGTATATTTCCTTACATTTCCTTAATTTTATACTTTTCCCGCTAAATCTGTGAACTATACACTGATAGAAGCGTGCGCATTCCGGAATTAATTCCGCACGAGATTTTAATTGATTTTAAAACGCACCGCAACTCGCCGCATCGCTGTGTGCGCTCTTTCAGTCAGGACGGGAAGAAGCGCTTGAGTTTCCAAAGGACCAGTGGAATTTCGAATTCGAATTTCGAATTTGAAATTTGAATATCCATACTTCCATACTAATATTATAAACGTGAAAGTGTGTCTGTCTGTCTGTCTGCTATCTTTTCACGGCCCAACAGTTTAACCGATTCTGACGAAATTTGGTACTGAGTTAGCTTATATCCCTGGACGGACATAGGCTACTTTTTATCCCAGAAAATCAAAGAGTTCCCACGGGATTCCTAAAGACCCATCCACTAAAATCAATTTGTATGAGGTACCGAGGTAGCTTGCGTTCATGTTATTGACATATACCACTTTTTATCCTGGAAAACCAAACAGTTCCCACGGGATCTTCAAAAACCTACATCCACACGGACCAAGTCGCGGGCTTCCTCTTGTTTTGAATAATTTGAATACTGTGCCGGCAATACGTGATATAGTCGATAGTATGATTGATTTCTCTTTTAACTTGCACCATCACGCAAGTAACAAATAACACGTCTGCGTGTCACTGCGACGTTTCCAATTTACCAGCCTTTGTGCATGTGTCGGTGGGTTGCATATGCAAGTGACTTGTGTTTTATATTACTGGTATAAATAATATATTATTACTGCAATAAATTTATTGTTTGGATTACATAGTTTTATAAAAATATTAATATGTACTTATATTTTAAATTTTCTTTTTAAACCCCGACCCAAAAAGAGGGGTGTTATAAGTTTGACGTGTGTATCTGTGTATCTGTCTGTGGCATACTAGCTCCTGAACGAATTAACCGATTTTAATTTAGTTTTTTTTGTTTGAAAGGTGGCTTGATCGAGAGTGTTCTTAGCTATAATCGAAAAAAATCGGTTCAGCCGTTTGAAAGTTATCAGCTCTTTTCTAGTTTTCTTATAGAGGTTTTTGTGTCGGGGGTTTTTGAAATTTTGAGTTATTTTTAACCTGTCATTTGTTTTTCGTGATATACATACATATACATATTACATACCTAGATTGATTGGAAAACTCATCATATTTTAATGCTTAGAATATCTTTATATGTACGTACTTATATTTCATCAAAGAATATTATTGAGCTAGAGATTGCCCGCGGCTTCACTCGGCGAAAATATAAGTAATCTTTATTCCTTATCCTGTGGGAATTTCGGAAAATCCAGCCCCATTCCTTGTCTACAATTAGAGCCGCTTGTAACATATCCAGGTCCTAGGTCTTTCAGGAACTCTAGGTGCGTTGCTAGGACCTAGACACGCTAACAGAATCAGCTCTGTACAGCCAGGGATTTATGTGGAAAAAGATAATTATTAAATTGAAACCTCGAGTACCTTAGAAATAGTTATTTAATTCTTCTGTTGTTGGTTATAGATTTACATTTAAAGTTAACTCGACTAGTTACAGAGACATGAGAGATGCTTTATACTATCTCAAGGTGCTGTCCGCATTCAACGCACCTCACTATGATCTTAGGTTACTCGTCTTAATGATAAGTTACGATTTTAGGAACGTATATGTCACAATCTAGTGTAAACCATCAATTAATATAAACGTAAACCAAAATACAAAAATAGTTGAATTAGCTTCACAAAAAAAAAAGTTAATATGTTGGAGAGAATCCACCTTAATATCCTGAAGATTTAGGGAAACACCTGTTCCGAAAATTCAAGCTTCGCTCCGGACGCGCGGCTCATGCAGACTGTGGCCGTGTGTCATACGGACGAGCAGGGTAAAAGATGCAAGAGATTCCTATGGATTACTGGCGGTCCACGCTTCCTCAATCCAAACGTGAAGCGAGCAAAACGCGTGTTAACTCTCAAATTTCAGCGTTATTTTATAACCCAATCATGGTTTTTAAAATTATAAGGTTGTTAGGGGACCATGATGATGATTTTCTTATCAAATTGTTTAAATTTCAATTAAATTCCAAAAAATTCTTAATCACAACAACATAACAACACGCACGTTTCACCCATGTCGCCACCTAAAAAGAAAAAATGAAATTGCAAATTGGCGACACGCTTATTTCGGGTAGGGGAGCCTTACATCTTTCTAATTAATTTTTGAGAGAAATGATTCACTTACCAAATCGTGATGGCCGACACCCACCCGCCGCGTGGTAGAACTTTATCCTAAAACTGTAACAAGGAATCATAAATTCACAACACCATCGAAAAGTGGACGAATTGATCTCGCACGAATAAACTCACACATACCATTTTTAGCAAAACTCCCAGCCTAAACTATCGTTATCCTTTTTAAAATTTGTAACTACGACATCTTCCTGCAAGGCGAATCGAAAAGCGAAAAACAAGCTGTCACACCAAATTCTTTTTCTTTTTCTTTTTTTTTTTTTTCTGGCCCCAGATTCCTGACCACCTGTCAGTTTTAAAAATAACTCCCTAACTCATGTGAAATTTTTACAAATGTATTTTATAGATCCTTTTATAAGGAAAAGGCAAATATTTACACAACCGTAAATTAATAATTAGTAATAATAAATAAATTCTTTTATGATGTCTGTTACAAGCAATCACACCAAGATGCCGAACTAGTTCCACCCGCCACGCACAGATGTCGCTAGTCGTAAGGAGATCAGTGATTTAAAGTTATATGTTTTCTTTTAATATTTATATACACTAAATACCACACGTTACAATACCCCCTCCCCCGGAAAAAGGTTCAACGAAGGGGAACCGCTCGCTGCCCTCAGCGATCACGATGAAGCACTGAAATTAAAAGAAATTCAAAAAAAACAAAATATATAACCACTGATTCCTAAACAAACAGAAGACTACAATAACTATTTCTATTTATCTTACCTATTCTATTTCTGGGAGTTTTGAAATGTTTTAGGCTAATGTTACTATACTAGTTTTATAACTATGGAATTTAACTATACAACTACAAATTCTGCTATTTATAGGACGACCAGAAGTTGCTTGGACCTTGGCATCATTCACTGTAAACGGCGTACGTAATAATACAGCAATGCATCTAGGCCTACGGTCTTTGCAGCTTGATCTTACAATAAACTAAAACAGTATAACTGTTATGATACAGGAGACAGAGTCTCCGGATACTTTTTCGGTATATACAAGAACCGACTATCCTCAGTGTGTGGATACCTTCTTAGCATCAATACGACCTAAACAAAACACTGGGATAAAATAGTCTCTGTGCAAAGCACAGCAAAGGACAAATTGATTTCCTAATTGTCTGGAACAAGGTCCTAGCGTCAATATGAGCTAACAAGACATAGGAATACTATAATCTCTGTGCAACAAAATGCACAGCAAAAGAGAAATACGAAAATCACTAACCTTCGAGTATATGATTCGTATTTCAGAAGAAATATATACACCATGGTTGAAAGGTTTGTTGATTGTCTCAGATCAATCATGAGTCATCGATCCGCCTCCATCTCACCCCTATCACTCTTGCATTATACTATAACATACATCACGCATTCTATTTATCACTCTCACTCTTTCCTTGCATTATGCTACTTCATTCATCACGCATTTATACTTGGTAGTAACTTATTCCAAATTAAGTTTACCACTTCCTTCCACTTTAGTATGTGAGCACTTATAATGTTCACACACGGGTTGGGATTGAACATGTCTGAGTTACAATTTATACCTTTAAATCCTTTATATGCCAGGAACCTATTTTTGTACCATCTAGTCTTTCTAATTCATACACCAGTGGAGATAAAACTCTTGTAACCCTACATTTCTCATACTTCGGAGCTAATTTTGACATTTTGAATTTTTCAGCGTCACTCTGAGTATAAGTAGACTTCCATACAAGATCTCCAACTGAAAACTTGGCGTTCCTTCGCCTAAGGTTATAATGAGATGCATTTTTAGCATGTGCTTGATGTAATTTTTCACGTACCTTATCAAAAATCTCTTCCAAACTTTTAAATTCCCCTGCATACTCCTCGCGTGGCATACCCACTCTATATTCTTTATCTGTATCCCGATAGAAGTTTCCATTTATGACAGGTTCGCGACCGTGGACCAAGAAAAATGGTGAAAACCCTGTGGATTCGTTTATTGCACTATTTATAGCGAATTGAATCTTATTCAGGTTTTGATCCCATGAACGATGGTTGTCCTCCACATAAGACGTGACAGCCGTCATAATGGTTTTATTATAACGTTCTACCAAATTTACCTGGGGGGTGTATTTCGGAGTATAATGAAGTTTTGGTATATTGTAGCGCGCAATGACATTTTTGAATTCTGAACCTGTCATTTGGCTGCCATTGTCAAG
Organism: Maniola jurtina; assembly: GCF_905333055.1. Taxonomy (NCBI): domain Eukaryota; kingdom Metazoa; phylum Arthropoda; class Insecta; order Lepidoptera; family Nymphalidae; genus Maniola; species Maniola jurtina. The sequence continues at coordinate 6,821,274 of NC_060047.1, read as the reverse complement.
GATTATGGTTTCTGGCGTCCCATGTACCAAAACGACATCATTTTCGAAATGTTTAGCCACCAAGGCTGAAGTTGCACGACGTAAGGGAAAAAGAAGTGTATATTTCGAAAAGCAACACGTAATTACCAAAAGGAAGGTGTAACCGGATCGGGATCGTGGCAACGGACCAACCAAATCCACTGACACTACCTGAAACGGTCGCGAACAAACCTTCGGTTTACCCATTAAACCGGGCGTTGCCTGTGTAGAGTGTTTATACGCTTTACATACATCACATGCATTCACAAATTCTAACACATCCTTATACATTCCTGGCCAAAAATACCTAAGACATAAGCGTCTATGTGTTTTGAAAATACCTAAATGACCTGCTGTAGCCTCGCTATGATTTTCTCGAATGATTTTAGATCTCATTCCCTTAGGAACTACCTCTTTCCAATCAAATTCACTAGTGAGATTATATTTACTTTTACTAAATCGATAAAGAGTATTATCTTTAATCATGAAATTTGGAAAGTTTGTCGGATGAGATCTACAACCATTTAAAATTCTATCGTACCATTCATCTCTCATACTCATTGTAGGCGTGGATGGAGCCGTATGGATGGCCTCTACCTTCATAAGACGTGATAAGGCATCAGGGACCACATTATCGGTGCCTTTTCGATGTTCGATTTCAAAATTGAACTGAGACAGGCGACAACCCCACCGAGCTAACCTACCTGAAGGGTTTTCTAAATTCAAGAACCACTTCAGTGATGAATGATCTGTTACGATTTTGAATGTTCGTGAACCTAGATATGCTTGAAATTTTTCTACTGAAAATATTACGGCTAACGCCTCACGCTCAGTAGCGCTATAATTCCTTTCACTTTTATTCAAGGACCTACTTACGTATGCAATCGGATGTTCATGACCATCGATATTCTGAGACAGCATACCTCCTAAACCGTACGACGATGCGTCGCAATGCACGATGAAAGGCTTTTCAAAGTCTGGAACGGCTAGGACAGGAGCAGAGACTAACGCATTTTTCAGCACCGTGAAGGCTTCCTCTGCGGCGTCGGTCCACTGGAACTTCGGCGCGTTTTTTCCTTTGCTGGTAAGCTTGTTCAGCGGAGCTGCAATAGTTGAAAAGTTACGAATAAATCTCCTGTACCAAGAGCAAGTACCTAAAAATACCTTTACATCACGAGCATTTGTCGGAGTAGGGAAGTTTAAGATTGCTGCTATTTTCTCTGGGTCTGTCCGTAAACCATATTCGTCAACGACATATCCTAAGTATTTGATCGACTCTCTGAAGAATTTACATTTGTCAAAAGACACTGTTAAATTAGCCGATTTCAATTTGTCCAAAACTCGGTTCAGTAATAGCAAGTGAGTTGAAAAATCCGACGAGCAAATAACTATATCGTCGATATAACAAAATACATAACCATTTTCAATGTCACTGCAAAAATTTTGGTTAATTAACATGTCCATAAGTCGTTGTTGACGAGCAGGGGCGTTGCATAAACCAAAAGGCATAACCTTGAACTTGAATAACCCGCGACCTGGGACGGTGAAGCTAGTTTTTTCCTGAGAGCTATTTGACAGAGGGATCTGCCAAAACGAAGAGGATAAATCTATGGTTGATAAGAACTTTGCTTCTTTCAAGCTGTCCAAGATCTGAGGGATGTAAGGAATTGCATAAGAGTCACCCTTAGTAATAGCATTTAGCTTCCTGCAATCTAGACAAAACCTCCAGTCACCATTTGCTTTCTTTCCCAAAATAGCTGGATTATTCCATGGACTTTCACTGGTAGTGACGACATCTAGCGCAAGCATTCTGTCTAATTCAGCTTGTAAAGCTGACTTTTTGTCCGGGGACATAGGATATTGTTTCACCCGAACCGGCGCAGAGTTTCATGTGTCAATCACATGCTCTATCAACGATGTCCTACCTAGACCCTTTTTGTCAAATGAAATATCATTGTATTTATCTATTATGGCTTTGGCTATTTCTTTTTGATCAAAGTTCAAGTTATTGAATGGTTGAATGGAATGTACGTTTTTCGTCGTTATTGTGTTGCAAAAGCTTTCAGGTGAACGTATATAGTCTATATTTTCAAATATTTCTGGGGCTACATTAAACGCCTTCCAGAAATCGCATCCTAGTATTAAATCTGAAGTTACTGCAGGCACAACATAAAATTTAATAGCACAAGTTTTACTATTGAAAGTCACAGGTATATACATATGTCCTAATGACTCTAACTGGATTCCATTTGCAACAGTGCAAGAATTATCAATAAAATTGTTAAAGTTATAACCCAATTTGATAAAATATGTATGAGAGTTGTTACCAAGAATAGATATACATGCGCCAGAATCTAGCAAACCATAAACTTTTATATCTCCTATATTACATTCCAAATATGGCCTAATATCATCTTTTTGTGGGGAAAATCGAACTGTAAAAATCGAATCATAATTTTTGAATTTTGACATTTTTTTACTTAAAGTGTTACAGTTCGAGTTATTTAGTTTTTTGGATCAGTTTTCTTATTTTTATTACAATTTGGGCAAGTTAACTTTGTAAAACCTGGAGTTTTACAAGTAAAGCAATGAACCTTCCGTTTAACAAACTGTTTAGAAACATTGTTTGATGGACAATGACAACAGTTATTCGATGGATTTGGATTTTTATGGTTATTGTTCTTATTACCATTTTCCCTACATAAATATTGTTTATTTGGAGGTTGCTGATCATGAACCTTATTTTGTTGAATTTTTGGTTCTGATATACTAGGCTTTTTGCCCCTACTATCCACAAAAGCCACTGTTTTATTCTTGGGCTTATAAGAAAACTCAGGAGTTATAATATTTGTTGGTTTTCCAGGCTCTGAGAATAATGTAGCACGCTGGCTAGCAGCTTCTATCTTTTTGCAACTCTCTTTTAACTGTGAAATTGAATCAATTTGAACTAGTGCTAACTGTTGAGAGAAATTTGGGCGTATGTTATGTAGTAAAATCTCTAGTTTAGCTGCTTCTGACAGTTGTGTCCTTAAGCGAGCAAACAGACAAGCCATAACAGAGAAATAAATATGAGTAGGCTCTTCTACCCCCTGTGTTCTGGCACGAATTTCACCCAGTAGACGATAGTCATAATCGACCGGATCAAATTCCTCCAATATTAGATTTTTAAGATCAGACCACGTACATACCTGATGTTTTAATCCTCGGAACCAAATGAGAGCTTGATCACTAAATAACTGTGCTGCAGACCTGAACAGTTTGGCATCCGAAACCCCGTAGCAACCCTGTAACTCTTCTATCCGTTCAATGAATGAGCGAGGATCCGTGGTGCCGTTGAACTTAACGTTCCATTTGGCTACATTCTTGTCACTGGAACACTCGAAGAGCGAAGATTCATGAACTATTGCTGCAGAAGATGAAGTTGAAGCAGGAGTTTCTGAAACGTTAATGGTTGGAGTTTCAATTTTTTCAAGTAATGAATCAAGCCTACTTTTAAGTTCTATCTTTTTTGTTAACACCGCTGATTCCTCAGTTGAAATCCTATTCAATCGATGGTAAAGGTGGTAGGCTAGGGCTTCTGCTCTAGCTAGCGATACCTTCTCTTTATACACATCCCATTTATCTAACAAAGCTACTAGTTCATCTAATTTTTCACCTATAATTTGAAATTCAGAATCCGCTTTAAAAGGTGTTTCTATTATGGCCTCAGAAGGACATTCTAAAATAAGCTTGCGCATCTGTCTTCTGAGGGCATCGACAGTATTTCCAGGAGTATCCGCACGTATGGACACTTCATAGACTAATTCATCCTTTCTAAGGGAGTGAAATTGTATAGCTCTGGACTTTTCCATGTTAAGTAATTGATGGTATACACAATTACAATATAAAACTTAAGTTAATTATATAACAATTAAGTTAACAATTAGACAAACAGTTATTAACTTAAACTGATAAGAAATATTTGTAACACTGAAAAGAAAGCATTAATTACAATATTATCCTTAAATTTCACTTAAATTGATGGTTTACCTACAATATTTTCAAACTACTATGTGTCATATGACAACCCTGGGTGTATTGAACTGATTTCATAAAAACTAAGTTAATTTTTGAACAAATATAAACAAATAATAGTATTTAAATTAAATTACAGGACGAACACTGTAGCCTGTGTGAAACAAAAGTTTTAAAACCCAAAAAGCGCCACTGTAGCACTCGGGAGAAAAAATATAGTGTATAATTTAAATATGAAAATTTTTGAAGTTGTTGAGTGCCACTATAACATTCAGGAGAAAAATAAAGTATAATTTATACCCGTTGAATGCCACTGTAGCACTCAGGGGAAAACAAAATATAGTTAATACCCGTTGGAGCGCCACTGTAACATATCCAGGTCCTAGGTCTTTCAGGAACTCTAGGTGCGTTGCTAGGACCTAGACACGCTAACAGAATCAGCTCTGTACAGCCAGGGATTTATGTGGAAAAAGATAATTATTAAATTGAAACCTCGAGTACCTTAGAAATAGTTATTTAATTCTTCTGTTGTTGGTTATAGATTTACATTTAAAGTTAACTCGACTAGTTACAGAGACATGAGAGATGCTTTATACTATCTCAAGGTGCTGTCCGCATTCAACGCACCTCACTATGATCTTAGGTTACTCGTCTTAATGATAAGTTACGATTTTAGGAACGTATATGTCACAATCTAGTGTAAACCATCAATTAATATAAACGTAAACCAAAATACAAAAATAGTTGAATTAGCTTCACAAAAAAAAAAGTTAATATGTTGGAGAGAATCCACCTTAATATCCTGAAGATTTAGGGAAACACCTGTTCCGAAAATTCAAGCTTCGCTCCGGACGCGCGGCTCATGCAGACTGTGGCCGTGTGTCATACGGACGAGCAGGGTAAAAGATGCAAGAGATTCCTATGGATTACTGGCGGTCCACGCTTCCTCAATCCAAACGTGAAGCGAGCAAAACGCGTGTTAACTCTCAAATTTCAGCGTTATTTTATAACCCAATCATGGTTTTTAAAATTATAAGGTTGTTAGGGGACCATGATGATGATTTTCTTATCAAATTGTTTAAATTTCAATTAAATTCCAAAAAATTCTTAATCACAACAACATAACAACACGCACGTTTCACCCATGTCGCCACCTAAAAAGAAAAAATGAAATTGCAAATTGGCGACACGCTTATTTCGGGTAGGGGAGCCTTACATCTTTCTAATTAATTTTTGAGAGAAATGATTCACTTACCAAATCGTGATGGCCGACACCCACCCGCCGCGTGGTAGAACTTTATCCTAAAACTGTAACAAGGAATCATAAATTCACAACACCATCGAAAAGTGGACGAATTGATCTCGCACGAATAAACTCACACATACCATTTTTAGCAAAACTCCCAGCCTAAACTATCGTTATCCTTTTTAAAATTTGTAACTACGACATCTTCCTGCAAGGCGAATCGAAAAGCGAAAAACAAGCTGTCACACCAAATTCTTTTTCTTTTTCTTTTTTTTTTTTTTCTGGCCCCAGATTCCTGACCACCTGTCAGTTTTAAAAATAACTCCCTAACTCATGTGAAATTTTTACAAATGTATTTTATAGATCCTTTTATAAGGAAAAGGCAAATATTTACACAACCGTAAATTAATAATTAGTAATAATAAATAAATTCTTTTATGATGTCTGTTACAAGCAATCACACCAAGATGCCGAACTAGTTCCACCCGCCACGCACAGATGTCGCTAGTCGTAAGGAGATCAGTGATTTAAAGTTATATGTTTTCTTTTAATATTTATATACACTAAATACCACACGTTACAAAAGCAAAATTTCGGCTTTCTGGGCCAATAGTTTGAGCTGGACGTTGAAGACTGTCAGTGAGTGAGCCAGGATTTTTATTAATGTAGTGAGGATAGTAATTTTCTGCATGTCTTGCAAAGTCTGCTTGATATTCATACATATTTACCTATCTTAATTGTTCTGGTCCCCTACCTACTTGTCCTTTTAGCCTGTCTCAACTTAGTTTCTAACATTAGAAGAAAATAAATTTTATTTTTTTAAGGACCTGTTATCCCGTCTTGTGGAGTATACCGGTGATCGGAGGTCTGGCAGTTATCTTGGTCAGCACATTAGTCTGGGCATTCAACGAGGTAACACAGCCAGCGTTTCGGGGCAACCTGCTTCGTTACAGTGATTTGGATGAGTGGGTGTCATACGCACAACAGACAGAAACGTTTAAGTGCGGAAACCAGCCCAGAGAGAGAAGAAGAGTTGGTGCCATTTTTTGTATTGTAATTTATATCAATCAATCAATCATTTATTTGCTCTAAATGTAGGTTAATAATGGTATTACAATTATTCATCTAGTATCACCACATTTGCCATGCAATGGCGGGCAAATATTTTATATAGATGCCTAATACAAAATACAACTATATTTAAGTATTTATAGTATTTGTGAATATCGTGAGAGAAATGAATACATAATTTTACTTAATTTCAAAATACTTTTACTTTCAATAAAATTATGATCGTTTCGACGTTGTATTTTTTTTTGCGTTTTACTTATTTTGAAATATATACCTATGTATTTATTTCAATATAAAACCTCAGAAAAATGTTGATCACGTCCATCCGAATGCTCGGCGTACCAATTTCCTTGATTACTGAATAAGCTGGGACTAAAAAAACACCTGAGTAATGGCGGGTGGAATTCCTTTCAGCGGAATTTTTGCTTACGTTCTTAATCCCCTTAAAATGTCTGATATTATCTGAAGTCAGCAAATAATTTCCAGGATTTTTTTCACCTGTAGGTTTAATAAAATATCTAACGTAATTGATTTTTTTTTAATACTTTCTAACCTCCTTCTTATTTTAATAAAAGTAAGTAGTGAAGATCCGCTGAGATAAAAATAAAAGCAAAAAATATGGATGCAATGAGATTGGAGAAGATTTTTATGTATTAATTTTAAAAAAATTGCAATTTTAAATAGTTTTTCACCTCTCTAGCTCAAATAGGGTACGTTTGCTGCCCAAAACCAGTGAGCAAAAGTCGTTTTTGCTCACCCAGTGAGAAAAAGTGGTTTTGAATTTAGAACGCTTTGGATTGACATTTCTTCAATTCGTCGTCTCAAGAAACGTTCGGGAAATGTTGTATACAGTATATATTGCATAGTTGCATACCGCATACATTTTATTTCGACAGATTATTTTAACTCTCTATTTTATTATTTAAAATATTTACTTTTTGTTAAATGTTTTTTAGACTATAATTCTGTAACACAACATGAAACAAAAGAAAATTAAAATTAATTAATTAATGTATTTTATTTTATGATTGGCACACCTCCGAATAAAAAGGAACAAGTGTAAATTAAAAAATAACACCCCCGACAAATAAAGGTTACAGAACTAGAAAAGAGCTGATAACTTTCAAACGGCTGAACCGATTTTCTTGGATTATAGCTAAGAACACTCTCGATCAAGCCACCTTTCAAACAAAAAAAAAAAAACTAAATTAAAATCGGTTCATTAGTTTAGGAGCTACGATGCCACAGACAGATACACAGATACACTGTTACACAGATACACACGTCAAACTTATAACACCCTTCTTTTTGGGTCGGGGGTTAATAAAAAACGCGATTGTATCAAATATTGCATGCCGTGAGGCTAAAGGCTGCACTTATTTCAAGTTTAGGTTAAGAACAATGTATATTATAACCCAAAGTAATAAATTGATTGATTGAAGATTTTCTTGTTTTTCTTTCACGTATTTAGATTATAATGGGGCTGACATGTACCTACTTAGCTGTAAAAAGCCCTACTTGAATAAAGAAAGAAAACATTCAAACTTTATTCTTCCTTTAAGACTTTCAACTTCACTAGGTTATTTAATTTGGCAGGGGATAATCGTATAAGTAACAGTTCGTTGGTTTGAACCGAATTGAAATAGAGGAATCGATTTGAAGTAGTTACACCTCGACACAAAGTTCGACGGTCAGTGACGATTTCGCAGTCTATTTACCAAAATCGATAGCCTGCCTGAGGATCGTGAATCCATCCATAGTAATCCATACAAACATTATAAATGTGAATACGGCCACGGGGATGACCAAAAACTTACCAAAAACACTTGGAACATAATGATTAGGAAACCTTTGTTTTTCCCTCACCTTCTTTGAATAGCCTCGCATTAGGTCCTTAACATTACGACCTAGCCATTCTATAAAACTATCAAACCCCAGATCCCTAACCGGTAAATATTTGAACAACCAATTCCATTAGGCGTTATCCCAATCAAGTACGGTGGGCAACCACTTCAGTCCGTATTGTTGTGAAGGAGCTACTTAAACTAAGATGGCTGTACTTAGTTTGTAGGCCACTATTCAAGTAGGTATAAAAGTTTAATACAGCCTGTACTTTAGGTAAATCAATGTTATCCAGAGTATTAGTCATGAAATTGAAAGGATTTTCTCAAAATATTTATTTTATAATATCAAGAATTAGTCTTATGGTTCTGGATTTAGCAACCCATTATTATAGTTCTTAACTGGTATTTTGACTATATTACTATATATGACATTATATATGCGAAATGTGTCTGTCTCTCTGTCTGCGAGCTTTTTACGGCCCAACAGTTTAACCGATTTTGATGAAATTTGGTACAGATTAAGCTTACGTCCGTCCCGTGGAAAGACAAAGGCAGGGGAAGACATTTTATCTCAGAAAATCAAAGAGTTCCCACGGGAATCTTGAAGGCCCATCCGTTTAACCGACTTATATGAAAAGTAGTTGGCGTCCCACAAATTGACATAGACAGCTTTTTATCCCGGAAAATTAAAGAGTTCCCACGGGATATTTTAAAAAAGACGAAGTCACGGGCAGCATCTAGTATAATATATAAAAAGAAATGTCTTGACTTACGGACTGACTCATCAACGCCCAGCCCAAATTTTTGGACCTAGAAAGCTGAAATTTTGCACACAGGTTTTATAATGTATAGACAAGAAATCGGATAAGATTTTTGAAATGTTAATGGGGGTGAAGGTGCAGAAAATATTAATTAAACCTAGTAGCCTAATGATCCAACCCTATCCTTAAATATTTTAAACCTAACTTTCTAAAATGATCCAACTAAAAGCTCGTTCACACAGGCTGCGTAAGCGTAGACGTAGCGCGTACCATTGCGTTGTAATGAATGGAACTCTTAGAATAAAAACCCAGATGGAACTGTATGAAACATGGCACACCGCTTGCGTAAAGTGCGGACGTATGCGTAACCCGTTGTGTTAGGGGTTTACGCGCGTTACTACGCACGTGTGACGTGTACGCAATTGGTGTGAATTGGCCTTAAGAGTCAAACTCAAAACTTGTTAATGGGAGGTTAGCGCTACACCTTGAAGTCTCTCACAAAGTTGTCTACAAGTTGTATCGCACCCCGAAACATTGAAATGAAACCACTTTGATACAAAGTTAAGGAGCAAACGGAAACTCCCTTTACACTTTTAATTTCTTTAGTTATTGTAATTTTGTACTGTGGCCAGTTTCCCTGCATCGCCAATTAGGACAAGGATTCCATGCAGAAAAATTTAATGAGACAGTGTGTCTAGTGTCAGTGAATTTTCTAGACTCAAGTGCTTAGAGTCTAGAAAAGTAATAGAATGTTCACATTTTATTGTTTAGAAAAAAATTGAAATCAGTAACGTAAATTACCTATTGTAATTTATTTGTAAAAAAATTGGAATAAAAATGAACTAGTAGGGAAACAAGAAACATCCGCACCATTTACCCGTCTCTCTCTGATATATTCTATTTTTAAAATAAATAAAATATAAGAACAGTAAAGTTGAAATTCCACTATCATCATCATGATACTACTGAGCTCGGGTCTCCTTCCAAAACCACCAATTACAGACATAACTATTTACTTACTTACGTACCACTATACCCCGTCATCTTGAAATTGTGACAAACAAGTGTAAATTAAAAATTTATAATACCCCCGACAAGTTAAGGTTACAGTAAATAGAAAAGAGCTGATAACTTTCAAACGGCTGAACCGATTTTCTTGGATTATAGCTAAGAACACTCTCGATCAAGTCAGCTTTCAAACAAAAAAAAAAACTAAATTAAAACCGGTTCATTAGTTTAGGAGCTACGATGCCACAGACAGATACACAGATACACACGTCAAACTTATAACACCCTTCTTTTTGGGTCGGGGGTTAAAAATAGTATTAGAAACATTCCGTTTCCGAAAATAACCGTGAACATTTTCAGCAACTAAGACGGAACTCCACGTTATGCGTAATTGACCAGTTATAGAGTCAAAAGTCATATTAAGGGCCATTGTATAAGATGTCGATTAACAATCATAACGTTCAATTTTATACTCTTGTATAGTAATTGCATTAAATTTTACTATATCGCCCTATTACGTACTCAATAAGGACTAAAAGTTCGAGAGCCATTTCCAACTCCCATAGCAATTGGCATTAGCAATTGACATTGGCAAGTGGCACATTACCACTACAGCTGCAGTTAGGGTCATTGCGATTGAATTTAAACTTTATAGCTAAGAACAAAGGGCAATTGAAATGTAAATGGGCTGCAATTGCGATAATAGCACGGGAAATAGGCGTTGATGTTAAATATGGCTTTTATTCTAGTAATTTAGCAAAAACATACATATAATGATGGATGGATTTAGGATACAAATCGCTAAGATGTGGAATGATTTTCCGGCGTCCGTGTTTCCTGCCACGTATAACATAAGTAAATACCTTCAAAACTTAGACTTAGACCTCATATCGCCGTCAAGAGCAATGAAAAAAAGAAAGTGTCATGTTGAATTATATCAATACTGATTTGATTATGTATATTTAATAATGTTATAACTATGATTTTATTACTAGACTATTTATTAGTCTACATGATGCTCGCGTCCGCGTGGATGTGGATTTGTGTTTTTTTAAATCCCGTTTTTTCTCTTTGTTTTTCCGGGATAAAAAAGTGTTTATATTACTCGCCAGATCTTTAACTATATCCATACGAAATATTGGTAAAATGCTTGAAAAATGGCATACAATCCCGCAAAAACGGTTTGTTCCCCAAAATAAAATGAAGTCTATTATTTCTCTCTCTGGGTCTTTCTTTATCTTTAATAAAATTATATCCATGAAAAAATCATGCCGATCAGTTGTTCCGCTGCAACGTGATTGAAGGATAAACCAACCAACAAAGAAACAAACACACTTTTGCATTCATAATATTATGGGTAGTGACGAATTCAACCAACGTAACACTCTTCAAATTCATGAAAACGTACCTATAACGTGGAAATTTTAACAGCTTCCCCGAAAGTCCTCCTTTTGTGCTTGCTACTTTTAATTTTCACGCTTTCACAAAATAATTTATTCAAGGTACTTACCCAATAATCTCATTAATAATCTTCTTCTTTACATATTTAGCAGTTGCCATCCTGTTTCAGTCAGACTTTGTTACACGCTTTAGTGAAGAAAACGATGTTTTAATTTAGACCTTAACTCAATTAAGCTGCTAATTAATTACTAGATGATACATACCACTTCGCGTGGATTTAGGTTTTTAAAAATCCCGTAGGACCTCTTTGATTTTCCGGGTCAAAACAGCCTATGTCCGTCCCCAGGATTCAACCTGTCACTGCACTAAATTTTGTCAAAATCGGTTAAACGGATGGGCCGTGAAAAGCTAGCAAATAGACAGACACTTTCGCATTTATGCTGGTATTATTAGTAGGGATGATAAACAGATTGAAAACATTGCCCCATAACCATCAGTTTGTCTAATGCCATTATTTTGTCTAAACATAGGAATAAGTGCAATAATTACAGTGATTAAAATCAAATAACATACAGAATTTCAATTATTTTCAACCAAAACATTGTTAGAATTAGTTCCGTAATACTGGTCGTATTTGTTACAATTGCATTTAAAACTAACAACAGGCTTAATAATTACGCTACGTTTTACCAAATGATTCAAATTCAATCCTGAATTAGATTTCAATTTCGTATCATATTTTAGATTGGAATTAATTTAAATTCAGGTTGTTTTGCATGTCTTGTTTGCGTTTGGCCTAAAACTGAAAAGGTTGAATAAATATAACCGTCATCTCATACGCAGATAAGATGTTATTATTTAATACATATTGAAATATTGGGTACATGCATTACTTTGCAGAATCACATGTTTTTTAGGAACCACAAGCTTAATTCACAATAATCTACCAAAATATACAAAGCAAGGTACAATGTATAAGTACGCAATTTATGCACCCCGCACTCCGCGTGCTAAAGAATTAGCAAAAGCAAGCATTACACACCACCAACACACAAGCACAACACCACATTGCAAAGACTCTTTCATCAACGATTCTTTGCAAATCTGGATGGAGTCTACATCTCCAGACGATGCTCCGGTGTTAGAATTAAACGTATGTTTAAAGTGTTCTAGAAGATTTGTGTGGCGATTTCTATCAATATGATTTCGTATGGGCATAAAGTATTAAAAGCGTAGTCAGCGATTTTAACGAGATTTCAGCTCTCGTCATTAAAGTAGTCAGATCAGTGCAATTATCACGTGGCATGTTTATTTTAACCTCACAAACATTGTTAATAATTATATGCGTGATAAATACAAATAAGAACGAATGCTGTGCATTCACTAGCGCTGATTAAATAGTGTCCACAATGTAAATGAGCTGTAACGAGTTCTCCGCTATTAACCGCACTTTTCTGAATTAACAGTTAAAGTTTAATGTTTCGTGCTACTGCAGTTTTTGAAGCGACTGTCCAGTTAAGTTTATGGTCTTTTGCCCCTGAACAATCTTCAGGTATATCACCCTTGATAATGCAATGTATGTAGTATGTCCTACATATTATGTACATGTAAAAATATTATAGAAATCGAATAGAAAAGGTTCTTATTTTCATGGAGAAACGACACGATCGTCACTTTGCGATGTGGAGTTTTTCCTGAGGGGGCTTCGGTGTCGGAGTGAAACGTTCCTTGATTTCTAGAAGATTTCTGTGGTGTGTACATTGCTTGCTTTTCCTGCTTCTTTAGTAGTGAGAGGGCGAGTGGTGAATGATTATAGCGAATGTCTGTGGTTCCTTCCCCACATACCTTGCTAGATGTAGGTATCAACCTAGCATCGCCTAATCAAAATGAGCCTTAATTGCAGTTAATAGAAATACAAATCTGAACATCTAGTTCGTTACACAGTAGACTTTCGATTCACAAGTCAAACAAGGTGCAGATGATTAGATTATTCAGGACAATTAGGAACTCCGTGTGCGATAGTTAAGCTGTTATTTGCTGTGCAATTTCTAACATAATTTCCCAGTGACGTCAGACCGAGTTAGTAGAGGATAGAGTCGAATGTTGAGCTATAAACTTTGCCGTAGTCAACAGGAGCAGGAGCAAGAACAATTAAATTTGTAGTTTTCGTGCAATTAAATTAACCTGAGGGTTAACTATGTGCGAGTAGATTTAAGTCTCAAAACGTACATTTTATCCCGGAAAATCAAAGAGTTCCCACGGGATTTTAAAAAACCTAAGTCCACGCTGACGAAGTCGCGGGCATCATCTAGTATAATATACTAAGTGGCATAAGATGGGTCTGCCCGCGAAATTCAAAATTTAATTTGGTTTTTCGCAATTTGTAAACTAAGACTTATGGCACTTAAATTACGCCAATGGCAGTATCATCCTCACATGTTTATATAAAAATCTTTACTTGTAAGGGTACTTTACATCTTTACTTGTTTAAGAAATTAGCTATAGTATCGACTAATTTGTGAGTAACTCATGTCAAAATCATTATTAACCCCCGACCCAAAAAGAGGGGTGTTATAAGTTTGACGTGTGTATCTGTGTATCTGTGTATCTGTGTGTCTGTGTATCTGTGTATCTGTGTATCTGTGTATCTGTGTATCTGTCTGTGGCATCGTAGCGCCTAAACGAATGTACCGATTTTAATTTAGTTTTTTTTGTTTGAAAGGTGCCTTGATCGAGAGTGTTCTTAGCTATAATCTAAAAAAATTGGTTCAGCCGTTTAAGAGTTATCAGCTCTTTTCTAGTTTTCTTGTGATAAAGAAGGTTAGATAACCGTTAGGTTCATAATATTATGTCAATAGACAAATGTCAAGCTGTCAAGATGGACGTTGCCTAAATACATAATTATTTATTTGAAAATGATGTTTTGGAAAACTCAAATACTTTGGATCGTCGGGGGTGTTATAAATTTTTAATTTACACTTGTTTTGACTAATTTCTTAAACTGAACGCTTTCAAGTAAAGATTTTTATGTAATCTAATCTAATAAAGTTATTGACATAGCTCAGTGGATGGCAAAGCTGAAGTGGCAATGGCCTATAGTATAGTTCGAAAGCCGATGGACGTTGGGGTTCCAAGGTGCTGGAATGGCGATTTTGCACCAAAAAGCGCAGTGTTGGAAGACCCCTACCAGGTGGACGGACAACATCAGGTGAGTTGCAGGGAGCCATTGGATTCAGGCGGCGCAAGACCGTGGCGTGTGGAAGTCCCTACAACAGACCTGCAGTGGACCTCTATGAACAATTGAAAAGAGCAACCGCCGAGTTTCTTGCTGGTTCTTCTCGGTGGGAACGGCATTCCAAACCAGTGGTAAATTATTTGACGATTCAAAAGCACTTGTAAAAGTTTATTTGAATAAAAATCTATTCTATTCTGTCTATTCTATTCTATTCTATTCTATCGGTTGTTGTTGATGATGATGATGATGATGAGGTTGATAATCACAGCGTTATTCTACTATAGTCCTTTGTTTTCCTACGCCATAAGCTCCAACGTACAATTATCATAATTGCACATCACAGTTTTATTTGCCGACACAAATAAAGCATCATTAAATACGTCGCCCGAACGTCATTAATCAAATTTTCCGCATATGGTTTACTTATTAATGATTGTAATTTTATTCAGTCAAATAATGATGCACGAAAATGTTTTCCATTCCGCTTGTGTTTGTATTCGGTTTGTTAATGCAATTTAGTTAACTCGTTAATAAAGGGGTAAATTAATTAACAGTAACCTGTTCTTGTAATCATGTATTATAGGTATTTGAAATTTTGAAATTTATTTATTAATCACTCAATAACTACACAATTTTTTTTATAAAAACAATATTAATAATTAAATATCAGCGAAATATGTGCAAACGAAAACAAAACAATATAAACGATAGAAGTGCATTAGTAAAACCTTGCGTCGTCACAATTATGAAAAGATACCATCGGAGGGCGAATATTATTTTTCGGGGTGGATAGGACATAATATTACGTACCTATGCGAGCATACATCCTAGGATGGTTGTTTTGGGATGGATAAACTGAATAAGTTGAATGTTATCTATAATCTTCGGTGAAAGAAAGCCCTGTTATGAGGAAAACTAATTATGTTATGTGAATATTTCATATGGAAAGTTTAATTTTAATGTGAACATTTATAATGCTTTACAAATTTTAACTTTCATAACTTCACATTTCCCATAATGTTTTTGACGTCGGATTTGCAGTTGACAGTATGCTCGGTTAATTGGTTTGTGTGAGCTAGGTAATTTTGGAGCTAATTTTCCCGGGTTATACAATTGTGAATCAGACTGTAATATACCTATAAGTAACGTTGTTTTTTCTACACATAATATGCATTTGCATATCTTGTATTTTGGTGCATTACACCAAAATCATTATCTTAAATCATTAAATTATTATCTTGTATTTGGTGGTGGTTAAGGCTTACATTTGAAATAAACAGCGTTTTGAGCGTTTGTCATTACCACATTTAAAATGTTGATATGGCTAAATAAGACTAATATCGCTAAATATACTCTAGCTTGCCTTTTCTATGTACTAAATGTGAGATTCTTATCATAACTAGATACTTTCTCAAGAAATATGCTAAATTATACTGAAAACCACATTGCAATCCACTCAGAAAAGAAGTAAGTTGTATGTAGCAAGCTATCGAAATATGAATAACAAATACAGAGAGAATTGCGGATTGTTGCTTTATATTTTTTACAGAAAAAAAAGCTCCTATCATTTTATGTTTTCACAACGTCTAGCTTAAAAAATCCTGGATCCCGAGCATAAGTCCCGGTTTCCATCTGAGCGGAGCGGAGTGATGTGGTCAGTGAACCAATCAGATTTTTAACCCCCGACCCAAAAAGAGGGGTGTTATAAGTTCGACGTGTGTATCTGTGTATCTGTCTGTGGCATCGTAGCTACTAAACTAATGAACCGATTTTAATTTAGTTTTTTTATTTGAAAGGTAGCTTGATCGAGAGAGCTCTTAGCTATAATCCAAGAAAATCGGTTCAACCGTTTGAAAGTTATCAGCTCTTTTCTAGTTACCGTAACCTTCACTTGTCGGGGGTGTTATAAATTTTTAATATACACTTGTTAAAAGATGAAGTGATAACTTTTTTACCGGACCTAATTGTGACACATCTTGTTCGTTACTTATGCTGTATAACTCGGCCAAATTAAGTTTGCGCCTCGCTCTCCCCCCCGCTCTCTCTTCTTTCGTCGTCTTGTTGCATCAGTACGGTTCGTATACCGTACCTAAGGTACGATTAGGTAAAGTACGATTGTCACGATTGACGCTTGTCGATTACGACGCGAGGTGCAAACTTAGCTTGACCGAGTAGTAGGTAATCAGGTACTTTGTTGATGAATAAACCGCGAAAAAGTCACAAGAAAGCGTTGTCACACTGATTGTGCTTGGACTGCTGGATTCAAACTTAAACTTGAATAGGTATTATACGTATAAAACTGAGCTTCTTGCCGTCTTAGCTTATTCATATTATTCCAGAGCCTTCTTAATATTCTGAAAGGCAAACAGATATGGATTATCAATTACGAAGATGTAAAAGTGAGGAAGGGAGCACAATTTCCTTAGGATGTTGACATTCGCCTTTCGACGTCTTCTCCGATGTTACGTGATGTGACATTTTTCTGGGAATCAGCATCATTAGTCACCATGTATCTTCTATCGTGAGCTTTATCTAAATACTAGCTGATACCCGCGACTTCGTTCGCGTGGATGTAGTTTTTTAAAAATCCCGTGGGAACTCTTTGATTTTCCGGGATAAAAGTAGCCTATGTGCTAATCCAGAGAATAACCTATCTCCATTCTTAATTTCAGCCCAATCCGTCCAGTAGTTTTTGCGTGAAGGAGTAACAAACATACACACACACACACACACACATACAAACTTTCGCTTTTATAATATTATAAGTGTGATATGAATGGAAAAAGTGACTGACCGACTGACTTACTCACTGATCTATTAACGCACAACTCAATCAAATAGACAGATCGGGCTGTTTGGCGTGCATGTAGCTATTATGACGTAGATATCTACTAGCAAAGTATTTTTGAAAGTTCAGTGCCCTAAGGGGGTAAAATAGGGACTTGAAATTTGTGTAGTCCGCGCGGACGAAGTCTCTGGTATAAGTTAGTCTTAAGATATTATAGTATTTATTCTATTTTTCGACCTAAACAGATTGTTTAGTTATCTAACGGCCTAATAGTACCTATGACGACTCTTGAAGGCGTTCCTAATATTATAAATTGTCTGATTTTTTAATCCATAAGCCCTTTTAATTTCATTATTAAAATATTTTCGATGTCGGCATTGCTTTTGATGTTTGATTACCCAGTTAACAAGTGTAAATTCAAAATTTTTAACACCCCCGACAAGTGAAGGTTACAGTAAATAAAAAACTAGACTAAAATTGATTCATTAGTTTAGGAGCTACGATGCCACAGACAGATACACTGATACACACGTCAAACTTATACCACGACAAGTCAGATTTTACAAGTCAGATACTTTTACAAGAATTATTTCGTGTCATATAAAAGACAGAATTTTATTAGTATTATGAGAATTAGAAAGTTTTGTAAATTGCATCCTCAAGCTTCGGAAAATAGTAATTAAAAAATCAATTTTTATATACACAATTTATGCATGGGATGTTCTAAAGTATGTTACAATACTTAAAGGTATAGGAACTAGAGCCTAGACTACTCTGACGTAATTTAGTCTGAAACTTGAAACGGCAGTGTACTAACGATGCCTGCTTCAAAATCAAAAGGCTTAATTCGTGACTCACAAAGGATTCGACAGAAAATATCGAGTCAACGATTTCAGTAAATCCGGCACAATTTAGCAGAATTTCATCAACAGTGATGTTCAACAAAGTAGACTGACGTCTACGTCTGATCGTTCTACAGAATAGGGCCGGCCATTTTAACACACGATTCTCAGCTGTGGTCAAGTAATCGATTCAAAATTCGGAAAATATAACGATATTATATTATAACACATGAGTAGTTGACGTGTGACTAGTTTTTTTATGAGCGTGTGCATGTGTATTTGTGTGTGTGTGTGTGTGTGTGTGTGAGTATGTGTTTGTTTATGTTTGTGCTTGCGTGCTTGTGCTTGTGTGGGTGTGTGTGCATGTGTATGTGTGTGTGTGTGTGTGTTTGAGTGTGCAGCAATATAAACGATTCCCTACATTTACACGTATGCGCTGTCGCAACTCGGCACTTGGTGCTCCGCGCCCCTTAAATAGCCATGTGCTGCGTGCCACCTATAATTTTGATACTGCACTGTTGCAAGACGAGACAGGACGGGACTGCCAAGCCGTGCGCACTATACATCGCTGGTGCTCACCTTTGTCACTTGTAATATCTGAGTATACGCGTAAGCTGACGGGGGTAACCTCTTTGTCCCAATCGTGCGACTACAGATCCAGGTGGGCAGAGCCACCATATTACTACTTATAGCTCAACAACCAAGCACAATCCTAACTGACAATGAACCAATATTGTAATGTAACGAAGTGTAAAGGTACAATTTCTCAGTTCCGGCTTCACTGATGGTTACGACTTTAACCGCAGTCATTATTGTCCTTGCGACGGGAACTGTTTCAGTAAAATATACCTTTAAGTTTATGAGGACTAAACGATATATTTATTATCTCGTCTTCCGTTTATATTTAAATCAAAACTATTCGGTAAAAAAATCGTAACATTGAAACTGCATAAAAAAATTATCGCAAACATGATAAGTATTAAACATTGGAAAACCATTTTTAGTTCTGTTTTTGAAACTACCCCTTTTATCTAGTCTGTTTTGACTTATTATCTATAACATTTCATAATAATATTACAATTGCAATTATATGTGTGTCTGCCTATCTGCTATTCAAGGACCCTCTGTTATAGCGATTTTGATAAAATGGGCACGGCTTGCATCCTGGGGAAGGTCAAAAATTACTTTTAGTCCAGGAAAATCAAAGAGCATTTTTAAAAACTTAAATTCAGGATAATATAAAATCGCGGATATATATTTTTGATGTATAGATAGCATGCATCCGAAAGACAGATATAGCCTACTTTTTATCTCGGAAAAACAATAAGTTGCCACGGGTTTATTAAAAACCTAAATCCATGTGGACAAAGTTGTGGGCATCATCTAGTTTTAAATAAAACTAAGTCCTCCTAAAGCTAGTTTATTCTAAAAAAAAAACGATTAGCTTTATCAGTCCTCTTGTTAAATAACATTTTATTTTGTTTAGTTTTTTACTTTTAGGAGTTATATTAGGTAGTGGATACCGCACCACGCTGACTTGATGCTTTTTCTTTCAACTACAATGCAATATGTTCATAATCGATTAACATTCACAAGAATAAATCGAGTTGCGCCTCTTATTTCGTTTTTAATTTTAAAAGACTTTAAGTGCTCGAGATGTAAATTACCAAAATCTTTGTTGGATTACAGCCAAACCTGTATCAAGGGCTCTTGCATAATGGAAGAGCTTCTAGAACGTTCCTTTGAAAGTACAGTGTTTCGAAAATGTGGTGACGCTTTGACCGCGGGTTTTACATTGCAGGACGTGGGGAGTACCTGTAGGTAGGTATACTTTGGCGAAAGAGATTTTAATTTAGGCTAAGTTTGGGAATATTTAGTTGAATCTTTTAGGAATTCTAAATACAACTCTACTTTTAATTAAAATGCCTTTGGTTCATTTTCAATGATCTTTACATAGATTGAAACATAGCATACTCTACTCTTTGTAGGAGGGATAACAAAGGACGAAGCCTTTGAGCTTATATTGAGTCGATAGGTATAAGTGGAGGCATGGGATTGCGGCTGATCAACATTTCAGCAAAATTGAATGGATATAAATGTTCGTCTCTCTGTCTAGAAGCTAGATGTTTGTTACTTTCTCAATAGCTTTTCTACTCAATAGCTAAACCGATATTGATGAATTTTGACACAGCAATAATTTACATACGAGAAGCGAATATAGAATATTTACTGTTTATCATCTACGGGAATCCCACCCACGGGAATTTCATAACTAAAACATACGGATCAACTAGGTTAGAAAATGTATTATTGATTATTTTTTCAAATAATTAAAATTGTGTCACCTTTTATCATATGTACACCCAAAGTAATAGTCATAAGCTTAGTGGTGGTTATCGAAACAAGTCAACTTAGATATAATAAGTTAAATTACTAATTATTAATTGATATAAAATTATCTGTCACAATTAGCTCGCGCCACCCTGCACGCTTTAAATTTAATTGAGTAATTTTTTACTTATCGGAATTCGATTCCAATATACCAGAACGTTTTCATCAACATCACATGGCATTGCGGCTGATGAAAATTTCAGCAAAAATTGGAGGCGTACTGTTTTCAAATATACTCAGTGAACCGCAATGTAATCTGTGCGAGCAGTTGTATGGGCTTTTATTATCGCAAAGTCTGAAAATCGACAAAATAAAATCACATTTCGCCCGTACTATTATATACGAAGACCACGACGTGTAGGTATTGGTGGAACGAACACTGAGGTAGATTTAGTTCAATGGCGAACGAAGCGGATAGTATGTGTGTTTTTGTGTGTAGTGTGTGTGTGTAATCGTATGTGTGTATGTAACACACACACACATGAAAATTTAAATAATAATAAAGTTAATAAATATAAATGTGTGGATTTATAATTAGGTAATGATTACATATTTTTAGGACTAAACTTTTGCTTCAGTTTCGACAGATTTTATACTTACCTATTTCTATGAATCGATTCTTATCGGGCTTTGCATACTTCACATAACGTCTTTACAATTTCACAATTGCTTCAAGCGCAAATTTTATTTTCATGACTGTTATAGGCACAGCATTAAATGAAATCCCGGTTCCAATTAATTTACATGCTACATCAGGGTTATTGTAATTATTTAAGTTAGGTATTTATTATTCTAAGACTATAATATAATAGGTATTTCATCCCATCATCTCATTTTCCAAATATTCTATAAAATCTACCTATTATCCGTAAACAAGCTCCCCATCATCCCCCATTAATAACCCTTATTAAACCTCTTTACAAAACAAAGCTTTTATCGACGCTCCTGAACCGAGTCTTGAATTATGTTTTAACGATGGTCATAATTTAAACGTACGACCTCACCGATTCATTAATACGGTATGGCTGTTATGACACCCCATTATTGGTCAAAATGGTCTCGGTAAGAAAATGTATTGTGGTTATTTATTAGAAAAGTTTAACGATATTGGCGTAATTCGATTGTTTCATACTAGCTGAACCACGCTGGTTTCGCTCGGAAGGAATAACTTAAAATCTTATCTTGGTACTACACGAAACTCTCTAGATATTCGACCGTTTGGCTGTAGGTACATCAGTATTTCATTTACTCAGATTCTACAGATTTATAGGTAGGTACAACTTCTATAATTTAATTTATTACATAAAAGGAAAAGCTGACTGACTGATCTATCAATAAAATATATCACAAATAAATAATTTCATTTCATCAATGCACAGCTCAAACTACTGGACGGATCGGGCTGAGGCATGCAGATAGCTATTAGGACATAGGCATCCATTAAGAAAGGATTTTTGAAAATTCAACCTCTAGGGGGTAAAATAGGTTTGTAATTTGTGTACTCCACGCGGATGTAGTCGCGGGCATAAACTAGTAGTATTATAAATACAAAGACATGTCTGTCTATCTGTGTGCTAACTTTTTAACGGCACATCCATTAACCGAATTATATTAACCAATTTTGATGGAAGGTACAAAGTTAACTTACGTCCTGGGAACACACATGGGCTACTTCTTGAAAAACCTAAATCCACGTGGATGAAATCGTGGACTTCCTCTATTTGATACAAAAGTAGCCGTTTAGCCGTTTGAAAGTTATCAGCTCTTTTCTAGTTACTGTAACCTTCACTTGTCGGGGGTGTTATAAAATTTTAATTTACACTTGTAAAGAGTCTACAAGTATATAGTTTTGCGCTTTCTATTTTCTGTCACCACAAACAGTTGTTTATCTTTTTAAGCAGGTACGATCCCATTGCCTCGAGGATGCTGCACCCTACCGAGACATCGTTGAAAGAATTTTTCATTGGAAACGTAAAACAAAGAAGTAGGTAATATTAAAGAGTAGCTAGAAAGTAGCGCAAAGCAAAAAAAATATCGGGTCAGACAAAAGTTTTGACCAAAGGAAAAGTTTACTCGAAAAAATATAATTGTTACATAAAACTTAATATTAAAAAGAATTATTAAGCAAAGTAAATGGAACGTAGATAATACAATTACGTCCGAAATGTAAAGTAATGGACGGAAAGTGGAATTTTTCAGGCACGCCAGATTAAGGCCCTTGTTATGAAATTTGTTACACAAAGAAAATTGATACAGAGATTATGAACGAATCAGATCTCCATACAAAAATTTAATTAAAAGACAATGGAAATCCTCTTTATAAATAACCAGCTTTATTTCTTTGGCAAGTACCGATTAAACAATGATGGACCTAACGTACAATTTATTTTTATTAAATAGAATAAGTTTGTTTTAGGTTTGTAGGTAAGCAAATTGCTTGTGTTTTTCGTTAAGTCCTTTTAGTTCAAATATAAAAATAGTTAAAATACACAATTATAAAATAAATAGAATAAAAACAAATAAATACCTAGTCAAAACCTGTATTTAAGCCTTATTTGAACATATAAAAGAGTTCTTGAAGCTTTTCCACAGCGCAAGAGCTTTCGTTGCTGGTTTGGCTCTAATCCAATAGAGGTTTTGGTATTTTACATCATGAGTGCTTTAAAGACTTATTTTTGAATTTAAGAATAGGTAAAAAAGTAGGACTAGATTATATTATTAATTATTTATTAATACATATATTTTTATCATTAAAGATAACATTATGTTTTATACAAGCTTATAATAAACCAAGATTTATAAAGTTTCCCTTGACTGGTACAAAAATGTCGTTGTTTCAACCCTGTTTGTTTCTATTTTCAGGGAGCAATATTCTATTCCTGGGGTATAGATAGACTTATCTGTGGCATTTTTGAAGACTTAATAACACTTCGGTGGCAATCTTCAACATACTGTAGAATACTGTAAAACTGTGGAAAAGAAAATAATTTTTATTTGATTTTTTCCACAGGACTTTTATGTGAAAAATACCTGTGAAATACCCATCTCTAATCCTTACCATGTTGTAATTGGTGCTTAAATTATTATTAAATACAACATTTGATATTCCTATTTGGGATTTCCAAATTGCAATTCTATAAGACCGCTTTTCATTTGAGGCATACGCGGCACGTTCGATTGAATCGAGAATTGAAATTCGGATTTTGAGTACGAACATTGACAATGCACTATTTACGTTCGCGTCATGTCAAATCGGAAACTCGTTTCGCTTATAAATTGGATTTATAATTACCCTTTAATATTTCAGCTTTAGTGTAGTTAGTACGTGAGGTACTTGTCCAACAGCCGACGATTAGCCAGAACTGAGCTGAGCTAAAACATAAAAACCGGCCAAGTGCGAGTCAGAGTCGCGCACTGAGGGTTCCGTACTCGGGTATTTTTTCCAACATTTTGCACAATAAATCAAAAACTATTATGCATAAAAATAAATAAATATCAGTTTTAGAATGTACAGGTAAAGCCCTTTCACATGATACCCCACTTGGTATAGCTATCTTAATTTGAAAATTGAAACACATTTTAATCTTTTTTAAATGATGTTTAACCACAAATTCGTGGTTTTTCAGAATTATTCCCGTAATAGTGCTATAAGATCTACCTACCTACCAAATTTCATGATTCTAGGTCAATGGAAAGTTAGGTTTAGAAAGCCCTTAGGTTATAATAGGTTTCTAATAGGTTTCGGACGGACGGACGGACAGGCAGACAGACAGACAAAAAAGTATCCTATAAGGGTTCCGTTTTTCCTTTTGAGGTGCGAAACCCTAAAAATGAGTTTTAGAGCTACGAGAAGTGAGTGTGTGTTTGGCATGTTTGATGATGTTTTTGTCGCTGGGCTAGGAATGAGCTGGTTTGACGGCAGATTACCTACTTCTACCGGTCACCGAGACATACATTACGCAAATTGTGTAAGTATTTTGAGCGCCAAGAGAGCGTCACTGAGTGAGTTTTTTTTCTATGATAGCTCTTGTTGCTGCGACAAGCTAGTAGTAAGAGAGTTCTCGTCGAAAGCGTGCACAGTTAGCGATCAACTATTACCTAATAATATCTCTTTTATAAATACGGTATAGTACATTGATTGTAAGTTTTCTGAGTGAGATAATAGTCTATAGCTAGTTGCTTCCTCGTCGACAATGGGACAAGTACCTAAAATAGGTAGATGATAAATATATTTAGTAGCTATATCTATAGCAGTAGTCCGAACTTTGACCTTTCAAAATCGATAAGGCTATAAGTTTGGCCAGTTAGAAGATAAATGTGTGAAAAAGTGTAATTTAAGGAAAAGTTTATGCTACTATGGCTACTAGCATGAAAATTGTTTTCATACCGATTAAACCTAGGTACTTTAAGTGGTGAAATTAGTAATTAGGTGGATCCCTGGTTCGATTCCGGGCAACTCAAACTTTTAAGAGTTATGTGTGTCTTAAGCAACTAAATATATCAATTATCGCGTTGTTTCAAATGTTAACGAGTTAATAATCTATTTATCTTTCTTTTTCAGATGCCTTGAAACACTAATCCACTACGGCGCCCTTAAAAAGGTCTAATAAATAATAACACTAGTAAATAAGTATGGTACAAAAACAATAACTCAAAATAATAGTAATATATAAGGTCTTTTGTAATCCGTACAGAACTGCCAAGTTGTTGTGACCCCGTGGCACAGATTATGTCGAGGATTGTTAACCCACCGCGAACAATGTCGTCGTGATAAGTGACGTGGAGTGTTGTGATAGCTTGCGGGATGTGATGTGATGGTGAGTCAGTGATCATCATGCGGCTGGCTTTGGGTCGGCTGATCGCGTCCGCTGCGATCCTCGGCGTTGCCACCGCTATGGCTGCTAAAAATGGTAAGTTGAAGACTTAAATCGAGATGTAGAGCCTTTTTTTCGTGAGGAAAATCCGTCATGGATACCGCCGGCCACGGGGGAGCACAGTATCGGACTCCTACCGACTAAAAACCTCACGAAGTTCCATCCCACCGCTCGCTGATGACAAGGGACCGAAAACACCTCGTTACTCCGCCAGCGGATGTCTGCCATATAGCGCCTATAGCAACTTATGCAATTTATTACGATTGTAAGTCAATATTATACAACAAGGAATTTTCTTCTTTTCATGAGAGAGCTAATTTAAATGATTGCGTTTCGAGACCAATAATAATTTATTCAAAAAGAACAAATTATAGACGGTAAGAATGCGGTGTCCGATTTTAAAGCTTTTGTGGGATTAAATTAAATTATGTAGTGGGACAATATAATTATATCCTATGTTATGTTTCTCAAACCTATGGTTGTCTGCAATAGGCGTTAGAACAAAGGAGTAGGTACAAATAAAATATTTTAGGTTGGGTTTTAATTTAAGTTCATGTAAATTGTAATATCTACAGTATAATTTATATCGTAGCGTAGCATACCTGTCTTTAGAAGTTTTTACAAGCTGCATTATTTAATAACATATTTTTCATAACTTCTTTTATTAAATCCAAATTCCACGCTTCCAATTTTGTTTCAATTATTTTTATATTGTTTAGCATCCAAAATAAATAGCTTTTTAAATAAGTGAAGTCAGTTTCCTCGTTTTTTATTATAATAAATATGCCAGGGTTAATAACATTTTTAGTTTTCGAAATCAATGTGGAAACTTCACAATCAATGCACCGTTTTGGTATAAAACTAGAATTTCAACTTTTAAGAAACAATGTTTAACTTTTGACTCGATCCATTTAATGAATCCTTGAATCAACAATGTTATTGGTACATATAACTTGACAATGGCGATTTAAAATGCATTCAACGTCCAACTGGAACCGTTATCGCTGAATTATAAAGAAAACATTTTCATAGAGCTATAACGATTCAACTGTGGAACTTTGCAATCCATGAGCTGAATTAAAGAGCTTCGAGACTTTATGGTGGCTGTCTCGGGTGAGATTTATAATAAAATCCGGCTCATTGATGCGAATATTTTCCATTTCTGATCTTAGACCGTTACGATTGGTGTCATTTTGGCTTGCAATGTCTTACTCTCGAAGCGATCTGTGGGTAATGAGTCACAAAACATCGGGTTAGTGTGTTCCGCCCGTTTATCTTAGGCCGTCGGCGACATTAACTTGATGTTGCGAGCGTTTTTTCCGCTTTCCCCAAGTATTTCCACAATTTTTTCTCGTGGTTCAGCAGTCATTGCTAAAAAGCCTACATGTATTCGTATAAACATCGGATGAGCTGGATTTGTTTGTTTTGGCAATAGATTAATTACAAGCATTTTTCTTTTAAGAAAATGTCTATCTTGCTAATCCTCGTCGTCAATTTCGTAAACATGACAAATACAGGGTATCCTTCAAACCATTTTAATTTAGGTTTACCGTAAGAAGGTGTTTGAAATTCTAAACTGAAATACAGCTACACTAAAATTTAATCGTTATGGTTCTTTATTTATGTTCGATTCAGATGTTAAAAAAAAATCTCACTCGTAAACTTCTCAACAGTAGGACATCCCAGCTAGAGCAGTAGACGTTCCACGGGTCATCGATATATAGGTCTTTTGAAAGGATTTCTTCACTCCATGGTCCTGTGCCACTGTTTAGTGGCTACCAATGACTCCTAACCTGTCGTCTATCACCCAGTGTTCTACCAACATAGGGCTTGCAGGTGCAAAGTCACTATAATAACACTGTGGAATCCAAAAGTCCATCTGTGATTCGAGCTATGTACCCGACTCAATGCCAATTTGCCGGTCAGAAAGCTATGTCGGTGACTAAAGTAAGGACTTTCTCTCTTTTTCTTAATCTGTAGAAGGCTACAGATCTCCTAATTACTTTTTATTTGATTTCGTAGAGAAACTAGCAGCACAGATCTCTACATTGCCCACTGGGTGATTCCGTGGCGATACGCAAAAAAGTAAAACAAACGTTCGTAAAATGTTCTTTTTTGTCACAATAAGTTCAATATCATTGTATCGTTGCTGGGCTTGTCTCTGGCTGGCTTGTGTCGCTACGAAACGGACTCGTACAAACTTCATAAAGCAGCTTTGTGACGCTTCACCCGAGGCGAGTACTGTTGATTTAATTTCGTTGAAAATTTAAGGGTTCTTTTTACGATATCTGTTTAATTCTGACATTGTATTGTAAACGCTTCATATTCCCTTTCACTATCTTCAATTTAAATATTTCTCTGGGAACACTAAGTACTTGAAATCCAAACGCATTACAAGTACCTAAGTAGGTACATTGGTTCTAAATGTTTT
Source organism: Maniola jurtina (assembly GCF_905333055.1). NCBI lineage: Eukaryota > Metazoa > Arthropoda > Insecta > Lepidoptera > Nymphalidae > Maniola > Maniola jurtina. Next base: position 6,793,350 of record NC_060047.1, on the reverse strand, counting down.
TATGATTCTGTGAGTTTACCATAACGCTAGTCTAAGCACAATCAGTGCTTTCGACAAACCATTCAATTACAAAAACTGCGTGAGAGATGTATTGCACTATTTTGCTCAGATAGCAGCTTTGTAACTCTCTTTTAGAATCCAACATTGAAACATATTCGACACAGACAGATACTACGGTATCTAATTTTTACTTTATAGGCATCTATTAAGCTGTCGCCCGCGATGTGGGTTCATTTATAAACCTTCCTCGTGAAATGTTCTAAGTGAAGTTAAAACCATAACTAAATCCACTTAAAAGTTCACAGTTTTTAGCGAATATTCTGTGCATTTAGACAAATATAGAAGCAGCCTGCAGCCCAGATACAATTAGTGCGACCACGCTTTTCCGCAGCTTTTTCATCGACAAAACACCAAAAAGTGTCACAGAACTTATTGTGTTAAGACTGCTGATGTAACTTCAGAGGTAATTGTTTCAAAACTTGATGAGAATAGTCTCATGACTCGAAGCCTTAACGCTTCACTGATAAAATTATCAGGATAGGTTTCATAGTGACGTGAGTTAGTATTTTAATTTGCCGTTAGTTTGGCTTTAACCGTGATTCTAATTCAGTCGATACAACATACAATTTACAATGCAAATGAAAGCGCGGCGTATCAGCGCTGGAAAGAGATGGAGTCGTGTCGCCTGGGATGGCAGACGTTGAGTTGTCGATTATAGAGATATAAACCTCAGGTCAGGCGTCAAAAATAATTACAAAAGTTACAATGGAACTTACTAAAAGAAGATGATACCAGCACAGCCCCAAAAAATTACGAATAAAGAAGAGAAGATTGGAATTAAAATCCATTTTTAAGTAAACAGAATATATTTTCTTTTATTATAATACCTACCATGGGTTGCGTTAAAACTCATAAGTCATAAATTTAACAATATTATTGATAGACTAAATAGAAACAAATTCATTCAGTGCCAGATGACTGAATGCTAAAATAAGATCCTTATTAAAGTGGTAATTTCATGTGGCAGTTTAAAGACAAGTCAGGAAAGGTTATGTACTGCACTAGTTCTAAAACAGAATCTACTGAGAAGCTATCAGCAGCAAAAAGCACGCCCGCTTTTCGTAAAATCTTGACTGCGTGGTATCACCACCTCTAGTAATAAGCACCTCTCTGACGGCAGACATGCAAAACAGCGATTCAAGCGCTCATCAGCAACACGACGCCCGTGGGAGAGCTTTGCTTTTTCAAATTGGAAGATAGATTTAAGCCTCAAGGAGAGATACAGTTGAATGCTTTTGAATCTATAAGAGGTTTTGATCAGATTTTCTTCAAGTAACGAGAAAATAACGGAAACGAGTGTCGCTAGTACAGCTAGCGAGCGTTGAGAATAGGTGCTAGTTTCAGCTTCTGGTAGGATTTACCTATTTATTCTATTGACCAAATAAGTGTTAAAAAGAGTTAAGTGCTCATAAACACCTACTTCGCGAAATTTTCTAAGAGCTGAGAAAGAATGAAAATCTGTGATAATGGTGATAAGTATTACCCACCAAACAGATGAAGAATCAAATTCATGCTTACACAGTTTGAGTTCCACACGTTCGTGAAAATGGCTACCGATAAAGGACAATAGAAACAGCTCAAGGCTGGGATCTTGCCAGGATTACGATCTTCAGTAATGAAGGATTATATTAAGGGAAATAAGCCTAGTGCGCTCAGCAGCTCTTTCCATACAAACGCGTTGTTTGGTTCTCATTTGAATATCAACCAATCAACCCCAATGAAATTTTGTAGAACTTTGAAACTACATATTGTTACGGAAATTCTATAAACCTCAGATACAGAATATAATATCTTTTTAGGGCTCCGTACCTCAAAAAGAAAAACGGAATCCCTTATAAACTTTGTTGTCTGTCTGTCTGTCCGTCGTGTCTGCCAAGAAACCTCTAAGGTACTTCCCGTTGACCTAGAATCATGAAATTATGTAGGTGATAGATCTTATAGTACAAGTACAGGAATAAATCTGAAACCGCGAATTTGAGGTTACATCATTAAAAAAAAATTATTTAAATGTTTTAATTTTCAAAATAAGATAACTATACCAAGTGGGGTATCATATGAAAGGGCTTTGCCTGTACATCCCAAAACAGATTTTTATGTGTAATAGTTTTTGATTTATCGTGCAAAATGTTGGAAAAAATACCCGAGTACGGAACCCTCAGTGCGCGAGTCTGCCTCGCACTTGGCCGGTTTTTTAGAGCTTGTTTCCATCAAGCTGCTGGAGAGTGCGCTAGAGTTACTCACTTCTTTTAATTAAAAAGAGAGAAAATATGAAGTTAAGAATTTATAATTGGATACACAGACCAACATGAATTGTGACTTTATTTTCAATATACAGACAAGAGGATAAATTGAAATTGGGCCAGTTCAACGATTGGTTCTCCTTATATACAAAAGAAGACTTAACAAAGAAATGACATACTCAACATATTTTATTTGCTAAAATACCTTTCATAAAAGATACTGACTTAAAAAGATACGAAAATATAAGTGGCATAATGTACCTTTTGTTCAAATAAAGGCCTAAATCATACAATGTCTTTTATGTTTTTGCTTTTCACGAATGAAAATTTCTTCGAATAGTAAAATATTGTGAATATGCCTATCTATTTTTATCGTGGTTTAAGACACCATTAGAAATACATATAAAGCTTGTAATAAGAACATACATATTTTATGGGAAATCCTAGTAGGTTTGAATTTTCTTTTCAATAACTACATAAATTACTAGCTATATTTATTTTTATGGGTTTCATCTCTCATTATCATCATCAATCTCTGCCGGCACACTACTAAGCACGGATCTCTCAGAATGTGAAGGATTTGGCCATAGGCCACCACGCTGGCCAAGTGCAGATTGGCAGACTTCACTCACCTTAAGAACATGATGGAGAAATTTCAGACACACAGGTTTTCTCACGATGTTTTCCTTCACTGTTAAACTAAGTGATATTTTGGTGATAAGTGATTCGTCCCGTCATGACCAAGACCCGTGCAAATCGGGTCGAAATATCGTCAAAAATCAATCAAATTGATTTCGGTATGTACCCGTTATATACACTATCTAAATGTTGTAAAACTACGAAATAAGCTTAAAATCATTGACATATTTAATTGCTTAAAACGCATATAACTCGGTAAAGCTAGAGGTCTGTGCCCGGAATCGAAACCCGGACTCGTAAGTCTTAACCACTAGGTTATCAAAGCCTATTTCTAACCCCAGACTCAAAAAGAGGGGCGTTATAAGTTTGACGTGTGGATCTGTGTATCTGTGTATTTGTCTGTGGCATCGTAGTTCCTAAACCAATGAACCCATTTTAATTTAGTTTTTTTGTTTGAAAGATGGCTTGATCGAAAGTGTTCTTAGCTATAATCCAAGAAAATCGGTTCAGCTGTTTGAAAGTTATCAGCTCTTTTCTAGTTACTGTAACCTTCACTTGTCGGGGGTGTTATAAATTTTTAATTTACACTTGTCATCTCTACTTTTACTTAAAAAGCTAGTCATGATAGAATCAGCATCAATCAAGTCTAGCAGTTTTTCTAAGTAGGTGCTTTAGAAGAACAAAACGTTTTCATAAAAGTTTTCAAACAGCTGTTCTTATAGAATACCTCAAAAATATTATTAAAATTTATTTCGTACGGAAGAAAATAAGGTTTTTTAAGTGTGACAATACCGCATTGCGACGTTGAACCGTCCAGCAGACCGTGAACCGCTTAACTCCTGTCTATTATGGAGCAGGTGACAAAAATGTTAACAGACATTTGGTTGCTGGAAAATGTCTTTGTTGAAAACCCTTTTCTCTCCTGCTTGATTCAAAAATCTTTGTTCAAAACAATGTTTGTTTACAATATAATGACGAATAAAATGTAGCGTCCGCGTCGGGCAGAATATACTTTCACAATACTTATTACAAACAAACAAATCCTTTCTCATTACGAGTATGTAGCATGCACCCTAATTAACCAATTTTAATTCAAGTATACATTATTTTTGCTCTTTGCAAAGACGTGAAATGATGTAATTTACACGAATGGGAATAAAACCTTATTTTTAACCCCCGACCCAAAAAGAGGGGTGTTATAAGTTTGACGTGTGTATCTGTGTATCAGTGTATCCGTCTGTGGCATTGTAGCTCCTAAACTAATGAACCGATTATAATTAAGTTTTTTTTGTTTGAAAGGTGGCTTGATCGAGAATGTTTTTAGCTATTAATCCAAGAAAATCGGCTCAGCCGTTTGAATGTTATCAGCTCTTTTCTAGTTACTGTAACCTTCACTTGTCGGGGGTGATATAAATTTTTAATTTACACATGTGTAAAATCACTTTGTTCCATCTTTTTTTGACACCCGTAACACCAAAATTCCATTTTAAAATGTTAAGTGTTACAATACCGCATTGCGATGTGAACCAAACCTGCCGCCCGCTGCACCACATACACGAATCTACTATGGAACGATTGCACAGAATGGGTCTAGTCATCACACTAATATTATAAAGGCGAAAGTTTGTATGTGTGTGTGTGTGTGTGTGTGTATGTTTGTTACTCCTTCACGCAAAAACCACTGGACGGATTTGGCTGAAATTTGGAATGGAGATAGGTAATATCCTGGATTAGCACATAGGCTACTTTTTATCCCGGAAAATCAAAGAGTTCCCACGGGATTTCGAAAAACCTAAATCCACGCGCGCGAAGTCGCGGGCATCGGCTAGTTGAAAATAAATAACTGTTGAAGTGCCTTTTGGAGTCCGCATTTATGATTGTAAGAAAGGGACTGTTATCATCTGGCCATGACCAAGGCATTCCTCGTTTGAATTGAAGTAGCGTGAAGTTCCAACTGACCAAACTGCTTAGCTACAGCCTGTAGGATTAGTATGAGATTTTACATGTCATCAACGCGCAACCTTCAACATTGATAGAATTTGAGTGTCTAAACATGTTAAAGTAAAATGGACCTTGACTACCTTGTTTTAATGGTTAAATTTGTCCATACATATCTACAGGCTGTGTTTCTAATGGAAAAACTCGGATTTTTAGGTCCATTTTACTCTGACGTTATTGTGTTTCGACGATCAAATTTTATCAACGTTGGTGAGATTTAAAATCTCATACTAAGCACACTGTGCCCAAACACAACGCTTTTCCGAGCCCATTTTTTTTATCGATGCGTTTTTGGTATCGATGTGTTGTATAGATGCCGAGAGAAAGTTTCTGAAGTTCGGTCTGTTGATTGATAAAGAGTTAGTTTGGAAGAGGTTGAGATTGCAATGCAAGAGATTTAACTAAAAAACTAAAATGTTACATACATTTTAGTTTTTTAGACGCATTTTCTAAACAAATCGTTTCATTTAATATCATTTCGTGTCATGTGTGTGCTTTAACAAACTTAATATTATAATATTACCTACTTATAGATACTTTACTACTTAAATAAATTATAATATTATGTAAAGACTAAGTAGAGAAAACACGTAAATTCTCAAGAGAATATTACGAATAAATGTTCAGTCAGTATAATTTGTATCCCGGGAACATTAATCAAAGTGATAATTTATGTCACCCAAGAAACTGCTCAACGAATGTTGTCTCAAATAATAATGCTATTAATACAACAAGACTAAATAGTTGTATAGGATTTTGAATGTACCGAGGTGTGTGACTGCGCGTTGTACAAAAACAGATCTCAGCCGGGCTTGTGTGCTTTAATCTGCGCAAACCGCCATGATGCAACTTCAGATTGGACTACTTGTTTTGCGCGTATTCTAGAGTTTTACTATTTAAAAAAATGAGAATGAAAAAAAATGTATCAAAAACAACTTTGACAATTATTGTACCCGGTGGTACCTACCCTACCTACAACATTATAGCCTCGATAACTGAATGATTAAAGGAGCGGACTGAAATCGGAAAGGTCGCCGGTTCAAACCCCACCCGTTGCTCTATTATCGTACCTACTCTAGTCCAAGCTTTACGCTTAATTGGAGGGGAAAGAGGAATATTAGTCGTAATGATAAACTTGGCTAATATTCTTTAAAAAAAATAGATAACCTTGTATCGTGGGTTATTTTGCATTAGACATGAAACTAATATTTATATGAAACAATTCGTTTGAAAACTAACAAGTCGAGTTTTTAGTAAGGGCAGTAGTAATGTGCGACATGGGAGTCTTACCCGATAGTTAAATTAATTTATCCTCTAACATAATATGTTTAATTTTCATGTGAGTTATGTTTTATTTTACATTTCCTACCGCAGCTAATACGGGCAATTAGGGTAAGCTGCCCGCGTAATGTAGCAGCTTTTTATGTCCTAGCTAAATACAAATGGAACAAAGCTTTTAATGTAACGATGAATTAAACTTTTTACCTACTCATACTGCCATAGTCATAGTCATTTAATATTCATAATATACATTATGTCAATTACAATTCAAATTCATATTTTATTTAATAGTCCATGTTACAGTAATTTTTCTTAAAAATTTAAAACACAAAAATATAAAATACCATAAAATAAATTTTAATAATAAATTAATTTCATCTTGGATCTTCCCAAATAGGAAGATCGATTATAAACCTCGGGAGCCATTCCAACCAGGTACGCTAGGTTTTCTCAAGCCTGCGTTATTTCCTAGCCTAGGAAATGTTTACCAAAGCTCCATAATATAATCATACTATGCGTTCATAATATCTAGCTGTCGTTTCAAAAAAGTTTATTGAAATACGTTACAAAATAATAATAAAATAAATATTTTCACGCTGATTTCGAATTTATATTTAACTAAAATCAGCCACTAAACGGACACTCCGTTTATTACACTTAAGTAGAAGACACCTAGCACTGTGTTTCCTAGTGCGGGGTATATATTCCCTGTAAGTAGCTACTCTGGGAAGCCAATACAAGCCCACCCTTGGGAAGGTTTTATCTTTTAAATGGAAAATTAATAATATTTATATCAAAGATACAGCATAGAAATTTCGCCGACTCAAAAAACCCATTTCCCGGGTGAGGTAAGAAAAATATAACAATAAAGTAAACAGCACCGGAGAGACAGAGATACGACGAAACGGCTTTCATCTCAGAAATTATAACGCGAAGCCAAGGCAGGACGGAATGAAAATAACAATAGGACCGAATTGGTATTTGGTTACGGAAGAACAACAAAAATGTATACTAATATTGATACTAATATTATAAAAAGTGCTTATTAGTGTAAGAAAGTGTGTCAGTCTGTCTGACTTCGAGCTTTTTACGACCTATCTGTTTTAACAGTTCTTGACTGCCAACCCTGCCGGCATTCTTCAGATTGTCACTTAGGTAATCCGTCACTTTCTAGAATATGTCTGCAAAACTTCATGGACTTTGGTTGCTTAAGAGGGGTCTCTCCGTCACTCGCTTCATACAAACGTAGTTCCAATTTCATTTGAATATTAAGCAACCCAAGTCCATGAAATTTTGCAGACATATTCTAGAAACTAATATCTATGTCTGTGGTTTTCCAGATTTCTGTTAAAATATTCGGTTTCAAAGTTACGCGGTCTTAAAAATTTACATACAAATCTTTGAGCCCCTGTAATTTTAAAACCACATATTTTTAGAAAAATCTAAAACATCACAGACACAGAAATTAATTTCTAGATTCTAGAATATGTCTGCAAAATTTCATGGACTTGGGTTGCTTAATATTCAAATGAAATTGGAACTACGATTGTATGAAGCGAGTGACGGAGAGAGCCCTGTTAATATTCAAATGAGATTGGAACTACGATTGTATGAAACGAGTGACGGAGAGAGCCCTCTTAAGTTTCAGTTATAACGAGACAGATTTATGCCAGCGGTATAACACTATCTCTTTTTAACTGTGTCTTAAGTTTGAGCAAAGTCAAAGTGCGCTCTATAGATTGAGGCTGAGATACAGGGAAAGTAAAGGGCGGTTGATGTACATATAAAGTCTCGTAGAAAATTGTCAAAAGTGATCTATTTTATCAGTCATGATCATCATCATCAATCAATCATTTGATCATTGCTGAGCACGTGTCTCCTTTCAGAATGAGAAAGGTTTGGAATAGTCTACCACGATTTGGAATTGGATTGTCAGACTTCACACACCTTTGAGAACATCATGGGGATGGGCAGGTTATCTTAGACAAGCAGGTTTCCTCACGATTTTTTGCTTCACTGTTAAAGCAAGTGATAGTTCTTAAAAACGTACATGAATGACTCCGAAAAGTAAAAAAAAATTGGTTGTCTGTTAAGTCGGTTTACTGACGATAGTTGAACGTGACAACAAAGGCCGATTGTGCTTCTTTGTCGCTCGTTCCGCGCTCTCGCTTGCACTTCAAGCCTTACATGGAACGCCTCAGAGCGAGGTAACGCCGCATGAGTCATGTCATGTCAGCCGGCTCTATCGAATTATAAGACGTTGTCACGTCAAAAAAAAAAGAATACAAATAGATAAATCCACAATAATATGTGCAGCAACATTGTATCTCTGTTTTATTTTAAGTTTAGACATTATTCAAGCTTGAATCTTACCTCGGAAATTGCGACAATAACAATTTAGATAATAACATTCGTTTGTAGGAGCATTTTCTCACCGTGGCTTGTTTCTAAAGACCTAATGGCTGAACGTTAAATATCTAAATTACTTTAGTGTTTAAGTAATGGGCGGGACAGGAACATCTTGTAAATTGTTAACCTGAAATATGTTACAGAGCCGTAATATGTATTATAGCTGGTTGAAGCATTTTATGTGAACTAGTTGAACCTTTATCATCATGGATATCAAAAAAAGTTTAACATAAAACTTTTTTAACTAAGTAGGTATAGTTACATCTTTAATTTAATACCACGTCCCACGTATTCGTCCACGTGGACCTAAGTTTTTAAAAATGCCGTAGGAAATCTTTGATTTTCCAAGACAAAAAGTAGCCTATGTCTATCCTCGGCTCTCTCTATACCACACGCTTACCACACGTCAAAATTGGTAAAAAAAATGGAATACTTAGCAATCAGACAGACATTTCACATTTATAATACTACTTAGATTAGAAGTTTAAAGCAGCCATAGCCTATAACAGAAATTAGTTTCTAAAGAATCATTTCACTATACAGACAAACGTGTACTTAGAATGTTAAAAGTGAATAAGTTAAAACTTGGCCTCATACTGAGAATCCTTGTTAGCTTAAAAACTTAGCCCTAAGGGAGTCAGTAAATTGAACCAGCTATAGGCTACAATGCAAATTGGTTTCAAAAGAAACATTTCAGTAAACAGACAACTTGTAGAATGTTAAAGGCGAATTAGTAAGAACTTAGTCAGCCAAAGTTCATACTAAGAATTCTTTTAGACAAAAACTTCGCCCTGAGGGAGTCAGCAAATTTAATTCCAAGTTAGAAACTAAGTTCTCGTTCTACGACAAATCACCTACATATATTAGTAACGACAAAAGTTTATTGCGTGTCTTTGAACTGAACCTGAGTTCTTTTTCTATGCATACAAGAGAGCTCACTCGTCTGTTTCTTGCACCCTGGAGAAATCTATACTTGTACTACTTGTTCCTTTCTATTTTCATACCACAAGTTGGTTTGAGTGCTAGTGAGTTAAGTTGTCGAATTTGTTATGTTAGGATGCCAAAGGGACTAAGTAGTATGAAAATTCAAACTTTAGGAAGTAGGTACCTACACAGAGCAAGAGTGAAGTATATGCAAAATACTTAAAACTTTTGAGAGGACTCACAAAGTACTAAAATAATTAATTGTGACACAAGCACTTTTTTGCGACTTCAAATTGATCCATTTTTTCCAAAAACTATTTTCTTGACACAGACCTTTTGAACTGTTCAGCCACACTTCACATATGAAGAACATACAATTCCGTAATAATATCAGACAATTTTACTAAAATATGAGTAAAGATAATGTTGTCGTTATTCATATTTCCAACCTTAGCATGGGGACTACATTTCTGAAAAACCTGCTTCCTGTTTCATATAGATGAAGTTGAAATAGGCAAATAAATCAGCGTACACTAAGTACCGGTTGATTTATTCGTGCCTTCGAAAAAAGTGGGACAAGGACCTATTGCAACGCCATTTTGTGTTATAAATCATTTTGGAGCTGAGGGTTTTGATAGCGCTGGGGTTGCGTCCCTCAAAAAGGAAAAGGGCGAATACGCGGTTGGTTGATGTAAAAACTTTTGCGAGATTAGGATGATTGTTTACTTTTTTCCCATGAGTATGATTAACGTTTTTGTCCAGGACAACTTCACACGTTACGGTGTCATGGATCATAATAGTACAAGAAAGTTGCATTTCTGGGTTCAAAAAGTCAACCTTACCTGGCCTGGTAGTAACGTTTGTAAACGAAATGTATCTTTCTCTCTATGAGGTACTTCAGTTGGATCGACATCGTTTTTGTTTTTAGTTTATGGCTTGATCTTGTTTACGTCCCGTTTATGGCGAAACAAAACCTTTCTTTTATTACATCACAGAGTGGTGAAGCTTAGAGTTTTAATAATAAATACGTACACTTTTATTGACTTATACTAGCGCTCGCGAATTCGTTCCCGTAGATTTAGGTTGTAAAAACCCCGTGGTACCTAACTCTTTAATTATCCGGGTTTAAAAGTATTTTTTGTCACTATCTAGTTCTTCTATATTGGTGCAAAAAACAAGCCCGTTACCGTCCGTATTTAGTTATAATCATAATTACACTTTTTACATCTCAAGTAATGCATTACTCTCTCTGCACTCTGCAGAGTTATTATGATGTAATTTCGGTTTCGAATTTAGGTATTAAAAAAACCGGCCAAGTGCGAGTCAGACTCGCGCACTGAGGGTTCCGTGCTTGGGTATTTTTTCCAACATTTTGTTCGTGCAACACAACGACGGACAGACGGACGGACGGACAGACAGACAGACAGACAACAAAGTGATCCTATAAGGGTTCCGTTTTTCCTTTTGAGGTACGGAACTCTAAAAAACTAGATGATGCCCGCGACTCAACCTGCATGGATTCGTATGTGAAAACAGCTTTAGAATAAAACTCCCCGATCGCAATTTCGCATTATTTATAAACATAATCACACTTTCTACAACTCGAGCAACGCAGCGTCGATGTAATTTCGTTCTGCAAAATGTAACATTTATTAAAAAACTTTTGTACACGGTGGGCTTTGTCATTATCACCATTCTTTTAATGGAGGCTTTTTACACCGAATAAAAAAGTTGCTTGGTTCTGTTATACGAGTTCTCATTGTTATGCTACAAGGTTGTTGGGTAATTTAATATGTTGCGTATTTTATTGGGTGTTAAGTTAAAATAGGGTAAGTTTAACGACTTTTATCCGAATTACTTGAAAATTTGATTTATGAATGTTTGGGATATATCAACTATAAAATTGCTTTATCATTTTTGATATATGAATTAATTGAATGCTGCATTAATGCAGTGCCATGGATATAATGCTTGGACTACTTATTCAGGTTACAAAAAAAAACATGATGAACTGTTAGTAGGTAAGTACCTACCTTTTTGAATGGGACGATTATTAGAATGTTCATTAGATACTCTCAACATTATTATGGTCTACCAATTATTTACAAAAAAATAAACGCCAGAAAACTTAACGTTAAAAAATGTTTTCGTTTCCAGAAAAGTTCCTATTTTAAAAATTATAATTTAACAACTGTAAATAAAAAATTTATAACACCCCCGACAAGTGAAGGTTACAGTAACTAGAAAAGAGCTGATAACTTTCCAACGGCTTAACCGATTTTCTTGGATTATAGCTAAGAACACTCTCGATCAAGCCATCTTTCAAACAAAAAAAAAATTAAATTGAAATCGGTTCATTAGTTTAGGAGCTACAATGCCACATACAGATACACAGATACACACGTCAAACTTATAACACCCCTCTTTTTGGGTCGGGGGTTAAAAAAAGGTATTTAGGGTTACTTGACAATTACATAAGTACGTAGAATCAAGAAGGCACAAGACTGTGAAGTCACAGGTTTTTACCAATGACAAAATTTAAAAAGAAAATAAAACGTTAACCAATATAACAAGTAGCTACGTATACCTAAAAGCAATACTACAAAACCAAACACAATAATTAATTTTCGCCGGTGTGACGTCTAGTGGGAACTTCGAAAGCACTGTGTAAAGGTGCTCGTAAGGTTTATGAGCAAAGTTGTGTGAGAACTGGGGATCTGTTACTGTGAACTTAATACTGGAGCATGCTCAAGTGAAACCACATATGACTTGGCAAGATTTGAAATTGTTGCTCATTGTTTATTTTGAGAGACACGCATATTGTTATAAGAATAGAAATAGACATAGAAAAATGATTATTTGAGCCTTTAAGGTATCATATTATAGGAACTCAGACTCTTCTCAGACTTGGGCGCGTTTGGCATCCTCGTAGCTTTAGTTTTAAGTTACGTAATTAATTACCACCACTATATCGTACAAATTTAACAATTTTGACCATCAAAAGGAGTACAACTGTACCTACTCTGAATAAATGATTTTGACTTTGACTTTGAACATGGTGTAGGCAATATCATCTTGTACAGCAGTGCAACACCTCGAACAGATGGGCCACTCAGTTTGTGTTGAGTCGGGCCTCTCAGACATAAACCTCTACCTATGGCAAATATCTGAGGTACCAAACTTTCTGATTTTGAGACCGCCTTTTACTAACCCCGACCCGAAAAGAGGGGTGTTATAAGTTTGACGTGTGTATCTGTCTGTGGCATCGTAGCTCCTAAACTAATGAACCGATTTTAATTTAATTTTTTTTTTGAAAGGTGGCTTGATCGAGAGTGTTCTTAGCTATAATTCAAGAAAATCGGTTCAGCTGTTTGAAAGTTATCAGCTCTTTTCTAGTTACTGTAACCCTCACTTGTCGGGGGTGTTATAAATTTTTAATTTACACTTATATTTACCCAAACGTGACTAGCATAGAAGAGAATAACAAGAAGTAGACTAGATAATAGTCGCATGCCCATAAAAATAGGTACCTACCATTTTTTTGAAATTCCACCCAAGCTAAGCCGGGGAATAGCAGTTAAGTCTATATAAACCATCATGGTAGAAATAAAATTTTGAATTCAAAAGATAAGTGGCCTCTATTAAATCAATTCATTGCAAAGAAACTACTCAGTAGTGTTGCAGCACAAGAAGTTTTCTATTGAGTTCTTTGAGAAAGACTTCATAGTTTTAATAAAAATGATAAATCTCCTACAACCGGTTAGTACTTTGAGAAACGGAATAAAACTTAAAAGAATCTGTGCTTTTCCAAGAAATGTTCAGTCATATTTATCACTGTTTTCCAGGAAAATGATGATTTATACTTCTTCTTGAAGAGCAGTCTTATAAGTTCAACTATTTAATAACTGCCTGGTAATTAAAGCCCAACGGCCAGGAAGCAGGATTATATATAATCCAAGAAAATCGGTTCAGCCGTTTGAAAGTTATCAGCTCTTTTCTAGTTACTGTAATCTTCACTTGTCGGAGGTGTTATAAATTTTTAATTTACACTTGTATAATCAAGTTATAATAGAAGTATGATGGGTATGTTCTTTGTAAAGTTTTGGGAGGAAGCTAGAGCATTTGGTGCAGAAGTCATAGGTAGGTATAAGTATTAAAAGTTTCTCTCTTTATAGATAAATTTATTATTAATATGTTTGTTGCGACATATTTCTCAATATTGAGGGTTATGCCCCCTTCAATTAATCTCGTAGCCTCATAAATGTTCTTGAAATATTAATATGAATGAAATGTAGGTATTTAGTATATAGTTCTGGGTTCTTAGATCCATCTGCAGACGACTCGAGATTTCTTCTCTTAGGTTCGTACCAATGCATGTACTTAACATTGTTATAAAAGCACGAGTATAACATATTTTGTATCCCGAAACAGAACGAAATGTAACAAAATGCGAAAAACGTATTGAATATTTACGTTTGTTGCAAAATAGCCTCTATATTCAGAGCGCTAAAACAACCTGAATGTATGTCGAATTGGAGGCCATTATATTGTAAGTTATGCGATTCCCGGCTTCTCTCTTCGCCAGTTTGACCGGACGCGTTCTAATAAATTTACAGTCGTAAATTGTCGGATCCTATCGCCATCGTTTTGGTATAACGTATGTGATGATTTACGAGTGTCTTGCTATGGAAGAAATGAAAGAATCGTCGGGTTGACTTTCAGGATAATCTCTGAGGTCATATATCAAATATTGTGTGATGTCTTATTCACACTTGCAGTTTGACAGCTCGAAGAACCGTGATTTAGAGCCACAAAATGCAAACAAATAACCTTGATAGTACCTTTACAGAAGGCTAACTCCGCAAAGACGTATAAAAAAATAGCGATCTATTACGATGCAATAAAGTGTATTCAGCTTGCACAGCGCTGCGGTCTTAAGGTTAACAAACAACTCTCTAAAAGTGTAAACTCTTATCTCTTATATCTCTTTCTCTCAATCTCAAGAGATCGAAGAAGATCTGGAGCCGCTGCGTCGCGTAGATATCCATACTAATATTATAAATGCGAAAGTGTGTCTGTTTGTCTGTCTGCTACGTTTTCACGGCCCAACCGCTGAACCGATTTTGATGAAATTTGGTACAGACATGGGCTACATCCCGGGGAAGGACATAGGCTACTTTTTATCCCGGAAAATCAAAGAGGTCCTGCGGGATTTAAAAAACCGAAATCCACGCGGGCGAAGCCGCGAGCATCCTCTAGTAGTATATATTTCGGGTCAAGTGACCAAATGATGAGAACTGGCTTATTGGGCTGATAGAGCTAAAGATATACCTTACCTGCATGCTTCAAATATTTACTTCGAAACTATTTAGAACTAGCTGATGCCCGCGACTTCGTTCGCGTGGATATAGCTTTTTTAATAATCCTGTGGGAACTCATAGATTATCCGGGATAAAAAGTAGCCCATTGGTTAATCCAGGGTATAATCTATCTCCAATAAAAATTTCAGCCAAATCCGTACAGTAGTTTTTGCGTGAAAGAGTAACAAACATACACACATACGCACATACACACAAACTTTCGCCGTTATAATATTAGTGTGATAGTGAGATAATTTAGCGATTCGTTATTTGAATGGTCATAATTTTGTGCCATAATTTTCCTGAAGTTTATCAGTGTGTCATCTCGTCCCTTACCTACTCCATGTCTGTTTTGACGTCTGTGAATGCGATAAGATAACGAGTTCTATTTATGTCCAAAACACTGGCATGTCAATTGTTCTGTTAAAGAACAATGGATTGTCCTCATAGCGGCCACTTCCGGAACTGATATAAATAATATTACAATTATTAATAAAAAAACCGGCCAAGTGCGAGTCAGACTCGCGCACTGAGGGTTCCGTGCTCGGGTATTTTTTCCAACATTTCGCACGATAAATCAAAAATTATTATACATTAAAAAAACTGTTTTAGGATGTACAGGTAAAGCCCTTTCATATCATATGCTCCACTTGGTATAGTTATCTTACTTTGAAAATTGAAAAACATTTTAATTTTTTTTTTAATGATGTAACCACAAATTTGCGGTTTTCAGATTTATTCCTGTACTTGTGCTATAATACCTACCTACCTGCCAAATTTCATGATTCTAGGTCAACGGGAAGTATCCTATAGGTTTCTTGACAGACACGACGGACGGACGCACGGACAGACAGACGGACAGGCACAACAAAGTGATCCTATGAGGGTTCCGTTTTTACGTTTGAGGATCCCTAAAAAAAGTTAATTTGGGCACAATTTGCTATATTTCTTATTAAAGTTGTGGTAGAGATAATATTAAAAGTGCATATTTCTGAAGTGGATGCTTTGAGAACCAAGGGTCTTGTATTTTGCCCATTATACTTTTAGAGTAAACTGGAAGCGAAACCTAGTAAGTATATAATAATATTGTGTTCCTCGATCCAAACGTTAGTGTCATGGATGGACCCTAACTCGGAAAGTTCGGAACTCTGATCTATTCTGTTCGGTCCCCAACTTTGGGGTGACAGATAGTAAAAGGCAAGTTTGCTCGTAAATTCGGCTTACTGCTCTAAAAGTGTCACGCAGTAACTCTTAAAAAGAAAAAGTTTTTGTCGTATGATACGATGGAGCGACAGTTGTGAGGTCCTAAGGACGCCCAGGAAAAGCGATTTACGTTCGAGTAACGCACGAGTTGTTACAGTGGGATCCAGTTAGTGTTGAATAATATAGAAACCTTGTGTGCAATGTATAATCTTTTTTATTTACTTTGGTGTACTTTATTACTGCTTCTTAAACAAGTGTAAATTAAAATTTATAACACCCCCGACAAATGAAGGTTACAGTAATTAGAAAAGAGCTGATAACTCTCAAACGGCTGAACCGATTTTCTTGGATTATAGCTAAGAACACTCTCGATCAAGCCACCTTTCAAACAAAAACAAACTAAATTAAAATCGGTTCATTAGTTTAGGAGCTACGATGCCACAGACAGATACACAGATACACAGAAACACAGATACACACGTCAAACTTATAACACCCCTCTTTTTGGGTCGGGGGTTAAAAAGGCAAATAAGGTACATTACACAAACGATACAAGTCACTGATAAACACTAGCTATGGAAACATATTTGTTGTGTGTCCTGATGTACGGATGTTTCTTTCTCCGGTTATTTTTCTGCAAGATGGGAAGTCATTTATTGTAAGAATGTGTATTACCTATTTCCCGCCTCCGCTCTTTCAAGCGATGTTCTTGTCTGCTATAATAGATGAGGAGTACTCAAAGGCATTTAGATTATTAAAATATCTTAAGGAATTAGTTACTTTGTTCAAGAGAAGGGCCACCCGGCATGCCATCCTTTTTGCATTTTTAAGTTTTCAGTATTTTTTAATTTGCTCTAGGTATTACTAAGGCAATTTGCTCTTTCATCTTAGCAATTTTTTCTTTCATCTTTTATTTAAAAGGGCTCTCACCGTCACTCGCTCCATACAAACGTAGTTCCAATTTCATTTGAATATTAAGTAACCAAAGTCCATGAAATTTTGCAGACATATTCTAGAAACTAATATCTATGCCTGTGGTTTTCCAGATTTCTGTTAAAATATTCGGTTTCAAAGTCAGGCGGTATTAAAAATTCACATACAAACCTTTGAGCCCCTGTAATTTTAAAACTACATATTTTTAGAAAAATCTAAAACACCACAGGCACAGATATTAGTTTCTAGAATATGTTTGCAAAATTTCATGGACTTCGGTTGCTTAATATTCAAATGAAATTGGAACTACAATTGTATGGAGTAAGTGACGGAGAGAGCCCTGTTAATTTTTCGTAAAATTTATTTTATTGGTAGGTAATCTTATAAATTTCAACTTCACTGATTAGAAAGCAGTACAGTAAAGTATTAAAAATAAGTATTAGAAATAAGTATTATAAATTTTATATTTTAAAATGGATATGAGTTACATTAATAAACTAACTTTCTTCTTAATAAGAATCAAGAAATTAATAAACTCTTTGGTATTATAAAACGAACTTAGTTGCGGAAATCTTTTAGTTGGTTAATAAATAAGCAGATACCTGTACCTGTACCGGGTCTTGAGAGGTCCCTTCTTGCAGAGGTCTTTTCTCCGGGGTAAAGCCGTTTCCGGCCTCTACTAACTATCTAATACCCTAATACCGTATTTACTGCGTGCAGTGGAGCGTGTAATCCAGTTAAATGGGGCATAAGGGAAGGGCCAGCGGTTCGATATTTTTAAATTTTTTTCCTTAGTTTTTCGCACGATTTTCCGTTGAGTATTTTTGATGTGAGATAACTTTATACTAGAGAGATTGAAACAAAACCTCCAAAAACTTAAAAGCTATAAGAGGCGTGTTATTCAGTAAAGATGAGTGTGATTTTAGCAGCATTGGACGTACCAATAAAAATTTTAGATATCTAAGGTCATGCCAGTGTCTCACCATTTTCCTTACTGATGTCAAATGCATATCTTCAATATGTCCTATGTGACCAAACCTGGATATCGATGTCACACGATTTCTCACATTGTGCCTCTTTCAGCTCTGGCAACGCTTGGACTGTAACTGATTGTTTCGTGGTGAAAATATGTATATGAGGATACCTTCATTAACACTTTTTCATTTATTTAAATAAAAACTTACCAAAACAACCAGCTAGTTTTAATACGGTTTAAGAAAGTTTAGGAATAATAAGTATGGTATTTTCTTTTTACCTCAAATGCAATATCTGGTGAATTAACTTTCTGATACGCTGAAAATAAGCTACGAAAATCCAAAATATAAATGTTGAGTGGAGCATTAAAAAACGCTAAAAAGAATAACGCTTATTAGATTTTACATTTTTTCCTATTTTCTAACCTGTAGAACTGCAGCACTGTAGTGGAATCTATTTTAGGTCTAAAAAATAGTCATGCTTCGTTCCATGCGAAACTGTAGCATCACTTACTCAGATGAGATTGATATTGAAAAAAAGGATATAAAAATTTACACAGTGAACTTTTACATACCAAAATTTGTACTGACGTAACAGGAATTGGCTCCCAATTTCAATTCTACCTATCAAGGCCCGTGTCCCAATCTACAGGCTTGATTAAATTCACCCTTTATATGCGTGAGAGCACGCTACAACCTGTATAATATTAGGGATGCGCAAATATTTAATCTTTCACGCGGTCATGTACGTAGACAAAAATTGTCACTAAAAAAATGTTGAATCATAACTAATGAAATTTTTATACAAGTGTAAATTAAAAATTTATAACACCCCCGACAAGTGAAGGTTACAGTAACTTGAAAAGAGTACGGAACCCTCAGTACGCGAGTCTGACTCGCACTTGGCCCGTTTTGTTTTAAGATTCAACATTTTGGGAATTCAACATTTTAGGACTCAACATTTTGCGAATTCGATTCTTATGGGGCTTTACACACTTCACATTTAAGGTCTTCACAATTTCACTACAATACATAACAAGTGTAAATTAAAAATTTATAATACCCCCGACAAGTGAAGGTTACAGTAACTAGAAAAGAGCTGATAACTATCAAACGGCTGAACCGATTTTCTTGGATTATATCTAAGAATACTCTCGATCAAGCCACCTTTCAAACGAAAAAACTAAATTAAAATCGGTACATTAGTTTAAGAGCTACGATGCCACAGACAGATACACAGAAACACACGTCAAACTTATAACAATCCTCTTTTTGGGTCGGGGGTTAAAAATGGAGAGACAGGATTTAAATGATAAGTGAAATCATTGTTTTGAGCTATAAATAAACTACTAGAATTGAAACTCGCAACTTTGTCCTAATGGATTTAGAATTTCAAAATTCAGTTTGAATTCTTTGATTTTCTAGGTTAAAAGTAAAATATGTCACTCTGCAGGTCTTTAGCTATATCCATTTAAAAAATCACATCAATTTAATGCGCCGTGATTGAAGGACAAACCATAAAAAACACTTTAACATTTCTAATATGGGTACTGGGAAGTGCAAGGTGTCAAAAAACTCCCCCACTTAATTAAAATTAATGATGAAACTAATTAATATTATAATTATTTATATGTCTTCGTTACTACGAATTTACTGCATAATTACATACTTATCATGATTTAAAAGATAAATTTTCGATAGAATTAGTGAAAGCTGGTTTAACTGCGCTCATTTGTAGAATAACAAATACATAGTACGAATGCTCTTCTTTTACACCAATCAGGTGATGCTGTTTTGCATGTGGGCATCAACTATCTATACTAATAGGTAAGTAATTTTTTTTTTTTTTTTAGCGTCAGGCTTGTGCTAGGAGTAGGTACGACAATAGTGCAACGGGTAGGATTTGAACCGTCGACATTTCGGTTTTCAGTCCACTCCTTTACCGGTTGAGCTATTGAGGATTTATTGAGGAGTAAATAGTTATGTGACACCTCTCTAGGTGAAATAATGTCTTATCCATCTGCCGATTTTATAAACATGCTTCTATTTTGTCTTAAAAATTCGCGGCCTATTAAACATTGAAATGCTCTTCTATATAAAAAGCAAAAGGTAATACTTTCTAGAGCTCTTAGGAGTACAGTACTTGAGTGTTTCAAACCTTTATGAGCATACTTATGTCATCTAACAAACTCTCATTGATCGTTTGCTTAAAAAGAACTTGGTGAAATCTCCCCTTTTATGTATTTCTTTACAAAATTCGATGGCCCTATTAAAAGTATGCTAAGGTGGAATTTCGGATGAGGTTGGGGAAGCAAAATGGCACCATTCTCAAGATGTTTCATGTTTCTTCCTCGTCAAGTACTTACACTGTATAGGAAAAGAGTGATGTTATACGTACTTAATTTGAGAGTGTTTGGAGGTCGTAAATATTTCTTACGTTATAAAGATTCGTATGCACGACCCGATTTCTGCCGTATTCAGAACAAGCCATCGAGATGATTTGGAACAAATTATTTTATGGCTTTGACTGTGTGATTTACTCTTTATTTTATAATAATCTAGCTCTTTTGTTGAATATATTTTATGCTCTGAATATAAAAACATAATATAATATAAATATGCACTCAAAAGTTTCCTTGAATGTTTCAAGATGATTCAATAAAATATGATAATTTTAACTATTTTTCCGTCTATACCTATATCCGTTATTCCATTTTATGAGGCAAATGTTTTTGGTCTACGATTTATTTTTTCAATGCAGTGGCTCCATGCAACTCGTTTGATTGTCGTCTGCCCACCTAGTAGGCGGACTTCTAACCCTGCACTTTCCAGTGCAAGGTCGCCATTCTAGTACCTGGGACTCCAAGACGCAAGAATGGCGACTTTAAACATTTCGTATTTAAAAACTTTAATAGTTAAATATTTAGTATTTTAGGTTTCATAAACTAGAGCAAATTCGCTTTGTGTAAACGGGTCTTAAAATAAATTTTTAATACGCCGCCCGCCGCTTCAGGTTTTACGGCAAGGTGTTTTGTATACGCCACATGCTCGCAAATCTTTATGGTTATTGTTGTGAAAAAGAGTGATTCTTACATAAATATCGGGTAAAAGGTGAGGAGGTGAAAACATAAGAGGGCTGCTTTTATGTGAATAAGAAAAGAAATTAATTTTATGTTTACAATCCGCAGTTTTTTGGTATCAGTTGAGCAAAAATGAACATTTGAATAATAATATCGGTAACCGCGCTTCCTGTTTCTGCTCTATTAAATCAAGTTACAAGAACTCAACAAGATATGTTCGTTAAAAGATTAATACCTACTTATTTTGAATTATAATACGATAAGAAGGCACTTACTTATTTCAATTTTCACCTAATTAAATAAAGTGTAGTCATTTTGAAAATTACTTCCAGGAGGTAGGCATCTTGGTAAAAGGTTAATCGCCACAAATGAAATCAGTAGCTGGAATAGTCTATAATTTGGAAATTTCCTTCTAAATTGGGTTTTGTACATTCGGAATAAGGTTCACGTAATATGCCTTCTTTACAAAGGGCAGAGATTACTCCGTTCAGCCTCACAAAGTATTAAGATTGTTTCAACGCTGTTATTCCCGACCCAAATTCAAAGGCTTATAAAGTGTGACTTATAAAATTGTAATACGAACGACTGTTACTTCGTCTAATTATCTGGCGATTGTTAAATACTTGAATTTTTGATACTCTATCCACTTTTTCTTATCTTGCTTATACGAATAATATGATTATGCTCACGATTCTTAGGATTGTGATGATAATCATGATTCATGACAAATCTATGTGGTAAATACCCAGTGACTGTTGGGTTAGATTAATAATCATCATTATTTTTTAACCCCCGACCCAAAAATATCTCTGTATCTGTGTATCTGTCTGTGGCATCGTAGCTCCTAAACTAATGAACCGATTTTAATTTAGTTTTTTTTGTTCATTTAATCATGGTGAATTACGAATTCTGATCAGGAATCCTTGAAATTGGAGAATTAATTCTGTTTACTAAAGACCTTTGACAATAATATAATTTGTCGAATAATTTTATTTTCGCTCTTCGTTAATTAAGTAATATTACATAAAACTAAAATATTTTTAAATCATCTCCAGAGTAAAACAAAGTTTGTTTTGCTTTAAAGCATTATTTCGTACAGCGAAAAAATATTAAATACTTACATTTTTAATTAGAGTTAGCAGTTTTATAGAGAAAAGTTTGGAGGCGAAATTGCACTTTGTTGCATCTTCGTTCACATAAAAAATAAGCTTTATAAAAACGCTTGCAGACGATAAAAATTATAAACTTTTTCATATTTTTAACCCCCGACCCAAAAAGAGGGGTGTTATAAGTTTGACGTGTGTATCTGTGTATCTGTCTGTGGCATCGTAGCTCCTAAGCGAATGAACCGATTTTCCAGCAGCCATCCAGCATTTATGGCGGCACGCAAAATCAGAACTATTTTGTCTGTCGACAAATTGTTTAGGCACTTAGTTGGTCACGAAGAGCAGTTTCAAACTCGGAGTTCTGTATGAAAGTTTGAGAACCACATAACCTCGGAAAATTTGGGAACTCGCAAACATAATAATATTTTATGTGTACATAATATGGTATACATGAAAATATTTGTTTCATATTATGTTGAAGTTTTTTCCCACTTGAGGTTTACTCTCGACAACAGTAACTTTTCTTATTTTGTTTATTACTTTCCGTTGGTATTGGATACTCGTACGTTCGCGTATTAGTTATTCTGTATAGAGTATAAGTTAATTAGGGTTGATGAAAGTATACCTACTGGACGTTTCTTTGATACTTGGTATATATTTACTTGTCATTAATATGGGCAGTGAAAGTATGAGAAAACCCCCCTTTTTGCCTCAGTGGTCTACGATGAATACATATTCATTTGGTGTATATTTACTGACTTGTTAGTTCACTTTCTTATGCACACATAGTGCAAAGATCTTGACACAATTTGCAAGTGCGAGTTGGACTTGCACACTAAGGGTTCCGTACCATGGTACAAGATATTTTAGTGTTTTTATGTGCAACACTGCAAGTTAATGAAAACAGCGCCATCTATATGTGATTTAGTAATTTAATTTTTTTCGGATTAATTCCTTTACGTGTGCTAGGAGTATAAGACCTAAATACCGACCTTTCGTGATTCTAGGTCAACGGCAAGTACCCTATAGGTTTTCTTGACAGACACGACGGACGGACGGACGGACGGATGGATGGATGGATGGATGGATGGACGGACAGAGAGCCAGACAGACAGACAACGAAGTGAGTGAAGGAAATAAGAGTTCCTTTTTTCCTTTTGAGGTACGGAACCCTAAAAATCTGGTCCTAATACTTGTCATCATTTTAAAGGAAACCTCTGTGCAAAATTTCAGCTTTCTAGGTCCAAGGATTTGGGGTGGGAGTTAATGAGTCAGTGAGTAAGTGAGTCAGGATTTTTCTTATCATCATAATAAATAAAATATGAATGAGCAATTATGTACTGCTGCTCACAGAGTACAATATCAAAGTTGGAAATTTTTCTAACATGTTGTGTTTTTGTGCAAAGTTTATTGACAATATTCTTTACTTTTATCACCTTTACTTCTAAATTTATTTTATGGGAGTCGAGGTTCAAGGAAGTGCAATTTCGCTCCCGAACTTTGCGCTGTAAAACTGCTAACTTTAATTAAAATCTTATTAAATATTATTTTCTCCTCGGGAAACACAACACTTTTAGGGGAAACAGACTGTATTGTACTTTGGAGATTACTTTTTAACCATTTTACATTTAGTGCAAGTATTTATTTGAAGTATGTAAGAACAAAAAAATATTATAAATCGTCACTGGACTGAAAAAAAATTTTAGTGTACCTTAGTAGGTACCTATCATAATAAATGTAAATTGTTTTTATTTTGCTTTTTACAAATTACTTTCTATATATAGCAAATTAAGCCCAAACGGGCGGGCCAAAACGGGCCACCATACTCTGAGGCATGTTCGTTGGTGATAATATATACAGTCAGTATGTATTGTGGTCCTAGCTGCTAAACATATCTATATACGTGTCACACATATACGGCTTACAATATTGTCTTCACTTTTCAAAATGTGAATTATGAGCTTTGGCCTATCTATACTTTTTTAATGTCTTTGCCAAAATATAAAATGATGTTTTTATATTTTTATCTACATTTAACTTTTCCCAGATATACCTACCTTAATTTAGTTCTTAGTTTCTTATCGAGTAGGTACTTTAGATGTAGAAGTAAGTAAAAAGGAGCATTCTCTGGCAGCGAAAACTTTACCAGGGACAGATTCATCGAACGATCCGAACGAGCTTGATTTCTCGAATGTACCGAATCCTTCCAAGCAAAATGAGGCGAATATCCACCCCTGAACATTCGAGCAACTTCGAATTACTTTTCCTCGTTGCGAGACGCATAATGAATCGAGTCCGCTCTATATATTTGTTTCCGAACTTGACGACGAAATTTTCGAAAGAGCGAAAGTTTTCGACAAAATGGTTTTTCGCAAATCTTCAGAAAGGTAAATCGAACTTTTTTATTTCTTATAGTTTCGAGGTGAGGATGCCATTTTAAACAGAGACCAAACTGGTACCTATTCTAAAAATTAAAATTAGTAATTTACTTTTATGAATGTAGAATACAAAAATAATGTATTACTCTGACCTTTATATACTGTACCATATACTAGATTATAGAATATACCTACTCGTAAAATAAGTGGGTGTGTCACCTACATAGATAAATAATAATAATAATTTGTACATATTATTACAAAAAATAAGACTCACTAGTCACTTCTATGCACAATCTAATCCATATCCATTTTAATTAATTTTATTTAGCTTTTTATGACTCATCTGTTTAACTGATTTTGACAAAATTTGATAGAGAGATAGCTTACACATCAAAGACAGACATGGCTAATTTTTGTGCCGAAAAGCAAAGAATTTCCACAGAATTTTTAAAACCTAAATTCATCCGAACTATCTGTGTTCTTTTCTAGCTGTGGTCTAATATGTGGTCTAGCTTTTTTTTGGTTTTTTATAGTGTAGATACCTACTTTTTATTTTACTATCTCTTATGAACTCTCTTATGTCAGTTAGCCTCATATCTTCATAGTTTGAGCTTCGTGCAAAATAAATTATCATTTCTTTACTTACTTATTAATATCTTTACATAGTATAATATTACAATACAATCTTATTTTAATATGCTGATATAAGTACATAAAACAAATAAGGCTCAGTTTATAAGCTCCAGAAATTGGGTTGGGAGTAACACTGTTGAAACAATTTTAATACTTTGTTAGGGTGTACGGCGTAATCGGAGATATTTATACAAAAGCAGACTTCACGAATCTTATGCTTACGAAAATAAGATTCAATTTGGGATGTTATTTCATCCTACTTCAGATTCTGATTTCGTTTTTTGGCTATTAACCTTTTAACGCGAGTCCGAATTTCATTTGGAAAACTGATACATCTGTATTTAATTAAAGGCGTAGAGAAAATAAGTTTGTATTTAGTAAACGTTTTCATATTAATTGATACTGCTTGTCCACTGACCAATTATTATTATACCTATTTCTATCTTAAAATCTTCTTGGTATCAATAGTAGCAGACCTAGGTAACAAGTGTAAATTAAAAATTTATAACACCCACGACAAGTGAAGGTTACAGTAACTAGAAAAGAGCTTTAAAACGACTGAACCGATTTTCTTGGTTTATAGCTAAGAACACTCTCAATCAAGCCACCTTTCAGACAAAAAAAACCTAAATGAAAATCGGTTCATTAGTTTAGGAGCTACGATGCCACAGACAGATACACAGATACACACGTCAAACTTATAACATCCCTCTTTTTGGGTCGGGGGTTTATAAAATAAGAGTACTTACTACTTATTGCTATTTTATATCCCTTACCTCTAATTGGCTTCTACACTGAATGAGTCGGATCTCTAAATCGCAAGTCGAAGCGGATTAGAAATGGTAGAGTAAGAAATCGAGGGCGAAGCTAATTTAGAGATCATTTTATGATAAAGTTTGAATGGTTCTTAAATTAATCCAAGGAATAATCGAGAGCGGAAGCCCCCTATCTGGGAAGGCCTATTTCTTTCTTAAGGTCTTTTTCTGGACTTTCTTCTCCAATAGATACTAAAACTTCGATTTGCTAGCCATTTTGATACCTGATCTAACATTTTGATTTAATGAGTTGAGTTCTGGACTTCAATACCCATTTGAACTTAGCCCACCCTAAGGCTGATATTCCACCATGGAAAATGAGTGAGTGGTAAACAATACTAAGCTACTCATCAACAAGATCGTTAATTTTTACAGTTTTGGACAGTATCTCCGGTGAAAAAAGATGTAAGTAGAGGTTAGTTAGATGAAGAAGTATGATGGTTTTACCCTTACCTATCTATCACTAAGCGTTCCCGCATATCCTTGGTGGAAACTTTGGAAAGGCTGTAAGCAGACTTGATGAGATGTGAGGGAATATTGCGGCCCTGACTAAACCCTGCGGGCAGCAACATATTATTATATTATATGTCTTCCTTTGACCTAGAAAGCCGAAAGTTACCAAATTTATCGTCAGGCTTCTATGCCTCGGGAATCATTTGGGACTAGTGAAAACTTACTGTGAGTTCCCAGAATATTTTCATAAATTATTATTACGAACATACAATATTATTTTCTTACCTTACAGACGTAGAAATTTACCTTGATTAATTTTATGTAGGCAATATGAGAAAAAATATGATGTAGGGGCATACTGAAATAAAATAAAATAGAGTCAGCCTTTGATATTCCTTTACGATACTCAGTCCTCACTTTTTGATATCCCTTTATGAATGTGATCACAAAGTTATCTAACGATCTATATCGTCTGTTTCATCGAATAAAATAATATCACTTACAACTTCATCTGTCGTTTTAGTCCACGGTCTAGTCTCAAACCTTTGCAATATTTTCTTGTCGTAAGTTACTTAAGTATTTTTTTACTTGATTAGAAATTATAAAGTTTGACATTGCAGTGAGCCGGAATCAAACCCTGGACTTTCCACTAATAAGACATCAATGTACATCAAAAAGATTGTCAAGTTTGCCTCTCCAAATAAACTCCATCACTCGTTTAACTCCATTTATATTGTCGTCACCATGTTACAATAATTCTCTTTATAAAATATTCAGATCACGTACTTTACAATGTCATCAAGAATAAGCAGAAGAAAGAAAAAAGAAAGAAAGAAAATAATATGTTTACTAAAGACCGATTCACACCAATTGCGTACACGTGAAACGTGAGTGACGCGCGTAAACTCCTAACACACCGGGTTACGCATACGTCCACGCTTTACGCAAGCGGTGTACCATGTTTTATACAGTTCCATACATTACAAGGCAATGGTACGCGCTGCGTCTACGCTTACGCAGTCTGTGTGAACGAGCTATAAACATTCACCAATGGTGTCACACTATAATTACTCTGCAGCTGATATTATACTATTCGTCTAAACTCAACACCAGATTTTTATCAACTCTCAGACCGCTTTTATTTTATTTTATTATCAACTAAAATAAATCTAAATATATAAAAGAAAAAGTTGACTGACTGACTGATTGATTGACTCACTGACTAATCTAATCTATCAACGCAGAGCTCAAACTACTGAACGGATCGGGCTGAAATTAGGCATGCAGATAGCTTTTATGACATCCACAAAGAAAGGTTTTTGAAATTTGAAAGGGGGTAAAATAGGGGTCTGAAATATGTGTAGTCCATGCAGACGAAGTTGCGGGCATAAACTAGTTCTTTAAAAATTTAAGTAGTGATCTTGGATGAATAAATACTCGTAGTGATCTTGTTTTTGATTTTTTTTAATTGTTAATAATAGAGCTTAGGTGCTTGGGAAAAAATGGGATAGTAGGTATGTGTTCCTGGCCTTAGAAAATTAGAGAGAAACTTCTTAGCGTTATTTGTGCCAAGCTTTCGTAAATTACGGGCCTTTGTTGTAACATTAAGACGTTTTTGCTTACGATGGGAAAATCATAAGTTGCTGCTTTATTATTATGCCCGTACTTTGGCAACTACTAAAAGGATTTAATGTGCTTTTTTGTTTATTAGCGCTATGTTTATAGGCGTCTTTATATATTAGTATGAAACTAAGTTCTTTTCTATTTCCCCATAATATTTTTGATGACATGGCATTAAAATGTAACCCCAAACCATTCCTTTTGATATCTTAATTAATATATTATACCTATTATACCTATTTTGTTTATAAGGTCGAATTTTAAAATAATCTCCAAGATGTCTGTGATGAATAAAAAGATATTTTGTTCATCGTACTAAAACATTTTCAAAAGAACAGAAACTTTTTCTAAAAGAAAGCCCATGAAAACAATGCGTCAATAGAATTTTTGAGCTTCCCGAATGGGTATTTAAAATAAGCCATTTTTTTTTTTTTTACTGTGTACAACATTTTTGGTGGTATATATAGTACCTACCTGTAGCTACTACATTATAATCTATACTCTATACTAATAAATAAAATTGGAGTGTCTGTCTGTAATTTCGAAATAACTACCTCATATTAAGCTCATATGGTTATTTGAACGATACCATAACTGAATCACACGTTTTTAAAATTTTTGTCTGTCTGTCTGTCTGTCTGTCTGTTTGAAAAGGCTAATCTTCGGAACGGCTGAACCGATTTTGACGGGATTTTCACAGACAAGTAGAGGATTGGCCAGGGAGTAACATAGGCTACTTTTTTAACCGACTTTCAAAAAGGGAGTTGTGTTTTTCTACCTATGTACACCGAAATCTCCGAGATTTCTGAACCGATTTGCGTAATTTTTTTTTTAATCCCACGGGAAAGTTCCCACGGGATTTCAAACCCTAAATCCACGCGGGCGAAGCTGCGGGCATCAGCTAGTATTATTATAAGCATGATAAACTGTAAGATTTCTAGAAAATGACCTAAGTTCTAAGTACAGTATGAGTTATTTGATACCTACATCGGTATAGCGCACTATTAAGCTAGACTCAACAGTAATCTTAGACAAGTTAAACCGAGTTGAAAGTTAAGGTTTCGCGGATTAGCGGTTAAGTGTAGCTAATCTCTCTCCTCTTAGAAGACTTAGCTTAGCTAAGTGTAGTAGAATTTGAGCTAAAGCAATTTGAAGACTTATGTATTATGTAACGTGCCTCCTAAACTAACTGAACTAACTATTCTATGAGAAGATTAAGTTTTAGGTCTAAAGTTATACTAAGTGAAGGTATATTCTAATAGTTTATACTTGAAAAACAGTCTTTGTTACAAAGATTTTCTAGGTTCTGACTCATAGATCTGGATTCTGTTTTTAAACATTGCATCATCATCACACTTAGCATCGTATGTCTATGCACATATTCGAAATTAAAAAAAGTATTGTAACCCCATAGGGGTTGAATTTCAGAAATCCTTTCTTAGTTGTAATCAACGTCATAATAGCTATCTGCATGCCAAGCAACCCGATCCGTCCAGTAGTTGGAGCTGTGCGTTAATAGATCAATCAATCAATATTATTCAGCTATTCCTTTTAAATAGCTATTCAATTTCTTCTTTTTAAAATTAAGTACAGTAATAATAAAATACTAGCTGACGCCCGCGACTTCGTCCGTGTGGATTTAGGTTTTTCGAATTCCCGTGGGAACTCTTTGGTTTTCCGAGATAAAAAGTAGCCTATGTGCTAATCCAGGATATTATCTATCTCCATTCCGAATTTCAGCCAAATCCGTCGAGTGGTTTTTGCGTGAAGGAGTAACAAACATACACACACACACACACACACACACACACACACACATACAAATTTTCGCCTTTATAATATTAGTGTGAAGTGTGATACTATTAATAGAAAGTATGGAAATATTTAAAATTCTTGATATAGCTTTACAATCCATAATTGAGATCTCTTGTAAATTCGCAACTGTGCCTCGGCGAGCCGTTAACATCAGCCGCTCGCTTGCTTCAAGAGATACAGCCCCCACTAGACCTTTTATACGACAGTGTAGCTTTTTATCTTCGCTTAACACTGTCTTCGGGTTCCGTCGCTGAATATATGAACCACTCAGACGCTCTTGACTCAAGAGCTCTCCGATACTTTTCAATCTTGAAATGTTATTGTGGGTAGATTTGTGTTGAGTTTCTTTACAGTTTCAGCAGCTTTTCAATCGGCTTTGCCCGAGAGATAAAGTAGATGTCTCAAATTTTAGCAGATATTCTAATAGACTGATAGTAGAGTGATTTTGTTCTTCCAAAGCATACAAACTAGTTAGTACATGGTAGGGTTCACGTAATACATGCTCACTTGCACAAGGACATTTAAACTGTTTAGCTTTTTGTAATGCTATTAGTTTTTGGCAAAAGCGTAATGCGGTTGCCAGAAAATATCAGCATTAAATTTTATTAAATGAAGTGACCTCGTCAAAGAGAGCCATAAACGATTAAATAATATATTGAGAAATTCATTAAAACTCTTGATTTTTTTTTAAATATAATTTTAGTATGATACTAAGCTTGCAATTGCTTGCTATAAACACAAATGGACCGAACAGAACCATTTTGTTAGATGATTTGCTATCATTTATAAACGTTTTTTCCCTTGAGACTTCCATAATTGATGGGGAAACTGGAGTAAGTCCAAAATATCGAAAAAGCTAAAATGCTTAGTATTTTTTCGTATTATATAACGACGAAATTGTTTCATCGCGAATCCTCTAGGGAGGAAATAATATTTAAAGTGCAGATAAAGGGAAATTCTACCGAGCTAGCTAACAGCTCCCCCTTGAGTTTACAACAAGGATGAACTCTAATGAGACAGCTGTTCTGGGGATATATCTGCGGGAACCCGTCGTTTGCATATCAGCATTATTTGAGCTATAAATCTAATAAGGCGAAGTGAAGGATTTTAATAAACTAAGTTATTTATTCAGATACAAGTTAGCCTGAGTTAGCCTAAAGTGATGATGCAGTCTGAGACACAGATATTAGTTTCTAGAATATGTCTGCAAATTTCATGGACTTGCTTAATATTCAAATGAAATTGGAACTACGATTGTATGAAGCGAGAGACAGAGAGAGCCCTGTTAAAAAATCACAGTTAGTGCGGACTGCTGACAGAAGTGAAGAGTAAAGTTTTGACTTATTCCAAAATCGCCTAACATGCCTAAAGAAATTTTCGATTCAATAACAGTGGCTTTTTTCGTATTTCCAAGTTAATTGTAGTAGTTATTAAAAATAAAATTGAATAACTAGTAAATTAAAACAATTATGATTATTTTTAACCCCCGACCCAAAAAGTGGGGTGTCATAAGTTTGATGTGTGTATCTGTGTATCTGTCTGTGGCATCGTAGCTCCTAAATTAATGAACCGATTTTAATTTAGTTTGTTTTTATTTGAAAGGTGGCTTGATCGAGATTGTTCTTAGCTATAATCCAAGAAAATTGGTTCAACCGTTTGAAAGTTATCAGCCCTTTTCTAGTTACTGTAACCTTCACTTGTCGGGGGTGTTATAAATTTTTAATCGACACTTGTTTACATCTCTATTGGCACTCCGAACACTATTAATTTGAGCTTGTAGGCCACGCGACTTTGAGGTATCCATCCGATAAATAATCGCCCAACGCGCGCCTAAAAACTTTCCACTTCAATATTTAATCTGAAATTGTGATAATATTAATCAATCTAGGAATATTTTCGAAGGATATTCTATTTTAACCTAATATAACATGTGCCAACGATCTAAATACATAAAGATTCAATCGAACACAATCGTCGTACGGATCCATTGTCCCCGCTGCCTAACAATGAAACACAAAGTTTTCCTCTTCAATTATTCTCCTGCTCGTCTTACCGGCAAAATATCGCGAGCCTTGCCAAAATAACTCAAATGTGTCGCAATAAATCCCGTTGCAGCGAGTCAGTTTCAATTGGTTCGCTATTGGCCGCATCGGAATTCGCTTCATTCGAAGTTTCGAACTTCACATGTGCAGTTTTCTTTGAGACAACTTTGTCAGGTCGTATGGACATACTTTTACGTCTGATTTATTTTCATTCGTTTTATTTCTTCAGGCTTCGGAGTTTTGCGAGTAATAGTGGCTGATTCATCCTTTTATCGCCATAAATTTCCGGCAGATGGATTCTTTGAACGTATTCTTTGTTTTAACAGTATTAAAACGTAGGATTTAAAAAAAATGATTTTATTTATTATATTTTTATTTTTATATTATATGTATCCCTTTTATATTACATGCAAGTAACTTATTGTTTTATTTAATTAACTTCATAAATGCGAAAGAAATAATAAACTAAACAACTAAACTAAATAATAATAATTAAAATAATGAACCTAAAATTAAAAAAAAAACCTTAAAAAATATAGTATAATAACTAAAATAAATTATTAAAAGAAGTCCCTTTAGGCAAGGTTCCGAAGATACTGGCAGCGTTCCCCCTTTGGATGGCTAGACTAATTCTTTGTCTGAGGTAGCTGCCAGCTCTTCGGTCTCCTGTGATGGAAAACGTAGGATTACATCATTTTTATTAAGCCCATCATGCCCATGCATAAGTATTGTCCTGCTTATGTTACCATCAAAATATCACGGGTTTTGGCGAAATAACTCAGATGTGTTGCAATAAATTATACTGCAAAGAGTACCTACAGTTTAAGTTGCCTTGTCAAAGTTCACAAATGAAAAGTTTTCTTTGTGTAACTTTATTAGAGTGTATAATAATAAACGTCAATTTAATGTTTTTTTTCTTCCGTTACTTTAGTTTTCTGTTATTTTATTTCTCTTTTGTTTCTGTTATTTATTGATTTCATTGTTGCTGTTATTTTATTTTTTGTTCTTTCCGTGTCTCTGTTATTTTTTCTGTTGTTTTTGTTATTTCATTGTTTGTTGTTTCTGTTATTTAATTTTTTGATATTTCTGTTATTTTTAACATTTTTTAAAAATAGGGTAAAATGTGCAAAATAAATAAATGAGAGTTATATTAAACGTCAACACGTTTACTCCTTTTCAGTTTGATTTTCTATTATAACTATGTATATTTTTTTATTATAATTATTTAAAGAGTTTTATGTTATTATGTTAAAAAAATTAACTCACGAGATTTATTTTCTTCCAATATAAAATAAATATAAATACATTTCCTATTCGGATCTTAAATTAAAAAAGGGATTCTCGGATACAGTATAAAACATGCTTTAGTATAGAAGAAAGTGTCTGCCATTTGTAAAAAAGATAAAACGTTTTTAGCGCATTGTGAAAGTAATTCGCGTTGATTGCTTTCCTCTTTTACGTTGTAATTTTATATGTTTTACTTTGAATGAGGAGTGTAAAAAGATGAATAAAACATAGAATTACAAGACGTACAAACGTGATACTTAACGGGTTAAGTATTTTCATCACCCATCAAAAAAGTTGATTTTAGTACCTCACAAGGAAAAAACGGAACCCTAATAGGATCACTTTGTTGCCTGTCTGTCTGACTGTCCATCTGTCCGTCTGCTCGTCTGGTCGTCTGTCCGTCTGTCCGTCTGTCGTGTCCGTCAAGAAAACCTAAAGGGTACTTCCCGTTGACCTAGAGTCATGAAATTTGGCAGGTAGGTAGTTCGTATAGCAAAAGAAGAAAAATCCCAATCCCAAAAAATGTGTTTTTGTGGTCACATCACAAAAAAATGTGTTTCAATTTTCAAAGTAAGATAACTGTACCAAGTGGGGTATCATTGAAAGGGCCCTTACTTGTAAATTCCAAAACAGATTTTTATGCATACTTAATAGCTTTTAATTTATCGTGCAGAATGTCGGAAAAAATACTCAAGTACGGAACCCTCGGTGCGCAAGTCTGACTCGTACTTGGCCAGTTTTCTTTTACTTAAAAATTTTATATAACCCTGGTAATGCCCTGGTAACGGGCCACCATTTTTCAAAGCACGCCTGTGTGTGGGTGTCAAAAGGTGCGAATCCCTGCAGCAATACCTACGAGTAGGTATTTACATGTATTTTGTCTTTCATTGTCTCTCTATTTTTAAAATACGGAGCTTTTTCTATCTGGAGGTTTATCTTTACACGGAAAATCGTTTCAGGATTTTCTTCAGAAACGGAAAATTTCGTTCACTTAGAAATTTCTGAAATGTTACGTTTCAAATTCTAACAAGTTAAAAAGCAATACAGCATTGTAAAGTCAAAATCTCCTGAGGATGCTCCGGTGTCGGGGCGAAACGTGCGTCGAGAGTAGTGGAAAAGTCTTGTGTGGTGTTGCATGTGAATGGTGGTGGTGGCAGTGCTTGCTTGGGAACTTGGCTTTATTGCTTGGTTGGGGAGGTAAGCGGTGCTTAGCTTGTAACTGCATGTTTGACCATACAGATTTATCCTGTTGGCGGATTATAGCAAAATAATTTTTAACTGTTTCTTGCTCAATATATTCAAATAATAATTCATAAAATTTTCCAGTAAGTATTTCTTAAATATTTATAAAAAAAATCTCCGTAGCCTGTGGAATTTTCATCTTTATAAACATAATTATACGATCAGCATAGAAGAGAAAAAAATATTCCATCTACAATAAAACCCAACATTTATGTCCAGTTCATCACGATATACGATCCTGTGAACAACCGACCCGGTCTACCCAATTTGTGGTCGTAAACGGGGAGAATACGTGACGATCTTAAAATGCAGAACACTTTCCCTATTGACTGAGTTATGCAAAGTTGAATTAGTGATGACGTTTTTTACGATTCCTGAAATTCTGCTTGTAACTATTATTTACATGAGCCAGTCACTACAGTAGGAACCTCAGCATTTTAATATAGTAGGGATCTAGTCTATCTGGTCTTAATTAGTTAGAAGAGTCCTAAATACCTAGTCCTAATTAATGATTCAAAATTAGTTTAATTAAATTAAATTTATTTATTATTTAATACAGTGTTAGACTTAAATGATAGGTAATAAATATATGAAACATAATAATTGTCTCCAAAGCTTGAATCCTAATCATCACTACGCATCCCTAATTAACCATATTTGGTTGGTTAGTTGGTTTGTCTTTGAGTCACGTCACAACGAAGCAACCGTACCGTGGTTTATTGCATGGATACGTAAAAAATTAAAGTGGTTTAAAGACCCGGTGAGTGACGTAGGCTACATTTTATCCAAGAAAATCAAAGAGTTCCTCGGGACTTTTAAAAACTTAATTCCACGCAGACGGAGTCACGGGCATCAGCTAGTGTGTAAATAATGCTAACTTGTGTACAAAGCTCTAAACAATTAGGAATTCAACATTTTGAACCTGAAGGAACTTAAATGATCGCTGTGAAAAGAATCCTAATAACAAAGTCAATGAAGCATTTTGTGAAAAAACATTGTACATATTGTGGTGAAAAATCTGCTTTAATTTAGTCATGTTTCAAGAAATTGCATTTAAAGCATATTGTGCTAGTGCATTTTGCAGCTCAAATTAAATGCATGGTATTTCCAAATTGAAATGCAAAAAAAGAGCGCGGCACGCTTTTGTTAATTTAAATTATTTGATCAACCTTTTGAATAAAAAACCCACAACGTACAACTTTTATTTTAGTCTGAAATTGGTTTTCCAAATTCCAACCTCAAATATGCCTGCAAAAATTGCATTAATATTCCAAATTAACGATTTTACATTCAAAATTTAGCTCTATGTTTAATTTATCGGTATTTTTAGGGTATGTCCGGAAAAAAAATTATCCTTATAAGATCACTTTGTTGTCTGTCGTGCATGTAAAGCTCCATCAAGGGAATAAAAACTTATAGGCTGTCTACTGTCTACGTCCCGTTGACCTAGAATCACGTAATTTGGCAAATAGAGACTCTATATAGCATAAATGAAGGAAAAAAACCGAAAACCGTGTGGTTACACCACACATAAAATTAAAAAGTGTTATTTCTTAATGGTACGGAACCCTTCATGTGACAGTCGGACTCGCACTTGCCGGTTTTTTTCACTAAGTTTGGTTTGGTATATTATAATAAATAAAATGATGATGCAAAATACGTCACAAATATGATATTTCTACTGTTAAAACCACCTCCAGTATAGTTGAAAGTAAGTATCTAATATACGTATAATAATCGTCATAATATTTCAATGTCTACCATTATGAAAGATTATGGATAGGTGCTAGTATGCTCACTATATAAAAGCGATCAGTTTGTGCACGTTTTTGCCAGTAGAATGGTAGCCAGCCATGGCCGAAGTCTTCCAACGCATCGGACCGTATAAAATGTCCTTGCTGTACAAAAGCAAAAAAATTTACTGATGTCTGTTTTTCGAGCACGTTCCGTAGAGCCATACTTTTTGGCCTTGCCGTTAACATTTTTGTTCTTTTTAACTTGTTAGAATTTGAAACGTAACATTTCAGAAATTTCTAAGTGAACGAAATTTTCCGTTTCTGAAGAAAATCCTGAAACGATTTTCCGTGTAAAGATAAACCTCCAGATAGAAAAAGCTCCGTATTTTAAAAATAGAGAGACAATGAAAGACAAAATACATGTAAATACCTACTCGTAGGTATTGCTGCAGGGATTCGCACCTTTTGACACCCACACACAGGCGTGCTTTGAAAAATGGTGGCCCGTTACCAGGGCATTACCAGGGTTATATAAAATTTTTAAGTAAAAGAAAACTGGCCAAGTACGAGTCAGACTTGCGCACCGAGGGTTCCGTACTTGAGTATTTTTTCCGACATTCTGCACGATAAATTAAAAGCTATTAAGTATGCATAAAAATCTGTTTTGGAATTTACAAGTAAGGGCCCTTTCAATGATACCCCACTTGGTACAGTTATCTTACTTTGAAAATTGAAACACATTTTTTTGTGATGTGACCACAAAAACACATTTTTTGTTTAGTTTAGGAGCTACAATGCCACAGACAGACACACGTCAAACTTATAAAACCCCTCTTTTTGGGTCGGGGGTTAAAAATGAAATAAGTAGGTGGTTATATTGAAATATTTTTACAAAAGTAATCTAATCAAGGCATGATAAAATGCAGTTAAGTTAAACAATTTTAATCATCCACTATTACCAAGGATAGCACTTAGACACGTAAATCGAGCGGGACAAGGACAAAATAAAACACAACAATTCGTTGTTAACAACAACAATCAAATTCTAGCAACAAAGTTTATGTTCTTTGCAACCAAAAAAAAAATCAGAGCAAAAAATATATGAAGTCCATTTTTATGCATTTCCAATTCACATCGGAAAAATTTGATATGCTCCGGTGTCGGGGCGAAACGTGCGTCGAGAGTAGTGGAAAAGTCTTGTGTGGTGTTGCATGTGAATGGTGGTGGTGGCAGTGCTTGCTTGGGAACTTGGCTTTATTGCTTGGTTGGGGAGGTAAGCGGTGCTTAGCTTGTAACTGCATGTTTGACCATACAGATTTATCCTGTTGGCGGATTATAGCAAAATAATTTTTAACTGTTTCTTGCTAAACATGAACTTCCGCAAAGTAACGCCTGATTCTATCCAATATTTGAATATATTGAGTCTCGTTTTGGCTGTGGAAACCATCAGTCTAAGAATATAATTATCCTGGCAATCAAGTTTACAAAAATAAAACAGCCACTAAAAACTACTTATTTAACTTATACAACTTCTCTTCTTTGTTTCTATCCACAGGCCGCATTCCGTTTTTAGACTACTCAGTGGTCTTTACTTTATCAATCTTTGGACATAGGCTTCCTCATTTTCATGTCTATTTCTATGTTTATTTCTGTATACTATTTCTGTTTATTCTATAGGTGCATCAACTAATGTCAAAACTTGAAGAAAATGAACCAACGTAAAGGTATGACCATAGGACCAGACAAAGTGGTCTCAAAGAAAACTGCACATGTGAACTTCAAAACTCCGAATGTTGCGACCAATAGCGGACCAATTGAAATTGACTAGCTGCAACGGGATTTATTGCGACACATTTGAGTTATTTTGGCAAGGCTCGCGATATTTTGCCGGTAAGACGAACAGGAGAGTAATTGAAGAGGAAACGTTGAAATTTTACGCTATTGGGCAGGCGGGACAGTAAAAGCGTTCGACGATTGTGTTCAATTGAATTTATCAATCAACGTCGTGATGGATGTTTTATTTTATGCCGGTGATCATGTTGCAAGGATAATAATAATTGTGATTTGGTAAGGTTTGAGTTTATCGAGGTGAGGGACTGTGGCCAAAACCTTCTAATTTTGAGGAAACCCGTGTTCAGTAGTGAGCCAGCAAAGAGTAGTTGGTGTTGATGAGATCGCTACTACAAGACTTTCTTCCGGTGCTTTCTAAAGGAAAAATATTATAATTACATTACTATAGAACTGACACTGTACGGAACACTAATTTAATACATAAGGACTGTTCTCTCTTACTTAATTATTTTTTACTGCTGCTTTTTTCGGTACAAATTTCATTCGCTCTCTGTTATATTGAATACTTTGCCATTCGTCATCAGCACAGTACAGCCGCTTTGCAGCAGCACAAATTAAATACAATTCAAATTTTTCCGATGTGAATTGGAAATGCATAAAAATGGACTTCATATATTTTTTGCTCTGATTTTTTTTTTGGTTGCAAAGAACATAAACTTTGTTGCTAGAATTTGATTGTTGTTGTTAACAACGAATTGTTGTGTTTTATTTTGTCCTTGTCCCGCTCGATTTACGTGTCTAAGTGCTATCCTTGGTAATAGTGGATGATTAAAATTGTTTAACTTAACTGCATTTTATCATGCCTTGATTAGATTACTTTTGTAAAAATATTTCAATATAACCACCTACTTATTTCATTTTTAACCCCCGACCCAAAAAGAGGGGTTTTATAAGTTTGACGTGTGTCTGTCTGTGGCATTGTAGCTCCTAAACTAATTAACCGATTTTAATTTAGTTTTTTTTTGTTTGAAAGGTGGCTTGATCGAAAGTGTTCTTAGCTATGATCCGAGAAAATCGGTTCAGCCGTTTGAAAGTTATCAGCTCTTTTCTAGTTACTGTAACCTTCACTTGTCGGGGGTTTAATAAATTTTTAATTTACACTTGTATACTAATAAGTATTAA
Source organism: Maniola jurtina (assembly GCF_905333055.1). Lineage (NCBI taxonomy): Eukaryota > Metazoa > Arthropoda > Insecta > Lepidoptera > Nymphalidae > Maniola > Maniola jurtina. The sequence continues at coordinate 6,754,146 of NC_060047.1, read as the reverse complement.
AAAAAAATATATGAAACTATTTGTAAATAAACACAATTCGTGAGAGCTTCTAAAAGTGCAATATAAATAAATCTTGTAAAGTGTATATTGATTCGATTCGAACAAGGTAAAAAGAAAGGCAGAGAATGGTGTCAGTTTGTAAAGCACGTTCCATTTTGGTCTTCTTTTTTCTGTTCTCTTACACGTTTCTCTATTTTCACCTGTTCAACGAACCTTACAGCGTTAACCTTTTAGTATGCAAAGAGGATTTCCTGGATTGCGACGTAAAGTCCAAAAATCTTTATTGTAAGACTGTGGTAGTTCTCGCCGTGAAATTTACATTGTAAAATTTATGTTATATTCTATTGTTATTACGCTTACGGTTCCCGAAACAATAGTCAAGTTTTATTTGCCTTACTAGATGATACCTGTGACTACGATTGCGTGGACATAGATTTTTGTAAAAATCCTTAAGGAACTTTTTGTTTTCCCGTATAAAAGTAGCCTATGTCCCTCTTCGATATGTAAAAATTAACTCCCTAATAATATCGCTTTTAATAATAATGGTATATAGTAATGGTGTATAATAAATAATCCCGTTGTACCGATTTTGACGAAATTTCAAAATCGGTACAACGGGATGATACGTGAAAAGCTATCAGACCGACAGACACACTTTCGCATTTATAATATTATATAGTATAGATTGTTATTAGACTAAAAATGGTGTCCGAAACAATACTCAAGTATTTTTTAGTAGTTCTTCATTGTCTATTTAAAAATACTTCTCTATAAGAATTAGGAAAGTCAATAAGTTTTTTCCAATTACAACTAAAATAACACCATTGTTGGTTTAACAATTTCATGTTCACGGCTTATTTATTATCTTACAACTTTTGTGAGAATTTTCATAATAAAATGTTTTGTGCAGCTTGTGTAAAAGAATGGACTTTATTAGAACGACAAAAAAGACTTACTGTTAAATAAGTTAAGTTTTTCACAGTTACTAGAGGCACAGTTTCTACAGGTCTGATATTGATATCGATACTTTGATAAAATATAAGTATTTTCAAACAATACCTCTAAAAAATAACTTAAAGAAGGAAACTAATAAATTATTTACCTTATATTTAAATTTACACATGCAGTTTTAAACATAAATTATGTCGATACCGCAAGAAAACCATCCTATCTTTTTTTTTTTCAAAACGCAGCAAGAGCTCTAACGCTATTTCACCTCGTAGCAGCCATAAGCACTAGATATCTTTAACTTGCACCAGGGATTACTGTCAGTTCTCCCGACCTCCGTACTAACCGTAAAATGTTTTACTCCGCAACATATCGATAAAAGCCGAGAGACTTTACTGCCTGTTTATGATGCCACCAATAACAGCCGAGCGTAAATTGTCTATTTCGACGAAGGCAACCGTATTATACTTAGCGAAACAATGGCGAAAGATGATTTTGTCATCATTATTATTAGATACGAGCCCTCCTAAATAACACACAAATATTACGCTCAGTACACAAAAATCTTTTTTAGACTTATCACCATCGTCACCCAATAATAATAGATTTTCGCCGCTGTAGAAACTTCTATACGTAAAGGTCCTGCCCTGAAGTGGTTCTTTGCAACTCTTGTAAAGTCTTACTGTGTTTGTTTGTGTGAGTTTACGCCTCAAAATAATACCTATCTGTAAAAGCTGAGAGAGTTTGTCACTATGAGTTTAAATTATGTATTATGGAAACACGATATAATTACTATTATGAGATAGTTTTGTATGGAAAAAGTAAAGTAAGCCTACGCCAAGCCACAGACATAAAGTAAAATTATTTTTTTAATGTATAATACACCAGTTCATTACCTTTTTTTGTAAAAATATCAAAAATTTCACGCTTGCTTCGCTCGCTCTTTTTTTTTTAATTTTATTGATGCTCCTATCTTTATTCGCATGGATTTAGGTTCGATTTTCAATTATAAAAGTGGGTAACCCATATCCATAGACCAATGAGTCTATATCCGTTTCTGGAATGCAAGCTATCTCACTATTTTTAGGGTTCCGTACCTCAAAAGGAACAAATGGAACCCTTATAGGATTACTGACAACAGTCAACAGTCAACAGACAACAGTCTGTCTGTCTGTCCGTCTATCTGTCTGTGCGTCTGTCGAGTCTGTCAAGAAAACCTATAGGGTAGTTACCGCTGACCTAGAATCATGAAATTTGGCAGGTAGGTAGGTTTTATAGCACAAGTAAAGGAATAAATCCGAAAACCGTGAATTTGTGGTTACATCATTTAAAAAAAAATGTGTTCTCAAACATGCAAGATGAAATTAGCCTAAGCTTGAACAAAAAGCACTCGCAAGCTTATTCGAAGCATAAAGGAAAGTTGTATGGGAAACGGAAGCGTCTTGTTTGTAACAATACATGGACAAACAAGTGGAAATAATGCGGTTATCTTTACAAATACAAAACCGTATCGCTCGAAACGTGGAATGGGAAAAACGAAGTACGTGCATTTATTCAAAACTGAATTTATGAACGCCTTTGTTAATATTTTATTTTTGCAACGCTTTCATAGCCTGTAAGCGGCTTATTAAAATTCAACTTTTAATGGACTGTTTCATCTTTTGTCGCATAAAATGATTCATATCGCTGGATCTAACCACAGATGTGGGTATTTTACGAATGAAATTGCCAGCACTAAAGTATTAATTAGTTGTAGCGGTAAATCAACACTGGCACAACAGGATTTCACCTGGTGCCTTCCGTACCTATATTGATTTTCTATTTAAGTATCAATTAATAAAAAAGACAGTAATTGCTTGTTGATTAACCAATATAAATGCTGGGTTACTTTGTGGAATTCCATGATACACAAGCTTGTTATACATACTAATATTATAAATGCGAAAGTGTGTCTGTCTGTCTGCTACCTTTTCACGGCCCAACCGTTTAACCGATTCTGACGAAATTTGGTACAGGGTTAGCTTATATCCCGGTTACGGACATAGGCTACTTTTTATCCCGGAAAATCAAACAGTTCCCACGGGATCTTTAAAAACCTAAATCCACGCCGACCATGTCGCGGGCATCATAATATTAGTTAACCTATTAAAACTCGTTAGTCACGCTCAGTTACTGTACCTATTATCATTCCATTATTTCACTAGCGTTAATTGAAAATCTAGCTAATCTAGCCAGTTTTTTCATAATATGTGGATGAAAAGACCAGCACAAACAGGGCTGGGTCGGTGACCGCATACGACCGCACGTCAGAGTCTACAGAAAGTTTCATGTTGCAAACAACACATGATAGAGCGGGCATATGGCATAAGATGTAGCGACATACTGTTTTTAACCCCCGACACAAAAAGAGAGGAGTTTGACGTGTGTATCTGTGTATATGCGTATGCACAAAGTATACCTATCCAAGTGGAGTCAAGTCGAGTTTCAGCAAAACAACTGAAAATAAGCTTAATTTACTTATATAAGAATAGTGGTCTAGTACTAGTGGTAAGCCCATATTTGTTATTTATATGCCCATAGCGCCTGTTTATCACCACACGTCAACACACACAGTATTGTATTGCCGCACCCTTTGCGCCTTACATAATATATTATATCAATTTCAACTGTAAGTTAAAGTCAATTAAACTGAGTTTAAGTTATGATGAATAATAGCCTTGTGACTCGGTTACTCTCCACTCAGTAGGTATGTGTTGACTTTTGGTGCAACCTAGCAGAAGTTACTTCTGTAAAGTATGAGAAAAATCGCGTCAGCATTTTACCTTGCACCATACACCATGAATGTAGGTCGCCGGTGTTCTCTTAAATAAGCGCTGACTTAATGAAGGCGAATCTTGAGTGGCCTGTTTCTATGGCGTACTTATAGTGTGCTGCGAGCTTAATTGCTTTTTATGTAATCGGAAAGTATTCTTGGTTCATCACCTTGAAACATTGTGCTATGTAATAAGAAAAGAAATGTATGAGAGATCTTGGGGAACGTAATATTTTTCTTTAATGCTACTTTATTCTAGGCAGCATCTGTAGCCTAAAGCACAACGAATCGGCGGTACCTCTGGTGCTGCAAATGTTCATGGGTGGCGGTAATCACTTAACACCAGGTGACTCGCCTACTCCTTTGCTCGCTATTTTTTATATAAAAAAAATTGACTTCTGTGGGTTGCGGCCGAAACGACTAACGGCGCTGCGGCTGACGTGATAATACTAAAACTATGAAAATGTATAGCGCTGATTCCGAGCCCTATGGGTCAGATGCGTGCGGTCGTTGTCTTGCATTTTTTAACCCCCGACCCAAAAAGGGGTGTTATAAGTTTGACGTGTGTATCTGTCTGTGGCATCGTAGCTCCTAAACTAATGAACCGATTTTAATTTAGTTTTTTTGTTTGAAAAATGGCTTAATCGAGAGTGTTCTTAGCTATAATCCAAGAAAATCGGTTCAGCCGTTTGAAAGTTATCAGCTCTTTTCTAGTTATTACTGTAACCTTTACTTGTCGGGGGTGTTATAAATTGTTTAACACTTGTTAAAATGAAAATATGAAAATAGCTCGTAAGTGTGAAGCCATATTTGTTAGTAAAGTTATAAACTGTTATTTATCGGCCCCCTAAATTATGTACGAAAAACCAAGGACCAAGGAGTCTAATTAAAAAATTACAGCAAATAACGTCGTTATCTTGATTGCGCTGTATTTTTCTTTTTAAATCATTTAATTTTTCCCATTTCTGATATATTGGCGTTGCTAAGCACCTTTTAGAGGGAAGATGAGCTTGGCTCGCAGCCAGTTCTACAAGCGAGCACGAATAGCCTCGAAATGCAGAGAACGTAATAATATTGACTATTTATCTTTCATCGCTACAAAATTTAAGTTGTTAACTTGAGACTTTAATTAAAAGGCTGATTGAGTTTCTATACCTATAATACAATACTTGGAAGTACCTGTTAAAGAACTTCTATTTATTATTAATAATAAATATAACTTAAGCTAAACTAAGTTCAGAAGCCCTCCAGCCAGCTGGACCGATGACCTGAAGAAGGTGGTGGGGAGCGGGTGGATGAGGAAGGTGGAGGACCGTGTTTGGTGGCGCGCTCTTGGAAAGGCCTAAGTCCAGCAATGGACGCATACAGGCTGATGTATGGGTGGAAGCTAAACCAAATCGTATTATTGTTAAGAAATAAATAAATCATACAAAGGAACAAAATTCTATATCCTCATTTCTGATTTGATCACCCTTGCCATACCCATAAGTAAAATTCATATTTACTGTAGATAATATAACAGATGTATGCAATAGAGCATTGATTATTATACGACCTAACTTGTTTAAACTGTTGTTATGAAATAATGCCTGTCTGTGTGTGTGAAATAAATCCTGAGCCTCAATAGCTCAACCGGTAAAGAAGTGGACTGAAAAACCGAAAGGTCGACGGTTCAAACCCCGCCCGTTGCACTATTGTCGTACCTACTCCTAGCACAAGCCTGATGCTTAGTTGGAGAGGAAAGGGGAATATTAGTCATTTAACATGGCTAATATTCTTTTTAAAAAAAAAAAAAAAAAATTTCAACGAACGGACTCCTGTGTGCTTTAGTCAGCGAACGACTGGGTAAAAGGTAATAGCTTTTCAGTATACTGTCCGGAAATACGACAAATGCTCCGTTTAGTGAGAAGATGTTAGATCGCGATTTTATGTTCCATTTCTAATTGAATACAGATAGAATACAGACTCTTTTTATTTTTATTTTTAGATTTTTATAACACGCTTTTTATTTTTATTTGAAGAATCTTCTTAGATTAAGACTTAAACAATTTTTTAACCAAGATTTCCTTTTAAGAAGATTGAATAGGCCTTCTATTTGACCTTCTAGGCAGGCACGTTTCACCTTGGGCTGTATTATCTCCCACTGTTTGCTTTGATTGCAGTCAAGTATAAGTCTGTACAATTTAATTTAAAAAAAACGATACTAGTTGATTTTGATAAACACTAAAAGCTTCGTAGGAACTCTTTAATTTTCCGGGATGAAAAGTATCTTAACTTTTAAGGATCCAAGATAGTGATCGGTTAAGCAATCGAGTCGTGAAATAACAGACCGACAAACATTGTTTATATTGGCAATCGTATCACGGTAGGAAGGACATTCCGAAATAGTGCAGGTAGATAAATAGATGCATTTGACAATTCTAAAGTACTTGTAAAAGTTTATTTTAATAAAAATATTAACTATTCTATTCTATTCTATTTATATTATTATTTATTTGTACCGATTTTGATTTGATAATTTACCGGAATGATCTTCTTACCTGCTTAGATACATAGTATCTTTACTGTATCTTTACTGTCTAGGTGTATTAACTAGATACATTTTCAATTTTAAACAAAAGTTTTCAATTTCAAAGTTGTTGTAAAGATTCTTTTGTATCTGGTATTGATTTCCTGTACGTTCAACGGTATGTGTATAAGTATAACCTAAATTAATAATATTAAAACTTTTTATGTAGATTAACGTGTGGTCTTCGATTAAAAAAAGATAGTTCAGTATCTAAATCCTTCGAGTTGGTTTTGAAGGTAAAATGGCTCACAGAATGCTATTAGCTTTAAAATTTATGCGCTTAGTGAGAATAGGCTCGCCGCATCTCTCTACAGCCCCTGCAGCCCCTTTCAGCCATGATTAACACCGACCACATGATCAACTACACAATAGTGTCTGATATAGAGTCTTGAGTGAACAGATATTTACTTTAAAGCTGCTATTCATCGAAGAAAAACACACATTGTCCCCGGAATGCAACGTGTTTCTGTACCACGTAGAAACATTTAAACGGATGATCCTTTAAAAATCCCGAAGGATCACCAGGATTTAGGAATGCAATTCCTTACAGCATCAGGGTTGAGGAGTTGGGTCCTCGAGGTCAACGACAAAGTCTTTAGGTATTTGGTATAGATACCTTCAATATCAACCAATTTATAACCGACAGTTTCTAAATCCCATCAGTTTTCAGGTCCCCCACAGCATCAGGATTGAGGAGTTGGAATCCAAATCCAATAAATCAAAGACTTCCCACGTGATTTTTGGAAAACCTAAACCCATGTGAACGAAGTCGCGGGCATCAGCTAGTATCTAAGTGAATAATTCTCATAGAGGTAGGCCTGTAAAATTCTCTTCCCCAAATTTTTGTTTGATGTACAGTCAAGATTCGGAGGTTAGCAATACATTTTCCTTTAACATTTTATGCGTCCCGCGTCGCCGATAAAAAAACTCATGGACACATTCAGGCCTCTGTTAAACGACACAAAAACTCGTCATCTCGTTGGTTTAATTCAGAAAAATGATATTTTCTGGGAGCGAGATCGTTTGTTACGATGGTTATGATCTTTCTAGAAATAGGTCGTGTAGGAATTGAATAGAATAAATTGATATTGTACAAGAATTATTATCTTGTTACTTTTTCTCGCGAACAAGGACTTTCATATCAAAAGCATAAATGTGAGTGTGGATTTCTGTCTGTTAGCTTTTCAGTCCCCATCTGTTCGGCACCTGGCACATAAATGTTATCTTGCATCCTATGGACGGACATAGGCTACTTTTTATCCCGAAAACTCAAAGAATTCTGACAAGATTTTTAAAAGCCTAAATCCACGCGGACGAAGTCACTGGCATCACCTAGTTTAAAATAAACAATACCTAGTTATCTTCTTTGCCCTAGAATGTTCCGATTCATCAAAGATTTCTTAGTTTTGACAAGCTACAAGAAATTACCTAAGTGCCTGGAGCAACCTCCACAATAAAAAAGCGACTGTATGAATAAAAGTAAAATACTCAAGTTAATACTTTTTATTGAAGTTAAAACTTTAGGTGCGTTGAACGATTTGAAACTTCAAGGTCGCGTCACCAACACGCTATTGTTAATATACGGTAGCTTTTGTCCACGACTTTATAGCCTACAGCATTCGGGGATATTGTACCTAGCTATCTATTGGTTTTTTTCTACCATATAGCACTCATTAAAGACTGCCAACACAAGTAAAATCTTAAAACGTATAGTTGATTTTTTTTGAATTTTCAAATTAATTGTAGTAGGTATCGAAAATTAAAATTTCACAATTTGTAAATTAAAATGATTGACATTTGTATTAGGTGTAACATCCATTGACACTCCGAGTAACATTACATTTAGGTTAGCATTTAGGTGACGTGACCTTGAAGTTTTTACCCACCCCAAAAACGCCCAACGCGCCCAAAGAACTTTTCACTTCAAAAATACGACAGAAATTTCATATCTGTAAAACGGGCAGCGAGTTAAATTAAACCAAAGCCAGTAATTAAAGCCCTCTCTCTGACCGAGTCTATGTGGGTAGCACTAATGAATCTCTTCACAAATCAGAGTGAGTGAGCTACTGATTGTTATTGATTCGCTCATTGTGTCGGCTAGTTGTGTGCTTTCGTAGTGACTTCTTTTTTTATGGGAACTTTAACAATAAGGTTTGGTTTATAAAGAGGTGGTAAGGGCATAGTATTGTGTCTCCCATATTTCGGTCCAGTTTCCTTTTACCAGTTTGTTAGCTCTTGACAGTTATCTCACCTTTTGATGGGTGAAGATGTAGTTAAGAGGGGTCTCTCCGTCACTTACTCCATACAATCGTAGTTCCAATTTCATTTGAATATTAAGCAACCATCAAGTCCATGAAATTTTGCAGACATATTCTAGAAACTAATATCTATGCCTGTGGTTTTCCAGATTTCTGATAAAATATTCGGTTTCAAAGTTTCGCGGTCTTAAAAATTTACATACAAATCTTTGAGCCCCTGTAATTTTAAAACTACATATTTTTAGAAAAATCTAAAACACCACAGACACAGATATTATTATATGTATTGTGATAAGAATAGAACTGTATATTATACTAAGAATGATAAATAACCCCGGTTGGTTTGAAACTAGTTGAGGAAACACTGATATAAAACATGAGTTTCGCTAAACACTATATGCTACTAAATTCACAAACCATCACATCATTTCAAGTCCAATTAGATATATCACATCAATACACCATCACGGGCATCCAATCAGCAAATCAGAGACAATGATCAACGTCAAGTGAGGTAATTAGTACTAACTACTGCCTGTATGGAACATGATTCGCTCGA